>NC_035170.2:2828000-4242000 GCF_001659605.2 Manihot esculenta
TAGAGGTAACACAGAGAATACAAGTTGAGCACAAATTCAGAAGCTTGCCAAATAGTTGCATTCAACAAAAAGAGAGAGAATGAATAAGCTTGACACCATGAACCAAAAGACCTCCCATATAACTTCAACTGCGAAAAAAACCTGTGTTTGACGAGTGCTACTAATGAACATCTGCATTACTCCTGCTTGTGCAAATGAAGGATGACTTCAATTTTCCTTTGGCTATTGCTGATCTTGGCAGAATTTGCACTGTCAGAAGAAAACATTATCAGTTAAAGTGGGAATGTTAGGAAATTATATTTAAGAAACAAGGATAATCACAAGAAACAAAAAGATTTATATAGATATAGCTTCATGATATGACCTTGAAAGGCGCCCTCAACAATCATGCTGAGGTCATTTTCTACTGAAACTGTGGAAAGGGATTCATCATCTTCGGGCAGTCGACTATATCAACTTGTTTTAAGGACAGACATCTCAAAACGTCACTTCCAGAATAAAAGCTTGTTAAACTAGGCAAACACTCAAGACTGATGGATTGTAATGAAGGGAATATCCTCTTATCCCACACTCCTTCATCTTCCCTTTCCCCTTCTTTGTTGATGATCTGCTCCAACATATTACATCTCTTTACTTCCATACGCTCTAGTCGCACAAGCTCTAATGCCATGGGAAGAGTTAATATGTTTCTCAAGCTGCTACAGTTACAAAACTTTAGCAGTTTCAGGTTTTTAAAACTCAAAATTCCTTGAGGATCCTTACTCCAAATATGCCTCAGCTTTGGTAGATCAATTGCATGCAATTCCTGTAACCATGGCATTAGCCCAGCATGCCCTTCATCTGCATTCATCCCTTCCAAATCGAATATTTTTTCTAGTGAATCACATTGTTCTACAATCAGCATATTAAAGATAAAAGACTAACTATAACAGTTTTATCTATTTGTAACTTGAGTTATAGCTGTATACTTATCTTGTATTTAATTAGTGATAAGGGTTAGAGTTGTGATAAGGTTTAGAGTCATGATAAGGTTAGAGTTATGATAAGATTTAAAGTTATGATAAGGTTTATAGTTGGTTGAGATAATATTTGTTATTCATATAATCTGTATCAAACTCAACCACTGGTATATACTATATAAATGTATTCTATACAGAAATACAAATACATAGAATTCTCAATATCATAAATTTTCTATATGGTATCAGAGCCGCAATCTGCTCTCACGAGTTTTCTGATCCAATTTTCTTTTAATTAATGGCTTCGTCATCCAATACCGTCATTCAATTAAATGCTCCAACGCATTTTCCAATTAAACTTACTCCGGAGAATTTTCCTGTTTGGAGAAAACAGATCCAATCAACCTTAATTGGTCTTGATTTACTTGATTTTATTGATGGTTCACGGGTTGCACCATCACAATTTCTTGCTGAAAAAGACAAAACAGCCAACCCAGCTTTCGCCTTATGGTTTCGACAAGATCAAATTTTGATCAGTGCTCTTTTAGGAAGTTGTTCCGATACTATTCAACCCTTGATTTCTTCAGCCAATACTGCCAAAGAAGCATGGGATCGGCTTCACCAGAGTTTTGCTAATGTTTCTCGTTCTAGAATTCTATCCTTAAAAACTAAATTAGCACAGAACTCTAAGGGAACCAAACCGATTGCTATTTTTCTCAATGAGATGAGGGCTATTGCAGATGAGCTTGCTCTTACTCAGAATCCGGTGAGTGATGATGACTTAATTGTTTATATTATCACGCGATTGAGAGATGATTACAGTCCCATAGTTGCTGCGTTAAAAGTTCGTGAAACCCCAATAACCTTTTCTGATCTCTTTGAAAAACTTACTGATCATGAACGATCCCTACAAGAAAAAGATTCCACAACTGTTTCAGCTACGTCACAAGTGATTACTACTGTCAATTACACTCAACGTTCTGGAGGGCGTTCACACAATCAGAATGGCAATTATAATCGATCTCCACAAAACTCCAATTATTCTGGAAATCGACGTGGTGGTCGTGGTTCTTACTCTGGTGGTCGAGGTCGAGGTTCTTATCGACCTGATGTGGTATGTCAATTTTGTGAATATACTGGGCATACTACTGCTGAATGTCGCAAATTGGCTCGCTTTCTTAAGGAGAATAATATGTCTTTGAAGACTGATACCTCGCATTCTTCAGCACCGATACCTGCAGTTAATGTTACTTCTTCTATGGCTGCTTCTTCTCCACAACAATGGTTGTTTGATAGCAGAGCTTCTCATCATGTTGTGTCGAATCCAGCTTCTTTGCAAAGCTATTCTGACTATGGAGGTCCTGAGGAAGTACAACTTGGTGATGGTAAAACGCTTGCTGTATCACATACTGGTTTTGTGCAAATTCCTACTTACTGTAAGAATTTATCATTGCCTAATGTGTTATGCGTGCCTAATCTGCGCAAGAATTTGGTCTCAATTGCTAAGTTGTGTCGCACTAATCATGTTTCTGTGGAATTTTTTCCATCTTATTTTGTTGTGAAGGATCTGTACACGGGGGCGTCTCTACTACGGGGAGAGAACATTGATGATATCTACTGTGCAAGTTTTTCCAGAGTTAATTCTCAACGTTCTCAGCTGAATGTTACTACTCGGTGTCTGTCTTTGCTTTCTGAATGGCATCACAAGCTTGGTCATCCCAACAATAAAGTCCTTTTGTTAGTACTTCGAAATATTGGTCTTCAGTCTATGTCTAAATATGTTTCTAGTTTTCATTGTACTTCCTGCTCTATGAGCAAGAGTCATAAATTACCGTTTTCTGAGAATTCTCTTGTTAGTAATAAGCCTTTGCAACTTGTTTATTCCGATGTTTGGGGTCCTACACAAAAATCTATTGATGGCTATGCATATTACGTTACATTTATTGATCACTATTCTAAGTATGTTTGGCTATATCCCATGAAGCAGAAATCTGATACTCATGATTTGTTTATCCACTTTCAGAAATTGGTTGAAAATTATTTTCACACTAGAATTGTTTCTGTGTTCACTGATAATGGTGGGGAGTATCAAAAGCTTAAGAATCATTTTTTGTCTTGTGGTATTTCACATTATACAACACCTCCACATACGCCAGAGCATAATGGTACTGCTGAACGTCGTCATCGCTCAATAGTTGAAACAGGTCTTGCTATGTTACAATTTTCGTCTTTACCTTCTAAATATTGGTCTTATGCTTTTCAGGCTGCTGTTTATTTGCTCAATCGGTTGCCTTCGTCCGCTATTTCGTTTCAAACACCTTTCTCTAGATTGTTTGGTATGCCTCATAGTTTTAAGAGATTGAAATCTTTTGGTTGCCTTTGTTTTCCATGGCTAAGGCCATATAATAATTCTAAACTTCAGTGTCGTTCATTGCCTTGTATTTTTCTTGGATATTCTCCAACTCAATCTGCATACAAATGTTACGATCCAAAGGCTAATCGTTTGTATTTGTCTCGTCATGTTCAATTTGTTGAGCATATTTTTCCATCTGAAACTTGCACTAGTTCTCATCAATTTACAGATTATTTTCGAGATGCTTCTTGTACAGGTTCGGCACAACAACCAAATCCATCACCTGTTGCACCAACTGCAGTTGCTTCGGTTCCATTGGCAATTTCTATTCCAAGTGATTCTGATTTGTTGGTTTCAAATACTGGTTCCGAATCTATTACAGCATTATCAGCAGAATCTGATCAATCTACCATGCCATTAATTAGTACTGAGACTCAACAAGTTGACCCTTTGATGACTGAATCTTCTACTACTGATTTAGATTTGCCACTACCGATTGTTTCACAAGACTCAGTTCCAGCTCCTGTACAACAGCAGCAGCGACAAAGGAAGCCTAACTCAAAGTATTTTAATTCTTCTTTTGTTAATCTTACAACTAAATATCTTTTACCGGATACACTCGAGCCAAGAACAGTGAAACAAGCTCTGGCCAGTTCACTTTGGCGGCAGGCGATGGATTCAGAGTACAATGCTCTTTTGAAAAATAAAACTTGGGAGCTGGTTCCGAGAGACAAACATCATCTTATTAGTTGCAAATGGGTGTTTCGGATTAAGCGTAAACCGGATGGTACTATTGATAAGTACAAGGCACGTTTGGTTGCTAAAAGATTTCTTCAGGAACCTGGGCGTGATTATTTTGAGACATTTAGTCCGGTTACAAAACCGGTTACAATTCGGGTAGTTCTTACTCTTGCAATTTCTAAAGGATGGCAGTTAAGGCAATTGGATGTAAATAATGCCTTTTTACATGGCACACTTTATGAAGATGTCTACATGCAGCAACCTCCAAGATATGTGCAACCTGAGTTTCCTGATTATGTTTGCAAACTGAAGAAGTCTCTTTATGGTTTGAAACAGGCTCCACGAGCTTGGTATCTTGAACTTACTTCTTTTTTGCTCAAACTTGGTTTTCGCAAATCAAATGCTGATGCGTCCTTGTTTATTTTTTCCTCCAATGGGATTATTGCATATTTTCTAGTATATGTTGACGATATTGTACTTACAGGTAATAACAATCATTTTCTGCATACCTGTGTACAGAAGCTATCTGCTCAGTTCTCTGTCAAAGATTTGGGAATATTAAATCATTTTTTGGGGGTTGAAGTGATTTCTACAGCTGCAGGATTATTTCTTTCGCAACATCGACATATTGCTGATTTGTTAGACCGATTTGATATGGCTGGAGCTAAAGAGGTGAATACTCCTATGTCTACAGGAGACAAGCTCATCTTAAATGATGGTTCTAGTTCGACTGATTCCACCGTATATCGCCAAATTGTTGGATCTCTTCAATATTTGGCAATTACGCGTCCTGATGTTTCTTTTGCAGTGAATCGGCTGTCACAATTTATGCATGCACCGACGCAAACTCATCTTCAAGCACTGAAACGTGTTTTGCGATATCTTAAAGGAACCATACATTATGGCTTATTTCTCAATCGAAATTCCACTCATACTCTGTCTGCCTTCTCTGATTCTGATTGGGGTGGTGTCCTTGATAATGGGCGGTCTACAACAGCTTATGTTCTATATCTTGGTTCTAATATTATATCCTGGAAATCTAGTCGCCAAAAGACTGTCTCCCGATCTTCTACAGAGGCTGAGTACAAAGCCTTAGCCAATGCTGCAGCAGAGGTATTTTGGGTTCAAAGTTTATTACAAGATTTGGGAGTACCAATATCACAACCACCAGTCCTTCATTGTGATAATCTTGGTGCGACTTACTTCTGCGCCAATCCAATCTATCATACTAGGATGAAGCATCTTGCACTGGATTACCATTTTGTTCGCGAGAAAATTAATGCTGGACAGTTAAGGGTTCTTCACATAAGTTCAAAAGATCAAGTTGCTGATGTGCTTACAAAGGCTTTGGGAAGAACTCAGTTTTGTTACTTTAGAACCAAGATTGGAGTCTCCGATGGCGCCTCAATCTTGCGGGGGCGTATTAAAGATAAAAACTAACTATAACAGTTTTATCTATTTGTAACTTGAGTTATAGCTGTATACTTATCTTGTATTTAGTTAGTGATAAGGGTTAGAGTTGTGATAAGGTTTAGAGTCATGATAAGGTTAGAGTTATGATAAGATTTAGAGTTATGATAAGGTTTATAGTTGGTTGAGATAATATTTGTTATTCATATAATCTGTATCAAACTCAACCACTGGTATATACTATATAAATGTATTCTATACAGAAATACAAATACATAGAATTCTCAATATCATAAATCTTCTATACAGCACACTCAATCTTTTCAAGAACTGCATTTGATTTGATGATAAGGCTTTTGACAAAAATTCACACTTGTCCACTGCCAATTTGCTTATGTTGACTAAAAAATTCAAGGGAAGTTGGCTTTGCCATTTCTCCCTTAAATGGGGAAATTTAGAGAGTTTCATATTCCAAAAGTGATAAAATCCTTCCTGCAAAAGGCAAAACGTTGCATTAGTTAAAGAAGAAAAAACATTATCTAAACAGGCATCACAAAGCGAATTGGTAAGAGAATTTGATGGACGCATACCATTTCCAAATACGACTGCTGTACTGTGGCATTAAGGTTGCCCTCCCAACGCCAACGTTCAAAATGTATTTCTTGCAGACCTACACACTGCAGCTTTGGTGTGCTTAAGATTCCCCCACAGAAGATTCTCATATTGGGGCATCCGCTTATGGTTATTACTTCCAAACATGGGAATTTGAAAGTTAGACCCCCCAAGCAGAAGCCTGTTAGGCTTTTCAAATGGACGAGTTTCAAAGTTTTCAATTTGCAGAACACAATTTCTTCTGTTCCATCTCCTTCATCTGTTACTATTTCTGTCAACATCTTGCAAGTTCGAATCTTCATCGTCAGGAGTTGCACCATACTTTTGGCAGCTGATGATGTTACCAGATACTTCAATGCTTTGCAAAAACCAACGTCTAAAGTCGTTAGATCTTGGAAAGATGCAGATGATGGTGCTAGATTGATCAAATTAGAACAAACCCATACAGTCATAGCTTCCACATATGCAAGAACAAGATCCAGTTTAGGGTGTGGCTTCCACATATGCTTCAGATCACGAAGGTGATACAGATATAACTTTCTTATCAGTGGTACTGTAGTGCCATCATCAAGTCCTTCATTTCGGAATAACTCTTTGAGAGAGGAATCCCTCACACATAGACTTTCCAGATTGGATAATCTTTGAAGGAATCCAAAAAGAGCAATAGATGATTTCTCTTGAATGTGGTGGAGGCCAATCGATTTTACATTGAAGAACTTCTTTTGGAATTGATATTGGATTATCGCCTCAATGACTCGACCATCTAATGACAAGTGCTCCAAACTGATGAAAATCTAGAAAACATTGAAATAAAAGGGAAAGTTTTATGACGGAAATCATTATTTTGCGATAAACTTCTGACAACTTCATGGTGAAGTCTAAGAAGTATGCATGAAAGAAAGAATTGAATTGTGAACTTTCAGAGAATGTAGGGAATTGTGTACCTTTTCGGCCAAGGACATGGGTTGTTGAATTGAGTTGTTGCATTGATCCTCTCCATACTTTTCTTGGAGACTAAAGAATTCTGAAGCAAATTGTATTCCTTTTCCGCATCGAAGCAGAGTCAAATATTTTAATTTTGGGAATTCCAAATGGCAGGTCCCTGGATAAAAATTCCTAATTTTCGGTAGACCTTCAAGTCTCATGGAGACTAGTCTAGGGAACACAAAACAAGGGGCTGCTTCTACACCATCTGCGTTTGTAACTATCTCCTCTATCCCACAAGAATCCAATTCAAGACTTCCAAGTTTCAAAAGTTCTTTAGCTATGGAGGAGGGAAAGAGATTTTTAAGAATCTTACAATTTAGAAGACGTATGGATTCCAGATTTTGGAAGGTGAGAATTCCTTGTGGATCTTTACTCCATATGTGCTTCAATCCTCGGAAGCCAGATATATACAGTTGTTTCAAATCAAATGACAGTACAGAACTTGCTTCTTCAGCATTGAACCCTTGAAGTTGATATATCTCTTGCAGTGAATGACAATCAAATAAAGACAACCACTCCAATCTTTGGAATCTTGCCCAGTTATTTGATGGAAAAAGAGTTTTTAAGTTTTTACAATCCTGAATCCTCAATGAATTTAGTTTGCAAAAGGAACCTTCAGGGAGTTGGGTGTGCCATGTCCTTTCCAAGTTACTCATGCTGGTAATGTACATTTCCTCCAAGCTAGGAAATGCAACCTGCAATGTTATTCCAAATAGTTAATAATGGGCTTAATTATTGGGTGTAAAATATAAAACATATTATATTTACTGGGAAAACCACAGAATTTAGGCAGAATAGATATAAAACATATTATATCTACTCTTTACCATTTGAGAAAGAGGATAATTGAATACTGACAATGACATTGTGGAATAAAGGGGAAAATTCACCTTTTCATCAAATACAGGTGGAGATGTGATGTCTTGGCTTCTGTCCAAGTCCACTTCTTTGGGTTTTTTACTAACCATAATATCTGCACAAAGAGAATTCGAGACAAAAGTCTTAAATGCAGGGCATTTCTCTATAGATAGTTTGGTCAAACAGCAAAAGTCAATTAAATGCCCATCACAGAATCTTGTGAGATTTGGAAGATTCTTGAGATTCAGCTCATTTAGATTAGGGAAGAGTATCTTATTCATCCTTTCTTCAACAAATTCTTCTGTGAGTATTATCCCTTCCATGAACTCACAATCTTTTATCTCAAGTTTCTTCAGTTGCAAAAGGGTTTTGACAAATGAAGTTGTAAATAAATACTTCAAATCCTGGCAGGGCAAAACAGATGATGAGCTCATTGAGTTTGAAGAATCTGCAAAGAATAAATCATCCTGCTTGTTTTCACATCCTACTGAGCATACATTCAAGATCTCCAATTTGGGAAAAGAAACCTGCAGATAAAATGTTTACTTTCATAAACAACTCTTATGAATGATTAGTGAAGATCATACATATTAGCATAATTTTAGTAACCACAATAAATTTTATTTTATATTATATATTAATAATTAATGATAAAATATAGCTACAAAATAATTGTAAAATGAGTGCATCTAAGCTTAACATCGTATGAGAACCAGCTTAGTAATAGTTTAATCAAATATTTATTTTTAAATTTGTGCAGAATTAATTGAAATGCATATAATAAATTTAAGAATTTAAATACAAAATTATTTAATCTGGTTGTTAAATTCATTCTATAGATTGTTAAATTCATTCTATAGACACATCCAAAGTAGAGTAAGATGCATTAAAATCATCACAATCACTTAGTTCTTGATTGTATGATAAATGACCGATTAAACTCTATAAAGAGTTTTAAATTAATATCATTTGGTTAAGACGAAACAATAATCTAAATGGCAAAAAATTTTATTGAAATTTTTCAAAAATTAGAAAGTGAATTTCAAATAACTAATAAAAGGTTATTTATAATAGAAAAAATTTCTAATATTTAAAATTATAAAAATATCTATAAAAATAATTAAAATACAAAATTAAGTTTTTAAATGATGAAATTTTCATATTAAACTTTATAACAGAGTTGCCGTTCTCGTCACACTTGTGAAAGTCGTGCGTCTCGAAATTTCATTTTCAAAAAATTATTATGGATTTCCATCAGAGCTCGACATAAAAAATTAGACTCAGTTTAAATCTGCTGTAAAATTCAAGACTAGTGATCCTATGTTATTGTATTTTTAAGTTTTCGGGATTATTTGTTTTAAATTATTTTTTTAATTATAATTCATACATTTATATATATTAATTTATTTAAAATTAGTTTAATATTAATAAATTAAAAATTCACACACATTAGTTATGAATAATAATAAGACTAATAAATTTATTTATTTATATACATTATTTATTTATATACAAGTAGAAAGAATAAATAGAATTCAAAGTCATATAATAGAATTCTATTCCTTATAAAATTTTACATGTACAAAATCAACCAAACACAAAAATAAGTTAGCAGAGCAATGTCCTCAACACAATAGATATGTTACAAAAAAAATTAACTAATTAACCACCTCACAATCAAAATCCAAAAATTAAAAATAAATAAATTATACTTTAATCTTTATATTTAATACAATTTAGCTATACTTTTGAAACTGTTCTGCTAGTGTTTTGATAAATGTTTTTTTATAATAAAATCCTGATGTGCTCAAATTCAAACACCCGTATCCTTTGTTTTTATATTAATGATAATAAATATAATTTAAAATAATTCAAATTAAAATTTAATTATAGTTAGTTTTGAAAAATTGATGATAATATATTTAAAAATTTTACATGTCTACAAATTTTTAATTTCAATATATCATGACTATTAATATCCAAGACTCAATAAGTGACTTTAAAAGTATAGAACTAAACTATAGATTTCCCTAAACCTAAAAACTATTGTAATTTACACATTTTCACTTTACAAGTTTTGATTGTGAAGATACAAAATTATCCTTTGATTAATAAGTTAATCAAAGAGTTAATTTACATTTTTTTTTTAATTTTGTTATGTTAAGAATAAAAAGGTGTCCAATATCATAGCCTGAATTAAATTTTAATTTCAAATAAAATTATATTAAATTTAAAAATAATGGATGATTTTAATAAAACTTAAATTGCTAAAATATGTAAAAATTTAGCTTTCTATGCCATCTAAAATATAAGATCCAATTGTTTTAAAATTTATTTGTGATTGATAATGTTATTATGTCGATTTTTTGTTTATTGAAACAATGAAATGAATAAAGTCAAGTCCAAAAGCCACATACCATTTTGTGGAAAAGAGGCAATGGAGTGTGGAACTCATCTTGTAATGCAACTCCTTCGAATCCTTGTTCATTTGTCGTTTGCATTTGCAATGCAGGCATTTCCTTCACTTTGAACCAAAAGCTTTTGAGTATCGGCAGACGACGTAGTGTCATGGAGCGCAATTGAGCAAACTCAGCCACTTCAATTTTGTCATCTCCAACTCCACTATCATCAAGCACTATTTCTTCCATGCTTTTGCAATTGCATACTTCCATTTCTCGAAGTTGAGAAAGGCTTCTAATCATGGAGATTGACAAGAGATTCTTCAATCTATTGCATTTATTGACTTTTAAGATGCTTAATCTAGTGAAAGACCCTGCTGTGAGTTGGCCATGGTAAAGCTTCTCCAGGCTCACCAAATTCTCCAAATGCAGAGACTCCAGGATGGGAAAGGCATCAGAATTAAGGATCCGCGCTGTTGAGTTAATAACATACTGAATGTCATAACCTTTTCGGATTTGTAGATGCTTTAAATGTGGAAAGCCTTCCCAGTTCAGGTCATACAAAATGCTCTTTATCCCCTTCACTTCATTTAAAGATAAATCTTCCGTTTCCTTCAACAAAATACCAACTCCATGATCCAAGTAAACGCTTGTATTAAGCTCTAGCATCCTGGAGGATTCATACTCATCGGCCCAATACCATCTTTTTCCAATGACAATTCTATACCTTTCCAACTTACTGGAGAACAAGTCCTTTGGTAACATCTTGGAGTCTGGAATGTATATTTCCAATGTTGTCAAGTGAGACAGGTATTTCAACTCAGCAAGGCTTGCTTTGCTTGAATTGCTGAGACTTTGAAGCTCCCATTGACAAAAGCTATTTTGCATGTACAATTCCTCTAATAGGGACAACCTTGATATGACATTTGCTGGAATCACTTGGAGTTTGTAACAGTTGCTCAAATCTAACAATTTCAGCCCTGTCAGCTGCGCTATTTCTCTAGGCAGCTGTTCTATCTTAGATTCACGAAAACTCAGGATCTCTAATCTTTTCAGTTCACCGATAACAGATGCATCCCGCAATACGCATCTATCTAAACACAAGGTAAGAAGGTTTGTCAAGTAACCAAGAGATGGAGAAAGCGACCATAAGCACATCCCAGTGAAACGCAGTACTTTGAGCTTTGTAATCCCCTCAAAAAATTTCGAATGAATATTTCCCCTTCCAAGTACAAGTAACTCTAATTCTGGGCACTCCAACCTTTCAGGAAGCTCATCAATTTCACAGTAAGGCAAATAAATTCTAGAGCAGTTTTTGAGATCTCTGTTTGGCCATATCTTTGATTCAATATCTCTGAACGTTAACAAATGTTGAGATTTAGATGCAATTGAGAGAGCAGCATCTCTAACAACGTCATGCATTTTCACATACCCATTCTTGTTACAATCAAGTAGCAAGCAAGAGGCTTTCAGGTTACTGACCAATTTATCTACTCTGTTTCTTGCATCCTCCACCGTATATTTGCTTCTAAGCAAATCCAAACCCATGCTGTAAATCAACAAGTCTCTGATTTGAATATCACCCTGAGCAATTTGCGCACAAAGCAGGAACAATGACTTGGCCTCATGACTCGCAAGATGGTTATAACTCAACTCTAAAGCTGAGTACACTTTTGCCTGAATTCCTTCATTATCAACCCTAGATAATTCCTTCAAGGCAAGCTTCCATTCGTGTAAGTCCTTATTCTTCAAAGCTCTTGCAACTGTGACAATTAAAACAGGCAAGCCTGCACATTTTTTAGCTACTTCAGTAGCTACAGAATGCAAGGCCTGATTTGTAATGTCACCCACCATTGTCTGAAATAAACTCCATGCCTCTGCTTCTGATAGAACTCGAAGCTCAAAACTTTCTTGGGTGCCCATCTCTCTAGACAGTATATCTTCTCTTCTTGAGGTCAGTAATAATTTACATCCTTTGTGATCGCTTCCAAAAGGAATGCCTACTTTCTTCGGTTCAAGTTTTTCCCAAATATCATCCAAAATAATGAGGATCTTCTTCTCATTTACTAACCGTTGATGCAGTCGACATGCTCTTCCTTCTTCAGTCTCCTCTTCGAATTTCAGACCCAGCATATCAGCAATGGTCCCTTGAATTTTTCTAAGCTCTGGTGTCTCAGATACTGTAGCCATAACTACAACATCGAACAACTTGTCTTCTATTGCTTTCCTGTGGACTTCGTTCGCTAGGGTGGTTTTTCCAATACCACCCATTCCATACACTCCTATCATGTCAACAGCAGGATCCATCAGTGCATCCATAACTTTCTTCAAAATAGACACTCTTGAATGCAAGGCCTCATTATCATATATAGATGGAACCACTATAGGCTCTAGGAGGGGACGGTAGGAAATCCGATCAAATCTGCCTTCATCCTGGAGCTCAACGACTGCTAAAGCTTCCTTGTCTGCTTTCTTGCTAAGCTGGTAGCGCTTCTTCAAATCAGGAATCACTCCGAATAAACACTTTCCCTTTGCTTGTTGTTCACCGATGAGAATTTCCTCAGCTTCTTCGATGGCTTTGTTCACACAAGTCAGCCACTCTTGAACACTATTGTTGATCCTGTCTCCTTGTCTTGTTGCCTGATCAACAGACTGCCGCAAATCATCTCTTTGTCTCGTCAACTTTTGGAGCTGATTCTTGAGTTTTTCCACTTTGCTTTTGTAGTTGAAAGCGTAACAGAGATGTCGTTTAATAGGGACAACAGTGAACTCAATAATGGTGGGCACAATGGCAAGAATGGTATCCAAAGCCATTTTCCTTCCTTTGGGATAACAGATGCAAACAGAAAGGAAACAATGAAAAGAACAAAATGAAAAATAAACTCAGGAAGAAGGGAAGATGAATTTTAATTGGCAACAGGACAGAGCTATTTGTCTAGTTCAAAACACAGATGGCAGAGCAAAAGTAGTCCATGTGAATTTGAGACTCAAGACTGAGAGCAAAGTGAAGAGCTTTACGGATGGTAGCAGAAAACAATGGCAAAGTGAAGAGATGTTTAATAGAGAATACTGTTTATACAATTAGCTTTAGCACACTGAGCTGTACTAAAAAAACCAGTACATCAAATCAATATGTTGATTAGCATTAGTGGAATTATTGCATTTGTAATCTTCTTTATCAAAAGGAGACTCAATTATGGAATCCTCTTTTACTTTTTTTTATTATTATTTATTATAAAAAGACATAGCTTTTGGACCATCAAAGTATCACATCATGGACGACTCATAGCATTAGTGGAATTATTGCATACTTGTATTCCTTCTACCTTTTACAAAAGACACTTCATTGCCTTTCACTATCAAAGTCACTAACTAATATTCGTTGGACGAGT
Source organism: Manihot esculenta (assembly GCF_001659605.2). Lineage (NCBI taxonomy): Eukaryota > Viridiplantae > Streptophyta > Magnoliopsida > Malpighiales > Euphorbiaceae > Manihot > Manihot esculenta. The sequence continues at coordinate 2,841,712 of NC_035170.2, forward strand.
CATATAATTTTGAAATGCCAAATTTTGAAATACCAAACAAACAAATCAATACCATATCTTCTCATAACCCTTATTTGAAATGTTAAATTTTAAAAAAAATTCAAAAGAAATGAAATCTTGTTTTCTAATTTTTGTGTTTGACAAGACCAATAGTATAAAATTTCAATTCTATATGAGAATTGATTTTGAATTAAAAGTAAATTTTGCCAAAATTATTAGAATTTTACAAAAAATGATTTCACTTAAGGTTATTTACATTAAAATTACTTAATTAGCTCTTAGAACTCTTTTTATTTTCTTTTTCTTTTATCCTTTATTTTTTCATTTGTTTTAGTTTTAAATTTATTTGGTGGTTTCCATTGTTATCACTCTGTGGTAGATGTAGTTTTCATATGAGCTTTCACCCTTTATCTTTTTGTTTAGGCTCACACCCTGTAATGACAATCACCTGATTAAAAAAAATTAATAGAAAGGAGTTTAGATAATAAATATTACAAACAATATGAAATTTATTAATTATGCTTTTGTTTTTATCTATCAATAAAATTCAATTCATTTCTATTCATAAAAGTATTTATTTATTTAAAATTAATTTAAATATAATAGAATTCAATTGAATTTTTTATATTAGATAAAACTACATATGAAAACTAGTCACAAACTCCTTTGACTTAATTTGGTAGTCTGTCACAAACTAGTCAAATTATCAAATACAATCACTAAGAATTTACAATGTGAAAATGTTCACATCACAAATAAATGAATCTCACATGATATGTAAAAAAAAAAAAAAAAAGTCCATTGAATTTTATAAACTGACCTTGCCACTGAAAATGGGTGTAATAGGAGCATCAAGATATCCCTTGCAAGGTTCTTTTTTTCCCTCAGCAGTCATGCTTGAGTAATTTTTACTTGAAATTGTGGAACAAACATCTCCATCTTGGGATTCAGTAATTTCACTTTTTTTTTAAAGCATGGACATTTCAGAACATCACTTCCTGAGTAAAAAATTATCAAACTACGACTCTCAAGACTAATGGACTGTAATAAAGAGAATATGGTTTTATCCCTTACTCCTTCCTCTTCCCGGTTCATTATAGATGATGTCCTCCAATAAACTACATCTCTTTATTTCCATGCACTCAAGTTGCACAAGCTCCACAGCCAAGGGAAGAGTAAATAAAATCCATCCTGCTAAACAAACACACCGCATTACTTGAAGAATAAAAAAAATTACTCTCAAACTGTCACCGTTATTTCGCATTGAGGTTGCGCTGCCAAATCCAATTCTCAAAATGTCCATGCATCAGTTGAATATACTGAAGCTTTGGTGTGCTTATTCCTCCAGCAGAAAATGTCCCCATATTAGGGCATCTATGAACAGTTAGTAGTTCCAATGATGGGATTTTGAGTGTGATCATTTCTTCGCATTGCAATAAAAACTCCTGAATTACACAAAGCAAAAAATAAAAATAAAGAAGAATCTTGCACAGATACAGTTTCAAAATTGGGTAATCTTTGAGGGAATCCAAACAGAGCAGCAGTTGATTTCTCTGGAAATGAAACCATTTTGCTACTAGGATTGCAAGATCGGCACTCTTAAAAGGAGAACTTTAAACTCAAGGGCATTAAAAAATTTTCAACACAAATCATGTTAATTTTCTCCATTTCTCTTCATTTCCCACCAATTTGGTGGGAAATGTTTTGGGCTCATTTGAAGGGGAAGAAAAATACAACTTCTCTCCTTTTCTCTCTTCTGTTGGTTATGGAAACAAGAGAATTTTAGGAAATTGAATTTCTTTTTTTCTTCCTTTCTCTCCAATTCCCTCCATCCAAACAAACATTAGGTTTTTGAGAGTTAAAAGAGAACACTTTCTTTCCGGTAATTCATGCAGATTCAACTCCATGGCGTGCATCATTCAGTTTTAACTCCTTTCTTCAGTCTCTCGTTACTTTTTTTTATCGAAGCATGGACTATACATATTTCAATAGGTTTTGGATTTTTTTTTCTATAATTTTTTTTAGAGCTGTGGATTTTTTTTTTTCAGTCAGAGAAATTGAATGATATGTTGATTAAGGCACTAAGGCCCAATAATACACCAGGCCCAATAATTATAAAATAATAAAAAATATATATATAAAAATTATCAACGATTTGAATATAATTTTATTTCTCTTCTAAACAATAAATTTTGAAATCAAGAATAATTAATAAAGTTCATAATTCAAATAGAAAAGGGCTTAAAGGGTCAAAGAGAAAAAAAAAACTCTCATAATTTACGAATACTTAAATTCAGTGACCAAACTCTTTGATTCGGCTAGCAAAAATGTAATGTCACTTCCCTTCTCTGAAACTTTCAAAACGGCAATTGACAAGTCTTTAACAAAATTAATTACTCTTTCAAAAATAGCATAATACCTAAATTAGAATACTAAAAAGTAAAATACAAACAAGATAAAGAAGCATGATCCGAAATCTTGTAGAATGAAGAAAAATGAAAGCATTAGACAAATAGCACACATGCAAAAGCCGACTGGATGGAAATGAAGAAACTAGATGCTTGAGGAAGAGAAAATTACTCTTCCACAATTACATCGAGTTAATGCCTCCCGCGAGGGAAAATCTCCACTCTCTTTCTCCAAGATTTCTTCATACAAAAATTTAGAGTTATACACTTTCACTATATAACAGAAGGAAAATAGAAATTACGATAGAACCAATGTAAGAAAAAACATATCTCCCTCACTTAAAGTCCGGTTCACCAAAACTAAGAATAAAACTTAAAAATTATCTAAAACCTCATTCGAAAAGAAGGAAAACAACTTACATCCGAGCAAGCAGGGAAGAACTAGAAGTAGAGATCTATGTTTAGTTTAGCTGTAAGAAATTTTCTCTTAAAATTTTATGGCTTTATTTCTCATCTCTCCATATGGCCAAAGTACTTTTTATTTTGGCTTCCCCTGCTCTCTTAAAGATGTAGAGTTGCTTCTTTGATTTTTCATCTAGTAACAACTTCCCCTTATGGATTGGATGTGTATAAGTGATTGTTGTTTTTTTTGCAGATATGAAACCGGACATATACAATTTCATTTAAGTCATTTCTAAATTCTAATTTTATTTCAAAATCGGAACAAAATCAACTTATAGGACATTTTTAAATTCTGATCTTATTTTAAAATCGGATCAAAAGAAACTTATAACCGATACTAATTTATTCTTATTATTCATATATATTATATTAAGACTCCATAAAAAAATAATATTGTATTTAATTGTTATGATTTTTTAATAAATAAAATATATTATATAAATTTAACTTTAAATTAATTTTAATATTTTTTAGCTCTAGGATAATAATTTTTTAGTATTAAAGAATTAAAAATAGAGATGTGACATAAGTTGCTTACTCAACCTTAGCCCTTTCTTTTAAATCACTGCTCACAAGAGTTTTAATTTTCTTGAATTACAAGCTACTAGTTTTTTAGAATCTCAAATCAATTGCGAATGAATGTGTAACTTTATCAAAATTGTCATAATTTTGATATGAATGTGTAACTTTATCAAAGTTGTCATATTCGTATTCAATAGATGTAATACCCGGCTAGAGTCCGGCATCGGAATTCCTACCGTCCGGTGAAATTTAGGGTGTCGGAACCCTCTAGAAGGATAATAGGTATGTTTTTCTAAAGTATTTTTATATGTTTTAATGTTTTAAATATAAAGGAAAATGGGTTTTTGAAGGAAAAGAACCAAGGGAGAAAAGCCAGGTTTGGCCGCCGAAAGTGAAGTTCGGCCGCCGAACATGCATGGCTTTCGGGATCACGTTTGGCCGCCGAAGGTGGTCTGGCCAGCCACCTATAAAAGGCCAAAGGTCGGTGGAAAGATAAGATTTTCTTTCCTTTCCCACTCACAGAGGTGAGATCATGATCTTCCTTGGGTGATCTTCATGTTTTCTTCAAATCTTTCATGGTTTTGAGAGGTTTTTATGTTGTTTTGAAGATTTTGTGCAAAAGAGCAAAGTTTTGAAGCTTGGAGACTTTGAGAGCTTGTTAATGTAATACCCGGCTAGACTCCGATATCAAAATTCCTACCGTCTGGTGGAATTTGGATGTCGGAGACCTCTAGAAGGGTAAAATCATGTTTTCACAAAATGTTTTCATGTATTTAATGTTTTTAAATAAAAAGAAAATTGAGTTTTAAATGAAAAAGACCATGGAGGCTTCCCAAGGTTCGGCCACCGAAACCCAAAGTTCGGCCGCCGAACATTTGAGAGTTTAGGAGGGAAGTTAGGCTCCCGAAAGTTGGCTCAGGTTCGGCCGCCGAACCTCAATTTTCGGCCGCTGAACTTGCATGAGTTTAGGAGGCACTTTAGGCCTCCGAAGGTGGTTTGGCCAGCCCCTATATAAGAGCTCCATGGCCGAAACGGGCGAGTTTTCTCCCCATTTTCGACCACGGTGAGTTCTTGCCCTCCCATGGTTCATTTTTGATGTTTTTTCTCCAATCTTTCACGTTTTAATGAGTTTTATGTCGATTTGAAGGTTTTGAGCATATAGAGCAAGTTTTAGAGCTTGGAGATCCAAGGAGCTAAATCTCTCCCAACTCCAAGTTAGATCGCCTCTACTCTCGATCTTCAAGAGGTAAGAGTCGATCTCTAGCCTATAGTATGTTTTAAGTAAGTTTTATGCAAGTTTTGGGTAGAAATGCATGTTAGGATATATGTTGAGTTTATGGGTTCATGTTGATGTTTTGAGCAATGTATGATGATTGTGTGAGTTTGAAGTGTTGTAGTTGGGGTTTAAGGTAGTTTGAGACCCCTAGGAGCTTGTATGCTTGTATATGCATGTTGTAGAATAAGGTTTATGCATGATTAGGTAAGTTTGGGAGGCTTTATGCATGTTGAATCAAGTTTCTGCCACTTTGGAGAAACTCAGGTTCGGCCGCCGAACCCTCTTGTGGAGGCAGCATTCGGTTGCCAAAGCTTGTCCCCGAAAGAGGACTTTCGCCTCTGTCTGGGAGTTTCGGCCGCCGAAGGTGCCCCCGAACATGCATGAGTTTCGGATCTGTCTGGAGTTTCGGCCGCCGAAGGTGCCGCCGAACCTGCCTGACTTTCGGCTCTGGAGGGACTTTCGGCCGCCGAACCTGCCGCCGAAAGTGCCCTGTCCAGCCTTCCTTTGCATGTTTTTCTATGATTGTTTCATGATGTTCTAGGGGATTTTTGGGGAGTAGTTTAGAGTTATGTTCATGTTTGTTTGGTCCCTCATTTGAGTCCACCTGTGTAGGTTCGGACCCGAGGAACCGAGGACCCCAGCAGTGAGTCAGCTGCCCCAGTATCTGGTCAGAGCTAGCCAGAGGTGAGTGGGATAAACTTTTATGTTTTAAAGCAAATAAATATGAAAAGTTTGAGCATGAACCATGCATCACGAACGCCATGTGATTTTTAGGTTGTTTACATTAGAATTCACGAATATGTGCATTGCATAATTTGATGATGATGTGGATGGTCGTTGGATGATCCTATAGTCCTCGATATGTTATGATGAGATATGATATGATATGTTATGATATGAAAGTCCGGTTGTACCCATTCTACGTCCCGGCACGATGTAAGAGAAAGTCCGGTTATACCCATTCTACATCCCGGCATATTGGAAATGTTATGTTATGTTATGTAAGAGAAAGTCCGGTTGTACCCATTCTACGTCCCGGCACATTGGAATGTAGAGGACTACTGGTGACAATGCCATCCATGATGTGATATGTTTGTGATGTGACGCATTTCATGAAAGCATGAATTTAATTATAATGTTTTTACTATTCTGCTCACTGGGCTCTAGTAGCTCACCCCTTTCCCTTAACCCCCAGGTTTGCAGGTACGGGATAGATCAGACGGTTGAGAAGAGTAAAGTCAAGGTTTATGTACTAGATAGATAGTGGACATGATAAATGAAAATGTAATGTAATGTATAGTCATGTTATGTAATAATGTTATGGAGGATTAGAGATTGTGCTTGACCATATGAGTTTTGTTATCCCCTTGATACATGATTTTATTATAAGTTTTATGATGTTTATGTCTCACCAAGCTTAATGTATGAGTTGATACCCCATTGGAGCATTTGATGAGGGCTCCAGTGTGTGGTTTATGTTATAGATATGTGCATGCACAGGTTGAGCTTGGTAAAGGGAAGAAAAAGTTTTACAGGTTTATGAGTATGTATGATCATGTATGGGATTTAACAGGCTTACAGGAGGTATGTTAGGCTTGCTACGGGTCTCGGCGGCCTTATGCCGATCTGGATCCTAGCGCCGGTAGCGGTCCGGTTTTCGGGTCGTTATAGAGTGGTATCAGAGCCCTAGGTTCATATGGTCGGACCTAGAGTGTCGGGCTCATAGATGTTCTAGAAGGTCAAGCACAATAGGAAAGATCATGTCCACTAGGATAGGATGTTGAGTCCTGTCTTGTATGATGATGTGAAATGCCATGATTATAGGCATGTGCATTAATGCTATGAGATGTATGCTATGTTTGTGATGCAGGTTCATGTGTTTCCACATGAACCATATGATGCTGATGTTCTATGTGTTATGTGCTGTTTTTCAAAAAACAGGTGTAATACCCGGCTAGACTCCGGTATCGGAATTCCTACCGTCCGGTGGAATCTCGGATGTCGGAAACCTCTAGAAGGGAAAAACCAGGTTTTTATAAAATGTTTTCATGTTTTTAATGGTTTGAAGTATGAAATTAAATGAGTTTTTGCATGAAAAGTCATAGGAGGAAAACCCAGGTTCGGCCGCCGAAAGTCAAGTTCGGCCGCCGAACATGCATGCATTTTGGAGGCACGTTAGGCCCCCGAAAGCATGAGTTAGGGAAGTCCAGGTTCGGCCACCGAAAGTCAAGTTCGGCCGCCGAACATTGCATGGATGCGGAGGCACATTCGGCCCCCGAACGTGGCCTGGCCAGCCACCTATAAAAGGGGCACTTAGCCGAAATGGGCGAGCTTTCTCCCATTTTCGGCCACAGTGAGCTTCCGACCTTCCCTTTGCAAATCTTGTATTCTTCCTCCAAATCTCTTCCATTTTTCTTGAGTTTTAAACTCACATTGCAAGTTTTGAGCATTTAAACCAAGTTTTGGAGCTTTGGGAACTCAGGAGCTCATTTTCTTGGATCTCCGAGTTTAGGTCGTCTCTCTCTCGATCTTCAAGAGGTAAGAGCCGATCTTAAGCTCCTTATGTGTTTTAAATAAGTTTTATGCAAGATCTATGGGTAGAAATGCATGTTTAGGCTTATTGATGAGTTTATGGGTTTTGATGCTTTGATGAACAATGTAGCTTGTTTATGTGTTGTTGGAAGTGTTGTAGATGGGGTATATGATGGTTTGAGACCCCTAGGTGTAATGTATGTGAGGTATGCATGTTGTAGAGCAAGATTATGCATGATTAGAGGTTTTGGGAGGCAAGAGGTTCGTTTGAACCAAGTTTCTGCCCTTTGGCAGAAACCAGGTTCGGCAGCCGAAGGGAGTTTCGGCCGCCGAACCCCCTTTGTGGAGGCAGCATTCGGCTGCCGAAGTAGCCCCCGAAAAGAGACTTTCGTCTCTGTCTGGGACTTTCGGCCGCCGAAGGTGCCGCCGAAAGTGCCCGACTTTCGGATCTGTCCAGGACTTTCGGCCGCCGAAGGTGCCGCCGAAAGTGCCCTGTTCAGCCATTTCATGCATATTTCTATGTGATGTTTTCCTGATGTTTTAGGGGGTTTTTGGGGAGTTTATTAGAGTTATGTTTATGTATGATTGGTCCCTCATTGGAGTCTACTTGTGTAGGTTCGGACCCGAGGAGCCGAGGACCTCAGCAGTGAGATAGCTGCTTCCGAGTCTGTAGAGCTTCAGCCAGAGGTGAGTGGAATGAACCTTAAGTTTTTAAATAAATGAAATATAACTTTTTTTGGAGCATGTTCATGCATCATATATGCCATGTGATATTTTAGGTTGTTTGCATTAGTATTCACGAATATGTTGCATTGCATAATATGATGTGGATGCGGATTGGCTATTGGAGGATCCTCTAGTCCTCCTATGGTATGATATGATGATGATACGGTATGGATTGCCAGTGAGGCCCATTCTACGCCCCTGGACTATGTTAAGAGAAAGACCAGTGAGGCCCATTCTACGCCCCTGGCATATTGGAATGTTATGTTATGATATGTATGTAAGAGAAAGACCAGTGAGGCCCATTCTACGCCCCTGGCACGATTAGACTATGTTGAGGACTATAGGTGACAATGCCATCCTTATGTGATATGTTTGTGATGTGTTGCATTTCATGAAAGCATGAAATATTTAATATATGTTTTCTCTATTCTGCTCACTGGGCTTTATAGCTCACCCCTCTCCCCTAACCCCAGATGTGCAGGTGCAGGGTAGATCAGAAGGTTAGCCAGAGTATGGAAGATATGTTTATGTAATAGTTAGATTGTGGACATGACAATTGTATTATGATGTAATGTAAAAGTGTTTTAAGTTATGTTATGTAATTTGAATATTGAGGATAGAGTTGTGCTTGACCAATACAGATTGTTAATCCCACTTGTATGTACATGGTCTTTATGATATGAGATATGAGGTTATGTTTCAGCCAAGCTTATGTATGGTGAGATACCCCATTAGAACATTTTGATGAGGGCTCCAGTGGAGGTTTATGTCATGTTTATGTTTATGTACAGGTTGAGCTTGGTTGTTATATGAGAATGTTTACAGGTTTATGAGTATTGTTGATCATGTATGGGATTAAACAGGATTACAGGTTATGTTAGGCTTGCTACGGGTCCCGGCGGCCTTACGCCGATCTGGATCCTAGCGCCGGTAGCGGTCCGGATTTCCGGGCTGTTACAGAGTGGTATCAGAGCCCTAGGTTCATATGGTCGGACTTAGAGTGTCGGGCTCATAGATGTTATAGCAGGTCAAGCACAATAGGAAAGGTCATGTCCACTAGGATAGGATATGGAGTCCTGTCTTGCATGATGATGTGATATGCCATGATTATATGCATGTGCATAAATGATATGTTATGTATGCTATGTATGTGATGAGGGTTCATGTGTGCCCACATGAACCATATGATGCTGATGTTTGTGCTATGTGTGGTTTTTTTCTCGAAGACAGGATGAGAGGAACTCGTCGATCTGCACGATTGACTGGAGTGCCACCTGAGGATGAGGGCATGAGCGCCCGTCCTCCAGCATTGCCTAGGGCAATGTCTAGCAGGTCCAACAGGGACCAAGCAGTGAGAGACCCTAGAAGGTCTTTAGATCTGGGAAGAAGCAGATCAGTACGAGGAACAGTTCAAGGTGGTATGTCAGAAGATGTGGGAGATGACATGGATGTGGACCAGAGGAGGGATGGCAGTTTGGGGATGAGTATGTCAGAGGAAGGCATGGGAGAGTCCCAAGGAGGCACTCAGGCCTCGGGTTTTGTTCAGCCACCTCATTACCCACCTTTCTCACAGAATCCCGGGTATTCGATGGGAGGTACATCAGATTACCCTAGTTTTAGCCCTTACCCCACACAGATGCCATACCCACCATATTACCCACCATACCCACAGTACCCTATGTATCCACCCCCACCCTATCACCCAAATCCAGCAAACCCTATCTCAGGGGATGCTGCACCTCCTCCACCACCAGCAGCACCTACTGTCCCAGAAGCCCAAATACCTCAACCTAGCTCATCTGGAGGGAGCAAGGTCAGAATGACTGATTATATGAAGTTGGGTGCTCCCCAGTTTGAAACCGGTGATGACCCGTTTGTGTACCTCGAGAGGGTCAAGGCGATAACAGATGAGATAGGGGCGAATGACAGTAGAGCCATTCAGATGGCTGGGTTCACGCTAAAATGCAAGAAGGCCCGTGAGTGGTTCAAGAGCTATGTGAAATCGAGGGTGGATAGTCTATCATGGGAGGAGTTTGCTAATGAATTTGCAGGGTGGGCTTTCCCTGATAGTTCAAGGGAATTGAAGATGATAGAATTCGAGCAGTTGAGGCAAACTGATGACATGAGTGTAGACGAATATACTGACAGGTTTATGGAGTTGCTGCCATTTGCTGGGCAGGACCTTAATACAGACCAGAAGAAGTCAAGGAGGTATATCATGAAGCTCCATTCCAGATATTCCTCCTTGATACAGTCAGCAGATAGAGAGAGTTTTCATGCCATAGTAGACATGGCTAGGAGGATGGAGGCTAGTGCTATCATTGAGGGAAAAGTCAAACAGTCAGCAGCACAGCCTTCTGGTTCCAGAACCCCAGGTAAGGGAAAAGTGGATCCTTCTTCCTTAAGCTCAGGTAGTAAGAGGTGGGGCAGTACCACCAAGAAGTTTAAGAAGAACAAGTTCTGGAACAAGATCAAGTCAGGTCTGGGATTAGGAAGTGGCTCGAGCTCAGGAGCAGATAATGCAGTATGTAAGAAATGTGGGAGACTGCACAGAGGAGTATGTCTGGTTGGGACGTCAGCCTGCTTCAGATGTGGGCAGGAGGGACACATGGCACGAGAGTGTCCTAGAGCAGCTTTTGTGACACAGTATCAGCAGACAGCTTCTGGTAGTGTGGCACAGCCAGTAGCTCCAGCCATGACACAGGCCAGCGGTAGAGGCAGAGGGAGAGGGTCAGCCTCTTCTTCAGCAGGGTTCAGAGGTGAGGGTCCGTCAGCTCCAGCAAGGATCTTCACCATGACACAGCAGGAGGCAGATGCATCTAACACCGTGGTGGCAGGTAATTTAGTCATTGGGTGTTCTGATGTGTATGCATTAATGGACCCTGGTGCATCTCATTCTTTTATTGCTCCGAGGGCCGTAGAGAGGTTGGGATTAATGGTCTCTGGGTTAGAGTGTCCTCTCTGGGTCAGTGGACCCAAGTGTGATCCATCAGTGGCAGAGTCAGTCTGTCAGTGTAGTCCAGTTTTTGTTGAGGGGAGATGCATGTCCGCCGACCTTGTGGTTCTAGAGTTGACAGATTTTGACGTCATTCTAGGGATGGACTGGTTATCTACCCATGGCGCTACCTTAGACTGCAGGGACAAGGTAGTCAGGTTCAGAGGTCAGGATGGATCAGAGGTCGTCTTCAGAGGAGACAGGAGGGGTACACCTAGAGGTTTGATCTCATCTCTTCAGGCTCGTAGGTTGCTTAGGAGGGGATGTCAGGGGTATTTGGCTCATGTGAGAGAGCTAGACAGTCAGATTAGAGAGCCCGCCGCAGTGCCAGTGGTCAATGAGTTTTTAGATGTGTTCCCAGACGAGTTGCCAGGTTTACCACCTGTTAGGGAGATAGAGTTCGAGATTGAATTGATGCCTGGAACTAGACCGATCTCTATCCCTCCCTACAGGATGGCTCCAGCCGAGTTGAAGGAATTGAAAGAGCAGTTACAAGAGTTGGTAGACAAGGGTTTCATCCGACCGAGTACCTCACCTTGGGGTGCTCCAGTGCTGTTTGTAAGAAAGAAGGATGGATCCCTTAGACTTTGTATCGACTACAGGCAGTTGAACAAAGTCACTACCAAGAATAAGTACCAATTGCCAAGGATCGACGATCTATTCGACCAGCTAGCAGGAACGGGTTGTTTCTCCAAAATAGATCTGAGATCTGGGTATCATCAGCTGAGGATCAGAGAAGAGGATGTGCCAAAGACAGCTTTCAGGACCAGATATGGGCACTATGAGTTCCTTGTGATGCCGTTCGGGCTGACCAACGCCCCTGCAGCATTCATGGACCTCATGAACAGAGTGTTTAGACAGTACCTGGATCACTTTGTTATTGTCTTCATAGATGATATCTTAGTGTATTCCAGGAATGCAGAGGAGCATGCCCATCATCTGAGGACAGTTCTGCAGACCTTGAGGGAGCATGGCTTGTATGCCAAGTTCTCCAAGTGTGAGTTCTGGTTGAGGAGCATCTCGTTCTTGGGGCATATAGTGTCAGAGAACGGAATTGAAGTAGACCCCAAGAAGATAGAGGTTGTGACTAACTGGCCTAGACCCACCTCAGTGACAGAGATTAGAAATTTCTTGGGTTTGGCTGGTTATTACAGAAGGTTCGTTCAGGACTTCTCAAAGATTGCAGCTCCTCTAACCAGATTGACCAGAAAGAACCAGAGGTTCGTATGGACCGATCAGTGTGAAGAAAGTTTTGAGGAGCTCAAGAAGAGGTTAACTTCAGCACCAGTGTTAGCTCTGCCGACTAGTAATGATGACTTCACAGTGTTCTGTGATGCATCCAGAGTAGGCTAGGGTTGTGTGTTGATGCAGAATGACAGGGTGATCGCTTACGCCTCTAGACAACTGAAGAGGCATGAGTTGAATTACCCCACACACGATCTTGAGATGGCAGCAGTCATCTTTGCACTCAAGATGTGGAGGCACTACCTCTATGGGGTGAAATGTGAGATCTTTACAGATCATAAGAGCCTGCAGCACATCTTGAGCCAGAGAGAACTGAATTTGAGACAGAGGAGGTGGGTAGAACTGTTGAGTGACTATGATTGCAAGATTCAGTACCATCCGGGTAAGGCGAATGTTGTGGCAGACGCCCTAAGCCGGAAGTCACTAGGCAGTCTATCCCACATCACGGTAGAGAGGAGACCAGTGGTGAAGGAGTTTTACAAGCTCATGAATGAAGGTCTACAGTTAGAGTTGTCTGGTACAGGTGCTTTGATTGCACAGATGAGAGTGACACCCGTGTTTCTGGAGCAGGTGGCTCAGAAACAGCATGAGGACCCAGAGTTAGTGAAGATTGCCAGGACTGTCCAGTCAGGCAAGGACAGTGAGTTCAGATTTGACAGTAAGGGGATCCTCCGCTATGGGAACAGATTATGTGTACCAGATGACATAAGGCTTAAGGGAGACATTATGAGAGAAGCTCATAATGCAAGATACAGCGTTCACCCTGGAGCCACCAAAATGTATCAGGATCTGAAAAGAGTATATTGGTGGCCAGCTATGAAGAGGGAAGTGGCACAGTTTGTGTCAGCCTGCGAGGTATGTCAGAGGGTGAAGCTGGAACATCAGAAGCCGGCTGGAATGCTTAACCCGCTACCTATTCTAGAATGGAAATGGGAAAATACAGCTATGGATTTCGTAGTGGGGCTACCGGCGGCGTCCAACAGATTAGACTCCATATGGGTGATTGTGGACAGACTTACTAAATCTGCTCACTTCATCCCAGTTAGGAGCAACTACTCTGTGGATAAGTTAGCGCAGGTGTATGTTGATGAGATTGTCAGACTGCATGGGGTCCCGGTATCTATAGTGTCAGATAGAGGGCCCCAGTTCACCTCCAGATTTTGGCGGAGTCTGTAGAATGCCATGGGTACCAGGTTGGATTTCAGTACTGCCTTCCATCCCCAGACCGATGGACAGTCAGAAAGGACCATCCAGACAATAGAAGATATGCTCAGAATGTGTGTGCTGGATTTTGGCGGTTCTTGGAGGCAGCATCTACCTTTGGTGGAGTTTGCCTACAATAACAGCCATCATGCTAGCATCGGGATGGCTCCATATGAAGCTTTGTATGGGAGGAAGTGCAGATCACCCGTCTGTTGGGAGGAAGTAGGAGAGAAGGCCTTGGCAGGGCCTGAGTTAGTAGAGATCACCAGCAGGGTGGTACCCATCATCAGAGAGAGAATCAAAACTGCTACAAGCAGGCAGAAGAGTTATGCAGACCTCCACAGGAAACAGGTAGACTTTCAGGAGGGGGATCTAGTATTGCTCAAGGTGTCTCCAATGAAAGGGGTGGTTCGGTTTGGTAAAAAGGGTAAGCTAGCTCCACGGTACATCGGACCCTTTGAAGTCTTGCAAAAGATTGGGAGTGTATCGTACAAGCTGGACTTGCCTGCATCTATGGAAAGAATCCATCCGGTTTTCCATGTTTCCATGTTAAGAAAGTACGTGTCAGATCCGAGCAAGGTTCTTAGTGAGCCTGATGTAGAGATCCAAGAGGATCTCACCTATGTAGAACAGCCAATATGGATCATAGACACTCAGATCAGAAAGTTGAGAAACAAGGAAATCCCAATGGTGAAAGTCCTTTGGAACCACCACAATATTGAGGAGTGTACCTGGGAGACACGGGAGTCCATGCTCCAACAGTATCCCCATCTCTTTTAGAGGTTAGTATCTATGTGTTCTATGTGTCTAGTATGTATGTTATGTTTTATGTTATGCATGTACTAGTTGAGGAACATTCGGGGACGAATGTTCTTAAGGGGGGGAGAATGTAATACCCGGCTAGACTCCGGTATCGGAATTTCTACCGTCCGGTGGAATCTCGGATGTCGGAAACCTCTAGAAGGGAAAAACCAGGTTTTTATAAAATGTTTTCATGTTTTTAATGGTTTGAAGTATGAAATTAAATGAGTTTTTGCATGAAAAGTCATAGGAGGAAAACCCAGGTTCGGCCGCCGAAAGTTAAGTTTGGCCGCCGAACATGCATGCATTTTGGAGGCACGTTAGGCCCCCGAAAGCATGAGTTAGGGAAGTCCAGGTTCGGCCACCGAAAGTCAAGTTCGGCCGCCGAACATTGCATGGATGCGGAGGCACATTCGGCCCCCGAACGTGGCCTGGCCAGCCACCTATAAAAGGGGCACTTAGCCGAAATGGGCGAGCTTTCTCCCATTTTCAGCCACAGTGAGCTTCCGACCTTCCCTTTGCAAATCTTGTATTCTTCCTCCAAATCTCTTCCATTTTTCTTGAGTTTTAAACTCACATTGCAAGTTTTGAGCATTTAAACCAAGTTTTGGAGCTTTAGGAACTCAGGAGCTCATTTTCTTGGATCTCCGAGTTTAGGTCGTCTCTCTCTCGATCTTCAAGAGGTAAGAGCCGATCTTAAGCTCCTTATGTGTTTTAAATAAGTTTTATGCAAGATCTATGGGTAGAAATGCATGTTTAGGCTTATTGATGAGTTTATGGGTTTTGATGCTTTGATGAACAATGTAGCTTGTTTATGTGTTGTTGGAAGTGTTGTAGATGGGGTATATGATGGTTTGAGACCCCTAGGTGTAATGTATGTGAGGTATGCATGTTGTAGAGCAAGATTATGCATGATTAGAGGTTTTGGGAGGCAAGAGGTTCGTTTGAACCAAGTTTCTGCCCTTTGGCAGAAACCAGGTTCGGCAGCCGAACCCCCTTTGTGGAGGCTGCATTCGGCTGCCGAAGTAGCCCCCGAAAAGAGACTTTCGTCTCTGTCTGGGACTTTCGGCCGCCGAAAGTGCCCGACTTTCGGATCTGTCCAGGACTTTCGGCCGCCGAAGGTGCCGCCGAAAGTGCCCTGTTCAGCCATTTCATGCATATTTCTATGTGATGTTTTCCTGATGTTTTAGGGGGTTTTTGGGGAGTTTATTAGAGTTATGTTTATGTATGATTGGTCCCTCATTGGAGTCCACCTGTGTAGGTTCGGACCCGAGGAGCCGAGGACCTCAGCAGTGAGATAGCTGCTTCCGAGTCTGTAGAGCTTCAGCCAGAGGTGAGTGGAATGAACCTTAAGTTTTTAAATAAATGAAATATAACTTTTTTTGGAGCATGTTCATGCATCATATATGCCATGTGATATTTTAGGTTGTTTGCATTAGTATTCACGAATATGTTGCATTGCATAATATGATGTGGATGCGGATTGGCTATTGGAGGATCCTCTAGTCCTCCTATGGTATGATATGATGATGATACGGTATGGATTGCCAGTGAGGCCCATTCTACGCCCCTGGACTATGTTAAGAGAAAGACCAGTGAGGCCCATTCTACGCCCCTGGCATATTGGAATGTTATGTTATGATATGTATGTAAGAGAAAGACCAGTGAGGCCCATTCTACGCCCCTGGCACGATTAGACTATGTTGAGGACTATAGGTGACAATGCCATCCTTATGTGATATGTTTGTGATGTGTTGCATTTCATGAAAGCATGAAATATTTAATATATGTTTTCTCTATTCTGCTCACTGGGCTTTATAGCTCACCCCTCTCCCCTAACCCCAGATGTGCAGGTGCAGGGTAGATCAGAAGGTTAGCCAGAGTATGGAAGATATGTTTATGTAATAGTTAGATTGTGGACATGACAATTGTATTATGATGTAATGTAAAAGTGTTTTAAGTTATGTTATGTAATTTGAATATTGAGGATAGAGTTGTGCTTGACCAATACAGATTGTTAATCCCACTTGTATGTACATGGTCTTTATGATATGAGATATGAGGTTATGTTTCAGCCAAGCTTATGTATGATGAGATACCCCATTGGAACATTTTGATGAGGGCTCCAGTGGAGGTTTATGTCATGTTTATGTTTATGTACAGGTTGAGCTTGGTTGTTATATGAGAATGTTTACAGGTTTATGAGTATTGTTGATCATGTATGGGATTAAACAGGATTACAGGTTATGTTAGGCTTGCTACGGGTCCCGGCGGCCTTACGCCGATCTGGATCCTAGCGCCGGTAGCGGTCCGGATTTCCGGGCTGTTACAACAGGATGCGAGGAACTCGTCGATCTGCACGATTGACTGGAGTACCACCTCAGGACGAGGGCACTGATGCCCGTCCTCCAGCATTGCCTAGGGCAATGTCCAGTAGGTCCAGCAGGGACAGAGCAGCTAAAGACCCTAGAAGGTCTTTAGATCTGGGAAGAAGCAGATCAGTTAGGGGAACAGTGCAAGGTGGTATGTCAGAGGATATGGGGGATCAGATGGATATGGATCAAAAGAGGGATGGCAGTTTGGGAGTAAGTATGTCGGAAGAGGGAATGGGAGAGTCCCAAGGAGGCACTCAGGCCTCGGGATTTGTTCAGCAACCTTACTACCCACCCTTTTCACATAATCCCGGGTATTCGATGGGAGGTACATCAGATTACCCCAGTTTTAACCCTTATCACTCTCAGATGCCATACCCACCTTTCTACTCACAGTACCCACAGTACCCACCCCCATCTTTCTATCCAGGTACATCACACCCTACCCCAGGGGATGCTGCACCTCCTCCACCACTAGCAGCACCTACTGTCCCAGAAACCCAAATACCTCAACCTAGCTCATCTGGAGGGAGCAAGGTCAAGATGACCGACTATATGAAGTTGGGTGCTCCACAGTTTGAAACCGGCGATGACCCGTTTGTGTACCTTGAGAGGGTCAAGGTAATTACAGATGAGATAGGGGCTGATGACAGCAGAGCCATTCATATGGTTGGGTTCACACTAAAATGTAAGAAGGCATGTGAATGGTTTAAGAACTATGTGAACCCGAGAGTGGATAGCATGTCTTGGGAGGAGTTTGCAAACGAGTTTGCAGGATGGGCTTTCCCTGAGAGCTCTAGGGAGCTGAAGATGATTGAATTTGAGCAGTTGAGTGTAGATGAGTATACTGACAGGTTCATGGAGTTATTGCCTTTTGCAGGGCAGAATTTGGATACAGATCAGAAGAAGTCAAGGAGGTATATCATGAGGCTCCATTCCAGGTATTCCTCCTTAATCCAGTCAGCTGAAAGGGAGAGTTTCCATGCCATAGTAGATATGGCTCGGAGGATGGAGGCTAGTGCTATCATCGAGGGAAAAGTTAAGCAATCAGTGGCACAGCCTTCTAGTTCCAAGACCCCAGGTGGGGGAAGAGTGGACCCTTCATCCTTGAGTTCAGGCAGTAAGAAGTGGAGTAATACCACCAGGAAGTCAAAGAAGAACAAGTTCTGGAGCAAGGTTAAGTCAAGTCTGGGATTGGACAGTGGCTCGAGCTTAGGAGCAGATAATGCAGTATGCAAGAAATGTGGGAAGCTGCACAGGGGAGTATGTCTGGTTGGGACGACAGCCTGCTTCAGATGTGGGCAGGAGGGGCACATAGCACGGGAGTGTCCTAGAGCACCTGTTATGACACAGCCCCAGCAGACAGCTTCAGGTAGTGTGGCACAGCCAGTAGCTCCAGCCACGACACAGGCCAGTGGCAGAGGTAGAGGGAGAGGGTCAGCCTCTTCTTCAGCGGGTTATAGAGGTGAAGGTCCATCAGCTCCAGCACGGATCTTCACCATGACACAGCAGGAGGCTAACACATCAAACACCGTGGTGTTAGGTAATCTCATCATTAGGTGTTCTGATGTGTATGCATTAATGGACCCAGGTGCATCTCATTCTTTTATTGCACCGAGAGCCGTCGAGAGGTTGGGTCTGATGGTCTCTGGGTTAGAGTGTCCCCTATGGGTCAGTGGACCCAAGTGTGACCCGTCAGTGGCAGAGTCAGTCTGCCAATGTAGTCCAGTTTTTGTTGAGGGAAGATGCCTATCTGCCGACCTAGTGGTTCTAGATTTGACAGACTTTGACGTCATTCTAGGGATGGATTGGCTATCTACCCATGGTGCTACCTTGGACTGCAGAGACAAGGTAGTCAGGTTCAGAGATCAGAACGGGTCAGAGGTCGTCTTCAGAGGAGACAAGAGGGGTACACCTAGAGGTCTGATATCAGCTCTTCAGGCTCGTAGGTTGCTTAGGAGGGGATGTCAGGGGTTTTTGGCTCATGTGAGAGAGCTGAATAGTCATGTCAGAGAGCCCACCTCAGTGCCAATGGTCAGAGAGTTCTTAGATGTTTTCCCAGACGAGCTGCCAGGTTTGCCACCTTCCAGGGAGATAGAGTTCGAGATAGAGTTGGTGCCAGGAACCAGACCGATCTCTATCCCTCCCTACAGGATGGCACCTGCTGAGTTAAAAGAGCTGAAAGAACAGTTGCAAGATCTGGTAGATAAGGGCTTCATCCGACCGAGTGCCTCACCTTGGGGTGCTCCAGTGCTTTTTGTGAGAAAGAAGGATGGATCCCTCAGACTTTGTATCGACTACAGGCAGTTGAACAAGGTCACTACCAAGAATAAGTACCCGTTGCCAAGGATCGACGATCTATTTGACCAGCTAGCAGGAGCAGGTTGTTTTTCCAAGATAGATCTGAGATCGGGGTACCATCAGCTGAGAATCAGAGAAGAGGATGTACCAAAGACCGCGTTCAGGACCAGATATGGGCACTATGAGTTCCTTGTAATGCCGTTCGGGTTGACCAATGCCCCTGCAGCATTCATGGATCTCATGAACAGAGTGTTTAGCCAGTACCTGGATCACTTTGTTATTGTCTTCATAGATGATATCTTAGTGTATTCCAGGAATGCAGAGGAGCATGCCCATCATCTGAGGATAGTTCTACAGACCTTGAGGGAACATGGCTTGTATGCTAAGTTCTCCAAGTGTGAGTTCTGGCTGAGGAGCATTTCTTTCTTGGGGCATGTGGTGTCAGAAAATGGTATAGAGGTAGACCCCAAGAAAGTGGAAGCTGTAGCTAACTGGCCTAGACCCACCACAGTAATAGAGATCAAGAGCTTCTTGGGTTTGGCAGGTTACTACAGGAGGTTCATTCAGGACTTCTCCAAGATTGCAGCTCCCATGACCAGGTTAACTAAGAAGAACCAGAGGTTCGTGTGGTCGGACCAATGTGAGGAAAGCTTTGAGGAGCTAAAGAAAAGGTTGACTTCAGCACCGGTGTTAGCTCTGCCGACTAGCAATGAGGACTTCACAGTGTTCTGTGATGCATCCCGAGTGGGATTGGGTTGTGTGTTGATGCAGAATGACAGAGTGATAGCTTATGCTTCTAGGCAGCTCAAGAAGCACGAGCTGAACTATCCTACACACGATCTTGAGATGGCAGCAGTAATCTTTGCACTCAAGATGTGGAGGCATTACCTTTATGGGGTAAAATGTGAGATCTTCACAGATCATAAGAGCCTGCAGTACATCCTGAGTCAGAGAGAACTGAATCTGAGGCAGAGGAGATGGGTTGAACTTCTTAGTGACTATGATTGCAAGATACAGTACCATCCGGGTAAGGCGAATGTTGTGGCGGACGCCTTAAGCCGGAAATCACTTGGCAGTTTGTCCCACATATCAGCAGAGAGGAGGCCGGTGGTGAAGGAGTTTTACAAGCTCGTTAATGAAGGTCTACAGTTGGAGTTGTCTGGTACAGGTGCTTTGATTGCCCAGATGAGAGTGGCGCCCGTGTTTCTGGAGCAGGTGGCTCAGAAACAGCATGAGGACCCAAAGTTAGTGAAGATTGCCAGGACTGTTCAGTTAGGCAAGGATAGTGAGTTCAAATTTGACAGCAAGGGGATCCTCCGATATGGGAGCAGACTATGTGTACCAGATGACATAGGACTAAAGGGAGACATTATGAGAGAGGCTCATAATACAAGATACAGCGTTCACCCCGGAGCCACCAAAATGTATCAAGATTTAAAGAAAGTTTATTGGTGGCCAGCTATAAAGAGAGAAGTGGCACAGTTCGTGTCAGCCTGCGAAGTGTGTCAGAGGGTGAAGCTAGAGCATCAGAAGCCGGCTGGAATGTTGAACCCACTGCCGATTCCAGAGTGGAAATGGGAGAATATCGCTATGGACTTCGTAGTGGGGTTACCGGCGACGTCCAACAGATTGGACTCCATATGGGTGATTGTGGACAGACTCACCAAATCTGCTCACTTCATCCCTGTCAGGAGTAGCTATTCTGTGGACAA
This sequence comes from Manihot esculenta, assembly GCF_001659605.2. Classification (NCBI taxonomy): domain Eukaryota; kingdom Viridiplantae; phylum Streptophyta; class Magnoliopsida; order Malpighiales; family Euphorbiaceae; genus Manihot; species Manihot esculenta. The sequence continues at coordinate 2,862,267 of NC_035170.2, forward strand.
GTTGGCGCAGGTATATGTTGATGAGGTTGTCAGGCTGCATGGGGTCCCTGTTTCTATAGTGTCTGATAGAGGGCCCCAGTTCACCTCCAGGTTTTGGCAGAGTCTGCAGGAAGCTATGGGTACTAGGCTAGACTTCAGCACTGCTTTCCATCCTCAGACTGATGGACAGTCAGAGAGGACCATCCAGACTATAGAGGATATGCTCAGAATGTGTGTACTAGATTTTGGCGGTTCTTGGAGGCAGCATCTACCTTTGGTGGAGTTTGCCTACAATAATAGCTATCATGCTAGCATCGGGATGGCTCCATATGAAGCTTTGTATGGAAGAAAGTGCAGGTCACCCATCTGTTGGGAAGAAGTAGGAGAGAGGTCCTTAGCAGGGCCCGAGTTAGTAGAGATCACCAGCAGAGTGGTGCCCATGATCAGAGAGAGGATTAGAACGGCCATGAGTCGACAGAAGAGCTATGCAGATGTCCGCAGAAGACAAGTAGAGTTTCAGGAGGGGGATTTGGTATTGCTCAAGGTGTCTCCAATGAAAGGGGTGATTCGGTTCGGAAAGAAAGGGAAGCTAGCTCCACGGTACATCGGACCCTTTGAAGTCTTGCAAAAGATTGAGAATGTATCGTACAAGCTGGACTTGCCTGCTTCAATGGGAAGAATCCATCCGGTTTTCCATGTTTCCATGTTGAGGAAGTTTGTGTCAGATCCGGGCAAGGTTCTTAGTGAGCCTGATGTGGAGATCCAAGAGGATCTCACTTATATTGAGCAGCCAGTACGGATCCTAGACACCCAGATCAGAAAGCTAAGGAACAAGGAAATCCCGATGGTGAAAGTCCTTTGGAATCACCACAATATTGAGGAATGTACCTGGGAGACACGGGAGTCTATACTCCAGCAATATCTCCACCGCTTTTAAGGTTAGTACCTATGTGTTTTATGTGCTTTATGTGTCGTATGTTATGCATGTGTTAGTTGAGGAACATTCGGGGATGAATGTTCTTAAGGGGGGAGAATGTAATACCCGGCTAGACTCCGGTATCGAAATTCCTACCGTCCGGTGGAATTTGGATGTCGGAGACCTCTAGAAGGGTAAAATCATGTTTTCACAAAATGTTTTCATGTATTTAATGTTTTTAAATAAAAAGGAAATTGAGTTTTAAATGAAAAAGACCATGGAGGCTTCCCCAGGTTCGGCCACCGAAACCCAAAGTTCGGCCGCCGAACATTTGAGAGTTTAGGAGGGAAGTTAGGCTCCCGAAAGTTGGCTCAGGTTCAGCCGCCGAACCTCAATGTTCGGCCGCCGAACTTGCATGAGTTTAGGAGGCACTTTAGGCCTCCGAAGGTGGTTTGGCCAGCCCCTATATAAGAGCTCCATGGCCGAAACGGGCGAGTTTTCTCCCCATTTTCGACCACGGTGAGTTCTTGCCCTCCCATGGTTCGTTTTTGATGTTTTTTCTCCAATCTTTCACGTTTTAATGAGTTTTATGTCGATTTGAAGGTTTTGAGCATATAGAGCAAGTTTTAGAGCTTGGAGATCCAAGGAGCTAAATCTCTCCCAACTCCAAGTTAGATCGCCTCTACTCTCGATCTTCAAGAGGTAAGAGTCGATCTCTAGCCTATAGTATGTTTTAAGTAAGTTTTATGCAAGTTTTGGGTAGAAATGCATGTTAGGATATATGTTGAGTTTATGGGTTCATGTTGATGTTTTGAGCAATGTATGATGATTGTGTGAGTTTGAAGTGTTGTAGTTGGGGTTTAAGGTAGTTTGAGACCCCTAGGAGCTTGTATGCTTGTATATGCATGTTGTAGAATAAGGTTTATGCATGATTAGGTAAGTTTGGGAGGCTTTGTGCATGTTGAATCAAGTTTCTGCCACTTTGGAGAAACTCAGGTTCGGCCGCCGAAGGGGACTTTCGGCCGCCGAACCCTCTTGTGGAGGCAGCATTCGGCTGCCGAAACTTGCCCCCGAAAGAGGACTTTCGCCTCTGTCTGGGAGTTTCGGCCGCCGAAGGTGCCCCCGAACATGCATGAGTTTCGGATCTGTCTGGAGTTTCGGCCGCCGAAGGTGCCGCCGAACCTGCCTGACTTTCGGCTCTGGAGGGACTTTCGACCGCCGAACCTGCCGCCGAAAGTGCCCTGTCCAGCCTTCCTTTGCATGTTTTTCTATGATTGTTTCATGATGTTCTAGGGGGTTTTTGGGGAGTAGTTTAGAGTTATGTTCATATTTGTTTGGTCCCTCATTTGAGTCCACCTGTGTAGGTTCGGACCCGAGGAACCGAGGACCCGAGCAGTGAGTCAGCTGCCCCAGTGTCTGGTAAGAGCTAGCCAGAGGTGAGTGGGATAAACTTTTATGTTTTAAAGCAAATAAATATGAAAAGTTTGAGCATGAACCATGCATCACGAATGCCATGTGATTTTTAGGTTGTTTGCATTAGAATTCACGAATATGTGCATTGCATAATTTGATGATGATGTGGATGGTCGTTGGATGATCCTATAGTCCTCGATATGTTATGATGAGATATGATATGATATGTTATGATATGAAAGTCCGGTTGTACCCATTCTACGTCCCGGCACGATGTAAGAGAAAGTCCGGTTGTACCCATTCTATGTCCCGGCATATTGGAAATGTTATGTTATGTTATGTAAGAGAAAGTCCGGTTGTACCCATTCTACGTCTCGGCACATTGGAATGTAGAGGACTACTGGTGACAATGTCATCCGTGATATGATATGTTTGTGATGTGACGCATTTCATGAAAGCATGAATTTAATTATAATGTTTTTACTATTCTGCTCACTGGGCTCTAGTAGCTCACCCCTTTCCCTTAACCCCCAGGTTTGCAGGTACGGGATAGATCAGACGGTCGAGAAGAGTAAAGTCAAGGTTTATGTACTAGATAGATAGTGGACATGATAAATGAAAATGTAATGTAATGTATAGTCATGTTATGTAATAATGTTATGGAGGATTAGAGATTGTGCTTGACCATATGAGTTTTGTTATCCCCTTGATACATGATTTTATTATAAGTTTTATGATGTTTATGTCTCACCAAGCTTAATGTATGAGTTGATACCCCATTGGAGCATTTGATGAGGGCTCCAGTGTGTGGTTTATGTTATAGATATGTGCATGCACAGGTTGAGCTTGGTAAAGGGAAGAAAAAGTTTTACAGGTTTATGAGTATATATGATCATGTATGGGATTTAACAGGCTTACAGGAGGTATGTTAGGCTTGCTACGGGTCCCAGCGGCCTTATGCCGATCTGGATCCTAGCTCCGGTAGCGGTCCGATTTCCGGGTCGTTACAATTTTTATATGTTTTAATGTTTTAAGTATAAAGGAAAATGGGTTTTTGAAGGAAAAGAACCAAGGGAGAAAAGCCAGGTTCGGCCGCCGAAGGTTAAGTTTGGCCGCCGAACATGCATGGCTTTCGGGATCACGTTTGGCCGCTGAAGGTGGTCTGGCCAGCCACCTATAAAAGGCCAAAGGTCGATGGAAAGATAAGATTTTCTTTCCTTTCCCACTCACAGAGGTGAGATCATGATCTTCCATGGGTGATCTTCATGTTTTCTTCAAATCTTTCATGGTTTTGAGAGGTTTTTATGTTGTTTTGAAGATTTTGTGGAAAAGAGCAAAGTTTTGAAGCTTGGAGACTTTGAGAGCTTGTTCCTCCATATCTCCACGTTAGGATCGCTTATCCTCAAGACCTTCAAGAGGTAAGTGTAGATCCTTAGCTTCTTGTATGTTTTATAAAGGTTTTATGAAGGTTTTATGGGTAGATATGCATGTTTAGGTTAAGTAGGATTTTGTATGTTTTGGTGCAAAAACATGTTATGTGTTGTGTTGATGTTGTTGCTTGGGGTTTTAAGTTAGTTTTGGACCCCTTTGTGCATGTACTTGAGTATATGCTTATTGTGGAGTGTTGAGGTGCATGTTTGAGAGTGGTTTGAGGGAGTTGTGCATGAGTTGGAGCAGGGTTCTGCCTTACTGGGAAACCCAGTTTCGGCCGCCGAAAGAGGGTTCGGCCGCCGAACATGTTGAGGAGGTGGTTTCGGTTGCCTAAGCTCACCCCCGAAAGTTTGGACTTTCGTCTCTGGAGGGGAGTTTCGGCCGCCGAAAGTGCCGCCAAAGGTGTAGGACTTTCGGCTCTGGAGTGCCTTCCAGCCCCCGAACCTTGCCCTCGAAAGTTGGACTTTCGGATCTGGAAGAGACTTTCGCCGAAAGTGCATGAGTTTTGGCTCTGGAGAGGACTTTCGGCCGCCGAACCTGCCGCCGAAAGTGCCCTGTCCAGCCTTCTTTTGCATGCTTTATGTGATTGTTTTAGGATGTTTAGGGGGGCTTTGGGGGAGTTTTATAGAGATGTTCTTTGTAATACCCGGCTAGACTCCGGTATCGGAATTCCTACCGTCCGGTGGAATCTCGGATGTCGGAGACCTCTAGAAGGGTAGAATCATGTTTTATAAAAATGTTTTAATGTGTTTTATGATTTTTAAGTATTAAAGAAATGAGTTTTTACATGAAAAGTCTTTGGAGGAAAACCCAGGTTCGGCCGCCGAAAGCCAAGTTCGGCCGCTGAACATGCATGCGTTCTGGAGGCACGTTAGGCCCCCGAAAGCATGAGTTAGGGAAGTCCAGGTTTGGCCGCCGAAAGTCAAGTTCGGCCCCCGAACGTGGCCTGGCCAGCCACCTATAAAAGGGGCACTTAGCCGAAATAGGGCGAGCTTTCTCCCATTTTCGGCCACAGTGAGCTTCCGACCTTCCCTTTGCAAATCTTGTGTTCTTCCTCCAAATCTCTTCCATTTTTCTTGAGTTTTAAACTCACATTGCAAGTTTTGAGCATTTAAACCAAGTTTTGGAGCTTTGGGAACTCAGGAGCTCATTTTCTTGGATCTCCGAGTTTGGGTCGTCTCTCTCTCGATCTTCAAGAGGTAAGAGCCGATCTTAAGCTCCTTATGTGTTTTAAATAAGTTTTATGCAAGATCTATGGGTAGAAATGCATGTTTAGGCTTATTGATGAGTTTATGGGTTTTGATGCTTTGATGAACAATGTAGCTTGTTTATGTGTTGTTGGAAGTGTTGTAGATGGGGTATATGATAGTTTGAGACCCCTAGGTGTAATGTATGTGAAGTATGCATGTTGTAGAGCAAGATTATGCATGATTAGAGGTTTTGGGAGGTAAGAGGTTCGTTTGAACCAAGTTTCTGCCCTTTGGCAAAAACCAGGTTCGGCAGCCGAAGGGAGTTTCGGCCGCCGAACCCCCTTTTGTGGAGGCAGCATTCGGCTGCCGAAGTTGCCCCCGAAAAGAGACTTTCGTCTCTGTCTGGGACTTTCGGCCGCCGAAGGTGCCGCCGAAAGTGTCTGACTTTCGGATCTGTCCAGGACTTTCGGCCGCCGAAGGTGCCGCCGAAGGTGCCCTGTTCAGCCATTTCATGCATATTTCTATGTAATGTTTTCCTGATGTTCTAGGGGGTTTTTGGGGAATTTATTAGAGTTATGTTTATGTTTGATTGGTCCCTCATTGGAGTCCACCTGTGTAGGTTCGGACCCGAGGACCTCAGCAGTGAGATAGCTGCTTCAGAGTCTGTAGAGCTTCAGCCAGAGGTGAGTGGAATAAACCTTAAGTTTTTAAATAAATGAAATATAACTTTTGGAGCATGTTCATGCATCATATATGCCATGTGATATTTTAGGTTGTTTGCATTAGTATTCACGAATATGTTGCATTGCATAATATGATGTGGATGCGGATTGGCTATTGGATGATCCTCTAGTCCTCCTATGGTATGATATGCTGATGATACGGTATGGATCGCCAGTGAGGCCCATTCTACGCCCCTGGACTATGTTAAGAGAAAGACCAGTGAGGCCCATTCTACGCGAACCTAGGGCTCATAGATGTTATAGAAGGTCAAGCACAATAGGAAAGGTCATGTCCACTAGGATAGGATGTGGAGTCCTGTCTTGTATGATGATGTGAAATGCCATGCTTTTGTACATGTGCATTAATGATATGCTATGCTATGTGATGTATGTGATGAGGGTTCATGTGTGCCCACATGAACCATATGATGCTAATGCTTGTATGATGTGTACTGTTTTTCAGAAAACAGGATGAGAGGAACTCGTCGATCTGCACGATTGACTGGAGTGCCACCTGAGGATGAGGGCACGAGCGCCCGTCCTCCCACATTGCCTAGGGCAATGTCTTGTCGAGCCAACAGAGAAAGAGTGTCAAGGGACCCTAGAAGGTCTTTTGATGCTAGCAGAAGGGGGACAGATAGAGGAGGAAGTTCTTCAGACGTGAGGGAGGTTATGGAAGAGGATCAGAGGAGGGATGGGAACCTGGATGTGAGCATGCAGGAAGAAGGGACAGGGGAGTCTCAGGGAGGCGTTCAGGCCTCGGGGTATGGTTTTCCACCCCATTATCCACCCTTTCCACAGGGTTCAGGGTATCCGATGGGAGGTACATCGGATTACTCCAGCTTTCACCCCTACCCTACCTACATGCCTTATCCACCTTTCTATACACCTTACACACCGTACCCAGCTTATCCACCCTCACCCTTCTATCCAAACCCGGCAAACCCCACCTCGGGGAATGCTGCACCTCCACCTCCACCACCTACAGAAACAGCAGCCCCAGTTACTCAACCTCCTAGACCTAGCTCAGCTGATGGGAGCAAGGTGAAGATGACAGATTACCTCAAGCTAGATGCTCCCAAATACAAGTCAGGGGATGACCCCTTTGAGTATCTGAGAGTAGTGAAGACAATAACTGATGAGCTAGGGGCAAGTGACAGCAGGGCCATTCAGATGGCAGGGTTCACTTTAAAGTGCAAGAAGGCACGGGAATGGTTCAAGTGTTATGTGGACCCGAGACTAGACGGTATGACATGGGAAGAATTTGCGAATGAGTTCGCTGGATGGGCTTTTCCAGACAGTTCTAGAGAATTGAAGATGATTGAGTTTGAGCAACTGAGACAGTCAGAGCATATGGGTGTAGAGGAGTTCACGGACAAATTCTTGGAGCTGTTGCCTTTTTCAGGGCAAGCTCTAGATTCAGATACGAAGAAAGCCAAGAAATATGTTATGAAGCTGCATTCCAGGTACTCCTCGTTGGTTCAGTCAGCTGAGAGAGAAAGTTTTCACACTGTGGTGGATATGGCCCGAAGAATGGAAGCAAGTGCTATAGTTGAGGGGTCAGTGAGGCAGTCAGTGACCCAGCCTTCAGGGGTTAAGACCCCAGGCAGAGGAGGACCAGGGTTCTCTTCTCAGAGTTCAGGTAAGAAGAGGTGGGATAACACCACCAGGAAGCCGAAGAAGAATAAGTTTTGGAACAAGTTGAAATCCGGTCTGGGATTTGGCGGTGGCTCGAGCTCAGGCTCAGATGGTACAGAATGCCAGAGATGTGGAAGACCGCACAGGGGAGTGTGTCGAGCTGGGACTAACACATGTTTCAGATGTGGACAGGAGGGACACATGGCTCGGGATTGTCCTAGAGCACCTTTTATGGGCCAGCCCCAGCAGACAGCTTCTGGTAGTGTGGCACAGCCAGCAGTTCCAGCCACAACTCAGGGCAGTGGCAGAGGTAGAGGGAGAGGGGCAGCCTCTTCTTATGGTTCCCGAGGTGAAGGTCCATCAGCTCCAGCCAGGATCTTCACCATGACACAGCAGGAGGCTAACACATCCAACACCGTGGTGTCAGGTAATCTCGTCATTGGGTGTTCTGATGTGTATGCATTAATGGACCCGGGTGCATCTCATTCATTTATTGCTCCGAGAGCCGTTGAGAGGTTAGGTCTGATAGTCTCTGGGTTAGAGTGTCCCCTATGGGTCAGTGGACCCAAGTGTGACCCGTCAGTGGCAGTGTCAGTTTGCCAGTACAGTCCAATTTTTATTGAGGGAAGATGCCTCTCCGCCGACCTTGTGGTTCTAGATTTGACAGACTTTGACGTCATTCTAGGGATGGATTGGCTATCTACCCATGGTGCTACCTTGGACTGCAGGGACAAGGTAGTCAGGTTCAGAGATCAGAACGGGTCAGAGGTCGTCTTCAGAGGAGACAAGAGGGGCACACCTAGAGGTCTGATATCAGCTCTTCAGGCTCGTAGGTTGCTTAGGAAGGGATGTCAGGGGTACTTAGCTCATGTGAGAGAGCTAGACAGCCAGGTCAGGGAGCCAGCCTCGGTGCCAGTTGTCAGAGAGTTTTAGGATGTCTTTCCTGATGAGCTTCCAGGTTTACCACCTGCTAGGGAGACAGAGTTTGAGATAGAGTTGGTACCCGGAGCTAGACCGATCTCTATCCCTCCCTACAGGATGGCCCCAGCCGAGTTGAAGGAGTTGAAAGAACAGTTGCAAGAGTTGGTAGAAAAGGGTTTCATCCGACCGAGCACTTCACCTTGGGGTGCACCAGTGTTATTCGTAAGAAAGAAGGATGGATCCCTTAGACTTTGTATCGACTACAGACAGTTGAACAAAGTCACTACCAAGAATAGGTACCCATTGCCAAGGATCGATGATCTATTCGACCAGCTAGCAGGAGCGGGTTGTTTCTCCAAAATAGATCTGAGATCGGGGTACCATCAGCTAAGGATAAGGGATGAAGATGTGCCGAAGACAGCTTTCAGGACCAGATATGGGCATTTTGAGTTCCTTGTAATGCCGTTCGGGTTAACCAACGCCCCTGCAGCATTCATGGATCTCATGAACAGAGTATTTAGCCAATTCCTGGATCACTTCGTTATTGTCTTCATAGATGATATCTTGGTGTATTCCAGGAATGCAGAGGAGCATGCCCATCATCTGCGGTTGGTCTTGCAGACCTTGAGGGAACATGGCTTGTATGCCAAGTTCTCTAAATGTGAGTTCTGGCTGAGGAGCATTGCGTTCTTGGGGCATGTAGTGTCAGAGAATGGGATTGAGGTAGACCCCAAGAAGACAGAAACTGTGGCTAACTGGCCTAGACCCACTTCAGTGACAGAGATTAGAAGTTTCTTGGGTTTGGCAGATTACTACAGGAGGTTCGTTCAGGACTTCTCGAAGATAGCAGCTCCTCTGACCAGACTGACCAGGAAGAATCAGAAGTTTCTGTGGACCGACCAGTGCGAAGAGAGTTTTGAAGAGCTTAAGAAGAGGTTAACTTCAGCACCAATGTTAGCTCTGCCATCTAGTGATGAGGACTTTACGGTCTTTTGTGATGCATCCCGTGTGGGACTGGGTTGTGTACTGATGCAGAATGAGAGGGTGATCGCTTATGCTTCTAGGCAGCTGAAGAAGCATGAGTTGAATTACCCCACACATGACCTGGAGATGGCAGCAGTAATCTTTGCACTCAAGATGTGGAGGCACTACCTCTATGGGGTAAAATGTGAGATCTTCACAGATCATAAAAGCCTGCAGTACATCCTGAGTCAAAGAGATTTGAACTTGAGAAAGAGGAGATGGGTAGAGTTGCTGAGTGACTATGATTGCAAGATTCAGTATCATCCGGGTAAGGCGAATGTCGTGGCAGACGCCCTAAGCCGGAAGTCACTAGGCAGTCTATCCCACATCACGGCAGAGAGGAGGCCAGTGGTGAAGGAGTTCTACGAGCTTATTGAGGAAGGTCTACAGATGGAGTTGTCTGGTACAGGTGCCTTGGTGGCCCAGATGAGAGTGGCACCCGTGTTTCTGGAGCAGGTGGCTCAGAAACAGCATGAGGACCCGGAGTTAGTGAAGATTGCCAGGACTGTTCAGTCAGGCAATGACAGTGAGTTCAGATTTGACAGCAAGGGGATCCTCCGCTATGGGAGCAGACTATGTGTACCAGATGACATTGGGCTAAAAGGAGACATTATGAGAGAGGCTCATAATGCAAGATACAGCATTCACCCAGGAGCCACCAAGATGTATCAAGATCTAAAGAAGGTGTTGGACCTAAATGTCCTAATCCTTGTTTTGATGATTAATAAACAATTGGTGTGCTACTAATTATCTTCAAAGGTGTTTGTATTGAGCTTGCAGGTTCCCTATTGAAATAAATGAAATTGCTTCAATCACAAAAGTGAAAAGTGCCAATTATGGAAGCATACCACAAGAAAGGGATAAGAAATTATTTTTGTTTATGCCTTGTTAAATTCTATTCATTGTGAATTTCAAGTAATTGATTGTGATGGCTCAAGGGTTCTTTCATTTCTAAAAGTTCTTTTAGATATGGCCACTTTTTAAAAAGTACTTGACTTTCAGGGACCAAAATGAAATTTTCCAAAAGAAGTGATTTTGAAATTATTTTTCATCAAAATGAAAGATCTAAAAATATAGGTTGCAAAAGTTCAAACGGTTTGAAAAAAGGATTTTTACAGCCTAAGTTATGATTTTTCAAAGATTTAAAGAATTATTTTTTTGCCCCCCTAAAGTCATCTTTCGGCTTCCGAAAGTCAGGGACAGAAACGAAAGTCCCCTATGTTCGGCCGCCGAACATTGACTTTCGGCCGCCGAAGGTGGGTTTTCAACCAGCCCCCTAAGTGTAACCTTCGGCTTCCGAAAGTGAGGGACAGAAACGAAAGTCCCCTATGTTCGGCCGCCGAACATTGACTTTCGGCCGCCGAAGGTGGGTTTTCAACCAGCCCCCTAAGTGTAACCTTCGGCTTCCGAAAGTGAGGGACAGAGACGAAAGTCCCACACCTTCGGCCGCCGAACATTTAACCTTCGGCCGCCGAAAGTGTGTTTTGGGTCTGCCTCCGAAGCCTAAAGTTTGGCTTCCGAAAGTGAGGAACAGAAACGAAAGTCCACCATGTTCGGCCGCCGAACATTGAGTTTAGGCCGCCGAAAGTTCAGTTTTAAAGGAATAGTTTCTTCGCCCCAAATGGTTCGGCCGCCGAACTCTAAGCTTAGGCCGCCGAACCTGAGTTTTTCTGGGTACGGTATAACGGTTATTTCTGAACATAAACGGCTCTATTTGCATTTAATGCACCCCCAACGGCCATATTTATGAATGAACTATAAATACAACTTGTTTTTGTTGTTGTGAGGTTACAACAACCATCTAAGTAAATATTTATTGAGATTACAGCATTTTTCATTCTCTCTCTCTCTCAAAACCTTGAGCCAAAGCATTGATTTCTTGAAAGCTTGTTTTGAGTTGTAATTGATTGGCTTTTCTGAGTGAGTAAAGGTTGATTGAGAGATTCTGTTGTTGTGAGTGTGGCATTGAGCAAAGAATTGCTCTTGAGTGGAAAAAGAGATTTGTAAAGAGCAAAGGCTTGCTCTAAGATTGTAAGGGTTTTGATCTTCACCCAAAGAAGATTTGATAGTGGAGTTGAACTCTCAAGTGGAGCTTGAGGAGAGGACGTAGGCTTGGATAGCTGAACCTCTATAAATCTTTGTGTTGATTTTTCTCTTCCCTATTCTCTTCTAATTTCTTGTCTTTGCCATTAAATTTTTTATAAACCCAATTCACCCCCCCTCTTGGGTTGCCTCAAGGGACAACAGAAGGTTTATTGGTGGCCAGCTATGAAGAAAGAAGTGGCACAGTTCGTGTCAGCCTGCGAAGTGTGTCAGAGGGTGAAGCTGGAACATCAGAAGCCAGCTGGAATGCTTAACCCGCTACCTATTCCAGAATGGAAATGGGAAAATATAGCTATGGACTTTGTAGTGGGGTTACCGGCGGCGTCCAACAGAGTGGACTCCATATGGGTGATTGTGGACAGACTCACCAAATCTGCTCACTTCATCCCTGTTAGGAGTGGCTATTCTGTGGACAAGTTGGCGCAGGTATATGTGAATGAAATCGTCAGGCTGCATGGGGTTCCCGTTTCGATAGTGTCAGATAGAGGGCCCCAGTTCACCTCCAGATTTTGGCGGAGTCTGCAGAATGCCATGGGTACTAGGTTGGATTTCAGTACTGCCTTCCACCCCCAGACTGATGGACAGTCAGAAAGGACCATCCAGACCATAGAAGATATGCTCAGAATGTGTGTGCTGGACTTTGGCGGTTCTTGGAGGTAGCATCTACCTTTGGTGGAGTTTGCCTACAACAACAGCCATCATGCTAGCATCGGGATGGCTCCATATGAAGCTTTATATGGGAGGAAGTGCAGGTCACCTGTTTGCTGGGAGGAAGTTGGAGAAAAGGCCTTGGCAGGGCCTGAGTTAGTAGAGATCACCAGCAGGGTGGTACCCATAATCAGAGAAAGGATCAAGACTGCTGCAAGCAGACAGAAGAGCTATGCAGACGTCCGCAGGAGACAGTTAGAGTTTCAGGAGGGGGATCTGGTATTGCTTAAGGTGTCTCCAATGAAGGGAGTGGTTCGCTTCGGGAAGAAAGGTAAACTAGCCCCACGATACATCGGACCCTTTGAAATCTTGCAAAAGATTGGGAATGTGTCGTACAAGCTGGATTTACCTGCTTCAATGGAAAGAATCCATCCGGTTTTCCATGTTTCAATGTTGAGGAAGTTTGTGTCAGATCCAAGCAAGGTTCTTAGTGAGCCTGATGTGGAGGTCCAAGAGGATCTCACCTATGTTGAACAGCCAGTACGGATCATAGACACCCAGATCAGAAAGTTAAGAAACAAGGAAATCCCGATGGTGAAAGTCCTGTGGAACCACCATAATTTAGAGGAATGCACTTGGGAGACACGGGAGTCTATGCTCCAGCAGTACCCCCATCTCTTTTAAGGTTAGATCCCTATGTGTTTATGTGCCTTGTATATGTGTTATGTTCTTTGCCATGCTATGTGTGCTAGTGAGGAACATTCGGGGACGCATGTTCTTAAGGGGGGGAGAATGTAATACCCGGCTAGACTCCGGTATCGGAATTCCTACCGTCCGGTGGAATCCCGGATGTCGGAGACCTCTAGAAGGGTGGAACCATGCTTTCATAAGATGTTTTCATGTTTTTTTATGGTTTTAAGTATGAAATTAAATGAGTTTTTGCATGAAAAGTCTTTGGAGGAAAACCCAGGTTCGGCCGCCGAAAGTCAAGTTCGGCCGCCGAACATGCATGCGTTTTGGAGGCACGTTAGGCCCCCGAAAGCATGAGTGAGGGCATTCCAGGTTCGGCCGCCGAAAGTCAAGTTCGGCCGCCGAACATTTGCATGGATGCGGAGGCACATTCGGCCCCCGAACGTGGCCTGGCCAGCCACCTATAAAAGGGTCCCTTAGCCGAAAATGGGCGAGCTTTTTCTCCCCATTTCGGCCAAGGTGAGCATTCCGCCATCCTTCCCCAATCTTGAGTTTTTCCTTCCTTTTTCCATGATCTTTACAAGTTTATAACTTTGGTTTTGAAGATCTTTGAGCTTAGAACGAGTTTTGGAGCTTGGAGACCAAAAGTTGGAACTTCTCCCATCTCCAAGTTTAGATCTCCTCAACCCTCGATCTTCAAGAGGTAAGAGCCGATCTTAAGCTCAATGTATGATTTAAACAAGTTTTATGAAGTTTTAAGGGGTAGAATGCATGTTAGGGTATATGTTGAACCTATGGGTTTTTGATGACTTTTTGAATAATGTAGCTTGATTGTGTATGATTAAAGTGTTGTAGATGGGGTATATGCATGTTTGAGGCCCCTAGGAACTTGTATGCATGCTTTGGTTGAGAAATATGCATGTTTGGAAGGTTTGGAGGCGGAATGTGCAAAGGGAGCCAAGTTTCTGCCCTTTGGCAGAAACCAGGTTCGGCAGCCGAAGGTACTTTCGGCCGCCGAACATGGCTGGGGAGGCAGGCCTTTCGGCTGCCGAAGTTGCCCCCGAAAAGAGACTTTCGTCTCTGTCTGGGACTTTCGGCCGCCGAAGGTGCCGCCGAACCTACCTGAGTTTCGTCTCTGTCCAGGACTTTCGGCCGCCGAAGGTGCCGCCGAAAGTGCACTGTTCAACCTTTTCTTGCATGTTTTTATGTGATGTTATAGGGGGTTTTTGGGGAATATATTAGAGTTATGTTTATGCATGTTTGGTCCCTCATTGGAGTCCACCTGTGTAGGTTCGGACCCGAGGAACCGAGGACCCCAGCAGTGAGCCAGCTGCTACAGAGTTTGTCAGAGCTAGCCAGAGGTGAGTGGAATAAACCTTAAGTTTTAAATTAAATGAAATATGAATTTTGAGCATGATCCATGCATCATGAATGCCATGAGTTATAATAGGTTGTTGCATTAGTATTCACGAATATGTTGCATTGCATTTATGATGTTGATGTGGATTGGTTATTGGATGATCCTTTAGTCCTCATATGGCATGATGATGCTACGGCATGATATGGTATGGAAGTCCAGGTTGTACCCATTCTACGTCCCTGGCACGATGTAAGAGAAAGTCCAGGTTGTACCCATTCTACGTCCCTGGCACAGTTGGACTGTATGATATGTTATGTTAAGGGAAAGACCGGTTGTACCCATTCTACGTCCCGGCACAGTTGGACTATGTAGAGGACTATTGGTGACAATACCATCCGAGATGTGATTAGTTGTGATGTGTTGCATTCCATGAAAGCATGAAATTTTTAATATATTGTTTCCACTATTCTGCTCACTGGGCTTTGTAGCTCACCCCTCTCCCCTAACCCCAGATGTGCAGGTACAGGGTAGACCAGGAGGTTAGCCAGAGATATGAAGAGTGTATGTAATAGTTAGTTGTGGACATGACAGTTGTATTATGATGTAATGTAAGAGTTTTCAGTATACAATAGTTATGTTATGTGTAATGATGTTGAGGATTAGATATTGTGCTTGACATCATGTTTTGAGGTATCCCTTTTTATTTCATGATCAAAATGTTTTATAATGTTATGGAAGCCAACTCATCTCATGTTGTATTGCCTTTTTAGGCATTGTTGAGATCCCACAGAGGGATCATGATTATGATTATGACTATGCACAGTATATGTTCAGGTTGAGTTGGATATTTGAAGGAAAGGTTTTAAATTTTTATGTATTTCTTGATCATGTATGGGATTATACAGGTTTACAGGTTATATGTCAGGCTTGCTACGGGTCCCGGCGGCCTTAAGTCGACCCGGATCCTAGCGCCGGTAGCGGTCCGATTTTCGGGGCGTTACACCTGGCATATTGGAATGTTATGTTATGTTATGTATGTAAGAGAAAGACCAGTGAGGCCCATTCTACGCCCCTGGCACGATTGGACTATGTTGAGGACTATAGGTGACAATACCATCCTTATGTGATATGTTTGTGATGTGTTGCATTTCATGGAAGCATGAAATATTTAATATATATTTTCTCTATTCTGCTCACTGGGCTTTATAGCTCACCCCTCTCCCCTAACCCCAGATGTGCAGGTACAGGGTAGATCAGGAGGTTAGCCAGAGTATGGAAGCTATGTTAATGTAATAGTTAGATTGTGGACATGACAATTGTATTATGATGTAATGTAAAGTGTTTTAAAGTTATGTTATGTAATTTGAATATTGAGGATAGAGTTGTGCTTGACCAATACAGATTGTTAATCCCACTTGTATGTACATGGTCCTTATGATATGAGATATGAGGTTATGTTTCAACCAAGCTTATGTATGATGAGATACCCCATTGGAGCATTTGATGAGGGCTCCAGTGGAGGTTTATGTTATGTTTATGTTTATGTACAGGATGAGCTTGGTTGTTATATGAGAATGTTTACAGGTTTACGAGTATTGTTGATCATGTATGGGATTAAACAGGATTACAGGTTATGTCAGGCTTGCTACGGTTCCCGGCTGCCTTATGCCGATCTGGATCCTAGCGCCGGTAGCGGTTCGGATTTCCGGGCTGTTACATTCTTGAGCTAGTTTGGTCCCTCATTTGAGTCCACCTGTGTAGGTACGGACCAGAGGAACCGCAGAGATCAGCAGTGAGTACTGCTTCAGAGTTTACAGAGTCAGTTTAGAGTCAGCCAGAGGTGAGTAGAACTAAACTTAATCTTTTATTTTAAGGAATTAAATGCCTAAAGCATGTTCATGCATCATGATGATATGTAGTAGGTTGATTGCACTAGTTCCACGAATATGGCGCATTTGCATAATATGTTGTTGATGTGGATGGACCAAGGCGACCCCAATAGCCCTAGAGATTTTATAAGACCTGGCCGGGCCAGGCATATTGAAAGTCCTGTGTGAGCCATTTGAGAGCCGGGCAACTATATGCGTAAGACCTGTGTGAGCTCCTTTGTGGGCCGGGCACCTGTATGTGAAAGTCCTGTGTGAGCTCTCTGTGGGTCGGGCATTATGAGGGAGTTTTGGTGGTCATGTCCATCCGTGATATGAAATGTTTGTACTGTGACGCATTTCATGAGAGCATGTAATTAATGAACTGTTTTCATTGTTTCTACTCACTGCACTTTTTAGCTCACCCCTCTCCCCTAACCCAGTTTTGCAGGCTCAGTGTACAGGGGAAGTTCAGCAGGGTACAGGAAGAGAAAGAGTAAAGAGATGTGTAATAGTATAGTGTGGACATGTAATGTTATAAAGAGATGTAATAGTTTGTATAGTATTGTGCTTGACCCATATGTAATGTAAATCCCTTGTATATACATGGTCTGTTTATGTATATGTCTAGTTGATGAGCATGGATGACCAGGTTTAACATATACTGTGTGGACTCAGCTAGAGCTTTGATGAGTGCTCTGGTAAGGGGTCTGCGTACAGAGTTAGTGCATGCACAGGTTGAACCATGGTATTGAGTAGAGTTTTATAGTTTTTACAGAGTATGTTTGATCATGTTTGGGGATTTTACAGGTACACAAAGAGTATAGCAGGCTTGCTACGGGTCCCGGCGACCTTAAGTCGATCTGGATCCTAGCGCCGGTAGCGGTCCAATTTTCGGATCGTTACAGATTGGTATCAGAGCCCTAGATTCATATGGTCGGACCTTTAGAGAGAGTGTCGGGCTCATAGAGATTATAGATGGTCAAGCACAATAGGAAAACATGTCCACTAGGATAGGATGTTGAGTCCTGTCTACATGATGATGTGAGATGCTATGCTTCTATGCATGTGCATTATTGATATGTGATGTATGCTAATGTGCTATGTTATGTGCTATTTTCCAGAGTAAGATGAGAGGAACTCGTCGATCAACTCGATTGACTGGAGTCCCACCAGAGAATGAGGGTATGGATGCTCGTCCTCCTGCGTTGCCAAGGGCAATGTCTCAGAGATCAAGCAGGGAGGGTGCGTCAAGGGACCCTAGAAGGTCCTTTAACGAGAGCAGAAGAGGATCAGACAGAGGAGGGAGGTCAGAGGAAGCGAGGGAGGCTGCGGATGTTGATCAAGAAAGAGAAGACAGTCAGGGTATGGGAGAGTCTCAGGGAGGCGCTCAGGCCTCAGGGTTTGGTTACCCACCCTTTCCACAGGGCCCGGGGTATCCGATGGGAGGTACGTCGGATTACCCTAGTTTTATCCCATATCCCACCTACATGCCTTATATGCCTTATCCTCCTTTTTACCCACCATATCCCATGTATCCACCCACGCCTTTCCATTCAATTTCAGCACACCCTGAATCAAGAGATACAATACCTCCACCTTCACCACCAGAACCAGTAGTCCCTGTTGTCTAAGTACCTCAGCCTAGCTCATCTGGGGGAAGTAGGGTAAAGATGATAAAGTACCTAAAGTTGGATGCTCCCAAGTTCAACACGGGAGACGACCCTTTTGAGTACCTCAGGTTGGTTAAGATGATAACCGACGAGTTAGGACCTGATGATAGCAGAGCCATTGAGATGGCAGGGTTCACTCTGAGATGTAAGAAAGCTCAAGAGTGGTATAAGAATTATGTGAACCCCAGGTTGGATAGCATGTCTTGGGAAGAGTTCGCCAATGAGTTTGCAGGATGGGATTTTCCTGACAGTTCCAGGGAGATGAAAGTTGTAGAGTTTGAGCAGTTTGAAGGAAGACATTATGAGGGAAGCTCATAATGCTAGGTACAGTATTCACCCTGGAGCCACCAAGATGTATCAGGATCTGAAAAGAGTGTATTGGTGGCCAGCTATGAAGAGAGAAGTGGCACAGTTTGTGTCTGCCTATGAAGTTTGTCAGAGGGTGAAACTGGAACATCAGAAGCCGGTTGGAATGCTTAACCCACTACCGATTCCAGAGTGGAAATGGGAGAACATAGCTATAGATTTTGTGGTGGGGTTACCGGCAGTGTCCAACAGACTAGACTCTATATGGGTGATTGTGGACAGACTGACTAAATCTACTCACTTCATTCCTGTCAGGAGTAATTACTCTGTGGACAAGTTAGCACAGGTCTATGTGGAAGAGATAGTAAGGTTGCATGGGGTTCCCGTGTCTATAGTGTCAGACAGAGGACCTCAGTTCACCTCCAGGTTTTGGCGGAGTCTGCAAGATGCTATGGGCACGAGGTTGGATTTTAGCACTGCTTTCCATCCACAGACTGACGGACAGTCAGAGAGGACCATCCAGACTATAGAAGATATGCTCAGAATGTGTGTGTTAGACTTTGGCGGTTCTTGGAAGCAGCATCTACCTTTGGTGGAGTTTGCCTACAACAATAGCCATCATGCTAGCATCAGGATGGCTCCTTATGAAGCTCTATATGGGAGGAAGTGCAGATCACCGGTTTGCTGGGAAGAAGTAGGGGAAAAGGCTCTTGCAGGGCCTGAGTTAGTAGAGATTACCAGCAGGCTAGTGCCCCTTATCAGAGAGAGAATCAGAACTGCTGTGAGCAGACAGAAAAGCTATGCAGATGTCCGCAGAAAGCAGCTAGAGTTTCAGGAGGGGGATATGATATTGCTGAAGATGTCTCCAATGAAAGGGGTGGTTCGGTTTGGAAAGAAGGGTAAGCTAGCTCCACGGTACATTGGTCCCTTTGAGATCTTGCAGAAGATCGGGAATGTGTCGTATAAGCTGGACTTACCTGCATCTATGGAGAGAATTCACCCGGTATTCCATGTTTCTATGTTGAGAAAATTCGTGTCAGATCCGAGTAAGGTTCTTAGTGAGCCTGATGTAGAGATCCTAGGAGATCTCACCTATGTGGAGCAACCAGTACGGATCATAGACACACAGATCAGAAAGCTGAGGAACAAGAAAATTTTGATGGTGAAAGTCCTTTGGAACCACCATAATATAGAAGAGTGTACCTGGGAGACACGGGAGTCTATGCTCCAGCAATACCCATATCTGTTTTAAGGTTAGTTCTTCCTCTTTTTATGTGTTTGTTTGTTTGAGGAACATTCGAGGACGAATGTTCTTAAGGGGGAGAGAATGTAATACTCGGCTAGAGTCCAGCATCGGAATTCCTACCGTCCAGTGGAATTTAGGGTGTCGGAACCCTCTAGAAGGGTAATGGGTATGTTTTTCTAAAGTATTTTTATATGTTTTAATGTTTTAAGTATAAAGGAAAATGAGTTTTTGAAGGAAAAGATTTAAGGGAGAAAAGCCAGGTTCGGCCGCCGAAGGTGAAGTTCGGCCGCCGAACATGCATTGCTTTCGGGATCACGTTTGGCCGCCGAAGGTGGTCTGGCCAGCCACCTATAAAAGGCCAAAGGTCGGTGGAAAGATAAGATTTTCTTTCCTTTCCCACTCACAGAGGTGAGATCATGATCTTCCTTGGGTGATCTTCATGTTTTCTTCAAATCTTTCATGGTTTTGAGAGGTTTTTATGTTGTTTTGAAGGTTTTGTGCAAAAGAGCAAAGTTTTGAAGCTTGGAGACTTTGAGAGCTTGTTCCTCCATATCTCCACGTTAGGATCGCTTATCCTCAAGACCTTCAAGAGGTAAGTGTAGATCCTTAGCTTCTTGTATGTTTTATAAAGGTTTTATGAAGGTTTTATGGGTAGATATGCATGTTTAGGTTAAGTAGGTTTTTGTATGTTTTGGTGCAAAAGCATGTTATGTGTTGTGTTGATGTTGTTGCTTGGGGTTTTAAGTTAGTTTTGGACCCCTTTGTGCATGTACTTGAGTATATGCTTGTTGTGGAGTGTTGAGGTGCATGTTTGAGAGTGGTTTGGGGGAGTTGTGCATGAGTTGGAGCAGGGTTCTGCCTTACTGGGGAACCCAGTTTCGGCCGCCGAAAGAGGGTTCGGCTGCCGAACATGTTGAGGAGGTGGTTTCGGCTGCCTAAGCTCACCCCCGAAAGTTTGGACTTTCGGCTCTGGAGGGGAGTTTCGGCCGCCGAAAGTGCCACCGAAGGTTCGGACTTTTGGCTCTGGAGTGCCTTCCAGCCCCCGAACCTTGCCCCCGAAAGTTGGACTTTCGGATCTGGAAGAGACTTTCGTCAAGAGTGCATGAGTTTCAACTCTGGAGAGGACTTTCGGTCGCCGAACCTGCCGCCGAAAGTGCCCTGTCCAGCCTTCTTTTGCATGCTTTATGTGATTGTTTTAGGATGTTTAGGGGGGCTTTTGGAGAGTTTTATAGAGATGTTCTTGAGCTAGTTTGGTCCCTCATTTGAGTCCACCTGTGTAGGTACGGACCAGAGGAACCGCAGAGATCAGCAGTGAGTACTGCTTCAGAGTTTACAGAGTCAGTTCAGAGTCAGCCAGAGGTGAGTAGAACTAAACTTAATCTTTTATTTTAAGGAATTAAATGCCTAAAGCATGTTCATGCATCATGATGATATGTAGTAGGTTGATTGCACTAGTTCCACGAATATGGCGCATTTGCATAATATGTTGTTGATGTGGATGGACCAAGGCGACTCCAATAGCCCTAGAGATTTTATAAGACCTGGCCGGGCCGGGCATATTGAAAGTCCTGTGTAAGCCATTTGAGAGCCGGGCAACTGTATGCGAAAGACCTGTGTGAGCTCCTTTGTGGGCCGGGCACCTGTATGTGAAAGTCCTGTGTGAGCTCTCTGTGGGTCGGGCATTATGAGGGAGTTTTGGTGGTCATGTCCATCCGTGATGTGAAATGTTTGTGCTGTGACGCATTTCATGAGAGCATGTAATTAATGAACTGTTTTCATTGTTTCTACTCACTGGGCTTTTTAGCTCACCCCTCTCCCCTAACCCAATTTTGCAGGCTCAGTGTACACGGGAAATTCAGCAGGGTACAGGAAGAGAAAGAGTAAAGAGATGTGTAATAGTATAGTGTGGACATGTAATGTTATAAAGAGATGTAATAGTTTGTATAGTATTGTGCTTGACCCATATGTAATGTAAATCCCTTGTATATACATGGTCTGTTTATGTATATGTCTAGTTGATGAGCATGGATGACCAGGTTTAACATATACTGTGTGGACTCAGCTAGAGTTTTGATGAGTGCTCTGGTAAGGGGTCTGTGTACAGAGTTAGTGCATGCACAGGTTGAACCATGGTATTAAACAGAGTTTTATAGTTTTTACAGAGTATGTTTGATCATGTATGGGGATTTTACAGGTACACAAAGAGTATAGCAGGCTTGCTACGGGTCCCGACGACCTTAAGTCGATCTGGATCCTAGCGCCGGTAGCGGTCCGATTTTCGGGTCGTTACAATAGATATAAATAGTGTATCCTAAAAAAAAAAACACCTCGAAATCAAGGGTTGCATTCCAGGCCAGCCATTGTGTTTAAAGCAGTGGGACCAATTATGCCATTCTTTTCAAAGAAAGAGAGAGACAGTGTTAAAAAAAAGGCCATTGGCTTCCATGCACAAATGTCCCATGGATAGAGTTATTCATCCAATCTTTCAGAATTTCATTTCTGAGAATATAATTCTTCCGTCCCGCAAAGCATCATTATTCCATATGATGAATAAGGTCGGTCTAACCATGCATCTATAAATTGGATATAGACTTGATTGATGATCTTAATTTTATAATTTATAAAAATATTATGTTATTTTGTGTCCTATCTGTGTAAGAAATTTCAATATCATCAACTCTCAACTCTGTATTTAAAATAAATTTATAAGAATTCATTTCAATTTGATTTATTTTATATTTAATTCTCTCGTTTGCAATGAAATAATTAAAGCATTTTTAGCTTAAAAAATTTCAATTTAAAAGACATAGAAACCATTCATCATTATATAAAAATTCAATTGCTTTTATTTTTTCTTATAAATGATTACATATAGCACAAATTGAGGTCCATAAATTCAAAATAGAGGTAACACAGAGAATACAAGTTGAGCACAAATTCAGAAGCTTGCCAAATAGTTGTATTCAACAAAAAGAGAGAGAATGAAAAAGCTTGACATCATGAACTAAAAGACCTCCCATATAACTTCACCTGCGAAAAAAACCTGTGTTTGAGGAGTGCTACTAAGGAACATCTGCATTACTCCGGCTTTGCCCAAAAGTGCAAATGAAGGATACCTTCAGTTTTCCTTTTGCTATTGCTGATCTTGACAGAATTTGCCCTGTCAGAAGAAAACATTATCAGTTAAAGTGGGAATGTTACGAAATTATATTTAAGAAACAAGGATAATCACAAGAAACAAAAAGATTTATATAGATATAGCTTCATGATATGACCTTGAAAGGCGCCCTTAACAATCATGCTGGGCTGCTGGGGTCATTTTCTACTGAAACTGTGGAAAGGGATTCATCATCTTCGGGCAGTCGACTATATCAACTTGTTTTAAGGACAGACATCTCAAAACGTCACTTCCAGAATAAAAACTTGCTAAGCTAGGCAAACTCTCAAGACTGATGGATTGTAATGAAGGGAATATGGTCTTATCCCACACTTCTTCATCTTCTCTTTCCCCTTCTTTATTGATGATTTGCTCCAACATAGTACATCTCTTTACTTCCATACTCCCTAATCGCACAAGCTCCAATGCCATGGGAAGAGTAAATATATTTCTCAAGCTGCTGCAGTTATACAACTTCAGCAGTTTCAGGTTTTTAAAAGTCAAAATCCCTTGAGGATCCTTGCTCCATATATGCCTCAGCTTCGGTAGATCAATTAAATGCAATTCCTGTAACCATGGCATCAGCCCAGCATGCCCTTCATCTGCATTCATCCCTTCCAAATCAAATATTTTTTCTAGTGAATCACATTGTTCTACAATGAGCACCTTCAATCTTTTCAAGAACTGCATTTGATTTGATGATAAGGCTTTTGACAAAAATTCACACTTGTCCACTGCCAATTTGCTTATGTTGACTAAAAAATTCAAGGGAAGTTGGCTTTGCCATTTGTCCCTTAAATGGGGAAATTTAGAGAGTTTCATATTCCAAATGTGATAAAATCCTTCCTGCAAAAGGCAAAACGTTGCATTAGTTAAAGAAGAAAAAACATTATCTAAACAGGCATCACAAAACGAATTGGTAAGAGAATTTGATGGACGTATACCATTTCCAAATACGACTGCTGTACTGTGGCATTAAGGTTGCCCTCCCAACGCCAACTTTGAAAATGTATTGCATGCAGATCTACACACTGCAGCTTTGGTGTGCTTAAGCTTCCCCCACAGAAGATCCTCATATTGGGGCATCCGCTTATGGTTATTACTTCCAAACATGGGAATTTGAAAGTTAGACCCCCCAAGCAGAAGCCTGTTAGGCTTTTCAAATGGACGAGTTCCAAAGTTTTCAATTTGCAGAACACAATTTCTTCTGTTCCATCTCCTTCATCTGTTACTATTTCTGTCAACATCTTGCAAGTTCGAATCTTCATCGTCAGGAGTTGCACCATACTTTTGGCAGCTGATGATGTTACCAGATACTTCAATGCTTTGCAAAAACTAACTTCTAAAGTCGTTAGATCTTGGAAAGATGCAGATGATGGTGCTAGATTGATCAAATTAGAACAAGCCCATACAGTCATAGCTTCCACATATGCAAGAACAAGATCCAGTTTAGGGTGTGGCTTCCACATATGTTTCAGATCACGAAGGTGATACAGATTTAACTTTCTTATCAGTGGTACTGTAGTGCCATCATCAAGTCCTTCATTTCGGAATAACTCTTCGAGAGAGGAATCCCTCACACATAGACTTTCCAGATTGGATAATCTTTGAAGGAATCCAAAAAGAGCAATAGATGATTTATCTTGAATGTGGTGGAGGCTAATCGATTTTACATTGAAGAACTTCTTTTGGAATTGATATTGGATTATCGCCTCAATGACTCGACCATCTAATGACAACTGCTCCAAACTGATGAAAATCTAGAAAACATTGAAATAAAAGGGAAAGTTTTATGACGGAAATCATTATTTTGCGATAAACTTCTGACAACTTCATGGTGAAGTCTAAGAAGTATGCATAAAAGAAAGAATTGAATTGTGAACTTTCAGAGAATGTAGGGAATTGTGTACCTTTTCGGCCAAGGACATGGGTTGTTGAATTGAGTTGTTGCATTGATCCTCTCCATACTTTTCTTGGAGATTAAAGAAATCTGAAGCAAATTGTATTCCTTTTCGGCATCGAAGCAGAGTCAAATATTTTAATTTTGGGAATTCCAAATGGCAGGTCCCTGGATAAAAATTCCTAATTTTCGGTAGACCTTTAAGTCTCATGGAGACTAGTCTAGGGAACACAAAACAAGGGGCTGCTTCTACACCATCTGCCTTTGTAACTATCTCCTCTATCCCACAAGAATCCAATTCAAGACTTCCAAGTTTCAAAAGTTCTTTAGCTATGGAGGAGGGAAAGAGATTTTTAAGAATCTTACAATTTAGCAGATGTATGGATTCCAGATTTTGGAAGGTGAGAATTCCTTGTGGATCTTTACTCCATATGTGCTTCAATCCTCGGAAGCCAGATATATACAGTTGTTTCAAATCAAATGACAGTACAGAACTTGCTTCTTCAGCATTGAACCCTTGAAGTTGATATATCTCTTGCAGTGAATGACAATCAAATAAATCCAACCGCTCCAATCTTTGGAATCTTGCCAAGTTATTCGATGGAAAAAGAGTTTTTAAGATTTTACAATCCTGAATCCTCAATATATTTAGTTTGCAAAAGGAACCTTCAGGGAGTTGGGTGTGCCATGTCCTTTCCAAGTTACTCATGCTGACAATGTACATTTCCTCCAAGCTAGGAAATGCAACCTGCAATGTTACAAATAGTTAATAATGGGCTTAACTATGGGGTGTAAAATATAAAACATATTATATTTACTGGGAAAACCACAGAATTTAGGCAGAATATATATAAAACATATTATATCTACTCTTTACCATTTGAGAAAGAGGATAATTGAATACTGACAATGACATTGGGTAATAAAGGGAAAAATTCACCTTTTCATCAAATAGAGGTGGAGATGTGATGTCTTGGGTTCTGTCCAAATCCACTTCTTTGGGTTTTTTACTGACCATAATATCTGCACATAGAGGATTCGAGACAAAAGTCTTAAATGCAGGGCATTTCTCTATAGATATTTTGGTCAAACAGCAAAAGTCAATTAAATGGCCATCACAGAATCTTATGAGATTTGGAAGATTCTTGAGCTTCAGCTCATTTAGATTAGGGAAGAGTATCTTATTCATCATTTCTTCAACAAATTCTTCTGTGAGTATTATCCCTTCTATGAACTCACAATCTTCTATCTCAAGTTTCTTCAGTTGCAAAAGGGTTTTGACAAATGAAGTAGTAAATAAATACTTCAAATCCTGGCAGGCCAAGACAGATGATGAGCTCATTGAGTTTGAAGAATCTCCAGAGAATAATTCATCAATCTTGTTTTCACATCCTACTGAGTTTACTTTCAAGACCTCTAATTTGGGGAAGGAAACCTGCAGATAAAATGTTTCATTTCATAAACAACTCTAATTTTAAAATTGATTGAATTTTATGTAAAAAATTAAAAATTGAATTTAACAGAGCATACCTATCCCATGTGGCATCACAATTGGGATTTTTTTTATTCTTAAAATTGAGTTTCATATGCCACAATAGATATGTTACAAAAAAAAAAAAAAAAAACTAATTAACCACCTCACAATCAAAATCCAAAAATAAAAAATAAATAAATTATACTTTAATCTTTATATTTAATACAATTTAGCTATACTTTTAAACTGTTCTGCTAGTGTTTTGATAAATATTTTTTAATAATACGATCCTGATGTGCTCAAATTCAAACACCCATATCCTTTTTTTTATATTATTGATAATAAATATAATTTAAAATAATTCAAATTAAAATTTACTAATAGTTAATTTTGTAAAATTGATGATAAATTGATGATAACATATCTAAAAATTTTACATGTTTACAAATTTTCAATTTCAATATATCATGATTATTTTACTAAAATATCAAAGACTCAAAGACTCAATAAGTGACTTTAAAAATACAGAACTAAACTATAGATTTCCCTAAACCTAAAAAACTATTGTAATTTACACATTTCACTTTTTACAAGTTTTGATTGTGAAGATACAAAATTATCCTTTGATTAATTAGTTAATCAAAGAGTTAATTTACTTTTTTTTCATTTTGTTATGTTAAGAATAAAAAGGTGTCCAATATCATAGCCTAAAGTAAATTTTAATTTCAAATAAAATTATATTAAATTTAAAAATTATGGATGATTTTAATAAAATTTAAATTGCTAAAATATGTAAAGATTTAGCTTTCTATGCCATCTAAAATATAAGATCCAATTGTTTTAAAATTTATTTGTAATAGATAATGTTATTATGTCGATTTTTTGTTAATTGAAACAATGAAATGAATAAAGTCAAGTCCAAAAGCCACATAAAAATACCATTTTGTCAAAAAGAGGCAATGGAGTGTGGAACTCATCTTGTAATGCAACTCCTTCGAATCCTTGTTCATTTGTCGTTTGCATTTGCAATGCAGGCATTGCCTTCACTTTGAACCAAAAGCTTTTGAGTATCGGCAGACCACATAGTGTCAGGGAGCGTAATTGAGAAAACTCAGCCACTTCAATTTTGTCATCTCCAACTCTACTATCATCAAGCACAATTTCTTCCATGCTTTTGCAATTGCTTACTTCCATTTCTCGAAGTTGAGAAAGGCTTCTAATCATGGCGATTGACAAGAGATTCTTCAATCTATTGCATTCATTGACTTTTAAGATGCTTAATCTAGTGAAAGACCCTGCTGTGAGTTGGCCATGGAAAAGCATTTCCAGGCTCACCAAATTCTCCAAATACAGAGACTCCAGGATGGGAAAGGCATCAGAATTAAGGACCCGCGCTGTTGAGTTAATAACATACTGAATGTCATAACCTTTTCGGATTTGTAGATGCTTTAAATGTGGAAAGCCTTCCCAGTTCAGGTCATACAAAATGCTCTTTATCCCCTTCACTTCATTTAAAGATAAATCTTCCGTTTCCTTCAACAAAATACCAACTCCATGATCCAAGTAAACGCTTGTATTAAGCTCTAGCATCCTGGAGGATTCATACTTATCGGCCCAATACCATCTTTTTCCAATGACAATTCTATACCTTTCCAACTTACTGGAGAACAAGTCCTTTGGTAACATCTTGGAGTCTGGAATGTCTATTTCCAATGTTGTCAAGTGAGACAGGTGTTTCAACTCAGCAAGGCTTGCTTTGCTTGAATTGCTGAGACTTTGAAGCTCCCATTGACAAAAGCTATTTTGCATGTACAATTCCTCTAATAGGGACAACCTTGATATGACATTTGCTGGAATCACTTGGAGTTTGTAACAGTTGCTCAAATCTAACAATTTCAGCCCTGTCAGCTGCGCTATTTCTCTAGGCAGCTGTTCTATCTTAGATTCACGAAAACTCAGGATCTCTAATCTTTTCAGTTCACCGATAACAGATGCATCCCGCAATACGCATCTATCTAAACACAAGGTAAGAAGGTTTGTCAAGTAACCAAGAGATGGAGAAAGCGACCATAAGCACATCCCAGTGAAACGCAGTACTTTGAGCTTTGTAATCCCCTCAAAAAATTTCGAATGAATATTTCCCCTTCCAAGTACAAGTAACTCTAATTCTGGGCACTCCAACCTTTCAGGAAGCTCATCAATTTCACAGTAAGGCAAATAAATTCTAGAGCAGTTTTTGAGATCTCTGTTTGGCCATATCTTTGATTCAATATCTCTGAACGTTAACAAATGTTGAGATTTAGATGCAATTGAGAGAGCAGCATCTCTAACAACGTCATGCATTTTCACATACCCATTCTTGTTACAATCAAGTAGCAAGCAAGAGGCTTTCAGGTTACTGACCAATTTATCTACTCTGTTTCTTGCATCCTCCACCGTATATTTGCTTCTAAGCAAATCCAAACCCATGCTGTAAATCAACAAGTCTCTGATTTGAATATCACCCTGAGCAATTTGCGCACAAAGCAGGAACAATGACTTGGCCTCATGACTCGCAAGATGGTTATAACTCAACTCTAAAGCTGAGTACACTTTTGCCTGAATTCCTTCATTATCAACCCTAGATAATTCCTTCAAGGCAAGCTTCCATTCGTGTAAGTCCTTATTCTTCAAAGCTCTTGCAACTGTGACAATTAAAACAGGCAAGCCTGCACATTTTTTAGCTACTTCAGTAGCTACAGAATGCAAGGCCTGATTTGTAATGTCACCCACCATTGTCTGAAATAAACTCCATGCCTCTGCTTCTGATAGAACTCGAAGCTCAAAACTTTCTTGGGTGCCCATCTCTCTAGACAGTATATCTTCTCTTCTTGAGGTCAGTAATAATTTACATCCTTTGTGATCGCTTCCAAAAGGAATGCCTACTTTCTTCGGTTCAAGTTTTTCCCAAATATCATCCAAAATAATGAGGATCTTCTTCTCATTTACTAACCGTTGATGCAGTCGACATGCTCTTCCTTCTTCAGTCTCCTCTTCGAATTTCAGACCCAGCATATCAGCAATGGTCCCTTGAATTTTTCTAAGCTCTGGTGTCTCAGATACTGTAGCCATAACTACAACATCGAACAACTTGTCTTCTATTGCTTTCCTGTGGACTTCGTTCGCTAGGGTGGTTTTTCCAATACCACCCATTCCATACACTCCTATCATGTCAACAGCAGGATCCATCAGTGCATCCATAACTTTCTTCAAAATAGACACTCTTGAATGCAAGGCCTCATTATCATATATAGATGGAACCACTATAGGCTCTAGGAGGGGACGGTAGGAAATCCGATCAAATCTGCCTTCATCCTGGAGCTCAACGACTGCTAAAGCTTCCTTGTCTGCTTTCTTGCTAAGCTGGTAGCGCTTCTTCAAATCAGGAATCACTCCGAATAAACACTTTCCCTTTGCTTGTTGTTCACCGATGAGAATTTCCTCAGCTTCTTCGATGGCTTTGTTCACACAAGTCAGCCACTCTTGAACACTATTGTTGATCCTGTCTCCTTGTCTTGTTGCCTGATCAACAGACTGCCGCAAATCATCTCTTTGTCTCGTCAACTTTTGGAGCTGATTCTTGAGTTTTTCCACTTTGCTTTTGTAGTTGAAAGCGTAACAGAGATGTCGTTTAATAGGGACAACAGTGAACTCAATAATGGTGGGCACAATGGCAAGAATGGTATCCAAAGCCATTTTCCTTCCTTTGGGATAACAGATGCAAACAGAAAGGAAACAATGAAAAGAACAAAATGAAAAATAAACTCAGGAAGAAGGGAAGATGAATTTTAATTGGCAACAGGACAGAGCTATTTGTCTAGTTCAAAACACAGATGGCAGAGCAAAAGTAGTCCATGTGAATTTGAGACTCAAGACTGAGAGCAAAGTGAAGAGCTTTACGGATGGTAGCAGAAAACAATGGCAAAGTGAAGAGATGTTTAATAGAGAATACTGTTTATACAATTAGCTTTAGCACACTGAGCTGTACTAAAAAAACCAGTACATCAAATCAATATGTTGATTAGCATTAGTGGAATTATTGCATTTGTAATCTTCTTTATCAAAAGGAGACTCAATTATGGAATCCTCTTTTACTTTTTTTTATTATTATTTATTATAAAAAGACATAGCTTTTGGACCATCAAAGTATCACATCATGGACGACTCATAGCATTAGTGGAATTATTGCATACTTGTATTCCTTCTACCTTTTACAAAAGACACTTCATTGCCTTTCACTATCAAAGTCACTAACTAATATTCGTTGGACGAGTCATATAATTTTGAAATGCCAAATTTTGAAATACCAAACAAACAAATCAATACCATATCTTCTCATAACCCTTATTTGAAATGTTAAATTTTAAAAAAAATTCAAAAGAAATGAAATCTTGTTTTCTAATTTTTGTGTTTGACAAGACCAATAGTATAAAATTTCAATTCTATATGAGAATTGATTTTGAATTAAAAGTAAATTTTGCCAAAATTATTAGAATTTTACAAAAAATGATTTCACTTAAGGTTATTTACATTAAAATTACTTAATTAGCTCTTAGAACTCTTTTTATTTTCTTTTTCTTTTATCCTTTATTTTTTCATTTGTTTTAGTTTTAAATTTATTTGGTGGTTTCCATTGTTATCACTCTGTGGTAGATGTAGTTTTCATATGAGCTTTCACCCTTTATCTTTTTGTTTAGGCTCACACCCTGTAATGACAATCACCTGATTAAAAAAAATTAATAGAAAGGAGTTTAGATAATAAATATTACAAACAATATGAAATTTATTAATTATGCTTTTGTTTTTATCTATCAATAAAATTCAATTCATTTCTATTCATAAAAGTATTTATTTATTTAAAATTAATTTAAATATAATAGAATTCAATTGAATTTTTTATATTAGATAAAACTACATATGAAAACTAGTCACAAACTCCTTTGACTTAATTTGGTAGTCTGTCACAAACTAGTCAAATTATCAAATACAATCACTAAGAATTTACAATGTGAAAATGTTCACATCACAAATAAATGAATCTCACATGATATGTAAAAAAAAAAAAAAAAGTCCATTGAATTTTATAAACTGACCTTGCCACTGAAAATGGGTGTAATAGGAGCATCAAGATATCCCTTGCAAGGTTCTTTTTTTCCCTCAGCAGTCATGCTTGAGTAATTTTTACTTGAAATTGTGGAACAAACATCTCCATCTTGGGATTCAGTAATTTCACTTTTTTTTTAAAGCATGGACATTTCAGAACATCACTTCCTGAGTAAAAAATTATCAAACTACGACTCTCAAGACTAATGGACTGTAATAAAGAGAATATGGTTTTATCCCTTACTCCTTCCTCTTCCCGGTTCATTATAGATGATGTCCTCCAATAAACTACATCTCTTTATTTCCATGCACTCAAGTTGCACAAGCTCCACAGCCAAGGGAAGAGTAAATAAAATCCATCCTGCTAAACAAACACACCGCATTACTTGAAGAATAAAAAAAATTACTCTCAAACTGTCACCGTTATTTCGCATTGAGGTTGCGCTGCCAAATCCAATTCTCAAAATGTCCATGCATCAGTTGAATATACTGAAGCTTTGGTGTGCTTAATCCTCCAGCAGAAAATGTCCCCATATTAGGGCATCTATGAACAGTTAGTAGTTCCAATGATGGGATTTTGAGTGTGATCATTTCTTCGCATTGCAATAAAAACTCCTGAATTACACAAAGCAAAAAATAAAAATAAAGAAGAATCTTGCACAGATACAGTTTCAAAATTGGGTAATCTTTGAGGGAATCCAAACAGAGCAGCAGTTGATTTCTCTGGAAATGAAACCATTTTGCTACTAGGATTGCAAGATCGGCTCAATCATGTGTTCCTGGATAAAATCTCCTAATTTCTTTTACCCTTTGTTTGGATCTTAATTGTGTGAGGGAAATGGAGACAAACTAAGGAGGAGAAATAAGGAGAAAAGAAAAGAATAGAAATTCAATTTTCTTCTTATTGTTTGGATAGGTTATTAGAAGAGAAGATAAATATAATTTCCCTCTTAGAAGAAAATGACTATAATATCCTTACACTCTTAAAAGGAGAACTTTAAACTCAAGGGCATTAAAAAATTTTCAACACAAATCATGTTAATTTTCTCCATTTCTCTTCATTTCCCACCAATTTGGTGGGAAATGTTTTGGGCTCATTTGAAGGGGAAGAAAAATACAACTTCTCTCCTTTTCTCTCTTCTGTTGGTTATGGAAACAAGAGAATTTTAGGAAATTGAATTTCTTTTTTTCTTCCTTTCTCTCCAATTCCCTCCATCCAAACAAACATTAGGTTTTTGAGAGTTAAAAGAGAACACTTTCTTTCCGGTAATTCATGCAGATTCAACTCCATGGCGTGCATCATTCAGTTTTAACTCCTTTCTTCATAGTCTCTCGTTACTGCTGTATTCATGGACCATACTATTTTTTTTGTCGAACCATGGACTATACATATTTCAATGGATTTTGGATTTTTTTTTTTTATAATTTTTTTTAGAGTTGTGAATTTTTTTTTTTCAGTCCAGAAATTGAATGATATGTTGATTAAGGCACTAAGGCCCAATAATACACCAGGCCCAATAATTTTAAAATAATAATAATAATAAAATATATAAAAATTATACAACGATTTGAATATGATTTTATTTTCCTTCTAAACAATAAATTTCATTCATAGGGTTGAAATCAAGAATAATTAATAAAGTTCATAATTCAAATACAAAAGGCCTTAAAGGGTCAAAAAGAGGAAAAAAAAACTCTCACAATTTACAAAGATTCAAGTTCAGTGACCAAACTCTTTGATTCGGCTAGCAAAAATGTGATGTCACTTCCCTTCTCTAAAACTTTCAAAACGGCAATGGACAAGTCTTTAACAAAATTAATTACTCTTTCAAAAATAGCATAACACCTAAATTAAAACATCAAAGAGCAGGTATAAACAAGACAAGAAGCATGATGCGAAATCTTGTAGAATGAAGAAAAGTGAAAGCATTAGACAGATAGCACACATGTAAAAGCCGAATGGATGGAGATGAAGAAACTAGATGCTTGAGGAAGAGAAAATTACTATTCCACAATCACATCGAGTTAATGCCTCCTGAGAGGGAAATCCCCACCCTCCTTCTCTAAGATTTCTCCATTTAAAAACTTAGATTCGGACACTTTCACTACATAACAGAAAGAAAATAGAAATTAAATAGAACCAAAGTAAGAAAAAATACATCTCTCTTGTTTAAAGCCCGATTCACCAAAACTAAGAACAAAATTTAAAAACTATTTAAAACCTCATTCGGAAAGAAGGAAAACAACTCACATCCGAGCAAGAAGGGAAGAACTAGAAGAACTAGAAGTAGAGATCTATGTTTAGTTTAGCTGTAAGAAATTTTCTTTATGGCTTTATTTCTCATCTCTCCATATGGCCAAAGTACTTTTTGTTTAGGCTTCCCCTGCTCGCTTAAAGATGTAGAGTTGCTTCTTTGATTTTTCATCTAATAACAACTTCCCCTTATGGATTGGATGTGCATAAGTGATTGTTCTTTTTGTTGCAGATATGAAATCGGACATATACAATTTCATTTAAGTCATTTTTAAATTTTAATTTTATTTTAAAATCGGAACAAAATCAACTTATTGGATATTTTTAAATTCTGATCTTATTTTAAAATTGGATCAAAAGAAACTTATAACCGATACTAATTTATTCTTATTATTCATATATATTATATTAAGACTCCATTAAAAAAATAATATTGTATCTAATTGTTATGATTTTTTTTAATAAATAAAATATGTTATATAAATTTAACTTTAAATTAATTTTAATATTTTTTAGCTCTAAGAAAATAATTTTTAGTATTAAAGAATTAAAAATAGAGATGTGACATAAGTTGCTTACACAACCTTAGCCCTTTCTTTTAAATCACTGCTCACAAGAGTTTTAATTTTCTTGAATTACAAGCTACTAGTTTTTTAGAATCTCAAATCAATTGCGAATGAATGTGTTACTTTATCAAAATTGTCATATTCGTATTCAATAGATATAAATAGTGTATCCTAAAAAAAAAACAC
This sequence comes from Manihot esculenta, assembly GCF_001659605.2. Lineage (NCBI taxonomy): Eukaryota > Viridiplantae > Streptophyta > Magnoliopsida > Malpighiales > Euphorbiaceae > Manihot > Manihot esculenta. Next base: position 2,896,070 of record NC_035170.2, read on the forward strand.
CTCAGAAATCAAGGGTTGCATTCCAGGCTAGCCATTGTGTTTAAAGCAGTGGGACCAATAATGCCATTCTTTTCAAAGAAAGAGAGAGACAGTGTTAAAAAAAGGCCATTGGCTTCCATGCACAAATGTCCCATGGATAGAGTTATTCATCCAATCTTTCAGAATTTCACTTCTGAGAATATAATTCTTCCGTCCGGAAAGCATCATTATTCCATATGATGAATAAGGTCAGTCTAACCATGCATCTATAAATTGGATATAGACTTGATTGATGATCTTAATTTTATAATTTATAAAAATATTATGTTATTTTGTGTCCTATCTGTGTAAGAAATTTCAATATCATCAACTATCAACTCTCTATTTAGAATAAAAAATTTATAAAAATTCATTTTAATTTGATTTATTTTACATTTAATTCTCCCGTTTGCAATGAAATAATTAAAGCATTTTTAGCTTAAAAAATTTCAATTTAAAAAACGTAGAAACCATTCATCATTATATAAAAATTCAATTGCTTTTATTTTTTCTTATAAATGATTACATACAGCACAAATTGAGGTCCATAAATTCAAAATAGAGGTAACACAGAGAATACAAGTTGAGCACAAATTCAGAAGCTTGCCAAATAGTTGTATTCAACAAAAAGAGAGAGAATGAAAAAGCTTGACACCATGAACCAAAAGACCTCCCATATAACTTCACCTGCGAAAAAAACCTGTGTTTGAGGAGTGCTACTAAGGAACATCTGCATTACTCCGGCATTGCCCAAAAGTGCAAATGAAGGATAACTTCAGTTTTCCTTTTGCTATTGCTGATCTTGACAGAATTTGCACTGTCAGAAGAAAACATTATCAGTTAAAGTGGGAATGTTAGGAAATTATATTTAAGAAACAAGGATAATCACAAGAAACAAAAAGATTTATATAGATATAGCTTCATGATATGACCTTGAAAGGCGCCCTTAACAATCATGCTGGGCTGCTGGGGTCATTTTCTACTGAAACTGTGGAAAGGGATTCATCATCTTCGGGCAGTCGACTATATCAACTTGTTTTAAGGATGGACATAAAACGTCACTTCCAGAATAAAAGCTTGTTAAGCTAGGCAAACTCTCAAGACTGATGGATTGTAATGAAGGGAATATGGTCTTATCCCACACTTCTTCATCTTCTCTTTCCCCTTCTTTATTGATGATATGCTCCAACATATTACATCTATTTACTTCCATACTCTCTAATCGCACAAGATCCAATGCCATGGGAAGAGTAAATATATTTCTCAAGCTGCTGCAGTTATACAAGTTCAGCAGTTTCAGGTTTTTAAAACTCAAAATTCCTTGAGGATCCTTGCTCCATATATGCCTCAGCTTCGGTAGATCAATTAAATGCAATTCCTGTAACCATGGCATCAGCCCAGCATGCCCTTCATCTGCATTCATCCCTTCCAAATCGAATATTTTTTCTAGTGAATCACATTGTTCTACAATGAGCACCTTCAATCTTTCCAAGAACTGCATTTGATTTGATGATAAGGCTTTTGGCAAAAATTCACACTTGTCCACTGCCAATTTGCTTATGTTGACTAAAAAATTCAAGGGAAGTTGGCTTTGCCATTTCTCCCTTAAATGGGGAAATTTAGAGAGTTTCATATTCCAAATGTGATAAAATCCTTCCTGCAAAAGGCAAAACGTTGCATTAGTTACAGAAGAAAAAACATTATCTAAACAGGCATCACAAAGCGAATTGGTAAGAGAATTTGATGGACGCATACCATTTCCAAATACGACTGCTGTACTGTGGCATTAAGGTTGCCCTCCCAACGCCAACTTTGAAAATGTATTTCTTGCAGATCTACACACTGCAGCTTTGGTGTGCTTAAGATTCCCCCACAGAAGATCCTCATATTGGGGCATCCGCTTATGGTTATTACTTCCAAACATGGGAATTTGAAAGTTAGACCCCCCAAGCAGAAGCCTGTTAGGCTTTGTAAATGGACGAGTTCCAAAGTTTTCAATTTGCAGAACACAATTTCTTCTGTTCCATCTCCTTCATCTGTTACTATTTCTGTCAACATCTTGCAAGTTCGAATCTTCATCGTCAGGAGTTGCACCATACTTTTGGCTGCTGCTGATGTTACCAGATGTTTCAATGCTTTGCAACAACCAACTTCTAAAGTCGTTAGATCTTGGAAAGATGCAGATGCTGGTGCTAGATTGATCAAATTAGGACAACCCGATACAGTCATAGCTTCCACATATGCAAGAGCAAGGTCCAGTTTAGGGTGTGGCTTCCACATATGCTTCAGATCACCAAGGAGATACAGATTTAGCTTTCTTATCAGTGGTACTGTAGTGCCATCATCAAGTCCTTCATTTCGAAATAACTCTTCGAGAGAAGAATCCCTCACACATAGACTTTCCAGATTGGATAATCCTTGAAGGAATCCAAAAAGAGCAATAGATGATTTCTCTTGAATGTGGTGGAGGTTAATCGATTTTACATTGAAAAAGAACTTCTTTTGGAATTGATATTGGATTATCGCCTCAATGACTTGACCATCTAATGACAACTGCTCCAAACTGATGAAAATCTAGAAAACATTGAAATAAAATGGAAAGATTTATGACGGAAATCATTATTTTGCGATAAACTTCTGACAACTTCATGGTGAAGTCTAAGAAGTATGCATGAAAGAAAGAATTGAATTGTGAACTTTCAGAGAATGTAGGGAATTGTGTACCTTTTCGGCCAAGGACATGGGTTGTTGAATTGAGTTGTTGCATTGATCCTCTCCATACTTTTCTTGGAGATTAAAGAAATCTGAAGCAAATTGTATTCCTTTTCCGCATCGAAGCACAGTCAAATATTTTAATTTTGGGAATTCCAAATGGCAGGTCCCTGGATAAAAATTCCTAATTTTCGGTAGACCTTCAAGTCTCATGGAGACTAGTCTAGGGAACACAAAAGAAGGGGCTGCTTCTACACCTTCTGCCTTTGTAACTATCTCCTCTATCCCACAAGAATCCAATTGAAGACTTCCAAGTTTCAAAAGGTCTTTAGCTATGGAGGAGGGAAAGAGATTTTTAAGAATCTTACATTTTAGAAGATGTATGGATTCCAGATTTTGGAAGGTGAGAATTCCTTGTGGATCTGTACTCCATATGTTCTTCAATCCTTGGAGGCCAGATATATACAGTTGTTTCAAATCAAATGACAGTACAGAACTTGCTTCTTCAGCATTGAACCCTTGAAGTTGATATATCTCTTGCAGTGAATGACAATCAAATAAAGACAACCCCTCCAATCTTTGGAATCTTGCCAAGTTATTTGATGGAAAAAGAGTTTTTAAGTTTTTACAATCCTGAATACTCAATGACTTTAGTTTGCAAAAGGAACCTTCAGGGAGTTGGGTGTGCCATGTCATTTCCAAGTTACTAATGCCGTTAATGCACAAACTCTCCAAGCTAGGAAATGCAACCTGCAATGCTATCCCAAATAGTTAATAATGGGCTTAATTATGGGGTGTAAAATATAAAACATATTATATTTACTGGGAAAACCACAGAATTTAGGCAGAATAGATATTAAAAATATTATATCTACTCTTTACCACTTGATAAAGAGGATAATTGAATACTGACAATGACATTGTGGAATAAAGGGAAAAATTCACCTTTTCATCAAATAGAGGTGGAGATGCGGTGTCTTGGTTTCTGTCCAAATCCACTTCTTTGGGTTTTTTACTGACCATAATATCTGCACAAAGAGGATTCGAGACCAAAGTCTTAAATGCAGGGCATTCCACTATAGATAGTTTGTCCAAACAGCAAAAGTCAATTAAATGCCCATCACAGAATCTTGTGAGATTTGGAAGATTCTTGAGATTCAGCTCATTTAGATTAAGGAAGAGTATCTTATTCATCATTTCTTCAACAAATTCTTCTGCGAGTATTATCCCTTCCATGAACTCACAATCTTCTATCTGAAGTTTCTTCAGTTGCAAAAGGGTTTTGACAAATGAAGTTGTAAATAAATACTTCAAATCCTGGCAGGGCAAAACAGATGATGAGCTCATTGAGTTCGAAGAATCTGCAAAGAATAAATCATCCTGCTTGTTTTCACATCCCACTGAGTATACATTCAAGACCTCCAATTTGGGGAAAGAAACCTGCAGATAAAATGTTTACTTTCATAAACAACTCTTATGAATGATTAGTGAAGATCATACATATTAGCATAATTTTAGTAACAACGATTAATATTATTTTATATTGTATATTAATAATTAATGATAAAATATAGCTACAAAAGAATTGTAAAAAGAGTGCATCTAAGCTTAACATCGTATGAGAACCAGCTTAGTAATAGTTTAATCAAATATTTATGTTTTAAACTTGTGCAGAATTAATTGAAATGCATATAATAAATTTAAGAATTTAAATATAAATATTTAATCTACTGTATAGTTGTTAAATTCATTCTATAGCCACATCCAAAGTAGAGTAAGATGCATTAAAATCATCACAATCACTTAGTTCTTGATTGTATTTTCAATTTTTTATGCTTGCTTGTTCCAAATAATTTTTTTTTTCAATTATAATTCATACCTTTATATATATTATTTTATTTAAAAATTCACATATTATTTATTAGTAATAATAAGACTAATAAATTTATTTATTTATATACAAGTAGAAAGAATAAATAGGATTCAAAGTCATATAATACAATTCTATCCCTTATAAAATTTTACACGTACAAAATCAACCAAACACAAAAATAAGTTGGAACAATGTCCTCAATTTTTTATTCTTAAAATTGAGTTTCATATGCCACTTACAAAAAAAAAAAATTAACTAATTAATTAACCACCTCAAAATCAAAATCCAAAAATTAAAAATAAATAAATTATACTTTAATCTTTATATTTAATACAATTTAGCTATACTTTTGAAACTGTTCTGCTAGTGTTTTGATAAATATTTTTTAATAATAAAATCCTGATGTGCTTAAATTCAAACACCCATATCCTTTGTTTTTATATTGTTGATAATAAATATAATTTAAAATAATTCAAATTAAAATTTATAACATATTTAAAAATTTTACATGTTTAGAAAATTTTAATTTCAATATATCATGACTATTAATATCAAAGACTCAATAAGTGACTTTAAAAATATAGAACTAAACTATAGAATTCCCTAAACCTAAAAACTATTGTAATTTACACATTTTCACTTTAAAAGTTTTGATTGTGAAGATACAAAATTATCCTTTGATTAATAAGTTAATCAAAGAGTTAATTTACTTTTTTTTTTGTTATGTTAAGAATAAAAAGGTGTCCAATATCATAGCCTGAATTAAATTTTAATTTCAAATAAAATTATATTAAATTTAAAAATTATGGATGATTTTAATAAAATTTAAATTGCTAAAATACGTAAAGATTTAGCTTTCTATGCCATCTAAAATATAAGATCCAATTGTTTTAAAATTTATTTGTAATTGATAATGTTGTTTTGTCGATTTTTTGTTAATTGAAACAATGAAATGAAAAAAGTCAAGTCCAAAAGCCACATACCATTTTGTCAAAAAGAGGCAATGGACTGTGGAACTCATCTTGTAATGCAACTCCTTCGAATCCTTGTTCATTTGTCGTTTGCATTTGCAATGCAGGCATTGCCTTCACTTTGAACCAAATGCTTTTGAGTATCGGCAGACGACGTAGTGTCAGGGAGCGTAATTGAGCAAACTCAGCCACTTCAATTTTGTCATCTCCAACTCCACTATCATCAAGCACAATTTCTTCCATGCTTTTGCAATTGCTTACTTCCATTTCTCGAAGTTGAGAAAGGCTTCTAATCATGGAGATTGGCAAGAGATTCTTCAATCTATTGCATTTATTGACTTTTAAGATGCTTAATCTAGTGAAAGACCCTGCTGTGAGTTGGCCATGGTAAAGCTTCTCCAGGCTCACCAAATTCTCCAAATGCAGAGACTCCAGGATGGGAAAGGCATCAGAATTAAGGACCCGCGCTGTTGAGTTAATAATATACTGAATGTCATAACCTTTTCGGATTTGTAGATGCTTTAATTGTGGAAAGCCTTCCCAGTTCAGGTCATACAAAATGCTCTTTATCCCCTTCACTTCATTTAAAGATAAATCTTCCGTTTCCTTCAACAAAATACCAACTCCATGATCCAAGTAAACGCTTGTATTAAGCTTTAGCATCCTGGAGGATTCATACTCATCGCCCCAATACCATCTTTTTCCAATGACAATTATATACCTTTCCAACTTATTGGAGAATAAGTCCTTTGGTAACATCTTGGAGTCTGGAATGTATATTTCCAACGTTGTCAAGTGAGACAGGTATTTCAACTCAGCAAGGCTTGCTTTGCTTGAATTGCTGAGACTTTGAAGCTCCCATTGACAAAAGCTATTTTCCATGTACAATTCCTCTAATAGGGACAACCTTGATATGACATTTGCTGGAATCACTTGGAGTTTGTAACAGTTGCTCAAATCTAACAATTTCAGCCGAGTCAGCTGCGCTATTTCTCCAGGCAGCTGTTCTATCTTAGATTCACGAAAACTCAGGATCTCTAATCTTTCCAGTTCACCGATAACAGATGCATCCCGCAATACGCATCCATCTAAACACAAGGTAAGAAGGTTTGTCAAGTAACCAAGAGATGGAGAAAGCGACCATAAGCACATCCCAGTGAAACGCAGTACTTTGAGCTTTGTAATCCCCTCAAAAAATAAATCAGATATCTTCAAATCAGGGCCTTCCGAATGAATATTTCCCCTTCCAAGTACAAGTAACTCCAATTCTGGGCACTCCAACCTTTCAGGAAGCTGATCAATTTCACAGTAGGGCAAATAAATCCTAGAGCAGTTTTTGAGATCTCTGTTTGGCCATATCTTTGATTCAATATCTCTGAATGTTAACAAATGTTGAGATTTAGATGCAATTGAGAGAGCAGCATCTCTAACAACGTCATGCATTTTCACATACCCATTCTTGTTACAATCAAGTAGCAAGCAAGAGGCTTTCAGGTTACTGACCAATTTATCTACTCTGTTTCTTGCATCCTCCACCGTATATTTGCTTCTAAGCAAATCCAAACCCATGCTGTAAATCAACAAGTCTCTGATTCGAATATCACCCTGAGCAATTTGAGCACAAAGCAAGAACAATGACTTGGCCTCATGACTCGCCAGATGGTTATAACTCAACTCTAAAGCTGAGTACACTTTTGCCTGAATTCCTTCATTATCAACCCTAGATAATTCCTTCAAGGCAAGCTTCCATTCGTGTAAGTCCTTATTCTTCAAAGCTCTTGCAACTGTGACAATTAAAACAGGCAAGCCTGCACATTTTTTAGCTACTTCAGTAGCTACAGAATGCAAGGCCTGATTTGTAATGTCACCCACCATTGTCTGAAATAAACTCCATGCCTCTGCTTCTGATAGAACTCGAAGCTCAAAACTTTCTTGGGTGCCCATCTCTCTAGACAGTATATCTTCTCTTCTTGAGGTCAGTAATAATTTACATCCTTTGTGATCGCTTCCAAAAGGAATGCCTACTTTCTTTGGTTCAAGTTTTTCCCAAATATCATCCAAAATTATGAGGATCTTCTTCTCATTTACTAACCGTTGATGCAGTCGACATGCTCTTCCTTCTTCAGTCTCCTCTTCTAATTTCAGACCCAGCATATCAGCAATCGTCCCTTGAATTTTTCTAAGCTCTGGTGTCTCAGATACTGTAGCCATAACTACAACATCGAACAACTTGTCTTCTATTGCTTTCCTGTGGACTTCGTTCGCTAGGGTGGTTTTTCCAATACCACCCATTCCATACACTCCTATCATGTCAACAGCTGGATCCATCAGTGCATCCATAACTTTCTTCAAAATAGACACTCTTGAATGCAAGGCCTCATTATCATATATAGATGGAACCACTATTGGCTCTAGGAGGGGACGGTAGGAAATCCGATCAAATCTGCCTTCATCCTGGAGCTCAACGACTGCTAAAGCTTCCTTGTCTGCTTTCTTGCTAAGCTTGTAGCGCTTCTTCAAATCAGGAATCACTCCGAAAAAACACTTTTCCTTTGCTTGTTGTTCACCGATGAGAATTTCCTCAGCTTCTTCGATGGCTTTGTTCACACTAGTCAGCCACTCTTGAACACTATTGTTGACCCTGTCTCCTTGTCTTGTTGCTTGATCAACAGACTGCAGCAAATCATCTCTTTGTCTCGTCAACTTTTGGAGCTGATTCTTGAGTTTTTCCACTTTGCTTTTGTAGTTGAAAGCGTAACAGAGATGTCGTTTAATAGGGACAACAGTGAACTCAATAATGGTGGGCACAATGGCAAGAATGGTATCCAAAGCCATTTCCCTTCCACAGAAAGGGAAGCTGGGAGGTTACCCAAAACCAAAAGAAATCTATTAAAGCTCAAGCAATCAGAAACATAGAGAAAGATGAGACAAAACCAGGGCCACAAACTACTGAAGCCAAGCAAAGCAAGAGTAAGTCATCCTTTGCCAAAGCTGAGGAAGAGGATAAAAAGGAGATCGTCGGCCATCTAAACGCCTGAAGGATTGACCGTCAGAAGGAGGAGGATAGTTAGGATTCCCGAGATTTCCAACATCGAAAAAAGCGGAGACACTTCACACAGTAGGAATAGATCTGGTTTACTGAAGCGTTATTGGCAAAGGGGTGAACTCAGAGAAACAGTGAGAAGAACCTTGCCTCAACCAACTAGCAAATGCGGGTGCACAAGATGTCCGTAAAGATCCACCTACAAAAAGGCTATATGCAACCTAAAAACAGGTAATGAAATCTAAAGAACAACACACAAGAGGTAGCCATTAAAACCCTCTCACCTAAAGAGCTTTGCTGCCAGAAAACATAAAGAAAAATACAAAAACTATTTACATCCCAACCCGTGACAAATCAGGGGAGGATAGGGCAGAAGAAGGCCAGATGAGAAACCGACAGGGCAATTGAAGTATGTATTTTAAAAAATATATTAAAATATATTAAAATTTATATTTATCTGTTATTGAAATTTAATAAAAGAAAAATTACTCGAAAACATTCAAATAGATGATTGCAATTCTTGGTCTCTTAAAGTTTATAAGAGAGTAAAATGGCAAAGCTCTGCCTCATCCTTTATTTCAGAGAACTAGGATATCTTGCATGCAATAAAAATAGTATAGCTAAATGAAGACCCTCTAGTTTCTAGGTTCTGTTTTCAATCTTTTCCTTGACAAAAGCTTTACTTACCTTTGTCTTGCTTGCTACTTATGTGTTGATGCTCATATGATCAATTTGTTTTTATATATATTTTTTTGTTGATGAAAATCTTCAGGCTTTAGGCCATATATTCACCCATCTCTGCTTTATAATTGAGTTTCCTTCGACCTTTTCTCCAATAATTTGGAATGCCATTTTTTTTTCAACCTTTGCATGATGTAGCGCTAATAAGTTACTATTTTCAAGTCGGTGAATTTAGGTTATATCCATTTTGATAGGATTTTGCTAATGGCTGAGTTCTTTATGAGCAATTTTTTTTTTGTACTTGCAAATCAATACATTACATGGCTGCTAAAAGAAAAAGCAAGATTTACAAAAGAATAGCTTAACTCCGGAGGAGTAGCCACCAACCAATCACATGGCAAAATGTTCTTCAAATAAAAATTGACTATCATATTAGCAAATCTGTTACCCTATCGATGTACTAGTTCAAAAGAGAGACTAGGCAGTTGAGAATGCAGAGTTGTAATAGTAGCAATATCTGAAGGAGGTGAAAAGCTAGGCTCAGTTAATGCTAAAAAGAGGATCTCTGTATCCATAGAAAAAATAAGTGATCGTGAGCCTCTAACCAAAGTTAATCAAAGAGTCTCAAGTATTATACGAGTTTCTGCTGTCAGAGGAGAATAGCTCCAAATACGTTTAACCACCCCACCCAACAAAACACCTGTAGTATCACGAACCACTACAGTAACACCAACAAGACAAAACTAATCCTCCAGACCCAGTATTAAATTTCAAGGTCCCATCAGAAGGAGGTAACCAAACCTCATGTCTAAGAAAGCACTGAGAAGTGCAAGCTGGAGGAGCAACAAAAACACCATACTGTTGAAGTTACATGTGGCTTAGAGCAATACGAGATGAAGTGGCAAAGGGATTTGGAGGAACAAATTCAAATATACCTTTATTACATGCCTTCCACACATTCCACAGAGAGAAATAAACTGCATAATAGATGAACAGTCTAGTTCATTTCGAAAAGAGTCTCCCACCATATTGGAAAGCTCGAAAATCCCACAATATCTAGTTTATAAGAGCAAGGACTAATAAACCAAGTGACGCGTTGCTCTAGTATTTCTACTTCTGCAGAGAAAAAGGGACACATAGAAGAAACTTGAAGTCCACGCAACACTAAATTATGCAAAACAGGAACCATATTATGCAATAAACACCAAAAAGAACCTTAAGTTTAGGCTGAATAGAAAGAATACAGGTTGTTTGCCAAATAGACTTTGGGAGGCAATGAAGAGGAAGAGGTTGTGAGACAGAAAGCTGGCAAGAGGATTTTTGAATGAGATACTTATAGCCAAACCTACCAGTATATTCCCCTGTTGATGTAAAGTGCTAGACCAAGGAATCAAGAATACCTATAGGAGCCACTAGTATAGAGAGAATAACGTGAGCTTGAGCCAATAGAAAAAGATGGAGTACTAACTGATGATTCCAGTCTAAACTACATTGATCCAACAAATTTGCTACCTAATTAATATGAAGAGAGCAGTGAGGTGGTCGAACAAGACAAAAACTTGGCGTATTAGGAACTCATGGATCATGCCAAAGTTGAGTATTACGATCATCACCAATATTCATCCTAACACCTCCTAGGAGAATATCCCGACTAGCTATTATACCTTGTCATATCCAAGAGCATCACTTCCGAAAAGGAGCATCCAAATAGAAGATCAAGAAAAATATCGAGCCTTAAGAAGGCGAGCCCAAAAAGTGGATGAATTCTAAATAAGACTCCAACATTGCTTAGCTAAATATACTAGATTAAATTTCTAAAAATCTTGAAACCCCATACCTCCACAAAACTTAGGAGTGTTGCCATACTAGCCAATGCATCTTTCGGATTTTCTCAATTCCTCTCAATTAAGAATTGGCCAAAATACTATTTAATTTAGTGCAAACCTATTTAGGATAGTGAAAAAGAGCCATGGAATAAGAGGGAATAACTGTAAGAACTGATTGAATCAAAGTAACTTGGCCAACCTGAGAGAGCAGCTTTTGCTTTTAAGCCTGAGTTTGAGAGCTAGGACCCAACACAAGGCTTGTTGCTTAGACATGCCCAAAATCGCAGGTAACCCCAAATATTTATCATCATATTGCATTTTTCACATATGAAAAAGCTGCAAAATCTCCTATTTTAAAGTAGAGGGCGTCAACTAACTAAAATAAATATGAGATTTAGCAAAATTAACATAATGGTCTGAGGCTAAAGAATAAGATCTAATAACATCCAACAAATAGTCAGCATCACTTCTGGTTACTCTGGTAAACAATAAAGTATCATTAGCAAACAAAATATTAGAAAGAGGAAGAACATAGCGAGAAATCCACAAATCTTGGAGGCAACCATTTTCTCTAGTAGTAGTAATCAAATAGAAAAGAGCTTAAAATACAAATAGAAACAAATATGGAGATAAATGATCCTCGTGCTTAAGTCCTTTTGTAGAGAAAAAGGCATTACAGGAACTTCATTCACTATAACAGAAAACTGGATTGTAGTAACACACTACATTAGTAATTGCAATACTCGATCAGCAAAACCCAACTGTTGTAATACCTGTTATCAAAAGGGACACTCCATCTTATCATATGCCTTATATATATCTAGCTTAATTTCCATGGCATGAGATTTACTCTAAGAAGTTTTAAGATATTATTAATTTTATTTAACTCAATTGTTTTTTTGTTATATATGATCTCATCTCAATTCGTGCAAATTATTTTTCTGTTGTCATTTTATCTCAATATATAAAAAGGTTTCCTAAAGGAAAAAAGATTTGTTACAATTTATCACTAACTTCATACATTGGAGAACAAATTAATAAAATTAACATTAACATCCTAATTTTCATCTCCTAATGATATTTTTAAAAATATATATATATACACTCCCCGCTTTCTATAAGGACATTTTTTTTATTAGTTTTTTAATTATATTTATTTTAAAAATATTAAATTTTATTAAATATTAAAAAATATCTTGAAAATAAAATAAAATTTAATATGATTAATAATAATCAATTTATACGTTACTGTAATATAAATAAAAAAAAATAAAAAATAATGAAAAAATAAAAATTATAAAATAGAAGAAGTAATTGCTAAAAAGTGAGCATGTCAAATATGCTATTTGACATAATACATTAAGAATATTTTAAATTTAATAAATACATTTCAAAAGAAAAAAATATGAAAGCAATACTCACAACATATTTATAGTTAAATTCCTCTAATATTGTATAATTTTGATATGAATATATTGAATTTTCATTGGCCAATTTTTACATTTTCTTTTTAATAGGAATATTATCTAATGCAAATTAAACCATGTATGTAAATTTTACTTCAATTTTATAACTATTAATTAGGAGCATTTAACTTTAACTTTGTAACAATTAGGTAAATTCAATTTTAATATTGCAGCTGTGAGATTTTTTTTTTTTTAAAAAAAAAACATTGCATGGAAATCCCAAAAATAGGGCAAGTATTCTTGTCCTTGGCCCACGGTGGCCCATTAAAACAAAGCCCAAAGAGGAGAAAAACGACCCCACCTAAGCTTAATGCAAGTCCATGGCCCAACGTGACAGAAGTATTTTAAAAAACAAGATCCAAAAACATTGATTTTTTATAAATTATTTTTATTGTGATATTTCAAAATTAATATATATATATATATATATCTCAAAATTTTTAAAATTTAAATAGTTTAATCCTTATAAATATCAAAATATTTTTAAATATATAATATTTTTTTTACTAAAATAAGAGACTGAAAGAGTAAATTCTAAAACCTCTTAAATTTATTTTAATATATTTACTATCAAATTAAATTTATGAGTGCAATATATAATATTATTTAATCATTAAATTATATCAATCAATATTTACATTCACTGATTTATTAAAAAATTATTTAGTTCTTATATTTTAATTTTATTAAACTGATAAACAAAATATTTAGATTAAAAAGTCTTTAATTTGATGAAGTAATAATAAAATAAGTAAATTATTATATTTAAAAAATAAAATAACATATGTATTAACTTTTAACATATTTCAAAGATATACATTGTAAAACAATTTATAAATAAATATATTTCATTTATTTATGATGAATTTATCATTTTTATATATTAATTAATATAATCATGCCTACTTAGAATCACTACATGTGATATATTTTCTAGAGGTTTGCCCATGTAAACAATATCCAAGAGAAAGGGACCACGTTTGGGAATATTGAGGCGTTGGATCAAATACTTTAGTCTTGCGTGTCGCTGATGTGACCGTTGACCAAATTGAGGCCTTGTAGTGCCGCTTTGTTCTGATGGTGCGGAAAGGCTTTTGTTTTTTAATACTTTTGTCCTTACTCTATCTCTCCTTTCTTACAATTTGTTTTGTGGGCCATCGGGGTGGGCCCATCCCAACCCCCCGCCCCAGTTTATAGGTCTAGCCACTAGCCAGGGTTTGAGAAGGTGACCTTGTAGGGGGCTACTCTTATGCCCACATGGAAAAGCTTTTCATGGTTCTTGCTCAAAACAGAAATTTGGCCATTGGGCCCCACTTTATTTTCCCTCAATTAACATTTTTTTATTGTCCAGAAAAAGTAAATTTTTTTTTTAAATTTTAAATATGAAATCACTCATATTTATTAAATATATTTATTATTAAATTAAATATGTGAGTATAAAAATAAAAAATTTTAAAAATATTAAAAAATTTCTAGCAAAATTTTTGAAGGAAATCTAATTATATACATAGGGATTATAAACATTATGATAATCTTTAAAATAAAATAAAATAAAAACTTTACTAAAAAGGAAGAATCACTTTGAGAAAATGAAGGTTGAATTTGGAGATTACTTTCTATATATGCATACAGGAAATTATAAATCTAATGGGGATGGACCCAGAGAAAGTGAAAGATATATTGAAAAATTCAGTAATAGAGAGCTTAAAGTCTTCAAATCTCAAGATTACAGAATCAATCTCTAATCATAAATCTGATCTTGGTGTGCCCCCCTAGAGATTCAAAGAATCAATCTTTGCATGCTTAATTTCTTGTTTTACTTCATCAACTTGATACTCCCATTTCCTTAAGAGTTAAAACTGTAATTAATATAAAATTTTAAAAAGCTAAAATTAATAAAAAAAACCCTAATTTCAAAATTTTTTGATTTATTGAAAGGACTAAGCAATATAATTATCTGAATTAAATTATAATATTATGATAAATTTTTTTTATCTAATAGGGCCTAAAGTTTAGAGGGGAGATGATTGTTTAACTGTTTGCTTTTTAATTCTTAAGTGTCTTCATTGGCACGCCAACCTAAATTCCAATGATTAATATTCAAATCATAATCTGTTATGGAAGTGATGTTTGTTTGATTGCCTAGAAAATGCATGAAAAGAAGGAAAATTGGTGAGGAAAGTAAAGTGTGGTGTTGACCCTAATCAAGAAATATGACCAAAGAAAAGAAGAAAGAAAGCATGCAAAGGAATAGGAAAAACAAAAAATAAAGGCAAAGACCTAATCCTAATAATTTGTTTTAGCCCACAATGGAGCCGGAAAGTTGAGTGGTGATTAGTGGACTATATTTATAGCTCCTAGTAGACATCTTGACTCTTGAGGATCAAAATTAAAATCTTTTTGATTTTGATTTTAGATTCTCAAATCAAAATCGCCTACCCTATCTCAAAATTTTAAGTTCAAATATTGATATAATTTTATATAAAATAATAATTTATATATTCTCACGAGATTGATTTATTAAGAATTTAAATTCGAAATTTTTAATTAATAAAAATTTATATTATTTTATAAAATATTAAATATCCTACTCTAGAGCTAAAAGGGTTAAATCAATTATCACCCACTTTGAATTCAAGCTAGAAATGGATATGTGTTCTGCTATGTAGGACAAATGCTTGTGCATATCATGAATTCATGCCACACAAGAAAGCAATCAAATTTATTGGTCACCCAAATTCAACTAAAAAGGACATTTGGAAACAAATCAATAGTAATTTGTAAAAGAATTGGGAAATGAATAGGGAAATCATGATGGGAATTTTTTTTTAAAACAAATATGTTTGTTGATTATCTTAAAACGAGATAATTTTAATTATCCAAAATGATAAACTTACATTTCTGCTTACCACTTTGGATAGAGTGTCCAATTTCCAATTTATTGACCTAAAATTATTGGTAATTCATGTTAATTTGCAAAGGATTTTGAATTCTCAGCTGTGAAGGAAGAAGATTAATAGATTTTTGTGAACCCATGTGTAGCTCTGGTGATTAATTGTCAGCAATGGAGTGCCTAACCTGCTACTTCCAAAGCAAGTACTGCCCTGCTTCTTCTTCTTCTTCTTACTATTATTATTATATGCATGGAAATTCTGATCTGTATATCACAAGCCAAAAGCCTCTTGAACACAGAACTGTGGTTTGATTATTTTAGAATTGAAGCTTTATGATTTCCAAAGGTTTATATTTTTTTAAATTGAATGGTCAGACCATCCCATGATACCATCCACATTATACAGTACACACCCACAGTATAAAAAACACCAGCCCAGCTGTAAACTTCTTTGGACATAAATACCCTTCTAATTCAAGAAAAATTGCCCTTAGAATGTTTTGTAGTTTGCTTATGTGTAATTTGCATAAAATTTCCTAAACATAAAAATTTTAAAAAATTATTAAATTTCTTTTAAATTATTTTAAAATTTGATATTTTAAATTTTAAACAAGGCATAGTAAATACGATTAAATACCTTTAAAATTAAAAAAAAAAGTTGAAATTATTTTTCTATTACAGATTAAAACTGTTTTTACATCACATACAAATTCAGATACAGTAAATGTTCCCATAAAAATCATAAATTCAAGATCATCTCCCATTCCAAATACAAGAACATAAAAAATGTCCAAAATAGCCTCACAAGGAAAGGTGGTCAAAGTGGTCCAGTTCCTTAGTCAAAGGCTAAAGATATCAGGACATAAATGTCATTTAGATTAGCACAGAGCCTTGTGATTCGTGCCACCCGAAAACAAGTTCTGTAGCTACGAGCCTATTCCTAGAAATGACAATATTCAAGCTGAGAGAATCCTTTTACTCTAAAATGGCTTTGCAGTAAAATTGAATCTGCTTTAAATAAGAAAAAAGCAAAAAAAAAAAGAAACTTTAATTACTGCCACTGTACAGAAATAATGAAAAAATAAATAAAAAGCATCTCTTTTGCCTCTTTTAGCTAAGACTTCATCGTCTCTCCCACGTTGATCCAGTCTGAAAATTATATTTTTATTGTTATAAACTTGCATGATTGCATTAAAAAAATGATGAAATTCTAAATTTTAATGCAGACTCACACACCAGATCCACACTGAAGCTCACCTGCAAGAAGCTGCAATGGTTGAATGGAATCTCTTTCAATTTCAAAGCCAAGAAATTAAGGCATGTGAGATCAGAAGAGAGAAATGAAAGAAAAAGAGTTGAAAGCTATTTCTTCTTTCTATCATCATCATCATAATTAATCTCTCTAGCAGTGAAAGTAACAGTAACATTAAGAACTCAGCCATGCATCCTCAAAAAATCTAAAACAGTACAACAGAAAAGGCCAAAATATGTAACTATTTTATGTACATTTATATAATTAATCTTCTTCCTCTTCCTCCTTGGATGCCATGAAAATTCCTAGAAATTTGGTCTATTTTGGAGCAAACCCAAGAACCCATCTCACAGAAAGAAAGAGAAATCAAGAAGATGCCAAAACAAGACACAAAGAGAAAGAAAGAGAGAGAGAAACATTAATTTCTCTCTCTCTCTCTCTCTCTCTCTTTTCCTTTCTTGATGAATCTTTCCATCTTTGATTTTTCACTAGACTTGATTCAAGAATCACTGTAATCTCTCCAGCAAATGAGCATAGCAACACATCTCCTCATGATATAGAACCTGGCTCTTTGTTCTTTAACCAACCTAGCACACTTTCTCGTAAAAGAAGATCTTCTCTGAGATGAATTCTTCATGAGAGGAGAAGTTGAAGACCGGCTGCTTCTTGATGATCCTTCTTTCTTTGAAAGCTTCCATTTTTCATTAAAGTAGAACTGAGGTGGTGCACTTGCACTATGAGTAAGAGTAGTAGCCATCTCTTTAGCCTCCTCTGTGTTAGTCAGCTTGTTGAAGAAAGCTAGAGAAGGAAGAAGAAAGAGATGAAATTTGGAGAAATGAGATTGAGTTAAGTGAAGGAAGAAGGGGTGATGGGGTGGGATTCATATTTATAATAAGTTAAAGAGAGAGTGTGGCAGTGGGTATCACCTGGGCCTTTCTTGCCTCGAGAGGCCCACCATTTATTTGAAAAAAAATATTATATTTTTGGAGGTGGGTTCCCAATAAACACGTCATGGGCTATGAAAGGGAGAGGGTAATTGAATGCAGGAAATCTCAGTGAGCTTAAAGCTGTAACTGTAAAAAAAATTTATAGGAAAAGAAAATAAAATAATAAGCTATGATTAAAGATCTAGAGTAGCCAAATGGTCGGTTCAGGTAGTAACGGTGTTTTAATGTGAAAAAAAAAAAAGTAACGGTGTTTTAATTTCTATAATATAATATTTTATTATATTATAAAAATTAAATAATATATTTTTAAATTAAAATTATAGAAATCTTTTAATGTGATTCTAGTTTAATTTTGGTTTTAATTTAATTTGATTAAATATAAAAAAAAATGATCTTTTGTTTTTTTAGTACAAATTTTTATTTTTGAATCATAGTTAAAATTATAAACTAATTTTAAGATAAATTCTAATCAAAACAGTTATATTTAATATCGATCTTACTTCAGTTCTGAATTTAATTAATTCGGATTAAACTGAAACTTTGATCAGTGAGAATGGATAAAATTTACTTCGGCTTGCATATTGAGTTTTTTTATTATTATTATTATTATTTTTCATTCTAAAATTATTTTAAAAATTTATGACATGTGAAGCTTCCACGCAAAATATATATTTATATTTTAAAATTTTAATAAAAAAATTTTAAACTTTAAAAACATCACATAACACATAAAAATTTAAAAATATAATTTTTTAAAATATACCTAATACTGAAAGACTAATTAATTAATTTTTAAAAAATTGTAAAACTAATTAATCAATTTATAAAATTATAAAAATAAAATATTTAATAGTAAAATTAATTAATAAATAAAAATTTTAAAATATTATAAATATTTTAATATATTTTTTAAAATTAAATAATTAACTCGTTAATTTCTCTCACATCATACCATAATAATTTTCTCTTTCAAATTATTTATAGTCAACAATCGGTGATAAGGCACTCTTGTGATGATTTCCATTTGGCATGCGAGGCAAAGGCAATTTTTCTTTTCTGTTTTTGTTTTTTTATTTTTCTCTTTTTGCATTTGAGTTATCATTTCATTCTTACTTTACAACCACAAATTGTTATTTTGGGCTATGATTGTGAAAAATAATTGATTATTTTTGTAATTATTCTTATAGTATTGCAACAAATTAACCAGAATCTTGACTTTAATTATTATTTTTTGGAAAATTATATGATGTATACGTAAATGAGTCTTGCACGAAATAAATTCCTTCTTATTTTCACAATGGCATATACGTAGAAGGTGAATATTAATAATAATAATTTTAACAAATAATTTTAAAGCCAAAAAAAAAATAATAATAATAAAAAGATAAACATTCGATTGGTTCAACTCAAAATCGAACGTGACATAATAAATTAAAAATTAAAATTTTAGTATTTATAAAAATCCAATCGAATCAAATCAATTTTGATTAAAAATCAAATTGAATCGAATCGATTTGAATTTTTAATAATTTTTTATTTTTTACATTTTATTTTTTATATTTTAAAATTTAATTAAAATATTTCAATATGATCTAATTTTTCTATATTATTAAAAATAATATATTATTATCACTAATCGATTTGATTTAATTTTTTTATTAAAATTGAATTAAATCGAAATAATTAAAATTTTTAAAATTAAAAGTTAAATCAAAATAAAAAAAAATCAAACTAAAATTTTAAATTCATGATCGTATAATAAATTAAAGGGCTCTATCCCTCCTTTCCAAAAAAAAAAAACTAAAATTTTAAATTAATTTAATTTAATTTATTTTTTCAATTTAAATAAAATATTACCCGCACTAATAATAATCCCTAAAAATCAATAATTTTTTAAATAAATTTTTAATTTTAATACCAAATTATTATTTTAACCCTATAAAAGCTATTAAGAAAATAGTTTTTAAGAGGACTCAGTGAAAGAAAATTTTTACAAATAATCCAATTCATCCGTACTTCTTTCACACAAATTCTAACATTCTTCCATTAATATATGATGATTTGAAATCTAAAAAATAGAATTTTACAATAAATTTGTGAACTTAAGAAAAACTTAGCCCTAAAGGAGGGTATTTTCTCTCTTTTATACTCTCTCCTTTCCTCACGCGAAATGGTCATTCCGCTATAGGATGACCTACCCCTTATTGCAGTTTCATACGTATAGATGACCTCAGGACCATCCCTATGTCAGACTAGCATTTAATTCCCTTCGGCGCGTGAGTGGACAGAGGCGAAATGACTAGACCCGCAATCATTTCCTCCCGTGCCCGAATTTGAGAAAAAAGGACCGAAACTCAAGAAGATCTGGCTTTAAGGCTGAACTGGACTGGACCGGTTTGATCAAATAACTTAAATAGAAATCCAGTTTGGAGGATGAACGGGTTGGATTCGGCTTATTCGAGGACTAAGGAATCTCTAGATTGTGGGCTGTTACTATCGGACCGGTCTCATGAGGGGATAGAGAAATCCAGCGGTCATCAATATTTATAATTTAAATATTCTCTCAAATTTTTTACATATGTTTTTTACTCTCAATTCATTATATTTTTTTTATACTCTAAAATTATCTATATTTCCAAACCTACTCTATTTTATCTCACTTGATTTCTCACCCAGCAGAAACCTTCTTGAATCCCCAAAAGAAAATTAACAAAATCAAGAAGTGTCAATTCCTAAAGAAAAGAGATAGGAATGGAAAATATCTTTCACTTTATAGACTATGCTTTTACCAATTTCTTTATCTGTAATTTCTTTTTTTTTAAAAAAAAAAAAAAAATCTCTAAATTCTCTCAATTTTTTCAAGTGCAAGAACCCACCGACCACGTGAGACATCAACCATGCAAGGGAAGCCAAGACATCCTTTTTAATGTGTTTCCATCTATACCCTTACATTAAAAATGGTGCCCCCTCCTCAATTCACTGCATCCTATAGCAATTACTGTGAAATCATAATGCTAAAGACCATATAATTTTTATTACTGTGGTTATGTGCTAGATTGGTTTAATTTAAAATAAATTAAAATTAATTAATTAAAAATTTTAATTAATTAATTCCCATTGATTATCCCGATTTCACTGCATCCTATAGCAATTACTGTGAAATCATAATGCTAAAGACCATATAATTTTTATTACTGTGGTTATGTGCTAGATTGGTTTAATTTAAAATAAATTAAAATTAATTAATTAAAAATTTTAATTAATTAATTCCCATTGATTATCCCGATTTCAACAGGATACTGTTAGTCTTTATCTGTTCATAAATGGATAAGATTCATCTATGAAAAGAGGATAAATAGAAAAATTAATAAACGTGTGTTGAATTTTGATGCAATAAAATGGTGGGGTGAAATGAAATGATTGAAAAGAAAAGACCACACATGAGGAAAGAGCCGACATGCCCTCCAATTGGGGAAGGATTAGATGAATCAAGAGTTAGGATAGCCTACAATGACGTTACACAGGATGGAGGGTATTGACCAGTCAGGGATTCCTGCCTTTTTAAGCTTCTGATTTGTCGCATAAGGTGGACCCTCTCTTTTCTACGGCTTTGATCATCGATTTGGCAATTTGATGGTAATCCATAAATTTCCAACCCATTCCTCACCACCCACTAGATTTTACAACAAATAAAGTTACAACACATGGGTTTTACACCACCCACCCACTGAGCCGATAAAATTTAGATATAGAATGGCCTAAAACTTCATGTTGTAACAGGTACAAAATTACAGTTTTGGAGGCATGAAAAATCACCCTTTTTAAAAAAAATAATTATCCTGCTATAATTTTTATAATTATGATAATATTTATTTAGAATATAATTAAATATTAAAGATGATTGGAGTCCTTGTAAACATCTTAATGATAGATTTATCCGAATTAAATTTGAATGAGTTGGATCAATAAATTTTAGATATTAAATGGTTTTTTAAAATATATATAAAAAATTGTATTTTTTTAATTAAATGTATTTTAACACCTATTTTTCTTTAAAAAAAATTCCTTTTAAGTTGAGTGAGGGGCAGCATCATAAAGGTTACAGATGAACTCACGTTGCACATGGCCACACACAAGTTCCTGTGAACGGCCCACCTTTTCATGTTCGTTTAACACGTGTTGATCGATGGATAGAAAGCTTTGTGCATCGGTTCACATAGACCGAACCGAAAGTTAAATTACCTTACGTCCTTACCCGGCTCTTTCATGGGTCAATGGTCAACATTGTGCACGAGGGAAAGAATCTCAGCAAAAACGTGTATGTTAGTCAATAGTCATTCTCTAAGTCCCACATTATTTTATTAGAAAGAAATTAGATTGATATAAAAATCTAAAATACAAAATGATGATTGTGAGATAATAATAGGATAACGATGCCTATATGAATGGTTTAATGCAACGGAAGAAATTAATAAATCAGAATTAGTTTAGTTTCAGAAGGAAATAAGTATCCGTAGTAAATGAGATGATCAAGTCGGACATTACCTTTGAATATATTAAGGTTTCTTAAAT
This sequence comes from Manihot esculenta, assembly GCF_001659605.2. Taxonomy (NCBI): domain Eukaryota; kingdom Viridiplantae; phylum Streptophyta; class Magnoliopsida; order Malpighiales; family Euphorbiaceae; genus Manihot; species Manihot esculenta. The sequence goes on from NC_035170.2 coordinate 2,918,324, forward strand.
GGAAGTTTCAGTAAAAAAGAAAAAATATCTCTTATTTGAATTTATTAAGTATATATATTATAATTGTTCTGAATACTTCTACTATTTGTCATATCAAATGAAATAAGATGATTTTTTTATAGATTTATTAATCGATTGATTAATATCAACTAGCCTACTAATAAATATTGAATCGATTAATTCGTACTTTATTTATCAAGTAGATCTAATTCATATTTTATTTATCAAGTATATTATGGTAACATTATTTATCACACACATTTAAAACTCTATAGTCACATGAACTGAAAGGGACTATCTTTATTTGCGAATTATAATAAAATTAGAAATGTTGAGATCCAACTTAAAATTTCACTTATCGTACTTGAGTCTGTCTAACTGAACCGAATAAAAAGACTCTCTAAACTCTAATTAGAAATTAAGGGCATGTATTATCATCCCTTTATTTACATGTTATCAAAAAGATAAATAAATATATTATTTATTTTCATATTCAATCATTATTTTTGAAAAAACAAGTGAACATGTGATAAATTTTTTTATTATATTCACATTTTTGCAAAATAATCTTGTCAAATAACAAATTGTTAACTATCAAATAAATTTATAAAAATTGAATTAAATTGTAATTAAAATTTAGAGCAATGATTTATATAAATTTAAATATCAAAAAAAGAAACTCTCATGTGAACAGTCATATGCATGAATTGTAATATGGCATGTCATGATTGGTTGGTGAAATTTGGATTCAAGTGTCCTATTTAATTTGTACACAGTTGGTGTTTGTTGAAATCCATTTCAATTGGAATCTCGTGTGCAAAATTTATATCCCAAATATCATAAAAAAATATTTATTATCGATTGAGATATAATTTTAATAAAAATTTATATTCTAAATAATTATAAAAAATATATTTTTGAAGCACTTAAAATAAATTCAGAGTTATCATGATAACATTTTAATATGTTTTTCAAAATTAAAACATTAACTGTTAATTTTTTGCATTATAGAAATTAAATAATAATTTTTTAAAATTTTAAATGCTTATATAAACTAATCATCGGTTAAATTAAACACCTTTCTAATTATAATAATTATTCTCGCTAATAATGAAACTTCTTACAAAATAATATATATATATATAATTTCATGCGGATTAATTAATAATTTTTTTTACTTTTGATGTTCAAAATGTAGAAACAAATTAAAGACAGAAATGCAAGTGGATTGACTCATTAATGTAATAAATTATACATTTCATGGACAAGATGCAAGCATTAACAAGTGAAAAATGAGATTAAAATGTAGCTTCAGTGCTTGAGCTTAAAGCTTCATTTTCTCCCCAAATATCTAGCTTTCCACAAGAATTTAATTTTATCTCATATTTATGTTGATCTATAGCTTCGGTTAATTGCATTTAGACAAATCCAAGGAGAATATTTCATCAAGAAATATTGTTCTTTTCCTACAACAAATGATTGTCTCAGTCCTTTATTATTATTATCTCAAAATGGGTTTTTTGCCTACTCAAAATAAAAGAAGAAAATTGCAGTGTTCAATGGATTTGGAATTTACCCAAAAGAAAATTCCAAGTGGGATAAGAAATTCAGATACTTCCATGTGAAAATAATTAATAAAAGCTCCATAACAGTCAACCAATTTCTTTGATTTTTTTTTTCCTCTTGGGATTACTGTCAGTATCTAGGTGATGTGAGCAGTGATTTAATTTTGTAATCAAATTATTGGATTAGATTATTTAGCATATTAATTTCTTCTCTCTTCTCCATCATTAGGTCTTGAAAGAGACAATGGCATTGGCAAGCAATCATTCTTGTATAATTGCAAGGAATAAGGGAAAATTTGAACATAATGCAGGGCCACAGGGAACAAAAATCAATACTTATGCAACTTGTTTATACATGTTACTAAGCTTAACATTGCTCAAGAACTCAAAAAGTTTTGATTTGTCTCAGATGAATGTACGTCTCATTTGCCAAGATGATGTGAATGTTTCTGGTCATGATGAAATGCATTTAGACTAAAATCCCCAGCAAAGTTATACTAGGAAGTTTTTAGAATAACTTATTTTTTTTATTTATTATTTGGTTGCAATATTAAAAAATAAAGAATTTTAATATAATCATGTATGAAAAATTTAGTGTTGATAATATAGGATTTTATCCTAAATCGCTGTTTTTATAAGTAAAATTTATAATGTTCATAGAGGTTTGTGGTTGCAGTACAACTCTATTAATAAGAAATCAAGTCAATATTCTATCTACATAGTGCGAGTAGTATTCTATTTAAATTGGAATAATTAATTAGATTTAATTAATTTAAAATTTGAATTTATTTAATTTTTTGTCAATTTAATTTAATTTTAATTTTTAAAAATTTCAATTATTTTAATTCAATTTAATGAAAAAATTTATGCAAAATTGAATTTGAGCAGAATAATTTACTTGGATGATTTTATATGAATTATGAAGTTTTTTTTCAAATTTTTGTTTAGCTTTTAATTTAAAATTTATTATTTTTTATATATTATTTAATAATTATTATTAACAAAAAAAATAAACATCAAAACACTTGAATTAAATATTAAAATATTAAAAATAAAGATTAAAAATTTTAGAATATTAAAAATAAGGAATAAAAGAAAAGCGGTTCGATTTGATTGATTTTCCTTTTAGTTCAATTTGATTCAAGTTTAATAAATTTCTAAAATTCGACTAAATCAAACCCCTTGAATACTCAATTCTACATCTCTACATCTAGCTCCCACTATAAAATTTTTAAGTCAAATTTATTTATTTGGTCTCTTTTCTCTCTGTATTTCTTTTAGGTTTTTTATGATTGTATTCTTTTTTTCTTTTAGGTTTTTTCACTTAGCTACCATTGCTGGTTTAGGATGATGGTAAGAGGTTGTACTTGGATTAGATTATAGGGTTATGCTAATTTTTTTTATGGTTTTTATATTAATAAAATTATATGCATATAAAAAGAAAAAATAAAATTCAGGTAAATGAAAACATATCTAAAATACATGCCAATATTTTTTTCAAGTGAAATAAGGTCGAATTTGAAATCTTTTATTAAATTAAGAGACGCTTTCAGTACTAAGGAGGAGTAGTTAATAATATTTTTTTCTCATATTTTCTTTTTTCTGATATTTTTTAGATTAAAAATTTTAGCAATTTTATTGAATGCACCGGTTATTATTGTTGTAAAATGAATTTAAATATCAAAAATTATATGATTATTGAAAAATTTTATTTGTGAGATGATTTAGCTGTTGTAAATTTAATATTTAAATATAATATTAAATCGGTTATTATTTTATTATATTATTTTAAAATTTTTATAATTGTTTAAAAAAGATAGGTTTTATCTTTATAAAGAAAAACTCTAATTTTCTATAATAATAAGCAAGCAGAGAAAATAATCATGCAGACATGTTTTTCTCTCTAGTTTTTCTGATTAAAAAACCCTACCCCAGACTATCTTCCATGAACTAAGAAGTCAAAACTGGGAAAAAAAAAAGGATCAAGTTTTATCGATGCCCATGAATCACCAATCACCTGCTCCACTTGGAAGGAATATTATCACCTTTTCTATCTTTGTGTATATACTATATCAAAGAGAATTGCTAAAGCAGGAGCAAGTCCCTTAAAGCATGCCATGTTCAAAGGACAGCATGCAAATTCCTCTTAAAAAAAAATCATTGGCATCTTTGTTTTGTTTGTGACAATTAATTAGATGACTTGACTCGATCAAAAATTCTACATCAAATGTAAATAAAATGCAGCAGCACCACCCACCACCCACATGATTAAGAAATTAAAAGATAGCATCTTGGATCATGTGGCAGTTAATCCTTCCTCTTAATCTTGGCTTAATTAAGCTCTGAATTTGATTGCAAACTTTGTCCTTCTCCGCCGCACCCCTTTTCTCTTGCTGCTGCTTATAGTATTTTTATGCATTATAAAACTCTTCTGCTTTGATTGAACGGGCATCAAAGGCTAGCCCATGATGCCTATGACAACATTAAAAAAGTTTTGTTTAACTTGTGTTGTTATTGAAGCAGTAGTTTATGACATAAAGGTTTACCTATATACGTAGTTTGAAGCTAGATTCTCTTCTAACTTGTCATTTACCAAGAAAAGAATCTAAAACGTAAAGAAGAAAACTTAAGTTTCTATCGTTTTCCTGTAATGTAGCAGCAAGTTGTAGTTCCCAATGCAGAAACTAATATTTCTTACTGTGGTTGCTGATGCTATATTGTCTGTCTGGATTCTAAAGGTGCCCTACATAACCATGCATCTCGATAGCTAAATTAATTCTTATGAGAAGCTTGATGACTCTATCATGAAATGGGACTAGTGTATCACATATCTCCATGACAATTACATTGTCAAAACCTTCACAATACAGGAAACTAACGTGTAGTATTTCTCTAAATTTCTGATATCTTTGTCCGAGAAGCAGAGTCCCATGTTGAGAAGATTCATGTATGTAACTATGTATTATATGATCTAAGCAAAGCTATATCAAACTTAATGGTCAAATCACCTCATTGTTCGTTTTATGAATTGGGAAGTGATCACGTGAAACTACGTACACCACATGTTCGCACGTGATGTGAGCAATCCTTGAAACAAATAGTTTTATCACAAGGAAAAAAGGAAATAAGAACTTTTTTTCTCTTGGCAATCTCCTAGTCTAATAATAGTACAAGAGATTAATCGCATTTAGACAAAGCATTACTCGAGAAAACAAAATAATTTTGTTTCCATTGAAAACTCCAAGTGTTCTTTGCTGCTGCTTCCTATGGTGGTGTACACATGCATGATGCATTCACTACTTGGGGAAAAGAATTTTGCTTGTGCTGAAAGTATCAGACAGACTTACTGCATCAAAACACTGCAATTTAATTTAAGTCTTTATATCGATTTAATTTAATTTATATTTAAAAAATATTTTTCAGAATAATATTAATGATGTTCTGACATGAGTGTAAGTTTAAATTTATATTTCTCCCTTTTATTCTTTTTTCTTTTATCCGCTAGTGATGTCTTACGACCTTTTTATTATAGTGCCACATGTCTTTGATTCGTACGTACGGATATGTTAGAATTTCTCTCCACGGCAGACGGCTATTTAATTCTCTCGACGCGTATATAGACAGGACTGCGAAATGACTGAACCTGCTATTTTTTCTCACGTCACACACCAAGCTGGATTACCTCTCGCGGGATCTGGACTTGAGGTCTATCGATTCGACTTTTTCGACGTATTTGGATCAAGACTTGAAATATTGGATCAGTCAGCTATAGGGATTTTGAATCAACATGTTTTCTTAGATTCAATCTCGCCTAGAACAGGAGTTCATAATTAATATTTAAAAGAAAACAATGCATTATCTAAATTAAAAAGGCACACACAATTATCTCTGAATATCTATGTTAACGCATCTTCAATCATGAGCTTCACTTAATAATTAAGTATTAATTTAATTCATGCAACTGCCTTTGGATAGTGTCCTTATTTATTTATTTATTTATCATTTTTCTATTTAATTATTTTTTTTTGGTGACTATTAGCTCATGACCAGTCAAAATGTCTCTTCCAATCAAAGAATGCTCATTTATAAAGTAATTAAAACAAGCACAAATAAAAAATTAAAGAAAATGAGAAGATGGAATCTAAGATCATGGAGGATGGCTAATTAATTATAGCTAGTTTTATATTTTATTCAAGACATTTTGTCCTAACTAGATTATGTCCACTAACAATTTTAATTAATTTAAATTTAAACAAAAAAAAATATTGAGGGGAATAAATTTAAAAATTGATCTAGCTATATCCATGTGATTTAAAATAAAAATAATTATTACTATTATTTTTTAATTTTTAAAATATATATGTACTCGAAAGATGATGCATAGATGTGAAGGGAGGAACAAGAAATCTTGTATGATGATTCAATGCCAAATTATTCTAATAATCTTTATTGATTTTGGCTGATTTACCAAATCTTATGTTACTATTAATTGATTAGAAATTAAGTGTAGAAGGAGGATTTTGTGTCCTTTTGTTAGATAATCTTCGACAACATTATATATATTTGTTCAGTTCTATGCCATTGTCTTAACTGTAATAACAGACAACAATATAATTAAGATATTTTTATATCTTAATTACCCATTACTCCTATTTTAGCCGTCCACTATTATAAAAAGTTAAGAGAATCATTGAACAACAATCCCATTAGATAAAAAAAATATAAAAAAAATTTAAAATTATAATTTTTTATGTTTAAATTTCAGTTAAAATTAAATAAAAACATAATAATTTTTATGAGTCCATGATGGATTTGGGCTGATTCAAGTGCTTAGTTCAAACGTTGGAGTTGCAGAAAGTTTGAATGCGTAAGTGGGCCTGGCAGTATAAGGTTGCTTTTAACAGTTAAGAGGTTTGATCATATGTGGTAAAGGCTTCCATTAATTAAGCTGGTTTGTTAGCCATCTCTTAGAAATTTTCTTTTCAATATGCATAAAAAGAAAGAAGAAGAAAAAGACAGAGAGAGAATTAATTAAAGAGAAAACAAGAGGAATCGTTTATATCAAGTTGCCCAAAATATGGCAAGAGCTTGATGGGACAAGGTATCTGAGGATGCACGTATTACAAAATTGAATGGTAAAATTAGGTGATCTCTTTTACCCATTTATCTTTGTGAGTTGAAAAAGTTTCAGAAAATATATATAGTTGATACAATGGATGAAGGATTGTGTCATTTCTTAATGCATGGTGTTTGAATTATTGTACTATGCATATGCAAGCTGCAGCCAAGACCTCTCTGCTTAAGGAGTACCTTCTTGTACGAGGGAATATGGAGCACTAGATTTTTTTTTCTTTGCTTTTGCGAAAATAATTAAAACTAACTATAAAATAACAGATAAAATTTTATGAACAAAATGGTCCCAGAAACAGATCTATAAACCAATGACGAAAATAATTAAAACCCTTTATTTGAAAATTGTGAAGAAATATTACTGTATTTTATTTTATATTTTTTGTTTTTTTCTTTATGTCCTTATTTGATTTGCATGTAATAATATAGGAACTTTTTTGATATTATGCTCAGCCCTATAAGGACTTCTGACTGTTGTACAAGACATATGTTTCATTTTTTTGTTAAGATAATAAAATCTGTTTTTCTTTCTCTCTTTCTCTTGATACTTCCTTATATGTTATTAGAGCATGGCTAGGGTTCCGGTAATAGCCACGCCTTTCAAATCTCTTTCTCTCCAGATCTGCGGTGCATGCTAGAAAATGTAAGAGCACGGTGAAGGGAGCAAAGAGAAAAAAGATTTGATGTTCGATAAATTGAAAATGATGTTGCAGACACTTGGAGCTCTACTCACCTTACAATCATCGGATCATGCAGATATGATTCTCATTTCTGCTCCTCTGATAGGGACCAACTTCAGATCTTGGCATAGAACTATTAGAATAGCTTTAGGAGCCAAGGAGAAGTTAGAGTTTATAGAAGGTACTATTACTGTACTAGATAGGAACTCCAAACAGTATGAGTTGTGGAGAAAATGTGATTTTATAGTCACATCTTGGATATTGAACTCGATATCCAAAGACCCTGTAGATGATTTCATCTACATAGTTTCCATTCATGACCTCTAGCTCGAAATCACTAAAAGGTTCGGGGAACGTAATGACCTGATGATATATTAATTACATAGTAAAATTTCCTTGATTGTGCAAGAAAACATCTCTGTATCAGTCTATTTCACAAGGCTCAAGAGGCTATGGGATGAGTTAGGGTCTATGGAGACCCTGCCTCCCTGTACCTATGGTACTTCAAAGGCCATAGATGAGATTAACAATAGAAACAAACTTATGCAATTTCTCATAGGTCTTAACAATGCTTATAGTTTTGTAAGGGATTGTCCTGCTTAATAAAACATAGGGACAATTTCAAAGGAAACAAAGGAAACTTGAGTCCGGGAAAGGACATTGCTCTTATTGTGATATGAATGGTCATATCAGAGAGGGTTGCTTCAAACTAATAGGCTATCCTAAGTGGTATAAGCCCAAGAAAAGACTGGAGAATAATCTTTTAGATAAGATAGAAATACAAGGAACATTGATAAGGTCGTGGCAGCTGTAGAAAGACTTTATTATGAAGGGGACAATCCTTTGGAGATATCTGATGCCACAATGAAAATTTATGAGTTGAGTGCAATGCTCAGTTCACCTCAACAAGAGGTTACAAAGCTAAACAAGGAAAAAACAGTTCTTACAGTTAGCACCAAAGCTTCAAATTACTGTGGTGGGACTGCTTCTGATTCAAGTCTCATGCATTTTACAGGTACTTCTAATCTAAGATTTGTCTGTTGTACATTTATTTGCAATAATATTGACTGGATATTAGACACTAGATCCACAGATCACATATCTTCTAATAAATCTCTGTTTAAATCACTACAAGCACTTGATAAAATTGTTTATGTTAATCTCCCTGATGGCACTACTCTTAAGGTGACCCATAGAGGATCAATTATTGTATCTGATTGCATACAACTTAACAATATTCTTTTTATACTAAAGTTTCATTACAATATCATCTTAGTGACTACATTGATCCATACCTCATCTTTAAGTCTGATCTTTTGCTCTAATTGTTGTATTATATGGGACTCTCTAATTAAGAGAGTGGTTATTGTAGGAAAAGAGAAAGCAGGTCTATACAAACTGAATCAGTTAAAGTTTTTGCCTTTTGAAATTGAAAATTGCTTAATCCAAACTGTTCATCAGTTGACTAATCTACAGTTATTTGTAAATTCCATGCTTTCTAAGACTTACAATAATAAAGAAAGCCCTTTTGATATGTCTAATACCTGTGTGAATGTTCTTGATGTGGTTGATATCTAGATAGGCTTGAACATGCATCCTTTAGCAAACTTAAGCATATTAAAGGCATGCAATTCACTAGGAATAATAACTTTGAATGCCATATTTGTCCTCCGGCCAAACAAACAAGATTACTTTTTCCCCTTAGGCACACCATTGCTAAAATTCCCTTTGATCTTGTTCACATTGATATATGGGAGCCTTATAAAGAAGAATCTATTACTAGGGCTAGGTATTTCCTCGTTATAGTAGATTACTACACTAGGGCCACTTGGACTTTCATGATGACCCTCAAAGGGCAAACTATTATAACTATATTCGTTAAAATGATCAAGAATCAATTTGGTGTTAAAATTAAAACCATCAAAACTGACAATGGCAGTGAATTTCTTAGCTATGATTGTTCTAATATGTTTAAAGAAGGAGACATTGTTCATTAAGGAACATGCACTTATACTCCACAACAAAATGGTATTATGGAAAGGAAACATAGACACATTTTAGACATAACAATAGCTCTTAAAATATAATCACATCTGCCTAAAAAATTCTGATAAGAATGCATCCTTAATGCCAGCAGCTTGATCAACAGGCTACCTATGGAGAAATTGGGCTGGTTGAGCCCTTATGAAGAACTTTTCAACAAGCTTCCTAGTTACTCTCACTTAAAAAAGTTTGGTTGTCTTTGTTTTTCTATAAAGTTAGACACCAATAAAGACAAGTTTGATGGTAGGTCTATCAAAATTTTCTTTCTTGGATATGCTAATGTCACACTATCTTTATTAGCAAAAATGTGAAATTTCATGAAAATATCTTTCCTTTTCAAAATATTCAATATGAAAATAAAGTTGTCTTACCTCTTCCTGCTTCAAACACAAATTACACTTTTGTGTCACTCTATGGTAGCCAACTCACTCCTGACTAAATCTTTTAAGAAGGAAGTTAATAAATGAAATATCGAGGGGAATGAAACTCGAGCCAATTTAAAATTAACAGTGATAGGAACTCAACATTTGTAATTGGAGTTCCCATGAAAAAGGTTTATATGGATAATAACAAGTCACTTGTTAATTCTGCTAGCGCTATTTAATGTTGTGTGAGAAGTGCTAAACTGCATTAATAAGAGGATGAGATGAAAGCTCTTAATGATATTCATATCCCTTATAGATGGTGTGTAAATTACACTATACACTTTATGGTATCACCTATATAAGTGTGGAGTGAGGCCGCTTCTATGAGATTGTGGCATAATCTCTAGAGCACTTATAAACTACTAGGCGCGCGCATGGCCTATTAGTGCAAAATAGCATTAATAATAAGATCTGTGAAGTGTTATGAAATTGATGGGATATTAGTATACAAAAAAGAGTTATAGAAATAAAAGTTTCACCAATTACTCTGTATGTTAAATTTTATTAATCTAAATCTGATACATAGTCTAAAAGACACCAGATTCGAAATATATACACTAAATTTTTAAATCTAGTAATAAAAAATCTTTTAAAATATGTTGGAGATTATTATAAAATAAATTTAGATTTCAAAAAATTTTGTGGTTTTTGAAGATTTTATAGTCATTGAATATTTTATTTGTGAGATTTTTTTTTTTGCTGTTACAAATTTGATATTTATATGTAATATTAAGTCTGACCGTTATTATATTATCTCAAAATTTTTATAACCGCTTACAACGATCATTTTTTCTACTATAGATAGTATGCATCTTTACAAAGAAATACATTCTTATTTTCTATTTTATTCTTTTTCTTCTCTATGATTTCTGCTAGATTATAAATTAGAAATAAATCATTATTGTTCTGATTTTAGAAATTAAATTCCAAAAAGACCTGTTTAATTCTGAAAATTACAAAATAAATCATTAAAAATAGTATCTAATACAACTCAAATTTTATTATTTTATTCTATTTTTTCAACCGTTGGCTTACTGATTTTGACAATATCACTCTAACAACCGATATACATCACTCACCAACTATCTATTTTTCTCATGCACACTTTTGTTTTATCTCTAAAATACCAAAACCTTCTACTTATACCCAGACATCTAAAGATGTAAACTAAATTGCTAAAACTGCACCATGAAGGTATTTTAATAATTTCATACTTATTAGTAACTTAAATTAATAAAATCAAATGATTAATAGTTAATAATTTAAAAATATAAAATATTTAGGAAATAAAGTGAATAAATAATTAGTTTAACTAAATTATAGAAACTAAAAAATAATTTTTTTTTTTGAAATTCAAATATATTATATAAAAGTAAAAGATACAAAGCCATAAATCTTATCAGGTGAAAAAAAATTACAGATAAAATTGAGAAAAACATATCTCAATTGAAAAGCGAGCATAACTAAGCCAAGCAATTCAAATTTTGGAGAGTAGTAGAATCCACTATTATTTTAAAGAAAATTTATAATTTGTAATTTTTTAATATAATAAAATTAAATAATAAAATTATCTTATTTTAATAATTTATCACTATTAATGTTAGGGATATATACAGCCTAATACATATAACAAGTTACCATTGATCATGTTTGAAGCATGGCTACTGTAAATGAAATAATTTTCATTTTTTCAAAATTTTTATCCTCCCTTATCTTGTATGAAAATTAATTAAGTATATCTAAATAAATCTAAAAAATCATAAATTTTAATTTTTGACCCTATTTTCATTTAAAAAAATGGCAAGAGATGTTGGTGAGTGGGTGTACTCAGGGATTGGATTGGATAGGACATCCATTAAAATCAATTTATTTGGATTCAAATTCCATTAATATTAAAATTTATTTTAAATTATTTAAACTTATTTCAAATTTAAAATTTTATATATTTTAATTAATAATTTATATAAAAATATATTTTTTTATCAATAATTTTTATTTAAAATTAATATTTTTAAAAAATATATATTTTATATTAAGCTAATTATCATATAAAAAGCATAAACTAATTTTTAAATTTAAATTCGTTCTAAAGTGAATCAATTCTAATAAAATTTAACGGAATCGGACAACTCAAAATATTCTATCCGTTATACTTCCCAAGTGTAATAGAATGCTAGAGTGATGGAGTGCTACGAGAAAAGACACTATTTTTTTGAAAAAGTTTTTTTATATAAATCAGAAAAAGGAGAGCTTTATTATGGGTATTAGAAAGAGGACAAGGTTGTAGGCCACGAGAGAAGCAGGCATTCCCCGCTATGTGTGAAAAGAAGATCTCCTGGCTCCAGCAAATCAATGCTACTAAAACCACCAGCTTTTATTTATGTCTCTCTCTTTCTCTCTTGTTTGAGCATTGAGAAATTCTAGCATTAGTCACTCTCATATATCTGCACATTGTTTAGTTTCAATCCTCTCTATAATAATAAACAGTTGAAAGAGATCTTTTTACATGTAGATTGAGACTATACAAAACTTACTTTCTAGTCTAAAAATTTTATAATGGACACATAATCCTTATTTTAGATTAATTGAGCGTGAAATATTTAAGAGAGATTATAGCAATTTCATTTTATCGATTCGATTGACCTTTTATATTTCGAATTCTAGCAACTACATAGTCACATTTCTTCTTTAAATCCACTGTATTTTGATGAACCAATTGGGAGGTTTTGACTATTGCAAACCCCTATATTGGGAGAAGTGGAAGCTAAAGTCTACACATTTTCTGTGGACTTGAAGAAGTCATTGAAGTAGTTCAAGGCACCAATTAACACCTCTTAAAAAGTAGGTTGTTGCGGTTTTTCCATATATCCTAAAGAATAAAGACAGTAATTAAGCTCTAGCAAATATTGGTTGGAGTCCTCAGAGCTAAGGACGGCAACAATTTCATTCCAGCAATCATAAGCCGAATTACCCAACAAGTTTGTTGACCTCAACATCAAAGGGGAGACCAACCACACTAGAATCATCTTTAAACAATTAAAGAAAAGGTGACTAATGCTTTCAGATTCTCCACAGAACTTGCAGCTGCTTGGCTGGTGTGATATTCTCTTGTTGAGTTGTTCAGCTGTTGGAAGGCGATCATGAAGGAATTTCCAAAGGAAAATGTAAAGCTTTGATGGTAGTTTGAGCTTCCACACTTGTTTCCACAACTTGATTTGTTGTCCTCAGAAGATGGACTCGGTCCCACTACTCCTTCCTTATTTGAGTCTCTACGTAGAAAACAAGCTAAAGCATAACCAGATTTCACTGGATAATCACCTGAATTTGAGTAAAGCTAAATTATGGTGTCTTCTCCGCGAAAGAGATTGATCGGCATGGAGATAATGTTAGCAATTTCTTCTTCTTCAAAAACACTTATGATTCTTTGCATATTCCATGAAGAAGAGGTTCCATAAATCAGTTGAAAAACCTAATTAATATCCGGGTCTGCATTTGCTTTGATCCTTGGATTTCATAATAATTTATCCTAAATATTAAGAAATCAAATAATAATGCACAATAATAAATAGCTCTCGTTTTAACATACAAAGATTTCTTAATAAAGTTATAATAAGATTAATTAAGCATTCACAGATTTAGTCTGGTATTAAGTGCCTCTAAATAAATATGAGAGATCTCGATTCTATTTCTCTAATTTTTAAATTTTCATTTCAAATAAAAATAAAATAAAATAAAATAAATTTATCTACTTAGAAACTACATTTATCAACTTTATTAAAATTATTTTATCTTTTTATAAATTTAATTGCATAATTATACGTTTTGATTTTGAATTTTATACGAAAAGTTACTTCACACTTTTACATTTAGTTACATATCATTTGATATGTGGATTTTGTAAGTTATAACTATTAATCTCTAAAATTTATAAAAATATAATAAAAAGTCAAAAAAATATAAATTTGAAGTTATCTAGCAATACGTTTATAATATTTTGGTTCCGCTTATTTTAGAAAAAAATTCTATGCGAAAAATATTTTTTATAAAAAATATTTTCAAATAAGATAATTTATTGGCCCAAACCATTAAAAAGCTTTAGACCTAAAGAGAAAATCAGAGATACAACCCAACTAAAATGGTCCAAGATCTACAAGAAATAATCAAGTCCAAGTGTACCCTAACTTGCTAGAGTGATCAGATTCTTATAGCCGACGCCTAGACTAAAAAGTCGACAAGGGAGGCAGGCCGGATGATGAACAACGAAGAAAAAATCCAGAAAGAAGCACATGCAATCACAACCAAAAATCCCATCACAAGAAAAAGCATAGAAGCCGAAGGAAAAATGGAGCTCCATAGCCAAGTTTCGCCCAGGCTGAGAAAGGATGTAGAGAATCAACCATCCACCACAACGAGGAGAAGATTAAAGATTACAGAAATATTCTGCAAGACTAAAGAAGACCCCTTTCAAGACAAGAAAAAAAATAGAAGCCTCCTGGAATAAACAGGCAAAAGGGTGTAGAACCAAAAGATTGGATGCTTCCAAAGAAGGCTTCCTCTCTCTTAGAACCATGCAAAATAAACAATATTCAACCTACATGAAGAAGATAGAACAACAACCACAAAGCAAAGCAGTAAAATCAAGATTTATGAAACTCCCTCTCTTTAAAGCTCCAATTTGTGGAAAACAACAACAAATTCATTTATTTATTTATAATCTCGCTCAGAGGTGGGGAGGGAACAAACCCACTCCCAGGCGGGAGACGACACCGACCGTCCCCTGCACAAAATGGACAGAGGATAGCCGCACACAAGATGATAGAGAAAAGAAAACAGACAAACGCTATAAAGGAAAAGAGGAACCCTAAAGAGAGATCACTCTAGTTTCAAACTAGAGTGAGAGATTGGTGGCGAATGGCAGGATTGAAATTGAAACTGCAAGAAAAAAATACTAAGACGCTTAAACCAAATAGAGAAAGAAAAAATCTTCGAGGAAAAAAAAAAAGAAAAACAAAAGAAAAAAAAAAAAAGGAAGAGGAAAGAGTTTGTCCGTACGAGGAGGATGTTTATGGAGAAGTAGTCTTCCACTTCTCCGTGTCCGACGCCCGTTCCTCTCTCTCTCACTCCGTCCGTACAATCCCATCCACATCAATGTCCCATCATCTCTCTCTTGATTTTTAACACTCTTGCCATTATTTAAGAACAAAGAAAATGAAAACCCATTTACCAATTTTTATATTCTTTCTTTATCTTCATCCTATTATTAACCAAAATATATATATATATAAAAGAAAAAATTATTATTTAATTTTTATAATATAAAAATTTTATAAATTAATATTTTAATTTTGAAAAATACAATTAAAATGTATATGTATATATTTATGTGTTTTTTTAACGAAATAATAAATAGATGGAAGCAATTGTTTGGATAATGTTGCATACAAAATTTGAAATGTTCTTTTCACAACTATAGATATTTATCCTAAAGAATATCTACTTTTCTTTCTCAACTTAATTAATTATACGTCAAGCAAATGTAATGCCCTTTTAAAAGCTCCACTCCGACGAGGTGTTTGGAAAGGAGTATAATGATCGTCATCTCTGCGAATGCTTAAATTTCAGACTAAACCTGTAAATACTCATTTTATATTGTTATCATAATTAATAAATAAATTTTTATTTTTTTTGTGTATATATATATATTGAATTATGGAGAGTATTTTACAAAAATAATTTAAGCATTATTTGGTTTAAAATCTTTAATTTTTTAAGAAGTATATTTTTAAAAAAATATATTTTTAAGAAATTTACTTAGTGAGAAGTATCGAATTTTCACACTCTTTTAAATTCTTTTTATATAAAAAACTATTTATAGTATATTTCACTATTTTAAATAATGAGTGAATTATTAATTAAATATGTATATACACCTTAATTTAGACAAGAACTCTCCAGAGACAATTTTCACTAAAAGATTATTTCATTCATCAAAACTAATAAAAATGGTTAAGTATGCAAACCCACTCGTAAAGCTTATCTTTTAAGTGTCATAATTATTTTAGCATGTACCATGTATTTTTGCTCGAAAAAAGACAATAACTCTTGTCTTTAGAAATTGAGTGCACGTTGCGTATGCAAGTAGTAAAGAGCTATATAGACTGAACATGAATAAAAACAGATTTGTGTAAAATCATCTTTGATTTTCCACTACGATTCACAAAATGCAATCAACTTTTGCTTTTTCTACAGCTAGAGCTCAATAATTCTTGACGTGCCATTTGGTAACTCTCTTGAATTTTTTTAAAAAATAATGTCATAACCGATAAGAGAGTAAATCTGAATGAAAAAGTTCTCTAATTTATAAATATAATTATTTTTTGATATTATATTTATTAATTATGCAATTAGTAAAATTTGTAATCTTAGCTAAGTTTACGTTAATAAGGTATAATACATTAGGTTCTCAATCTTTCTTGTTTTAATTTTTTGAAGTAACTATAATTTGTATAGTAATTAAAAATTTGAACTCTCAAGCAAATATTGAGATTTTGGTATGAATTATTAATGTAAACAAGTTCAAATAATGGGTATTATCCTAAATTGGATCACTTTTTATTTAAATATATTTCAATAAGGTTTAGTTATATTGGATATTAAAAAAAATACATGATTTATTTTCATCCTTAGAAAGGTCTTGATAGGAATGATTTGGTAAAATTAAGGTTAGTTGAAATAGCAAATGTTTCAATTATTTGGAATAACATCCAAACTTTAGGATGTGATTTTTTTTAAAAAAAATTTAGTTAATAATGAATCACCTAAGTAATATGATAAAAAAAAAGAAAAAAGAAAAATAACACTGAATCTCCTCATTAATCTCAGTAATTTCATTAGAAATATAGCCACACGTCCAATATTTTTGGATATTCAATCTGATGGAATATTAATAAGATGTATTTGAATAATTATAATCGAATTTAAAATGAATTTGAAATTGAAAAATAATATATGATATGAATTTGAATCGGATTTGTATTTTATATATAGTATTTATTATCTAAATCTGTTTATATAAATAATTAATTTAATATAAAAAAAATATTTTATAATAATATTTATAATTTTTAAATTTTTTTATTTAAAAATTAAAATTAAAATATTTTTTAAAAATATTAAATTTTTTAAATAAAAATTATTAATAACAAATATTTTTTATATAAATTATTAATTAAGATTATAGTACTAAAAGAGTTCAAATTTTATAAGATAATAATAATCGAGTTTGTGATGGGTTTTTAGAGTTCAGATTATTTATAATTGAATTTGAAACGAATTTAAATATTATTAATATAAATTAAATTGAAATGAATTAGTTTAATTTTCATAATACCTACTGCACATTTAGATTCCGAAATGAATTCAGTATTTAATTATAGTTTCTTATAAAAGCCGCTTGAATAAAAAGACAAAGAAAAGAAATTAAGATATCTAGTCTGATGTAGTTCAATCTAACCGCTGAAGTACTCACCAGCTAAAGTGGTCATTTAGTATGTGATTGCCCAACTAATATAGGATTCTACACTCAATTTTTCCATCTCGTTTCATAAGTATTATTTAATAAATCTAAAGTTGATTTTTCGTATTTCGATTCATCACAAGATAAAAAAATTAAAAACATTATTTCTAGCATTTAAATCAAACTAACACAAAAACAAAAATTGTTTGGAAGTTGCAGTAGGAAAGAAAATTTGTCAATCAGAAAATGATACCGATGTTAGTTGCAACTGAGAAAATATTCTAGATCAATCAGAAGCTAGCAGTTGGATTAATTGAGTAGTGGTTCAAATTTCAGACAAGTAGAAAAATAATAATGGATGATTTCAGATTGAAGACCAGCCTATAGATGTTGTACATTAGCTTACGTTTAACTGATGAGCAAATGGACAATTCATGCTTCTCTACTGAGGTCCCTACTGAAGTCCCTACTGAAGCCCAATAATTAAAACATGACCACTGCTCTGAAATGTTGCATGAACATGTAAGAAATTTATCATCCTTCCCCTCTGATCAATGTCCTGAAAAAAACAAATCATTAGCATTAGAAAATGGCCTAGTATTTATTCCGGAAAAAATTGCAATCTTAAACATACAAGATTAATTAATCGTTCGCATATATGATTTGATCTATACATCACGAATACAAAAATAAATTTAAAGTAGTCGTTGAAAATTGTTGATTTATATATTTAAATTTTGACTAGTAATTTAATTGTAATAGTTTGAAATCTAATAATATAATACGACAGTCGAAAATTATTGTTTTATATATTTAAATTATAATAATAGGTAAGTAAAAATGGTTAGAAATCCATTATTACGATAAAAGATAATGATTTATTTATTTTTTCGTAATATAATAATAAGTAATTAAGAATGGTTAGAAATCCATTATTACGATAAAAATAATGATTTATTTATTTTTTCATAATAAATAAAAATATAATTAAAATTATAATTTTATCAAATATATTTTTTTATAATTTAAATTATTATCAAACTTTACTACAATACTCCATATAAACCTTAAAATGTAATAGTGAATGTAAATGGTCGATCTAATTAATCAGCTCCAGCACATACAAATAGATGTTGAAAACGAGTTGTATGGTGCTAAGGAGATGAATCCGCCAAGGAGATGAATCCACAAAAGGCTGGCCATAAACTTGCAAAGACTCACATAGAGAATAAAAGCTCGAAAGGGTCTAAAAATGGCAAATGTGGGATCAAAACAAGGAACCTCATGAGTGAGATTGGAGGAGCCACTGCACCCCCACAACCCCCTTGAAATAAGGAAGGGGGTCAGGGCCCTGTCAATTCCAGCCCCCACCACTTGAAAACTGCTTGTACAGGACGCAACCACCATGGTTAATAAGAGGTTCATTTTCCCATTCTCAGAATTGGCTAATATTCCCCTTGACATCTGTAGATAAAGCGTAACTTTGGTCGCAGTGAGGATTAAAGATTTTGGTAAATTTAGTACCTAGGATTACGATGTATAACTGTTGTTGGTACACAGTCTCTATCTCTCTACTGACAAATCTCTTAGCACCAACCAATCCTTAAATCTCGTATTCATTACCAGTTCAAATCCCATTATCTCTTCTCCTTCTACAGGTATTTATACCCTTCAAATCTTCAATACCCAGATATCTATCTGTCTTTCTTCTCTATAGTTCTTTGATCAGTCTCTTGTCCATGGCGTTTTTGCTTTCTCTGCGGGTGTATAGTTTCATCTTCCATGTTCTCTCCAGTTCTTTTTGAGTCTTGGGTTCTTGTCAGTTTATGCAAAGAGAATAACTTTATTACTTATTTCACACATCTAGACATGGGCTTCAACCTTTTGAAGCTTTTGTTTTTTTTTTACTAAAAAAAAATGTCCTTTGCTTTGCTTTTTGTTCCTCTTTACTTTTTCTTTCATGGGATGAGATGAGATTTAGGGTTAGGGTTAGGGTTCCCCGTTGTAAAAAGTAATTAGGTGCCAATCTCATCCCTTTTCTTCTCTCTTTTATCTGTTTTGCATGGACAGACGATGATGATGATGATGATTACCAAGATCTAAATCAACATTACACCAGTCACTGTTTGCCGATGGAGCATCATCAAGATTCACAAACTTTATCTGGGGCTCGTGGGGGTGGAGAACTTGGTGATAGTGGCTTTTGGTGTGGTCCCTTTTGCTTCAATCCAAATAGCCCTTTGATATGGGAATCTTGATGATGCTGCAGCGGCAATAAGTGGCTAATTTATCTCCATTTTCAACAGATTATACCCACAAAATCGATCCATATATCGATACAAGCTCCCAAAGATGAAGGTGAAATTTAATATTCTTCACAAAATATGCAACTCTCAGTTGTGATCTTGATACTGCTGCTTATTTCTCTATACATTCGTTGATTTCTTTTTGTTACTATGCACAAATACAGATAGGGTTTTGGGGTTTAAACCCAAAACTTGCACTAGGTTTTATGGTTACTGTTGACCATAATCTTCAACCCATTTGGTAATATAATGTAAATCTCTGTGCTTCTAGTGATTATAACTTTTCTTTCTTTCTTTTTTTCCTTGAGTTTTCTTTCTCTGACTGGCTTTTCTCAGGAGGTTTTTGTACTGCCACCACCTGATCTCGCTAGGTATGTCTGTCCTTTGGCTAACTTCTGTGCCATAAGATATCATTTCGCTGCTTTTATTTCTTGGATCCTCTGGGGCTTATTTGCTTCTCTATTTCTTAATTTTTCTTTAGATCTTGATTTTCTATTTTTTCACTTTGTGATGGAATCATACAGTACTTTTATTAAGATCAGTGACACTATCTCCTCCTTTTCTTTTTCATTGGTGGGGAAGATGTACATGATTTGTTTGGAATATGCAACGAAGTCTCGCCTACAATCATTTTGCTTCTGTTTGTGCTCCTGTACAAGATGAAAATTAAATAGAGGTTCCGTAGTCTCCTGGCCTCTTGAGTGAAAATCTACAGCCTTTCATGGTGGATTTTTCAGATTCGGCTTTTTCTTACTATTTTTATCAGTTTATGTTATTGTTTACCTTTTGATTCTCTGGTTTTTTTGAAATCTTTTGAATGGAAAAGGGGAAAAAAGGGTTTTCTTAATTTCTTTTATTAAAATTACCAAAATCATACAGAAGTTTTTTTTCCATTTCATAGAGGCCTAGAGAGTGGACTGTGTGTGTTTGTGTTTCATTTATTAAGGACCTGATTTCATCTGTTTATTGTTTATGGTTTGATAAATTTATTTACCAAAATTTCAGACCATAAATTATATTAATTTTTTTCCTGTGTGGTTCTTTTTGAAGGAAAATAAATCAAATATTCTGATAGGCAAAATGCTAGATTGAAAGATTTGACATTTTCTCTATTGCCTATTACATGAAGTTCCTGCATTGGTTGCTGTGTAATTCTTCTCCTCTCGTTGAAAGAACGAACGAGATTCTAAATAGGGAGATAATATGCCATTTAATAAATTATTATTTTGTAACATTCATTGAGCCATAAACTTTATGGGACAAAACTCTAATTGGGTTTTGATTATATGCAGAAATTGTTTTTAGCTGGTTCAAAAATTTCCATCTTTTGTAATTACATATAAAAAGCTAATATGATCATTGAAATTTAGTTTAGAATTGGAATAACCTTTGATTATATGTGTTATTTTTCACACTGGACAAACTGTGTTCCATATGCCAAAACAGTAGCTTTGATGATTTTGTGGCTGACTTCTGAAGGAATATAAGCCAAACCATTCTCTTTTCCAACTCATGATCCAGTGAAACTTGATTCAGTACAATACATGTTTCTTTAGCAGCAGATTACTTTGCATATTCAGCTTCTTGTGTGTTCTTCAGCAGTACTAATTGCTTTGGATTCTAAAGAAATTTATTTTCTGTTGTTAATATAGGAAAAGCCCTTTTCTCGGAACTTTGTACTCGGACAACTTTTCATTAAGACAAATTATTTAGTATGCTTGGTATACTTAATCCTTTGCTCACAAAAATGCAAGTTATTTTTTTTTTTCAAATTTAAGGGTTACGATTTTTTGGGAGTATACAGTTCATTGATTTATTGTATAATTTTCCTTGCATTTCTCACTATTATTTGCTTTGATTACCCTTTATGTAGACAATGTAAAGAAGGGTTTGGTATTGTTGTAAACATGAACAATAGAATTTGGAAGTTAATCAGAAGAAAGTTTTAGTTATGGTTTAAGAGAATTTTAAAGTTTCCAGCTCTACTATTTGTTCAATTTGATCTAAACTTATTTAAAGAAAAAAGGATCCAAAGAAAAAAAGATCCAAATTAAATTAACAGTCAAATGATTTCGGAGTTAAATGTTTGTCCGTTAATCTAAAAGTTTAATTATTTTAAACTATATAGAATGCATGAACTTATTATTATGAGTTCAATAATTTCTCAAATTTAAAACAATCAAAATGAAAATTTCACCCCATAGAACAAATTTTATTGATTAAATTGAAAAGAAATTTTTTTAAAAAAATCAATAAGTTAGAAAATACTTCTGGTTCATGCAAGAAAATGAGAGCTCCCTGCACTTAAAAAAAAACACCAACGCAAAAGAAAATATTTACAATCTATCCCAGAAAAAAGGGAAGAGATACCAGAGCTCGAATTCCAGGAGAATGCCATTCTTTCCCTGGATGGGTATGAGAAGACCGAGTGTTTTGACAAATGAAGGCTTCAAATTGAAGAAGCATCATGTATATAAATCCTTTTATTTATTTATTATGAATGTTAATGAAGAAATACGTGAATATTGGTATTGAAATGAAGACAGCAAGGTGTGGAATTCGAGTTTCAATAGAAATTAATTATAAAAAAAAAAGGAAAGTTACCAAATAACTCAAATTAAAGAAATTTCACTAAGAAAAACCTCAGAGAAAAGAGAAAGAATAATGATGTATAAATCTAAATTCAAATGGTTTAATTTTCTCTATGTGAATAATTTCCCATTTAACTCCAACTCAACTGCTTGAAATTGAAGCTACTGAATCTTAATCCCAAAAATAGTTCAAAAGGTTTAGAAAGTATTATTTAGTGCTATTTATTATGTTGAGGTGATATACCAAACTAATCACACTATAAACATATTAATAAAAGAATAAAAAAATTACCCACTAAATTTATATAATTACTGATTAAAAAAAATTATGAAATTTTTATTTTTACCAATGTATTGTATTGATATGCATTATAAAATAGAAGTATTTTTACTATTGGATCATTTAGATATGAACTCTACTCTAAATCTAGTGAACTTCAAAGAAAAAGCAACTTATATTATCCTCTCATTTGAAATTGATGATTTTATAAAAATTTAATTTAATTTAATTCAATTATTTTTTATTAATTTTTTTTGTATAGAATAAAATAATTCATCTCTTTTAATTTATAAAAAAATTATTTTTAAAAGTATATAAATCATTTATGATTTTATAAAAAATTATTTTAATTTTTTTTAAAAAAAAATAAATCATGCTAATTAGAAACTCTAAATCTCAAATGACTGAAGTTGCTGAAAAGGATTTTTGTGGTTGACTGTATATTATATTTATAACTAAAAAGGTCATTTTTTTTCATTTCTATAATTAAAAGAATAGTTTCATACGTCCACAATAAAATTTGTAAAGAGTTACTAACGATATTAACGATGAAAAAGGAAATCCTTAAGAAGCTGGTGAGCTAAACCTGTCTCCTTGAGATTTAGATTATATCGTATATAGAATCAAATTCCAAGATTGTAGTTTATCTCCACGTTCTTGGGAGATCGATACATTCAGCTTAGATATTTCCGTCTTTCTCATAAATCTGACGGTAAATAGACTGGGATTTGAAAGTTAAGAGGCGCACAGAATTACATACCCAATTCAAGGCTGGGCTTCTCACATTGCTGGGCCCAATTTCTTTCTTTCTTTCTCAAGCCCTTTTTTTATGGGCGACGGTATGACGGTGAAGTTAGCTAAACTGTGCCTTTCACACGTGCAGAAAGAGATCGACTTGGTGGGAAAATAGCACGCAAGTTCCTGTTTCCATATCCTTACCAATTGGAACTGGCTGGTGGCTACTTACCCTTTACCAACCACCATCTACGGCCACAAGTTCCACCCCCAAACGCTATTGCGCATTTCCCCAGCTTATTATTCCGGCCATCACCCATGCCTGAGTTCTTTGAATTAAATCCTAAAATACATGTCCTTTAATCAAAATCCTGCCTCAACTGTAATGCTAATCTCAAGAAACATCAATGCCATTGTTGCATGCAATCCGATTGAAGAAACTATGCTGTTCGTATTCTTTCCGATGTTATGGTTTTTCATACATAAGGGTTCACAATAAAAAACAAAGAAATACAAGGAATATGTAAAATATCGAAAATTCCCTAAAAGTCTCTGCCAAACATAACCATAACTTTAAAGAAAACCTAATTTTTATCTCCTAAAATTCCTAATCATCCAAAATTACAGTTTCTATTAAAACTGTATTTACAACAGAAGACGTCTTGCATATATTAAATTAAAGGCCAAGTTTAACCATCAGAAGCAAGCTAATTAATCAAGCACAAGCCTCTCTTCTTGTTCTTGGTAGCATAGTGAAGAAAGCTTCAAGATCAGGAGGATTAAAATACCCGTCCTTGGGTGGGCTTCTCTGCTTGGTACATACGGGTTTCTTCCTTGCCGGCGGTGGTGGACATTCCAACGCCGTCAGTATTCGGCTCTCGCGGTGCATCGGTGTCTTGCAACCTTCGTGATCTGCCTCCATCGTCTTGTAAAACAAGCTTCGACTCTTGAGAGATATCTCTAAATGAAGTGAAAACGATGAAGAAGCCTAGAGTTTGGATTCAATTAAAGAGCGAGTTCTTCATACTTATAGAGATTTAACGACGTTGCCACCAGGCGCTAGCTTGTTCGGGAAGGTGCATTTTGACTTGTAAAATCGTGTGGTGGAAGCAACTCAAGCCGAGCTTACGTGGCATCACGATATAAAAATAATTAAAAAAAAAATTTTCACACACCCGAATTATATATATCTATTTAATATAATTTTAATATCTAATTTAAAATTAAAAAAATATTTTAAATATAATGAAATTCACATATTAATTGGATATACCAAATAACTTATATGTGAAAAATTTTCTTGCTACTTGGCTAATTTGTCGTCCAAAAATTAGTTTTAGCTTATGTGGAACGCCACGTTGGCAATCCTAATATATAATTTTTTTTTTTTTTTGAGCGGGAGAAAGTCCAAGCCTATGGGATGGGCGAGTTTAAAACTGGACCGCAAGTTTAGCTGTCTCACGAGTGAAGGATGGCCCCACCCATGAGTTAGTCTGGTTTGGTGGAGAAAACTGCACGTGTTAAGGCAAGTGTTTGGATTACAACTACGTCGTTTTCTTTGGGCGTCATTCTCATTCATGCGTCGGAGAGTGAGTGGACCAGAGACTACTCTCTTCTTCTTTCTCTTGAAATTAAAGACGGACCTGTCCAGATTCCTCGGCTAGGGCATTATTGGGTTGGACCGGGCCTGATTTTATCAAAACAATTTGGTTTGGACTACGTGAGAAATGTATTGGGTTGGGCTAAATTAATATTTTCCGCATAATAAAAATTTATATTATTTAATATCCTCTCTGTCCAAAAAAATATTTTCAAACAATAAATAATTTTATTTTTATAATTTAATAAAATATCATCAATATGATTAAATAATAAATTTTAATATAACTTCTATTTATATTATTTTTTAAAAATTAAATAATATTTTGTAAAAAAAGTAATTATGTTTATTTCAATATAACTTTTTATTGAGATTTCTTCAAGGTCTTTTTTGATTTTTTTTATAACTCTTACTATTTTTTAGTGACCTTAAATGCACTGTAGTTTACAAAAATAAATTTTTTTTTCAATATATTGCATAAAAATATTAATAAATTTATATATAAATTATTATCTTAAAAAAATAACTGTTATTTTGTAATAAATAAAAAAGATATCATTTTTGTGAGACGAACAAGCATCTCTCTCATTACTAGTTTTATAGTTTTATTATCACGTGCGTCGCCCTCCGATTTTTCATAATTTATAATTTTTATTTAATTTAATTTTAAATGTAATAAAAAATAACATTATTATATTTAATAATCCTTAGTTTATATTTTTATTTTATTCTTTTTAAAGAGTATATCTTATGATGACAATAACTGAATTATTAAATTTTAGTTTAATTGAATAAAATAAATAAATTAAAAATAAAATAAAAAGATAACATATAATTTATTTAATTAAATATTAATGTGAAATAGATTAATTTTAATAATAAAGCTTGTAAGACTTATCAGACAACAAAACATTAAAATTATAGAATAAAAAGAATATATCCATCCAAAAAAATAGTTGTTTCGTTGAAGATTTTTAATAAATAATTTTAGCATATTTAATTAAAAAATATTTTAACAAAATAATTAACTTTGTAACAGGTTAATCTATTTGTTTCCTATAGATTCTTTTTTTTTTTTTTTAATTTTCATAATATAAAGTAGTCGATGTAGAGTTGAAAATAAATTAATATTTTTATTAGAAAATAAAAATCAACTTTAATTAGGAGTGAATGTAGTCCTACTATTAGCTTTGAAATTCTTTATTTTTTTATTTTAAATTATATATTATAGATCCATTATAAATTATAAATTATAAATATAAATATAAATTAAAATACGTTCTGAAACTAAAATGATGTTGTGGCTGGAATGGAACTAGTGCTGTAATTGGCTAATCTTGCAAGACGAAAAAGGTGAAGTGGTGGGTGCTCATGATACCTACTATACACTCAAGTCAATAATTCTGGTGAATGAGACAAATATAAAACTTGAAAATATTTGTATTAGAGAATTGTATACCTTTACCTCTGTGATTATTCTTTTTTTATATTGTAAGAAGATCGAGATAAATATAACATATCTTAATAATCCGGCAATGATATGGACAGCTCATTAATAAGGCATCTTCATCGGCTAATTGGTCGATAATTCTATGATTGTAGGCGTAAGGGGATTTACTGGATTGTAACTATTAACAGTAACTTTCTTATGGAGTTTCATCCTGAAGTTGAGAAGGCGATTCTATCCAACCCAAGGCCGATCTATCTTGAGGCCGACTTGAAGCGCCTAGCTTTCTTCTTTTCTACGGGTGAGGCCACATATAGGTTTATCAGATCTTTGTCACGTGGCCCCGTCTTATGTTGACAACTCAGTGTGTACTTTGGGCGAGTCTTATATAGCATCAGAGGTCCCCCGTTGCTCTTCGATTCTTTAAATTTGAAGGTGACAGTTATCTTCATGATCTGGGGCATATAGCTTGTTTGTCCGGGCTGAGCGCACGATATCCTTGCTTTCTTCTTACTTGCCCTGTCGACTAGTCTATCCAAAATCTTGTTTGGCAAAAATCAATCTGAGTGATGTAGTAATGCTTTGATGAGCTTATGGGCATTTACTAGCCCTAACATGTTTCTGGGCTTTCTCTAACCCTAACGAGCTTATGAGCATTCCTAACCCTGACGTGCTTTCGGACATTCTCGAGCTTTTGGACATTCTTTAGCTGCCTTGACAAGTTTCCTGACATTTTCCACCCCTTGCGAGCTCACAGCTTTGACTTCCTGGCCTTTTAAAGTCCTGAAAGGTTTTCGTGTATTTTTTCAACCCCGACGAGCTTCTGTGTATTTTCTAGCCCTTGTGAACTCCCTGACCTTTCCCAGCCCTGACGAGCTCCTTGGCCTGGGTATGAAATACCTTAGAAACTTCCTGTGAAGCAAGACTAACACTCGGTAGGTCAGCCCTTGGTATTAAATGCCTTATAAACTTTATGCGAAACGGGACTAACACCTAGAAGGTCAGCTTGGCATATACTCGCTTTGAGGTCTAGCCTTAAATGCCTTAGAAACTCTCTACGAAGTGGAAATAACACCTGGAAGGTCGGCCAAGCGTATACCCGCCTTGAGACCTAGCATCATATGCCTTAGAAACTTCCTATAAGGCGGGAATAATATCCGGAAGGTCAGCTTGGCGTATACCCGCCTTGAGGCCCGGCACCAAATGCCTTAGAAACTTCCTGTAATGCGAGACTAACACCGGGAAGGTCGGCCTAACATATATCCTCCTTGAGCCCTGACATTAAATGCCTTAGAAATTTCTTGCGAAATGAGACTAACATCTAGAAGGTCAGCCTAGTGTATGCCTACCTTGAGGCCTAATATTAAATGTCTTAGAAACTTCCTGTGAAGCGGGACTAACACTCAATAGGTCAGCCTGGCGTATACTCGCCTTGAGGCCTGACATTAAATGCCTTAGAAACTTTCCACGAAGTGCGACTAATGCCCGGTAGGTCGGCCTGGCATATACCTACCTTGAGGCCTAGCATCAAATGTCTTAAAAACTTGTTGTGAAGTGGGACTAACACCAGGAATGTCAGCCTGACGTATACCCACCTTGAGGCCTAGTATCACATGCTTTAGAAACTTCTTGTGAAGCGGGACTAATATCCGGAAGGTTGGCCTAACACCAAATGCCTTAGAAACTTTATGTATAGTGAGACTAACACCCGGTAGGTCAGCCTGGCGTATACTCGCCTTGAGGCCTGGCATTAAATGCCTTAGAAACTTTCTACGAAGCGGGACTAATAACCCGAAGGTCGGCCTGACATATACTTGCCTTGAGACTTGGCATTAAATGCCTTAGAAACTTTCAGCGAAGTGGAAATAACACCTGGAAGGTCGGCCTGGCTTATACCCGCCTTGAGGCCGGACATCACATACCTTGTCATACTGGACCCATGTCCAGATGGCCTTGTGACCTTTTATAAATTTATTTATTTTCACGGTCCAATGTTCGAATTATATGCAGGGCTCATGCCTGAATGGCCTTGTGACCTTTTATGAATTTATTTGTTCCCACAGTCCAATGTCTAGATTATAGCCTAGCGATTGCTTTATGATCTTTGTTTATTTATTTTTGTGGTTCAACGCCCGGATTATGGCCTGGCTAAAATTACCTTGTAACCTAGCATGATATGCCTTACTATGCGGGACTGGCGTCCAGATGGCCTTGTAGCTCTTTATTAGGATTAACGTCCAGATGGCACCTTGTGACCTGGCATGAGATGTCTTGTTATGCGGAACCAACGCCCAGATGGCCTTGTGGCCTTTTAGTGGGATTAACACCTGAATGGTTTAACGAAACACGCCAGTGACCTTTAGGGGTGAGCATTCGGTCGGTTTAGTTCAAAATTGAACTGAATTGAATAAACCAAAAACTGAACTTTTAGTATTTATAAAAACCAAATCGAATTGATTTTGATCAGAAATCAAATCGAACTGAACCAGTCTGATTCAGTTCGATTCGGTTTGATTTCATCGGTTTGAATTTTTAATAAATTTTTTATATTTTACCCTTTATTTTTAGTATTTTAAATTTTAATTGAAATATTTTAATCTTAATATGATTTAATCTCTCTATATTATTGAAAATAATATACTATTATTACTAAATTGGTTCTGTTTGATTTTTTTAATTTTTTTCTGATCAAAACTGAATCGAATCGAAATAACTGAAATTTTTGAAATTAAAAATTGAACCGAACCAAAATGAATAAAAAACCAAATCAAAATTTTAAATTAATTCAGTTCGGTCAATTTTTCGGTTTGAACCGAATATTGCTCCCCCCTAGTGACCTTTATTCTTGTCTCCACGCTTTCATCCATCCAAAATTTTTATTTTCCTATAAAAAATAAGCTTGGAGAATGCGTCATAGTTTTATAATATTTCCATAAATTTCAAATATTTTTCTAAAGATAAAATAAAAAGCTTGATCGTCTGCCTTGGCCAATTTCAAAACTTGAAGTTTGATCCAAGAGCTTAACATATGTGACACTCTCCTTATAACCACCCCTATTAGCACTCAATCCTCCTGCAAATACATGAATAACCCCTATAGGTTCACTTTCAAGGGTAGTTTCAGGAATTATTGCCTGGTGCTCGAGCCTCCTGTCTCTTCTATTATTTTTTATGAACTTTCAAAGTGTATCGGTTCTTATTAACCTCTCGATCTCATCTTTCAAATGTCGGCACTCCTCTGTTGTATGTTTGTAATCTTCATAAAAATGACAGTATTTTGTCTTATCTCCCCTTCTGGTTTTCTTAGGGTTGAATTTAGGTGGCTTTCTTAGGGTTGAGTTTAGGAGGCCATTTAACTTTCTTGTCATTTTTCCTGATCCACACTAAAATATGTGTCCGTGAGTCATTCAATAGAGTGTAATTCTTATACTTATCTCAATCATTCTTTTTTCGGGAGACTGGATAACTCTTGTGGTTTCCCCCACATCCTTGCCTCTTTGGCTTTTGGTCTGACTTTTGGCTCATCCTTTTATCCTCTTCCTATCCTTTCTGATACCTTTGAGTAGCTCGTACCCACTTCCATCTAGCGTCTTTTGAAACATCATCTGATAGCTCCTCTTTAACGGATCTTGTCCTTCCTTTGGACTGTGTCTAGACCCAGTCCGAGTCCTTGAGGCATCTACGAGGACTTCCTCCATTCCTTGAGAGTCATGAGTGATGCCCCTTCCTGAACTTTATATTACTCGAAAATAACCTACAATCTTCAGACGTAATGGAGTATTTTCTCAATACTCATATTGTTGGGATCTGCTTCGTTGACCGTAGAAGGTGTGTTTTGTCCATTATCAAGAGTGGTAGAAATGATAATCTCCTCATCGGTAGCAATCTTAGCAGCAATTTGTGAGTTATCGGCCATAGAGAGATTTCTTTTTAATAGAGAAAGGATAAGAGACCAGTTTTAATCGAAATGAATAGAGAGAATTTAATGGACTTTCCGGCAAGGGAACCAAATGATGTTACTGAAAGCAAATTGATAATGTGACCGGAATGGAGCTGTGCTGTGATTGGCTAATCCTGCAAGACAGAAAATGTGAGGTGGTGAGTGCCTACGGCAATCAGTCTAACGCTCAAATCAATAATTTTAAAGAATGAGGCGAATATAGAACTTGAGTGTATTTGTGTTAGAGAATTGTATACCTTTATCTCTGTGATCGTTTTCTTTTTATACTGTAAGAACATAGAGAAAAATAAAGTATTTCCGGATAATCCGATGATGATGTGGCCGTCTCGTTGATAAGGGATATTCATTGGCTAATTGGTTGAGAATCCCATGATCGCAAGCGTAAAGGGGATCTACTAGATTGTAACTGTTAATAGTAACATTTTTATGGAGTTTCATCTTAAAGTTGAGATAGCGAATCTGTTCGACCAGAGACCCAACTTGTATTGAGGTCGACTTGAAGCGCATGGGTCTTGTTTTCTACAAGACTGTGTATAAATTATCAAATCTTTGTAATATGGTCCGTCTTATAAGATAGCTCACTGCCTATTTTGAGTGAATTTAATATAGCATCAAATATAATATGAATTATTATACTATATTATAATTTAATTAAAAAAATTATATTAATAATTTCAAAAAAAATTATATTAATATAACAAATTAAATCCTAAATCTTATTAATTAATATATAATAAATAAAACTA
Source organism: Manihot esculenta (assembly GCF_001659605.2). Lineage (NCBI taxonomy): Eukaryota > Viridiplantae > Streptophyta > Magnoliopsida > Malpighiales > Euphorbiaceae > Manihot > Manihot esculenta. The sequence continues at coordinate 2,949,349 of NC_035170.2, forward strand.
TATAATGTTTTTTCCTCTCGTAACTTTTATTTATTTTGTTTTTTTATATATATTAAAAAATATAATTTTTTATTAATTTTTTAATTATATCATTTTAAATACACTAAAATTTATTAAATACTAAAAGATATTTTAGAAGGTTTCTTGAAAATAAAATAAATAAAATAAAATTATAATAGTTAATTTATATATTATTGAAATTTAAAAAATAAAAATAAATAATAATTTTAAAAAAAGATGGATAAAAATTATGGAATGGAGAGAGTATTTAATTTATTAATATATATTTTAGATATTTATATTTTTTATATTATAATAAAATAATAAATATTTAGTAATTAATTAAAATTAGTATTAATAAAAAAATAATTTAAATTTTAGTAATTAGTTAAATTTAATTATTTATGATAATAATATTAAATTATCATCTATATATATAATAACTTCATTACAATTTCTTGTCCTTTTCAATTTTAATATATTACAAATTATTATTATTATTATTATTATTATTATTATTATTATTATCATTATCATTATTATATACTTTGTTCATTTAAAATTTCTATACGATAACTAAAAATCTATTAAATCATTTAAATTGTGTAAAAAAAGTATTAATTTTACTAAATTACCTTTATCTCATATTATTATTCAAATTTGGATAATTATCTCTATATTAATCAATTAATAAAAAAATTGACATAATTAAGAAAAATAAATAATAAGATAAATTATAAAATATATAAGCAGAGAGAAAGAGTAAATCATAATATAGTTTAATAAATTGTAAAAATATTTATTATTTTTAATAGAGATTAAGGTAAAATTGGAATAAGTTAATTGATAATCTTTAAAGTTTTTAAAGTTACAAATAATTTCAAAAAGTCAATTTTTTAAAAGTGAGAACTAAAAATACACTTAATAATAATAAGTATATTTAATATAAAATTCACTATCATTAAAATTAAATTTAATAATAATTAAAATTGCTTTCAAAAAAAAATAATAATTAAATTGAATTTTTATAACTAGATTTGTGTAGTCCTATTTATGGTTCATATGAATAGACCGACCGATAAATTTCAACCAGACCGTCCGGTTTAGCGGTCGAAGTAAACCGGTCGTTTACCTGCTACCATGGTCTATGTCCTGGTCTGTTTGTTAACTCGTTATCAGCGAGTTCAAAAAGAACATTTCCTGCTAAAAGCTTCCTGGCCCCAAAACCTCCCCTCTAATTCTTTCACCAGTACGTGAGAGAAGAAGACCTAACGGAGGGAGAAAATGCCTTTCATATCTCAGTTTCATCGACAATCTGATTACAATTACTTCTCTTCTGCTACTCCCATCGTTATCGATAATGGCGCCTCCTATTTCCGCATCGGGTAACCCCTGATTCCAAAACCTAAACACTAATTGTTACTCCCACTCATGCACCGCCTCTTTTTTTTTTTTTGGAATAATTGGTTAAAATTTTTTCGTGATTAATTGAGCAGATGGGCAGGAGAAAATGATCCAAGAGTTATTTTCCGCAACATTGTTCAGCGTCCTCGCCACAAATCCACTGGTAACTTTACTTCTTTCTCTTTTTTGCCTAAATAGTTTATGTCCATTTGTTTGGTGAGAAACAGTGGATAGTAGTGCAATTTTACTCCCTGCTTAGCATTCCATTTCCAATCGAGATAGAGTTTTGTGTAAAAGGTTTATTTATTAGGGATTTGCTTTTTATCCTAAAATACTTATATTTCAGTTATTTGTTCCTTGTGATGTTTAGGGGAAACTGTGACTATTGTTGGTGACCATGATCCTGCATTGTTGAAATACTTTGACTGCACTCGCTCGGGGCCTCGTTCTGCTTTTGATAGTAATGTTGTTTATCAATTCGAGATAATGGAATATGTGAGTTTGATTCCATTTAGTTATCAATATAACGAATTGTGGATTATCTAGTTCAGTGCACCAAATTTAGTGGGTTTTAAACCAACGGCAAGCTTAGAAAGTTGACTTAGGACTTGAGTTGCTGATTGATTTGTATAGATATGTTGAAAATGGGGGTTTTTATTTATTTATCCTTTAATTTTGTAGATTCTTGACTTTGGATTTGATAGGCTGGGAGCAAATGGATCACAGGTACAGTGAAACTTTGTTTAAATAGAGAAAATTGGTATTTTAGTCTTCAACCATGGAATGGTTATGTTATGAGCTCAAATTGGCCTGTTGAGTAATATCCTCTCTGCTTCAGCCTCTAATGATCTTTTAAGTCATCTAAACTCACATTGGATGGTAATATGGTGGGCTGTTTATATAATTTAATCAAATCAAGCTATAATCTACATTATACTTCTGTATCATTTGCTTATAAAGTTTGCTGTTTGCATACATAATATGTTTGGAAGGGTGATTGGAGGCATTACATTTCAAATGGTATGGATGGTTTATCAGACAGTTGTTAACTTGTCATTCACCTTTTTAGTTGTGAATTCGAACAAGTTGGACTTAGTTTACCATATGCAGTAACTTCTTGGAAATTGAGATCACATGGGAAGAATGCAACATTAATTTGGTGTGGGCAGCATTATGATCTTTCATAGTGTTATATTGCTGCATGTAATTCGTGTGGGCAGCTTTTGTAGTTGCTTTTTTTCAGACCAAGAATTAGCATTAATTAGTAACATCCATAGCGGTTAATACTGTACAGTTTTTTATTTGTTATCTTCACAAACTCCATTGTTTCACTTTTCATGTTAGTCTATATCAGCTTTGAGGTTGGCTGATAGGTTCATAAGTCATTTTTTTCTTGATTTTATTGTTCATTTGAGGGCAGGACAGATTGATCATCCTATCCTTATCACAGAATGCGTATGCAACCCAGTTCAATCACGCAGTAAGATGGCAGAGCTTCTTTTTGAAACTTATGGAGTTCCATCAGTAGGTACAGATTTTATGTCAGTTTTTGGCAAATTTCTTCTGGTGGGCAAGTCTTTTTGTTTCTGTTGTATGTTTGTGGCTCTTGTAATGGAACTGTATTTTATTCCTCCTTTTCAGCATTCGGAGTAGATGCTGCATTCAGCTATAAGTATAATCAACGACGTGGGATTTGTAATAAAGATGGGCTGGCTATTTGCCCAGGTTTTACAACAACTCATGTTATTCCGGTAGGTATTCATAACCTTGGTAACTCAGGTCAAAAGTAGAAATTGTATTTCCAAAAGCAGGTGACCTTTATTTGTTCGTGTCCATGTCTGTGTTTTTGAGTGCATGCAATAGCTTCACAATGTTGCAATTGCTAAAAGTTATGAAGTAAGCTGACTATTTTGTACCCGGAATTTGCTAAGGTATTGGCCTGATAATTTGAAATAGAAGGATTTAAATTTGAGTTTTTATGTCAAATTGCACACTAAGTTTGGACCTTTGAAGTAGATAATGAAAACCTACTTCAACCAGTGTTGTCAAAGGCAAGCCAGGAACTCACCTAAGTGCTTGGAGAAGGTGAGGTGCAGGCAAGGTTGCTTAAGCTGGGCATTGCCCATGTGAGTACATGGCAGAGGCACTTAGCATTAGGCGCTCAGGGTGCTTTCCTATAGTTTATTCTTATTTCTATTTTCTGCCACTGTTAAAATTCACTTCTACATCATAGGGTTGAGGGGGGTAAATGTTGCTGATAATGTAAGTGGTAGCTTCTCAGTCTCTCTCTCTCTCTCTCTCTCTCTTACACATTTTTGCTTGCAGTATTTGCATTATTTCTCTAGCATGTCTGCACCTGTGCTTGTTTTTGGATTTTATGTTGATGCAGATTGAAACAGTTCATTGCCACAAACATTTTTTTTCTTCAGATGTTTTTTTAAAGTTAAACATATTTATGTTTGTTAATATAATACCCACTTTCCAAATTTATTTGATTTTCAGGCTCAATGCTTAAACCAATTGCAGGTTTCTTCTGTTGATAAGAAATTACGAGTAGAATAGGTGTATTTCCATTACTTTAGGTTGATGCTGCCTCTGTTTTGATTCTCAGTTTATTGATGGAGAACCTGTTTACAAAGGATGCTGCCGAACTAACATTGGTGGATACCATGTTACCGATTATCTAAAGCAACTTCTTTCACTTAAATATCCACATCATATGTGAGTTTATATTCAGCTGGGCTGTGCTTCAGTCGTGTTAAGTTTAGATTGTAACACTTCCTTTTGTTTTCATATGTTCAAATAGGGCTAGATTCACATGGGAAAAGGTTGAAGACTTGAAAATGGAGCACTGTTATATTGCACCTGATTATGCTTCAGAAGCTCGTTTATTTCAGGTAACAAGCTTGGGTTTTATATGCTTATGCTCTTTCCTTATCTCCAAATGTTAACAGTTGCGATAATGTTATGTGGCAGAAAGGGACCAAGGAGGCTGAAGATAAAACTAGGTGTTGGCAGCTCCCATGGGTTCCACCACCAGTAGAGGAACCTCCATCAGAAGAAGAAATTGCCAGAAAGGCAGCCATAAAGGAGAGACAAGGTCAGCGGTTACGAGAAATGGCTGAAGCAAAGAGGTCATCCAGGATAAATGAACTAGAAAATCAGTTGCGTGGTATGGAATTTCTTTTGCAGCAGCTAGAGCAAGTGGAAGAAGATGAAATTCCATCATTCTTGAAAGATACTGGTTATGTTTCCAAGCAGGAAATAGAATCCTCACTTGTGAAAGTAACACAGTCCTTACGTAAAGCAAAAGGAGAACCAAAGGCTGAACAAACTGAAGTTGAAGAGAAAAGTGATTCTTCCATGAATGAAAAATTTCCACTTGTAAATATTCCTGACAACATGCTAACCCCAGAGCAGGTATGCCAATTTGTACAATTTTACTGATCATATCCATTTGTCTTGCTATTTTGAAGTTGCTCTTTATTTTGTTTAAGAGCGTAGGTAAAAAACCATTAATCATTTAAGCTACATCATTTCTTGATGCACTACTGTTGGTCAACTCAACAATGGCCAGTAGATTCAATTTTCTGGTGCAATGCTGTTGCTTTTTGTATTACTAATAGCATTATTCACTCGTGATACCTATTACAGCTCAAGGAAAAGAAGAGACAGCTGTTCCTTAAAACCACATCTGATGGCCGGCAGCGAGCCAAACAGAAACGTCAAGAAGAAGAATTAGAACGAGAGAGAAGGAATCAACTGGATGAAGAAAAGCGCTTGTAAATTCATAACTTCCTTTTCTTTACTCTTTTTTCTTTTCTTTTGGGGAGATAGTTTTGAGCCATACTCAAACTGAGCCCTTAAGCATATGGACTTGACAAGTTTTGGGAGCCCAAACTCAAACTTTCCTTGGCTTTACTTTGTTTTCTTTCAGCCTTTTGATCTCTGTTTTTACCCTGGAGGACGTGAATCCACAAGATGAACTATATTTTGTCTTTAACCAATTTGTTTAACTAATTCTAGGTATTTATCATTTAGTACACGTGTGTCAGGGCCGTATACTTGCGGGCCTGCATTGGAAGACTCTCTTTCATTGAGAAGGCTTGTGGTCTGGCAATACCTTGTCTATTTATTACAGAAGACCTTCTATGGTGAAGATCTCACAACTTGAGACAATTGAGATTTTTTTTAATCAAATATATTTTTTAATATCAAACTTTAATAGCCTAAAATTGGTTACTAATTGTCTTCTAGAAATTTATTGTAAACAGCTGCTTTTGAAAATGAGCACTAGCAAGCTAGTTCATCAACATGATCAAGGAAAATCTTGTTTTCAAAGTTGGATTTGTTTAATAGTTGCGTTCAAACTTGTTTGTTAATTTCATCAATGAATATTAGATGAGTTTTTAGTTTTTAGTGAGCATGTTTATGAGCTGTTTACTAAGCACACTGATTTATTTCTACAAGCTTCTTCCTTATTCTTGACAATTATTTTGAATGATTTGAAATATGTTTTACCATTCAAAGACATTAATGGAATCCCATTAATGGATTAGCTAACTTATCCATTTTTATTTATTTGTTTATAATTTTGCTGCTTCTAATGCAGAGAGAACCCAGAACTTTATTTAGAGCAGATGCATATTAAATACAAGGAACTTTCTGAGAAAGTTGAGCAGCGAAAGCGACTCAAAACAAATGGGAACCACTCAAATGGAAATAATGTGTCTGGTGGTGTTGGCCGTGGTGAGAGATTAAATGCTGCCCAAAGAGAGAGGATGCGACTCTTAACAACAGCTGCCTTTGATCGGGGAAAGGGTGAGGATACCTTTGGTGCCAAGGACGAAGATTGGCAACTTTACAAACTCATGAGCAAAGACAATGATGATGATGATGACGATGGGCTAGATGAAGATGAAGTAGAGCTTGCCCATGTTTCTTCTAGGCTTCAGGTCAGTTTACTGAGTCCTGTGCATCAGTATCCTCCATTATTTTGATCACTCTTTTTATTGCACCATGTGTTCTTTGTTGTTTTATTTTATTTTTTCCTTAGGAACTTGAATCATCTTTCTTTTCTGCAGGAAATAGACCCTACATTTGCCCCCAAACCTGATGCAGGTCCATCACAACCTGCTCCTGAGGTACCACGGTTACGTCCATTGACCAAGGAGGATTTCCAAATTTTGATTGGGGTTGAAAGGTTCAGATGCCCTGAAATTCTGTTTCATCCGAACCTTGTTGGGATCGATCAGGCAGGGCTAGATGAGATGACTGGTGTCTCAATGAGGAGATTATCACCCAAGGACCAAGATTTGCAGGAGAGACTGACCAGTTCAATCCTTTTGACTGGTGGGAGTTGCCTTTACCCTGGCTTGTCCGAGCGCTTGGAAGCTGGTGTCCGAATGATTCGGCCATCCGGGTCACCTATAAAGGTGGTGAGAGCATTGGATCCAGTTCTTGATGCATGGCGCGGGGCTTCTACCTATGCTGCTGCATTGCAATTCCCACGGCAGACATTTAGTAGGATGGATTATTATGAGAAGGGTGAAGATTGGCTTCGCAGATACCAATTTTGCTACACACTGTAATTGTATTGTCACACTGTAACACAATTCTGAATGATTTGAGGTGGCACTAGACGGATCTGACTTTGAAACACATGATTGGACATGAGTTAGACGAATTTAATTGCTGTTTATATCATTTTAAAGACGATATATGCAGGCTATAAACATGGTTTAGCTAGCTCTAAATTTTCTCAGATGGGAACTGGGAGTAGTTTTCAAGTTTCAGTATAAATATCTGGTTACCCGAGTCAGTGTATTTTTTTTTTTGCTTCCCTTTTTCTCTTCTCTCTGGGCCTTTAATGGAAAATCAAGTTTTGTTATTGCTTGTAGTCGAGAGTGATTTTGGCTTGCAGCCTTCGGTTTTAGATTCTTCCAAATAGAAAACGCGAAATTTAAAATACTCTTTCATCAAACCAATAATTTTTTTTTTAAAAAAATATTGATATGACCAGATAGGCCAAAAAGTGAAAGGCATGCAGCTAGAAGATCTCCAATATGTTGAAAATTTTAAACTAATACAAACTTTAAAAAAAATTAAATTCATTTTAATTTTTGATTCGGTAGGCGGAGGCCTCTATGAATTACATTGTGTTAACGTGAAGCTTGAAACTATGCATAAAATACTGGGAATTTGACACCATGAAGTTCGTTTATTTCTAGGACAATGATTTCTTACCAAATGCCATGAATGTAACCTTGCAATATCATTATGTTTATGTCAAACAATGACCTTAACAAAATTGAATGTATTCACAACTTTAAACCTTGGCAAATCAAATAAATCTCTCTTGATGAGGATCTTGTAGCCTTCGGCCTCAACCACGAGACCTTTCTGAACAGCGGCTTGCAAATACGGCTAAATTCTACAAAGCAAGAACCAAAATGTAAGTCGGAAACACATTGTAAGACACAGTAATGGTTATCAACATAAAAGTTAATCCCACCTTGGATATCCTCACTCTCTAGAAGCTTAACTAATAGGTGGCCCCCTGCTTGCAATATGCCATTATCATCTGCACCGCAAGCTGAATCTGACAGCTCGTTCGGTTCAGTATCACCACCAGCATAAGCTGAGGCTGCCCCACCAACAGCCAGATCTACAGCTTGCATCCCTAATTCCACAGACAAAGCTGCATCTTTAGTCGTGATTCCAGAAACTGGGGGACACATATCTGAGAGTATCACTGAAAACCCTTCATGCTGCAGAATACACACCAAAACCAAAAATGTGAGATCCCCTAAAATGTTTCGCCTATGGCTGCAGTTTCAAGTTGAAAACTTGGAGCAACAACAAAGGGGAAAAAGGAAAAAAAAAAAGAAGAATTGGCACATAAGCAACACCATTCACACTTGAATTGTATATTTTATATACATATTCTGGCACCAAACTATATTACGCATACAATTAGGCATCTCAATGAAGAAATTTAAGTGTATCGATTCCATAATAGAGCAGACAAAATTTTAAATTGACAAATTACGGGATTCTTACTAAATGAGACCGATCTGACTCATAAAGATGAGTTGAATTTGCTGAATACTGACATTTAGAATATATCTTGAAAAACATGAGTTCTACATAGACTAGTAAATTATTGAATCTTAATCTTTTAGAAGCTTAGGATCTTACACATTATATGTTAAGCATATAACTTGATGAGTTTCCATTAACATAGGTTACATATAGATCAGATTAAATTAATCTGCCTAAATAGTTACAATCACTTCAAGCTGCAACCTTATTGATCAATTAAATAGCAAAAAGACTTATCAAATTCACTTGAATGATCCCAGTAATGAAACAATGAATACTTCAAATGATACCTGAGGAGAAAGCGCTTTAACTTGATGTTTGGGGAGGTTCATTACATCAGCACAAAAAGTTTTAACTCTGGCATCACAATGCAGAGAAGGAACCTTCACCTTCTGCTCTGCATAACCCACAATTTCATACAATCAATCAACCAAAATAATTGAACTAGTAATGAAGAACCATCAAGTGAAAAACGCACCTTGACATCAATTCCTACTACAGACCCACCATTCTTTATTGATCCCAAATTCTGGCAAGCAACCTGAAATGGGATTATTTCATGTTAAAAACCAAGAATCATCTTAAAATTAACAAAAACAAGGTCTTCTTAAAACCTAGAAAAGAAACTGCAAAAACAAAATAAAAATAGACTTTACCTGGAGCCAAGCACCAGGAGCACAACCAAGGTCAAGAACGGAGGAGCCTGGGGTGATGAGCTTGTATTGTTTTTGTATCTGAAGAAGCTGTTATTGGCAAGAAGGGAAATTATCAAGCAGAAGAAAACAAAGTGGATAAGAAACTGTAAGGAAATGGTTGGATTTTTACCTTGAAAGCAGAACGAGCAACATAACCAAGGCGTTGAGCTTCTCTATAGAAGAAGTCTGGCGCTCCTGCTCCACCCATCTTTCTCTAAAACCCTAAACAGGGTTTCTGTGAAAGCAGAGGGGGTGGGTTTTAATTTGCAAGAACTGAACCAAATTTTAAATTAAAAAAAAAAAAAAATTAAAGGGCCAAAGAAAAAGGAAAAAATCAAAGGCTGCTTCCATTGCCTGGATTTGAACCCGGGTCGCCTGGGTGAAAGCCAGGTATCCTAAACCGGACTAGACGACAATGGAATACTGGCTTGTTTTTCTGATTTAACAATTTTATCAAATTCAACAATTGAATCCTTCAATTCCCAATTTTAGTTCTGGCATGGAAATACTTTCTTATATTTTTATAGTTTATTTTTTAAAATATTAATTAAAATAAATATTATATTTAAAATTATGGACGAATGGAGTCTTAATTTAATAAATATAAAGCTAATTGTTTTGAAAAATTAAGAAAGTAACTTATTAGTTTGTAAAAAAAATATTTTATTTCCATAAAATAAAAATATTATTTTTGTGTTTTCAATAATTAGAAAACTTATAAAATATTAACCCTTTCGCTGACTTTTTTTTAAGTTTCGTATAAATTCATCCTTAAGAGTAAATATAAATAGAAAAATATAGAAATTTAAGTAAATTAAATTATTCTTGATTTATTTGATATTTAATATAATAAAAAATTCTATTGATTTAGCTCTTTTTTAAGGGGTTAGGATTAAATTTGATTTTCAGATTTATTTTAGTAAACAATTTAAGTTTAAATTTTATATTTGACATATTAAATTTTGTGAGTTTAATTTGTTAATGAACTTTCAAATTACTTGTTGAATAGATTCGTAAACCAGCTGCTAATTAAATTTAATGTCACGAAAAATATAAATTTAAACTTAAATCTTATATAAATTTTTATAAATTAAATTTAAATATTTTAAATTTTAGCTCTGAATAGTTCGGTTATATTCTTATACTTTGTCAAAATTTAAATTATTAAAATTTAAGAATTTTAAATTAAAACCTATTATTATAGTAAAAATTAAATAGACCCGAACTATTAAATATTAGATTTAACTTGATTCGTTTTAGTTTAATAAATAAATGTTTTAAAATTTTAGTTTAATAAATAAATGTTTTATTGATTTTAAATCTTACAGGCATCACAATTTCGTAGGATTGTAATTTAACAGTCATGTGATGCATACGGTTAAAATTGAATTTTATAGGACTAAATTAAAATATATAGGATTTAATTGACTCTAATTAAAAATTAAAAGTATTAATTAATTGTAAATAAAATTAAACTTATTTAAATATCACATTAAAAAACATCAACATTGGTTGCTGGGTGTCCAGATTTTCACACAAGGATAATCTTACATCATCTAACATTATAAAAATCAGTCCTATAAAACTTAGAACCTTTTTATTAAGAATTTTGCAAATTTTAATTTAATTAATTTTTTAATAATTTTATTATTTAAAATAAAAAATTAATAGAAACTAAATAAATTGAATTAAGTTTTTACAAAATTTTTAATTTAAAATAAAAGGATTATGTAAAATTCTTATTTCTACCTTAAATTCATTGATCAGAAACTATCAAAATGGAATGGAGGACATTCAATAATCAGGCTTCCATGAAGCGAGTGCATAAATAATCCGGCCCTTCCATCCCTTGAGCAACCACTGACAATCTTCATCAATCACAAAATCCTTATGGTATAATTCATTTACCTTCTTCTTGACTTCTGCAAAGATCTCCTGGTTCAAAGGAAGTTGCCTAAACCCCGCTCGTAAAATTCGAAACTGCCATTGTTTGTATGTCTCTGGCCTCTCAAGTCTCTCGGCACCTTCACATGCAATGACATTCATTGCCTCCCATCCGAAAATATCTCTCTCAATCAGCATCCTCTCTGGGACTTCACGAGGCACATTAGCCTCCAACATATCAAATAGAGCTGAGTAATGGAAGAGAGCCTCTCGAAATCGCGTGATAAAGTACGGAGAGCTATATGTTCCATTTACTATCCCAGTTATGAAAACATCTGGATTCATCTTCTGAATCAGATTGAGCACAATATTTCTTGGACTCTCCACCACTACAGTCTCATCAAGTAAGTTTCTTAAACGTAACACACAGTTCACAACAAGAACCTCATCTCTATCAAGCTTCAGATCCTCAATTTTGATTGTGTCCCACTTCTGTGCTATTGCATTGAACTCAAATGGAACATTGAAAGTTTTTGCATAGTTTGACAGGCGGTGTCCTGTTTCCTCAACCCTTACTGCTGGCCGGAAACCTGGATGTGGAAAATCAATCCCCGTAATTCGAAGCTCTGGAGGTCCATTTTCCCTAGATGAGAGACGCTGAATAAGGCAAGGCCATTGAAAGCCATAAAGAATACCAAAATCAACAATGTGTAGTCTTTTTGCATTTTGAGCTACATTCATAATTGTTTTATTTGAGAAGAAATTTGATAGTTTCTTGAATGGGCATGCTGCAAGAAACAGATGGTAGGCTTTCAAGACATCAGCAGCTGATGTATGCTTGCTCATAAATGCCTTGTAAATCTGGGTTCCCGAGCCAGCCATGCGTGCCTCAAGGCCATCAGCAAAAATGTGGGCCACTCTCTGCATCCCATCACCTGTAGGAGAAGCATTCTGTCTGATTTGCATCAGCAGATCATTTGCATTCCGACGATCGTCTGCTGCAACAGCTTGTGCACAAAGGGTCAACAGAGTTCTCAAATCCACCATATTCCTCTTACTTCCTTGTTTCTTACCTCGACCTTTTCCAACACTAGTGCCTTTTGTTTGTCCATTCTGTTGCCCATTCTTGCTTCTCCCATTCTGCCAAGCTTCAGGAATTGCAGATTCAATTATTCCACAGCTGAGCAATACTGTGTCAAAATCTGCTGAACTTACAGTTGATTCAGTATAAATTGCAGACTGCTTGTTACTCCTTTCTCCCTCTAAATCCAAATCCTCTGGATGAGGATTCTTCTTTTTCCTTGATTCATCTGGAACATATCCAATCTCTGGCTTCTCCACAACCTTGACTGCCACATCCTTAGACTCTTTGTTCAGGTCTTTAAGAAACAGGCTGTTACTCTTCAAATCAGTAATCAGACTACCATTAGGAATGAACTTACTTGCCTCCTCAAACCCTTCCTTAAACTGCTTAATAGACCCACTGTCACTAAATATCTCAGAAATTGTACTCACTGGAGAACTCACAAACCCCTCAACAACAACACCTGTGCTGTTCCCATAGCTATGAGATGATTGGGCACCTGATTGAGAATCATATTTCAAGGGCTTGTATTCACACCGATGATCACTAGTGCTGCTTGAACTGCTTGTATAAGTGAAGCAATTAGAGTCAAGCTTTTGATATGAATTTTTGTGGTTTTGATCTAAACAAGGCACTGAGTGACAATTGGTTGGAGGAGGAGGATACTTCTCCCCAATAAGCTCATACAAAGATTTCTCAGCAGCTTGAAGAGCTGCTGAAGATTCCTGAAACATACAACTTTTCTCTTCTATATCTTCTTCCATAAGCATAGTATTTATGTACTTCAGAACCACATCACTGAAATCAAAATCCTCACGTGAGTCCCCATCTTGACTTTTACTCAAAGACAAGACTGAATTACTAAGGGCTAAATTTAGATCAGGTGGCAAAGGAGGATTATTGGCAGAGATTTGTTGGACAAAAGAGTCATTCGATTTTAACCCATTAACAGAAAGGGTCTCATCATTGAGTTTTAAGCCATTGACAGAACCATATAATCCTGTTAAGGGTTGATCCATGACCATCTATATTGCAAAAGCAATCCACAGTAAACTACAACCAGTAAAAAAAAAACTCGCTCTCCCAAAAGAAACTTCAAAAACACCCAACACCCACAAGTCCACAAGGCACTATCTCAGAGTTCCCTTCAAGAGAAATAGCTTCCCTACAAGTATCAGATATCACAATCTATCAAAGTCCAGATTTTTTTAACCTAAAGAATAGCAAAAGTACACGTAAAAAATGGGGGGAATGAGATCTTTAAACAATGAATATGCACAAATATTAAAGAAAAAAAAAAGAATGGTAATAATGATTTAGTTGAAACGTAAACACAAACAGAAGTTGAACATCATTTCACAGATATTGATCACAGCATGGAATCAGTACACAGGAATAATAAAGTGGGCACAAAAAGATAACTTTTCTTTCAGCATTAAGAAAAAAAAATCAATCAGAATTGGCCTTTAAGCGAGGAAAAAGTACAGAAGGCGAAGATAAGTTACCTCAACTAAGCCAAACACAGAGAAACAGACGCGTGAACTGTGAAGTGAGGGGGAGGTGGAAGCCGCAGGATTTAAGAAGAGAACGTCTTTTTTAGCATATAAAGGAAATTATGTAGAAAGGAAGGATTATCATGGATATCTAGGTGTCTGTGGCTGGAAAATCTAAACCGTCCAATATTTATACTCTTTTGATCTTCTCTAGCTTGCCATATCTATTATTATTATTATTATTAAGGTAATATTTAGTTGCTGAAGTATACTGAAATCTCTGCTTTAATATTTATATTTTTAAAATACACATCATGAGTCTTTCATAAATTGTTCTCGTTGTTAATATTTAAATTAATTAAATGTTAAATCGTACTTATATACGAATCATCCTTCTTAATTAAAATTTAATTTAATTAAATTATTTATATAGCATAAATAATTACATGTGACATTTTATAAGCTAATTTAAATATTATTAAAATTAATTTAAGAAAATATTATGATTATAAAAAATTTAATTTAAATTAAAAGTTTTTATTATAATTTGAGCGAATATATTTATATTATATAAATTTTATCTACATATATAAATTTGTAAATCATTATTTGAAAAAAAAGAAGAGGAGTACTTTTAGATTTTAATATTTTTATATAAATTTATAAACAAGTGACAAATATGTTAGATGTAATTTTTCTTTTGAAAATGCTAGTTAAAGAGGTATTTTCAAAAATACCCTATCACTTCCGATTAGATAAAGTCATCCATATTTCTACGAGCATTTATATAAAAAAATACTCTTTCAAGTGTGGATTTTCTTTAAAAATATGATTTAACCTCTATAATTTCAAAATATAACTTATGAGTCTCCGTAATTTTAAAAGAATAATTATATAATATTATAATTTCAAAATAATAATTATTTTATTTTTATAAATTAATAATAATAACTATTTAGTCAATATATAATTGATGATACTTTATAATAACCGTAAAAAAATAAGTAATGAACTATTATGAGATAAATTCATGTAGTAATAGTTTAGTGAGTCGAAAATACGGTCTATTTTAAAATTTAAAACTAGAGTTATAATTAAAAAACTTGTCCCTCTCACATACGAATCTCAACATAAAGTTATCGCTATCAAAGACAATTTAGTATATATCCATTATATATGTGGTTGCGGGATTTCCACCTAAATAGTTAAGAATGTCTCCTATCAAACATACGATTGAATTACCATCGGATTATCAGAAAAATACAATATTAATTATCGTCTACTACAATATAAAAGGAGAAGAATCACAGAGACCAAAATATGGTCTTTTAAAACATAAAATCTCTAAATAATTCATTATATTTTCTTTATTCGAAAAGATACTAATTTGAGCGTTGAAGTAGGTGTCGTGCACACCCACCACTTTTTTATATTATTTTTTTTATAAATCATGATTAATTATAGTACAGTTTTATTCTGATCACATCTTCATTTAAATTTAAACTATTATGTTATAAAAATTCCATTGAACTCATTTGTATCATGATCGGTTTCTCATCATCTTCCTCAGTCCAGAACAATACACGTCTTACGGGATAGGAGCTGACGCACTTAGAGTGTGAGCTCCAATTTTTGTCTTTTTAATTAAGTTTATATTTTATTAAAAGAAATTAATATGAATATTGAACACATGGCCCCATTTATTTAGAAGATTGCTCTCCATGGTTTTATTTATGGGCTTCAATTGTAAATAGCCCAATACTCAATCCTTTAAGTCTGAATTCCTAATGCTTAAATATAAAAAGGTTTAAAAAAAAAAAAGGAGTATTGGACAATAAATTACAGAGAACTATCAGCTACAACTCATCATCTTCCTCTTAGCTTTTATCCAGTCTTAAGGTAATTTATTTTTCTTTTCATCAATTAAATTTACTTTTGAAACTTATTTGAGTTAATTTTTATTAATTAAAGACTTATTTACTCAATTTGTATGACAGATTCTTGATTTATCAATATATATTTTTAATTTATTCAATTTATAAAATGCTCTTTTTGAAACAATTAATCATAGGAGACTTATTTCAATCTATAACTAAATATTTTATTTTAATAAATAATTAACTACTCAAAATATTTAGAATTATCCATATAAAATGAGATATATAATTTTTTTTAAAAAATAAAAATAATAGTTAGGGAGTGAGACATGAATATTTGAATAAACACATTTTTTTTTTTTTTTTAAATAGGGGATTGGGGGAGTCGAACTTTAGACATTTCAAGGTTACAAGATGCACTTTCCATCAGACTAAGCCTTAGAGTACATTTGAATAAACACATTAAATTTTATATTATCGAGATTATAGAATAAAACCAAAAGTGGAAACTGTTACTGCTATTAATAAAAATTGATTAGTCATGGAAATTTATTAATTACTTATTTTATGAGTATAATTTTTCTTGAAGTTCTTGAATGTAAACTAAAATAATTTTCGATTGGTAGAATTAATTTCTTATTTAATAGAATTTATCTTTTAATTTATTAATTAACAATCTTTTTATAAGTTTTTATCCAATAAATTAAATTAGTTTATTTTCAAAATAACGTAACTAATTTAAAGAGTCTTGATAGTGCCTATTTATATGAATAATATTAAATGTATTATTTATATATTTTAATCATAATTTATTTATTTTTTAAAATATAAATTAAAAATTAGAGAGTAAAATTTAAAATCTCTTATATTGATTCAGATGTATTTATTATTAGATTTTAGATTTTGAGTGTTTTAATCATAATTATTATTTAAAAAATATATAATTTAATTTTTTTAAAATTTTTTATCAAAATAATTTTTTTAAAATCACTGAAATAAAATATTTTTTAAACAGTTAATTAATTATTTTAATTTTAATTAAAATAATTAAATAATATAAATATTTAAAATTAAATAAATTAAATAATATATATAATTAAACTTTAACATGATTAATAATGTTGAAATAATTAAATTTTATAAAATATAAGTATATTTTAAAGTAAAAGTAGATTAATAGATTTTTTTAAAACTACATAAATTTAATAGTGATTTTTTTTTCACGTGTTATGCGTGCTTTTTTTGCATTTATATTGTGCAAAATGTCAACTACCGAATTAAGCGTAACCAAATTAAACCTACTTCATGAAAAATTTTACATTAAATAAATAAATAAATCAATATCACATATAAACACGTTGTCAAGATTAAACACGTTTATTTATTTTATATTAAATGATATATATTATAACTTGGAAAGCTCCATTCGTCTTCTTTCTTTATAAAATAATTAAGACCTCTTAATATAAATTTATTGATTTATTTTATTTTTTAAATTAAAAAGTAAACAATAAAAAACAAAATATTTTTATTAAAAAATATTTTTATATAAAATATTTTTTAAAATACAAGTTATTCTTCAGAGAAAGTTTAAATTATAAAAAAATAAATTAAATTGAAATACATATCTAAACAAAATAAACCTTTCATAAAATAATCATTTGCATCCATTAAACAAGCGTGCCTCTAATTAACATATTTTCAACACTTTTCTAAATATTATAGGAATTAAATATAATTATCCATATTATCATGATTGCTGAAGGAAAATTAAAAATGATTTAATTATTATAATTTGTATAAATTTAAGAATTTAATAAATTATTTAAATATTTAATAAATTAATATTAAAAAATACATGATATAATTTGATGTCACTGCAAAGTTGACGGTGGACTGGTGGTGATTTCAATGCAAATGAGATTGCATGATAAAAATAATAATAATAATAATTCAAATATTGAGGTGATAAAAGCGTGTGACATTATGCCATGTCACTGGATAGGGTGGGACCCAGAACGTTGAGAAATGTGGGCCCTAAATGGGTGGTCAAAGTGGAGACAAATCGAAATGTGGACTGCACAAGACAAACAGATGGGCCCATGCTGACATGTTTTTGGGCCCAACCAACTTCATTTTACAATGGGCTAAATTGAAAATTAGATTTTCTTTTTCCCTTAAATAATAATTTTTTTCCAATCAAAT
The DNA here is from genome assembly GCF_001659605.2 of Manihot esculenta. Lineage (NCBI taxonomy): Eukaryota > Viridiplantae > Streptophyta > Magnoliopsida > Malpighiales > Euphorbiaceae > Manihot > Manihot esculenta. Next base: position 2,967,095 of record NC_035170.2, read on the forward strand.
TATTGAATTAATTACAAGTTAATAAATTGACCAAGTAATTTATTAAATATTTAAATGATATGAGACCATACATTTATAATATCTTTTTTCTTAACATGGAATGCACATTGTTTTTATTCATGATGTATATTTCTAAATTTATATATTTTTTAATCTTTATATAATATTATATTGCAAGTAGTTTGCATTACTAAAAATTCAAGAAGAAAATTAATGTAATATATTATTAATATAATAGTATATATTTTTTAAAATTTTATGACATTTTTATAATAATTTTTTCTATTTCAATATATATATTCATTATATTGTTTAAAATTATTAAAGTAGTAAAGAATTTTTTAAAAACATGTATAATTTTATTTGTTTAAATAAAATTTACAATATAATTGCATGGTTTACTAATGTATAAAACTTTTAAGTAATAAAAATTTTTTTTGGATAATTAAATATTATAAAAAATAACTTTCTTAATATTTTGAAATATCTAAATATTAATATTATAATTGAATTAAAACACTAAATATTAACTTTAAAATTATTAAGAATAAAATTTAAAATAATTTTTAATTCAATGTTAAAATTATCTCCAAAACTAACAAATCTTATTAAATTTAATTAGAGTTAATTATAATTTATTGAAGAAAAAAAAGGAGAGTAGCTTTAATTTGAGAATCCACGTCAACATAAGCTCAGAGAGCCCAAGTTCCATGCCAAATAAGTCCACAAACCAAGGTTAGATCTCCGTTGGCATGGAAGTGTAAATGGCCTCCTCAACAAACTTAAAAATTGTTAGACAATTGTAGCTTCGTCCGGTTAAAATCAAGAATTCTATAAATTTCACCAAAATTTAATTTAATTAATTTTTTGATAATTTTTTTAATTTAAAAAATAATATAATATAAATTTTTTAATTTAAAAGAATTGAAATCTTGTTTTTTTTTTATTAAAAATTGAATCATACCAAACCGGAAAAAACTACGTCATGCATGAAATTTTAATTCTTTTAGCCGGTATTTGAATATAATAATGATAGTAAATTTAAAATTTTGGCTAGTGAAGAATACGTTTTCTTGTTTGTAACGCAAAGGAATCAATACTTAGAACAATATATTATTTGATTTTTTGTGTGTAGCGTAGATGAAGAAGGAAGAGAATATTTGGTATACAGTGCTCCACCAATCCAACATGATGACTTATTCTCTTTATTATATGAGATATGATGCAGATGCCAGAGGCCACCGATCCTATGCACCTCCTTCCTTTAGATTCAGATTCCCACCCCTTAATCTTGGACGGACCCACTTCCAATTATTTTTCTCACTTTTATCTTTTTGCCGTTATTACTGTAATTCACGCCGATAACATAAAAACCGGAAATTCCATTTTCAGAATTTTAGATTCAATCAAGTTGCTTGCCTTTAAATTTTAAAAATGTTTTATACTTAAAATTTAAATTTATTAATTAAATAAAAAAACCATATATCACATTTCACATTTTCAAGAGGAAATAGGAAATTTGTTTATAGATTGGGATTTTAATTATTTAATATTTATTACAAAAAGGTCTTCTAATACATGTGATGCAAGAAGGAAAGCAAAGTGAAAAAGGGAAGTTGCCGGAATAAGCAGTCCATATATAATTTAAAAAAATGGAAAGGGCACGTGGGTTGGGTTGTTGTTGGTTGAAGAGAATATTGAAAGACTTGGGTTAGACGAAACCTACCCAACTCCCACCAATGCCGACTTATCCATCTTCCTAAGCTAACTCCTTTGATTTTAAGTGTTTCTTACGTGCTGCCAACCTTTGCTTTCAAGCTGATCTTTCAACTCTGCCATCTATTTATTTAACCATATTCTCTCTCCCCTCTCTCTCTCTCGCTTTTCCTCAATTTTCATATTAGAAAATTGCTCAAGAGATCTAGGACAAATAACTAAAAAACCCCAACAAAACTAATAATTGAATCAATAGATGACATTGCTAAAGTATTTGCATCTGAAGAATTGATTAAACAACAACAATGAACAATCAATGAAATTAATGATAGGGAAAAGAAACTACATATTTGAATTCTTCTGTTCAATTTGTATTACAGCAATTAAATCAATGAATTGAAGGAACACTAGATTCTGTTATTCTGTTAGAGTGTTCTTTATTTCACTGAATCATTTACAAATGCCAAACCTTCCACATTAGGAAGTTGGCAATGAATCATGTGTGTGTGAGAAAATATTACAGAAATTTGAATCAAATCATTTGTACAAGTTTCTTCTTCCCTCTTCCTGTCAATCATTTCCTTTTATTTTTTACATCATAACATGTGAATTTCACCTTCAACTCCATTTCTACCACCATGGCTCTCTGTTATCTTCAGAACTGCAGCCTGAGTCTTGCTGTGTTGCTTAGCTTGATGTTGAGACCAGTATGCATGGGCAGCCAGGACCCTATCCAAGAGCTCCTGGGGCACCGGCTCGCCCCTTCGTTGCTGAGGGGCAATCTTAGCCGTATGAACCAATGTCTTCCATTTATCCTGCAACAGTCGCCATCGCCAGTGAGAAATAACAGTATGGTATGGCTATTCATATAATTTACAAAGACGGCTGACAGAAATCCAAATATTGTAGCATATACATGGACTGCATTAAATGGGGAACAAGTGGAGCTATACAAGTTGCCTCCAATGAAATCCAATCACCTTTTCAATTCCCAAGTAAACATATAAACTTCATTCTTGATATATTTTGTTTTCTTGTAATAAAATACTTACCTTCAAGTCCACATAAGTTCGATGGTCTGCATTTTCAAAAGATCGCAATTTAACATCACGCCACCTGCAAGATAAAGAGGAATACTATTAAGGATCTTTTCAGCATCATTATTTGTCTCCCATTATGAAACACACAACCGTGAACAACACCATACCTTCCAGTTCCAAGCTCTTCAACTGCCTGCACTAGTGCTTCTACTTCTGACACTGAGAATGGTCTCCTGGTTCTGCGCTGTACAAGTTCAGATCGCCTAGCTTTCTGGTTAACAGGAACCACAGCAAGTGCCTCAACACTCACAGGCGGTACTGGAACCAGAGCTCTGGAATCTGACAGTACTTTATCAGTTGATTTGTCAGTATGGGAGGAACCAGATTCATGATTACTGTCAATGTTATTGCCTGAACTAGTCAGTGGAGGAGGATCAGGTGAGCCATCAGAAATTCCCAAATCTAAAACAGGAGCAGCTGGGGACCTGGAATAAAGAAAAAACAAACCTTGTATGAAATGCGTTGCAATACATCTGTACTAAAAAACCAATTGAATGATGCTGAACCATAATCGAATATGTTATCCACCATGCTGTAAAATTTAACACAAAATGCACATAACATACTCAAAACACATTTCTAACTTCCGGTGAAGTTGATATATAGGGAAAGTTAATTTACCTCGGTACAATTTGAGAGTTGTCACATGGTAATGGAATGGGAGGAGCTTCAGTGCACACAATTGGCTGAGCTTGCACAGGAGTAGGTTCTAATGTGAACCCCAAAGTATCAAGGTTCTCTTTGGAACTGATTCCAGCCTGTAATAAGGTTCTGTTATCATCCCTAACCTTCTTTCCGTGACAAAGCACTCCGACACGTAAACCACCTCCAAGTATAGCAGTCACAGCCTCCATAACTGTCCTCTACAGAAAGTCACATAAAAACCATAGAACAAAAATCAGGAATTCAGCAACAACTGCCCCTTCTCAGCAACTTGCCAATGAAAACTATCATTAAATATTCAATCCCGAAGACCTATTTATTTGAAGTATTCAAATCGTAAAAGACACATGCTCATATAGTTGGTATGCAATATCAATATAAAAATAAAAAACGACGAAACAACCTAAGGATACAGCTATTTAGGATGACGTTTACTGAATATATATTAACTGCAAACACGAAGACTGAACATCTGTACCTTCAGTGAACCAACAGTTGCAGTTTCAGGGACCTCAATAAAAAGCTCCGGTATCCTGAAGGACTTAATGCTGAACTTCACTGCACAAAAGAATGAACCAAATATAAGAACCTCTGGCGAATGTAATTAACACCATCAAATGATGTACAAACGTGCATCAATTGAACAATAGGTTAGTACCATGAGAATCCTCGGAATGCAAAGAAGCTTGATGACCTATAGTCGATGATGACATTGACACCTCATTTCCTGAACATAATAAGTAAAACCATTTAGCAAAACCAATGAGCACCAGCACCAGAAACCTGGAAAATCATGAAAATATAGAAGAAATCAAGGTAATAAGGTAGAAAAATACCTCCATGAAACATTGTAGCAGGGACATTCTTGTCTACATTTATGCCTTTTTCTGGAGAATTACAAACACTCTCACTGCTGAACCCTCCATCTGAAGTCACAACTAAGCTATGGTCAGAAAACTTCCTCTTCTTGTAAAGAGTGTCTTGTTGATATCTTTCACGACTGTAACATATCTTCCGCTTACGATGAAGAGGCCTCATTCCCCCATCCAAAAAAGCTGAGTGAAAAAATAAAAGAATAAATCACACAAACACATATAGATATAGTATAGAAGTAACTGAGGCATAATATAAATGAATGGTCATATTACAGATGCTTACCAACTTTGGAAAGTTCGCAATCCTTCAATGTTGGAGCTACTTTCCAGTATTTTGAAGTCAGTAATTTTCTTATTCTTCGATCCCCAATTCGGGATGGATGCCTATATGCCCTTGGCATGGTGCCAGGGTTATTACACCTAGAAAAGTTTTCATCATCATCTCTAATACCTAATTTACTATCATTCATAAGCCTTAAAATAGAGGCATTAGGAACAGGATCCCTGCGTAATGGCACTTTGACATCATTTTCTGAATTTATCGGTGGAGGATATTTCTTACTGGAATCCTTTAAATCACACGTGTTATCAGTAGTCAAACCTCCAGTCTCCAGAGCATCAGCCTCTCGACGTCTGCTGAATCCATTTTCTACAAAATCATCCCTATATTCCCCATCATAAGGAAAGGCTCTCTCTATTTTACAAGGGAAATCATGACATGAATTCTTGCTTTTGCAAATCATAGACTTCACATCAGTACTAATTTTCTTTGAGGAATCTGCATTTGTGATTATTGAGGACTGATCCAGAATGGAATCACTCTCGGAATGTTGGGATTCCTTCAGAATGCACTTTCTATCAATGATGGATGGGGCAAACTCAGGGATAAAAGCACTTTCTTCACAACTTCCCTGATCAACGAACTCAGTTTTCAGCACTTTATCTTCCTCTTGCTCCTGTTTGATAACATCATCACCAACAGCAGGCTGATCATTTGGGTCAGAAGCACTGCTAGAAGAAGAAGTTTCACTCTGCTGCAGTAGTTTTCCAGCTAATGAAGCAAGTAATTCAAATGCACATATTTGACTATCATCAACTTTCTTTTTATGCAGACCCCTCTGCTGGAACCAGTGACCAAGCGAAATATGGTCAGAAGAGTGTTCACAAGCATTGCAATTGAAAAGCTAGTATCTGAAAGTGCAATGCATACTTACCCTAGCTGATCTAGGAGCCCTAGGAATGAAGGGAACATGGAAGCCATTGAAACCATAATCTTGCCTCTTCTTTAGAACCATAGCTTAAGCATACATGTCAATTACACAGTCCACATTCCTTCACTGGCATCAAATCACAAGAATAAATAACCAAATCAGCCAATTATAGATGCAATTAACAACTCCACTTGAACTGCATGGTATAAGAGTGGAAAAAAAAGTCCCATCATCAAGTGAAAATAATAAACACAACCACACAATGTGATATGGTTATCAGCATTGGCTCTTGAGAGATCACCAAAGCAAGCGATGTTATGAACTACATAAATTCACATGCGCCATAGATAATTACCATAGCAGACCCACCAGCCACCACCAAAAAACAGAGATCCATAAATCATGGCTCCATGAGAAGCAGAATATACAATAAAACTTTAAAGAAAAACACAGATGGTCATCTGATAGGATTACATAAGGGCTTAATGATCAACAAAACAATGAAAGAAACATGCGCTCACGCTAAATTGTTCTAAGACTATTACTAGAATTGAAAAAAAAAAAAAAATGCAACTATTGCATCGCGTCAATTAGAATAAAAATCCTCAGATAATTGGCATCAATGTAAATAAAAACTATTTTCCTTTGTAACATCATATTCGCATTTTGAGATCCCAAAACTCCCAACATAGATCAATCTCAAGTTCAAAACCGTGATCGATCCAGCGTAGTCAAGAATAATACATCTGGAACTCTGTTCCGTTAACTACAATTCAAGGTGCTACTTCCAAATCCAGGATTTGGCTTTTGCTCTACATTATAATTGAACTAAAATTGGATTTCAACTTCCATAAAACCCCAATCTACATACTCAATTTTACCAAATTTGATGAATTTATAACTCCTATACAAAATTCAAATCCATTAGCAATTTTCTGAATACACCACCAAAAATAGAGCGACATCTAAATCCCTTAAACCCCAAAGCAGTCCAGTTAAAAACGGAGAACTCCAATTCATAACCATGATGTAAAATTCTAGAGAATTCCGACTCCCGCTCAAATACAATAAATTTGCACCCAACCAACAAGAACACAACTTCAAGGATCAGATCCCGATCTCAGTTTCAATTCAGCAAAACATTATGTACAACTCAAAATCCTCAGAATTCCCGCCGGATTATCGATCTGAACTTGCTCAACAACAATTCACAACAAAACAAAACAATAATTCAAACAAAAAATTGAAGAACAGAGAATTCAACAAGGAATTCGATTTACTCACCTGAAATAAAAGATCTTCGGATTAAAGTCTACAAAGTATGTACATAAAAAACAAATAATTATCTGCTCACTTTGGAAATGGAAAATGAAAAAGAAGAAATCCTTGAGAAATGCAAAACAAAGATCAGAGAATTCAAAAACAAAAGGTAAAATTAAAAGAATTAGAACAAGAAAAAAAAAAACAAATTTCAAATAATTTGAATTCTCATCTCTCTTCTCTCAATGGAATTATGAATTGAGAATGATCTCTAACTAAATGGAGAGGACATTAAAAAAGAAGCACAAAAACCTCTCCTTTTCTCTCTCTCTCTCTCTCTCTCTAAAAAACCACCAAAAAACAGTGGCTTAAACCTCCCTTATATCTTTTTATAAAGTTTTGACCACAAAACCGGACCAGCCAGTGAAAGGGCTGTAATATTACGGGCAATAGCAGGTCACCATAGTCCCTAAACCCCTCTTCTCTCTCTCTACGAATTGTTCAAGGCAAGATGGGGTGTGCCACGTGGCTGCTTCTCTCATAATATTAAACCATGTCAGATTTCTAAATTTTTGGGGATAATGTAAAAAAGAAATAAATAAAACACATGAAAATGGGGAGGTGGATTTGATGTGGGCGCTCACTTCTCGTGTATCCGTCATACTTCTTTCTTATTGGTCCACTTGTGAGGTCCACCGAGTTCATATGCAACTTCGTCTAATGGAACTAAATTTCAAGGACCCTCGGGGGAATATTCTTTATTCTAAATTTTCTAGGATTATTGGGATTTAATACCTCAATTTTTTTTAATCAAAATCCATTTACTTAATAGAACGTATCAACATTAATATAAAATTAATATAACAAAATCCATTGAAAAAAAAATTAATTAAAAACATAAATCAATTGAAAAAAAATTAATTAAAAAATAAATTATTTTTTTTTAAATAAACCACAAGAAAAAATTAAAATTTAATTTAAAGGTATTAAAACAAACGTAATTATTTTTGACCATTTACATGAATTTAAAAGTGAGCATTGTTTAATTTAAATTGAAAAAGCTATCTGAATCGAATTAATTTAAAATTTTAGTTTGATTTTTTTTTATCAGTTTAATTTTTAATTTTAAAATTTTTAATTATTTCAATTCGATTCGATTTTAATTAGAAAAAATTTAAAAAAATTAAATCAAATTAATTAATAATAAAATATTATTTTTAATAATATAAATATATTAAATATATTTTAATTAAGTAAAGTGTATAAATTAAAAAATTTATTAAACTTTTAAATCGATTAAATTGAATTGAATTAAAATCAATTTAATTTTTAATTAAAATCAGTTCGTACCGTTTTTATAAATACTAAAATTTTAAATTTTAATTTAATTTAATTTTAAATCAAATTCAGCGAATGCACACCTACGTAAACAAATACAAATAATTTAGAGAATAAAATAATACATCATATTATGAGATTTATAGTTTTTATTAGATTTAATTAATAATAATATTATTATTTGAATTGAATATATGTGGATTAAAAAAAGAAAGACGAATCTAATTAGCTTCTTAATTATTGTTTTTCCATTCTGGATAAACAATATTAATTAAGTTAACCATACCGAATGATTTTCTATTTAAATTAGAGGGTAGTTGTTAATTATTTTCTCAAATTTATTTTTTATTAAGCAATGTGTCCATATATTTTTAATTGCTAAAATAACATGAGTCATTTTATTTTAATTAAAAATCTCGCATTAATTATATTTATAAAAAAATTACTTTTAAATGTATAAAAAAATTACTTTTAATTATATTTTAAATAAATGTATAAATTACTTTTAAATGAATTTTTAATAATATTCGATTAATATATTTATATAAAAAAGAAATCACAGTACTTCCAACCGTAATATCAAACATGTCCTAAATTTCTCAAAGTTTGAAAACTGATGATAAGCTATAATCAACAAATTCATAGAGCGATATCTATTTATATAGTTAGAAAATAAAATTAAAATCAAATAGGAAACCTTTTAAAGTTAGAATTGTTATTTTGGGATTATATATATTTTAAGTTTTTTTTTAAAAAAAAAAACTATGAAAATTTATACTCTGATTGGAAAAAATAAAATAAAATATTTTTTTAAAATATAATTTTATAAAGTAAGAATTTTCATATTTTAAATTTTAATATTTTTTATTATTAAAAAAAATTTAAAACTATTTGAAAGTTTTTACTTTCATCGAAAAATTTGTGATTTTTAGAATTAAAAAAAAAAAAAGAATTCACGGTAGAATTATTACTATTTAAATTATTAATTGCAGGGCTAAATTCATCATTTGCTTTTGTCCGCTCAGCAATGCAAAATTGCAAATTTCAACAGACGAGCCAATGGAACCACCGGCGGTGTCACTTACAAAGAAAATCATACCCAGCCGTCTTTCCTATAAGTTTGTTTTATTACCCATTTTTATATTTTTAAAATAAAAAAAAACAAAATTATTCATCAAATATAAATAAATAAAATATTTTTTGAAATTTTTGTATAATTATTTGAAAAAAAATAAATGATGTGGCGTGAAAAAAGCATGAAAGGTATCGAAAAGAGTGGACCGAAGCGGCAAACTGGTTTATCCCGTAAAAAGAGTGTCCGCATAGATAATGTACACGCCTTGTTTAAATGAAGTTTCCTTCTTTGACAAGTGTCAAGCAGCCGGTTTACCTGAGGTAACTTTTCTACACGTGTCCGTCAGCATGCGAGTCAAACGCAATAAGCTTCGTGGTTGCGTCTCTGGTCTGGCTCTCTATGAAACTGGACTGAACCTGTTCGAAGAAATTGTTGCTACGAGGAATGTTATCGACAATTTTTTTTTTATATAAGTTAAATTAAATTTTAATTCAACTTTTTATTATTTTTTTTTTTGAATCAATTCAACTTTTTATTAATTAAATTTATATGTTTTTACTTAAAAATTAAATAAATTCTCTTCTAGCATAAATTTTTTTTAATAATACATAAATGTGGGAATTATAGAAGTTATATTTATTATGCAATTTTCTATAAATAATTATATTTATGGACAGGTTGACTATTAGTAACTTGGTGATTGTTAATAGTTTGTGTTGAATAATATTACACGTTTTGCTGAATTTGTATTATACGCAATTTATCCTTATGACCAATTGACCATATACAAATTTTTTGAACCTTCTCAATGAATTCTATCATTTTAATTCAATTGTGTGGAAAAATCAAATTATTTCATCAAACTTTAAATTTGTATTTTTTTTTATATTTAATGGTGGATGAAAAATCAAACAAACTGTGTTAATCGAATCATAATACAAAATATTAATAGTTCAAATTTCAATAGTTCACACTACTTTTAAAATAGTTTTAAACAGACTTTGTTATCACTATTTAATTTTTAATATTTTTAATTAATTCATAATTATTTAGTTAAAAATTGACCTTTGAATTATTATTTCTAATTATTAACATCCATTTGTTTGAAAAAGAACTTCTCACATTAAAAATATTTCTCAAAAAATTAATTTATTTTTTATTTATTTTTTTTATTATTTAGTGTTTATAATATAAAAAAAAATTTAATATATATTTTTTAAAAAAATTATTAATTTTAACTATTAAATATTTTATTATTTAATTTTTATAATTTAAAAAATTTATTAGCCGATTCCTTATAAATTTAAAAAATTTATTAATTAATTTTTTTTATTAAAAATATTTTAAATATTTTTAAAATATTAACAGTTAAAATTAATAAAAAAAATTAATTAGTAAACTTTTATTTATTTCTTTATATATTTTATTTATAATATCTGAGTTCACCCAACAAATTTACCATAAAATTGAGCGCCAACATTACTAAGAGGAAAGGCGGATAGAGATGGTGAACGGAAACTTCCAAAGAGGAGGAGAATCTCCAAGAGATATACTCGTAACTGTCAAAGAAAAGCATTAATTTGGGAGTTAGGACCATGACCCACAAGCAAGTTCTTTCTCTATCTGAAATTTGGCTCTTGTTCCTCTGTCATCAAAACTAGAAAGCTAATAAAGGCACAAATTTTATGAGAAGTGGGTCATTTCTTAATGAAAAAAAGTGATGAGCTAATTGAGTATAGCAATTAGCATAAACCCTCACATGATTGATTCATAGATAGGTGGAGAATCCATGTGATTTGAAGAGGTTTATGACATCTAACTACATGTGATGGCTTGTGGATACAGCATGTGTAGATTAGCTAGCTATTGGCCAGCCAGTTGTCTAACAAAAGACACTGTAAGAAGGGAAGAAATGCAATAGGTGGCAAGGGTGAGAAAAATGTGAGGCTGGTTTTGGCAAATTAACAAACAGATGGTAAACAAGCCAAATTGATCACCCATTAACACTTTTTTCTTTTTCTTTTTCTTTTTAATATATATTAAAGTGCCAAGTATAAGCAGATGATTCAGATCTGGGTTTGGCAAGCTGATTGTGTGAAAAAGTCAATGAATTTTGTTTAACTACAAGTTGAAAACAACGTTGAATTTTGAATTTGCTCGAGATAATCGAGGTAGTATAAAATTCCAAGAGGGAAAAAAAAAAAAAAAGTTTTGAAGATTTTGAAGGCAACTCCATTGGGCTGGGCCGTCTTGATGGGTTTTAAAAAAAGGAACTTTTCCAAGAAAAAGGCATGGGCCAGCGTATTTCCTTTCCTATTAGAATTTTTGAGAATCGGTCATGGCTAAATACATTTCACCATTATATTTATTAGATGTGTTTAATTTAATTTTTGACATAACCTTTCGAATAGATGGAGGTACTGTTTTTTGAATGGATTAAAAATTATATAAATTTACATGTTTTGTTTTAAAAATATAAAAATTAATTTATTAATTATGTTAAAATTTAAAAATTAAAGTATAATTTTTTTTTTAAAAAAATCTGGCTCAGAATATCTTTTCAGCTTAATTAGGATAAAAATAAAAATTTAGGGTAAAAATTCTTGATTTTATTAAATTTTTTTGAAAAATTCAATATCTTAATTTTTAGTTTAAATTCTTGATTTAGCTTGAAGATCAAGAACTTGAGTCTGGCTCTTCTAATTCTAAATTTTAGAGTCTGGGGGTTTAGAGAGGAAAGCAGTTGAAGTAGAGACATTGAAATGGGTTCAAGAGAATTGGATTGAATCTGTTCGAGTTCAAGTTACTTCAGCTACAAAATATATTCTTTTAAAATTTGATTGGGTACCTTATCGTACGCGTTATATAATCTGTAGTCTAATTTTTGAAATTTTAATATAAAATCAAATCGATTAATGGTTTTAATTTTTGAATCAAACTAAAATCTCATACTTTTAAATCAGAATTAAAGCCGACAATTTTAGTTTGATTTTAAATTTTTAAAACAAATCATTTAATAATTTTTTGTTACTTAAAGTTAATACATATAATATTAAATAATTTTTTTAAATTATAAAAATATTATTTCTTTTTAAATATAAATCAGTTGATCCTTTACAATTTAAACTTAACTGAAAGTGAAACTATAAAAAAACTGTGACTATAGCCACTTTAAAAATCGGACAAAAAAATGGAATCAGAATCATTAAAAATTAAACTGTTTTACGATTACAAAATTAAATTAATTTCACTTCAATTTTTAAATTAAATCGAATGGCTGGTTTCGAATCAAAACTGGTCCGAAATTAGCCCTTCGGCAGGCCTACTGAGGTTAATAGATGGGGGAAATGAAATTGGCTGTTGATGAGAGGTTTTTTTTTTTTTTGACCTGATTTGTAAATGCTAATAAATGGAAAAATTAGCTGACAAATCTGGTTGGGCAGAAGAAGAATTGGGGTATGATTAGGGTTTCAATGGGGAGGCAGCAAGTGTAAATTGGGTGACATGACCCAACAGCAGGGCCCAAAAGGCCACTAACTTTAACTTCTCATCATCACCAATTATTTGATGCACCACCACCCACCTGAATTGCTGTGGAGAAGTTTGGCTTCTGTTTTCTCTTTATAGATTTCCTGAAATCAAATCAAATGAAATTAAATCAAATGGAGGGGCCCTACATAAATTGAAATGCCATCCTAGATTTTGTTTTTCTTGAAATTGTATGCTCTTTCTTCATTAGGTTTTGTATATTCTAACAATTGATGTCAATGAAGAGGAGGATAAACTCAAATTTAGAGCCATGTTAAATTGAGAGGATAATATAATCTTTAAATTTGTTAATTATTTCCCCTGTTAAATTTTGGGTTCAATGAAAAAATATAAAAGTTATTTGAGACTGTTAAAATTTATAATTATTAATTAAATAAGTCTATACAATATATTAATCGAAATGAAAAAAAAAAATTTTGCGGCCAATAAATAATATTTAAAACAAATGATAAAAGCAACAGATTTCATTGTTTCTCTGTAGATGATCTACATGGGCCCTGAAATCTCAGCATCTGCCAAAGAATTATCTTTCCCATGTTGGTTGTGCAATTGAACTGCCTTGTTACCTTAAAACTATGATTTGGGGGGCTCATATGCATCATAGATTTGGTACTTACATTTTTTTTTTTACATGATTCTTGAGGAACCCATAAATCCATTTAGCAATATTGATGTTTGATTTTGTGGGTTTTGAATTTTGAGTTGGAATAAATTGGCATGTGAAGTTGAGTGGCAAAGATTGGCCCTACTAATCAAATTGCCTGCTATTTGCATATTTTGCTTCATCTTGACATGACTACCTACCTAAACATCATTTCTTATATGTAGCTTCTCAAGTCTCCTTAGAGTAGTAACTCACTTCTTTTAGAAGCCAACTATTTTTAAAATAGGGTTATTTACAATGTAGTCTTTATGGTTTAGCAAAATTTATAACTCAGTCCTTACTTTTTTAATAAGAAATAATTTAATTTTTGATGTTTCACTCTTTAAAAGATACTATTTTTATTAAAATTCATTGTTAATTAATAAAAAAATTAAAATTTAAAAGAATAAATTGTCTTAAATATTAAAATTACAAAGGCTAAACAATTAAAAAAAAGTAAAATGTGAGGAACTAAATGGTTTAATCTAACAGTAAAGAAGAATTATTTTATTAGGACCTTTTAGAATTCGAAATTTATAATAGTGAGTGAAATTTTGAATTTGTATATTTACCTATTTATTTTTTAAATATTTTTATATTGTTTTATATTAAAAAAAAACCCTTTTAGAATTCAAAAACTTTTTTGACATTATAATGATTTTCATAAAATCTTCAACTAAAATCGCATTCTCATGAATTTCTTTCTGTCCACGAAAACGATCTATCTCCAACAACATTTAAAACATGATGTAATATGATGTATAAAGTTGATTTATAATAAATAAATAAATAAAATATTACCATAATATAAAGGTTGTGGGTTTAATTTATTAATTGATGAAATCATTATTATCATCTAAGTTTACAAAACAAGAAAGCCGACGTAATCCTATCATATCTTTTGATAAAATGCATGCATGACAGAAGCACCCGTTTTCAGTTTTTTGCATTATGAACGAGTTCTGTGCAAAGCAAAGCAGACATTAACCGCTTTAAATGTTTCAAATTTTACAAAAATGTCCACTTAAATTGCCTTGTGATTTTGCAATTTCATGCCTTCAATAACCCAGACAAAGGCTTTGGCCACTTGGGTTTGTCTTGTGGACCTAACTCACCTTGTTCATGGGGGAAACAGATGATCATCCTCTCATCATGAATGAATGTGGAGTATTGTCTTACATTTGCTTTCTCATGTTTCTCATGTCATGCCTATATTGCCAACCCTGTTCATAATGAACTCAATACATAATATATGAAAGAACTCACACTAGGCACTAAGTGAAAAAATTTGAAAAACCTTTCAAACCCTAATTAAGATTTCAAAGTTTTCATAACAAGATTAAGAAGCTAATTATATTGCCTAAACCAATTATGCAGAGATGGCCACAATAATTTTTTACTTATTAAATCCTTCAAGAACCTTTTGCCCACAGTTGATATGAATGGTGGTTAGGTTAGTTAATTAGTTAGTTAGTCTTAACTCTCCATTAAGCATAAAGCAGGCATAATTTAAGAGTCAAAAGTGTAAACAAAGGGCAAAGGGGTGAGGACCCTCATTCTCCTATAGGGATCATGAAAAGAAAGCATGAGATTATGTGGGTTATTGAAGAAAAAGGAAGCTAATTTTACTAAAAAAATTTTGTGGCACTTTAAAATTTAGGGTTTCATTAGATTTTTTTTTTTTATAAAGTTCAAACAAGAAAGAAAAGTAGGATGGAAAAGTGGAGGACCATGTATAAGAGAAAAGAGAAGCTAGGGTTAAAAGAAATGATTCTATATTTTGCTTGCTGGAGAAACTTGGAACATTTTTAAGCGATTGCGTAAAGCTCAATGGAGGCTATATATGTAGGAGAAAGAGAGTGTGAACATGGATTTTATGGCTAAGAGAGGAGGGGAGAGGAGAGGAGACAACACATGGTAACATATGGTCCCTTGCTATCTCCAACATCATGGGCTATCACAGTAACATAATGGTCCTAAAAGCTTTCCATCAAAAGCACGCATTAAGATTTTGCCTACACTACATCCATTATGTTTGCTTCATCAATTTTGATTAAAAGTCTCGAAAATTGTGCATACAAAAAAAATCGATCGAATCGAATTAATTTAAAATTTGAATTTAATTTTTTATTCATTTCGATTTGATTTGATTCTTAATTTTAAAAATTTTAATTATTTCGGTTTAATTTAATTTTAATAAATAATAAATAAAAAAATCAAATCAAACAGATGAGTGATAATAGTATATTATTTTTAATAATATAATACTAATGTTAAAATATTTTAATTAAATTTTAAAATATTAAAAATTAAATGTAAAATATAAAAAAATTATTAAAAATTTAAATCAATCAAATCGAATTGAACCGAATCAAATTGATTCAATTCGATTTAATTTCTTATTAAAATTAATTCAATTTGATTTTTATAAATATTAAAATTTTAATTTTCGGTTTATTCAGTTAAATTCAACTCACTGAATGCTGTATATTTAACTAATAGTATGTAGGGTTTACTGTAATCTTAACTTATTTATTAATCGTAATTAAATTTGATATGGACTAAAATTTTAATTTTCCAATAAATTGGCCAAACCCTAATCACAAAAATACTTTATAGTTGTAATTATATAATTAATAAAAAAATATAATATGAAAATGGAGATATATGGACAACTTCACTATTTAAATAATTATTTTATTTTATTTATATTAGTTTTATTTTATAAACTTTTTTAATATATTAAAATTGTTTATTTACTAATATTTTTAAAAATTTTAATTATAGGTATTCGATTATTTTAAGTAATAAAATGAATTAAAATAATATAGACTAACATATTATGCGGTATCTACTGACCCAACAAGCATTGAAATTAAATAAAATTAGAGCTATAGATTTTAAGTATTTAAGGGTAAATTGAATTTACTTTTGAAAATTATAGAAATTTAATAAAAAAAAAACACGAGTTTATTGGAATTAAAATATAAATTTATGAATTCATTGGTTATACAAAATGTTTCTCACATCATGGTTTTTTTTAATTACATGTTCGATATATTTCATGAATTCTTCCAAGCATAATTTAAAGGTTCTATAAATTTTACAACAAATAATTTATGTATAAAAAAATATTTTTCACGACAAGTGATTATGAAAGACATCATATTTTATACGGTTTGGTTCTAGCAAAAAAAATAGTTGAAAAATATTTTGCACATTGAAAAAAAAAACATATTAAATTTATCTAAAATTATAAATTCAACAAATATAAAAAAACATTTTTAAAATTAAATATTTACATCATCATCAATAAAAAATATTATGATAATTTTAAAAAAATTATTTTAAATCATCATTATTTACTTCTATAATATAATATTAAAGATGAATATTTAATATTTATATTAGTATTAAAATATGAAAAGAGTCAAATAAATATCATATCACAAAATATATATTATAGACTATACACCATATTTTATGATTATAGATCCGATCACTTTATTTTTTATATATTTTTAATAATTAAAAATAGGGAATTTTTTTGTGATTGAAAAAATATTTTATTGTTAAATTTTCACTTTAAATAAAAAGAAAATAATAATAATATCTGATAAATTTAATTTTCTTGCCTTGTAATTAAACATGATATATTCATATTTTTCTCATTGAAAAAGAATTATATGTGACAAAACATTTTGAGAATTGATGTTTATATATTATTCACAATTAAAACAATAAAAGCTTGCAACAAGAAAAAAGTTCCAAAAAAAATCTGAACAAAAAGAGATGAAGCTCAAGAAAAAAAAAAAAAAAAAACTAAAAAGCCTCATCATAAAGCGAAATCTATAAATAAAAAAAATTAATTATGAAATTTTTTAGTCAAGCTCAAGAAAAAAAAATCTAAAAGGCCTCATCATATAAAAGTGAAATCTAAAAGATTTAATTAATTATGAAAAAAAATTACACATTAAGGAATGTTTATGTAATTATCATAATTTTATATATTTTAAAAAAGGAAAAATAATAGTTAATTAATTATGACAAATTTCCAAAAAAGGAATTAGATTTGAATGATTTGGAAGGTATATACTGATTGTTATACCAAAGACTTGCCTGGATTTCTTCCTACCTTATGATAATTGTCATTAACTTTTCTTAATACTTTTGCTAATACTTTATTATGCCTATCTTACGTTTTACTTCAAAATCAAATCTTAGGGAAATTCAATTTTTTTTTTTAAATAAAATCTTAGGGAAATTCTTAGATGTCTCTATTTTATAGGGTGAGTATTCGATCGGTTTGATTTTTAAATAAATTAAAAATTAAAAATTTAGTATTTATAAAAATCGAACCGTATCGATTTTGATAAAAAACAGAACTAAATTAAATCGGTCTGATTTGATTCGATTTGATATATTTAAATTTTTATTAAATTTTTTTATTTTTTACTTTATTTTTAATATTTTAAAATTTAATTAAAATATTTTAATTTTAATAGAATCTAATCTCTATGTATTATTGAAAATAATATATTATTATCACTAATCGATTCGATTCAATTTTTTGATTTTTTTCTAATCAAAATTAAATCGAATTGAAATGAATAAAAAATCGAATTGAAATTTTAAATTAATTCAATTCGATCAATTTTTTTAATTTCAATCAAATACTGATTATCCCTACTATTTAATTTTAAAATTTTTAGATGGACCTATTTAATAATATATATGATTTTTTCATTAATAATTTATATTTTTAAAATTAATACTTTATACATGTATATATTTATATATTTCAAGTTTTTTTTTTAAATTATACTTTATTAATTATTTATTTAAAAAATTAACAATAGATATCAAAATATGAAATCTTAATAAAACCCAATCTAAATGCGATAATAATCATTTCAAATCCAATTCTATCTTAAAAGGTTAATTATATAATAATTAATATAATTTGATTGGACGAGATATATAGAAAATATCAAATTTTGAAATTAAATATTTATATGGATAATCAATTAATACTTTTAAAATTTAGTAATTGTGATATAAATATTGGTGACTATATAGATTTCTTTTAACAATCAAATATTTCTTAAAACTAAATAAAATCTAAACATTAAGAATTAGATCTCAAACGTTTATAGTGCATGGAGTCTATCAATAAGTTAAGTTACAATCTCATTTTTTAAAAATGTTAATTGTTTTAATAGGATATTAGAACAGTGAGGATTTTAAAATTGAATTTTACAAAAATTTAATTTAATTAATTAATTTTTTAATTTATAAGGAAAGATTTTATTTTATTTTTTTTAATTTAAAAAGCTTTCCTGTAAAAATAATAAAATTTTTGTGTCATTTTGTAAATAATTATTTGAATTTTTTTTTTATAAAATAAAAATATGCTAAATAAAGGTAAGCAAATTAGATGCACGAAAATGAAGTTATGCCGTGATTAGTCAATTTTATAAGAAACAGAATACTCACAATGGCCATTTTAATACTCACGTTAGTAGAGATCTCATAATTATAAGCGTGATAAAATATGTTGGGTTGTGTCTACTAATAATAATTTTATATTAAAACTCGTCTTATTTAAAAGAGAGCAAGTCTTGAAATGATTGAATGTAATGGTGCCTAAATTTTTTCTTTTACGGGTGACTGCATATCGATTTATCATATGATTTATTTCAGGTAATACATTATATTCTTATACCTAATTTGGTTATGATTTAATTTGAAATAAATTAGTCGAGTTAATTTTATTATTAGGATTATGGATAGTCCATCAATTTGAATCATATTGAAAAAGAGAATTTTTTTTTTAATTTTAATTTTATTGAATTAGCATTGGTATTTTATTTAAATTCAAATTTAGTTTCTTTAAAACATAAAATATTTGAAAAAAAAAGAATTATCTCAACTCATTTTGATTTAAATTTGTAAACCCTTAATTAATGTAAAAAATTAAATTAAAATCATTAAGAAATTATCCCAATAATCCAATTTAATTTTTTCATCAACTTGCATTTGAAATTTCGTCGAAAAAATTGCACTTGAAATTCGAAAAATAGCTACATCTATTGACATGTTACTCAACGTATTAACCTAATTTGGAGAAAAAATTCTTAATTTCTTAACTAATTTTGTTAAGTAAAATACATTTACAAGACAAAATAGTGTGTATTTTTTTTGTTATTAAAAAATTAAAAATTAATTTAGTCAAATAATTAAAAAAAATCACGAAATTGTGTTTCCAAGCAAGAAATCAATAAATTCGATATAAGAAGTTTAATTTTTGGACTACTTAAATTTTAACTGGAATTTTTAAATTATTTTAGATAAAAAATGAAAGGAATTAAATTAAATATTTAACTTAAAAATTATAGGGGAAACTAGAAATTAGTGGGTGCATAAATGGAGTTGGGAAATGTTTGGTAGAGAGGATGAAATCTAGGTGGCAACTTCACATGGAATGAGTTGGAGTTTGATGGACTAAAAATAAAAATAAAAATAAACACAGCTAGTGCTTAGTTAGCTCATAAGGGTGACAGGTGGGTGTGTGTTGTTGAAAAACAGCTTAATTATTTTTGATGACGTGTACAATCTCAGAGATTTGGTTGATAGATTTGGGATCTCTCCTTAATGCCAAACCTGTGAACCACACTCGCCACCGTCCTAACCGTTTTAACCCTTTCTATTTTCTTTCTAAAAAAACCCACAAATTAGATGGATAGCACTAATCTCATTTCTCTTTTGCTTTTTATTCCATATTAATTTTTATGGGTAAAAAATCTATTTTAATCCGTTAATTATTAATTAATAATTAATTAAAATTTTAATTTTTTTTAATTAAATCTTTTGACTTTTAAATTAAATAAAACTCTCTAAATTAATTGTTATAGAAGATAATACCAAATTACGTGATTCACTAACATCAATATTTTCTTTAATTATGATTTTATATTATAAAAATATGAATTCAATTATTAGTTATCTTCTAACGTTTTAATTTATTATTATTTTTGTCTATACTTTAAATTATTATTTTATGGAAGATTATTTAATTTTTCATGTATAAAAAATATTTAGCTCCTTTATATAATAATAGAAAATAAGACTAAAAAACCCATTAGGCTTTCATGCTTCATGGAATTATGATTGGAGTGGGGTTCTGAAACTCAAGTACTCTTCTTTTAACTCTCACAGTTGACTTCATCTCTTTTGTTTAAGAGATTAGAGAAATGGTTAAGTCTTCTAAATATTTTTTAATATTATTAGTGGTTTTAATTATTGTTGACTAATTTTTAAATGTTATAAATATTGGATTTAGCTCCATATAAATTATTTAAGTTGAATTAGAAGTTTAATATTCTAAATTCTGTTTTTTATAAAAAAAATTATTAAATAATAACTTTTTATAAATCACTTTCTCTACTTCTAAATATTAAAATTAAAATATTAATTAAATTTAAATATTTAAATAAATTATATATTATTAAAAAATTAAATTAAATATTATTAAAAAATTAAATTAAATCTTAATTAAAAGGAACAATTACTATCTAATTATTATAGTATATAAAAATTTACTAATTAATTTATCAATTTTAAAAAATATATTAAAATATTAGTCCACATTTTTAAAAATTTATTAATTAATTAGTAAATTATTAATTTTAATAATTAAATATTAAAAAAATCTAAATGTCTCTAATATAAAGAATTAATTAATAAATTTTTAAAAGTTTAAAAAATTAATTAATAATTTTAAATTATAAAAATTAAATAATAAAATATTTAATAGTAAAAATTAACGTAAAAATATATTTTTTAATCCGTGATCGTCTTACTAAAAGAAGAATATTATTTATAAATAAAAGACTTAAAAATAAAATGAATTAATCACTAATTTCTGTAATTAATCTAAGCAATTGCTCATATGGTGTGATTTAACGTCAAGAGGAGGGTAAGAGCTTAGTAGACGGAAGACCTGAGCGATGGAGTCCACTAAATCGTACGGCTAATGCACGGCGTAATACGTGGACCGATAAATCCGGATAATTTCGGTGGGCCCCCACTTCTTTACCTACGTCCGTTTTGAAATTTTGCCGTCAACTAACTTGAATTTGGCAGGTACATAGTCCAGGCAAGGTACGTCGACCTTTTCTACAAGAAAGAAATATGGATAAAATGTCAAATTTACTTTCTATTATATAATAAAAATTAAAATGCATTTTTTTAATGTATATATTTTTAAATTATTATTAAAATATTATATAAAGTCATTTTTTATAAAAATTTAAAAATATAAATTATGCTCTTTTCAATTTATTTAATTTTATTTAAATTTTTAGTAGTTTAATAATATTTTTAGATAAAAATTTTAAATTTCATATTTTGGCCATGTCATATAGCGCAAGAGCAATTTTGGTATTTTTACAAAAGAAATATATGTAAGTGAAATTCTTGTAATTATGGTTTAATAAATAAATTAAAATTATTATAAATCTCATATTTAATTACATTTCAGTAACTAATTGAATGTAGAAAATATGTTATTGCAAATACGTCCTTCCACAATTATATAATTACTACATTTCCCTCTCCTGGTGGATCTCTTACCAACTTTACCTGTGGGCTATACTTTAATACTTTGACTAATTTAATTTGCGTTTACACTTAGACTAGATTTTTGGTAGAAATAAAAGATGCATTTTAAACTTGAGATTTCTTTCCAAAATTTAAAAAAAATTCAACTTTTTAATTGATTGGTAATTTGATTTAATATATTTCTATATAAAACTTTTTCTGTTGGGTGATTTCCTGCTTTACAAGGCATAGACTGCCATATATAAAATCATAAACTGCCATATATAAAATTATTTTATAAGTAAAATAAATATTTTGGTGATTTAGATGGTAATTCTCTTAATTTTCATATTTATTTTATTCTTTGTCTTTTTAAGGTTTTGTAACGATTTTATATAAATAAATATTGAAGAGTTAATTTTAATTTTTTTTATTACTCACTTAATGGTAAAGGAATTGAAAATAAATGTAAATTGTATGGAACACATTGGTATGAACCATCATGTTAAGCATTAATAACCATAATAGTATGCTAAACTAATGAATTATTAAAATATTATACCCTTTTCGTCTATTTTTTTCTATTAAATTTTTAAACATATAAAATTATTTATCATTTCACGATATCTTATCTTATTTTTTTACGATATAAATATACATTCACACGCTAATATATAATTAGAATATTTATATATATATATATATTTAATTATTTTATTTTTCTATGAATGTTTAAAATTGAATAAATTGATAAAATTGAGGTAATTTAGTCATTTTTTTTTCTACATATACCTAAAGTAAGCAAAGGGCATTACATGAATGCCACAAAAATTTAGAGCATGAACACATTGTTATGAAGTGGGATGGTATTTAGGGTTTCTATTACCAATTGGGAGCCCCACCCTTTCCCTCCACTTTCAAGCCCACCATCTCCCATTCAAGGAAGGGAAGGGAAAATAAAAAAGGGACCAAAAGGAAAGGAAAGGAAAGGAAAGGAAAGGAAAATGTTGGGACAAAAGCTTCTAATCAATGGCACAACTTGTAAGTGAAGCAAAACCCATCATTCCTTCAATGCCCCTACCTTTTTACCAAAACCTTAGTAATAATATTCCCAAAATGGATAAACCCTAAGGGCATTTTTGTCAAACATTATAATGAAAAGAAATGAACTGCTGTAAAATTATATTCACTTGACACTGAATATAATTTAATTTTAATTCAATAAATTGATATTACATGTGTTTATAAAAAGGTTAAAATAAAAAACCCATTCTCCTAGGTTGAAACTTGAAAGGGATTACCGCCAAGGTGGTCTAATTAACAAGAGAACAAAGCAACGCTAATTAAGGGTTATAATTGGGTTTCCACTTTTTGACAATTTCATGCGGCCCCTTGCCTCCATAAATACCAGTCTACTCTTTGCCCTTCTCCTCACACCCCACAATTCTCAGAATTCCTCGTCTCTCTTCCCTTGCCCTTCTCTTCCTCTTTGCTTTCACGGAGCAGAAGTTAGGGAAGCAATCAATGGCTGCAATTTGTATTGTGTCTTTAGTGCTGTTTTTTACTCTTGTTGATGCTAGAATTCCTGGTGTTTACATTGGTGGACCATGGCAGAGCGCACATGCTACCTTTTATGGTGGCAGTGATGCCTCTGGGACAATGGGTACTGTAATTTTTTTGTTAATATCATCAATTTCTGGTTCATTTATGTTGCTCTGCTCTTAACAATCGAGGGTATCTGCATTTTTCATCATTGACCCATGTTTGGTTACTGCATTTCCCAAGAAAAACCCATAACATTCTCGTAATCTCGAGAAACCCATTTGCAGAAATGATCTGATTCTTTCTCTGAATTTATGTGCAGGTGGTGCTTGTGGATATGGAAACCTGTATAGCCAAGGCTACGGTGTGAACACTGCAGCTCTAAGCACAGCTCTGTTCAACAATGGACTCAGTTGTGGTGCCTGTTTTGAACTCAAGTGTGCTAATGATCCACAATGGTGCCATCCTGGTAGCCCATCGATCCTTATCACGGCCACAAACTTTTGCCCTCCTAACTATGCTCTTCCAAGTGATAATGGTGGGTGGTGCAACCCTCCTCGTCCTCATTTCGATCTTGCCATGCCCATGTTCCTCAAGATCGCTGAATACCGTGCCGGCATCGTCCCCGTTTCTTATCGCCGGTGAGAAGATCGAGCTCTTTACTTTTTGTTTACTCCCTTCTATTCCGTTTTCTCATAAAAAAAGTATTATTAATTTATTATAGCTGCAATGGATATATTTACCATGAAAGAAAGGAATATATTTCAATTTTTATTTTTGTTAAAGGTATTTTAACAGAGGAAATTTTCAAAATGTTTAATTAAATATTTTGATTTTAAAAATATTTTATTAAAATATTTTTTTGTTGAAAGGAAATATTTATCCCATATGGTTAGCAGCAAATTTGGCAATTGCTACAAGTTATATTTTAAATCTTCTGATTATTTTTAAAATACCTATGAAAATAATTAAATTTATTTTTTTTAATAGGGTGCCGTGCAGAAAGCAAGGAGGAATCAGGTTCACAATCAATGGCTTCCGTTACTTCAACCTGGTATTAATCACCAACGTCGCAGGTGCAGGAGATATAGTGAAGGCGAGTGTAAAGGGATCAAATACTGGATGGATGAGCATGAGTCGTAACTGGGGTCAAAATTGGCAATCAAATGCTATTTTGGTTGGTCAGTCACTTTCCTTCAGGATCACAGGCAGCGATAGACGCACCTCCACTTCCTGGAATATTGTTCCTTCAAATTGGCAATTTGGACAAACTTTCACCGGAAAAAATTTCAGGGTCTGATTTAGTAATTTTCCCCTTTTTAATTTTTGGATTGTTTCCTTTGGGAAAGGTTGAAATGGGGAAATGTGTGTGAGTAAGCTTTTTAAAGAGGTTCTTTTTCTAATTTTATTGGGTTTTGTGGGTAAAAGGTGAAAAAGTTAAAATGTAAGGAAGGAGCTGAGGAGGCTGCAAAAGTCAAAAGGCCCGCAGCTTTTATTATCCTTCAATATATATACATGATATTTTAATTTTATTCATTTGTTGCCCAATTAATGTGTGGTTATAGAAGGGTCAGGCATTTGGTATCCAACGGTCATTACTTAAAGGAAAATTACTATTTCATCTTAATATTATAGAAAATTTTACATTGCATATTTCATTTTGATTGCATGGTTATCTATGAATTGAAAATTTGAGAAGGAATAAAGTTTCCCTAATAAAAGGCAATTGTCCAAGTTGAGATTGAAGATGTTAAATGGAAGAGATGCTTTTAATATCATCTTTTTCTATGTTCGCACCGAAATGTATTCTTTCTTTTTCTCAAATTTCTTTAGTGGCCAATTTGAATGTCCAATAATAATAATAATAATAATAATAATAATAATAATAATAATAATATATTGTATAAATTTTAAAATTAAAAATAACTTTTTTTAATCTAAAAATTAAAATTTTTTAATAATTTTTATATTCAAATAATTTTTTTAATTAAATTTAAACTAAAATATATATTTACAAATTTAATTTGATAATAAATATATTTAAATAAATTTAAAAAAATTTAAATTCTACACTTAATTTACTGTCATTATTTAAAAAAAATTAAAATATGTAACTTTATTTTAATTTCAAGATATTTTATTTAATATTTTTAAAATTTAACATCATTAATATAGTTTGACTTTTGAGGCTTAGAGCTGTCGTCATCAGCCCATGAGAAAGGAAGGGTAGAACATGTATGTTTGTATACGTATAAGGGAAAATTTCCCATGCAGTATAAGTTAATTTGTAAGTTTAATTAATTAAAAATTAAAATACTACATCTCATAATATCTATTATAAAGTTTATATATTCAAATCAACAAAATTAATTAACAGATTTATTTTTAAAAAAAAATCCATAATAATTTATTTAAAATACTTTTTAAATAATTATATTTTTTTATATATTAATATTAAATGATTTAAAATTAATAAAAATATATATAAAAATAGTAATTAATACTATTTTGAAAATTTTAAAATAATTGATAATTTGGAATAAAAAGTTTTCTTCAAAATAATAATTATTGCAGGACAAGGTAATAACATGGTAATATGTAAGTGCTACCGTATTTTGAAAAAGTTTTTCTCTAATTCTGAATAATTATATGAGCTTTAGATTGAATGAGATGCATGCAAGAAATTATATATCTATATATAAAAGATGTTACATAATACTCGTCTAAAGTAGATAGTGACATGATATCATAAAACTGGCCGTATGGTAAAAATTTGATAAATCATACGTGATTTCAACCATAGAAAAAAAGCCCAAACGACCATAGTGAGCTATCCAAAGAGAAAATGAGATCTGAGCGCTTTAGGATAGGTAAATCTTAGGTCGGATAAAACTCGCTCTCATAACTTTAGGGTGAGACTTTTTGAGAATGTTACCGCTAACAACTGCAGTCTAGAGGATTCCTTTTATGCCTTCCAATACGAGATTCTCAATCAATTAGCTAGTGAAGATCATTTACCAACGAGCTGGCTACAACATTGTCGGATTTTCAAGAAATACTATATTTATACTTACCTTCTTATAGTATAAAAAGAGAATGATCATAAAGGCAAATGTATGTTATTCTGAAACACTACTTAAGTTCTAAGTAGTTCATTGTTTTCTTTCCATTCTTTAGTATACTGACTTAAGTATCGGAATGACTGCTGTGAGCATCCATTACCACCTCACATTCTCTTCATTGCAGGTTTAGCCAATCACAGCATAGCTCTGATCTGACCACATCATCATTTTATTTTCAGCAACATCATTTGGTTCCGTTGCCAGAAAATCCATTAAATTCTCTATGTTCATTTGGATTAAAACTGATCTTTTATCCCTTTTTTCTAAAAAAGAAATCTCTCTTTTTTATCTTTAGAAATGGTCAACAGTTCACAATTTGTTGCTAAGATTGTTACCAATGAGGATGTTATCATTTATTCCACTCTTGGTAGTGGAAAAAATACACCTTCTATTGTCAACAAGGCAAATATCAACAATCTGAACATCGAGTAAATGCTCCAGTACATCAGAAGGTTGCAGGTTATTTTCGAGCAATATAAAACTCAGAAAGAGGCATCACTCATGGCTCCCAGGGAGAGGGAGGAAGTTTCCGTAGAGACCTCAAGGACTCAGACAGAGGCAATCTAGACTCAGTCCAAAGGAAAAGACAAGTTCGAGGAAGATGCCAAGAAGGATGGAAAGAGAACAAAAAGATGGGTCAGAAGTAAGGTCAAAAGTCGAAGAAGAAAGGATATAAGAAAAACCATAAAAGTTATCCAGTCTCCCAAGGAAGGAATAGACGAGGTAAGTATAAAGAATATACCCCATTGAATGACTCACAAATGCATATTCTAATGTGGATTAGAAAAAATAACATAAAGATTAGGTGGCCTCCCGAGCTCAACCCTAAGAGAGCCATAAAATGAGACAAGACTAAGCACTGCCATTTTCATGAAGGCAATGGACATACAACAGAGGAGTGCCAATATTTGAAAGACGAGATCAAGAGGTCAGTAAGAAATGACACCCTTCAAAAGTTCATTAGAAAGAGTAGAAGAGATAGGAGACCCGAGCGCAAGGTAACAATTCTCGAAACTACCCAGTGAATTTGTGGGGGTTACTCATATATTTGTAGGAGGGCCGAGTGTTAATAGGGATGACAATAAGGAGAATATCACAGATGTCCAGCTCCTAAGTCAAATTTCGAGTCTTAAAAACAGTCAAGTCAGACGACTGAGTCTTTTATTTTATCCTTAGAGAAATATTTGTGATTTATGGTAATGCTATAAAATCATGATGCATTCTTCAAGCTTCTTTTATGATAGGAAAATCAAAATCTTTGGATGAGAGTATAGAGACAAGAACATGGGCTATAAAGCAATTGCCAAGCTAATATTCGGGCGTTGGTCCGTAGAAATAAATTCATAAAAGGCCATAAGGCCTTCCGAACATGGATCCCATATAACAGGGCATCTCATGCCAGGCCACAAGTCAATCGCCAGGCCAAAATTCGGGCGTTGGTCCGCAGAAACACATTCATAAAACGGCCACATAGCCATCCAAGTATGGATCCCGCATATACTCCGGGCATGGGTCCCGCACATAATCTGAGTATTGGTCCGCAGAAATAAATTCTTAAAAGGCTACAAAATCATCTGGGCATGGATTCCACACCATAAGGCATTTAATTCCAGGCTTGAAGGCGGGTATATGCCATGCTGACCTACCGGGTATTAGTTCCGAGGAGTTTCGAAAGCATTTAATGCCAGGCCTCAAGGTAGGTACAAGTCAGGCCGACCTACCAGGAGTTAATCCCGCTTCAACAAGAAGTTTCTAGGGCATTTGATGCTAGGCCACAAGGCGGGTATATACAAATTGACCTACCAAGTGTTAGTCCTGAGGAGTTTCTAAGGCATTTAAGGCCAGACCGACCTACCAGGTTTTACTCCCGAGAAGTTTCTAAGGATTTAATGCTAGGCCTTAAGGTGGATATAAGCTAGGCCAACCTACCAGGTGTTAGTCCCGCTTCACGAGAAGTTTCTAAGGCATTTGATGCTAGGTCGACCTACCGAGAGTTAATCCCGAGAAGTTTCTAAGGCATTTCATGCCAGACCATAAGTTGAAAATCCGTCAGGCCAGTAGATCGAGTATTAGTCCCACTAAAATAAGGTGGGTATATGTTAGGCTGACCTACCAGGTGTTAGTCCAGCTTCACGAGAAATTTCTAAGGCATTTGATGTTAGGATGTAAGATGGGTATATGTCAGGCCAACCTAACCGGAGTTAATCCCGAGAAGTTTCTAAGGCATTTCATGCAAGGCCATAAGTCGAGAATCTGTTAGGCCAAAAGAGCAAGTATTAGTCCCACTAAAACAAGGCCATAAGTTAGTCTAGAAGATCAGGTGTTAGCCCCGCTTTATAAGGTGTTTCTAAAGTATTTCATGATAGGCCTCAAGGTGAGAATACATCAGATCGACCAACCGGGAGCATTAGTCCCATCTCATAAAGAATTATAACATGTGTCACTGCTCTTACAATCACTCCCGGAAATCTAAAACTTTTTTCAATGAGGAAAATGACCAAAAGATCGTCAGGGTAAGAAAATGCTCGAAAACTCGCCATGACTGTAAAAGACCAGGAAGCTCGTTAGTGCTGTAAAATGCCAAAGAGCTCGTCAGAGTTGAGAAAATGCTTGAAATCTTGACAAGGCTAGAAAAGGCTAAGGAGCTCGCAAGGGTTAGAAAAATGCCTGGAAGCTTGTTAAGGCTGGAAAATGCTTGAAAACTCGACAAGATTGGAAAAGGCCAAGGAGCTTGCAAGGACTAAAAAAATGCCTGGAAACTCGTAAAGGCTAGAAAAGGCCAAAGAGCTGGTAAGGGTTAGAAAAATGGTTAGAAACTCGCAAAGGCATTTGATGCCTGAAAGCTTGTTAAGGCTAGAGAAAGCCCGGGAGCACGCCAAGGCTAAAAAAATTTCTGGAAGCTCACAACAACATTTAATGCCAGAAAGCTCGTCAAGGCTAGAGAAAGCCACTCCAGGGTTGGAAAATACCCGAAAGCACGATAAAGCTACAAAAGGCTTGAGAGCTCGCAAGGGATAAAAAATGCTCGAAAACATGTCAAGGCATTATTATATCACTCAGATCAATTTTTGCCAAGACAAGATCTTAAACCTAATTGGTCGGCAGGGAAACAAGAAGAAAGTAAGGAGATCATGTGCTCAGTCCGGATAAACAAGCCAAATAACCAAGATCATGAAGACAACTGTTGTAATACCCGGCTAGAGTCCGGCATCAGAATTCCTATAGTCCGGTGAAATCTCAGGTGTCAGAATCCTCTAGTAAGGTAATACATATGTTTTCTAAAGAGTTTTAAGAGTTTTTCATGTTTTAAAGTGTTAAAAGAAATGATTTTTTGAAAGGAAAAGAACCAAGGGAGTTCAGCAAGGTTCGGCCGCCGAAGGTCAGTTTCGGCCGCCGAACGTTGCATGGTTTCGGGAGGATGTTCGGCCGCCGTAGTTGGTCTGGCCAGCCAACTATAAAAGGCCAAAGGTCGGTGGAAAGGATAAGATTTTCTTTCCCTTCCCATTCACAGAGGTGAGACCATGATCTTCCTTGGGTGATTTTCATGTTTTCTCCAGATCTTTCAAAGTTTGAGTAGTTTTTGTGTGTTTTGAAGGTTTTTAGCAAAAACAGCGAAGTTTGGAAGCTTGGAGCTTTAGGAGAGGATTTCTCCATATCTCCACGTTGGGATCGTTTATTCTCTTGTTTGGAAGAGGTAAGTGAAGATCCTGAACTTCCTTTCGTGATTTTTGAAGGTTTTATGGAGTTTTTATGGGTAGTATGCATGATTAGGTTTTGGTGAGGTTTTCGAAGATTTTTGTGTATAAGCATGTTTAAGTGTTGTTTGATATGTTTGTTTGAGGTTTTAGGATAGTTTTGGACCTCTTTATGCATGATATATGGTATGTGCTAGTTGGGAGTAGTTGTTATGTATGTTGGGTAAGTTTTGGGTGAGTTTTGCATGAAACAGAGCTGGTCTCTGCCCGATGGGCAAAGCCAGGTTCGGCCGCCGAAGGAAGGTTCGGCCGTCGAACCCCTTGTGGAGGCAGTTTCGACTGCCAAAGCTTGCCCCCGAAAGCTAGGCTTTCGGTTTAGGAAGAGACTTTCGGCCGCCGAAAGAGGAAGTTCGGCCGCCGAAAGTGCCCGAGTTTCGTCTCTGGATGAGACTTTCGGCCGCCGAAGGTGCTGCCGAACATGCATGAGTTTCGTCTCTGGAGGGGGGTTTCGGCCGCCGAACCTGCCGCCGAAAGTGCCCTGTCCAGCCTTCTTTTGCATGTTTTATGTGATTGTTTTAGGATCTTTTAGAGGGTTTTTGGGGGAGTTTTTAGAGATGTTCTTGAGTTAGTTTGGTCCCTCATTTGAGTCCACCTGTGTAGGAACGGACCAGAGGAATCAGGGAGGTCAGCAGTGAGCACTGCTTCAAAACCTGCAGAGTCAGTACAGAGTCAGCCAGAGGTGAGTGGAACTAAACTTAATGTTTTAATATGAGAAATGAATATTTTTATCATGTTTCATGCACCATGATTATGCAATAGGTTGACTGCATTAGTGTACACGAATATGGCGCATTGCATTTTTCCATGTACTTGGCACTGTTCCTTGTACATTGTATTGTTGTGGGATGGACATAGGATGACTCATTAGCCCTCACATCAAGACCTGAGGAGCCCCATCGAGGGCCGGGCACAGTAAAGTCCTGAGGAGCCTCTGAGAGGGGCCGAGCACATTGTACTCCGGTACTATTGATTGCATAATAAAGACCTGAGGAGCTCCTTTGCGGGCCGGGCACAGATTAGAGGGAATTTTGAGTCAGTCCATCTGAGATGGGTGATTACTTGTGATGTGATGCATTCCATGAGAGCATGATTTATCACCTGTTTTATTACATGTTCTACTCACTGGGCTAGTATAGCTCACCCCTCTCCCATAACCCCAGTTTTGCAGGCTCAGAGTTCAGAGGGAAGTCAGCAGGGTACAAGAAGAGTTATGTAATAGCTAGTGTGGACATGTAATTGTATAGAGATAGTTTATATTGTACAGTGTATAGAGTTGTGCTTGACTTATAAGAGTTGTAATCCCTTTTGTATATACATGGTCTGTTTATGAAAATGATTTTATTGTATATGTATGAAAAACCAGGCTTAACAGGATATGGCCCGCCTAGAGCAAGGATGAGAGCTCTAGCAGGGGTTTTATAGTACAGAGATAGAGTATGCACAGGTTGAGCCTTGGAACAGAGAAAAGTTTTAATTTTTACAGAAAATGTTTGATCATGTATGGGATTTCACAGGTACACAGAGTTCACAGCAGGCTTGCTACGGGTCCCGGCGGCCTTAAGCCGATCTGGATCCTAGCGCCGGTAATAGTTCAGTTTCCGGGCTGTTACAGATTGGTATCAGAGCCTGGTTCACATGGTCGGACCTATATAGATAGAGTCGGGCTCATAGAGGTTATAGTTGGTCAAGCACCATAGGAAAACATGTCCACTAGGATAGGATGTCAGTCCAGTCTTTATGATGATGTGGAATGCCATGATTCATGCATGTGCATTATATTATATGTGATGTATGCTGGAGGTTCATGTGTTCCCACATGGACTATATGTTGCTGATGTGTTATGTTATGTGCTGTTTTCCAGAGAGTTAAGATGCGAGGAACTCATCGATCCGCAAGATTGACTGGAGTCCCACCAGAAAGTGAGGGTACAGCTGCTCGTCCTCCTGCATTGCCAAGGGCAAGGACTCACAGGTCAAGCAGGGAAGGAACGTCAAGAGACCCTAAAAGGTCTTCTGACGAGAGCAGAAGGGGTATAGACAGAGGAGGAAGGTCAGAGGAAGAGAGAGATGCTATGGATGTTGACCAGAGCAGAGATGAGAGTATGGGTATAGGAAGGACGGAGGAAGGTATGGGGGAGTCCCAAGGAGGCGCTCAGGGCTCGGGGTATCCGATGGGAGGTACGTCGGATTACTCCAGCTTTGCTCCATATCCACCCTATATGCCCTACATGCCTTATCCTTCTTTTTACCCACCTTACCATATGTATCCACCCCCACCTTTTCATCCAAGTCCAGCACACCCTGAATCTAGAGAAATAGTACCTCCACCACCACCACCTGAATCAGTAGCCCCTGTTGTGGAAGCACAGCAACCCAGTTCTTCAGGGGGAAGTAAGGTGAAGATGACAGAGTACTTAAAGTTGGATGCTCCTAAATTCAATACGGGAGACGATCCTTTTGAGTATCTCAGTGCAGTCAGAATGATAACAAGTGAGTTGGGAGCAGATGATAGCAGAGCCATTGAGATGGCAGAGTTCACATTAAAGTGCAAGAAAGCAAGAGAATGGTTTAAGAACTATGTGGACCCCAGAATAGACAGTATGACTTGGGAAGAGTTCGCCAATGAGTTTGCTGGGTGGGCTTTTCCTGACAGTTCCAGGGAAAGGAAGGTCGTAGAGTTTGAACAGTTGAGACAGACAGAGGACATGAGCATTGACGAATATACAGATAAGTTCCTGGAGTTGTTACCGTTTGTGGGTCAGACTTATGATACTGATCAGAAGAAGGCAAGGAGATATGCCACAAGGCTTCATCCCAGGTATTTCTCCTTGATCCTTCCAGCAGAAAAAGAGAGTTTCCACTCCATTGTGGATGCAGCCAGAAAGATGGAGGCGAGTGCCATCATACAGGGAACAGTGAAGCCGCAGGTGGCACAGTCTTCGGGTTCTAAGGCCCCCAGTACAGCAGGTTCTGGCAGTAAAAAGGGAGAGAAGTTCAAGTCTAAGAGAGGAAAGTTCTGGAACAAGATTAGATCTGGTCTGGGAATGGGTAGTGGCTCCAGCTCTGGCGCAGACAGTCCAGTATGCAAGAGATGTGGGAGACTGCACAGAGGAGTTTGTCGGCTGGGATCTACAGCCTGCTATAGATGTGGACTGGAGGGACATATTGCACGAGAATGTCCTCAGGCGACCTTAGTGGCACCATCCCAGCAGATGACCTCAGGCAGTGTAGCACAGCCAGCAGCTTCAGCCGTACCACAGAGCAGTGGCAGAGGAAGAGGAAGAGGGTCATCCTCTTCATCAGGGATGGGTTCCCGAGGTGCAGGTCTGTCAGCCCCAGCACGGATTTTCACCATGACTCAGCAGGAGACAGACACTTCGAACACAGTGGTGTCAGGTAATCTCATCATTGGGTGTTCAGAGGTGTATGCTTTGATAGACCCCGATGCTTCTCACTCTTTCATTGCTTCTAGAGCCGTATAGAGATTG
The DNA here is from genome assembly GCF_001659605.2 of Manihot esculenta. Taxonomy (NCBI): domain Eukaryota; kingdom Viridiplantae; phylum Streptophyta; class Magnoliopsida; order Malpighiales; family Euphorbiaceae; genus Manihot; species Manihot esculenta. The sequence goes on from NC_035170.2 coordinate 3,001,033, forward strand.
GGTTTGATAGTCTCCGAGTTAGAGTGTCCTCTTTGGGTTAGTGGACCCAAATGTGACCCATCATTGGCAGAGTCAGTCTGTCGGTTCAGTCCAGTGTGCATAGAGAGTAGATACCTTCCAGCTGACCTTGTGGTTCTAGAGTTGACAGATTTTGATGTCATTCTAGGGATGGATTGGTTATCTACATACAGTGCTACCTTGAACTGCAGGGACAAGGTAGTCAGTTTCAGAGACCAAGATGGGTCAGAGTGTGTCTTCAGAGGAGATAGGAGGGGGACATCTAGAGGTGTGATATCAGCCCTTCAGGCTCGTAGATTGTTGAGGAGGGGTTGTCAGGGGTTCCTGGCTCATGTAAGAGAGCTAGACAGTCAGGTTAGGGAACCATCCTTAGTACCAGTTGTTAGAGAGTTCCCAGATGTGTTTCCTGAAGAGCTTCCAGGACTACCACCTGATAGGGAAATAGTGTTCGAGATAGAGTTGATGCCTGGTACTAGACCGATCTCTATCCCTCCCTATAGGATGGCACCAACAGAGCTGAGAGAGTTGAAAGAGCAGTTACAGGAGTTGGTAGATAAGGGTTTCATCCGCCCGAGTACCTCACCTTGGGGTGCTCCAGTATTGTTTGTCAGGAAGAAGGATGGATCTCTTAGACTTTGTATCGACTACAGACAGTTGAACAAAGTCACTACCAAGAACAAGTATCCTCTACCCAGGATCGATGATCTATTCGACCAGCTGGCAGGAGCAGGTTGTTTTTCTAAGATAGATCTGAGGTCCGGACACCACCAGTTGAAGATCAGGGAAGAGGATGTACCCAAGACCGCTTTCAGTACCAGATATGGGCATTATGAGTTCCTAGTAATGCCGTTCGGGTTGACTAACGCCCCTGCAGCATTCATGGATCTTATGAACAGGGTTTTCAGAGAGTACCTAGATCACTTTGTGATTGTCTTTATAGATGATATCTTAGTGTACTCCAGGGATGCAGAGGAGCATGCCCAGCATCTGAGGATAGTCTTGCAGACTTTGAGAGAGCATGGCTTGTATGCCAAGTTCTCCAAGTGCGAGTTCTGGCTGAGGAGCATTTCTTTCTTGGGGCATGTAGTATCAGATGAAGGCATAACAGTAGACCCCAAGAAAGTAGAGGCAGTAGCCAACTGGCCAAGACCCACCACAGTGATAGAGATCAAGAGTTTTATGGGTTTGGCAGGCTATTATAGGAGGTTCGTTCAGGACTTCTCGAAGATAGCTGCTCCTATGACCAGACTGACCAGAAAGAACCAGAAGTTTGTATGGTTAGAGGAATGTGAAGAAAGTTTTGAAGAGCTGAAGAGACGGTTGACTTCAGCACCGGTGTTAGCTCTGCCGATCAGTGATGAAGACTTCACAGTGTTCTGTGATGCATCCCGAGTGGGATTAGGTTGTGTGTTGATGCAGAATGACAGAGTGATAGCTTATGCTTCGAGATAGCTGAAGAAGCACGAGCTGAACTACCCGACACACGATCTTGAAATGGCAGCTATTATCTTTGCACTTAAGATGTGGAGGCATTACCTTTATGGGGTAAAGTGTGAGATCTTCACGGATCATAAGAGCCTGCAGCACATCTTGAGTCAGAAAGAGCTGAACTTGAGGCAGAGACGGTGGGTGGAATTGCTCAGTGATTATGATTGCAAGATCCAGTATCATCCGGGAAAGGCTAATATTGTAGCTGATGCCTTAAGCCGGAAGTCACTTGGCAGTTTATCCCACATTACAGTAGAGAGAAGGCCGGTGGTGAAGGATTTCTACAGGCTCATGGAAGAAGGGTTACAGTTAGAGTTATCTGGTACAGGTGCTTTGATTGCACAGATGAGAGTTACACCCGTGTTTTTGGAGCAAGTGGCTCTGAAACAGCACGAGGACCCTGAGTTAGTGAAGATTGCCAGGACTGTTCAGTCAGGCAACAGTGCAGAGTTCAGATTTGACAGTGAGGGGATTCTTCATCACGGGAAGAGATTGTGTGTACCAGATGACAGCAGTTTGAAGGAAGACATTATGAGGGAAGCTCATAATGCAAAGTATAGCGTTCACCCTGGAGCCACCAAGATGTATCAAGATCTGAAGAGAGTGTATTGGTGGCCAGCCATGAAGAGAGAAGTGGCACAGTTTGTGTCAGCCTGCGAGATTTGTCAAAGGGTGAAGTTAGAGCACCAGAAGCCGGCTGGGATGCTTAACCCACTGCCGATTCCAGAGTGGAAATGGGAGAACATAGCCATGGATTTTGTAGTGGGGTTACCGGCGACGTCCAACAGGCTAGACTCCATCTGGTTGATTGTGGATAGACTGACTAAATCTGCTCACTTCATTCCAGTCAGGAGTAACTACTCTGTGGACAAACTTGCGCAGGTGTATGTAGAAGAGATAGTGAGGCTGCATGGAGTTCCAGTGTCGATAGTATCAGATAGAGGACCTCAGTTCACCTCCAAGTTTTGGCGGAGTCTGCAAGCTGCTATAGGCACAAGATTGGATTTCAGCACTGCTTTCCATCCACAGACAGATGGTCAGTCAGAGAGGACCATCCAGACCATAGAAGATATGTTGAGAATGTGTGTGTTAGACTTTGGCGGTTCTTGGAGGCAGCATCTACCTCTGGTGGAGTTTGCCTACAATAACAGCCATCATGCTAGCATAGGGATGGCCCCTTATGAAGCTCTGTATGGGAGGAAGTGCAGAACGCCTGTTTGCTGGGAAGAAGTGGGAGAGAAGACTCTTGCAGGGCCAGAGATTGTAGAGATTACCAGCAGGCTAGTGCCTATCATCAGAGAGAGAATCAGAACAGCTGTTAGCAGACAGAAGAGATATGCAGATGTCCGTAGGAAGCAGATAGAGTTCCAGGAGGGGGATATGGTATTGCTGAAGGTGTCTCCAATGAAAGGAGTGGTTCGCTTTGGAAGGAAGGGTAAGCTAGCTCCACGGTACATTAGTCCCTTTGAAATCTTGCAGAAGATCGGGAATGTGTCGTATAAGCTGGATTTACCTGTTTCTATGGAAAGAATCCATCCGGTTTTCCATGTTTCCATGCTAAGGGAATTTATGTCAGATCCGGGCAAGGTTCTCAGTGAGCCTGATGTAGAGATCTTAGGAGATCGCACCTATGTAGAGGCTGTGCGGATCATTGACACCCAGATCAGGAAATTAAGAAATAAGGAGATTCCGATGGTAAAAGTCCTGTGGAACCACCATAATCTTGAAGAGTGCACTTGGGAGACACGGGAGTCTATGCTCCAGCAATATCCCTATCTATTTTAAGGTTAGTTTTCCCCTTTTTGTTTGTGTTTATGTGTTTAGATGTTTGAGGAACATTCGGGGACGAATGTTCTTAAGGGGGGGAGAATGTAATACCCGGCTAGAGTCCGGCATCGGAATTCCTGTAGTCCGGTGGAATCTCGGGTGTCAGAATCCTCTAGTAAGGTAATACATATGTTTTCTAAAGAGTTTTAAGAGTTTTTAATGTTTTAAAGTGTTAAAAGAAATGAGTTTTTGAATGGAAATGTAATACCCGGCTAGACTCCGGTATCGGAATTCCTACCGTCCGGTGGAATCTCGGATGTCGGAAACCTCTAGAAGGGTAATATCATGTTTTCATAAAATATTTTCATGTTTTTAATGGTTTTTAGTAAAAAGAAAATGAGTTTGTGAATGAAAAGACCATGGAGGCTTTTCAAGGTTCGGCCGCCGAAACTCGAAGTTCGGCCGCCGAACATTTGAGAGTTTAGGAGGGAAGTTAGGCTTCCGAAAGTTGGCTCAGGTTCGGCCGCCGAACCCCAGGTTCGGCCGCCGAACCCCATGTTCGGCCGCAAAACTTGCATGAGTTTAGGAGGCACTTTAGGCCTCCGAAGGTGGTCTGGCCAGCCCCTATATAAGAGCTCAATCTCCGAAACGGGCGAGTTTTCTCTCCATTTTCGACCACGGTGAGTTCTTGCCCTCCCATGGTTCGTTTTTAATGATTTTCCTCCGATCTTTCATGTTTTAACAAGCTTTATGTCGATTTGAAGGTTTTTGAACAAAAAGGAGCAAGTTTTAGAGCTTGGAGACCCAAGGAGTTAAATCTCTCCCAACTCCAAGTTAGATCGCCTCTACTCTCGATCTTCAAGAGGTAAGAGTCGATCTCTAGCTTACATTATGTTTTAAACAAGTTTTATGCAAGTTCATGGGGTAGAATGGCATGTATAGGTTTATATGAGTTTTTGAGTTAATGTTGTTTGAATGAACAATGTATGTTGGATGTGGATGTTTGATGTGTTGTAGATGGGGTTTAGGATAGTTTGGAGCCCCTAGGAGCTCGTATGCTTGTGTATTGACAGAGCGCATTTTAGGCCATATTATCATGATCTTAATGATGTTTATTTGCACAGTTTCTGCCTAATTTGGTTGTTTTGTTCATGTTCTACAGAAACTAGGTGTGAAAAGACATTCTGGAGAAAATGTGGTTAAAACTGCCAAAAAGTGCCAAATATGGAAAGTTCCAGAAAAGGAAAGTTTTCATATATGGAAAGTTCCAAATAAGGAAAGTTTCATATATGGAAAGTGCCAAACAAGGAAAGAGTCAAAGAGCGCAGCCAGCAAACTGTCCAAAATTCGAACTGCAGAATCCTTCCTGCCTTGTTTAGAACATGTGCTAAGAAAGGAAAGTTTTCAAATAAGGCAGGTTTTCAGAAAAAGAAAGTCTTCAAATGAGGAAAGTGCAGAGACAAAAGCAAATAAGGAAAGCTCAGTCAGGAAATTATTTGAATTTCGAATCGCAGATCTTTCTTTCCTTATTCAAAGATGTGCACGTACTGCAGCAGTCAAATCTTCCAATTTAGGCAGCAAGGTCTCATCAAGGCATACTTGCCTCTTCTGCGTTCAGCGTTTAAAATTCAAATGAAGGCTCCACCTAAAAAGGAAAGAATGGACATATATCTTTCCACTTCTGCACATTAATGACTGCATTCTCCTGCCTCTTTTGCAATCCATGCGCGCGCCACCTCTTCTAGAAGCATGATCCGCGCATCCTTCCTCTTCTGAAAGCCTTAGTACGTGCATATTTCCTTATGAACATCAAGCCACGACTTTTCTTCCTCTATTGGCAGCCTTGGATCGCTCTTCCTTCCTTTTCAGACACAAGGTACGCTCCTTTCCTATTCTGAAAGCCATCTGCGCGCACCTGCCTTCTGAAGTGCATGCACTACGATTCTTTCCTCTTCTGCAACAACTTGGGCAGCAAGTTGAGTTTGGGCAGCAACTTGGGCAGCCTCTACACTAATAAGGAAGACCTAGGCAGCATCAAAACTCTATAAAAAGGTACTCTCTTTGGCAGCCACGAATTTGGACACTTTCAGACTCATCTTCTCCTTCTCCATCCGGATCAAGCAAGGCCGCGCCTCCACCACCTTCGGCTTCTTCTTTTCTTCTTCTACCTTTCTTTATGGTTTTTGTTTCAGCCATGAGTGGCTGAAACCTTTCATTCTAGTTGAAGATCAAGTGAAGCTTTAGTTGTATTGTGGATTGAGAGACTTGGACATTCATTGTTTTACCTTTTGTTATTCAATATTCTTGTGATTTCATGCTTAAGGATATTATTGCTTTGTTATTTAAGATCTCCATTGATTTTTGTTGCAAAGTGATATATTGTTGTTTTGAATGATTTTAAGTCCGTATTTGCTTGAATCGTTTGAACATAAGAACACTTGGTGCACAACCAAGGAAATTGCATGATCTAGTGTTGTCTCCATGCATGTGGGTGACTAGAATTGGTTCTCTCCATTACTTTATGCGATTGACTTTTGCAAAAGGCCTAAGGCTCAAAGACGTTCTTTGGCAATTGTTAATTAGTAATTGATTGGTGGACTTTCCCTAATTAATTTAATCTAAAAGAGAGACTATGGATGTGAGAAGCTTCTTCAATCTCCATAGCCAATTTATTGAATCAACAAAGGAACATTTGAGTCAATGATCAATCCCATCAACTAAAGTGGATCTAAATCTTCAACTAGAGCTTTTACCATCATTGTTTTACCCTCAATTTACTTTATGCTTACTTTTTAATTACTCTTTTCATTAGCTTAATCAAATCAATCTCAATACCCCCATTTTTACTTTACATGCACTTGCACTTTCTTTTCTTTTCTGCTCTCTTTAATTTGGTCTATTCAAGGAAGGTAAACGAGTATCAATTCCCTGTGGATACGATCCTCTTACCACTGTCTGCAATTTTAATATTGTTGGTAGTTAAACAGGTTATTTATTTTGACCGGCTTCGACAACCGTTCTGTCAAAATTGGCGCCGTTGCCGGGGAATTGTCTAACTTGTTTATTTTCTTTCTTTTATGACCAGATCTGGACGCGAGGAAATCCTACCTTACGATCCAGAAATTGAGCGCACAATCAGGAGATTAGGTAAGCAAACAGGTACACATTTGGGGACTGCGCAATCCGGATCTGCGCAAAGACACCTTGAAATCGCAGATCAGCCTTCTGAAACCACTCCAACGCATCCTGAACCATCTGAAATGGCTGAAAACGTGGCACCACCTGCTGCCAATGCTGAACATGCTGTCCATGAGGAAATTCCTCAAGGAAATCCAGCCGTAAGGGCCCCAGAGCCAAGAATAAGAACCATGGGAGAATGGGCGGCCCCAACGGGTGATCAAGCACCTCTGTGCATCAACTATCCACCTCTGACCGTTCCTTTTGAGCTCAAAACAGGTTTGATTCATATTCTCCCAAAATTTAGAGGATTAGAAAATGAAAACCCACACAAGCACTTGAAGGAATTCACCATTATTTGTTCATCCATGAGACCTCAAGGAATTACTGAAGAACATGTTAGATTAATAGCTTTTCCTTTCTCTCTTGAGGACCTTGCTAGAGATTGGTTATTCTATTTGCCACCTGGATCTATTAATTCTTGGGAAGAAATGGTTCAAACCTTTTTGAACAAATACTTCCCAACATCTAAATCAATTGGCATAATAAGAGAAATAACTAGCATAAGACAGAAACCTGCTGAAGATTTATATGACTATTGGGAAAGGTTTGAAAGGCTTTGTACAGGTTGTCCACAACATGATATGACAGACAGGTCCCTTATACAATTTTTCTACGGAGGATTGTTGTCATCAGAAAGGAGATACATCGATGTAGCCTGTGGGGGATCCATCAAGGACAAAACACCTGGAGAGATGAGGGAGCTGATCTCCACTCTTGCAGCCTCATCTAGGCAATATGGGGAGGAAAAGCAGATGCAAAGAGGGATCCATGAGGTAAGTAATTCTGATTCTCAAGTTTCAAAGCTAACTTGTCTTGTGGAAAAGCTTCTCCTTAGCCAAGCTCAACAAGTTCATCAAGTCCAACAGCCTCAGCAACTTCGACCATGTGGTTTATGTGCCTATGTGGGACACCCAACTGATCAATGTCCCACACTTCAAGAAGAGGACCAGCACGTTAATGCAATTGGAGGATACAACAATCAGGTAAGACGTGATCCTTATTCTAACACATATAACCCAGGTTGGAGAGACCACCCCAATTTCAGCTACGCCAGGACAAACAATCAGATCAGCCCCAGGAATCAAGTCCAACCAGCACCTGCAAATTCAGACCATGCCATTGGTGAGTTGACAAAGACGATACAAGTGCTGCAACTGCAGATCGGGGAATTGGCCTCCGCAATGAACAGATCTGGCATTCAAGGTAAGTTACCTTCTCAAACAGAAGACAATCCTAGAGAGAATGTAAATGCTATAACACTGAGAAGTGGGAAGGAGCTCCAACATACCAAGACAGATGAGCCAGAAACCATTCCTGCGCAACAATCAGAGGTTTCAGCTGAAACCACCCCTGCGCAACATCCACCTGAGCCGGCTAGCCATCCTCCTGCGCAAACTGAAGCACCTTCTGCGCAAAAGGATGACCCCCAGGTACGTTTTTAGATCCCTCCCCCTTTTCCGAAGAGATTTGAGAAAGCACAGAAAGAAAAAGAGGAAAGGGAGATCCTTGACACCTTCAGGAAGGTACAGATCAACATACCTCTGCTAGATGCTGTGAAGCAGATTCCCAGGTACGCGAAATTTTTGAAAGAACTATGTACCAACAGAAGGAAGCTGGCAGAGAGGGAAAAGGTAAGTGTAGGTGAAGTTGTGACAGCTGTCATTAAAAGAGAACTTCCAGCCAAGTGTAAGGACAAGGGCATGTTTGCAATCTCTTGTAAGATAGGAAATGTTGGGATTAGAAAGGCTATGTGTGATCTAGGTGCATCGATAAATGTTATGCCCCTGTCCATTTACAATTCTCTGAATGCAGGTGCACTGAAGGAAACTAGAGTTGTAATTCAACTAGCTGACAGATCCGTGGTATACCCAAAAGGTGTGCTCGAAGATGTTCTAGTGCAAGTAGATGAGCTTGTCTTCCCAGCAGACTTTTACGTGATTGACACTAAGGAAGACCGCTGCAGCACATCTTCAGACATCCTTCTTGGACGTCCCTTCTTGAGCACTGCCAGAACCAAAATAGATGTGCACGATGGTACCTTGACCATGGAATTCGAAGGGGAAGTAATCAAATTTAATGTCTATGATGCAATGAAATTTCCCCACGATTTTTCCCCTGTTTATGGTTTAGACATGATTGATTGTTTGAGTCAACAGATTTTTAATGAGAATCATGCTGATGTGCTAAACCGTGACTTTTGCAGGGAATCTGATCTGAAAAATGAAGAGCCAGAATTGACAGAAATCGTCTGCAGCATTCAAGAGCTGAGCTGCAAACCACTGCAGGAAGAACAGGGGGAAATCGCACCACTCCAGAAAGGACTGCAGGACCAATCGCAGAAGACCTTTCAGCTTCCGCAAAAAGGCATCCTTAGGCCGCCGAACTCCTCAATGCCTCAATCGGCGCCTCCTGAGCCACTTCCGCAACATCTTCTGCCTCCAGCCCCAGCGCAAATGGTTCATGAACAAACAGAATCCTCTTCACAACAAATTCTGAAGTCTGAAGAGAGTGAGAATGACCTCTATGAGCAGGTCCACCACACCCAGGATGATGAACCATGGTACGCAGATATTGTAAACTACCTTGCTACTGGTAATCTACCTTCTGACATGCCCAAGCACACAAGAGACAAAATAAAGAATGATGCAAAGTACTATGTTTGGGATGAACCATACCTGTGGAGACATTGTTCTGATCAGATGATAAGGAGATGCATTCCAGATCAAGAAATCGCTTCAGTACTCACATTCTGTCACTCATACAGTTGTGGTGGCCATTTCGGACCACGAAAAACAGCTCATAAAATACTTGAATGTGGATTCTTTTGGCCTACTCTTTTTCGAGATGCTAATCTGTTTTGCAGGACATGTGGTAGATGCCAACAAACAGGAAATCTTGGCAACAAAAGCCAAATGCCACAAAACCCCATCATGGTTTGTGAGGTATTTGATGTATGGGGCATAGATTTCATGGGCCCCTTCCCACCTTCTTTTGGATACACTTACATCATTCTTGCAGTGGACTATGTGTCCAAATGGGTGGAGGCCAAAGCAACTAAGACAGATGATGCAAGGGCAGTAGTTGATTTTGTAAAAACTAACATTTTTGCTAGGCATGGAGTTCCCAAGGCAATCATCAGTGACAGAGGCACCCATTTTTGCAACAAGGTCGTTGCAAATCTTCTCAAGAAGCACAATGTGGTGCACAGAACATCCACCGCATATCATCCGCAGACTAATGGACAAGCTGAAGTGTCCAACAGAGAGATCAAAGCCATTCTAGAAAAAACCGTGTCACCTAGCAGAAAAGATTGGAGTACAAAACTAGAAGACGCCTTGTGGGCATACAGAACAGCCTACAAAACACCCATAGGTATGTCTCCTTATAGACTGGTCTATGGAAAAGCATGTCACCTTCCAGTTGAAATAGAGCACAAAGCCTACTGGGCTGTCAAGAATTGCAACATGGATCTAAAAGAAGCTGGACACCATCGCAAGTTGCAACTGCAAGAGCTAGAAGAGATAAGAAGAGATGCATATGACACTTCGTGGGACTACAAAACCAAGATCAAGGCCTCCCATGACAACCGAATTTCAAGGAAGCACTTCGAGGTTGGTGATAAAGTCTTACTTTTTGATTCTCGTTTGAAACTGTTTCCAGGGAAGCTACGATCTAGGTGGATTGGACCATTCATTGTTGAGTACACTTACCCTCATGGAGCAGTAGACATTCGCAGTATAGATACAGGAAAGCAGTTCAAGGTGAATGGCCATCGCCTGAAGCCTTACTACGAAGGATTCAAAGTACAACTAGTGGAAGAAATTCCATTAGATCGTCACTCACTCTGAATAGGCTCATCGCACCATCCAACCACACCAAAGGGAAGTACTCAGTTTCTTTGTTCTTTTATGTTTCTAGTACATTGAGGACAATGTATGATTTAGGTGTGGGGGTACGGCATTTTAATTTTTGCATTTTAATTTTTGCTTTAGATTTTTGCGTCTTTGCTTTCAGTTTTTCAGTTTGCGTTTTTTTTGCTTTCAGTTATTCCTTTCAGTTTGCGTTTTGCTTTCAGTTTTTTTTTAAAATTTTTCGTTTTTTCTTGCTTTCAATAACACACTCATCCACAATCTTCTTCTTGATTTGCTTTACTCAAACTGAACAAACTATGTTGAATGAACTTTCTCTCCATGGCCCCATTGATGTGATGACTCTTTAAACCTAGGTTGAATCAATTGCAATAAGATGTATTCATGTTTGGGAATTGCTTTTGAATTGAATCCTTGAGCTTGCCATGGTGAAAAACATACTGATGACCCTCAACTGATGAGAATAAATTGAAATTGTGTGAATGAACTTAATGTGACTTGTTAGCAATTGATGTTGATTTGCCCAAATCATTGAGAAAAGAAATTCAGAAAAGGCCTAGACTTCATAAGCACAATGTGAAAACTGTTCCAATGGTCAACAGACTATGAACAGAGCTAGTAGCCACTTGGACAGGTGACCAACTGAGTAACTGGGGGTGGGTATCACCAATATGTACCTTCACGTCAAAAGGTTGGTGACTTTTCCAAGCAAGTTTAAAGTGCAAAAAGGCTGAATTAAGTACTTCAAGGTAAGGGCAAGTCACTCTGAAAGCTAGATTAAGTCTTTGAATGAACAAGAACTAATGCATGTATGATCTCTCTCTTGAGGAAAACCAATCCTAACCATGGTAAGTAAAGGGAAACAAGGAAAGAGGTAAGTAACCTTGATGCATACATTCTTTATTGCAATGATTCAAAATAGGGGTCTAGAGTAAGAGCTTAAGTAGACATAAAGGATCTAAGTGAAGAGAGTTTGTTCAACTGTGTTTGTTTGCTTGAGGACAAGCAAAGAGTTAGGTGTGGGGGTATTTGACAGAGCGCATTTTAGGCCATATTATCATGATCTTAATGATGTTTATTTGCACAGTTTCTGCCTAATTTGGTTGTTTTGTTCATGTTCTACAGAAACTAGGTGTGAAAAGACATTCTGGAGAAAATGTGGTTAAAACTGCCAAAAAGTGCCAAATATGGAAAGTTCCAGAAAAGGAAAGTTTTCATATATGGAAAGTTCCAAATAAGGAAAGTTTCATATATGGAAAGTGCCAAACAAGGAAAGAGTCAAAGAGCGCAGCCAGCAAACTATCCGAAATTCGAACTGCAGAATCCTTCCTGCCTTGTTTAGAACATGTGCTAAGAAAGGAAAGTTTTCAAATAAGGCAGGTTTTCAGAAAAGGAAAGTCTTCAAATGAGGAAAGTGCAGAGACAAAAGCAAATAAGGAAAGCTCAGTCAGGAAATTATTTGAATTTCGAATCGCAGATCTTTCTTTCCTTATTCAAAGATGTGCACGTACTGCAGCAGTCAAATCTTCCAATTTAGGCAGCAAGGTCTCATCAAGGCACACTTGCCTCTTCTGCGTTCAGCGTTTAAAATTCAAATGAAGGCTCCACCTAAAAAGGAAAGAATGGACATATATCTTTCCACTTCTGCACATTAATGACTGCATTCTCCTGCCTCTTTTGCAATCCATGCGCGCGCCACCTCTTCTGGAAGCATGATCCGCGCATCCTTCCTCTTCTGAAAGCCTTAGTACGTGCATATTTCCTTATGAACATCAAGCCACGACTTTTCTTCCTCTATTGGCAGCCTTGGATCGCTCTTCCTTCCTTTTCAGACACAAGGTACGCTCCTTTCCTATTCTGAAAGCCATCTGCGCGCACCTGCCTTCTGAAGTGCATGCACTACGATTCTTTCCTCTTCTGCAACAACTTGGGCAGCAAGTTGAGTTTGGGCAGCAACTTGGGCAGCCTCTACACTAATAAGGAAGACCTAGGCAGCATCAAAACTCTATAAAAAGGTACTCTCTTTGGCAGCCACGAATTTGGACACTTTCAGACTCATCTTCTCCTTCTCCATCCGGATCAAGCAAGGCCGCGCCTCCACCACCTTCGGCTTCTTCTTTTCTTCTTCTACCTTTCTTTATGGTTTTTGTTTCAGCCATGAGTGGCTGAAACCTTTCATTCTAGTTGAAGATCAAGTGAAGCTTTAGTTGTATTGTGGATTGAGAGACTTGGACATTCATTGTTTTACCTTTTGTTATTCAATATTCTTGTGATTTCATGCTTAAGGATATTATTGCTTTGTTATTTAAGATCTCCATTGATTTTTGTTGCAAAGTGATATATTGTTGTTTTGAATGATTTTAAGTCCGTATTTGCTTGAATCGTTTGAACATAAGAACACTTGGTGCACAACCAAGGAAATTGCATGATCTAGTGTTGTCTCCATGCATGTGGGTGACTAGAATTGGTTCTCTCCATTACTTTATGCGATTGACTTTTGCAAAAGGCCTAAGGCTCAAAGACGTTCTTTGGCAATTGTTAATTAGTAATTGATTGGTGGACTTTCCCTAATTAATTTAATCTAAAAGAGAGACTATGGATGTGAGAAGCTTCTTCAATCTCCATAGCCAATTTATTGAATCAACAAAGGAACATTTGAGTCAATGATCAATCCCATCAACTAAAGTGGATCTAAATCTTCAACTAGAGCTTTTACCATCATTGTTTTACCCTCAATTTACTTTCTGCTTACTTTTTAATTACTCTTTTCATTAGCTTAATCAAATCAATCTCAATACCCCCATTTTTACTTTACATGCACTTGCACTTTCTTTTCTTTTCTGCTCTCTTTAATTTGGTCTATTCAAGGAAGGTAAACGAGTATCAATTCCCTGTGGATACGATCCTCTTACCACTGTCTGCAATTTTAATATTGTTGGTAGTTAAACAGGTTATTTATTTTGACCGGCTTCGACAACCGTTCTGTCATGTATGCATGTTGTAGAATAGGTTTATGCATGATTTGGTGGTTTGGGAGGCAAATGTACATGTTGGAGCTGAGTTTCTGCCACTTTGGGGAAGCTCAGGTTCGGCCGCCGAAGGGACTTTCGGCCGCCGAACCCGCTTGTGGAGGCAGCATTCGGCTGCCGAAGCCTGCCCCCGAAAGAGGACTTTCGTCTCTGTCTGGGAGGTTCGGCCGCCGAAGGTGCCCCCGAACATGCATGAGTTTCGTCTCTGTCTGGGAGTTTCGGCCGCCGAAGGTGCCGCCGAACCTGCCTGACTTTCGGCTCTGGAGGGACTTTCGGCCGCCGAACCTGCCGCCGAAAGTGCCCTGTTCAGCCATTTCTTGCATGTTTTCTATGGTTGTTTCATGATGTTCTAGGGGGTTTTTGGGGAATAGTTTAGAGTTATGTTCATGTATGTTTGGTCCCTCATTTGAGTCCACCTGTGTAGGTTCAGACCCGAGGAACCGAGGACCCCAGCAGTGAGTTCAGCTGCATCTGTGTCAGTTAGAGCTTCAGCCAGAGGTGAGTGGAATAAACTTTATGTTTTTAAATTAATGATATATGAAATTAGAGCATGATACATGCATCATGAATGCCATGAGATGTATTAGGTTGTTTGCATTAGAATTCACGAATATGTTGCATTGCATAACTTGATGATGATGTGGATGAATGTTGAATGATCCTTTAGTCCTCGTATGTTATGGTATGATGATGATACGGTATGGAAAGACCAGTGAGGCCCATTCTACGCCCCTGGCACTATGTTAAGAGAAAGACCTGTGAGGCCCATTCTACGCCCCTGGCACTATGGAATGTTATGTTAAGAGAAAGACCAGTGAGGCCCATTCTACGCCCCTGGCACGATTGGACTATATAGAGGACTATTGGTGACAAATTCGTCCTTGATGTGATTTGTTTATGCTGTGTTGCATTTCATGAAAGCATGAAATATAAATTAAATATTTTACTATTCTGCTCACTGGGCTCTAGTAGCTCACCCCTCTCCCTTAACCCCCAGGCTTGCAGGTACAGGGTAGACTAGGAGGTCAGCAAGAGTAGAGTTATGTTATTGTAATAGCTAGATGTGGACATGAATATGATGTAATGTAAAAGTACAGTATATAAATGTAAGGTAATGATGTTATTAAGGATAGAGTGGTGCTTGACCCTAGTATGTTGTTTATCCCTTTATAAGTACATGATCTATTATTGATGTTTATGTCTCACCAAACTTAATGCATGTATATGTCACCCCATTGGAGTTTTGATGAGGACTCCAAGATGGGATTAATGTTAATGTTTATGGTTATGTATAGTGCATGCACAGGTTGAGTTTGGTTGATGTATGAAAAGAAAAAAAAAAGATTTTATAGGTTTTTATGTATGTTGTTGATCATGTATGGGATTAAACAGGTTCACAGGATGTATGTCTGGCTTGCTACGGGTCCCGGCGGCCTTAAGCCGATCTGGATCCTAGCGCCGGTAGCGGTCCGGATTTCCGGGTCGTTACAGAGTGGTATCAGAGCCCTAAGTTCATATGGTCGGACCTAGAGTGTCGGGCTCATAGAGGTTATAGAAGGTCAAGCACAATAGGAAAGATCATGTCCACTAGGATAGGGTGTTGAGTCCTGTCTTGTATGATGATGTGAAATGCCATGATTATATGCATGTGCATTAATGCTATGATATGTATGTCATGTATGTGATGTAGGTTCATGTGTTTCCACATGAACCATATGATGCTGATGTTTATGAGATGTGTGCTGTTTTCCAGAAAACAGGATGAGAGGAACTCATCGATCTACACGATTGACTGGAGTACCACCTCAGGACGAGGGCACTGATGCCCGTCCTCCAGCATTGCCTAGGGCAATGTCAAGTAGGTCCAGCAGAGAAAGGGCAGTAAGAGACCCTAGAAGGTCTTTAGATCTGGGAAGAAGCAGATCAGTAAGGGGAACAGTGCAAGGTGGTATGTCAGAGGATATGGGGGATCAGATGGATGTGGATCAGAGGAGGGATGGCAGCTTGGGAATGAGTATGTCGGAAGAGGGAATGGGAGAGTCCCAAGGAGGCACCCAGGCCTCGGGATTTGTTCAGCCACCCCACTACCCACCCTTTTCACATAATCCCGGGTATTCGATGGGAGGTACATTGGATTACCCTAGTTTTAACCCTTATCACTCTCAGATGCCATACCCATCTTTCTACCCACCATACTCACAGTACCCCATGTACCCACCTCCACCTTATTATCCAGGTTCAGCAAACCCTAACCCATGGGATGCTACACCTCCACCACCACCAGCACCTACTGTCCCAGAAACCCAAATGCCTAAACCTAGCTCATCTGGGGGGAGCAAGGTCAAGATGACCGACTACATGAAGCTGGGTGCTCCCCAGTTTGAAACCGGTGATGACCCATTTGTGTACCTTGAGAGGGTCAAGGTGATTACAGATGAGATAGGAGTTGATGACAGTAGAGCCATTCAGATGGCTGGGTTCACATTAAAATGCAAGAAGGCCCGTGAGTGGTTTAAGAACTACGTGAACCTGAGGGTGGATAGCATGTCTTGGGAGGAGTTTGCAAACGAGTTTGCAGGATGGGCTTTCCCTGAAAGCTCCAGGGAGTTGAAGATGATAGAGTTCGAGCAGTTGAGACAATCAGATGACATGAGTGTAGATGAATACACTGACAAGTTCATGGAATTGTTACCGTTTGTCGGACAGAATCTGGACACAGATCAGAAGAAATCAAGGAGGTATATCATGAGGCTCCATTCCAGGTATTCCTCCTTGATCCAGTCAGCAGAGATGGAGAGTTTCCATGCCATAGTAGATATGGCTAGGAGGATGGAGGCTAGTGCTATCATTGAGGGAAAAGTTAAGCAGTCAGTGGCACAGCCTTCTGGTTCCAAGACCCCAGGTGAGGGAAGAGTGGACCCTTCTTCCTTAAGTTCAGGCAGTAAGAGGTGGAGCAGTACCATCAAGAAATCAAAGAAGAACAAGTTCTGGAACAAGATCAAGTCAGGTCTGGGATTAGGTAGTGGCTCAAGCTCTGGTGCAGAGAACGCAGTGTGTGCGAGGTGTGGTAAGCCACACAAGGGAGTGTGCCGGTTTGGGACAACAGCCTACTACAGATGTGGGCAAGAGGGGCACATGTCACGGGAGTGTCCGAGAGCAGTTCCTATGGCACAGTCTCAGCAGACAGCTTCAGGCAGTGTGGCACAACCAGTAGCTCCAGCCGCGACTCAGGCCAGTGGCAGAGGCAGAGGGAGAGGGTCAGCCTCTTCTTCAGCAGGTTTCAAGGGTGAGGGTCCATCAGCTCCAGCACGGATCTTCACCATGACACAGCAGGAGGCTATCACATCCAACACCGTGGTGTCAGGTAATCCCATCATAGGGTGTTCTGATGTGTATGCATTAATGGACCCAGGTGCATCTCACTCTTTTATTGCTCCGAGAGCCGTTGAGAGGTTAGGGTTGATGGTCTCTGGGTTAGAGTGTCCCCTATGGGTCAGTGGACCCAAATGTGACCCGTCAGTGGCAGAGTCAGTCTGCCAGTACAGTCCAGGTTTTGTTGAGGGAAGATGCTTGTCCGCCGACCTTGTGGTTCTAGATTTGACAGATTTTGACGTCATTCTAGGGATGGATTGGCTATCTACCCATGGTGCTACCTTGGACTGCAGGGACAAGGTAGTCAGGTTCAGAGATCAGGATGGGTCAGAGGTCGTCTTCAGAGGAGACAAGAGGGGTACACCTAGAGGTATGATATCAGCTCTTCAGGCTCGTAGGTTGCTTAGGAGGGGATGTCAGGGGTTTTTGGCTCATGTGAGAGAGCTTGATAGTCATGTCAGAGAGCCCGCCTCAGTGCCAATGGTTAGAGAGTTCTTAGATGTCTTCCCAGACGAGTTGCCAAGTTTGCCACCTAGTAGGGAGATAGAGTTCGAGATAGAGTTGATGCCTGGAACCAGACTGATCTCTATCCCTCCCTACAGGATGGCCCCAGCTGAGTTGAAAGAGTTGAAAGAACAGTTGCAAGATCTGGTAAATAAGGGCTTCATCTGACCGAGTGCCTCACCTTGGGGTGCTCCAATGCTTTTTGTAAGAAAGAAGGATGGATCCCTCAGACTTTGTATCGACTACAGGCAGTTGAACAAGGTCACTACTAAGAACAAGTACCCGTTGTCAAGGATCGACGATCTATTCGACCAGCTAGCAGGAGCAGGTTGTTTTTCCAAGATAGATCTGAGATCAGGGTACCATCAGCTAAGGATAAGGGAAGAGGATGTACCGAAGACAGCTTTCAGGACCAGATATGGGCACTATGATTTCCTTGTAATGCCGTTCGGGTTAACCAATGCCCCTGCAGCATTCATGGATCTCATGAACAGAGTTTTTAGCCAATACCTATATCACTTTGTTATTGTCTTCATAGATGATATCTTAGTGTATTCCAGGAATGCAGAGGAGCATGCCCATCATCTGAGGATAGTTCTGCAGACTTTGAGGGAGCATGGCTTGTATGCCAAGTTCTCCAAATGTGAGTTCTGGTTGAGAAGCATCTCTTTCTTGGGGCATGTGGTGTCAGAAAATGGAATAGAGGTAGATCCCAAGAAAGTGGAAGCTGTAGCTAACTGGCCTAGACCCACTACAGTAACAGAGATCAAGAGCTTCTTGGGTTTGGCAGGTTACTACAGGAGGTTCGTTCAGGACTTCTCTAAGATTGCAGCTCCCATGACCAGATTAACTAAGAAGAACCAACGGTTCGTATGGTCGGACCAATGTGAGGAAAGCTTTGAGGAGCTAAAGAAGAGGTTGACTTCAGCACTGGTGTTAGCTCTGCCTAACAGTGAGGAAGACTTCACAGTATTCTATGATGCATCCCGAGTGGGATTGGGTTGTGTGTTGATGCAGAATGAAAGGGTGATTGCTTATGCTTCTAGGCAGCTGAAGAAGCATGAGTTGAATTACCCCACACATGACCTAGAGATGGCAGCAGTAATCTTTGCACTCAAGATGTGGAGACACTACCTTTATGGGGTAAAATGTGAGATCTTCACAGATCATAAGAGCCTGCAGTACATCCTGAGTCAGAGAGAGCTGAATCTGAGGCAGAGGAGATGGGTAGAGCTACTTAGTGACTATGATTGCAAAATCCAGTACCATCCAGGTAAGGCAAATGTTGTAGCAGACGCCTTAAGCCGGAAATCACTTGGCAGTTTGTCCCATATATCAACAGAGAGGAGGCCGGTGGTGAAGGAGTTTTACAAGCTCATCAATGAAGGTCTACAGTTGGAGTTGTCTGGTACAGGTGCTTTGATTGCCCAGATGAGAGTGGCGCCCGTGTTTCTGGAGCAGGTGGCTCAGAAACAGCACGAGGACCCAGAGTTAGTGAAGATTGCCAGGACTGTTCAGTCAGTCAAAGATAGTGAGTTCAGATTCGACAGTAAGGGGATCCTCCGCTATGGGAGCAGACTATGTGTACCAGATGACATAGGGCTAAAGGGAGACATTATGAGAGAGGCTCATAATGCAAGATACAACGTTCACCCCGGAGCCACCAAAATGTATCAAGATCTAAAGAGAGTTTATTGGTGGCCAACTATGAAGAGGGAAGTGGCACAGTTTGTGTCAGCCTGCGAGATATGTCAGAGGGTGAAGCTGGAACATCAGAAGCCGGCTGGAATGTTGAACCCACTGCCGATTCCAGAATGAAAATGGGAGAATATAGCTATGGACTTCGTAGTGGGGTTACCGGCAGCATCCAACAGATTAGACTCCATATGGGTGATTGTGGACAGACTCACTAAATCTGCTCACTTCATCCCTGTTAGGAGCAACTACTCTGTGGATAAGTTAGCGCAGGTCTATGTTGATGAGGTTGTCAGGCTGCATGGGGTTCCTGTTTCAATAGTATTTGATAGAGGGCCCCAGTTCATCTCCAGGTTTTGGCGGAGTCTGCAGGATGCTATGGGTACCAGGTTGGATTTTAGCACTGCTTTCCATCCTCAGACTGATGGACAGTCAGAGAGGACCATCCAGACTATAGAGGATATGCTCAGAATGTGTGTGCTAGATTTTGGCGGTTCTTGGAGGCAGCATCTACCTTTGGTGGAGTTTGCCTACAATAACAGCTATCATGCTAGCATCGGGATGGCCCCATATAAAGTTTTGTATGGAAGGAAGTGCAGGTCACCTGTCTGTTGGGAAGAAGTAGGAGAGAGGTCCTTAGCAGGGCCTGAGTTAGTAGAGATCACCAGCAAGGTGGTGCCCATGATCAGAGAGAGGATCAAGACTGCTGCAAGCAGGCAGAAGAGTTATGCAGACATTCGCAGAAGACAGGTAGAGTTTCAGGAGGGGGTTTTGGTATTGCTCAAAGTGTCTCCAATGAAAGGGGTGATTCGGTTCGGGAAGAAAGGTAAGCTAGCTCCACGGTACATCGGACCCTTTGAAGTCTTGCAAAAGATTGGGAATGTATCGTACAAGCTGGACTTGCCAGCCTCAATGGAGAGGATCCATCCGGTTTTCCATGTTTCTATGTTATGAAAGTTCGTGTCAGATCCGGGCAAGGTTCTTAGTGAGCCTAATGTGGAGATCCAAGAGGATCTCACCTATGTTGAGTAGCCAGTACGGATCCTAGACACCCATATCAGAAAGTTAAGGAACAAGGAAATCCCGATGGTGAAAGTCCTTTGGAATCACCACAACATCGGGGAGTGTACCTGGGAGACATGGGAGTCCATGCTCCGGTAGTATCCTCATCTCTTTTAAAGGTTAGTATCTATGTGTCTTATGTGTATGATATGTTGTATGCATTGCATGTGCTAGTTGAGGAACATTCGGGGACGAATGTTCTTAAAGGGGGGAGAATGTAATACCCGGCTAGACTCTGGTATCGGAATTCCTACCATCCGGTGGAATCTCGGATGTCGAAAACCTCTGGAAGGGTAATATCATGTTTTCATAAAATGTTTTCATGTTTTTAATGGTTTTTAGTAAAAAGAAAATGAGTTTTTGAATGAAAAGACCATGGAGGCTTTTCCAGGTTCGGCCGCCGAAACTCGAAGTTCGGCCGCCGAACATTTGAGAGTTTAGGAGGGAAGTTAGGCTTCCGAAAGTTGGCTCAGGTTCGGCCGCCGAACTTGCATGAGTTTAGGAGGCACTTTAGGCCTCCGAAGGTGGTCTGGCCAGCCCCTATATAAGAGCTCCATGGCCGAAATGGGCGAGTT
Source organism: Manihot esculenta (assembly GCF_001659605.2). Taxonomy (NCBI): domain Eukaryota; kingdom Viridiplantae; phylum Streptophyta; class Magnoliopsida; order Malpighiales; family Euphorbiaceae; genus Manihot; species Manihot esculenta. Next base: position 3,021,652 of record NC_035170.2, read on the forward strand.
TTCTCCCCATTTTTGACCACGGTGAGTTCTTTCCCTCCCATGGTTCGTTTTTAATGATTTTCCTCCGATCTTTCATGTTTTAACAAGCTTTATGTCGATTTGAAGGTTTTTGAACAAAAAGGAGCAAGTTTTAGAGCTTGGAGACCCAAGGAGTTAAATCTCTCCCAACTCCAAGTTAGATCGCCTCTACTCTCGATCTTCAAGAGGTAAGAGTCGATCTCTAGCTTACATTATGTTTTAAACAAGTTTTATGCAAGTTCATGGGGTAGAATGTCATGTATAGGTTTATATGAGTTTTTGAGTTAATGTTGTTTGAATGAACAATGTATGTTGGATGTGGATGTTTGATGTGTTGTAGATGGGGTTTAGGATAGTTTGGAGCCCCTAGGAGCTCGTATGCTTGTGTATGCATGTTGGAGCTGAGTTTCTGCCACTTTGGGGAAGCTTAGGTTCGGCCGCCGAACCCGCTTGTGGAGGCAGCATTCGGCTGCCGAAGCCTGCCCCCGAAAGAGGACTTTCGTCTCTATCTGGGAGGTTCGGCCGCCGAAGGTGCCCCCGAACATGCATGAGTTTCGTCTCTGTCTGGGAGTTTCGGCCGCCGAAGGTGCCGCCGAACCTGCCTGACTTTCGGCTCTGGAGGGACTTTCGGCCGCCGAACCTGCCGCCGAAAGTGCCCTGTTCAGCCATTTCTTGCATGTTTTCTATGGTTGTTTCATGATGTTCTAGGGGGTTTTTGGGGAATAGTTTAGAGTTATGTTCATGTATGTTTGGTCCCTCATTTGAGTCCACCTGTGTAGGTTCGGACCCGAGTAACCGAGGACCCCAGCAGTGAGTTCAGCTGCATCTGTGTCAGTTAGAGCTTCAGCCAGAGGTGAGTGGAATAAACTTTATGTTTTTAAATTAATGATATATGAAATTAGAGCATGATACATGCATCATGAATGCCATGAGATGTATTAGGTTGTTTGCATTAGAATTCACGAATATGTTGCATTGCATAACTTGATGATGATGTGGATGAATGTTGAATGATCATTTAGTCCTCGTATGTTATGGTATGATGATGATACGGTATGGAAAGACCAATGAGGCCCAGTGAGGCCCATTCTACGCCCCTGGCACAATTGGACTATGTAGAGGACTATTGGTGACAAATTCATCCTTGATGTGATTTGTTTGTGCTGTGTTGCATTTCATGAAAGCATGAAATATAAATTAAATGTTTTACTATTCTGCTCACTGGGCTCTAGTAGCTCACCCCTCTCCCTTAACCCCCAGGCTTGCAGGTACGGGGTAGACCAGGAGGTCAGTAAGAGTAGAGTTATGTTATTGTAATAGCTAGATGTGGACATGAATATGATGTAATGTAAAAGTACAGTATAGAAATGTAAGGTAATGATGTTATTAAGGATAGAGTGGTGCTTGACCCTAGTATGTTGTTTATCCCTTTATAAGTACATGATCTATTATTGATGTTTATGTCTCACCAAACTTAATGCATGTATATGTCACCCCATTGGAGTTTTGATGAGGACTCCAAGATGGGATTAATGTTAATGTTTATGGTTATGTATAGTGCATGCACAGGTTGAGTTTGGTTGATGTATGAAAAGAAAAAAAAAAGATTTTACAGGTTTTTATGTATGTTGTTGATCATGTATGGGATTAAACAGGTTCACAGGATGTATGTCAGGCTTGCTACGGGTCCCGGCGGCCTTAAGCCGATCTGGATCCTAGCGCCGGTAGCGGTCCGGATTTCCGGGTCGTTACAGGAAAAGAACCAAGGGAGTTCAGCAAGGTTCGGCCGCCGAAGGTCAGTTTCAGCCGCCAAACGTTGCATGGTTTCGGGAGGATGTTCGGCCGCCGTAGTTAGTCTGGCCAGCCAACTATAAAGGGCCAAAGGTCGGTGGAAAGAATAAGATTTTCTTTCCCTTCCCATTCACAGAGGTGAGACCATGATCTTCCTTGGGTGATTTTCATATTTTCTCCAGATCTTTCAAAGTTTGAGTAGTTTTTGTGTGTTTTGAAGGTTTTTAGGAAAAACAGCAAAGTTTGGAAGCTTGGAGTTTTAGGAGAGGATTTCTCCATATCTCCACGTTGGGATCGTTTATTCTCTTGTTTGGAAGAGGTAAGTGAAGATCCTGAACTTCCTTTCGTGATTTTTGAAGGTTTTATGGAGTTTTTATGGGTAGTATGCATGATTAGGTTTTGGTGAGGTTTTTGGAGATTTTTGTGTATAAGCATGTTTAAGTGTTGTTTGATATGTTTGTTTGAGGTTTTAGGATAGTTTTGGACCTCTTTATGCATGATATATGGTAAGTGCTAGTTGGGAGTAGTTGTTATGTATGTTGGGTAAGTTTTGGGTGAGTTTTGCATGAAACAGAGCTGGTCTCTGCCCGATGGGCAAAGCCAGGTTCGGCCGCCGAAGGAAGGTTCGGCCGCCGAACCCCTTGTGGAGGTAGTTTCGACTGCCAAAGCTTGCCCCCGAAAGCTAGGCTTTCGGTTTAGGAAGAGACTTTCGGCCGCCGAAAGAGGAAGTTCGGCCGCCGAAAGTGCCCGAGTTTCGTCTCTGGACGAGACTTTCGGCCGCCGAAGGTGCTGCCGAACATGCATGAGTTTCGTCTCTGGAGGGGGGTTTCGGCCGCCGAACCTGCCGCCGAAAGTGCCCTGTCCAGCCTTCTTTTGCATGTTTTATGTGATTGTTTTAGGATCTTTTAGAGGGTTTTTGGGGGAGTTTTTAGAGATGTTCTTGAGTTAGTTTGGTCCCTCATTTGAGTCCACCTGTGTAGGAACGGACCAGAGGAATCAGGGAGGTCAGCAGTGAGCACTGCTTTAGAACCTGCAGAGTCAGTACAGAGTCAGCCAGAGGTGAGTGGAACTAAACTTAATATTTTAATATGAGAAATGAATATTTTTATCATGTTTCATGCACCATGATTATGCAATAGGTTGACTGCATTAGTGTACACGAATATGGCGCATTGCATTTTTCCATGTACTTGGCACTGTTCCTTGTACATTGTATTGTTGTGGGATGGACATAGGATGGCTCATTAGCCCTCACATCAAGACCTGAGGAGCCCCATCGAGGGCCAGGCACAGTAAAGTCCTGAGGAGCCTCTGAGAGGGGTCGGGCACATTGTACTCCGGTACTATTGATTGCATAATAAAGACCTGAGGAGCTCCTTCGCGGGCCGGGCACAGAGTAGAGGGAATTTTGAGTCAGTCCATCTGAGATGGGTGATTACTTGTGATGTGATGCATTCCATGAGAGCATGATTTATCACCTGTTTTATTACATTTTCTACTCACTGGGCTAGTATAGCTCACCCCTCTCCCATAACCCCAGTTTTGCAGGCTCAGAGTTCAGAGGGAAGTCAGCAGGGTACAAGAAGAGTTATGTAATAGCTAGTGTGAACATGTAATTGTAAAGAGATAGTTTATATTGTACAGTGTATAGAGTTGTGCTTGACTTATAAGAGTTGTAATCCCTTTTGTATATACATGGTCTGTTTATGAAAATGATTTTATTGTATATGTATGAAAAACCAGGCTTAACAGGATATGGCCCGCCTAGAGCAAGGATGAGAGCTCTAGCAGGGGTTTTACAGTACAGAGATAGAGTATGCACAGGTTGAGCCTTGGAACAGAGAAAAGTTTTAATTTTTACAGAAAATGTTTAATCATGTATGGGATTTCACAGGTACACAGAGTTCACAGCAGACTTGCTACGGGTCCCGGCGGCCTTAAGCCAATCTGGATCCTAGCGCCGGTAACAGTTCGGTTTCCGGACTGTTACAACTGTCACCTTTGATAGCTTCAAATTTAAAGAATCGAAGGCAGTGGAGAGACCTCCGATAGTATATGAAACTTGTCTAAAGTAGGCAGTAAGCTGTCACTGTAAGACTGGACCACATGATAAAAATCTAATAAACCAATATGCGGTTTCAACTGTAGAAAGGAAGGTCTGGATAACTATGGTACCCGGATCCAAATAGAAAAGGAAATTTGGACACTTCAGGACTTAGGTCGGACAAGACTTGCCCTTATAATTTCAAGGTAAGACTTCATGAGAAAGTTAATATTAACAATTACAATCTGGCAAATTCCCCGGTGAAGATTCTTTACCAACAAGTCAATCACACTATTATCAGATTATCAGAAAATATTATATATATATATACTTTCATACATTATAAAATAAGAACGATCGCAAAAATAAAATATGCTATTCTGGAACATTACTCAAATTTTAAATAGTTCATTACTTCCTTTCCATTCTTATATTTTATAAAATCTAACTGTTTAATCCCATTAAAATTGCTTTAAATATTTATATTATTTACTATATTTTTAAATATTTATACTCTTTAATCTATTTCACTAAAATTATTCCTTTAATAAAATCACTAAAAAATTAAATTTTATAAAATATAAAAAAAATTAATTAAATAATTTTAAAATAAAAATCAACTAATAATTTTTTAAAAATTGATACATCTAATACTAATTTTTCTGTATATAATTAACTGCAATATTTGAAATTAGCTAATTATCAGCGGCAATATACCACGAATAAATAGGTGGAAATGCAACTAAAAATATCTATGAAAATAAAAAGCCTATTTATATGAAAATTTTAAAAATTTTTATTATTTTGTAACTTAATTTAAAATTTTAAAATTGATAAAATTATCTAAAATTGTATCAAAACTTAAACTTAAATGGGAGAGAATATATTTTGTTGACGTAATAATATAATATAAATTATTTTATTATAGTCATGTATCACACACATAAATGCTATTGATAAAAAAATTTAAAATTTTTAATTATTTTATAATTTAATTTAAAATTTTAAAAATTAATATAATTAAACTCAAAATTTTTAAATTTATCATTTTTTACCATTAAATTTTTAAAATTTTATTATTATACTTCATTGCCATCTGTTTGGTGTAAGGAATTATAACAAATCTTTTTTGTATGTTTTAGTTTTGATATTTTATTTTTTAGTTGTAAACATATTTGCTTTTAATATAATATCCATACTTATACTTTCAAGCATTGACTTATATATTGAGCAGTAATAGAAAACTAATAGTATAACTTTAGATAATAAGACTATAATTTCTATTATTTATTACATAAATACTAACGAATATAATGAAATTTATTATAATAAAAAATTAATAAAATATTTAGAAAATAAGAAACCAATAAATATTAGAGGTAGTGTAATTTATATTAAAACAAGTAGCAAACAGAAGGAAGGTGAAATTGTAGTTTTTAGAAAAAATTTTATAATTTTAGATAATTTTATTAATTTTTAAAATTTAAATTAAATTGTAAAATAAGAAAAATTGACCAAACAAAAACTCTCTCTATATAATTTTAAAAACTTATTAAATTTTTAAACTAAATTTTAAGGCCTAAATAACCTATTTGCCTTAGCGCATTTTTTTTTTTTTTTTTTTTATATGTGTTTTAGAGATCTTCTACATAACTTGTTCTGCAGAGAAATCAAGACTAGTAATTGTATTTATAAAATGATTAAGAATTTGAAAATATTACAAAATTATTGAATTAAATTTTATTTTTTATTAAAAAAATGGAACAATGATGATAATTTTATTTGAACTGATTAATTGAAAAATAATTTGAACTGATCAATAAATTCAATAATATAATAATATCATGAAATTAAAATTTTAAAGTTTGTTTTGAGAATTCAATAAAATAATTTGAAAATATACTGTAAGTTAATTTTACTGCTAAGAAAAATATTTTTTAAAATATTAATTAGACAGTAGTAGAAATTGAATAATAAAAAGAAATTTAAGTCCTATAACATTGGGGTTGTGGGACAAAATACTGTTTTTTTTGACAGAAATATTATTTTAGATGCTGTTTCGAAAAACAATTTAAAAAATATTATTTTATTATTTTGGTGTTTTAATAACTAATTTATGTTAAAAAATAATTTTTAAATTATTATTTTTTATTTTCTAACTAATATATTTAAGAAATTACTTTTCCAAACAACAATTTCAACAATAATCCTGGGTCGTAATTTGCAAGTTAATTAATGTTTTGGAGAACTGTGGAATCGTTGGGTTGGATTTTAAATTGAATCGAATTAAAAAAATAAAAAATTAAATTAAATTAATTATTAAAATATAATCAAATCGAATTAAATCGATAAAAATCGATGAAAATTGGTTTGATTTGATTATATCAAAATTGAAATTTGTAAATTTAACGGTCTTAGACTCCTGATTGAGTTGAGTAAGAGAGGGAAGGAAAGAGATTGGGTTTGAACAGCTAGTTTAGTTGGGTAAGAGTTAGTATAATAATATATAGTAAAATCGATTAATTCAATTAATTGATTATTTAACACATTTAAATTGAACTGAATCAAAAATCAAATAATCTGAAAAATACTAATCGAATCAAACTAAATGTTCTAATTAATCGAACTGTTAAACTGAAATCAATCAATTCGGTTCAATTTCTCAGTTTGAATCGAAGTATGTTCTCTCCTAATGTTTTGGGAGATTTAGTTGGTTTGCAAGTGAAGTCCCCCTCCATAAAATAATCAAATTCTTCCATTTTCAGATTATCTATAGTCATAAGTTACTAAATTTACCGTTTAATTCTTTTTTTAAATATATTTCAACATATTCCTTCAATCAATTTTTAAATAAATGACCATTTAATTTTTAAATTTTATTATTTATTATTAACACTCTCATACACTTATTTAGCAATGAATAATAATATTTTTAACTATTGAATAAAGTCAAATTAATCATTTTTCATCGTGATGAACTTGGTAAATATTCATCCTTGGATGGTCTGAGTTCTACAATGCCAGTTGCTCCTCAAAAGCATCTTTGCTTAGTTCAGTTGATTTTTTTTTAACAATTTATTTCTCAAATTACAATTAGACTCAATTTTACATTAACATGATAATTAAAATGTCAAGAATACCCTTTTTCACATATCAAAATAAGTAGATGGAGTAGGGTCCTATCACAACAATTTAGGCACAATCCTTGCCGATCAATCCTCTGTTTCTCTTGCATAATCACTCTGTTTTAAGTTTCATGAAAGCTACAAGTTTTCTCATGGTTTCTGATTCTCTCCACTAGATGGCATCCATGACCATTTTGTCGTCACCGGAATCATTATTTTATTAACAGCCAACGTCCAAGAAATACTCCTCATGCTAGTGCTGGGCTGTGTTCCATCGCCATCAATGCTTGTTCCAAGCTGAAGTAATGGAGGATTTGTTCTTGTGATGATGAAAAAGAGATAGCACTGGAGGAGGTCTTCATGAGAAAATATACAAACAAGATGGATGTGTGTGCCTTTCTGTTGATGATCTTCTTTTAATTGACATTATAATTATTTGGAAATCACATACGTTGCATTTTCAATTTAAACAAGAACCAGAATATTTCTTCCCTCCATGGAAGTGCAAGAATTCTGCCAAATTTACGAGAAATTTTTGTGTATGATCTTGTCATGGGGAGAGAGCAAGATGCAAAACTCAAACAAGTTGAAGCCTTAATATCTCTGCAACCTTTATTTCATCTCTTTCTATCTCCAACATCAAAAATTCCAAAATTGAATGCCAAAACAAGATAAATATAGATTTACTATTTTTTACTATATGCTCTTTCTTTCTCCATCAAAGATGAGATTTCCAGGCTTATATTATTGGCAATGACTTGTGATTCAAGTTAACCAACTTTTTTTTTTTCATTTCCTAAAGACTTCCATCTCTCTCTATCATATATGGAGGAATTTTTCTCTCTTTCATTTTTCTTTTTACATCATCTCGGTTCTTCCCCGTTCTTGTCGGCTTTCACTACCCCTTCCGGACATGGAAAGCTTTACTCTCCTCTCAAAATGTGGGTCTTTGCTCTCCTCACCTTCATGAATTATAGATTTTTTGGTTTTCTTTACAGCTTAAAAGGGGGAGTTTTCCTTTGATTTGCGCTTTTTCATTGTTCCTCTTGGGGTTTTGCCCTGCATGTATTTTCTTTTGCAAGTTGTATTGTTGTCACCTTTTTAGATGAGGCTGTGTGAACAGAGCTCGATCTTCTGGAAGCTGAAAGCTGGTCATATCGGGGATGTTCATGGTGCTACAACTATCTTTCGTTGGTATCCCTGTCCTAAAAGGCTATACGAAAATGAGACGTTGGAGCTCTACATGCTGTCCTAAATCTTCTGTTTCTTCTTTGATATGTGTTTTCCTTTGCGGTTTAGATCTTCTAATCGTTGAACTTAGTTTTTAAGACTTTTTCTTCTCTAATATGTGCTTTTAATGGTTATTTCTTTGATATGCAAGGATCTCGATTCTTTGATTTCATCTTTCGAGAAGAATAACCATACTTGAAAACAACGCTCACAGTGGATTCGCTCTCCAGCGAGTCATAAGGCTTGTTTTATGGGCTGGATTATAAGGCTTCAATACTTTTGCAACTAAAGTGGCCCAGGTCATTTTTTGTGCTGGATCCTCTTCTTCAAATCATGGTCCAGCTTGGTATTGATGGGTTGCTTTTTATTTGTATAGCTAGTGTTATTTAAGCCCTTTGGGCCCATATGCCTTGTTTCTGTTAAGACCTCTAGGCCTCTACTTTTGCTTATAATAGGCTTGACCCTCTTTCATTAATGAAATCCCCATCTTTTGCCAAAAAAAAAAAAAACCCAACTTTTTTCTCTCTAATCTAGAAATAACTTTTTTCTCATTTTTTTCCTTTGGTTTCTCATAACTTTGCCACTTTTGTTGTAGATATGTGCCTCCTCATATAGGATTAGGATAGCTTCCTCAGTTCGGAGAGTAGATCCTTCCCTTTTCACCTTAAATACCATGATGTAAATAGCTTGCTTGCTTTGAGCTTTTGCTTGCAAATCTAGCACTTCAATGGAGATGATTATTTTTAAAGATTTGCGTTGTTCTCAGTCTTTTTTTGCTTGCAAATCTAGCTTTTGCTTTGGGTATTCATACTCTAGATACATGTTTATCATTGGTGTTTGGACTCGGTGAGGTATGAAACTTATTAGATGATATAGGAGACTCGCATCACTAATGTTACATTCAGTATTCGTAATATAATATAATACAATTAAATTTTCTAAATAAATCTCAAACAGAAATTTTGATTCCATTATATAGCTTTATATTATACTAAACATAGCCTAAAATTTGCAAAGTGCCAACCTTGCATGTTTGGCTAGCCTCCTAATGCTAAATGAGATTGAAGAGCCGTTTAGAGTTCTTACATGTGATTGCTCCCTGGGCCGTTTGGTGAATGATCCATGGTTGGCCTGTTCGAGACCCTCGTGGTTCGACTAGAGAAAAAGCTCCCATCTTTTTGGGCAGTTATGTTCCCAAATCCTGGTTGCTCGAGGGAAATGCATCTATATCTTTGTTGCTTCTTGCAGTTGCGATGCCTTGTTGAGATGGAGAAGAGTGGCAGAGGGCTGCAACCTTGAACAAGTCATCGGTATCAGCCTCATATTCAATCTGAGGCGTTTCTTCCTCTGAGCTCTGTAAATTTTTAAACCGAGTTAGATGGACCATGGGCTGTTCTATACTGTTGGCCTTCTATTGGTTTGCATCAGTGAACTCTTTATCTTAGAGGGGTGAAAAATGGATTGGCAAGGATAGAATTCTCTCTTCTTGCCGACATTCTGTACACACATCATTTATAAGAAATTAATCTTTTGATTTGTTTTTTCATATTCTCTTTCACTTGTATTCATGCAAGGCTGAAAATTGAGCTTCTCCTTGAATACCATCACATTTTCAGATTCCATTTTTTCTAAATCAAATTGTATTAAACCGACTAAACCCATGAAGTTTAACAGTTTTCAGTTCTCAATTCTCGGCTTTGGTTTAAAGAAATACTAAGTGATAGATTGGGAGGGCATTTACCATTAAAGCCGATTTAGCCGACCAATGGACCACATACAAGTTTATAGTACGTGGGTTGAAGTCTTTTAGGCATATCATCAAACAACTTGTGGGTGATTTCCTTTCAGGCACTATTTCCGTTATGCCTGTCATAGGAGTAATTTCCCATCAATTAAAATTGGATGTGAGATGGGATTTAGTAGACAAAGCGGCATCAAACACCCGCCATCTGTGGATTCCATCCCTACGGTTGTCTGGCCGCTGCATAATCACATGCCTACTTTCCCAAAAACAGCACTCTGCTTTGAGAAAACAGGTAGCAATCAGGCTTTCTCTGTCGCACTGTTGTTCAGTGAGAAAACAAAAACAATGTGCTTCCTCACAACAAAAACAACAAATGCAATTGTAATTAAACCAAACAAGAGCTATTACTAATATTACAAAGCAAAAATCTTGAGATTTGGGTTCATATCAAGTGTAAAAGATTGAAAGAACCGTCATCGTGGGAAAAACCCAAATAAAAAAAGGGCAAGAAAGAGGGGAAAATGACAAATTGGAGACAACCAAGCACAACTCTTGGAGAAGAGTGGCGGCATCTTCTTCTTTGCCTTGCATCCCATCTTCTTACCCTTTTGATTGAGATGGGTCTTGATTGTTGCTGAGATCCCACTCAAGCCTCTCTCTTTCAAATCATAACCCATTTGCTTAGGCACTTAAATAACAAAAGCAACATGAAATGCAAATTGAGGAGAAATATTGATGAGATATTTGGCTTATGTGATTTTTATGACGGCTGCAGATTGGAGATTCAGTGCTGGAAGACACAGAAGCATGGGATGAGAACAATTCTAGGTTTTTGTATATTTATAGGAGAAAGTCTGGATTCCCAGGGCTTTCAAGAGCCCATTAGTTAAGCCCATTGCTCGATTTAAAAATCCTTTTTTTATTAACCGAATGTAAGTGCTAGAAATTTTACAAATTTATTGAAATTTAGGGGCAAGCAAACTATTCGTGAGTTATTCGAGAATTGACTCGATAAAAATTTAATAAGATTCGACTCTTTTTTAAACGAATCAAGCTCGAGCTCATTTTTTAGATTCGTTTAATAAACGAGTCGAGTTTGAGTTTAGCAGTATTCGATTCGTTTTGGCATGCGAGCTTATTCATAAACAGGCTAGTAAACAAGCTCGTGAGTAGGCTCACAAACAAATTTGTTTGCTCTATAAAAAATAACCCTTTTATATTTTTTTTATTAGTTTTAAATTCGAGAAATTTCAATTAAATAAAAATATTTAATTTAGAAGTTTTTTAATAACTTTATAATTTAAATAAATTTGAATTATATTGAGCTTGTTTATAATATAATCCAGTTCAAATTCAAATCTAAATGATCTCAAATTCAAATTTTTTGAATAAAGTTTGAGTTGACTCGTTAAATGTGATAAACGAGTTTATTACGAATCGAATTCGAGTTTAATATTTATTTTATGAATCGAGCTCGAGTTTATAAATAAAACTCGAGTCGAGTTCGAGCACAAACTCAAACTTTTAAATTTATTTTCTAATCGAGTCTGAACTTATTAAAACTCGGTTTGGTTCGATTACGGCCCTATTAAAATTATATAAGAAAGGATTTTTATTTTTATAAGGTAAGAAGAGGCTTAAATCCTTCTCAATCCGGTAATTTAATGTATTCTCAAAGAAAAAAAAATCCAATAGTAGATTGCAATCTCCTAAAACCATAAATATATTTTTAAATAATCTTCCTGCTAATTAAAATAATTATTTTAAAGATTATATTTTACTTCCGAAAACCTTCTAAATAGTATTATTGACAGGAGAATGAGAGAATAATACAATATCTGTTGCTTAATGATAAAACAATTTGAAACAGAAAATTTGTGGGAGAATTATCTTTTGGAAAATAGTTGTGATAATAAGAGTGATTTCAAGCCTTACAAGTCTACCTGAAGGGTTCTTACATCAGGCAACAACACTTAAGAAAAGAACTCAGGATTGCTCATCGTAGAAAGTAGTAACCTTTCAACAGTGAGTCCAACCAAGTAGGATTTGAGCGTCTCTCAATCTCAGAATGGCTCGGAACATTTTCTGTTAGAATTATACAAAAGCCTATGCATCTATCAGAATGTTGTGATTGATGGGCGTTCAAGTCTAGTATCATTCCTTGACATGGATTTGCTTGTGCAACTTATTATTAAAGAATCTGAAGCTCACTAATCCTGACCTGTACAACTTAGAATTATCCTGACCTAGAGTAATAATGCAGAGCAGCAACTGTCCATTTCATTATTTTGATCTTGGTTGGATTCTCTTGTAATTCTAACCTTTTTTCAGCTACTGCTATATTTGTTTACCTATTTCAGATATCACCAGCTATTGACATAAACTTTTCTTTACTGATATTCGGTTCTAAGAAAGTTTAGACTCCCACCCAAAAACTAGGATTCATTTTGGTTGCATGTTGCAAGAGCCCTAAAACAGAAACATAAAAAGCATACATTTGCAGAGCTACCATTTCCGTAGGCATGCGCAGAATTAATTGTGCAAAACATAGTATTTCACATGGAGAAAGATTCTGAGAATTTAGAGGTACGAAGTAACATCTGATGGGTGTCTTCAAAACCAAGTATTAGGGATACATGAAACTTCGAACATTTTCCTTTCCCATGATTCAACACAACAGTACTGTTACTGCTCTACCATGTTCAGGTACTAGAAAGAAAATCCTATTACAATCTGCTATACGGAAATGGACAACCAAATAGCAGCCTCTGTTCCACCTTGCCTCATCTGCTGCGCCTGGGTGATATATCAGCTGATCTAGATCGAGATCCAGAGGGTGACCTTGAAGCTCTACCAGGCGATGGCCTCCATGCTCTTGCTTCCTCGGACTCATATTGAGGTTTCCTACAATATATTTAAAACATTTCTCAGTTGGTCAAATTATCCAACAATAGTCAATTTGTGAAGGGGGAAAAAACATTACTCTTCTGACAAGGAAGTCTACCCAAGCCTGCCTCTCCTAATCATAGGTTCACAAGAAGCACATGCTTGAAAAAAGTACTTGGAAAGATGCATCAAACAACAGAGGACCAACATAACAGCAACTTGAAGCAGATAATAACAGTTCAGCTAACTGATATTCTAATGGGGTTCAAAAAAATTCCTCAATTGTATATCTACTATACTACTATTTCAAAGGGCACATTGCCACAATCATAAACAAGAATATCACTGGTCAATATAGATGCCATCAATCCATTTTGGTTTGCGCCAATGAAAAATATATTCTTGGGAAAAATCTATTCTTGGTTATAGCTTGATACAAACACATGGGATTTGCTATTGACAGCACTGAAGGACAACAACAAAATCTTGAAATGGTAGGATAGAGAAACTACTTACTCGGTATAACCATGGCCATTTTCATCCACACCATAACCAGGAGAGTATGATCTGCGAATGCGATCACCATCTTGCCCTGGTGGAGGACCCCTAGGAGACCTTAGATGGTCAACATGCCTTCTACCTGGGGAAGCAGAGTAGTCCCGCCGCCTTGAGGCAGGAGAATATGACCTGCAAAAGTTCAAGTGCATCTATTCACCGACTGAGATGAGCAACAATGGTAAGCAACACAAACTGGTATCATGACAGCTTACCTTGAACGATATCGAGACCGAGAACTCAAATGATGGCGAGGGGAACGTGATCGGGAGAGTGATCGAGAGCGAGAACGTCCTGGAGCATATCGTATATGAGAAATGATTATTTTGTTGGGAATATCAAGAAAATTTGACACTGGAACAAGGACATTCAGATATAAAACAACATATTCAACTAGCAATTTTAGAACACATTTAACTGAGCGCCTCAATTTTTGGGCTTTATCATCAGACCATGTACTCAGATTCAATCTAATTAAATTCTCATTTGTGTACATACTGCTGCAATAAACAAAAATCTATCATGAACTTTTAAAATTCAAATTTATAGGTGAAGCCACCCTTAGTTCAGAATACAAGGTAATATATAGATCCAAAGGTTGTGAAAAATCATTAATATCCATTGCTACAACATAATGACCCTTGACTAAAGGGTCAAATGATGGGAAAAAAAACATGCCTTCGAAAGATGCAAAGCATCCAGAAATGGGTGGAAAACATAGAGGAATGCATAATGAAAGCAGAAAAAAAGATAAACATTTGGGATATCAGGTGCCCAAATCCATCAATTAAACAAGGGCTAGGAGGATATGCATTGACTATATGAACATTTCATAAACGTAAAAGAAACTATATAAAAAGAACCCCTGGAAAAACACGCATAATAATAAAGATCCAAACTATATAAAGGTACTCTCAAGCCTCATGGTTTAATTGGTGATCATTTAGTAAAGAAATGACAAAAAAAGAGCAAGACAAGCAGCAGAAAATTGCACCACAAGCAAAATATATGCTGTGGTTATTAAAATGAGAGCAAAATTTCAATGACTTGAGGCTGTCAAAAACATAATTTTGACAAGCATCAGCATAACATACCATAATATGATGACCGCCCTCCATAACCTGATGGTCCTCTGCAGAACATACAAAACATCAGAGAACACACTTAAAACAATTAATAACCACAAAGGAAAAAGTGTATAGTATGTGAGGGAGAGAGATACCTAACCCTAGACTTTTGCCGCATCTCCTCAGGCCTTTTCCTTGTCTCTGCTGCAACCACCACGGATATTTCCCTCCCAGCAAAAATTTGTCCATTCATGCGATGCTGCGCTTCCATTGCATCATATGAATCCACAAACTGCACAAATGCAAACCCACGAGGTTCCCTGCATATAGTACAAGGCAAAGCATCAAAAAGAGTATGAATATAGGATGAGTGAACACTGAGCTCCCATGGCAACATAGAAGAAGCTGATTGTCTAGTTTTTGCTATAACACAAATAGCATAACATGTTTCTTACATATCTACAGTTCAGCTCCAGAGCACTTACACATATTTTGACACCGAAATTCACATAAAGCAGGCTAAGTGGCTGACCTTTTCTTTAACAGCCAAGTATGAAAGGCAACTTCAAAAGAGGCAAGTGACTTGATAATTCTTCATATGCTTGTAAATATAAGATGCACTTGAAATCAAAGCTTCCCAAACTTAAAAACCTCCACAAGTTGTCTTCAATTGACCAAGAATCAACCTTCTTCCATCAAACTTCTAGTGATTGTGTAATTATATAATTTCTCTTTATAAAGGAACATTCTTCATTTGAACATTACTCTTAACACCCTTGAGATCAATATGTTAAGGAATGACAAACAGTAGGTCTTCATCAATTGTGGGGCTTGGTCTTGATTTTTTACTTCAAACCAACACACCCCCTGACAAACCAGTTCAAAATTTAATTCGCTATGAAAAAGAAAAATGAACCTTAACATATAGTTTAGAATGCAATTCAGACTTTCTCTCCATTTGCACTTTTATATCATCTATAAAAGTAGCTCAAAAAAGGGGACTTCTTAGATTGGACATACAAGACAAGCAGCTAATTTTAGACAAAATACCAGAAAAAGAAAATGTAGAAAACATAACATAATTACACTGCAATTCATAGTCGATCATATTCCCAAAGGAAAAAGCTCACCCTGTGTAATAGTCCTTTGGAATATATACGTCCCTTACAACTCCAAACCTCTCAAATGGAACTCGAAGTTCTTCTGGTCTAAAAAAAGCAAGAACATAAATCACCAACAACCTCCAAATTTTGATATTCAATAAAGCAGACCATTTAAACCACCCACCACCCTCTCCAAGAGATTGGGAGAAGTCAAAAGAAAAGCAATTTTACCTGCAATCAAGAGGGATATTTCGAACCAGTAGGCTTCCATGATTCTGCTCCTTGCGTCTCCCATAACCCCCACCACCTCCATATCCCCTCCTTGGTGGGCTTCTTGCTCGGCCTCCATAGCCTCTCCTTGGAGGACTATAATATGGTGGACTGTACCTCCTCATAATAATGCCTATAAAAACAGTCTGGCTTAAATAAATCCACTTTTTTTACAAACAGATAGAAATTCGTCATCTCCCTCCCCCTTTTCTAGCAATGCATATAAGATACCGCATTATACATATACCTTTTTTTTCACCTGGATGATTAAAATCAATGCCAGCCAATTCAATTATGGAACTTTGAAAAAAAAAATCTTCAAAATTTAAAATCGCAAAACCCCTTGCCGGTTGCTAAGGAATCTACAACTTGAAAAATTAATTAATTAAATTTTCATTGTACTTATCAGCGAAGCATCTTAAAACGGCAAGCAAATCAGAAAAACTTAATCGATTGCTCTAGTTACGGTGGAGTCAATATGACTTACTCCAATATATCGAGATGAAAATATCAAATATTTAACCTAAAGATCCGAATTACTTCCTTCTTATCAAAACGTCCCAACTTCAACAAAACAGAGAATTAGTTGGCTAGAATTGCAAATAATGACAACAATAATAATCGGACAACAGATTAAACCTCGATTATCCGCATTAGAAAAAAAAAACAGAGGATTAGGGTTTCCAATTTTTTTCATCCTACGATAAGAGAAGGCAAAAAAATAGTTTAGTAAAATAATTTAGGATTAGATTACCTGAAACAAGGCAGAGATTAGATTATCGGCGAAGAGAAGCGAAGCTTTTACTCGAATCTGAAGCCTGCATATATTACTGCAAGTCTGTTAAAGGAAGATAGCAAAGGTGGAGCCTTTTTATAAAACCCTAGAGATTAGAAGCGGGTTGACCCGGTTCGCCATTAGTTTAACAAATAAAATTTAAATATTTTTATAGAATTATTAATTTTAAAAATATAAAGTATAACTAAACTATTTTTTAATTGAGTTTAAATAAATTTCAATGAAATTTAGCCTTTTGTATGAAATGTTTTTTAAAAAGAATATATTTTTTTATATTCGAAAAATTTTAAAAATTAATTAATAAAAATATTTTTCAATTAAAAAATTAATTTTTATATTTTAAAAATTTTATTAAAATTTCATATATAAATTTATTAATATATTTTATTTTTTAAATTAAATAATAAAAAATAATTTATTTTATTCAAAAATATTTTTTATAAATTTTCTGAGAATTGTAATCAGAATAGAATTGAGCTGATAAGAATGTACTTTTATTATTACCTCTAAAATAAAAGAAATAGTTTATTCATTTTATCTATTATATGACTTATGAATATATGTTATTTGTTGGATTCATTATTCACTTTATATTTTGTAAAAAGCCTTAATATAAATTTTAAATATTGAAAATTCGGGATTTTTTTTTTCGGAAATTATTCGGACAAAGTTATCTACATGAGATTATCTTATCTGTTGTCATTCCTGTTGAAAAGGGAAAACCTTGGGCTAATATTAGAGAGTCAATAAGGCCTAGTTCGCCAATCAGTTAGGCATTTGCCTAGAACTTGCTGGCCATTTGGTACAGGCTGGTTCTGAGTTGTAACCGTTAATTTTAGTTCAAGAATTAGGGCTAATCAAGGTTGGATTGAATAGTTTATTTTATCTTATTTTATTTTATTTTTATTTTAATTCAATTTAATTACTTTTGATTAATTCAAAAGCGACCAAATTTATTTTGATTCAAAATAAGTACTTATACATCCAAATTAATCAATTTTTGAGGCTTAATTCAATTTTGCAATTTAAAATAAATACTCATATAAGAAAAAACTTATCTAGTCTAAGTTTATCATAGACTCAAACAACAAATAAATAAATCCCTCTATGAAAATGGAGAAAATAGATAGATGTTGAATACATAATAAACCGAATCCAGATAAATGGACTTATTGTGAAACTATTGATGCATATCACACCAAGCAAGCATTAGAAATCAATGAGGGCGTGGAAAGCTCAAGTGTATGGGTGCAGAGTGAGGAGGAAATAATATTTTGTAGCATATTATACATAATTATATGGAAAAAAGATTTAGTTGTCTATCTAATTACAATGATGCATAGTCTAATCCTTTCAAGCAGCGATCTCTGATTCAAGCCCCAAAATAATCAATGGTAATGTTGGAAACAGGTTACTTTTATGCTAAATTACTGCTCTGTGATCATGATTCATCTATCCTTTCACCCTGCAACAGCGGTGAGTCAAAAGTATTTCATTCTTCTGTTGTGCTGCAACTCTGTCAGGAAATCAGCAAAGGATAATATACATTTTAACCACATAGTTCTGCATAATTTGCGAAACTATGTTCACTTTGTTGGCTCATGTAGAAGATTTGAATTCTGGAGCATGCCATTATCAACACTGATGAAGAACCAACTAGCTTCATCACCAAACATCAATATCCTTGCGGATGGGGAAGAAAGGACGTGTGTGGAGGGTGGATATAGAAAAACAGAGCATATAGGGAGTCTACCAGTGTTTTTATGGAATCAGCATGCAACTGCAATGTCTGGTTGTGGTTGTAAGCTGTCGGAGTCAGTAAGTAAAGGACTTTTCTGGAACTCGTTTCTCAGCTGACCACAAGCAGCACTTGCGTCCAGGCCTCTTGTTTGACGTATGCTTACGGTTATTTTACGAGATTCCAGAGTAGCTGCAAATGCTTGTATCTGCCATGCAAAAAAAGGGATCATAAGATAAAAGCAAACATGCAATGGCTCTTATCATTTGTTGTTCTTACGCAAGCAATGAATAAGCCACATGGTCATACCGCCTTTTTCTTTGGTCGTTGATAATCAGAGCCTTCAATTGGATTGAAAGGTATCAGATTCACATGAGAACCACGTCCCCACTCATGAAGTAGCTCAGCAAGTTCTACTGCGTGCTCTGTTCTATCATTGACCCCAGCTGTCCAAAACAAATGACAAATTTGTTTTTGCTTTATATTGTAAAACTTCAAGTGAATACAAGGGGTGAGCAGAATTTCTATTTAATTAAAGCTACAGTACCTAAAAGAGCATACTCAAAGGACACTCGTCGACTGGTTTCAAGGAAGTAGTCCCTGCAATCTTTCATAATTGCATCTAGGGGGTATGATTTTGCACTTGGCACAATTGTTTCCCTAAGTTTCTGGTTTGGAGCATGTAAGCTGATGCAAAAGAATAAGAAAATGTCATCCCCAGAGAAAAATTATTGGTATTGATGGAGCAATAACATGTTATGCTTCAAGATAATAAGATAATAAAAGGTAAGGTAAAGACGAGCTTATATAGATTTGCAGAAACAGGAAAAACAAAGCATGGAGTGACTACCAATATCTATTTACCTGAGAGTGTAATCATTTATGTATAGTTAGCAATTGAATCAAATTTGAATTAACTGCTACCATATCATAAGATTAAAGGTCATACATTTAAAGTAAGAATTTATAATGCACAAGATTCAAGAGTTAAATAAACATTGTTGTTGAACTAAAGGCTTAAGAACAAATATATTGAAGACACATGGCTTGATAAGGAAATGAATCCTAACACGCTTTTCACTTCACAATTTCAAGCAAAAAGAAAGAGGCTCAAAAAGGCATACAAAAGTAGAAATTAATGCTATTGCAGCAACATAATGTAGAAGTTTGGCCCTTTTTCGTGATTAACCATACATACATAACTAAACAGCTCTCACAGAAGCAGCTGACGTAATTAAAGTTCACTATGCTTCCTATAGTTAAGTACCTGAGGGCCAATGTTGACTGAAGTTTGCAGGAAGCCAACTTTTTAATTGTATTTGGGACCCCTACAGTGGAAATCGTGATCATTCTTTGCCCAATTTGCACATCCTGAAAAATCAAGGACAGCCCAGTAGGAGTGAGTTTCCATTCAAAACCTTCATTCTGATTTGCAACATTTACAATAACAAACTGGATGCTATTTGTTTTAAAGGAAAAAGCGCATTGAGATCACAGACAATCTAGGTTGACAATCACAATACAACACATCTTGGAGGCATGTGTCTCACAAGTCACAATCATATAGTTCCATCATGATATAAAACGAAGAGAATTTAATATATTAACCAATCTCTGTAAAATAAATATCAAGAGAACAATTCCAAGTGAATCTGATCTTAATTCCGTTGCTCATCATGCCCAATTTTCCAGTGTCATTATCAAGAAATTACAAATTTATACTGGGTGGACCAATTCAACATCTTATGGAAGAAGGAAAAAAGGGTTGAGCAACAGCAATATAAAAATAAAAAATAAATACATAGAAAAGGTAATGAGTAACAGACATTTAATCTTCTACTCAAAGATAGAAAGAAACAACAGGATAATTGCTGATGGAAACAAATGAAATTGACCTTATTCAAGCATCTGTGAGCTTCAAGTACAGACTTCAAGTTCAGCATTGGTTCACCCATTCCCATGAAGACTACATTTGTCACTCTATGTTTGAAGATCTCCTCAATAGCCAAAACCTGTTAATATAAAAGGTATCTGAAGTAAATTGGATATCATACTTTTGTAAGTAGAAGTGATTAAAGCAATAAAATCCTACTTTTTGACCTTATTTTCCAAGGTGTTAAATACATAACATCCTAAAAGCAATAACCAATGATGGGCTCTGATGAACAAATATGGAAGAGAAATGTAACACGGACCTGCTCAATAATTTCATGCCTTTGAAGATTTCTTGAATACCCACCTTTTCCAGTGGCACAGAATGAGCAGCGCAATGGACAACCAACCTAAAATTAAATAATCAAAAGAAAAACAATAAATTTCTGATGTGCTCATAAAAAACAGCATCTGCAGAAAAACAAAGCAAAATAAATTTCACTAGATGATCCTGAGGTTACAAAATTACCTGAGATGAGACACATGCCGTAAGGCGCATTGAGCCTTTTTCATCTTCAACTGGTATGCCAACAGTTTCAATCAATCTGTTGTCCTCCAATTTAATTAGTAACTACAAGATCAGTGGAAAGCTAAAGTAAATAAGAAATGAACATAATAGTAAATTAGAGGTAAGCATATGTAATGTGACTTTCTAACTTACCGTCCTCAAAATATAATCTGAGGGTGTATTTTATTGATGTGGATTTCAAATAATTAGGTATTCAAATTTTATATTATGTTTCAATTTTACTATTTTTTCCACTTGGAAGACATTCAAACCCACATTCATTTCAAGTGTACACTGCCACCTAATTAAATGGACACTTACTGAATGGGTAATCAAAGAAACAATTTGCTGAAATAAATACACACACATTGACTATAAACTAAACTAAACCCAAACAGCATTCTCAAACCCACATTCATTTCAAGTGTACACTGCCACCTAATTAAATGGACACTTACTGAATGGGTAATCAAAGAAACAATTTGCTGAAATAAATACACATACATTGACTATAAACTAAACTAAACCCAAACAGCATTCAGATGCCTAGACAATAATTTTCAATTTAGCAGAAAATTAAGCTGCAACAGACTTGCTCTACCTACTTTACATAATATACTGTTATAATTAAAGATATTATCGTTTTTAACCTTAACAGTGCCATCAGCTGCAGTAACAGTGCGATAAATTGGTGACCGCCCAACTGTCCATCCTGCTTCTTGAAGATCATTTCTGAATGCCTGAGGCACTTTTCCCCAAGTGAAGAAAAGAAAAATTAATCTAAATCCCATAAAAATGATTAACAAAAAAGTATTGAAATGAATAAATAAACTTACATTGACTAAAATCTTGGATTTCTTTGAGCTTTCTCTGGTATATTAGATGGTAGAGCTGCTTTCCTCTATAGGTTTGCTATAATGGGGCGAATTAAACATAAGCATGTAAAAATTAACACCAAATATAGGGAAAAAAAAATCTTTTTTCTGAATTCTTTTGACATTTACTGAAATTCTACAGTTTTTATCTTTGCAACATGTCATCAGCAACAGAACATGCATAATAAACTTGTTCAATAAAAAAGAAAATACTCTTACCTGGCCCAAGTCGACGGCGAGCTGTTGAAGCTCCGGCTCCGACATGCCAAGCAGCACGTTAGGGTTCACGTGCGAGGTACGGTGCGGAGACGCGGGGGAGGAGGTAGAGAGGCTACGAGAGGATACGACGGTAAGGGAACGTGGGCGCCTAACGGCACGTGCAAGGGGCACAGAGCACACTTGCTGGAGCATCGCCATTGAAGTGGCTATCATCTCTTCACCTCCTGCTGGTTGTTGCTGCTTCGAAATTCCAACACGACACAGAAACCTCACCTCTTGGCTAAAACCTCAGCCCTTCAACAAAATTAAAAAGACGATACTACCCCAGTTACTGTATCTTCTAAGCCTCTTCTGTTTTGTGATTTTTATCACAGCACAAAATCTAAATACCAAAATATCAAAATAATTCCTTTCTCTGCTGACATGGAAAAAAAGAATTATATCATTTTAAGCACTTTTGAATTAAAAAAAAAAGAAATTTAGTATTTGCCTGTAAATATTTTAATCGCACAAAAATAAATTTTATATCTTTACCTATCAAAATTTTCGCTATAATTCAATTCAATTTTATTATTAATTTTTTTATTTAAAATGATATTTTCATGTTTCAAATCATATCAATTTTGTAGAAATTTCATTTAAATTTTTTATTTATAAAATAAATCATGCCAACTCAAAGGGAAAAACCCAAAAAAGCAGTTGATATTTTTTATATTTTCCCTGTCTGTACAAGATTCCTACAGGGTAGGTATCCTTGTTCTTGCTTTAATCTTGCGCTTTCCTACAACTGAGGTATGAATTATGCAAAATTGTTGACAAAAATAGATAGAGAACCCTGATAATTCTATCATATACATTTATGTTATTAATCATCAGCTCTGCAGAGGAACCTCATCCCTCAGATTGTACTGCTAACAAGCTTGTTGACAATTACAGAAGTTGAATTGAATGTTCATCACCAATAAATGCCAAAATGAAAATACATCAAAGAAATGTCAAATTTAGATGTTATGGAATTCAAGAACTGTACAACAACAGATTGTGAAGTTACATTTTACGAATACTTATACAGCGCAATTGGAAACTCATAGCGTAGATGGAAGTGGTAAGGTACATAATTTACTCCCTTATGTATGCAGAGGCGAAGCAGATGGTGGATAGCTGGCAGCTTTTCCATCAAAAGTTCCGTTGGCACTTCTCCTACGATATTTAGGACCGTTGCTTGAACTTCGACTAACTTTTCGGGGGTTTCCGCTTTGGGAGCTGCTTCCCTCGTTGTCGTTGGACTCGAGCAATTGCTCCAATGCTTTTACCACTTCCTCCACATTAGGCCTAAACCTTGGCTCTGTTGATAGGCACTGGACTGCAAGATTAGCAGCTTTTAGTGCATCCTTCAATGAATATTGGCCTTCTAGTCGTGCATCCATAACTTGGAAAATTTTACGTTTCCTGCCAAGATAAGGCCTTGCCCAGTCAACTAAATTTTGTTCTCTGGAAGGCTTGCTTTTGTCTATGGCTCGCCTGCCAGATAAAATTTCAAGAAGAACAACCCCGAAACTGTATATGTCGCTCTTCTTAGTTAGATGACCTTCATAAGAAATAAAACACAGTGAGATGCAAGTAGGTAGAAGCTGTAATTTATATCAAATAGGCAACAATTTCGGCTGATGCATAAATATTTTAGTATGATGATAGTTAAAACACATAGCAAAAAGTCGCCTTCTTTTTCAGCAAGAAAATGCCAAATATGAACTCGAACAAAGTTGAGAACAGAAAGAAAGATACCGGTGGCCATATATTCCGGTGCTGCATACCCATATGTACCCATCACTCGAGTCGAAACATGGCTTTCACTACCTGTTGGCCCATCCTTGGCCAACCCAAAATCAGAGAGTTTGGCATTATAGTTCTGTCACATTACATTTTAGAAGAAAGAGAGATGTGTTAGAGAGGTTCAACTCTTATGACTCCTTCTAAAGCTGAATTAAAAACATCTTTACTTACTGAATCAAGCAGAATATTAGACGCCTTAAGGTCTCGATATATCACTTTGGCCTTATGAAGAAACGATAGACCCTTAGCAGCATCAAGGGCAATCTTAATTCGGAGTTTCCAAGAGAGTGGTTCAACATAAGAAGCTCCTGTTCCACCAATATTATTATTTCATACATGGATTTTATTTGACATCTGAACACTGAGCTGAGAAAGTTGAAAAAAAAAAAAGGCTACACTGAGGAGGATATGAATTACTCACTTCTAAATAGGTGATTCTCCAAGCTGCCCTTTGGCATAAACTCATAAACCAGAAGCCTCTGGTCGTCTTCTAAGCAGTATCCAATCAATTTCACAAGATTTGGATGATAAAACTGCCCGAGAAAGTTGATTTCAGTCTGGAGTCCAAGATGCATCACAAAATTTATCAATCAAGATTTTTGAATGTTAACTTAATTGACAACTTCAAGATTCAGTATTCAGGATTCAGGAAGATAAGCCAAATCAAAAAGGTGATACTTCACTTACCAGCCATTCTTGGTGACCCTGGAAACTCTCTTGGTTAAGCCTCTTAACAGCAATGATGATTGCGCCTGCTCCAGGCTTGGCAGGTGTTAGAGAATGCTCATCAATCCATCCCTTGTAGACACAACCAAATCCTCCTTCACCCAACAGACTATCCGGGCGGAAGTTCCTAGTTGCGGCCTTTAATTCACTATAGCTAAAGATCTTCAAATTGGAAGATTGCAAGATCTCACCCTCAGTCCGAGGAGTTGAAGGCACTGTTACATTCGAGACTCTGCTAGATCCACCCGCATCATTTCCACTTTTGGCACCATATTTTGGATCTACCCATATAAAATTGACAATTAAAAATCATAAATCTTGAAAAACCATCAAAGCATCTACAACGCCAAATCAGAAAAAGGCAGTCTTATTCAACATCCAACATATAGATGCTAAGAAAATAAATATCCAAATACCGAAAAGTTGCCAATCAATTTGGGGAAAATCAAATAACAGAAGGCAAAACTTTGAACAGAATCAAGAGAATTGGCAAAATTCTCTGATGGTGAGACAGAAGTCCTAATTTGAAGAAATAGTAATGCAATAAGGTTCTCAAGTGAAATCAATAGATATACTGTAAAGCTCAATCAGTTCTTAGTAACTGAAGCCCAGAGTTTCAAGAACCAAAATGATTGCTTAACTTTCCCAGGAACCAAACAAAATCTAACACCAACGATATAGACAAAAGAATCCAACATAACTATGTTCTTCAAAGAAAAGGTAGGTGCAACTGCAACCTTTCCTGTTTCACTAATCAAAACTAAACAACTTTACATCAAAGGAAAGATCCCAAAAACGGAAAGGAAAAAAATGTAATATTTTGTCAATCACAAAGCTCAAATTAGCATCAAGAAATGTGGGGAAAGAAAAAACAAACATACCATTGTGAAGAGGACTCTCAGCTTTAATTCTTACACTAAAGCACGAACCCATTAACAAAAAACTCAAAGTTCAAAGCTCAAAGCTCAGAGCTCTTCACTCTTCTCACCACCCCCCCGCTGCCAAAGATTAGAGAAGTATAGAAAACACAGCACACTCGACAACAAACAAAGCAGAGTGGCTTGAGCCCGTGAACAAAGGAAGAAAATCTAGTGTGAAACCGATTTTTATAAGTTGAGTTAGCTGTCACCCCACGATGGTGACTGACCAATTCCACACTTTGACTGAATTTTTTTTAAAAAAAAAAATTATAGTGAGATAGTAGGCAGATGGCTGGCTTTTTGGTGTTTTGTGGTTGTTTGGTTTCTGGGAAAGTTCTATTTACTAGAGCTTCCAGAAGGACAAAGGGAAATGGTTGACAAATCCTTCAATTATTTATTTTATCTACAAGTGGAAAATTAGATCGAAAAGTCTTTATGCATATGAAAACTAATTTTCTGTAAGATATCTCCTGTGAATAAAATCTTGATAATGAAATATTTTAATTCTTTGAGTTTAATATAAGATATTAATAGTTAAATCTGCATTTGTTTATTACGTTCAACCGTCAATGTCTTTTTATTAATTATATTTTAATACTAACACAAAATTATTACATGGAAAATTTGAAATACTATTAATTAAAAAACACGTTAATAATTTGCATGAATACTAAGTTTCTTTTCTACTATGCAGTGTAATTAAAATAATTATTATTAAAATTTTGGAAAAAAAATACTTATCTAAATTTTATTTCGTCCAATAATTTAATAATTTAAAAATTTTAAGAGAAATAAAAAAATATTCGCTAATTAATTATTTTATTATTATTATTATTATTAAAATAATAAGTGGAACGTGAATAAGATGGGGGTAGCTTAAGCTTGTAAAGTCTAGCTGTGTGTTTGATTGATATGTAATCTACACATAAAATCAAATGCCAATCCCATGCTTCTTGTACTTGTCTTTTGTCTATTACCTCCATACCTACATTTATTTATGTGCTTCACTCAATTTTTTAAGATTTTTTTTGTTGTTATTGTATTATATTTTAAAAATAATATGTGTCCATATTATTTAAATATATATAAAAGTCTAGGTGAATGAATATTTTGTTAATAAAATAATATCTGAAAGATGTAATAATTTTAATTCAAAAATAATATTCTAATTATATAATTTATAATTATAGCAAATTGAACTAAGTCTGAAATCTTGTTATTATTAGATTAAAAATATCAACCCGTAGTTTTTAACAAAATTGAAGTTTAATTTATAATTTGCTGTTAATACTATTGATGCCCACTCAAATATTAATATTTTTTTATGAAAAATTTATATATATATATAAAATATAATTTTTAATAATAAAATTATAAAATACTCTTCGTCTTAGTGGATAAATATGAAAATTCTCAAATTTTATTTTTTTAATTTTTAATTTTTAATTAAAAAAATAATAAAATTAAAAAAAATAATAAATTCCTAACATCGGGTAACTGAGGTAAGCAAATAGATCATGAAAATATTAAGAAATAAGCCAGGCGTGAGAGGAAAAGACTTTTTGTAGTATTTTGGTGATATTTTTTTCTTACAAAAACAATTAAATTCATTTTAGGTAAATAAAGAGTCAACAGCAAGTGACATTATCTTCCCGTGGCGATCCATCTATTACAATAATTTTTCTTTTATAATGATGGCTATTCCTGATTTATTTCCGTAGATTTATTAACTGAAAAAATATTTTTAATAAATATTTATTTTACTTATAAAAATTAAATTTTAATTTAAAAAAAATATTTAATTACTTGATTTAATTAAAAGTGATTATACGATCCATTCAATTTAAAATCGAATCAAAATAAAAAAATTGAAAATCAAAATTTTAATAATTATGAAAATTAAATCGAATTAATTTAAAAAAAATGATTTGAATGTAATTTGATTATTTAAATTTTTAATAATTTATATTTTTTTATACTTTATTTTTAATATTTTAAAATTTAATTGAAATATTTTAATTTTGATAATTTAATTTTTCTATATTATTAAAAATAATATATTATTATTATTAGTTTAATTTAATTTTTTTATTAAAATTAAACTGAATTAAAATAATTAAAATTAAAAATTAAATTAAATTAAAATAAATAAAAAGTTAAACTGAATTTTTAAATTAATTTAATTTAAACTTAATACAAATCACCTCTAATTCAATTCTTATTAATTATGTATTAGGTATGGCTTTAATTAAAAAGGATATATATATATATATAAAATTATAGTCATGGCACTGCATGTGTAAGCAATCTGAAAAGACGATGCATAGGAATTATAAAGGTTGAAAAGAAAAACAAAGACAAAAGAGAGGGGAAGAGAAGTTTGATGAAGCCAAACCTTGGATTTGACTTTGTGCATTAGAAAAGGTTTATGTTTAGTTAGAGATGAGATTCATTTACCCATCTCTATCGCCTCTCATTCTTTTGACTCTTTTCTCTATTTAATGTTGAAAATTGTCTATTCTTGCTAAAGCTTCTTGGTTTTTTTTCAACCATTTTTATTATATACAAATTCATATACTATTTTATTATATAGTTTATTAATTTTTAAAATAAAAATATTGAGTAAAAAATTCATTTTATGTTAATTAAAATATATAAAATTAAATAAATTCATGTGTTATTTAAATATTGAACGAATTCTTTATCAAATTTTAGACGAATTCGTATATTAAAAATAATAATTAAATTTAAATTTGAATTTTAAATTTCATTAGATAATTTCATAGGTATTCTAAAATCACATAAGAATTTTCTTTCTTTTTTTAATTATTAAGACTATTTATTTCATAATATATATTTTTAGAAAAATATTTTCTATATTTTGAAGTTTGGTGCATTTAGAAAATTCAAGAAAAAAAATCAGAATGTATTGAATTTAAAACCAATATAAACAGTTTCTAATGTTGGTTTTAATTTCATATAAAACATTTTATTTTTATTCTCTCAAAAGTGTGTTGTTTTCTCTCTTTTTCTCTCCTTTTTCCTTCTTATCTTCACCACTGAATATTTCTTCCCTATGAAACTCATGGATTTTCAATTCATATCACCACCATCACCAAAAGTTTTTTTAAGTTCTATAGTTTTAATTGAAATTTGAATTCAATATATTTTAATTTTAACGGTAGATTTCAATATCAATGAATTTAAATTTATTAGTTTATATTGTTTTATTTTATAAATTATAAATTCAAAGAAAAATACAAAAATAAAATTTTCAAATCAAAATTATAAACAGCCTCTGCTATACAAATTAATACATTATTTATTAAAAAATTAATTATATAAAGTATTGTGATGGTATCTTTTCAATTTAATTTTTTTTAAAATTTTTTTGAGTACTCGATTACGCAAGTGATGAATTTCTATCGATTTAGTTAAATTAATTTTTTTATTATAAGTAAAAAAATTTATTAGTTTAGTACCCATTGACTCTCGTGCAATTTAAGCTTAAGCACATTAATCAAATATTAGTTTAATTAATTTTATTTATTTATAAATATATATAAAGTAATTTATATTTATTTAAAAAAGTTGCATGACCTGTGGTTTAGCTTTGCAGAATCTCCAGACTTCTAGACGTGGTGAGCCATGTTATTACACCGGATATATGATTTAATTTTACTATAAAAAAAAATCATGTGAATTGCTCTTCTACACTTTTGAACTGATTTTAACATATAATCACTAAATTGTAAGAACCCAATAGGTGGTTAGGGAGAGGAAACCAAAAGTGAGAGAAAGCAATGAGTCCTCAAAGAAGCGATATCTGTCGGGTTTGATTGGCTTTCCCTGTTTTTCGGGCAGGGAAATGCTGGCCTTTCGATTTTTTATTTTTATTTTTATTTTTATTTTTAATTTTGAGGTGAATTTTTGTGTATTAGTGAATGACTTCATATTTTAAAAATCGAGTATTTAAGTTAATTTTATAATTAGTTTATTTAAATTTTATTAATTAGTATTTAATTTAAATTAAAAAAAATTAATCGATCTAAATTAATTTAAAATTTTAATTCAATTTAAATTTTATTTTTAAAAATTTTAATTATTTCAGTCGAATTCAGTTTTAATGAGAAAAATTAATAAAATCAAACAAATATGTGAGTAATAGAATATTATTTTTTTATAATATAGAGAAATTAAATTATAAATAAAGTTAAAATATTTTAATTGATACTAAAAATAAAAGTTAATAAAATAAAAAGTATAATGGACTAAACGGAACTGAATCGGATTAGTTTAATTCAAATTAATTTATACTCAAAATTAATTCGATTTAATTTTAAATTTTAAATCGAATCGATTGAATGTTTATTCCTACCGTTAACCAATATTTAAATTTTAATAAATAAAAAAATTTAATAAAATTCTAAGTTGCTAATTTTTCTTATAAATTAATTATAAAGCGATTTAAGTATTTGATTTTAAAAAATATAAGAATCAATCTATTAATTTATTAAAATTCAGGAATGAATTATAACTACTAATTTCTTAGAAAGGATATTTAACAAAAAAATAAATAAAAAAATCTTTAATTTAAATGGACTTTCGGCGTAGATAAATTTTTTAGTATTTGATTTTAAAAATAAAAGTATTAATTTATTAATTATACTAAAATTTAAAAATTAATATATAATTTACTATTTTTATGTCTTCATTCAGAGGTGAAACTCCTCTCCTCTAATTGATGGTCATTTTAATTATTTCGGTTTGTTGTTTTTCTCTGCTATCGGTGAACTTCAGTTTGGAGGTTTTATTTTTATGTGGTAAAGAAGATCGTTTTGTATGCTCACTTGACTGAATGATTTTTGATACATTACATATTGGTAGACATCGGTGTTGAGGTGTGAGACGTCTCGAATCAGCTACTCCATTGCTAGCGTAGAATGAAAATACTATTGCATAGGTTTTTGGCATCTGATTTCGATAGGCATTGCACCTGAGTTGTCTTTGAAATAAGGGTTTTCCGGATTTGGTTTTGATTTTGTTGGCCCTTTCCGGTCTATCTTTGCATAATTGTTTTGTGCCTTTAGTGTTCTGCTTGTGGTTGTGATCCTGAGTTTTGCAACGATTCTTAGCTACTTATTTTTTGCTTTGTTTGGTGCACACGGTTGACGATGGGTATGAACAGAGTTACAGTGCTTCAGTTGGTTGCATGATCATAATAATTGATATTTGTTCAGATTATTAAAAATATTAAACTGATTAAGTTAATAAAATTGATAATTACTGAACAGATGTTAATTATTTTCACCAATTGATAAATTCAACTTTTTTAAATTGAAATTTGGTGTTAAAATTTTTAAAAGTTTTATGATTAAAAATGATAAAACTCAAGTTATTTTGCTAAAAGATAACTGATATGTATAAAAATCTATAATATTATGAAAATGAATAGATTTTAAACTTTACTTTTAATTATTTTATTATTAATTATTAATAGTAACCACTAAATTGATGAACATGTGTTTACTTTATTTATTTATAATTTTTATATTTTAATATATTTTTTAAATTTGAGATATAACTCTAAAAATGCTAATGTCATTCTCTTTAAAAAAATTCCTCAATTTTTTCTTTAATTATGAAAAATATTTTTAGTAACTGATTTTCCTAAGCCGTCAGATCTCAATTTTAATTACCATTAAAATTATAATTTTATTAAATATAAAATAAATTTTTTATTAAAATATATTATTATATATAATAAAAAAAATTGCATTTTGTCAAATTATTGTCTTAATAAATTAAGACAATTATTTCATTATCATTGCTAAAATATCTCTATCTAAAACCTAAAATATAATAGTGAAAAATGAGTAAATTTTGATTTTTTTTTCTATTTCCCCTACAATATATTTATTGTATTAACATCACTCAACATATTTAGTTGAATTTTTAAAAGTCTCGAGCTCAATATCCATTCCCACTTTCCTTTGTCAAAATTTTTTTAAAAATATCACAGGCTTCAAACTTAGAGCCACACCGTCAGAATGCGGATATCTCAAGCTACTCCACCTGATGAAACACCATCTTTTAACTTGCTTTATATATGTACTGGTTTAATTATTATACAAAAATATCACCAGAATATAATTTCATTGCACAACTAGCTTTTGATGAAGTACATATATTATACTCAAAAAATAGAATCCACCATAAATTGATCCTCGAAGGAACAAAGGGGTAAGAGGACATTCTTCGCATCCGGATGGTCAAAATCAACCAACAGCTCCCACCAATGTTGGGGATAAATATGGATAGCTTTAAGGGAAGGGAGAGGGGACAGCTGGCTTTGGTCAGGCAAGAAAAGAGAAAGTGCTATCCTTTCAAGATTTACACAATGTCGTACCTCAATATATTCGAGAGAATCGCAGACTATTTCTTGACTGCATATGCTCTTCAGTTGTGGCAACTTTACCAATCCAACACTCCGTAATTTTGGGAGTGTAAAGATGAAAGTAGTGCCATTACTGCTGTTACAGCTTTCTTCTCTTTCTCTTTCTTCCACTGCTATCAGCTCCTTCATGTTATCACAATGCCATACTTTAATCTCTTCCAGATTTTGAAGGTTTGACATCAAGCCCTGAGGGAACAACTTCTTCATACTTGGACACTTCCATATTTGAATTCTTTTGAGAAGAGAAAAAGAATTGCTGTTATAGCTTTCTTTTCCTTCTTCCCTTGATATCAACTCCTCCATGTTATCACAAAAGTTTACTTCAATCTCTTCCAGATTTTGAAGGTTTGACATCAAGCCCTGAGGGAACAACTTCTTCATACTTGGACACTTCCGTATTTCAATTCTTTTGAGAAGAGAAAAAGAATTGCTGTTATAGCTTTCTTTTCCTACTTCCATTGATATCAGCTCCTCCATGTTATCACAACTGCTTATAGAAATGTCTTCTAGATTTTGAAGGTTTGACATCAAGCCTTGAGGGAACAACTTCTTCATACTTGAACACTCCCATATTCGAATGCTTTTGAGAAGAGAGAAGGTAACATGCACTGGTGATGATGGTACTGCTATTGGAATATCCCCATTGTCAAACAGGAAGAGTAAATCATTCGAATCAATTGATATTTCCTCGAGGCTTTTAAATACTGAAGGGGAGGAGGAAAATGAAAGCAATCGTTGTAAATCATCACAATTCTCAATTTCAATGCTGCAGTTAATAAATCTCAGATACTTGACATCTTCTAGGTGAGAGAGGGGAATGTCTCCTTCGCTGATACTGCAATTCCACAAACAAACCTTAAAATTATCTGCTAGCTCATTATCTTCGAAAAGCTCATCTTCATCTTCAAGATCGATTTCTCCTACATGAAAACTCCATCGCATTAAATCGGATGAAGGTGTCCTAGTCGTGTGGACATAGGTCTTAAGCTCACCAATATCATGGAAGCAACATTCCAATTCTTGCAACATGCTCAGCGATGCTATTTCCTTTGCTGCAACTGCGAATGAATTGCTAAGCAAGAGGACTTCCAATTGGGAAAGCTTTGGTAATATACCAGGTGGCAACACTATTTCTGTTCCTCGAAGATTCAGATACTTGAGATTGGACAACATTTCTATTCCTTCAGGAAATTCTTTAACTACAGAACCATCAAGGTCCAACTTCTTCAATGCGCTAAGCAGCGCTAATGATGGTACATGACTTAACTTTTCACACCTCCCAAGTAATAATGAGCTTAGATTAACCAAATGAGAGATGGAACTTGGCAATTTTGTAATAGATGTCTCAGAAAGATCAAGCACCTTGAGTCCACACAATAGCTCGAAGAAAGAATCTCCGATTGAGATCAAAAAACTGCCACGCAACAAAATGCATGAAAGATTAGGACAGTTAGGTGAATAACCAGAAGGAATCTCTTTTATCTCATTATAGATCAGTGAAATTCTCATAAGATCTTTTGACCAATTCCCCCACTTTGGCATTTTGAACAACTTTTCCCAAACTTGTGCATCTGTACCCATTAGTTGGATGGCCACTTTCCTAACCAACCCATGCATACTCACCCATCTGGATCCAGAATAAGTATGGCCACCGTTAAACAAGCAAAGATTTTCAAGTTTGTTGAGCATGGTGTGGCCCTCATCGAATGCTTGTTTCCTGCTGCTTCTTTCTATTACTCCCACATCAATCAAAAAATCTATCACTTCTTTGATATCTAATGATTCCAATTTTTGATCAGGTGGCACGAATAATACAAAATATAGGAAACACTGTTGCAAAGATGGATCATTCAAACAATCATAGCTACGTTTCAAATTGTCAAATATCTCTGAGTTCTCTTGCTTAGGTATTCCTCTCGTTAATTTGTGCAATGCATCCCTCCATTCATGTATGTCATCCTTCCGCTTCATGTTTCTTGCCATTATTTCAATCCCAAGTGGCAAGCCCTGGCATTCTAATACAATCTCCCTTGCAATCGGTTCCACATTAGGCACTAATTGGTGCCCCAGTTTCTGCAAAAATAACTCCCAAGCTGCTCCATATCCAAGAGGCTCTACTTTGATATTCTTTTGGCAATCCATACTTCGACACACATCTAAAGACCGAGTTGTAATAACCAACTTGCATCCAGGAATTCCAATCCTGTCAAAGGGAATATAATTCCACACATCATCCAAAAATAAAACAAAACTTTTATTCTTGTTCAATGCTTCGGACAATTTGGCTGCTCGTATATCCTCATTGTCCACACTTGAAAGGTCTAGATCCACCATTCTTGCAATGGTGTTCTGTAGTCCATATATACTAAAATGTTCAGACACATTAACCCAATAAACGTGATCAAATGGGCTGGCAGCTGTCACAAGTTTGTTATAAATATGTTTGGCTAACTCAGTTTTACCCACTCCTCCCATCCCATAAATGCCAACCTTTGAGACATTATCATCATCCCTTAAACAAGAATAGATCTGCTTTATATGTGTCTCAAACTCTGCACCCTTCAACTTTGTTGTCAGCAACTCCTCTCCTTTGGACTCCACAAATTGCAAAGGTTGTCCGACATGGGTCTCTTCATAATTCCCCATTCCAACTTCCCCCAGTTGTTCAATTTCACGAACTTGCATTTCCATCATGTCTTCATCTCCTACTGGATTCTCCACTTGGTGATTTTGTTGCTCTGAAATCAGATTATATTCCTCATTGGTGCTTGAACTTGGCACGGTTTTACGTTTCTTGTTTCGTCCACAGCTTGCTTCGTGAGCTCTTGCTTTGACATGAGAAGGGACCTTATCACAAATTTGAATGCCCTGCCCTTGAATTCCAGCTAAATGCAATCTCATCCTTGAAATTGAAGGACCCCCCTCGAATACTTCCTTGCAGAATATGCATTTCAAATCCTTTCCACTACTACCAGTCTTCTCAACATACTGCCAAAACTCATGTTTTGGTCTTCCCATTTTTGCTTGTCCTACATGAATGTTTAAGTAAAATATTATTCCAAAAAGAGAAATCTGAAAGAGTCAAATGCGAAGTTAGAAAAGGAAAACCAAAACAATTTCAACGAAAAGAAATAAATATAAGAAATATATATATATATATGAAGTACCTTGAGTGAGAAGAATTTCTCCCAAAAGGCTTGCTTGAATGAGAACAGGCAGGGAACGATTGCAAACTTCCACTAACAGTGATTAATCAAAGACGTTCTGTTAAATATTAATCAAAGATGTTCTCATTTCAAACACAAACTTAAATCAGGCATCATCCAATTGCTCAAGCCACCAACAAGCTAAACCAAGCATAATATCAAGCTAATGTTTCATGAAAAGCACCACTATGGTACATGAATAAACCATTAATCAAATAATAATTATAATTAAATTATTTTTTTCTTTCAAATTATTTTTGATGGCATAAATTCTAGTGGCGATCTAATCTACCATGAAAAAAATATACTTACGAATGTAAATAAACTAAATTATTCATAATCTATATAAGACTTGAATAGATAAAAAGATTTTTCTAGAACTCAACTTTTAGATTCGTTTGCTAAACGAGCAGACTTAAAGTTATTAGAGGATATAAATTCTTGTGGAAATCTACCAAACAATTGAAGCAATCTGCAGTTTAAATTAATCAAAATAAGACTACACCTCTCGATCTGAAATAAACTAAAAATATAATTTTTTTCAAGTCTTTAAGAGTCTTTGCAATAATAATAAGAAGAAGAAGAAAGTAAATCAAAATCATATAAAACTCAAAATAAGTACCTGGTTCAATCGAGATGAATCTCGAAAAGATAATAACAAATTTCCCTTCGAGTTTACAAGTGCATCTGCA
The DNA here is from genome assembly GCF_001659605.2 of Manihot esculenta. Taxonomy (NCBI): domain Eukaryota; kingdom Viridiplantae; phylum Streptophyta; class Magnoliopsida; order Malpighiales; family Euphorbiaceae; genus Manihot; species Manihot esculenta. The sequence goes on from NC_035170.2 coordinate 3,057,387, forward strand.
ATTATAAAAAAAAATTTTAAAAAAAAAAACAAAAAGCATATAAAAGTCGCAAACTTCAAATGATAGTAACTAGAACATAAAATGTTTTTTCTCCTATTAAAAAAAAAAACATAGAACATTAGATACAGATAGAGTAGCTGGTCCAAGCAAGATGTTCCTCAAACAGATATAGACAAAGGGCAGATGCCCAGAAAGTAAAAATCAAAATCATACAAAATCCCCAAACACATAGAATATATTATTATCGATTGGATTTGATTTTTTATTAAAATTAAACTAAATTAAAATAATTAAAATTAAAAAGTAAATTAAATCAAAATAAATTAAATGTTTAAATTAATTTAATTAATTTAAACCGAATACAAGTCGTCTATAGTTGAATTTTTATTGATTATATATTACATATCGCTTTAATTAAATAATTTTTTTATGAAAATCATGAAAAAGGATATATAGATATATATATTTATATATAGTCATATAGGAATTATAAAGGTTGAAAAGAAAAAACAAAGACAAAAGAGAGGAGAAGAGAAGTTTGATGAAGCCAAACCTTGGATTGACTTTGTGCATTGGAAAAGGTTTATGTTTAGTTAGAGATGAGATTCGTTTACCCATCTCTATCACCTCTCATTCTTTTGAATCTTTTCTCTATTTAAGGTTGAAAATTGTCTATTCTTGCTAAAGCTTCTTGGTTTTTTTTCAACCATTTTTAATATATACAAATTCATATACCATTTTATTATAGAATGTATTAATTTTTAAGATAAAAATATTGAGCGAAAAATTCATCAAAGCATCTACAACGCCAAATCAGAAAAAGGCAGTCTTATTCAACATCCAACACATAGATGCTAAGAAAATAAATATCCAAACACTGAAAAGTTGCCAATCAATTTGGGGAAAATCAAATAACATAAGGCAAAACTTTGAACAGAATCAAGCGAATTGACAAAATTCTCTGATGGTGAGGCAGAAGTTCTAATTTGAAGAAATAGTAATGCAATAAGGTTCTCAAGTGAAATCAATAGATAACTGTAAAGCTCAATCAGTTCTTAGTAACTGAAGCCCAGAGTTTCAAGAACCAAAATGATTGCTTAACTTTCCCAGGAACCAAACAAAATCTAACACCAACGATATAGACAAAAGAATCCAACATAACTATGTTCTTCAAAGAAAAGGTAGGTGCAACTGCAACCTTTCCTGTTTCACTAATCAAAACTAAACAACTTTACATCAAAGGAAAGATCCCAAAAAGGGAACGAAAAAAATGTAATATTTTGACAATCACAAAGCTCAAATTAGCATCAAGAAATGTGGGGAAAGAAAAAACAAACATACCATTGTGAAGAGGATTCTCAGCTTTAATTCTTACACTAAAGCATGAACCCATTAACAAAAAACTGAAAGTTCAAAGCTCAAAGCTCAGAGCTCTTCACTCTTCTCACCACCCCCCGCTGCCAAAGATTAGAGAAGTACAGAAAACACAGCACACTCGACAAAAAACAAAGCAGAGTAGCTTGAGCCCATGAACAAAGGAAGAAAATTGAGTGTGAAACCGATTTTTATAAGTTGAGTTAGCTGTCACCCCACGACGGTGACTGACCAATTCCACACTTTGACTGAATTTTTTTAAAAAAAAAATTATAGAGAGATAGTAGGCAGATGGCTGGCTTTTTGGTGTTTTGTGGTTGTTTGGTTTCTGGGAAAGTTCTATTTACTAGAGCTTCCTCAAGGACAAAGGGAAATGGTTGACAAATCCTTCAATTATTTATTTTATCTACAAGTGGAAAATTAGATCGAAAAGTCTTTATGCATATGAAAACTAATTTTCTGTAAGATATCTCCTGTGAATAAAATCTTGATAATGATATTTATTTTAATTCTTTGAGTTTAATATAAGAAATTAACAGTTAAATCTGCATTTGTTTATTACACTCAACCGTCATTGTCTTTTTATTAATTATATTTTAATACTTACACAAAATTATTCCATGGAAAATTAGAAATACTATTAATTAAAAAACACGTTAATAATTGGCATGTTTCTATGCAGTGTAATTAAAATAATTATTATTAAGATTTTGGAGAAAAAAATAATTTATCTAAATCTTATTTTGTCCAATGATTCAATAATTTAAAAATTTTAAGAGAAATAAAAAAAAATTTGGTAATTAATTATTTTATTATTATTATTATTATAAGTGGAACGTGAATAAGATGGGGGTAGCTTAAGCTTGTAAAGTCTAGCTGTGTGTTTGATTGATATGTAATCTACACATAAAATCAAATCAAATGCCAATCCCATGCTTCTTGTACTTTTCTTTTGTCTATTACCTCCATACCTACATTTATTTATATGCTTCACTCAATTTTTGAAGATTTTTTTTTGTTTTTATTGTATTATATTTTAAAAATAATATGTATCCATATTATTTAAATATATATAAAAGTCTAGGTGAATGAATATTTTATTAATAAAATAAATATTTGAAAGATGTAATAATTTTAATATAAAAATAATATTCTAATTATAGCAAATTGAACTAATTCTGAATAAATTTAGATCATTCTTGCTATTATTAGATTAAAAATATCAACCCGTAATTTTTAACAGAATTGAAGTTTAATCTATAATTTACTGTTAATACTATTGTTGCCCACTCAAATATTATTATTTTTTAATGAAAAATCTATATGCATATATAAAATATAATTTTTAACAATAAAATTACAAAAAAGAGTAATAAATTCCCCACATCGGGAAACTGAGGTAAGCAAATAGATCATGAAGATATTAAGAAATAAGCCAGGGCGTGAGAGGGAAAGACTTTTTGTAGTATTTTGGTGATATTTTTTTTTTTCTTACAAAAACAATTAAATTCATTTTAGGTGAATAAAGAGTCAACAGCAAGTGACATTATCTTCCTATAGCGACCCATCTATTACAATAATTTTTTCTTTTATAATGATGGCTATTCTGATTTATTTCCATAGATTTATTAGAGGAGAAAATATTTTTAATAAATATTTATTTTATTTATAAATATTAAAATTTTTATTTTATTAAAAATGAAAAAAAATTAAATCAAATTAAGAGTAATCAGAAGATTGATTTGATTTAAAGTCGAATTAAACTAAATAAATTGAAAATTAAAATTTTAATATTATAAAAATCAAATTAAATCAATTTTCAGTAAAACTGATTTGAACCGAATTGATCTCATATGGTTTAATTATTTAAATTTTTAATGAATTTTTATTTTTTACTTTATTTTTAATATTTTAAAATTTAATTAAAATATTTTAATTTTAATAATATATTTTTTATATTATTAAAAATAATATATTATCATAACTAATTAATTTGATTTAATTTTTTTATTAAAATTGAATCAAATCAAAATAATTAAAATTAAAAATTAAATTAAATTAAAATAAATAAAAAATTAAACTGAATTTTTAAATTAATTTAATTAAATTAATTTTTTTAATTTAATTAAATTAATTTTTTTAATTTAATTAAATTATTTTTTTAATTTAAATCGAATACGAATAATATATTACGATATATCTTTAATTAAAGAATTTTTTTACGAAAATCATGAAAAAGATATATATATTTATATAGTCATCGCAATGCATGTGTAAGCAATTTGAAAAAACGATGCATAGGAATTATAAAGGTTGAAAAAGGAAAACAAAGACAAAAGAGAGGAGAAGAGAAGTTTGATGAAGCCAAACCTTGGATTTGACTTTGTGCATTAGAAAGGTTTATGTTTAGTTAGAGATGAGATTCAATTACCCATCTCTATCACCTCTCATTCTTTTGACTCTTTTCTCTATTTAATGTTGAAAATTGTCTATTCTTGCTAAAGCTTTTTGTTTTTTTTTCAACCATTTTTATTGTATACAAATTCATATACTATTTTATTATAGAATTTATTAATTTTTAAAATAAAAATATTAAATAAAAAATTTATTTTATATCAATTAAAATATATAAAATTAAATAGATTCATGTATTCTTAGAATATTAACTTCATAATATTTTAGATGAATTCATATATCGAAAATAATAATTAAATTTAGATTTGAGTTTTAAATTTCACTAGATAATTTCATAGGTATTCTAAAATCACATGAAGAATTTTCTTTTTTTCTTTTTAATTATTAACGATCTATTTATTTCATAATATATATTTTTAGAAAAAATATTTTTTACAATTTAATGCATTTAAAAAATTCAATTAATAACAAATATTTTTCTGGTAAAAAAAATTTTAAGCCATTTTCTTCACTATGAGATCATTTATTTTCTGTTGCTTATTAATTTTAATTTAAAAAATAAAATTTATCAATAAATTTGTACATAGAGATTTATGAATATCTAAATATATAAAATTATTTTTTTAAAATAATTTATTTTTTAAATAAAAAAATTTTCATTCATTGAATTTTCTGAATGTCCAAACGCCATAAAATATAAAAAATAGTTTTTATAAAATATTTTTTTTAAATAAATAAAATTATAAATTAAAATTAAATGATAAAAAATAAGTTATTTTATTGAGATATAATAGAAAATTTAATGTTGATACATTGCATTACAACATACCTCATTATACTGATGATATTTCTTTTATTTCTGAATAATTGACGGTTAAATTATATGAAATTATAATTTTATATTTTAATTTTAAATTTAATGCTATAATTACACTCAATACATTAAAACGGTGAATGTTAAAGGTGAGATTTTATTTTTTCCAATTAGCTTATGAAGAATAAATAAATTAATGCTATTTATAAATGAATTATAAGTTAAAACTTTAGCAGTGTCGAAATAATTTAAATTATAAAATTATTTTGCATATCAATAAGTTTACTTTGGTAATTGTAGAGTTGACCCTAAATTATAAAGTGTAAATTTTAGATTGAATTAAAATGAAATGAAAAAAAAAAATCAGAATGTATTGAATTTAAAACCAATATAAACCATTTCTAATGTTGGTTTTAATTTTATATAAAACATTTTATTTTTGTAATTTTGATTATTTGGCTTTAATTAAATTTAAATTCAATACATTTTAATTTTACTGTTAGGTTTCAATATCTATAATTTTAAATTTATTAGTTTATATTTTTCTATAAATAATAAATTAAAAAAAACACAAAAAAATTTCAAATCAAAATTATAAACACTTCTACTATAAAAATTAATACATTATTTATTAAAAAATTAATTGAATAAAATATTGTGATAGTTTTTTTTTTAATTTATTTTTTTTAAGTGTTAAAACTGAGTGAGTAGTGTATTTTATCTACTTAATAGTGATGTGAGTTGAAAATTCTAATGCTTTTTATTGTGATTAGAAAATTTTATTAGTTTGATACTCATAGACTCTCATGCAATTTACGCTTAAGCACATTAATCAAATATTAACTTAATTAATTTTATTTATTTATAAATATATATAAAGTAATTTATATTTATTTAAAAGAGTTGCATGACCTGTGGTTTAGCTTTTGCAGAATCTCCAGACTTCCAGACGTGGTGAGGCGTGTTATTACATATTTTGTAATTTTGAGGTGAATTTTAGTGCATCAGTCTATGAATCCATATTTTTAAGATCGGGTATTTAAATTGTTATATAATTAATTTATTTAAATTTTATTAATTAATTTTTGATTTAAATTATAAAAATTAAATAAATTAAATTAATTTAAAATTTTAATTTAATTTGATTTTTACTTTCAAAAATTTTAATTATTTCATTCGATTTAGTTTTATTAAGAAAAATTAATAAATTGAATCGATATGTGAGTAATCGTATATTATTTTTTAAAATTTAAAGGTTAATATATAATTTAACTTTTATGGCTTCATCTAGTGGTGAAACCCCTCTTTTCTAATTGATGGTCATTTTGATTATTTTGGTTTGTTGTTTTTATCTGATATTGGTGAACTGAAACAGTTTGGAGGTTTTGATTTTGTTGGCCCTTTCCAGTCTATCTTTGCATAATTGTTTTGTGCTGCATGGGTTCTGGTTTGTGCCTATAGTGTTCTACTTGTGGTAGTGATCATGAGTTTTGCAACAGCTCTTTGCTACTTGTATTTAGGACCTTACAATTGGTCGGTTCAGTTTCGAACTCAATCAAATTGAAAAAATTAAAAATTAAATTATAAAAATATTAAAAATCAAAAAAACGGATTACAAAAATATAACTGAATCAAATTGAATTGAACTGATAAAAATCAAATCGATTCGATTCGATTACTTCAAACCGAAATTTGTAGTTTTTTTTTAATTTTTTACTTCTAATTTCAATAGAATAATTCAATAAATATTTCATATAAATTTATCAATAACTATTGTGTGAATACATAATGATAATATTTAAAAAATATATATAAATCCATATAAAATTTAAAAGTACATATAAAATTAGTGTTCCAAATAATAAAAGTACGTATAAAATCGGTTATTCGATTTATCGTTATTTAATACGTTTAAATTGAATCGCACTGAAAATTAAATAAATTAAAAAATATTAATCGAATCAAACCAAATTGAATATTCTAATTAACCGAACCATTAAACCGAAATTGATCGATTCAGTTCGATTTTTCAATTCAAACTGATTTATTCTCTCCCTACTTGTATTTCGCTTTGTTTGGTGCAGACGGTTGACGATGGCTATGAACAGAATTACGGTGCTTCAGTTGGTTGCATGATCATAATAATGAGAAAGATGCAAATTAAAAGTAAAAAAAGAAAAAAAAAATTGATATTTGTTCAAATTATTGAAAATATTAAAATGATTAAGTTAATAAAATTGATAATTACTGAACAAATGTTAATTATTTTCACCAATTGATAAATTCAACTTTTTTAAATTGAAATTTGGTGTTAAAATTTTTGAAAGTTTTATGATTAAAATGATAAAACTCAAAGTTATTTTGCTAAAAGATAACTGATATGTATAAAAATCTATAATATTATGAAAATGAATAGATTTTAAACTTTAATTTTAATTATTTTATTATTAATTATTAATAGTAACCACTAAATTGATGAGCATGTGTTTACTTTATGTATTTATAATTTTTATATTTTAATATATTTTTCAAATTTGAGATATAACTCTAAAAATGCTAATGTCATTCTCTTTAAAAAAAATCCTCAATTTTTCTTTGATCCTCACAGGCTTCAAACTTAGAGCCACACCTTCAGAATGTGGATATCTCAAGCTACTCCACCTGATGAAACACCATCTTTTAACTTGCTTTATATATGTGCTGGTTTAATTATTGTACAAAAATACCACCAGAATATAATTTCATTGCACAACTATCTTTTGATGAAGTACATATATTATACCCAAAAACTAGAAAACTCCACAAGTGCAACCTCGAAGGAACACAGGGATAAGAGGAGTGTCTATGGCCCATATAACCATATAAGCCGCACATTACTCCGTTCCATATTTCCAAGACATAAAAACCTCCATATCTTCATCCTCGAAGGAACACAGGGGTAAGAGGACAATCTTCTGTTCAAAATCAAACAACTGCTCCCACCAATCTTGGGGACAAATATGGATAGCTTTAAGGGAAGGGAGAGGGAACAGCCAGCTTTGGTCAGGCAAGAAAAGAGAAAGTGCTATCCTTTCAAGATTTACACAATTTACTACCTCAATATATTCGAGAGAATCGCAGACTATTTCTTGACTGCATATGCTCTTCAGTTGTGGCAACTCTGCCAATCCAACACTCCGTAATTTTGGGAGTGTAAAGATGAAAGTAGTGCCATTACTGCTGTTATAGCTTTCTTCTCTTTCTCTTTCTTCCATTGCTATCAGCTCCTTCATGTTATCACAATGGCATACTTCAATCTCTTCCAGATTTTGAAGGTTTGACATCAAGCCCTGAGGGAACAACTTCTTCATACTTGGACACTCCCGTATTTTAATTTTTTTGAGAGGAGAAAATGAATTGCTGTTATAGCTTTCTTTTCCTTCTTCCATTGATATCAGCTCCTCCATGTTATCACAATCGTTTACTTCAATCTCTTCCAGATTTTGAAGGTTTGGCATCAAGCCCCGAGGGAACAACTTCTTCATACTTGGACACTGCCCTATTTCAATTCTTTTGAGAAGAGAAAAAGAATTGCTGTTATAGCTTTCTTTTCCTTCTTCCATTGATATCAGCTCCTCCATGTTATCACAATCGTTTACTTCAATCTCTTCCAGATTTTGAAGGTTTGGCATCAAGCCCCGAGGGAACAACTTCTTCATACTTGGACACTGCCCTATTTCAATTCTTTTGAGAAGAGAAAAAGAATTGCTGTTATAGCTTTCTTTTCCTTCTTCCATTGATATCAGCTCCTCCATGTTATCACAATCGTATACTTCAATCTCTTCCAGATTTTGAAGGTTTGGCATCAAGCCCCGAGGGAACAACTTCTTCATACTTGGACACTGCCCTATTTCAATTCTTTTGAGAAGAGAAAAGGTAACATGCAGTGGTGATGATGGTACTGCTATTGGAATATCCCCATTGTCAAACAGGAAGTGTAAATCATTCGAATCAATTGATATTTCCTCGAGGCTTTTAAATACTGAAGGGGAGGAGGAAAATGAAAGCAATCGTTGTAAATCATCACAATTCTCAATTTCAATGCTGCAGTTAATAAATCTCAGATACTTGACATCTTCTAGGAGAGAGAGGGGAATGTCTCCTTCGCTGACACTGCAATTCCACAAACAAACATTAAAATTATCTGCTAGCTCATTATATGTGAAAAGCTCATGTCCAAGATCGATTTTTCCTACATGAAAACTCCATCGCATTAAATCAGATGGAGGTGTCCTAGACGTGAGGGCGTAGGTCTTAAGCTCACCAATATCATGGAAGCAACATTCCAATTCTTGCAACATCCTCAGCGATGCTATTTCCTTTGCTGCACCTGCAAATGAAGTGCTAAGCAAGAGGACTTCCAATTGGGAAAGCGTTGGTAATATACCAGGTGGCAACACTATTTCTGTTTCTCGAAGATTCAAATACTTGAGATTGGACAACATTTCTATTCCTTCAGGAAATTCTTTAACTCCAGAACCATCAAGGTCCAACTTCTTCAATGCGCTAAGCAGCGCTAATGATGGTACATGACTTAACTTTTTACACCTCCTAAGTAATAATGAGCTTAGATTAACCAAATGAGAGCTGGAACTTGGCAATTTTGTAATAGATGTCTCAGAAAGATCAAGCACCTTGAGACCACACAACAGCTCAAAGAAAGAATCTCCGATTGAGCTCAAAGAATAATTTCCACGCAACAAAATGGATGAAAGATTAGGACAGTTAGGTGAATAACCAGAAGGAATCTCTTTTATCTCATTATACATCTCTGAAATTCTCATAAGATCTTTTGACCAATTCCCCCACTTTGGCATTTTGGACAACTTTTCCCCAACTTGTGCATTTGTACCCATTAGTTGGATGGCCACTTTCCTAACCAACCCATGCATACTCACCCATCTGGATCCAGAATAAGTATGGCTACCGTTTAACAAGCAAAGATTTTCAAGTTTGTTGAGCATGGTGTGGCCCTCATCGAATGCTTGTTTTCTGCTGCTTCTTTCTATTACTCCCACATCAATCAAAAAATCTATCACTTCTCTTCTATATGGTGCTTTAAATATTTGAGATTGCACGAATAATGCACAATATAGGAAACACTGTTGCAAAGATGGATCATTCAAACAATCATAGCTACGTTTCAAATTGTCAAATATCTCTGAGTTCTCTTGCATTGGTATTCCTCTCGTTAATTTGTGCAATGCGTCCCTCCATTCATGTATGTCATCCTTCCGCTTCATGTTTCTTGCCATTATTTCAATCCCAAGGGGCAAGCCCTCGCATTCTGATACAATCTCCCTTGCAATCGGTTCCACATTAGGCACTAATTGGTGCCCCAGTTTCTGCAAAAATAACTCCCAATCTGCTTCATATCCAAGAGGCTCTACTTTGATATTCTTTTGGCAATCCATTCTTCGACACACATCTAAAGACCGAGTTGTAATAACCAACTTGCCTCCACGAATTCCAACCCTCTTAAAGGGAATACGATTCCACACATCATCCAAAAATAAAACAAAACTTTTATTATTCTTGTTCAATGCTTTGGACAATTTGGTTGCTCGTAGATCCTCATTGTCCACACTTGAAAGGTCTAGATCCACCATTCTTGCAATGGTGTTCTGTAGTCCATATATACTAAAATTTTCAGACACATTAACCCAATAAACATGATCAAATGGGCTGGCAGCTGTCACAAGTTTGTTATAAACATGTTTGGCTAACTCAGTTTTGCCCACTCCTCCCATCCCATAAATGCCAACCTTTGAGACATTATCATCATCCCTTAAACAAGAATAGATCTGCTTTATATGTGTCTCAAACTCTGCACCCTTCAACTTTGTTGTCAGCAACTCCTCTCCTTTGGACTCAACAAATTGCATAGGTTGTCCAACATGGTTCTCTTCATCTCCTACTGGATTCTCCACTTGGTGATGTTGTTGCTCTGAAATTGGATTATATTCCTCATTGGCGCTTGAACTTGGCACGGTTTTACGTTTCTTGTTTCGTCCACAATGGGTTGCTTCCTGAGCTCTTGCTTTGACATGAGAAGGGACCTTATCACAAATTCGAATGTCCCGCCCTTGAATTCCTGCAAAATGCAATTTGATCCTTGAAATTGAAGGATGCCCCTTGAATACTTTTTCGCAGAATTTACACTTCAAATCCTTTCCACTACTACCGGTCTTCTCAACATACTGCCAAAAATCTTTATCTTTTGTTCTTCCCATTTTTGTTTATCCTACATGAATGTTTAAGTAAAATATTATAAAAAGAGAAATTTGAAAGAGTCAAATGCGAAGTTAGAAAAGTAAAACCAAAACAATTTCAACGAAAAGAAATAAATATAAGAAATATATATATATGAAGTACCTTGAGTGAGAAGAATTTGCCCCAAAAGGCTTGCTTGAATGAGAACAGGCACTGAACGATTGCAAACTTCCACTAACAGTGATTAATCAAAGACGTTCTGTTAAATATTAATCAAAGATGTTCTCATTTCAAACACAAACTTAATCCAATTGCTCAAGCCACCAACAAGCTAAACCAAGCATAATATCAAGCTAATGTTTCATGAAAAGCACCAGTGGTACGTGAATAAACCATTAATCAAATAATAATTATAATTAAATTTTTTTTTTCTTTTAAATTGTTTTTAGAGGCATAAATTCTAGTCGCCATCTAATCTACCAAGTAATTAAAAAAATATACTTATGTGTGTAAATGAACTAAATTATTTAGATAAAAAGTTATTAGAGGATATAGTTCTTATTTATTCAAATTATGCATAATCATATGATTAATAACAAGCATCTCTATGGTACACAAATAAACAGTCAATAAATTAATATAAGCTGAATATATGTTTATACGTTTGTACTAGTGAAATCAATTCATTAAACAATTTAATTAAAATTATAATCTATTTAACAATTTAAAATTATAAAAAATTATAATAATTAATTATAAATTAATCATATTAATTTATTAAATAAATCATTTAATTTTTCCAAATTGTAGTTGTTGGTATAAATTCTTGTGAGAATCTACGAAACAAGTGAAGCAATCTACAGTTTAAATTAATCAAAAGAGACTACACCTCTCGATCTAAAATAAAATAAAAATATAATTTTTTTCAAGTTTTTAAGAGTTTTTACAATAATAATAATAAGAAAGTAAATTAAAATCATATAAAATTCAAAATAAGCATCTGATATAAAACTGAAAATAAGTACCTGATTCAATCGAGATGAATCTCGAAAAGATTTGATAAACTAAGAAGAAAGAAGAAGAAGTAAAGAAGGGGAAGATGTGAATATTGAAGGAGGAAGGGGATAGCGGAGATCGAAAGCTGCTCAATAAAGAAGTATGAGAGTTGACCGATGACTTGTACTAGTCAAACATGCCAGCTATTATTTTCCCCTTTCTTTCTAAGAAGGTGTGAATTATAAGAAATTATTATTATTTTTTATTACTCTTTCAACTCTATAATTTTTATCTATTTTATATTTTACACATATTAAATATATAATTTTTAATTACGGTTTTTAATTAAGGCATAGTGGAAGTAACAATATAATTTTATATATCACAGTTAAAGATAATAGCCCTATTTTTTATTGGGCTATTATACTTTTTAATCTTTTTGTTATATACTTCCACTATGCCTTAAAAAATTAAATTCAAATCATATTTATAAATGAATTCATAATTATATAAAAATCTCAAGGCTTATTTTCTAATTGTTTTATTATTAAATATAAAAATTTCATACTGATAAAATATATTATAGTTGGCTAATAAATTAATTAATATGTATTTATTTCCTTTATTTTTTTAAATTTTTTTCATATTTTAATAAATGTATCAAAATTTAAAAAAATATTCCAAAAACATGCATATCATTTTTCTTAGAAATGCCTTTAATTTTTATTAAATTAAAAAATATTTTTAATAACTGATTTGTTCTGAGCCCTTCAAATATTAAACAAAACTTCGAAATTTATTAGGAAATAAACTTTTACAGGTCATTAATGATTAGAGGAACCATGTAGCCTTATTCTACAATAGAAAATAGGAAAATTTATTACTAGTTTTCATATTTTAATGAAATTAATTTTTAATTTTTAAATTTTAAAAAATATATTAAAATATTTTTAACATTTAAAAAAATCTAATAATTATTAATTTTACTGTTAAAATTTATATATTTTTAAAAAATTTATTAATTAGCTCCTCGACGATTAATCTCTCCGTATTAAAAATATTTTAAATTTTTTTAATATTTAATAACTGAAACTATCGAAAGAACTATTTAATATATTTTTAAAATGTTAAAAATATTTTAATATATATTTTAAAATTAAAAAATTATTTAATAAATTTTCTACATTATAAAATTAAATAGTAATTTTAAAAAATTAAATAGTAATTTTTTTTAAAATTGGCTGTAGAAATTTTTACACCACAAACACAAATGCATTTTTTTTTTTTTTTGAAATATATATATTTTTTTAAAATGGATATTAGAGATTGAGGAGTAGAATATGATATCTCTCAAATCTATTAAAATACACTTACCACCAGACTAAATCTGTGAGTGTAAATACATATGCATTTATCATCTTCAATTTTAAGCGAAATCCATTTTTATTTATTTTAAATATAATTGACTCTAATTTGATGGAATCCGAAATCTCACAGCCCAGAATCACACAGCCAGATCACAAGTATCATGAACTATTAATATTATCCATAATAACTGTGGCTTATTTGCCTATATAAGTGAACTACAATCATATAGTAAGAAAATATTAACATCATTTAAATCAAACTTACAACCACACCTTCAAAATATGGAGATTTCACACTACTCAACAATGGGACTTGACTAGGCTGATGAAACTCCATCTTCTCAAGTCTGTTATGTCCTGGTTTAATTATCATACAAAATATCATCAGAACTGATTTTAAGATGATATTGTAGAGTTATTACAAGTAAAGTTCAGTCTGTTACATGGGTTCAGAGAAATAAGTCACGAAGGCTCTTCACTGCTTTCATCATCCACTTGTTCTTCACAGCTTTCATCATCTAGTTGCTCTTCGCCGATATAGACGAAGTTGCAAAGGGGCAACAGCACATTCCTCGCATCAGGATGGTCAAAATCAACCAACTACCACCATTTTCTGGGATAAATATTGATGAATTCAAGAGAAGGCAGAGGGTAGAGGTGGCTGTGGTCAAGAGAGAAAAGAGAAAGTGAAATCCTCTCAAGCTTTAGACAATTGCATACTGTAATTTTTGCACGAGAATTGAAGACTATGTTCCCACTGCATATGCTCTTCAGTTTCGGCAAGTCTACCAATTTAACACACTGCAATTTTGGGAGAGTAAACTGATTGCTGGTGAAGATGAAGCTCTTACAGTACTTGTGGTTGTAGCTTTCTTGTCCTTCTTCTTATGCTATCAGCTCCTCCATATTATTACAACTTTTTACATAAACCTCTTCCAGATTTTGAAGGTTCAACATCGAGCCCTGAGGAAACAGCTTCTTGATACTTGGACAATTCCATATCTCAAAATTTTTTGAGAAGAGAAAAGGTACCATGCGGGGGTGATAATGGTGCTGCTAGTGGAATATCCCCACTGAACTTCCTCCCTCTACTACCAAACAGGAAACATAAGTCCTTAAAGCTGTCAATTTTTATATCCTCAAGGCTTTTAAGTACAGAATGGGAGGATGAAAAAGAAAGCAAACACTGTAGGCCACTACAATTCACAATTTTAAAGTACTTCAGCTCAGTTGCTTTTTCCAAGCATAAGCCGCTACTTTCTATGTTGCAATCGTAAAATCGCAGTTTTTTTATGCATTCTGGGAGAGACAGGGCACCGTCTCTTTCATTGATACAGCAATTACAGAAACAAACCTGATCAAAATCATATGGTATCTTGGATTCAGGGAAGCTTTGTGCTACAAGAAGATTGCATTGCATTAGATTGGATGAGCGTGTCAAAGTCTTGAAGGTGTTCAACTCGCCAACATCATGGAAACAGCATTCCAATTCTTCCAACTTGCTCAGTTATGCTACTTCCTCTCCTGCAACTGTGAATGAAGTGCCAAGCAAGAGGACTTGCAATTGAGAAAGCTTTGGCAATATACCAGGCGGCAACTCCTTTGTTCTTGAATCACCAAGATCCAGATACCTGAGTTTGGAGAGCAATTCTATTTCTCGAGGCACTTTTTCAACTCCAGATCTACAGAGATCCAACTTCCTCGATGCCGTAAGTCGTGCTAACGATGGCACATGCCTTAAGTTTTCACAGTCACTGAGTAACAAGACGCTTAGATTCACCAAATGATAGATGGAACTTGGCAATTCTTCAATACCTATTTGAGAGAGATCAAGCACCTTGAGACCATGCAATTGTTCGAAGAAAGAATCTCCTATCGAGCTCAACTTATAATTGCCTCCCAACAAAAGAATCTCCAATCTCCAATCCTTCAATACCTTTATGAAAGATTAGGGCAACTGGGTGAATGACCTGAAGGAATCTCATTTATCTTATTATACATCAATGAAATTCTTACAAGATCTTTTGACCAGTTCCCCCACTCTGGCATTTCAAATAACTCTTCACCAAACGTTACTCGTGCATTTGCTTTCATTATTTGGATGGCCATATTACTAAGCAAGCCATGCATCTTCAAGTAAGTAATGCCTTCTAACAAGCAAAGATTTTCAAGTTTGTCGAGCAGGGTATCGCCCTCATCGGATTTTTCTCTCCTACTCTCTCCTTCTATAACCCCAACATCAATAAGAAACTCTACTGTTTGTTCCCTACAGATTTTACTGTGTCTTAGAAATAATCCACCACATAAGAAACACTATTGCAAAGCTGAATCATTCAAATAATCATAGCTAAGTTTCAATTTGTTGAACAAGTACAAATTCTCTTGCATTGGCACTGCTCTTCTAAATTTGTTCAATGCATCTCTCCATCCATGTGTGTCATCCACTTCCCTCATGTTTATTGCCATCGTTTTAATCTCAAGTGGCAAGCCCCTGCATTTTTTTGCTATGGATTTTGCAATCCCGTCAACTTCCAGACTAGGTATCTTTTGCTGCCCCAGTTTCTGCAAAAATAACTCCCAAGCTTCATCCTCTAAAAGACAATCTACTTTGATATTCATTTGGCAACCCATCTTTCGACAAACACTTAACGATCAAGTTGTGAGAACCAACTTGCATCCATTCATGCTACCAGGAATTCCTACCTTTTTAAGGGGTATATAACTCCACACATCATCCAAAATTAAAACAAAATTCTTACTCTCGATCAATGCTCTTGACAATCTAGCTTCCCTTGCATGCTCATCATCCGCAATTGAAAGGTCTAGATCCACCATTCTTGCAATGGTGTTCTGTAGTTTATGGATACTAAAAATCTGATGACACAGTAACCCAATAAACATTATGATATGTGTTGGGAGTTCTTAGAAGTGCATTATTAATATGTTTTGCCAATTCAGTTTTACCCACTCCCCCCATCCCATAAATGCCAAACTTCAAGACATTATCATCCCTTAAACAAGAATAGATCTGCTTTATATGTGTTTCAAACTTTGCACCCTTTTAACTTTTTTGTCTGCAACTCCTCTCCTTTGGTCTCAACATATTGCACAGATTGTCCAACATGATTCCTTCAATGATTTTCCATTCCAGCTTCTCCCCACAAGGTTCTTTACATGATTTTCCATTCCAGCTTCCCTCACTTCCTCAGTTTCCAAAACTTCCGTTTGCATCCTTTCTTTATCTCTCACTCGTTTTTCCACTTCGTGATTTTTGTTGCCCAGAAATCAGATTACGTTCCTCATTGCAGCTTGAACTTGTCATGGTTTTACGTTTTTTGTTTGCATCAATGGTTGCATTGCCACATTTTCTGTTTGCTTCAGCAACAGCATCCCAAGCTTTTGCTTTGACATCAGGAGACACTTTCTCACAAATATTAATGCCATGCCCTTTTGTTTCTGATAAATGCAATCTGATCCTTGCATGTGAAGGATCCTTGTATGAAACCTTGCAGAATGTACACATGAGAGAGTCGTCATTGGTCCTGACAAAATACTGCTTAAAATCTTCACCTTTAGGTGTAGCCATTTTTGTTTGTCCTGGATAAGAGCAGTTGAATCATGTAAACAATGTATATTAATAGAGGTCAAATTATTTATGTTTTCTAAAACAGAAAAAAGAAAAACCAATTTTCTGTCCAATGCATTGCAAGTTTAATTAAAATATCTCGTTTGGGATACAGAATAAGGGACAGTATAGAAGCTCGACCAAGTTAAAAACCTTAAACCTTTTATGGGTATAGAAGATGGAAAATGCAATGCAAAACTCATTTACAGGGTAAAATAGCTGAGTTGAGCTGTGCTACATCATAACTTTATATGATCCTATTCCTCATGCTTCTTGTTCATATCAAGATCAAGAATTCAGGGTATTTTCTATTCAGTTATGCATAAGGTCGTTATAAAAACAGAAACTTGGAATAATCAAATGAAAACACAGAAAAGTAAAACCAGAACAATTTCAATGATAAGACGATAAACACAAGACACATTCTAATAACCTTGACTGAGAAGAATTTCTCCAAAAAAAACTTGCTTGAATGAGAAGAAGCACTGAATGATGTAAACTCTGATAGCAGATAAGTGAGAAAAGGCAGAGGGATCAATTTCAGTGATTAATCAAAGATATCATTTCAAACATAAACTCAAAAAGGTATTATAGACTTCAACTAATTGTTCAAGCATGCAGTACGTTAAACCAAGCAGATTACAGAGCTAATGTTGCTACAAGGTTGATAAAGGATATGGGTCTCCTTTTATTCAAATTATGCACAACTATCTCTCTCATAAAAAGACACCAATAGGATTATATTGTTCTTGCAAATTGTTTTTGAATGCATAAGTTTTGGTGGGAATCTACCAAACAAGGAAGCAATCTTTCAACTTAATTCATAATATGACTGGACCTCTTGATTCCAACTAAAATAACAAATTTCCCTTCGAGTTTACAAGTGCATTTGCAATTATAAAAGAAAATAAAAAAAATAACATAAAGCATATAAAAGTCGCAAACTTCAAATGATAGTAACTAGAACATAAAATGTTTTTTTCTCCTATTAAAAAAAAACATAGAACATTAGATACAGATAGAGTAACTGGTCCAAGCAAGATGTTTCTCAAACTGATATAGACAAAGGGCAGATGCCCAGAAAGTAAAAATCAAAATCATACAAAATCCCCAAAAATCCAAATGAGAGCAAGTATATATGTACATAAAGTACCTGGTTCAATAAAGATGATTCTGAAAGAGATTTGAGAAAATCAGAAGAAGAAGAGGAAGAGGCAGCTGCAAATCTTGAAAAAAGTAAGTGATAGTGCAGATCAAAAGCGACTCAATACAGAAATACAAGGGTTAACGAATGACTTCAAGCTCTATCCGTAAAACATACTGGCTTTTAGATTCCTCTTTCTAAGCAAGTGTACGTGAAAAATTGGGTTGGGCTATGCAGACTTTGCTTTGTTTTCTATTCCAGTGAAAATTATTATTTTGTTCATTTTATTAACACAGCTAACTATTTCATTAGTCTATTTTGAAAAACACCTTAATTAATTTAATTTTTTTTAAAAATTAACTATTTTTAAATTTCTTCATTAATTTAAATTTTTAATAACATATAAAATGAGTAAAAATTCATGATTTTTATTATTTCAAAATACAATTATTCAGTTTTTATAATTTAAAATTTTAATTAATTAGTTTATATACTTTTGAAGTTATATTTCTAATTGGTTAATGAAAAAGTGAAGAATAATATGTTTTTACAGTGAAGAAATCAAATAGTTAATTTTCCTTTGTTTTATAGGGAGATGATTGTTCAGAGATCCTTATTTGTTTGGAGATTTCATAATTACAGTAGTGAGTGAAGGATGAGTTTTTATGAACTGAATCGACCTAAAATTGATCAGATCGATCTAAAATTAATTTAAAGCACTCGAATTTTTTTTTTCTCGTTGAGATTGAGTATTATCTAATTAGATTCTTATCACGTAATTTTTTTTTAAATATCAACATATAATTCATTTTATTTGAACAATTATTATATAATATCAATTGTAAATAAAATTTAGAAATTTCTATCCGTTCTCGAATTTTTAAAAAATTCATTAATTTGTTTGTATGTTAAAATTACTCCATGAAAATGTTTTTATAATTTATAAAACCAAACTATTTGATTTTTCTAAAAAAAAACATTACACAATTTATTTTTATATTATTCAGATAATTAAATAGTGTAAATATAAGAAATTATAAATATTAAATAATATATATATAATTAAAAATATAAAAACTAAATAATAAAAATTTAATACGGTTAATGAGTTTTTTTATAAAAATAATAAAGAATTTAATTTTACAAGATATATTTTAAAATGAGACGAATTAATAAATTTTTAAAAAATTTAAGGATTTTATAATAATATTTTTTTAATTTTTTTTACTTTAATTATATCAAGTAAAACTATTTTTGTGGGATAAAGAAAATAAATTATATTATAAGGTTTTGTTTATTTTACATAAAATATTTTTTTAAAAAATATTTTTACATTTTTTGATATTTAAAATATTTAAAAATTTTGGTAAATAAATATTTTTCTAATTAAAAAAAATTAGATCATTTTAAAAATTATTTCTTAAACTTTAAAAATTTTATTAATATTTTTATATATAAATTTATTAATATATATTCTTTTAATGAAAATTAAATGATAGAAAATCATTTATTTTTGTTGAAAATACTTTTTTGTAAAATATATTTTTCACGTAAAAAATTTTCTATAAAAAATATTTCCTAAATAAATATTTTTTAAATACTGTTATTTTCATAAATATAGTCTAAATATTATTATTTTTATGAAGGTAGAGAGATATTCATATATTTAATATGGTGATAAGTGTATTTGAATAAAATTAAAAGATATCAGATTCTATTCTTCTAATCTTTAATTCTCATTTAAAAAAAAAAATTTAAGGCATAGAGAAATCTTTAATATCAAAGAATTTATTGCTATATAATTTCTTTATTTGGAGTAAATGATTTTGTGAGGTTAAATTGAATTTTATTTTTTAATTTTTATATTTGATAAATTAATAATATAAAGAATTCAATTTTTATGAGAATTAATTTTAAATTAAAAATAAATTTTATTAAAATTTTACAAAAACTTATTTTATTTTATTTTTCTTTTTTTTATTCTTTTATTTATTCTATCGTTAATTTTCTTAGATTTTTAAATAAAAATTACTTTTTTAGAATATAATTTTTTTTAATATTGAGTATAATGTATTTATTATAATTGACATTAAGAAATTTATTATATTATTTTATTTATTTTTCAAAAAAGAGAGTCAACTTTAATTTATATTATTTTTATGGTAAAAAATATACAAAATTTAAATTTTAAATATTCTTTTTTTTTTGAAAGCATATTTTAAATATTCTTAAAAATATTAATAACGGTTTTTAAAAATATTTTCAATGTGATAAAAGTTATTATTTTTTATAAGCATAATATTTATGTTTATGTTTAATTAAAGGAAATAAATCAATTTAATTTTATTATTAATTTGTGTAAAACAAAATAATTTAATTAAATTCTATTATTCTAAATTTATTCCAAATAAAATATTTTTTCATAAATAAAAATAAATTAAATATTAAAAAAATTCAATAAACACAGTAAAGCAAAATAATATGCTCAAGAAGAATATGTCATCATTAATGAACCTAAAAGCTGCTAATGTGATTCTCAAATAGGATTTGCTTCTTCAAAAACTCTTAAAAGGTTTGAACTTCATCATATCTTGTCTCATCTTCATCATTAGATGCAGGCTTATTGAAGCAAAGTGATGAACAAAATACTGATTTGCAACAAATTGGCATTAGTTTTCTGTTTGTTTCTTCCTAAGAATGTGAGCTCTTTTATTGTTATATAACTAGAAATTTTTCATACAATTCCAATTTTTAAGTATCTGTCTGCAAATGTCTTTCAAAATCTAGTCTTTGTTGGAGATGATGATTTCCTTAATTCCTTCCAAAAAGAAAGCATGGGAAGAGTTAGACCTCTTTTAGAATTGATCATTTCAAATTTTGAATCCACTAAAAAATTGTGTTTGGTTTATTTCTAACTAAGCAAGCTAAACCAATATATTGAAGTGGAAGAATGTTGAATACATGAAAGAAAGCTGCCACTTAAAGTCTCTCTTTATGGGTTTTCTGAGCATCATGAATTTAGAGGCTTATACAATTCTTGGGGAGTAAAGTTTAAAAGTTATAAGGCACATATGTCAAGAATATATTAACTGAAGGTAATTAGAGATATGTGAAATCTGGGAGTTGGGCACCTTTGATCTGTGAAAAATGCTTATATTGAGTTTCACAAATAACAGTTCTCGTTTATGGGTAAATCGCCTATAGCATGAGTTCACTCTTTCCTCCAACAAACATATTTTTATGGTAAGTCTCAAAAAGTTACATTCACCATTCAATAAAAAAAATAAAAATAAAAATATTTATATTTATATATGTGTTTACTTGTTTTTTTTTTTAAAAATTGATAAAATAAAGAAAGGAAAGTGGAGAGGTCTGAAACTCTGAAGCATCTTCCCTTTTCCTTTCACAATAATAATATCAGCCAAATGTCCAGCCTATGTGCCACAAATTCCCATAGAGAAAAGTCCATTTTGTACAAAAAGAAGAAGGATAGAGATATATGTAGGGTTTAGGGATATTCCCTGAGGAGCCAATTAGAAGGGATTAGAATATGCCTCATGTCTGCTTTCTCTCTTCCAACCTTAGTTATGGAGCTATTAAATTATTGTTTGTTTGCACATGTTGTGGGTCCTCAAGTCTTCTTGTCTTCTTTGCAAGTTCAATGCACATTTTCTTATTTCAATTGGACTCACCTCTACAGGTCATTGCTCTAAAAACTACTTTACTACTAATAAATTAAAATTCATTAGTATTCGATACACATCCTTATTTATTAAAGAGAGTGATGGTTGTTTATTTTCTTTTGTAAAATTGGTTGCTAGCGGAAGACCGCTAGAACTTTTATATTTGGGATAAGATCATATCCCTTCTAATGACGGAGAAAGATCCAAATCTCATCAAATCCTTTTCAAAATAAACCAATTCATTTTGCGTGTTTCAGTCCAGTCAAGAGAATCAAGCTGGATAGATCTTACACGCGGACTCCTGTAAAAGAAGTTCACTAATGAAAGCAGGCCAAGTCATCTCACAATCCTGTCCGCATGTGCGTTGCAAGGAATTAAATGGTCGTCTAACGTAGAAAGGGATTTTGACATATTCGTACGTACGGACTTGAGTGACAGAAATAAGTGGCACTATAATAGAGAAATCGTTAGATGTTACTAGCGGACAAAAAAAAGTACGTTTTCTTCTCCATCTAAATTTAGACAAACTCTCTAAACTCTATTCTCTTGATTTCAAAACATTACTAGCTAATGAAATTTTATAATAAATCAAACTTTGATTTGTAGTTTATTTATTTTTTCTCAATTATTATTAGATTCCTTTGTCTCATTTTTTTTTTCACTTCTCTTTTCTATAAATGTTATGATTAGATTCTCCGAAAGGTTTTAACTTTATAGCAATGATCACATTCCAGACAGGAGAGAGGTTGAGATCCCACAATTTTTTTAGTGATGAATGTGTGAAAAGAGTAATTCAATATTTGGAGCCAGATTCCTGAGTTTGGCAAATCATGAATTTATTATATTTGATGCTTTTACTTTACCAAACAAATCAATTCTTTGTACTTGATGACCTCTTACATTCGGGTCCGGAGTCGGGAGAAGAGTATAAATCCAAAACTCAAAATCTATTAAAATTCTCAAAAGCAGACCAGTCCAGTATCGCGCATTTCAGTCCGTGACTAAGATAAGCCGGACTAATTCATGTGCGGATCTATTAGAGAGTAGCTTAGCCCAGTGATGTGATGGAAGGAGAGCAGACCCAATCACCTCACAGTCCTATCAATATGCGCGCTGGGAGAATTAAATGGCTGCCTGACAGAGATGAGTATTTGGCATTTTTGTACGTACGAATCTGAATGAGAAAGACAGATAACACAGTAGCAGTTATGCGTTATTAGAAGACAAAAGGAAAATGAATAAAGGAGGGAGAGAATGATCTTCGCAGGCTAAACTTACTCTCATGCTCTAAATCTATTTTTTTAGATCTCGGAACATCAGTAATAATCTTTCCAGCACAATATACTTGAGTAATTAAAATTGGTATCAGAATAGCAACAAAAGAAATTTTCCATTTCTACCCATACAAAATCGAATTAAATTGAAATTTTAAACAAATATCAAGATTAAGAAAGTAAATCAGATTCAAAATAAAAATCAGAGCAAATTGTCATCCTTATTATTTTTCCAACAACTTTTATCTTATTGCACTTCACTTCCTTCACAAAATTTGAAGGAAATGAAGATCTCTAATGGTCGCTCTCTACGATTGATTCTTCTTCTTTCTATACATGTATGTATTTTAGATCATATAGCAAAGGACCACAAAGATATGCTCAGTGGGCTTCAGAATATGCAGTTAGTAATTAATTTAATGCACTGTGGTCTTTGATCTAACCTGATGACTCAACCCACCTGGTTTGGCTTTTGAACTGACAATAGGTTTAAAAAATTGGCTGAGGGCACACTACACATTCCTCAGAAGACATTCAGTTTCTCATCTTGAGTCATTGTCATGATAAAGGTGTTCTTTAGGCTTATAGGATTATCTTTCTTACATAAAGTAGCCTAAAATTAGGCATGAAATAACAAATTGTTGCAACAGAAACCTAATTTGGCTAAATTTTTATGAAAATATTCGATCTCAATTCCTTTTTAAATGAATTTTTTAAAATTAATAAAGATTGAATATTTTTTAATTTAAATAAAAGAATTAATAAAAAATCAATTAAATTAAACTTTTATAAAATTTTTAATTCTAAAAATGGGAGTAGGTAGCTGGTTCAACTATAAAACTGCAATTTTTGATACAGTAATTATAAAAAGTTCAACCTAAATTTAAAAAGGGTATAGGTAAAACAAATATATGGATGATGCTTCTTCATATGTACACCGCAGACTGGACCGTAGGGAATTGGTTCCCAAATTTGACCTATTCATAAAAGAAGGCAACTAGTGGAATTGTTGACCAAATTTTTTATTTTTTATAACCATATGTATTCTCTCATTAATTAATTTAAAATTAAATTTTATTCACATTAAATTAACTCATTAAAATATAAATTACTCTCCAAATTACTCTCCGTAAATATTTACTTCATTCATAAAAATTAAATTTCAACCTTATTTTAAAGAGAATAATACCGAACTATTAATTTTAATTTTAATACTCATCGATTTAAATAATTTTAAATTATTAATAATTATAATTTTAATTTACTAATAACTATAGACTATGTATTCACAGACTTAAATTGATAGTAAATATATTTAAATAAATTTGAATGATTTCAAATTTTACTCTTTTAATCTCCGATCTCCATTTTTTAAAAAAAAACATTATAGACTATAGCCACCTCTAAGCATCTCTTCTTCAATTCTAACCGTTGCTTATAAACATCTCTACTCTTAAAGTTGTATTCCATTTATTGACATGACCTTCTCTCACGTGAACCAAAAACAAAAGTGGTCCAACAGCCCTACTTTAACGTTCAAAAAAAAAATGATAATTTTGCTATTTAATCCCTATATCATTGAAAAATACATTAAAATTTATTTAAAATTTTAAAACATCAACTATATAATTATTTTATTAGTTTTAATTATTTAATATTTTATTATTCGGTCAATATAGTATAAAAAAATTTATTGGTTAATTCTTTAATTTTATCAAAATATATACTCATTAGTCCTTTAATATTAAGAATATTTTAATTTTTTAATAATATTTAATGGTTGAAATTAACGAATAGATTAATTAATAGATTTTTTAAAATTTTAGATACGTTTTGAAATATTTTTCAAAATTAAATGATTAATTAATGAGTTTTTCTACATTAAGAGACTAAATTGTAATTCTTTTTAAAAAATCTCCAAAGCATAAATTAATGTAAAATCTTTATATTTTATTAAAATTGACTATTTAGTCCCTAAATTTTATTCATTCAAAATCACTTTTTAGTCGTTCTGTAAATAAAATAAATATCTTATTAGAGGAACTACAAAACAAGTGTACTAACATTTATAAAAAAATAAAAAAAAAGGAATAAAGTAAACAATTTGGAAAAAATATAAGGATGCTATTGTAATTTAGCCACGGAAAAAGCCTCCTAGGATTCTTGGTGGTCCTAAATGGCTGACCACCCTTTTTGTTTAAAGGCATGAGTTGGGTTGGTCAATTTTTAGGCCTATGATTAATTGCATTAGTGGCAATTGTCTTCATCTCTTCTTTAAAAACATAAACACACACACAAAACTGTCTGCAAGAGACTTGTCCCCACCACAGACTTTGCTTTTGGGTCTCTTCTTTCTTTCATAGCAAGTTAGGAACCTTCGTCTCTTCTCCCTGTTTCACCGTTTTTGGCTATATTTTCATTATTGTTTGCCATTTTTTAGATTTTTTTTTCCTACTTGTTGAGAATATTAACATTTTCTGCATTTTATTTTTATAGAGTCAAATCAGATCAACATGTTTAATCCGATAATAAATGCATTTGAGTAAATCTGAAATATTTCAGATTTTAATCTCTCATTCTCAATTTTAATTTAAAAAAAAAGATGAAATTGAATTATGAATTCATTTGAATAATTGAATTACCTCTAAATTATATAATGCCTGTTAATTTCAAGTGTAAAAAGTCTTATACTATTAATGAAGTGGATAAAATTAAAAAAATAAAAAAATCCTTAATAATATTAGAATGTATTAGTTTAATATTTATATAATTAATTAATTAATTCTAAATATATATTTTGTAGTAATACACATTTTTATTTTCAATAAACAAATTTAAATATTTGATAAAAGTTGTTGATTTTAAATGTAAATTACTGATAAAATTTACTTCATTTAAATTATTAATTAAATATCTAAAATTTTGTATGAATTTTATAATATTATGAATTCGATATTGATATTATTGTTTGAGTTTGAATTTAGAAATATGATATTTATTAGTATACTATTTTTATTTTTCAATTAGTTAAATATTTTTTCCAAATTAATAATTAGTTAAGATATCAAAATAGAAAGACTTTCTTTTTTATCATTTATTTAAGTCAAAGATTTTTTTATTTTTATTTTATGTGATATATCTTGGAGTTTTTAGATATGCTATTTTTTAGTTGAATCTTTCAAATCATTTTGAATTTTTTATTTAATTATTTAATTGATAATTGCATTTATATTTTTATTTATTTATTTCTAATTATATGAATTTAAATTATTTTATTACAATTTTGTTTTCTGTTATTGTCATTTCATTTGTTTTTAAATTATTTCACTATTTAATTAATGTAATTATTATTGTTATATAATTATTATTGTCTTCTTTTATAACTAGATTATTTTATAATAAATTATATTCTGTTGAAGTTTTGAAAGTCAATGAAAGATGGCCTATGCTTGCCTTTTTTTTTTCTTTTCCATATATATAGATCAATTTGGATGTAGGAAAATTTAATTTAATTTTTATTTAGAAAAAAAATCTCTTTTTAATAAATTTATAAAAAAATCTGAATAAATTTAGTTATATGGTTTATTTTTTGTCCATTATTATGGAATTAAACTTGTCAATTGCCAATTTGTCTAATCTAATTGAGCTATATTCACTTTGATAGTGATATGAAAAAAAAAACATTTTATTTTAATTATAATGGGTATTTTTTTTTTGAATCAAGAAATACTTTATTTATCTTGTAGAATAATAATTTAAGAGACAATCAGGAATGTCAATCCAAATCTTGAATCTACCCTGATGAATAGACTCTCTAGCTAATAAATGGGCGGCTCTATTTTTTGAATGTCGTACCCAACGAACATAAATGTTACCATGAGACCGCATAGCATCCTTGCAATCAGCAACAACTAATCCAAACTCCGAAAAGTCATCCAGAGGAGAGCGAATAGCCAATGCTAAGGATTGGTTATCCGTAAAAATACAATCAGCCTGAAGAAAACAATCTCTAGCATAAGATAAACATTGACGCAAGGCCAAAGTTTCAGCAATAACAGGTTGCCCACCCCCCTCATAGAAACCCGAAATTGCAATGGAAAAGAAGCCTTCCAAGTCCTCAAATACTGCTGCAAAACCGAACAAATCAGCACTAGCAAAGACTGCACAATCAATGAATGCAATCCAATCAACTTCAAGAGTGGTAGCCTCAACTAAAGGGAGCACACGAGGAACAGATGGGTGGGATAACGTTCTTGGCCGAGCCACAAGTGAAGCCACATAATCAGTAAAATAGGAACTAGCAGCATGATGAACCTCACTAGGTGACAAAACTTTATTGACCCACAATCTTTCATTCCTGGCATGCCATAACTTCCATGCATGTATAGCTATACGTGTTGTCCTTTCTCTGCCAAAAGTATTATAAATATGAATAAAGAAATCCATGAATATAGGAAAAGCAACAGCAGTAGAAAAACCAACAAGTCTCCATAACTCAACAGCCATTAGACAATGCAAAAAAACATGTGAAATAGATTCATCATGATCACAAAAAAGACATGTAGCAGGTACATGTATCCCACGCCTCAAAAGAATACCCCGAGTAGGAAGCACTCCACGACAAGCACGCCAAAGAAAATCACGAACTTTGGGAGGAACATCAAGAGACCAAAGACGGTTCCACCCATCATTATAACCCAGCATACCAGTCCTTCCTGACAATTCTAAGGCACAAAAATAGGCAGATTTAACTGAGTAAACACCCTTCTTATACAAGTGCCAAATTAATTTATCCGGTTTTGGGAATAGAGGCAATGGAATAGTAAGAATAGCTCTCATATCAGCAACACTAAAAATATTCATTAGCTTCTCTACATCCCAACACAGCTCACCTTCAACAAACAAATCACATACTCTCATGGCTTCAGAAACAAACATCGACTTATCTAAAGGCATAAAACCAATATCCCGAGGAATCCAAGGGCAATTAACAACAAAAACCTGCTTACCATCACCAATTCGCCACCTTACCCCACGTTGCAACACTTGTTGAGAAGACAAAATACTCTTCCAAACGAAGCTATAGTTAGAACCTAACCGAGCTGACAAAAAATCCCCATTCGGAAAATATTTAGCTTTGAGCACTCTATATAGAAGAGAATTGGTGTCAACCAACAAACGCCAACCTTGCTTTCCCAATAAGGCAGTATTAAAGCTAGCCAAATCCCGAAAGCCCATCCCACCTTCCGATTTACGCCCACACATTCGATCCCATGAGAGCCAATTCATCCCTCTCCCATCTTCACGACAACCACCCCACCAAAATTTATTCATCATGACCTGTAGTTGACGGCAAGTGGAAACAGGTAATAAAAAAAACATTCATGCAATATGTTGGAATTGCCTGTAATACATATTTAATTAATACTTCTCTGCCTGCACAAGAAAGAAAACGATTACTCCAACTACTAATACGTTTCCAAATGTGATCCCTCAAGAAAGAGAAAATTTGCTTTTTACTACGGCCAATAAGAGATGGTAACCCCAAATAATTACCGCTACCCAAAGGAAGATGAACATCAAGTATACCAGAGATGGTCAACCGGTTTTCCTCAGACACACACGAACTAAACATGATACCAGATTTATCAAAATTTACAGCCTGACCTGAAGCTTTCTCATAAACACCAAGAATTTGCTTAATCCGTATAGCTTCCTCCATTGTACCATCAAAAAATAGTAAGGAATCATCTGCAAAGAAAAGGTGAGAAACCAGGGGGCAACCAACTTTCGCGCAACACACATGCAAAAGGCCCCTATTTTCACTATCCTGAATCAACAAAGACAGTCCTTCAGCAACAATTAAGAATAAATAGGGAGAAATGGGATCCCCCTGCCGGAGACCCCGACTTGGAACCACAGGACCAATCTCTGCTCCGTTAACAGCAATGTAGTAGCTCATGTTTGAAAAACACATACGCATCCAACCAACCTAAGTATCAGAAAAGCCCAATGCAGATAACATCGCAAACAAATATGACCATTCAACTCTATCATAGGCCTTAGCAATATCAATTTTCAGAGCACACGACCCCACACTACCCCTATTTTGTAATTTCAAACCATGCATGGTCTCAAAAGCAACAATAAAATTATCCGTAATTAGTCTCCCAGGAATGAAAGCAGACTGATTTGGTGAAATAATTTTATGCAGGACCCTCTTCAATCTATTGGCTAAGGCCTTAGACAAGATCTTATAAATCACATTACAGAGAGCAATAGGCCTAAAATCATTCACATCAACAGGATTCACACATTTCGGAATAAGAACAATTAAAGCACTGGAGATTTCAGAAGGGATAGTACCTTGTGCAAGCCACAACCGACAAATATTGCAAACATCGACCCCAATAATTGGCCAATATTTTTGGAAAAAAGCCGGATTAAGACCATCCAACCCAGGAGCTTTATTCGGGTCCATCTGAAAGAGCGCTGAACGAAATTCTTCATCTGTAAAATCTGCCAATAACTCAACATTATCTTCGGCCCTAATTCTAGGTTGAACCAGAGGGAGAAGCTCCGCAAAATCAGTAGGTGAATTGGAAAATAAACCCGAAAAATATTGCAAAAATGCATCCTGAATAGTACCCACATCCGAAGATAATGAACCATCCGATGTCACAATTTGCTGAATCTGATTACATCTGCGACGAGCTTTGATACTATTATGGAAATATTTTGAGTTCCTATCCCCATGTCTAAACCAGAACTGTTTTGCTTGTTGGCGTAGTCTAATATCCTCCTCTGCTAAAATTTGATTCCAGACATCCTTCAGTTGCCGCACTGCCCTTGTATCAAGCGATTCAGAACACTCCTCCAATCTCTTCTTAATTCGTTCTTTTTGAAGCCAATGCATGTGGTTTCTATTCTTCCCCCAATACTGAACACGCTTCACAAGCTGGTCTTTACGTTGAATAAAATCCAACCCCAAACCTTGCTGCCAAGACGTCAAAACCACTTCCCCTAACTCATCATCCTCAAGCCATGAATTGTCAAAACGAAATCGTCGATTAGCCTCCCTAACTTGAGTTCCAACAGTTTCAATTAATAAAGGAGTATGATCAGAAACTGGAGCAACTAAATTAGACGAAATCGCATCAGGAAAACGAGCATCCCAGGTTGCATTAGAACAAGCACGATCCA
Organism: Manihot esculenta; assembly: GCF_001659605.2. Taxonomy (NCBI): domain Eukaryota; kingdom Viridiplantae; phylum Streptophyta; class Magnoliopsida; order Malpighiales; family Euphorbiaceae; genus Manihot; species Manihot esculenta. Next base: position 3,087,534 of record NC_035170.2, read on the forward strand.
ACCTCTCCTTCGAATACTGATCAGTACCCTCTCTATATGTATAAGAAAAAAAAGACCCCACAGCCTGAATATCATTTAAATTGGCATCAGCAAGAGCATTACGAAACCCATTAATCAAAGAAATACAACGAAGAGGACCACCAACTTTTTCCAACAGATCATCAATATCATTATAGTCACCACTACATAACCAAGAAAGCTGACTCCTATCAGCCAAAGCCCTCAACAAATTCCACGAAGTTCGGCGACGACCCGACTCAGGGCAACCATAGAACCCAGTAAACCTCCAACAATCAGAACTATCCCCAATTGTAGAATCAATAAAATTAGAGTAATAACCTGTAATGGCTAGCTTGACATCATCTTTCCACATAAGAGAGAGACCTCCCCCAATACCAACACAATCAACAGAAAAACAATGAGAAAAACGTAATAAAGACTTTATTTGTTCCATCCTTACACCATTAGCTTTTGTTTCCATAAGAAAAAGAATAGATGGTTTATAATACTGTACAATATCCACCATAGCGTTTACTGCCTGAGGATTGCCCACACCTCGGTAGTTCCAGCAAATTATCCTCATTATTGACGGGTGACCCTGTAACAGCCCGGACGTGAACCCCGGCACTGTTACCGCTCACAGCCCGTGACCTTCCTCTGGGCCCAGCCACTGTGAGCAGCTCTTAACATCCCTTCACCCTCACGGGTTCCAGGCAGGATTTGTCCCTCGGGGGAGCCATTACGGCCCACCCTAGCCCGAGTGGATTTGGCCCAATTCCTTCCTCTGGGAATTAGGTCGCCTCCCCCACTGCTCGAACCCTTGACCTCCCACTTTAAGGGAATAGTCTGGTGAGAGTGAGTACCAATTGTTCCAATTTTTTTATGTAACAGCCCGGCCCCGTACGACCGGCCCTGTTACCGCTCACAGCCCGTGACCTTCCTCTGGGCCCAGCCACTGTGAGCAGCTCTTAACATCCCTTCACCCTCACGGGTTCCAGGCAGGATTTGTCCCTCGGGGGAGCCATTACGGCCCACCCTAACCCGAGTGGATTTGGCCCAATTCCTTCCTCTGGGAATTAGGTCAGACTATTCCCTTAAAGTGGGAGGTCAAGGGTTCGAGCAGTGGGGGAGGCGACCTAATTCCCAGAGGAAGGAATTGGGCCAAATCCACTCGGGCTAGGGTGGGCCGTAATGGCTCCCCCGAGGGACAAATCCTGCCTGGAACCCGTGAGGGTGAAGGGATGTTAAGAGCTGCTCACAGTGGCTGGGCCCAAAGGAAGGTCACGGGCTGTGAGCGGTAACAGGGCCGGTCGTACGGGGCCGGGCTGTTACATAAAAAGGCGCCTTTTTATGTAACAGCCCGGACGTGAACCCCGGCACTGTTACCGCTCACAGCCCGTGACCTTCCTCTGGGCCCAGCCACTGTGAGCAGCTCTTAACATCCCTTCACCCTCACGGGTTCCAGGCAGGATTTGTCCCTCGGGGGAGCCATTACGGCCCACCCTAGCCCGAGTGGATTTGGCCCAATTCCTTCCTCTGGGAATTAGGTCGCCTCCCCCACTGCTCGAACCCTTGACCTCCCACTTTAAGGGAATAGTCTGGTGAGAGTGAGTACCAATTGTTCCATTGTCCATTGGAACAATTGGTACTCACTCTCACCAGACTATTCCCTTAAAGTGGGAGGTCAAGGGTTCGAGCAGTGGGGGAGGCGACCTAATTCCCAGAGGAAGGAATTGGGCCAAATCCACTCGGGCTAGGGTGGGCCGTAATGGCTCCCCCGAGGGACAAATCCTGCCTGGAACCCGTGAGGGTGAAGGGATGTTAAGAGCTGCTCACAGTGGCTGGGCCCAGAGGAAGGTCACGGGCTGTGAGCGGTAACAGTGCCGGGGTTCACGTCCGGGCTGTTACAGACCCGCTCAGCGGGTTCGGCCGATAGAGAAGAAGAGCCTGACCTTGAATCCATAGTATCAGAAACAATGCCCGTAAAAACAACCCGTTGACGCTTCTTACCATCATCAGGCTTGTATAAAGGATCATTCTCTCCTGCATCCTGCTTATCCCCATTACAATCAGTCTCCATAGAACCAGCACTAAAATCATTTTCACCATCCGTAGCAAGCGCTCCCAAAAAAGAATTAAGAAAAACCTGTGAAGGCAACTGGTTCTGGAAAGAAGAGTTCCCACCAGAAGCAGGAGCCTGTAAGTGTAAACTCAAAATTTCAAACCGCAGCCAAGAGCTAGTTGGACTTTGGTTCCTACGCTGAACAGCTTTTAACTCAGGACCCCATTGAGGCGTCAAAGACTCCTTCTTATGATGGAGCAAAAGGTCACAAAAAGAATCTGTATGGCCCAACCGTCCACACAGAAAACAAAAAACCTGAAAGTGTTCATAAGCAAAACGGGCAAAGAAAGAGGTACCATCAGGGGCAACTAGTCGACGATGCCTTTTCAGAAGATTCCTCACATCCATCCTGACACGAACCCTAACATAAGATTCCGATTCAACAGTAGAAACCCTGGTCAAATCATGGTCCTGGTAATACCCAATAAAATTAGCCAAGGAACGTGCCACTGATTCAGAAAAAAAATCCCGCTTTAAGGTCATGAATCTGAACCCATTCACTAACGTAAATTAAAGGAACAAATAATGGAACCTCCCCAGGTTGAAGAGGGTGTAAAATCAAGAGATGATTATTGAAAAGCCAAGGAGTTCCATTCCAAACATGTTCAAAATCAACAAGGGTATAGAACCGAAACAAAAATCTTTTAGCACCAAGATCAGTAATACTAACTCCCCCAAAAGGATGCCAAAGCTCAGCAAGAACGTCCCGCATTGAATTAAAATTGATCCTACTATATGTCAAAAATATACCCACAAAGCACAGATTATAGGAGAAAGAGGAAGTATCCAGCAAGGGTACAACCTCCAGGGCTTGATCCTCCTCATCAGATAAGGAAAGATGCTGTAAATTATCCGCCATGGGAGAAGAAAAATGCAGAAACCCTAAGAAAACCCTAGATTTTGAACGAAAAACGTGAAGTACAAGACTTACAAAGAGAGACGCAAAAAAGATAATAAAGCCCAAAAAAGGCAAAAAAGATGACACAGCATCGTAGGCCACTATAATGGGTATCTTTGACATCCTCATTTTTTTTAAAAAAAATATTATTAATAAATTAGAGACTAATGAAACTCTCATTATGCTTATTGAAATAATTTTTACCGTGATTGTGATTCTGTTCTTGGATAAGTAGAGAAAAAGAATTCAAATTGTTCCAAGAAAAAATTTGGATAAATTTATAAATTTATTGCAAGAAATATAAATAAAAAATAATTTATAAATTTAACTTGGCATTTCTCATTAAACCCAATGAAAAGTTAATTTAAAATTTAAAATTGTTGTGGTTAGAGTATCGAGATTGGTTAAAATTACAAAAAGATAAAAGAGACGAGGTGATGACTACGGCAAATGCTCCTATGTTTAAATTAATATATTAGAGAGTGGATGAATATATTAAACTGTTGAGAGTTTTAGCAGTGTAAAAATAGCGTATCTTGACCTCTGTAGTTATTCTATTTTTATATTATAAGAAAATAAAGATAAAAATAATATTTTTTAATAATTCGGTGATAATAATATCGGTTGGTAATTCTGCGATTATAAGCGTGATGGGGCTTTATATATGATAATGGTAATTTTATACCAAGTCTCGTATAAAGGAGGGCAAGTCTTGCCAATAAATAGAGTATTGAGGTGTCCAGATCTTCTTTTTCTCGAGTGGAATCGTATTATCCACATATCAGATAATTGCCACGTGGACATGTTTTGTGACGATAGCTTAAGATTTTCTTTGGACAATTCTTGTGTAGCATCAGAAGTCTCTCGTTGGTATTGAATTCTTCATATTTGAAGGTAATGATTTGTTTTTTCGAGTCTAGAACACATGGTACTATTTGGTTGGTCTTCACTGTTTGCATCGTTTTGTCTGCCTTTTTTTATAATAAATATCTTATTTCTTGACTCGTATTTAAAATTTTATCGACTACGCCACAATATAAGAATAATTTTTCTTCTATTTTTTCTTACAATTGCCGTTTGTAAAATAAATAAATGGAGGTTTTTTCTTTTCTTTTTATGAGAATAACTAAATCTATGTGAAGAATATTATTATGGACTACAAAGAGCAGTTGAAAACGGATCTTCATGAACATATAAATATATGGTTTAACTCTCTATATTAATTGAGGATTGCGATTATAATAGTATTTTTTTTGTTATGATTTCTAGAAATGATTGAATCATACAATTAATTCTGATGGTCACATGGACTAAATAAAGGAATTTAATAAGGCAAAAATGATTTTTAAAATTTTTTTCTCTCATTTTTCAATATAAAAAAATTATTTCGTTAATAAAAAAATTATTTAATTCAAATCCTCCCAGTTACTTCCCCTTATTGCAAGAAAACAGCTTCTTTAAGTTTTTAGAAAGTTAGAAAAACATGTACATCAAACAAGTTGAAAATATCAAGTTGATGCTTAATAAACTTAACTCCAACCAAATAAAATTTAAATTTATTTTAATATATTTTTAAAATAAAAAAATAATTTAATAATAATAATAATATATAAAATTAAATAATAAATTTTCCATATACTTTGCTCTCTCTCTCTCTCTCTCTCTCTCTCTCTTTGTTATTGAAGATAATTTTGAATTAATAGTCTCTGCCTATCTCTCATTTCCGCCGGCTGTTGTGTGGATTAGTAAAAATGATTTTCTTACCAAAATATCAAAATAGTAACGCTGTCCAACACCCTTTTCTACATAAATAAATAAAATATCAAATGAATTAATTCATTATATAAAAAAATCAAATTATAAAAAATCACAGTACTTCTATTTCATAATTACTATTATCTTAAAGAATTTTTTTAATCTTAAATTATTTATTATTTTAAAATTTTCAAAACAATATAAATTTTTATATTATATATACTGTTATTAGTTTTTAAATCATTTAACATTAATATATAAAAAATATAATAATCTAAAAATATATTAAATAAATTATTATAATTTTTTTAAATAAAAATTATTAATTAATTTTATTGATTTGGATGTGTTATGGTAATAATTACATATATAATTTTTAAATATTTAATAACATTGAATATTTTTTAATATAATCAATTTTCAATAATATTCAAACTCAATTTTCATTTTCTGAATAAATCTTTAATATTAATATTAATAAATTAAAAGTATTTGTAAAAATATGTAATATTTGATATTTAATATTAATCTTTAAATTTTAATTACACCATAGATAAATATTTAATTATTATTAATGTAAATATGAGAATAACCGATTCATTTGTGAACCTGACGCCTATTTCCGTCCATGTCCATTTCAACTTTTCCACCTTATCCATTTAGCCTGTAAATTTCGAGGACTTACTTGGTAATAAAGCAACAAATTCAAGGGCAATATCGTCTTTTCATACACATCTTCCTGTATAAGAACACGGCCTGGCTTTAAGCTTTAGCCTTCCATCCTCCTGAAAAAGAAACCTCTTTTCTCTCCGTCTTCCTCCTCCTCCTCCTCCTCCTCCTCCTCTGTCTGTCGCCCATCGCGTCGGAAAATCAAGGGAGCAGATTCAAGCGCGTTGAACGTTTCGAAATTAGACCCGCTGGCATCCCATCATCCTCCAAAATTAAAAAAAAAATTCATTTCTTGAATTATTTATTAAAAATTCTTAATTTCTTGAAGCATATGTTTTGAGAAGAATTGTAATTGCATAATTAGAAACGCACGGATTCCAAATTGTTTTGCAATTATAAATTCAATTTTGTTGATGGTTTTGTGTGGACAATTAAGAACGGGAAAAAAGAGACGTCGTAGATAACGACGTTTTTATTTTTCTTATTCTGTTGTTTTTTTTTTTAATTGTTTGGAGGGTTTTTGGGGGTTTGAAGATGTGTGCGGCAGCGGCGACGGATGACTGGTGGGCGAGGGGGATAGCGGGACAGATCGGAGGAGGGTTCAGCCAGGAGAGCGAGCTTGACTTGGCTCTCATGGTCAGCGACTTCCTTGAGAACGGCAGCAGCGGTCCCGATTCTTGGTGCAGCAGCGATAGCGAGTCTGGTCTCTCCGATCTCCACCATCTCGCCGACAAGATTTCGGTAATTGAATTTTGAACTTTTTATTATCACTTCTGTTGAATCTTAGATGGAACATAGGGATTTCAAATGACGATATGTCTTCATTTTTCATTTTAATTTTATTGTTTAATTTTCTGGGTGGGAATTGTATCCAGAATTTTCATGCCATGGAAATTTTATTTTTATTTTTTTTACGTTTTCTCTATTACATATATACAAGTGTATACAATCCTCTCAAAAAATTTATTAAATTCCTTGAAAATTTCTTGGAGAAATGAGACCTCTTCCTGCTTTCCAATTGCAGAAATGAAACTTTTTTTTTAAATTCATTTTGGATTTACTTTATTTAATTTCGGATTCATAAACGAAGAAATGAGTTTTGAAAATTTTATTTCTAACCTGATTAATTAATATGCGTTTGATTATTTCAAACCCCTTATCTGCAATCTGTTACTAGTTTCTACAAGATCATTGGATAATTTTTTTTGAACAAAAAAAAAAAGATCTGAATTGTCTCAGATGCTATTTGGTGGTTTTCCTTTTATTCTTTATAGTCAGCTGTCAAAGTTAAGCTGATAAATCATTTACTCATGCTGATGCATCTTTTAGATTTTCTCTTAGATTCTTTTGTACTCTTTAATTGTTAATACATTAGATGTTACCAATTCTTTCCTCATCAAGATACGAGGAAGTAACCTATCCTTATTCTAGTCAATTAACAATTATTTAGTGAGATTTTTTTCATAATACAATATCAACAAGGCTTGTTAAAGATTTTTGTGAAATTTTCATAGTTCTCATTTTGGCGATACTGATGCCTTGTTTAGAATTAGTATGTTAGATCATGCGGATGTGCTTCACTTATTATTTATTTATTTGTTTTTTTTTTTTTTTTGTGGATTTTTCAATTAAACTGAATCTCATGTCATCAAAATTCTGGCATTATTGCAGTTCTATAGACACTCAGTAGCGCAGTATGAAAGTGACTTGCTATCATTGGTTCAGTCCCTTATGGTGTCCATCAAGGAGACTGACCTTCACCTTGTTAAGTCAGGCCCGTGTAATGCCAGCTGCATTAGATTTTCCTTGGTAAAGCTTTTGAGACTTGCTGGTTATGATGCTGCTGTGTGTGCATCTAGGTGGCAGGGTGGTGGCAAGGTCCCTGGAGGTATGTAATATGGCTATCTTATACCAAAATTCAGTTCTTGTAATCTTGTAATTTGAATTGATGAGGACTATAGGTGGAGAGGCTCCATCTTGGCTAGATTGTTGGTGCTAGGGAATTGATACTCAAGTCTCTGATATGCAAACATATTTCACTTGAAATTGACCTGCTGTTTCTTTTTTAATTTTTGGATTATTCTTCACTTTGTGCTGTAAAACAAATTAATTTCTCGCCAATTGTGAACGGAAAAGAAGTTGAGGTTCATCAATTTCCCATCTTGCTTTTCCATGGGGGCTAGGAATCTTAGTTCATTTTTCTTTCATGGTCGTGCCTCAAGTTTTAGCCTGAAATTATTTATTCTGTTCTATTTCCAATTATTTATGTTCATCTTGTGTTATACCTTCTGAAGATCAAAATTTCCCCATTCATTTCTAAAATTCTGTTCTTTTTTTGAATGGCAGGGGATCATGAATACATTGATGTGGTTAACCATACTAATGGTGGAAGCTCTGAGCGTTTAATCATTGATATTGACTTCCAAAGCCATTTTGAGATAGCTAGAGCTGTAGACACTTATGACAGAATATTGAAGTCACTTCCTGTTATTTATGTGGGTTCAGTGACCAGGCTGAAACAGTATCTTCAAGCCATGGTTGAAGCTGCTAAATCTTCTCTGAAGCAGAATTCAATGCCTCTTCCTCCATGGAGATCACTAGCTTACTTGCAAGCAAAGTGGCACTCACCATACCAGAGACATTTGAGCCCGGAGGAACATAATTTTAGCAGCATCAGCTCTTCTGACCATAAGCAGTGCAGGGGACATTTAAAAAGGCTGCAAGCTTGGGTCCAATCTGATATGGAAGAAGAGCGACTGTTGAAGCCCATGAACACTGATAATAACTGGAGAGTGAAGCGTGAGAGGCGAAGGAATTCCGGATTGAGGGGTCTTTGAAGTGTATAGAATTTTCCCGGGGAATTGCGAGTTCCCTTTATGAGAGGTTAATTGTACTGCGGCTTTCATGTTTAGTAATTCTTTTTCCTGAGATGAATAAATGAAGTCCAATTTTATACGGAGGACACAAAGGACAATAACACATGATATGTGGAATCATACATTTTAATTTTTCATGTTTTGCGCATTGGCAGCAAGTGACAGCATGAGATCTTCGGAACTGGGGGGTTTGTTATCAATACGCGGCAGCATCTCTGGCCAAAGCTGCTGGTGCTTGTTTCACCAAGGTGCATAATTTGATAGGTTTATTTATTTATCTTCATTATAAGTTCCTTCTTGAACGAATCCCTTGCCTTGTATTTTATTATGGCCAAGGAATTTTTGTTCTAATTTGCCTTTGTTTTCCTGTTATCTTGTTCAAATTTATAGTTGCATGTACTCCAAGCAATTTAAAAAGGTTGCTTGGGCGAGATATACACTACAAGTTTATGATACAGCCGCTTCTGATAGTTTGTAAAATCCACTGTTGCATGTGTTCTTTTGTGATTATTATATAAAATCCATTGTATTTTACTATAATATTTCTTGCAGATATGAATTGAACTTTTCAGGCTGTTTTTCCTCTCAGCGTTTCCTGAGTTGATGGGTTTAAAAATCTGATAAAATCCTCCACCCAGATAGAGCATCAATAATACAAGCTTACAAGATCAAGTTGAAAATTAGAAATTATGGCCATTGCACACAATCAAGGCGAAACATGATGGAATTTTTTTCTTACTATATTTATTTAATAAACTAATTTGTTGTAATTGTCGCTAAAAGCCAAGTTCCTTGAAGTAGGAAGTGGCATAGGCCTAGGTTTTAACAAGCCAAAAATAATAATAATAAAAAATAAAGCCCGACAGAGAAGCTCTGAGACATACAAGCAATCCATACACAAGAGCCAAGCCTAAACCAGAAACTAGACTCGCCAACAAAAATGAGCAATAAGAAGCAAGCCACTCAAGCCAAGAACAGGCTAAATACCAGTGCCCCGTTACTCGGCTTGTTGAATATAATTTTTTATATATCTTTCTATTAATTTGAATATTAAAATATATTTTATATTTCAATTGAGAAATTAATCTTAAACTTACTTTGAAATTAGTGAAATTCTTTTAATATTATTTATGATACCAACAAATTTCATACTCAAAATGCAATTAAGCTCCCTATTTAAAGAACACATTTCTGAGAAAATTTTATTTTATTCAACATCTAATTTCTTATATTTAAACAATGAAAAAAATTTTAGAATCTCATAATATGAAAATGTAACTACAAAAGGATTAATTAATTACTTAATAAAGCAATTTATATTTATAATAACATAATAATTTATCAACTTAAAATTTTATTATAGAAATTATTTCAATACTATGAGATTGCGATTTTGATTTTTCTAGTTTTCAATGTGAATAAACAAACGAATTTTATTAAATGGTTTCAAGAAGACCGTTGAAGAAAATTCTTATTTAATGGATATATTTTTTTTAATTAAAAATTGAGAATAGAGACTAAAAAAGTATAATTTAAAATTTTTAAAATTTATTTAAATATATTTATTATTGAACTAAGTCTATGAATATAAAAGATATATTGTCATTGTATTTATGTTAATAATATACATAAATAATTAGAATAATTACGATATATATATTTTTTACAAGAACAAGCAACTAAAAAATATAATAATTTATAAATTAATAATTGCTTCTATTTATAAAATTAAATTAATATATTAATTTAAATAACTATAAATATTTGATCCACATCTGTTCAAATACTAATTATATAAAAAAAATCAAGCTAGTCTTCTGCATCTATTATTGGCTTTTTTTTTATTTGTCAAAATTATCCACACTTCCAGAGTATCCTGATCTCGATTCCACCACCATATAACTCCTCCACTTTCCTCCATTTCCCCTCCCCTCTCCCTTCAACCCTCCAATCCAAAAATCTAAAGTAGAAAAAAGATAAGAATCCATGATCACCAGAGCCCATCATCTCTTCCTCCTTATCTCCACCATCCTCCGCCTCTCCGCCTCCACTTTTGCCATTGGTGTCAACTATGGAACTCTTGGAAACGATCTTCCACCACCATCTCAGGTTGCCAACTTTCTAAAAACACAAACCATAATCGATAGCATTAAGATCTTCGATTCAAATCCTGACATTATTCGTGCTTTTGCTAATACTGGCATTACTGTCACAATCTCAGCTGGTAATGGCGAGATTCCTGCTCTTGCCAATCTAAACAATGCTCGAAAATGGGTTGCTGTTAATGTTTCACCATTTCATCCTCGTACAAAGATTAAGAGAATTTGTGTTGGTAATGAAATAATGGCTTCTGCTAATAAAGCTTGGATTTCTAACCTTGTTCCTGCCATGTGGAGTGTTCATAATGCTCTTCTGCTCGCCGGAATCAAAGACATTCAGGTTTGATCAACTTTAAAAAATAATTCTCAACTATGAATACACAGGATTAATAATTCATACTTGTTTTTCCCATTTCTAATAGGTGACTACGCCTCACTCTCTCGGCATACTCTCTATATCGGAGCCACCGAGTGCAGCCAAATTCAGGCGAGGGTACGACCGAGTCATTTTTGTTCCCATGCTCCGATTTTTACGTCAAACCAGATCGCCGTTCATGGTTAACCCATATCCTTATTTTGGTTACTCTCCACAAATGGCTAACTACGCTCTCTTCAAGCGTAATCAAGGGGTTCGTGATCGATTTACTGGCATTACTTATCGTAACATGTATGATGCAATGTTGGATGCTGTTCATTCTGCTATGAAAAAACTAGGTTATGGCGACGTGGATATCGTCGTGGGGGAGACCGGTTGGCCCTCTGTCTGCGACCCGGGTCAACCGGCTTGTAGTTTCCAGAATGCAGCTTGGTTTAATGGGAATTTGGTTAGACGTGAACGGCAGAGAAGGGGTACACCGCTGATGCCCAACCGGCGGTTCGAAACGTATATTTTCGCCTTATTCAATGAGAATCTTAAACCCGGTCCGACCGCAGAGAAAAACTTTGGTTTATTTAGACCTGATTTCAGACCAGTTTATGATATTGGAATTATGCGCAATAGACAGGTTAGTTTACTGCATATTTATCAAGCTTATTTTATTATTTAATTTAGCAAATTTTGTTCCAAAATATTTATAATTTTAAAATAAAAAAATAATTAATAAAATTTTCTATAAAATAAAAATTAAATAATAAATTTTTCTAATTAATATATAAATATTATATATAGAAAAGTTACATTGAATAATTTTATCACATTAATTACCAATGCCTTAGGAAAATCTATAAGCTAGGGCAGCTTTGGTCAATAGCACACCATTGTAATTGTATATATTTTTTTATATATATATGCAGCTGCCAGCCAGTGGTCGCCGCCGCAGTGTGAGACCTAGAGTTGGAGGTAGTGTAGCACCGAAACCGACAGGTAAGCGGTGGTGCGTACCAAAGTCAGGTGCTAGTGCTCAAGCATTGCAGGCGAACATAGACTACGCGTGCAGCCAGGGTGTGGACTGCAGGCCAATCCAGACAGGTGGTCTGTGTTTCGATCCCAACAATGTGTGGTCCCATGCATCTTTTGTAATGAACTCTTTTTATCGGACTCATGGTGCACGTGACTTCGCCTGTGACTTCTCAAAAACCGGTCTTCTTACTCCTTTTGACCCGAGTAAGTTATCTCAATGGCTAATTTGTCCCTAAGCCGTACAATAATAATTAAAAATATATTAATTTTATTAATATTTAATTTTTATGTGTATTTTGCAGGTCGTGGGACATGTAAATACATTTAAAATCAAATTTAAAGAAATTTATTATACACATTCGGTATATATACATCAGACCAATAAAATATAATAAAATAATAATAATTTATTTATTTATTATTAATCTGATGTATATGCATCCGATTCGTATAAAAATTTCATTCAAATTCAATGGATGAAGATATAGATAGACATGGGTTCTAGAGAAGTAATGGGAAGAGAAATGGGGGAATTTGTAATTGAAGTCAGAATTGTTTGTTTATTGCTATTATCTTTTTGCCACTTCTTTTACAAATAGGATTGGAGGGTAATTAAGGGAGAGGGGAAGATTTATCCATGGCAAAGCCAAATTACATGTGAAGATTTATACATGGCAAAGCCAAATTACATGTTCTTGATTCATAGCTCATGGTAATAAATTTGCATGATTTCATTCTTAAACTTAGTGGGAAATTTTTTTTTTATAACAGATTAATTATCATATTTTATAATTGAAATCGAACTCTCGAATATTGTAATTCACTAATATTTTGGACATCTCTATCTCGTCTCACATATTCAATATGTCTTGATATCAATTTAAATAGTCCAATTTAGTAATTTTGTGTTAGTTATCGTATACGATTCTGATTTTACCGTAATCCGTCAATATATTAGAGAATTCGCCTAGCTTTATAAATTAATGATAAAATATATTGTATAAAATGTATAAATTAAATTGATATGATATGTTGCATTTCCTCATTACACTTATACTTTATTGCTAACATTATAATTATATGTAGAAATAGAGAACAAAGTACATGCGGCTGATGAAACATTATCACAATTAATAAAAATTGAAAATGTGATTTTCATTTTCCAATTTTTCATCATTTAAAAAAAATAAAAAATGAAAAATTTGAGAAAAGGAAAAGATTAAAATAAAATAAAAAAATAACTTTTTTCTTGAACTTCTTTAAGTGTCAAAATTCCTTAATTGAAAAATAAGCTTATCCCAGAAGGAATCTCCTTGTGGAGCAATAAAAACAATGATGCATTTACTCATTGTTTCTTGGCCTTTTAAAGTATATATATGGAGCCCATTCAGCATCATACTCTCTCTTGCCAATGCTTAAAAAAGAGAAAGCTTGTCTTTACAATTGTGTATAATTGACATCTTCTTATTAGTTAATTTCTTTTGAATTTTTTTAAATTTAAATATATTTATAATCATTTTTTTCAAAAAAATAATGGAAATTTATATGATTTATTAGTGTAACCACCCTTCTGATTAAGACATGTGTTCATAGTTCTATAAACTTTTAATTAAATGATTTCATAACAATTCGAACTGGACAAGTCGGATATGATCTAAAGGGACTGGGGTTGAGTAATGACCTCCCAAAGACCCGGCCTACTCCATTACTCCGAGGCAATAAAATTTTGTCTGATAAACTAAATAGATGTGATGCGCGAAAGAAATAGACAGGGTATGAATTAACCGACTCCGCATTTTTCTAAGCGTTAAGGAGAATTAGAGATATATATATACTCCTGCCAAATTTGAACAGAGTATAATTTTTTTTTTTGACCTCATAAAACCCACCACTTTGCATAGGATTTGATTATATTATTTCCATTTTCTATCAATATTTACTACTCATTTATTTTTTTATTGAATCAAACCATTATCTAGGTGTTCATATCTTGTTACCCTTGGATATCCTAATCATCACTATCCAACATAGTACAAAAATTCTCTTGAATGATTGATGATTATAATTATTGGTAGAATTTGTGTCAAATAAGGAAGATATTCGATGTAAAATTTGTTTTTATTGATAACACATAAAAAATAAGGCTTGTTGGATCGTGCACACGTTATACGGAATGTAAAAAGATTTCGTGAGTCAAGCCATCCGATCTAACTAAGTAGTGGAAAAGCCCTACTAATAGAATATGAATATCATACCTCACTCATATCATAAACAAGGCAATTGAATACAAGAGCAACCAACCTCAATGATCGGAAGGAACTTGCCTTTGTACAGGCCGGATAAGCTAGATACAAACCTAATAATCGACTCCTCTAATCATCTCTGAGGTATTAAATGTATGTGTGGAAAGCTGCCTAGTTGACTGCCATACTTGCCAAAGGGCGTAGGCTAAGCATGCTCCGCAATTATGAGCCACATGACACACCTGCCAAAAGATATGGCGAAACGGTTTTGCATTGATTAGTCAACTATTAGCCGTCTAACATACCTGTCACAACACACCATTATCAAATCTTAGGGGACGTAGGGCAAGAAGTCGGGTATGAATATCCCTGAGCCATCTTCCCGCCAAAGGCTCCTAAAGATTAGTTCTCCGAAAGTGAATCTCTCTCTCTTCTCGAAACTAAGGCACAAAAAGCTAATCTCTCTTTCATATACACACACAGAAAAATACTCAAAATAGAAGTTCTTTGTAGATACCTTCAAAAAGCTCTACTATTTATTTTCTTTCATTTTTATTTTATATTAATGAATCTCATATCATTTTTAATTTAACTTGAGCGTCAGAGAGTCTTCATCAGAATATTTCCGATGGACCTTTAATTGTATTTTTCTATCTTTAACGATCCATTTTCTCAAAATCAAATATGGAGAGACTTACAGAATTAATGAATTTCACTTCATCACTTATTAATCAACTTTTATTAATATTTTGAGTTAATTAAACCTCATTGGTGTTGTAATTATTTTTAAAACTTAAAAAGATCTCAAATTTAAATTTTAATCGGGGCCAATTATATTAAAAAAAATCTTAACTTAATTTTATAGGTCATATAAGTTAATTCAATTTCATAAAAAATACACATCTTATATTATATTAGATGCTAGTGATCGTATTATATTTTAACTTAAATTATAATTTCTATATTCAAATCTGGGATAATTTATAATTTCCTTCATAATTTTTTTTTTAAAGATCCATTATGTTTAACCAGCTACCTACTTATCTATCAATTCTGGTATGTGAAATTGATAGAAAAACCATTTGTGTGACTTTTGAGTTTTGAGTCATTAGTTGATAATTTATTTTTTGGTTCTTTGGCCTTATTGCTAATTATGATAAGCAAAACCATGTGAAATTATTAGAATTAGGTTCGTATAGTCACATCTCTATTAGATGTTATTCATGTATCGCCAATTACTGAATTTTATATTTTTATCAATAAAAATTAATTAGTCTAATATAATGGCTTAGCCTGTAAAACTTTTTTCATAATTGATTTTTTTTAAAAAAAATAGTTTATTTACTAAATTTATAATATATTTCTCATTATTATAAAAATAAATATCGAAAATAGATTGTTGTTTTATATAATTTGCCTATAACTATAGACAAATCGGTAGTCTATTTATTTTATGGTAATGATAAAAAATTAGTTAAAATTATAATTTTATTTAATATAAAATAAATTTTTTATTAAAATATATTATCATATATAATAAAAAATATAAATTTTATTTATAATAATTTTAATTCACTAATAAATTATTACTTTAATTATAATAAGACAATAATTTCAGAATCGCTGCTTAAATTATCACTGTTTAAATTTTAAAATATAATAGTAGTATTTGTTTTAGATACATTGAAAAATTAAATTTTATTAATTTTAAAAATAATTTAATAATGTAATAATATAAATGAGAATATATTAAATAAAATTTATTACTTTAATCATATTAATAATATATTTTTATAATGAACATAAAAATGATAGTAAAGTATCACATCAATTATGAAATAGTGTAATTAATTGTATATAATAATTAGTACGAAATAATTAAATAACTTGACTTAATAATTTTGAATTAAACCGCTATAATTTATATCAGAATTACTTTGAATTAAAAAATTGTGTAGAATTAAAAAGTTCATAAGAAAAGAGCTATCTGTGCGAGATGAGGTAAAACTGTCCAAAACAATAACGAGCTATAATATTTGAGAATTCGATCATAACGTAGTAATTATACTTAATTCAGTACAATATATAATTAGTATAAAGTTATTAAATAATTTTAATTAATTATTTTAAGTTAAGTGAAAAATAAAAATTTATTTAGATGAATTTGAATTGATAATTATAAATTTTTATAAAATAAAATAAATATTATATAAAAAATTGGTAAAATTAGGGTGTTACAAAATTAAGAAAATGAAAAAACAAGGCAATTGTATATTTTAAAAATATGTTAGGGCCCTTGGGAAGAGTGATTGCTTAATTAGACTTTTGAGTTGGTCCCTAGAATGCCTTTTTCTCATGAAATGATTAAAGGCAATGGTGCCTTTGGAAGGAAACATCTTTTGTGAGCAAGAGACTTGTGGGTTGTCAACATGACCTAATCCAACCTTATCCCTCACCCTTCTCCCTTCATCTCCACATATATATTACACATATTAATTAAATAAAGCTTTTTTTATTTTTATTTCATAAATAAAATTTTATTAATAATTAATGTTAAAATGTATGATTTAATACTATTTTTTAAGTGAAATCGGTGGTTTTATTTTTGTAAATGAAATAAATATTTATTAAAAAACAGTGCAAATAAAAAAAAAAACCTTATCAAAGTTTCTTTCTTCAAAGCAGCTTCCTCCAACCATTGGTAATGGGTCCAGTTTCCAGCCATTGCTTATCTAATTAGACAATTTGAAATTTATGGCTTCAAGATTTTGTTAGAATATCAAGGCTGCCAAAGTGCCAATATATATTAATTTATGCCTGTTAGCTTCAGTAATTAATCACATTTTTTTACTAATAAATTGATATTAATTCAATTTTCTATTTATAAATTTTTAAATTTTAATTCTAGTTAAAATTAAAATTAAGTAAACAAAAGAAAAAAAATTATCTTTTTTTTTTAAATTCCAAATGGGCTCACTAAGATTTTTTGTAAGCAGCAATGGGAAGGATGGATTTAAACAAATGGGTGTAATTATTGGTAGTGAGAAAAAAAATCATATTAATTAATTTTTAAGAGAAATTATATAGTAAAGCAAGACAGCATGTCAAAAACATGTACTTTAAATAATATAAATAAATATAGAACAAAATATTAACCTTATAAAATAATGACCAGGGTTAGAGTATTTGATTCAAATTAAAAAAATCGATCCAACTGAATTAATTTAAAAATTTAATTTAATTTTTTATACATTTCGATTCGGTTTGATTTTTAATTTCAGAAATTTTGGTTATTTCGGTTCGGTTTGGTTTTGATAAAAAAAATTAAAAAAATCGAACCGAACTGATTAGTAATAATAATATATTTTTTTAATAATATAGAGAAATTAAATCATATTAATATTAAAATATTTTAATTAAATTTTAAAATATTAAAAATAAGGTATAAAAAATAAAAAATTATTAAAAATCGAAATCGATCAAATCAAACCGAATCAAATCGGTTCGGTTCGATTTCTATCCAAAATCAATTCGGTTTGATTTTTATAAACACTAAAATTTTAATTTTCAATTTATTCAGTTCGATTCGATTTTAAACTGAACCGACCAATACTCTCCCCACTATCTAACAATAAAAATAATTAATTTAACAAAATATTATAAATATTTATATAATTAATAATTATTCAATATACCATTTAATGTCAAACTCTGATATATATTCAGGGACTTACTCTCATGATAAGTATATAAGTAAATTTAAAAGATTTTAAGTTTTACTCCCAAATCTTCCATTCCGTTTCAAAAAACAATTCTCAAACTCTGAATTAAACACACAAGTTTTATATTTTTGAAATAATTTAAATACAAGTTATAGTTATTGATGAATGCAAATTTAATTGAAAAGTGTCCACATCAATGAGGACACTCAAGAGCATCAACTTTTACTCCGACCAAAACCCTTCATTTTACTATTTATATAAATTATTTTTTTCATTCCATAATTTTTATTTATTTTTTTTAAATATTTTAAAATTATTATTTATATTTTTAAATTAAAATAATATATAAATTAACTATTATTATTTTATTTTATTTTTAAAAAAATTTCTTAATTAATATAATGGAACTGTTTGCAACCTCCTCATCAATCATAGGAATGGCATATAACATAACAGACATTGAAAATGATAACCTTAATTAAAGAACATCAAATTTGTGTAAAGTGGTTTCCTTCTCTTTTGACTGTAATATCTCAAAAAAAAAAAAAAAAAAAAAAACAGTTGGAAAATAATTCTTTTTTTTTTTTTAAATAAAAAACCCATATGTAATATATCATCAAAAGCCTTAAATTGTTTGATTTTCTTGCTCATCACACATATACATCAAATTAAACTCAACCTCTACCAAACCACAAGAATCCATGGAAGAAAAAGAGAAGAAGCAGAAGCAAAAGCAGAATAAGAAGCAAAAGCACCAACATCCAAATGATCAAACCAGCAAACCAGCATCAGATTTTTCATTCAAGCCAAGCTCAGAAGTGAAGGGTCTTCGTTTTGGAGGTCAATTCATGGTAAAATCTTTCCCAATCCGGCGAGCAAGGCCACTTGAGCTTCTAAAAATCCTTTCTTATCCACCAACAAACAGAAACAACAACAACAGCAGCAGCAGCAGCAAAATCCCTTTCCCTTCAACAACAGCTTTTTTGCCTACAAATTTTACAATCTTAGCTCACCAAGCTTGGCATACTCTAACACTTGGCCTTGGAACCAAGAAATCCAAAGTTCTTGTTTTTGTTTTCGAATCTGAGTCTATGAAGTTGGCTGTAGACAGAATCTGGCCACCAGAGATTCCTCTAGGTGAAGCGAACAAGAAGCTTATCAGAGGCTTAACTGGGTCTGAAATGGCAAGATTTAAGTTCAGAAAAGGCTGCATCACCTTCTATGTTTATGCAGTGAGAAAATTAGGAAACATGGGATTTTCTTGTTCAGATGATTTAAGAACAATATTAGAATCTGTGGTTTCTTTAAAAGATTTCTTGGATCACACTGCTATGCTTGCAATGCCTCACCAGAGAAGCATCAATTATCAAGCTCCAGTTGCTATGGCTCATTAGTTAATTTTTCTTCTTCATCTTTTAGGCCATTCAATTTCTTTTATTAAATATTTTGTTAGTGAAATGTTGGGGGCATTGATTTATTTTTTTTGGGATCTTCTGTCTGTTTCTTTTTTTCTTTTCAAAATTTAATAAAATTAAATTTAACATGATGAATAAATTGGACTTATTTCACAGAGATTCTGTGTCCCTTTCTCTATCTGCAATTTGTATTTTAGCTTATTATCTGATAAAGTGGCAGTGGTTGGTTACTGGCAATTCTGCAAAGGGAGGTATGCAGCACTGTTATATTTATATATTCTTTATTATATTTAAGAATATTTGCAGTAATTAATTATTTCCTCCTACCCATTTTGATTTATTATTTAGTGTAGTCACTGATATTCCTATTATTGCTAAATTTTTTTTTTTTTTTAAATCCTAGTTCAAATTTCTTTTCTAGGCAAATCCTTAGCCCTGTGATTCTAAACATATTTAGCTTGAGCTGCTTTGAGGTTATTATGATCAGATTATAGTTCAAAATTCTCCACTATATAAGCTTTTGATTTCTTTCTGCTTGATCCTGTAATTGCTACTTCAGCAGTTTGTTCAAAAATTTCCCCTTCCTCTCTCTCCCCAACGCTTTTTTCTTGTAAATTGTGTAGAGATCTAACCCATGAATCCAAATGCTGAATCTACAATGGCAACCCTTTAACTGGTATTTAAATTACAATACATGTTCAATATTTTAATATGAAAAAATTACTATTTAATTTCTATATTATCAAAAAATTTATTGATTTTGAAAAATAAAACGTGTTAATTTTAATATTCTACTATTTAATTTCTATAGTTTGAAAAAACTTATTAATTAATTTAATTAATAAAACCTTTGTAATACTAATCAGTTCCTATAAATATATGCATATGTGGAGAGAGAAGGGCTGAGGAAGAAAAAAAGTTGATGGGTGTCATAATGCAAAGCAGGAACTGGGGTAGGTTTAAGGGCCAACCTCTTCATCTCTATCAAAGCTTTATGGTACAGAAAAGTGAGGAAAAAGAGAAAAAAAAAAAAAAAAAACAGAATTTCTTTTTCTTTTTCTCAATCCTTGTTTGTGGCTTTAATCATGGCTTACCAAATTTTTTCACAAGAATCATGGACTTCTCTTTCCTTCTGCTGTATGCAGACTTGAAAAAAGAATTGCCTGTCTGTCTATCTTATGAGTCTCTGTTTTCTGTGTGTACAAATTTACCAGTGCATGATGAATCAGTGAGGTGAATAGTGCTATTGTGGGTTGGAAACCATTAAGTATACAAGTTAATGGCAGAGTGTCACATGTGTTATCAATTTGCAGATAAGCTTCATGATGAAATGTGTCAGTGGCAATTTTAGCTTATTCTGGAACTCATACTCACTGTTCATAAACTACAACCGAGTCACTTTCTAGCTCTAATTTAGGAATGGCAATTGGGCCAATTTCCTCATTTAAAAAACATAAAAACCTAGCAGCTAAGCAAGGAATTGAACGTTGAATCCTAGATTCCTAGTCTTGTTCATTCTTAGGTTGGACCTAACTGTTCGAGATAAAAGATTGATTATTAACTAATTAATTTATTCTAATCTTCTAACAATATTAATTCCCCCTTCACCTTTAATTTATAATTTTAGGCTTATAATTTAAAATCATAAAAATAATATGAAATTGTATTTTAATAAAATTATTTTAGTCCTAATATGTTTCAAAAATTAAAATAAATTATAATATAAAATTATTATAATACTTTCATAAATTATATAAATCACGTCATTATTTTATATGTGAAGGGAGTCGAGCAGTTAAAAAGTACGTTGCTTCTGATGAAATCAATTTAGGATTTGATTTCACAATAAAAACAATTAATATATTTTTTCCTATATATTAAAAACATAATTTTTTAAGTAATTTTTAATTATATTTATTTTAAAAATATTATTTTTATTAACTATTAACAAACATTTTAAATATTCACTTAAAAACTAACATTTTAGTGGGAGATTATTTTGAAATTAAAATAAAATAAAATATAATTATAATAGTCTATTTAAAAAAATAAATAATAATTTTTAAAATAAATAAAAAAATAAATAAAAATTATGAAATAAAAATAAGGGTGAACAGTATTTAATTTAAATATAAAAATTAATAAAATTAAATTAATTTAAAATTTAATTTAATTTTTATTTTTAAAAATTTCACTTATTTTAATTTAATTTTAATTAAAAAAATTAATAAAATTAAATGAAATCAATTAGTTGTAATAATATATTATTTTTTATAATATAAAAAATTTATATTTTAATTAATTAAATTTAAAATATTTTAATTAATTAAATTTAAAATATTTTAATTAAATTTTAAAATATTAACAATAAGATATAAAATATAAAAAATTATTAAAAAATTTAACAAATCAAATCAAATTGAATTAAAATAATTTAATTTAAATCAATTTTTATTAAAAAATAATTTAATTTTTATAAATATTAAAATTTTTGTTTTACTAAATCTAATATCATTTAACTCATATATTTCATCAATTAAATTATAATTTAAAAGGTAACTTTTTGTTCAATTATTAAAAGTATGTCAGTGAAAAAAAAAGAGAAAAAAAAAGTAAAAAATAATTTAATTTTTATAAATATTAAAATTTTTGTTTTACTAAATCTAATATCATTTAACTCATATATTTCATCAATTAAATTATAATTTAAAAGGTAACTTTTTGTTCAATTATTAAAAGTATGTCAGTGAAAAAAAAAAGAGAAAAAAAAAGGAGGAGGTGATTTTTGGTTCCAATTTCAGTTTTTGGACCGACAAGTTTCCGGTTTGCAGTAAAAACTGACAAAAAATACCAACGCCCACCGTGGGGCTCGAACCCACGACCACAAGGTTAAGAGCCTTGCGCTCTACCGACTGAGCTAGACGGGCTTGCTTGAACTTATTGTGTCTAGATCATTTATATAGGAAGTTTTTGTAAAATATCTTCGACTACATTGGCGAAACCAGAGACTCCAGGGTAGAGGAGGATTTGAAGAGCAGCAGAGACGAATGTGGGTGCTGTCAATGATAGTAGAGCTTCTGGCAGGCCTACTTCTGATGGTAACTTCGCTATTAGTCTTTCCAATCATCTTTGAATCCTACAAGCGAAGATTCAATGACAAGTATTCTTCTTCTTCTTCTTCTTCTTCTTCTTCTTCTTCTGAACTCACTGTTATTTCTATCGCCATTATCTTTTGCTTTTGAATTCAGGATTCAGCATTCTCTGTTCATTACACTTATTTATTCTTGTTTTTATAGGCACGTCGATGCTCCTGCTATCTTCGAGGATCCGAATTCGTTAAAACAGGTAATTTGAAAGAATTTCACACACACACACACACACACATATATATATATATGTATGTATGTATGTGTGTGTGTCTGTGCGTGTATGTAAATATCTGTGGTCAGGGAGTTTAGTTGCATTGTATATCACAAAGATGATCTCTGTCACTTTTGTTCTGTGATTCTTTCAAGTGAAAAAATCGTAGGTTTAATTGGCTTTAACTCTAATGTTGATGAATATATGAAAGCTTGCCTGGAAGGAAAACGTGATCCTAGCTGAATCAAATTACAGTTGTGTTCTCTTTACTGAGCATTCATAGTTCTCACTATCTCTTGGTGCAATTGGATCTTAAACAGCCTTCCCTTGTTTAGACACGACCAGCATTAAGTAAAGACATTTACATTAAAGTTTTTAAGAATAATTGTAATAATTAATTCATTCATTGAAACGATAAATTATTTTTGGTGAGTCTAACCATTCTCATTCTTTTTTTCCAGGTTCCTTGCCCCCATATCCATGATCCAGCAGAGAAGTATGTATCGTTGATAGTTCCTGCATTTAATGAAGAACATAGGCTTCCTGCAACACTTGATGAAACCATGAAGTAAGATGAAGCAAATTTTGTTATATTATAACATTCTTTTCTTTCTTGCCATTTTGGCATATGTTATTACTGTGAAAAATATTTGTGTGTGTGTGTGTTTATGTGTATGTTATTTCAGTATTGTTCTTTATGTTGCATTGCATTGCCAAGAAAAAGAAAAGGATGAGAGTATTTCTTTATCTGTTACCAAAATATCATTGCATGAATGATAAAATACAGATATGTAAAATATGTGCCTATATATTTAATCTGACAAAATCACCAAATTAGAATCTGGTGACACGACACCTTATTTGTAACTTGTTGCTGTAAATCTACATGCTAAAACATTAGGACATCTCTCAAATGTAGTTGCGTTGTATAGCTTAGCTGCTTCTTTAAATAAGTGCCTAATAGCAATAGGAATTTGAGAACGGGTTTGAGAAAATGCCTCTAATATTTCTTATTTGATTCATCAGTTGATGACTACTACAAATAAAATTACAATATTAAAGCATAATGATTCTTATTTCTTCACTTTGTAGTTATCTTCAACAACGTGTAGCAAAGGATAAGTCATTTACTTATGAGGTATAATTTTATTCTTCTAATGTCCTGGATAACTGAGTTAGTTTCTACTGTAAATAATGAATGGTTGATTTAACTGCAAACATAAGATTACATATAATTGGTCACTAACATGTTAAATTAACATTATTTTTCTTTCTAGCTTTTCATTTTAATTGTATAAAAAATTTTGTGCATCAAGAAAGCTAGTTTTATTTTGCACATCCATTATTTGAAACTTTCCTAGAATAGGTTTTTGGTGTTAGCTTTTGGAGCTTCAAGCATTAGCCAATATTCCATGTACTAAAGTTCTAGGATTGTAGTAGTCAAACATTCAGCCTTGTATTCTCTTATACAAATAATTTGTTGAGCTCTTTCATCATACAAGCATTTGGTAAACAATTGAAAGCTTATTATGGTGACTGATTAGCGTTGATGCTTATCAACAACTTTTATTTATACAGACGCAGCATTTTGGGGTCATAAATGTGTTGTTAGAAAAAGTACCATTTTGAATCCTACTAAAAGCAGTTTGAAAAGCTTTTTTCTTTTTTTTTTTTTCCTTTTCTAGTTTTCTTACCATTAGAACGTATTACATTTATTTATCAATTTTTAGTACTCTCTAACTAATATATTTAATACATTGTTATTTTCTCAACAGTATGTCTGTCTAACAGTCTAGCAGAAAAAGAGTATCCTGCTTTCAGTTTGTTAATGTTTCCTTTTCAGTGTTTTTTTTAACTATTTGCTCCTTATCTATCTTCTTAGTAAAAAAGTTTCTTTTTCAAAAGCATTATTCTGATTTGATGCTCCTTTGGAATTGGATATATGATTTTGCCAAGTATAATTATTTCACTATTCTTCAAGATGTTAGCTTAGATATGCACTTCCATCATCTCAACTCCTAATAAGGTTGAAAACCATTTAATCTAGAGACTATTTGAATTCCTGCATGCACTGGTGTCTATGGATGCATTTTATTATATAGGCACATAAGTAATAAACTACATTTGAAGTGAACTATCTGAGCAGTTATATCAACTGATTGCTGTTTGTCTGTTGCATTGGTTGCTCTTATGAACATTTGAGAGTGTGCTGTGTTTATCACTTTCTTTGTCTCTATAAATGTGAATGGATGAGTTCTTACACAGGTGGTGATTGTTGATGATGGAAGTGCTGATGCCACAAAAAGTTTAGCTTTTGGCTTTGTGAAAAAATATACTGTAGACAATGTAAGAGTTATCCTTCTTGGAAGAAATCACGGTAAGGGAGAAGCTATTCGGAAACTGAGTCCAATCCCAACTGGTCCCTAATTATGTATATATCTCCATTGGAGAGCCCTTATTTCTCTCTTGTGCATGATAACAGCCATTGAAGTTCTCTACCTTTGTGATATCATTGTAAAACAGGGCATGCTTAATGCTCGTGGTGAACTACTTTTAATGCTGGATGCTGATGGGGCAACAAAGGTTAATGACCTTGAGAAACTTGAAAATCAGGTTTGTGTTAGCTGTGGCTCTGTAGACTACCTGTGATATTCATGAAATATGAAATGCTTAGTTATTTTGAAGTTGTCATTTTAATGCCTGGAAAAGTTAACATAGATGCCTTGGGCTACTTGATGTTTTGGCTGTCAGATTCATGCTGTTGCCAAAAAGGAGTTTAATTGGGGAGCTACAGTTACAGATTCAAATTTTAGAATATCTGATTTCCCAATTGCTGCGTTTGGCTCTTGTGCTTATCTTGAGGAGAAGGCTCTGGCAACAGTTCAGTCTTGCTTATGCTTCACTAATTTTTATGTTTTTCGTTGTTTAGCTTGTCAACTTTATTTTGTATTTCTCATGGTTGACACAATATGCTTTGCGTTCCAGAGAATGTGGTATTGCAATCTTCTAATGGTGGGCTTTCATCTTGTTGTTCTCTTAGCTGCTGGTCCTGGAATTCGTGATACTCAGGGTAATTTTCTGGAATATTTATATCATGATTCATGCGCATGGTCTTTATTTCAACCATAGCACAGATGCCCAAGCCCCAACCCAACTCCTTGCAACTTTTGTTCAAATACATTACTCCCTTACTTGGACTCAAAGATTTCACAAGAATTGAATTAAATTCATTTTTTTTCTATCAAATTTCTTATTTGGAATAGAATAATTCATTTCTTTTTTAACTTAAAAAATTTTTATTTTTCAAGAAAATAAAATCATTCATGATATTGTTAAAATTTATTTAAATTCTTTTCTTGCAAATGAATCATGCCAAATGGTACATGATTCTGTTCTTTTTACAGTGTGGTTTTAAGATGTTTACCAGGGCTGCAGCAAGCAAACTTTTCACAAACATGAGGCTGAAAAGGTAAGCATTTGAATATGTCTCTTATTTCTTTTATGTCTGCTTTCAAAATTTGATGCAAAGGATGTTAACCAAAAAAATGAAAAAGGAAAAAAGACTTTTGCTTAATGATTTTTCAAAATCCTGATTCCATATTTTTAATTTGCTCAGAATGTAAAATGCATGAATGCAGGGTCATTTAGTGTATAATAATACAAAGATGCAGAAACACAGAAACATGCTTTATAGGGTGTTTTTTTTTTCTTTTTTTTTTTTTCATGTGAATGGATTCTAAGTATGCCCTTAGACACATCCAAATGGCAACTGTTGGCACGGCAGCTGCTGGCTAATGTACATTATTCTCTTAGTTGAAGTGAAGGGAAATGGGTTCTGGTTATGTCTAGCAATTTCTTCTGTCTTTGATGTTCCATGCTTTATTCACTGGTTTATTTCCGTTGAATTTATTATGTGTTACTGATGTTTGAAGAAATTGAACTTTTGTGCAGATGGTGCTTTGATGTTGAGGTTTTCTTCCTATGCTAACATTTCGGTATCCCCATGCTTGAAATTTCTGTAAGCTGGTCCGAAATTCCTGGATCCAAGTTGAATCTGTTAAGCATTCCCAACATGATTTGGGAGCTTGCAATCATGTCCTTTGGATATAGTACTGGAATTTGGGAAATTTGCAGATAAGAGTATTTTTCATATTTCGTAGTGGAGATTATTAATGAGAATTATAGTGATTTCCTGGGCAACTCTGGAAAAAGAAAAGATAACTCCAATCTCAGGGTTGAACACCTTTGGAAGCGCATATACGAGGAGCAAATTTCTGATTCTTAGCTTGAAATGGAAGTATAGTCAAATCTTTCAGCTTACTGTTTGAGTGATCTACCTTCTTCTCTTCTTCTTCTTATTTTTCTTAAAGTTATTATTTAATTACTGAATTTAGAGTTTAGATTCCTTGTTTGAAGAAATATGAAACCAGAAGCCATCATGCTCATAATAGCAGCCATTGTTCTATGCTTTATATGGTGAGGACAATCAATTTCCTTGACGTGAACGAGATGTCGTTTTGTTCAGGGTTAGCTACTTTTCTTTGAGTAATGATATGAGATGGGGCGTGCATGGTCCAGAGCAGCCATAAGAGCCAAAGCCACAAGTGCCCTTCATGAGCCTAGACATTGATCGCCATTTTTCCGAATGGCAGTGGGTCGAGTCCAAATGAAAATTATCCAATTGTTAATATTTTCAATGTGAATGTCTCAGACCTGATTATAATAATCATCTAAGACTCTTATAATACTACTTGGCAAGGGCTTCGTAACTGCTTGTGGCTCTGACATTGTTTGTTTGCTAATTTGTCTCCTACATTAATAAATAAATAAATAAAATTTATAAATGAATATAAAAAAATTAATTATGCTCCTATTTCTTTATTATATCATATAAGCATTTTATATTATATAATTATTTTACTGTATAATATTTTTTCTATCATCATAGGCTAAATTCCACCATTTAGGACTTAATCATACTCCTACTCACCTACTACCGTCCATTATTGTCAAACCACTAAGGCAAACACAAAGAAGACCACAGTGGTTGTCAGATACAAACAGATTATTTATACACAGTATATCAACTTAAAACTTATAATAATGAAGTATATAAATTTTATTTTATAATATAAAATTTTTACAATTTTTATTTAAATAAAATAAAACCCATTTCATTTATAATAACAAGTTTTTTTTGTTAATTATATATATATACTCTCTCATCTTTAATGTTTAATTAACCTTTTTAATATTTTAAATGAAAATCACAAATTATTTGTTTGATTTAAAAAAATAAAAAAGTTATTTAAATATTATATATGAGAAAGAAAATATATATTTTTAATTTAATAAGTGTAACATCAATAAAATAATCTTGAGAAGGGGTCAGTCCTTATTTTGGGAGTGAATAAGATATCAATCCTTATTTTGATAATTTAAAAAAAAAAAAATAAGAAGTGGAAAATATATATAAATATTTTCCATTTATTATTTTTCCTCCTATTATTTTGATAGGAGAAAAATAAATGAGATAGAAATAAAGATAAAACTGCTTTCAAAAAAAAAAAAGATAAAACTATTTTTCCTTATTTGAAAAGGAAAGAAAATAATGAGTGAAAATATTATTATAGTAAGTTTACAATTGTATCCTACATATTTTTAAAATATACTTCGAGAGAAAGGGTAAATTTGTAATTTTCATTTTGTTTCTCTAAATAACAAAAGGAAAATAAATATCATTTTCTTTTTTTTTTTATTCTTCTTTCTTTTCCAAACAAGAGAAGGTTACTCTCCTTTCATATTTTTCTCAACTTATTTTCCTTCTCGTATTTTCCACACATTCGAACTTAGTGCAAAAACAACTAAAAAAAATCAAAAAAAAAAAAAAAAAGCAAAAAAAAAAATCTCAAAGGAAAATAAATAGTCAGGAAAGAAAAAACAAGAGCAGTCCCACATATAATATCTCGCAAAAGTCCTTCCAATCAAACCCTTAAATTTTCAATTATTTACGTTATTGCCTCAAATTGTTTATTGTTAAAGTAATAGTAAAAAATTGGGATCCAATTTAATAATGTCAAAGAGGATTCTTAATTATCTAATCATATTTTTCATTATGGAAATCAACTGAATTTTCAATACAAATTCAGCACCTTCTTCTAGAAAATAAAAGGGTGCATTGAATTCTACCTTAAGCAATTCTTCAATTACCTGACCCTTTAAGATACAGATGCTTAAATACCAAAATTTCCATGGAATTTCCACTTTATTAATGCTTAAAATCCCAATTCAAAGTTAATTAATCTTCACCCATTTTTTCACTTTTTTAACATTTTCGCATGTTATTTTTTTATTTGATAAATTTTTATACGCACACGAATATATATTTAATAATTTTTTTTTATCGAATTCACTGTTTTTATAAAATAATTAATGTTATTTTTTTATTCGATAAATTTTTATACGCATTCGAATATATAATCAATAATTTTCCATCAAATTCACTATAGAGTAGTTGGCGTTGGTTGCTATATATATGTAGTGGAGCAGTTGGAGTACTTACGTACAGTAGATAAGAATTACAAAGAAAACACCAAATAGATTTCTTTCATCAATTCTCACAGCAATCAACATGTCAATGCTTTTGGACAGAAACAACAAGATGGGTAGCCCTTCTTTCCATGAACTAAAGAGGCAAGCCTCTTTCTTCTTCAAGGAGAAGATCAAGACTGCTCGTTTGGCCTTAACTGATGTTACAGCAGCAGAACTGTAAGTTCCTTGTTTATATATGTACATATTATAAACCATAACTGTGAAGTAATCCTTTAACTGTTATTGTTTTTTAAAGACTGACAGAAGAAGCTACAAACGGAGAGTTTTGGGCACCAGATACACGCACCATGAGTGTAATCTCAAGGGCTGCCTTTGAAGTTGATGATTATTGGAGAATAGTGGACATTCTACACAACAGGTTTCTTATAGTTTGATCTGGGTTACCTATTTGCACTAACATAGATTTTTTTTTTTCTTCTGTCTCATCCTTTGCCTTGTTCAGGTTGACAAAGTTTGATAGAAAAACTTGGCGAGTCTCCTACAAGACTCTACTTCTGTTGGATCACCTTCTAACCCATGGTCCTTTGAGAGTTGCTGATGAGTTTCAGGATGATAAAGAGGTCATTGAGAAGATGGGAAATTTTCAATTTGTTGACGAAAAGGGGTTGGTGTTGCATATATAAGCATGTTTTTCTCGTTTAAGCCATTCAAATTATTATGATTATTTGAAGTATCCTTAATCCTTTGGTTTCATTATTTGATATGTGTAGGTTCAACTGGGGCTTGAGTGTTAGAAACTTATCTGCAAGAATAGTGAACTTGCTGGAAAATGAGTTATTTCTTAAAGAAGAAAGGGCAAGAACTCGTAAATTAACAAGAGGGATTCAAGGGTTTGGTAGCTTCACCAGCCGTAGGTCCCCTTCACATGATGGAAGCTTCAAAGGTTTGAACTTTAGACCATGCAGAAGGTGTAATTCTGACAACAGTGCTCAAATCAATCAAGAATATGAATTTTTGGCCCCAGACGACAACCTTTTAACCGACAAAAGGATCCACAAAGCAGAGAAAATCTACGAGGATGTCAGCTCAGGACTTGAAAATAGTGGAGAAATTAGAGAAGACGAATACCCAGTGGAAGATCATCCATTCTGCTACAGTGATCATCACACTTCAGAATCCCTCCTTTCTACTCTGGAATGAAAATTTTTTCTCAAGTTTTCTTTCCGTTTTTCCTTAGTATATATTCACTTATATTTTAGACTTACTGTGAGAAGATGCAAAAGAGAACCATCTTCGTTCTCTTTGCAGAATTAGACTTCAGTGGTTCAACTATGGAGTCGATACGTGAAGATAGACCCTCTTGAAGCTTTAGCCCTTGTGCTGTAGCATGTGTCTTTAGAAGCTGAGCCACCGGCTAGGAGGGGAGCTGTTGTGTTTGAGCCTATGGGCAGTTTGTATTTGGACTAGGTTTGACTAGGCTTGTGTAACTCTTCCAATTTTACAATTTGATTTTGGCTTGGACTTAATCAGATAAATGATCCGTAGCTGAGGCAGAATACAAGAACTCGTGGGAAACATACATCAATAACACGTGATATTCAGCTGCTTCCGTCGCTGCTTGCTTCTGTCACTGCTTCCATCCCACATCCATATTGGTAGATTATGAGAAGTTTATAATCGAGATGAAACTACTAAATAATTTAAATTAATTATTTTAAATTAAATAAAAAATTAATTTAAAAATTAATTAAATTAATTTGATCTTAACTGTTTTAAAATATGTGTACAACAGCAAAAAATTATTGTCCAAATCATATGTACAATAGCGAGAAATTGTTGTATTATAAATTGCAGTTATAAAATCACCGACAGCAGTTTACTTTCGCTGATATACTATAAGTAGTTTATTTCTTTATTTCTCGTTTTTTAATAAATAAAAATAGCAGCTAAAATTATTAATTTATTAAATATAAAATAAATTATTTATTAAAATATATTATTATATATATTGAAAAATTAAATTTTTTTACAATAATTTTAAATTAAAAACCATTCATTATGCACGCATAGATTTAAGGAAATTTACTTTCATAATCAAGACTTTGGGAATATCTAGTTTATTAATGGGGATTAAATTTGCTTTTAAGGAAAAATATTAAAATACTAAAAAAGGGCATTTGAAAAAAATAGTTTATGTTATTTTAATATTTTCACAATGAAATTTTATAAATATTTTATATTAAATGTTACGATAGGAATTAAATTTGCTTTTAGGAAAAAAATATTTAATATTAAAAAAGTAAACATTTGAAAAAAAAAATGGTTTCTAGTATTTTTAATGTTTGTACAGTATAATTTATTATATAATTTAATCTATATTTAATAAAATATGTATTTTTTCAATAATAACTGCATAATATTGAAGAAATATATTACACACTATGATAAGATTAAAATTGCTTTTCTGGAAAAGAAATGTTCTAAATGTGAAAAAGGTATTTTCATGATTTTAATATCTTTATAATAAAATTATTAAATAATTTATAATATTTTTTTAATATATATAATAACAACAGTCTAATACTAAAAAATCTCAAATCTCACTTTATATTCTTTAAAAGGAGGGATAGATGACAAATAATTTTTCTATTAATTAAAATTTTTAAATTTAAATATTAAATATAAAATATTTTTATTATTTGAGTGAAAATATTTTAATTTTTAATTTTAATTGGCTTTAAGGGAAAAAATAAAAAACAAACTTTTTTTTAGAAAAGCCTGTTGTATTATTTTAGAGAGCCACCTTCAAATAGGCAGTGGGCCGGACAACGTTGTCCACGTTACCGTGTGGCCCAACCTCGTTTAGAAGATTCTTCATTTTTTGTGAGGTTTGAGATATTATTTTGTAGCACTAAAATTTCATGTAAATAATTTTAAATAATGTGATAATATAATTAAAACATATATTTGGATAAAAATGGGTTTAATAAAATAAATAAAATAAATATTATTTTATTATTAATTTATCATTTCAAATTTAATATAAAATTTTAATTTAATGATAATTAAAGTCATTGTTACATCAAACTAGATTTAAATTAAGTAAATTTTTTTTATAAAAATAGAAAATAACGTTAAAACCTTGGAATTAGCTGTCCATCTTGATAAGAAATAACATTAGTTTTTTTTGTTAAAGTAATTAAATTGAAGTGAATGCTGAAATTGTTGAAATAGCATGATACCATTTAACACGTTAAAATTAAAAATTAGTTAAAAACTCATTGTTTTGATGAGTTGGCTAATATTTCAAATGATGAAATTAAATCAATAAGATTTTTCAAGTAATAATTAACATAAAATAAATGATATAGAAAATCATAAGAAATATTTGGAGGAATATTTGCTAATCTGATTTCTAAAAATAGTATTAAAAGTATTGAAAATTGCTTTTTTTTTATAAAATATAAATATATTTAAATCATAAGATTTGCAAGTAATAATTAACATAAAATAAATAACATAGAAAATCATAAGAAATATTTGTAAAAATAATTATTTAATTTTATATAAATATTGAATCTAAAAAGTCAGTCCCATATCAAATTAGATTTACAGAAATACTTTTAGAAGAATAGAAAATAAATAAATAACATTAAAAGTTTGAAATTACTTGTCGAAGTCATATTTTGAGAGGCTGTAAAGATTCATTGCATCATCAATGGTAAAAGGAAAAAAGAAAAAGACTATGGATGTTTCGTACGTACAGTTGCAGTAGTAACATGATCAACACACTAACGGTAATTCTTAAATAAAATTGAAAAGTTTTTATCTTTGACAATATTTTTTTAGAATGTAGCATTCACGATCACCAATATTTTTTCATAAAATCAAGGATAAGTTTTAAGATTAAACAGAATTAAATAATTAAATAAAAAATAAATTTAATTAAATATATATATGATAAAAAAAATTATAATTACTCTTTAAGCATAAAAATAATAATTTAGTATGAAATACAACC
This sequence comes from Manihot esculenta, assembly GCF_001659605.2. Lineage (NCBI taxonomy): Eukaryota > Viridiplantae > Streptophyta > Magnoliopsida > Malpighiales > Euphorbiaceae > Manihot > Manihot esculenta. Next base: position 3,120,665 of record NC_035170.2, read on the forward strand.
TACTTAATAAATAAAAAAAGAAATAAAAATAAATCTATAATTTTATTTTCTCTGACGTTATCTTTTAAATAATCAAAATTTTATAAAATTTCAACGTAAGGCTCGAAAAATTATAATGATGTACCTTAAGTAAGTGATATTTTAAATATTTTATAAATATAAAAATAAACAGTATTAATTTCAATAATTATATATAAAATTTAAGAAATACTATTTATCGAAGTGTAAGGATGAGTATCACAAGTTCATCACACTGTGTATATAAAATATTATATTCATTAATATTTATAAAAGTAATGATGAGAATACAAAATAAAAAACTCAAATTCAATAAAAAATTACTTTAATGTAATTTCTGTTGTATCGAAACTATTTTAGTGTAATCTCTGCATTCCTAATCGATTAATAGGAAAAGTCTCTTCTATGATTAATTTAGTAATTATAATGTATTGTCTAAATTTTTTTATTAATAAAATTATTCTTTAAGTTAAATTTTATATTTTTCTAAAATAAATATATTTATATTTATTACATAGAAAATTTTGTATGGGCTTAATCCAACAAATAAAGATTTTTGCATGCAATCGGCTCGTAATTTATTTCATTCTATTTCTGCTAACACACAACGCATAATCAGTCAAATACATGCATGAAGTACAATTCTTCAACAAATTCAATAATTAAAAAAAAAAAAAATCTGATTGGCAGTGTCACTTCCTTAAGAACACCAGATTTTCTTGGAGCATATATCTTTTAAACCCTGAAAAATGCAAATGAAAAGATCAAATAAAAATTGGGCAGAACCACAAAACCAAAATAATTTCTTAAAGACCAAATGCAGAATTTTTGAATTTCAAAATACTAATAATATTTGCACATACCGTTGGTAAGAGATGTTAATAACACCAGAGTTAGGGTCTGCAATGGAAGCAAAAGCTTCTTGAGACAAATCAATGGTGCTCCTACACCCATCAGGGCAACGATCTACAATCTTCACCACCACTGTCCCACTTCCCCAACAAGGGTGTGGGGTCCCAGCATTTGTCCCACTTATGCAAGTCACTTGATAATATTGCCCACAAGCTGCTCCATTGTTAAAAATAGCTTCACTTGCTGCTGCTATCATCACCCCATGGTCCTCATACCCATAACAAGCAGAAGCTGCACGCAAAAAGATTTAAATTATATTGTTTCTATAACAATTAAAGAAGAAAAAAGATTTTAACTCGTTGATACCGAAATCTTCTTCAAAACGGTTCGAAATCAAGTTCGAATCGTAATTAGAGCTAATTATAAGAGAATGTTTTTAGATATATACGCGTGTAAGGAGGAGTATAATAGCTAGCCAACCCATCAACTTGAGCATATGCGATAGTTGAAGAGAGCCATATAGTAATAAAAGAGAAGAAAAAGAAGTATTGAACGTTGGATGCCATAGGATGGAATTTGAAATTGTGAAGAAAATAAATATTGTAAGTAGAATGATGAAATGGTTTGAGGAGGGATGCTATTTATAGAAACTTTGTAGCTTTGATTAGTTGTGTAGTTGCCCTTTACCTTGTAGCCATAATCCACTTTGGTCCAAATTTTCAATCGTTGGTCGGCAGATCTGGCTATGCATGAGGTTTACAATGTGGCAATCTGCCAAAGAAGACTCATGTTTTTGTAGGGTAGTTTTGGGGTTTCTTCGTGTATTACAAATGAAAAAAGCCACAAAGAAGACATGTTTTGCTCAATTTTGCAGATGGTGGTACAAGAAGTCAATATCTTCTTCTTCTTCTTTTTTTCTAATTTATTTGTCTATAAATAAAAAAAAAAGTCAAGATTGACAACACGTTCATTCAATGTCGTATTGAAACATCCGCAGATCAAAATCTTTGCTGCAGTCCCACATTTGTAAAATAACAAATAAAATGAAGAAAATATAAAGTCTAAGTCAAAATTGGCTTAAGCCATTTTTGTAGGAGGTGATCCAAGCTCAAACAATTTCATAACTTTTTACCATAAAAACAGATTTTATTTTATCCATGGCAACTTTTTTTGTAATATTTTATAGGTTAACTTTCATTTAATCAACATACATTTAAAAAGTTAAATTTATTAATTTAAAGAATAATTTAATAATTATAAAAAAATTAAAACATAGTGAATTTTGTTTTTTAAATGAAAATCGAAAATTAAAGGAGTGGAAAACTTTAAAAATTTTTAGATTTATTTAGATACACTTACCATGGTCATGGTTAAGTTTGTAAGTGTCAATTTTTATAATTTAAATTTAATAAATATTAATGTAATTATATAACAGATTATGTTAAAATTGGAAAATAAATAATTACACTAATTAATAATTAATTAGTGGTTTCTTCTAAACCCCTCTGACGGCGACGTCCCCTCCATGAACCTCTCTAATTTTCCAGGCTATGATACTGGTCAACCTCCAGCACAAGAAGACCTCTCTCGGAGTTCTAAAAGAAGTCGACCTGAGGAACTACAAGTTACTGTGGAGGAGTGTATGAAAGATGTAGGGAAGGACGCGTTCAAAGTGTCTTTTAAGGACTCTCTTCTTAACGGATCTAATGGAAACCATTAAGCATCTCAGGATGATGCGGCAGCCACTATCCAATTCCAGGAAGGTCATATTTTGGTCGGTAGAGAGGATGGAGTTCCTTCTATTCAATTCTAGAAACGGATCAACGATATTCTGATTAAAAGAATGGAGAGCACGATAATAGTAAAGCTATTAGGAAGATCTATAGGTTATAGAGCTCTCTTTAACAAGATTCAAGCTCTATAGAAACCATCTGCAGCTTTCAACTGGTTGATCTAGAGAATGACTATTTCTTAGTTAAGTTCAGGGATAATGAGGATTTCCATCATGCGCTTACGGGTGGCCCTTGGATGTTTTATGGGCACTACCTAACAGTTCAACCCTAGAATGACTCTTTCTCAACGGAGACGAATAGATCAAAAACGATTGTTGGATGGGTTCGCTTCCCTGGGTTACCCTACAAATTCTATGAGAAGAATATCCTCAAAGAAATTGCTAGCACCCTAGGAACGGTTTGTCGAATTGATTTTTTCACAGACTCTTATCAAAAAGCAAAGTTTGCGAGATTGGCCGTTATTCTTTGATCTCAAGAAACCTTTGGAATCTCATGTTAAAGTGGCAGGACGTTTCCAACGTGTGGAGTATGAAGGTCCTCCCAAGATTTGTTATAAGTGTGGTCATTATGGGCATACTCAAGAGTATTGTAGGGACTCTCCCAATGCACAACCCGATAATGTTAATGTTGATATGGTCCGATCTCCAGTGACCAATCAAAATCCTCCAAATCCAGGTTATGGCCCTTGGATGCAAGCTCCGAGGAGAAATCGGAGAAGGCCTTTAACGGATGTGTCGAACCAGACCACACCGACGATCAAACTCTAGAAGAACAAGAATGGTAACTCTCGATTTGGTATCTTGCAGGATCTCAATGAAGAAGGAGATAGTTTAGCCGAAAATCATGCAGAAATTTCCCAATCTGAGAAGGAAAGTTCTGAGGAAAATACGATTCCATATAAGGAAATCCTAGTTCAAAGAAGTCAACGAACCAAAAAATCTGTTGTGGACGAGAATCCCAATGATATTCGCATTATAAAGGAAAAGAGTAGGGAAGGTTCCGTCGGTTTGGTTCTGAATTAAATTAAATTTAAAAAATCAAAAAATTAAAATGCTTAAAATTATAGACCGAACTAAATGGATATATGAAGAATAATTGAATCAAATTGGATCGAAAAATATCGGTTCAGTTAAGTTCGATTTGATGAAAACCGAAAAATTCTGAAAACCAGTGAGATGCACAAATCTGCAATTCTCAATCCCAGCACTTGGCAATTCTCATTCCCAGTATGTATGAGGGGAAACTTGGTGAAGGGGAACTCTTATCTGGATCGGTATAGCCATTGAAGGATGTGTGCGTTGGTTCTTTTTCTTTACTTAATCTCCTTTATAATTAATGATCTCTTTGCCTGGAATTGTCTAGGGGCAGGGACAGATCGCTTCTTGAGAATTTTTAATTGCTTTATGAAAGATAATAAACCTGATTTTGTTTTTCTCTTTGAGACCCGTATCAGTGGCAAATGTGTTGATCATGCTATTCAGAGGATGGGCTTTGATTTCTCTCACAGAATTGAGGCTCAAGGTTTTTCGGATGGTCTATGGATTTTATGGCGACATTATGTTTCTGTTGATATTAGTCTTAATCATGGTCAATTTATTCATCTAGCCATTGATGATGTTCCGAAAAGAGGGAAGGTTTTCATCTGAGCTATTTATGCTAGTCCTTCTGCTAAAGGTCGAATTTCCCTATTGAATTACCTTAATACTCTTGCTGAGACTATTTCTTCCCCGTGGCTGCTCGTGGGTGATTTCCACGCGATGCTCCATCCTTCTGAAAAACAGGGCGGTGCTCGTAATATAACTGCTGTTTGTTCTCATTTCAGTGATTTTGTTTTCAATAAGGGTATCCATGAACTCGGCTTCAAGGGACCTCCTTTTACCTAGACAAGAGGTTCTTTGTTTGAAAGGCTTAATAGAGGGCTTTCCAATTGGTCCTGGTTATCCTCTTTCCTGACACGGTTGTCTCACACCTTACCAGAATCAGATCAGACCATCGGCCCCTTTTACTGTCCTTCAACCGAAGCAATTATAATAACAATTCTAAGCTGTTTCGTTTTTAGGCTTCTTGGATGTCACATGGGGATTTTTCAAATTTTGTTGCCAACTCTTGGAATAATGCTTTGCCAATTAAGGAAGCTATTGAGAATTTTAGTACTCTTGCTATGGTATGGAAGCGGGATGTTTATGGTAGCAATAACCAACGCAAAATAAGGATATTGGCTAGACTTAATGGCATTCAACGATCTTTGATGGTTCGGGATAATCAGTACTTGTCCTCCTTAGAAATTGAGCTGAAAAGAGAACTTGATGATTTACTTCGCCATGAAGAATTATACTGATTCCAGCGCTCCCGATGCAAATGGATCAAATGCGGTGACCGAAACTCGACCTATTTTCATGCAAAAACCATTCGGAGACAAGCTAAAAATCGCATTCATGCCCTTAAAATCAATTGTACTGACTGGTGTTATGATCAAGAAACTCTTTGCTCCAGGGTTGTTTCTTTCTTCAAAAATCTCTACACAGTGGATGGAAGCATGGATTTATCTAATTGTCCCAGAGGTTGCTTTCCTTCTCTTAGTGAGTCTGAATTATATATGCTTTTTAGTGCTGTTACAAAATTGGAAGTTAAGCAGGTTTTATTCTCTATGAAACCTCTTAATGCTCCTGGAATGGATGGTTTACATGCCATATTCTTTCAAAAAAATTGGCACCTGGTGAAAGGCAGTCTTATCCGGTTTGTAAATAATTCTTTGAAAGGTGATCCTTTGCTTCCTAATATCAACAAGACACTTATTGTTCTGATTCTGAAGATTAGCTCACCTGAGTTCTGCTCTCATGTACGGCCGATCAACTTATGCTCCATTGTTTACAAGCTCGTTACAAAAGTGATAGCTAATCGGTGCCAGTTTTGTGAAAGGCAGAAATATTATGGATAACATAATTATTGCCCAAGAAATTGTTCATTCAATGAAGCGCAAGAAGGGATCAACGGGTTGGATGGTTATGAAGCTTGACTTGGAGAAAGCTTACGACCGCTTACGTTGGGACTTTATTGATGATACTCTCAGTGATATTGGCTTTCCAAACTGTATAAGAAGAGTCATTATGAATTGTATTTCTTCAGCAGAAATGTGTATCATGTGGAATGGGAAGATTTCTGAAACTTTCAAACCCACACGGGGCATTAGGCAAGGCGACCCAATTTCTCCGTACATTTTTGTGCTTTGTATGGAGAGGTTGAGTCAGGCTATTAATGGTAAAGTGAATCAGAATGTGTGGCTCCCTATCCTTTTGAAGAATAATGGCCCCCCGCTTAGTCACTTATTCTTCGCAGACGTTCTTGTCCTTCTCTCTAAGGCTTCTTGTTCTCAAGCTAATGTTATCAAATCTGTTATGGATGGATTTTGCGCAGCTTCTGGTCACCGGGTTAGTGCCTCCAAATCTCATATTTATTTTTCTGGTAATGTTGAGTTATCTATGGCTAATGAGATCAGTGATAGACTGCACTATCAACAGGTCAATAATTTGGGTACATACCTGGGTGTTCCTTTAACTCATGATCGTGTTACAACAAGCACTTATAGCTATGTAGTAGAGAAAATTCAAGCTAAGCTCTCAGGATGGAAAGCAAAGTTATTATCTTTAGCCGGCCGTATTACCCTCGCTAAGGCAGTATTGCTTGCCTTTCCCTCTTATGTAATGCAAACCGCCACTCTTCCGGTTTCCTTATGTAAGAAGATCGAGCAACTTGTCCGTAATTTTATCTGGGGTTTCTCGAATGATCAAAAGAAGATTAATTTAGCAAAATGGGAAGAACTATGTCAACCGTGGTCTCACGGTGGGATTGTTGTTAGAAAAGTCACTAGCATGAATAAATCTTTTCTTATGAAATTGGGTTATAATTTAATTCTCAAAACTAACTCCCTATGGAACTGGTGCATCAATAGTTTAGCGTGGTATTTGTAAGATCTGGTTTGCTGTTAGGCAGGGTATTCAATGGATTCTGGGAAACGGTAAATTGGCTAGATTCTGGACTGACCGTTCTTTTGCTAATATAGACCCCTTGATTAATTTTATTGATCGATCAAGGAATGATATTAACTATAATCAAAAGGCAGCAGAGTTGGTTTCGGGTAGTATGCAATGGAACTGGGAATTTCTTAGCACATTACTGAACTCGAATACCCCACTTCGAATCGCTGCCCACAAACCTCCTAACGAGGAGAGTGGAAGGAATATTTGGAAAAATCACAATAATTACATCTTTTATAACTCCTTTAGTAGTTGTTCTGATATAATTTCATTGAGCACCCACCTTTACCATGATATCTTGGCAGCTAATAATAGCCTAGATGATTGTTGTCAACCATGCATATCCAAGTCCACTGTCTTGATCAGCTGGAATCCTCCCCCTATCAATTGGATTAAAGTTAATATGGATGGAGCAATGAAACGGAATATGACTGGAGCTGCTTTCTCTGGAGGCCTTTTGCGGATTCTTTGGGTAATTTTATTGTTGGTTTCACTAGAAACATTGGAATATGCAGTGTATTGGATGCAGAAATTTGGGGCATCTATGGTGGACTCCTTGTTGCTTGGGAGAGAGGTTTTAAACAGGTAATCGTTGAAGTTGATAACCAGACTGCTTGAATCTTGTTAAGTAATAATAGTATATAAGGTGCTCATTCTTCGGTCCTCATGGCTGTCAAGAGTATGCTGAACTGGAATTGGATGGTGAAGTTTCAGCATGTCTATCGCGAAGGGAATCAGGCTGCAGATTGGCTTGCGAATGCTGATACGAAGATGGCTCCTGGATTTCACTTGATTCAATTTGTCCCCCTGGTCTCTATCAAATCTTACTTGCCGATAGTATGAGGTTGCTTATCCTAGACAGATCAGAGTTGTTCACTAAGGGTCTTGCCCTGTCCCTTTGTCAAAAAAATATTACATGATGATAATAAAAAAGTACAAGATAAAGGTTGAAATTAATTCATAAAATTAGGAAATTGTCCAACAGCAGTCTACAAAAAATTTCAAAATATTTTATAATGGTAAATTAAGATGCAAGAGCCAAGAATCCCAAGAACCAACTCATGATAATGGCAACTATTATTCAGGAAGCCCTCAAACCCACCAACAAAATTAAGGGTGCAGATCAAAATGCATCTTAGGAGTAAAAAGGGAAAAAATTGTGAATAATAATAATGAAAGAATTGGACCATTTTGGCAATCATCTCCTCGCCTTCTCAAAGTCATCACTGCAACACCGTAATAAACATGCAAGGAAAGGGTGTCCAGCTATCCACTTCTTTCCAAGAAACCAAGCAGTTAAACGTTTTTTTTCTTCTTGCTTCAGCAAAATCCTATTCTTGAAACACTTAGAAGCATTTCCTATGCACAATTGATGGTCCAGACTCATCATATTCTGTCTTTGCAATCCACATCTGCACTCAATAAACAAGCATGCAAAGTCATCAACCATAAATTAAACTTGGCATAAGAAACTGTTCAATTTTGGTCAAGTCTAACTTGTCCCAATAACTAATTTAAGGGGAGGAGTGCTCAAAACCCTTATAAGGTCCACATTATCTCTATTCTAAACTCACGTGGTTTCACACAAACATTTTGTGGATATTCATGAATGAATTTGAACCAACCTGCTGAAAAGTGCTGAGGGATGCCAGAATGGAGCCACCAATCCAGACACTGTACTTCCTCTCTGGTGGTGCAACCACCTTAATTTTCATGCTACTTGGGGCTAATGCGGAGATTTCCTTGCTCATTCTGTCCGCAATACCAGCGAACATGGTTGTGCCACCACTGAGAACAATGTTACCATACAAGTCCTTCCTGATGTCCACATCACACTTCATGATGGAGTTGTATGTGGTTTCATGGATGCCTGCAGCTTCCATTCCTATCATGGATGGTTGGTAGAGGACTTCTGGGCAACGGAAACGCTCAGCACCAATGGTGATGACTTGCCCATCAGGCAATTCATAGCTCTTCTCTACTGATGAGCTAGTTTTCGAAGTCTCTAGCTCCTGTTCAAAGTCAAGAGCAATATAGGACAGCTTTTCTTTCATGTCCCTCACAATTTCTCGCTCAGCTGAGGTGGTAAAAGAGTATCCACGCTCAGTGAGGATTTTCATCAAGTGATCAGTAAGGTCACGGCCAGCCAGGTCAAGACGAAGGATTGCATGTGGGAGTGCATAACCCTCGTATATGGGAACTGTGTGGCTCACACCATCACCAGAGTCCATCACAATACCTGTACAGCAAATTCCACAACAGTCACACTGACTAGAATAACATAGAGTTCCTTGAGTAAGATAAATTGAACTTCCCAGAAAATACTAATTTAAACAGAAAAATGATAACTAATCCTGACATTGTACCCTCGATTTAGTATCAAGAATTCTGCAAAAATTTAATTCAATTTATTTTTATTAATTTTTTTTGTTTGAAATGAAAAAGTTCAATTCTTTTTAATTCAAAAAATTTTAATTCTGAAGGAAGTTAGATTTTTGTATGATTTTACAAGAATTCTTTTAAATTTTTTCTTGCAAAATGATCTCATATGAACTAGGTTTTTGGCACGCCAACTAACAAGTCTCGCATCTACACTAAAATTAACTCCATCTAGCACATAGACATTACTATTTGCACATCAAAGATCTCCATTTTCAAATGAAAAGCTCCATGGATGAAGAAAATTATTTAACTGCTTACCAGTTGTACGACCACTGGCATACAAGGACAGAACAGCCTGAATGGCAACATACATAGCAGGAGTGTTGAAGGTCTCAAACATGATTTGGGTCATTTTCTCACGATTGGCTTTGGGATTCAAAGGCGCTTCAGTCAGCAGTACAGGGTGCTCTTCTGGGGCAACACGAAGCTCATTGTAGAAGGTGTGATGCCAAATCTTTTCCATGTCATCCCAGTTGCTGACAATTCCATGCTCAATTGGGTATTTCAAAGTTAAAATACCTCGCTTGGACTGAGCCTCATCACCAACATATGCATCTTTCTGCCCCATTCCTACCATCACACCAGTGTGACGAGGACGGCCAACAATGCTGGGAAACACAGCACGTGGAGCATCATCTCCAGCAAATCCAGCCTAAGAGCAAATGTTGAAATCAATTCCCCCAAGCACAATACACCAAAACAGAACTAATTAACTCTTCAGTCAGATTCCAAATACAAATGCAATGAAGCCCAATGGCATACCTTGACCATTCCAGTTCCATTGTCACAGACAAGGGGTTGAACATCTTCAGCGTCAGCCATCTTCTACTGCCTGCCATATTGGAAAAATGTTCAAAATTTACATAAAATGCACCACGATCACTGTCATTGTATCTCCTTTTATGTTCATTCATGGAACACTAACATAGCTAAATAAGTCTTTTTATTTGATTGATCAATCAAAACTGAGAGAAACTTTGCCATTGCAAATGTTATCCACTGAGGTACAGAGTAGGAGACAATAAATTGTAAACAAACAATGACATGGGCACAAATGCATCTTTATGCCAAATTAAAATTGATTAAATAAAAGGGATTTTATCATTTTCATTTGTCATATAACTAAAAGAATTGTCCTCTCCTTTTCTTTGTAATTTCAGTTTTTTTTTTCTTGATTAATGTCCATATTAACAACTCGATCAACTTCCATTTTCATTTCTTCTCAATCCACAACCATTACACGCAAATCCAGACCCCATCAAATTATTAAAAAACTCAAAGAACCCACAAATGTAAACCAAAAATTATGATCTCAAACTAATAAAAATAAACAAATAAGCATCATTCAGAAAACTGGTTATACTTAGAGAATGAAGAAAACAAACTTAACAATTTCAGAAGCAGAACCAATCGCAGAGTAGGAGGAAATAAAAAGAGAAACAGAGAGAGATTTGAAAAAGAAAAGAGAGATAAAATATAGAGAGAACAGACCTTAATTAAGGAAAGGAAAGAGATGGTGGTTTTAGGAAGCAAGAATGGGGAGACCTATGGAAGCGCGAGATGCAATGTAGACCATTGGGTTAATTGCGGTGACTCGTTTGGGCACAACTTACGCTGTGGAACGCTTCATGAGCTCCCCTTTGTTCTTCATTTCAAACTTCAACTCCGCCCTTCGCGCGTTCTTCTTGCCTTCATTTCTTTGTGTTTTTTCCTTTTCAATTTTAATTTGAAAATTTTATTATTTACTCTCTATATTATATAAAAAAAGTTATTAATTAATTTTTTATTTTTAAAAATATATCAAAATATCTTAATATTTTAAAATTATATTAATTAATTTTTTTATTAATTTTAATTATTAAACATTTTAAAAACCTTTAAAATATATTTATATAAAAAAATTAATTAATAGATTTTTTTATAAAATTTAACTGATCAACTATTATATTTTTTAAATAAAAAATTTAATTAATAAACTTTAATGTGATTATAGATAGGGATGTAAACGGGTAGGGTACCCGCGAAAATTAAACTACCCGAATCCGAACCTGATTTATATTAGTAATATTCGAATCCGTTTCGAACCCGATTAAAAATTAATTTAAATTATCTGAATCCGTCCCAAACTCGATTATTATTATCCGAATAAATTCGAACTCGTTTAATCTTATATATTTTAATTAATAATTTATATAAAAAATATTTTTCATTAATAATTTTTATTTAAAAAATTTAATATTTCTAAAGAATATTTAAATTTAAATTTTTAAATAAAAATTTATAAATATTATTGTAAAATATATTTTTTATATTAAATTAATTATTTATATAAACGGATTCGGGTAGTGGGTACCCTGTACATAAATCCCGAATTCGATCCGAACCCGCAACGGGTATTATTTTTAAAATCCGAACTCATCCCAAATCCGATTATAACTATTTAAATCCGTTCTATTAGGGTTCGGTCGGATCGGGTACCCAAAAATACCCGATCCACTGCCATCCGATTACAATTTGGATAAATAAGAATATATTTTAAAAAAATTAAATAATAAAATATTTTTTAATAAAATTAATAAAAATATTAATTAATAGACTTTAATATGATTAAAGCGATCGGTATTTTATTCAAATCGAAAAAATTAATCAAATCGAATTAATTTAAAATTTTGATTTAATTTTTTATTCATTTCGATTCGATTTTTAATTTTAAAAATTTCAGTTATTTCTAGGGGTGTAATCGAGCCGAGCCGAGCCGAGTTTTGTAAAGTTTAAACTCGTTTATTAAAAAAGTTTGGAAGCTCGAGCTCGAGCTCGAACTCGACTCGAGCTCTAATATTTGATTCGAGCTCGGCTCGAGAATTAAATATTATAATCGAGTTCGATTCGAGCTCGACTCGTGAAAGGCTCGTTCGATTCAATAACGAGTCTAATTCGAGCTCAAGCTCGAAAAACTTGATTAAAAAGCTCGTTAATAAAACTCGAGCTCGAACTCGGAAAGCTCGATTAAGAAACTCGTTAAAAAAGCTCGAGACCGAGTTCAAAATTAAAAAGTTTGGTTTGAACTCAAGTTCAGGTTCGAGCTCGAATTAATAATTACACTTTAATCAGTTTTTAATTATCATTAATTTAAATAATATAAAAAAAAGAGAGTGTACATAAAAAAAAGAGAGTGTACATAAAACAAATTACGTAACACAATTTATAACTAAAATAACACAAATAAATATAAATTCAACAACATAATAAAATTAGATTACACACAAAGTTTAATATCAAACGAATAAAGTTGATTTCAATTTCCAATAGTTGAAACAAGCTAATATAATTAATTATTTTCATAATCATCTTCATGCTTATTCAATTAGTTAACTTGAATTTCAACTTCAACATCCATATAACCTTAATTAATTATTATTAATATACTTTGATAATTATTATCATCTTTTATATTGTATACTTAATTATATACAAAATTTTTTTTATAATTATACTTTAATTTTAAAATGTATATAATTTTTATAACTCAATTTATCATGTTTAAAGAATACTTATTATAATAATTAATATTAATTATTTGTGATTATACATTAATTTTATGAAATCTTATTATAATAATTATATACAAAAGATTTTTATAATTTAATTTTAAAGAATATTAATTATAATAATTAATCTTAATTATTTATAATTTTCAATACTATAATTTTAAGTATTTATAATAGTTTAAATTTTATAACTTTATAGTTATTTTTATTTTTTTTAATAATATATGAACTTGTTCATAAATTTATTTAACGAATTGGTTCACCAATTTATTTAAACAATATTACTCACGAGCCTATTTAACGAACCTGCTCGTGAGCCTTCTCAACGAGCCTGCTCGCGAGCCTTCTCAACGAGCCAGCTCGCGAGCCTAAAAACGAGCCAGCTCGCGAGCCTTAACGAGCCGAATACTATGGAGCTCAAGCTCAGCTCGTTTAAGTGACGAGCCTCAAAATTGAGTTCGAGCTTGGCTCGTTTAAAAAACGAGCCGAACTCGGTCGAGCTTTTATCGAGCCGAGTCTTGAGTAGCTCACGAATAGCTTGGCTCATTTACAGCCCTAGTTATTTCGATTCGGTTTAATTTTAATCAGAAAAAAATTAAAAAAATTGAACTAAACTGATTAGTGATAATAGTATATTATTTTTAATAATATAGTGAGGTTAGATCATATTAAAATTAAAATATTTTAATTAAAATTTAAAATACTAAAATAAAGAGTAAAAAATAAAAAAATTATTAAAAATTTAAACCGATCAAAATCGAATTGAATCAAATTGAATCAGATCGATTCGATTTGATTTGATTTTTGATCAATCAATTCAGTTTTACTTTTATAAATATCAAAATTTTAATTTTTAGTTTATTTAGTTCGATTCGATTTTAAATCGAACCAGCCAAATGTTCACACTTAAATATGACTACGGATCACAATTTGGATAAAGAAGAATATCAAAGAATCGGGAATCATGCCAAACCAAAATCAAACCAGTAAATAATTGAACTAAAACCAAACCAAGTTTTAGGCTGTTTAGAGTCTTGCAAATTTGGTTTGGTTCAACCATTTAGTCATTGACGATATTCAATTTGGGTACGTATTTCAATTTTTTTTTCACAAATTACTATGAAAGTTTCAATTCAAGTTTAAATTAGTCAAAAAAAAAAATTAAAGAAACAAGAAATTAAACTTGTTGTTTTAGGCTAAATTCAAAAAGTTTAAGAAATAAATTTCTAAATTTTTGGGTTAAAACAAGTATTAATGGAATTTATACAAGAAATTTTAATTTTTGAATTAAATTGAGTTTAACTTAAAATTTATAATTAAATTTAGATAAAATATTTCACGAAAAATATTTTAATTAACTTAAAATTAAACTTGTAATTTTAATTAACTTAATTTTAATTAAGCTTGTAATTTTAATTAAACTTGTAATTTTAATTAACTTAAATTTTATAATTAAATTTGAATTAAATTGAGTTTAACTTGTATTTAAAAAATATTTTTTGTAAAAAATATTTTTCACATAATGAGATAATTTATTTTTTATTATTTAAATTTAATTTAAAAAATAAAATAAATTAATAAATTCAAGACTTTAATAAAAATTTTTAAATATGAAAAATAGTTCTATTTTTTTAAAAGAAAATATTTTTTAAATGATTTAATTATTTTTTATTAAAAAATATTATTTATTGCCTAAAATTTTTAAATATTTTAAATACTAAAAAAAAATTTTTATTGGACAAACGGAGCCTTGAGAGGCCTAAAACATCGGCCTAAAACATCGAAACAGTCGGTCATGAATTATAATGATTGTTGTTTCATGAAAATTTTGAACGGAAAGATGATATCACAAAATAATTTTGCAATGATTACTTGAACAAAGTGAATCGATTAATTTCCATTTTTGGCTCAGTTTTTATTTTATTGAATTTCGGATAATATTTATGAAATTTTTAATTTTTTATTTAAATTTTTATGTATTATCATTATAAAATACAAGACAGTGCATGAGACACTATAACATTATGAGAATTAGTAAATAAAATTTTATTTAATTTATTTAAAAAATTAAATACATATTATGTAATTTAATTAGGTAACGCCCAAATTAGAGAAAAGGGTCACTTTTGCCCATTAAGGCAAGAGAGATTCACGATACAACAGCAAAGAGGGTTTTGAAAAGAAAAAAAAAGGATTGTGAATAGTTTTTGTTTTCAATTATGGCTTTTTTATGATAGTATTTGGTTTTTTTTTTCGTTGAGCAGGAATTATTTTCTTTGTCGCAGCTAATTACATCTCATTTCTATTTTTACAATATTATTTGGTGCTTCAATAAGGTTATTTTTGAAATTTTAATTATGATAATATTTGTTTAAATTTGAATCTAATACGACGTGGATAAACTGTCACCCATTGTTTAAATGGTTGACTAATTTAAAGACTATTACAAAGTCGATTCTTTATTTAAATTTTTTCTAATGACCACCGGATCTCTAACATATGGACTGAAG
This sequence comes from Manihot esculenta, assembly GCF_001659605.2. NCBI lineage: Eukaryota > Viridiplantae > Streptophyta > Magnoliopsida > Malpighiales > Euphorbiaceae > Manihot > Manihot esculenta. The sequence goes on from NC_035170.2 coordinate 3,135,862, forward strand.
TCGAACTCTAAAAAAAGACAACTCAAAACGCAATGGAGTCTATTAAGCAAATCAATCCCATGCCTAAAGCAAGCTGGACTGTTCGAAAGCCCGAACCTACTAGAAGGGAGCTTATCTCGCATTATGTGATGGATAATAAAAGAGAAGGTTTAGTTATGCCTCGATCCTACCACCACGCGCGTTAGAGGAGAATTAAATGGTCGTCTGACTATGATGGATAAGTAGGTACACTCATACATATAGTTCTGCGTGATAGGAACAGATGATACTATAGCAGTAGCGATTATGCATTACTGGATAATATGAAAAAAATAAATAAATAAGGAAAATGTAACCCTTCAAATCAAGTTTATACATACTCTCAAAAACATTGTCACGATGATAATATTAGCTTGAATGTTATTTTCTTCAATTATTTAACTCTCATTTAGACTTTATTTTCGGATCTACATCTTATAAGCTTTATTGATCTTCAACAGACTTTTTAGTCCAATTCTTTATACTTTGATTGAGATCTTTCTAGCTTAATTTTTTTTTGTTGATCCATGATTTTTCAACTTTTTCTCTTAGTGTGTTTTTATTACTTATTTTTTATACTTAAAATTATTATTTTTAAGAGGCATGCCTAAGAGATGGTTGTTGGGGTAGAATTGATGGAGGATCCTCTGCTCTTACTACTATCGCTATTGTTCACTCCTATTAACAGCGACACTTTTCTAGAGCTCTTTATTTAGGGTTTATTCCTTCTATTAATGTATCTATGTTTTTTTAACCTTAATTTTTTTCTTTTTAGTTTTTAATGGTTTTTTCTAAATATTTTCTAGACCATAACTTATATTGACTTTGACTTATTTAATGTATTTCTATTTTCTTACAAAGAAAAAAAATAATCGGGTAAATGCATGAGTCATTCACTAAACGAATGAAAATTTTGAACTTGAGCTAATTTATTACATACTATATTGTAAACAAATTTATTTTTTAAAAAAAAAAATTTCAATCCGTTAATATGTAATCATTCTTTTTAATTAGTTTTAATTGAAATTTAAATTTGGGAGTTAACAATACAAGAGAGGACTCCAGTATGGCTGAGATCAGTGACGTGACGGATTCACAGTGGATCGAGAGGCCCTGGATTTTTAAAATTTTTTAAATTATTTAGGGTGTGTTTTAGGTAATTTTTCAATTCTAAGCAAATGAGAAAAAAATTATTATTAAATCTCTAAATTTTTAAAAAATTTATTAATTTTTTTTATTTGAAAATTACACTATTAATTTATATTAAATATTTATATTTTTAATTTATATAATTTTAAATATATATAATATTCTGAAATTGTTTAAATTATGTTTAAATAATTTTTTTAATTCTAAATAAATGAAAAAATTATTATTAAATTTTTAAATCTTTAAAAAATTTATTAGTTAACCCATTTAAAAATTATACCATTAATTTATATTAACAATATTTATATTTTTAATCTAAATATTTATATTTTTAATCTATATAATTTTAAATATACGTATTACTTAATAATCATCGATGTGACTCTCTTAAAATTTTTTAAATTATCTAGATATATTGAGGTAATTTTTTTTCAATTCTAAATAAATAAAAGAAAAATTATTATTAAATTATTAAATTTTTAAAAATTTATTAATTTATCCCTATTTAAAAATTATACTATTAATTTAAATTAAATATTTATATTTTTAATCCATATAATTTTAAATATATATTATTTAATATTTATAAATTTAAATATTCATACTATATAATTTTAAATATATATATTATTTAATATCTATAAATTTAAATATTCATACTATTTAATTTTTTATTAAAATTTAAATAAATTCATTAATAATTTTTTAATAAATTATTAAATAACTTAATTTTATAAAATATATAAATATTTCTACTCATAATTTTAATATAAATACGAAATAATGAATTTTTAAAAATTTAGAAATTTGATAGTTATTTTCTCATAAATAAAATCGCTATGTTAAATAATATTTTTAGATCAATAAATTATTTTGTTCTATTTTAATTTAAAAAATTTACTGTTAATTTTCAATATTTTAACTCTAAGTATATTAATATTTTTCCTTTTCAAAAATATTTATAAGCTAAGTTATTCATATTTATTTTCTATAATCATTTTTTAATAATAATCAATAATAATGATTTTTATTTACTTTTATTTATGCGATTAAAATTATATTTTAGATTATTTAAATTTATGAAAAATAAATTTTAAATTAAATAAAAAGAGTGTTATGAGTAATGGTTTAAATTATTTAATATTTTCATAAATTATTTAAATATAAAAAAATAAATCTAAAAAAAATGAGTTTAATAAGTTATGAGTTGGATTAACTTTATTTAAAAAATAAATAATAAATATAGATAAAATTAAATAGTCTTTATGTGGTTAATAGATAAAATTCAAATAAATATTTGTTTAACTTATGTGTGTAATTCAATCAACATAAAATGATTTTTTCTTTTTAAATTATAGGGTAGTGTTAATTCTAAATACACTCTAAGAGCTAAAGGCGCAGCCAAACTGAATCTTAACAGGAAAAAAATACTCAGGAATGAAAGAATTAAGGACGAGATCATTTGGGCAATCGACTTCTTGCCTTCTCAAACTTATAACTCCAACATGTCATAATAAACATAGAAGCACAAAAAAGCTAGAATGAAAAAGTGAGCAAGCTACCCACTTGTTTCCCAAACAACAAAAACAGTACTTTCTTTTCTCCACTTTCTTCAACAAACCTATTCTCAAAACATTTAGAAACACTTCCTATGCACAATCGATGGCCCCGACTCATCATATTCTGCCTTTGCGATCCACATCTGTAATATCAAAATCCCAAATGAGAAAAACAAGAAAAAAATTATTACACTCATAGTAAGATCCATGAATAAATTTTAACCAACCTGCTGGAAAGTGCTGAGGGAAGCTAAGATGGAGCCGCCAATCCATACACTGTACTTCCTTTCCGGTGGTGCAACCACCTTGATTTTCATGCTGCTTGGTGCTAAAGCTGAGATTTCCTTGCTCATTCTGTCAGCAATGCCGGGGAACATGGTAGTGCCACCACTGAGAACAATGTTACCGTACAAGTCTTTCCTGATATCAACATCGCACTTCATGATGGAGTTGTATGTCGTCTCGTGGATGCCTGCAGCTTCCATCCCAATCATGGATGGTTGGTAGAGGACTTCTGGGCAACGGAAACGCTCAGCACCTATAGTGATGACCTGCCCATCAGGCAATTCATAGGTCTTCTCAACTGTAGAGCTGGTTTTAGAGATCTCTAGCTCCTGTTCAAAGTCAAGAGCAATATAAGACAGCTTTTCTTTCATGTCCCTCACAATTTCCCGTTCAGCTGAGGTGGTGAAAGAATATCCACGCTCAGTGAGGATTTTCATCAAGTGATCAGTAAGGTCACGACCAGCCAGGTCAAGACGAAGGATTGCATGTGGGAGGGCATACCCCTCATATATGGGGACTGTGTGGCTGACACCATCACCAGAGTCCAACACAATACCTGCGTAGCAAATTCCACAAATCATATAACAAATATGTTAATCAATTTGCTAAAATAAAACACGAGGTGCTTGGAATAAAACCCCTTTAATGTTAAAATTCCTTAGAGTGCTTACCAGTTGTACGACCACTGGCATACAAGGAAAGAACAGCCTGAATGGCAACGTACATAGCAGGAGCGTTGAAGGTCTCAAACATGATTTGGGTCATCTTCTCACGATTAGCCTTGGGATTCAGTGGAGCCTCAGTTAGCAACACAGGATGCTCTTCTGGGGCAACACGAAGCTCATTGTAGAAGGTGTGATGCCAGATCTTTTCCATGTCATCCCAATTGTTCACAATACCATGCTCAATTGGGTATTTCAAAGTTAAAATACCTCGCTTGGACTGAGCCTCATCACCAACATATGCATCTTTTTGGCCCATGCCAACCATCACACCAGTGTGACGAGGACGACCAACAATACTGGGAAACACAGCACGCGGAGCATCATCTCCAGCAAATCCAGCCTTAAGTAAACAATGGTATCAGTTTGCCAAAAACATTATAAATAATTAAAAAGCAGACCCAGTTATAATGCATTAAGCAACAGCATAAGAAAACATGGAATTATTTTTCTACAGAGGCCATTGTTCTTGAGAAAATGAAATCTTCTTTTCTTTTCCCAAAATAATACATTGGACAGAGGTTTTCAACACAGCTTTTTCAAAAGCAATCCCCACCACCTGGAATTAATCGTGAAAATTCTTGATAATAATAAGAAGTTCAATGAAATACCTTCACCATTCCTGTTCCATTGTCACAAACGAGGGGTTGAATGTCCTCACCATCAGCCATCTTTTAATTCCTGCAAATTCTAATATCTGGTCAATATTTAAAGTTAAGAAAGTTTCATAAATAACAAAAAGATCACCGAGCCAATTTATCCCCTAATGTACACTCATGTCACCTCCACATTATATTATTAAGGTCTGTTTAGTAAATTGACTTATGACGTTAAGAGAAGATGCCAACGGACATTGACATGAGAGAATGAATCCATCAAAATGCAAGAACAGTTCATTAGCTAATGCAAATTGATGTCCAATTTAATCAACTTGTTGATTTACTTTTCATTTTGGTAACAAATTGAAACAACCCAATAAAGCAAACACGAAGAAAAGCAAAAATCAGTCTCAAAATTCAAAATTTTTCCAATATAATCACAGACTACTAACGATACAGAATTGCATTCAACAAAAGATATTGAAGAAGCAAATGAACAAACTTCAACCGTTTCCCTGGAAGATCCAATGGCAGCTTAACAATGAATCATAGAGAGTAATTAAGTAGAGATTAAGAGAGAATACAGACCTTAATTAAGAGAAGAAGAGCAATCTCTGAGAGAGAGAGAGAGGGTGATTTAGAGAAGCGAAACAGGCGTTGGGGGGTGGTTTCCTTTTGAAAGGTGATGAAGGGAAAGAGTCATATATGGAATTGGAAGAGCGAGATGCAATGTGGGCCGTCGGATTTTATAAAATTTTTGTGCGGGCATAACTTACTTAGAAAGAGAAGAACGCGTCATGGGCTTAATTTCCTCCTTCCGATTATCCGGTCATTTTATTTTATTTTAAGAAAAGAAGGTATTCAATTTTTTTAGAAAAATTTAAATTTAATTTCTTCTTAAATTAAGTGTAAAATATTTTTCAAAAACTTTTAAATTTCATTCCATCAAATAAGTGAGTATAGAATAATTTATGTTCAAAACTTTCAAATATTTTAAAATTTTGTTTATTTTCTCTGAAATAATAAAAAAATTGTAATGATTTAAAAATCATAAAAATCAAAATTAACAAATGTTGTTTAATAAATTTCAGTTTATTATACCAGAATGCTAATAAAATTAAATCATTAAATTAAAAGTATATATATAAATGAGTATTACTTCGAGTTTCAAGGAGTATTAGCTCAACGACCAACCTAATCCATGATTATGTTGGAGTTGCAGTCTTGCAGATCAGCACACGTGCATTGCTGATGCAACTTTTCATGTTATGAACAAGGAATGAATAAAATTTAAAAATAAAAATAATTATATTTTAATTTTTAAATTTTAAAAAAATATTTAAATTCTTAAATTTTAGTATAATTAATAAATTAATTTTTATTTCTTCTATAATTAATCCATCCCCATTTATTAAAATTTAAACATTTTAATTTTCATTTCTTGAGTTTATTTGTGTGCAAATTTTAATAAAAAATTATTATAAAACTTATTATAATTCCAGAAATTAAGATTTTTATATCTTATCACTTAAAGATTTTTCAAAAGTATCAGAAAGGTACATGATACATGAAAAAAAGAGAAAAGGAAGCCACCTTTCATAATGGATTGGCAATGTGGTGTTGGAAAAATAATCAGAAGTAGGAAGTGCTTTTTTCCAGAATTGTGATTCCAAAGTAGCTGGAGCAAACTTTTTCCAGCCAACAATAGTTGTCTGAAGGCTTCCACTTGAACAAGAGGTGTAGCCCACTTAGACCTACAACCTCTGAAAGTTACTCATGGACATCACAAGTGGGCATGATGATGATGATGAGTTGGTTTCAGATCAGGAAACCTATGTTCCTCACTTGCTGATGCGCATCAATGATCATGTCCATTGGAACTTAAGCTTTCAAGGACGTTCTTGCTCTGCTCATCCATCTTTGATATCAGCAAAAAAGAAGATTTTGCATATCACATGTATGGCTTTAGTACTTTACATATTATATTGAAAAAATTACGACTCAGTTTGTACATTGAAACTCACTGATGTCTCATTTTTAAAAAAATATATTAAAATATTCTTAAAATTTTAAAAAAATTATTAATAAATCTTTCCAGTAATTTTAAAAATATGAAACTTACACATTAATTCAAATATTTTAAAAATGGACTATTTATTTATTATAATATTAAAAAATCAACAAATTAATACTTATACAACAAAATTCCTTTATTTCAATCACAATGTAGTCCTATAAAATCCAACAAAAAAGGTGATGTAGTGATGTAACTTCTTTTCGCTGAATGGACTAGTTTGTCAATTTTCTAAAATTATAAGGACTAAATATATTATATTTTTAAAAATAACTAATGTGTGTAGTTCACTAAACTATAGGGATCAAATTGTAATTTACCCTAAATTCTAAAGAAAGCATAATAAAGATGCTAAGAAATAATGATGATCATCAAGAAGCCAAACTTAATAAATTAACAAACCAGCAAGATTTATTGAACTCCCCAAGTACTTTAACAGAATGAAGAAAGTTTTAATAAAATAAAACAAAATAGAATAAAAAAAAAACAATTTGGGAAGATTATCTCTAGTTTCCAGTAATTTGGTGTCTAAATAAAAGAGATTAAGATCTTCAACCAATTTGGTGAAAGAGTGTGCTCCACTTGACATCTGAGAGCCGAAGCAGCGAGTAAGAAGTGGAATAGCTGATCATGTCTACAGGAATGGTGGCAGAATAATCCATCTGCGAGGATATTTAGGTCTTCCATCCTTTCCATCAAATAGCTGAAGAAGACAAATAGAATAGATGTCAAGAAACATACTTTTAACTCACAGACTAAAGGGAAAAAAACAACCCTAACCTTAAGTTGGACAGTTAAATCTATTGGAAAATGCCACGTTGACATCAATACAAGTATTTTCTGGTATTTGAGCTGTATTCCATATGCACAACTATCTTATCTAACATTTATATCATCTACAGTCTAAGGCAACAACATATGATCTTAATGCTACAGATGTTATGCAAATCAAATTCAAAATAACAAGATAAATTCAGGTTGCCAATGTTTAAGGTGAGATTCAGGATATCCAACCATGCAGAATGTTCAATAAAATAAACTAGTTCAATACTACAATAAGTACAGAAGGTAACCTTCTTCAATCGCCGGTGCTTTCCAAGGGCCCAATCAGTCATGATCATAGCAGCAACCACTAAAAAGACATAGCCTGCAACAGTCTGTGTTGCAATGTTGAAACCCAACCACTGATAAATCTCTGTTGTGTAATTTGCACATGTCACAATATTGAAGAGAAAACCACGTGGGATTTGGTAACCTCCACTCCCATCTGGAGTGCGAAGATTTCTCAGCAAGATGTGGCAATAAAAGTTTGCAACTTGACAAATCAAACCAAAGCCAAAACCAATCTTCATTTGAAGATCACTAACAGGAGTATAAAGTGGGTGGTTCACATAGTAGGCAATGTAGGAACCAAAGGTCCAATAATAAGCACAATTTCGGAAAACATTGGACAGAGGCGAAGTTGCATGACTAAATCGGTGCACAAAAAATGTCTCCATAATACGTTTGAAGTAGTGGAAACACCAATAGTATAAAGCATATGTCTGAACTGGGTGGATGACTCGTTCCCCCTTGTAGCCAAAGTACTGGTACACAGGGAAGAAGTAAAAGACAGGATATAGGATCAAAGGACCCAGGTATTCCCAGAAAAAAAGTGTGCGGTAAGAAACTTGTGGACCTAGGTCCTTGAAAACTATGGTTATGTTGTCTGAATTCCCATCACAGTAATCCTTAAGACTCTTCTTGTAATTAAGGACAACAGGCCTGCCCTTTGATCCCGGTGGAAGAGGCAGGGTCAGCCGCTGTCTTGAAGGGTAGAATTTTTTGGCTGTTGCAGTAAGCAGTTAACCAGGTTATTAAAATAAAATGCATATTTAAACAATCATAATTTGCATATTCTGCCATGAGTTGGGAAATGGGGTTTTCCAATAGAAAACCATTGTTTTTCATATTCACATCTTAATAAGTAAGTATGAAGAATTAGAGATGACTATGCGTGATAAATCAAATCAAATAGCTTTCAGAATTTACAAAAAAGGAACAACTCAAATTTAATTTCAACGCAAGTGGAAATTTAACAACTAAAAATGAAAATTGAACCAACCATCAAAAGAATAACATACAAACTCAACACAGAAGCAATATTTCACAAGATAAGATAACCATAAAAAAGACAGTTTAGGCGGTTCAACTTTCTGGGGTTATCAATTTGAGTGTCTGAATTTTTCCATGCAATTAACTACCTGAACTGAAAACAAACTTGCAATCAGGTACCTTATACTTTCCAGGTGACTAGAAAAGCACATTGTGGATGCACTAAAAGAAATGAAGGATCACATGACCCCTCTTTTTTTTCATAAAAAAGATGTTCTTATGTATATGTGTATTTATCTAAATTGACCACTCCTAAATTAAATTATTGAACCTTTTTTTAGTGATAGAAGCATTTCTGCAGATGGAAAGTTAATTAAATCTCTTTTTATTAGAAAAAATCTTAAACATAGGAAAATAATATTCTGATATGTTGACCTTATGAAAAAAACGTTCTAGATCTGCAACTAGAAATGCATGATAGACTAAAATAATAGGAAATCTGCCTTTCTTTTACTATGTTAACAGACATAGAATATTTGATTTTTTTTAAAAAAAAACATGACTTTATTTTAATTTTTCAAATTTCTCATTCATATAAACTTGAGCATGCATGAAGGTGTAACTTGAGGATATTTAAAAATAATAATAATAATAACAGTCCGTACAAGATGAATCTGCCAACTTCAATGCACTGCCTGTCACGCAATTCACAAAAATAAAGTTCAAACACTCAAATGTAAAATCCCAAAAAAGTTAGGCACTTAAAATGTCACCATCCCTTCAATACACACAAAAGCCCATAGATAACTGAACCCCACATGAGCTTGCTTTGTGCAATTTTTTCATGTCTTACATACTATCATACGCATATAGTTGTACTGATTACTGACCGAGAAAAAGAAAAGAACATGTTCTGCCAAGTTCTAGTAGTTTCGGCCAGTAATTCAACTTTGCAAGTAACATTAGAAAGATGCATTTGTGCCACACAAGCAACACTACAAGCCCTAACACCAGCATGAAGCAGATCGGAGAAATTGGGAAAAAGAAAAGAGATAATCTGGACTCTGGAGCAATATAAATAAAGGGATCAAAGAAGAGGAACGGTCTGCAGGTGTAGGATTTCATGTCTGCAGGTGTAGGATTTCATGTTCATCCAGAAACAAGCAAGCAGGGATATGAATATCTAGAAAAACTTGTCTGGACTCAGTCGATCATGGACCTAAGTGGGCAAGTGGTCCCTCCATGCAAAAAATCATAGTACCCATTTTTTATTTTCATGAGTCTCAGGTCCATGGTAGGCCGAGTACACATAGGATTTCCCTATGAATATCAAGGACTTGAGATCAAACAACAAGAAATTCTAGACAATAGAATACTTGCATGGGATTCTCAATACTTCATAATTTGACAAATTTCATTACAGAAGAAAATTTCTCTCTTTTTTCTTCCAAACTAAATGTATAATCATAATAGGATCTACAAATTAGAGTAGACTTTAAATTTCTAGTCATTGAAATAAGCCTCAGAATCAAAGAGTGAAGTATGCACAGCACTTACTTCGCTTATATATTGCCTCCTGCAGATCAGCCACAGTCGCCTACAAAACAAACCAAAATGTATGGAGTTAAAAAGAAAATTAAGGACATCTTGTTTCTCTTTCCAGCGTTCTCAAAGCAGCCAACCATACTAATAGAGCAATTATGAAATCTAGAGAGTAAGCCATAGAAATTACCGAATCATTGAGCTTAATGCCTCCTTTGACGAGCTCTCTGCCACTGCGTGAAACTACAGTGACCATCATTTTGGAGATGAAATGAGAGAAACCCAATTCACCAAATGAAAAACAAAACAAACCCTTTAAACTGATAAGGACTCAGCTCAAGATTCAGAGCTAACAGCAGAAACTGAGAGAACCAAAGGTAGAACTGGGAATTTTGAACGAGATGCACAAAAACGAAGTAGAAGTAGCGGTGGCAATGAGGAAGAAGAGATGGGTTTGGGCCTATATTACGGGCGATACATTTAAGGCGTGTGGTTGGGAGGTAGGAGAGCTAACAATGTTGGGTTGACGAAGATGAACCGCACACAATCACCATAATTGCCATTTAGCTAGTTTCATATGGGAGCTCGCCTACTAATACTGGGAGAGTTGTGGACTTGTGGGCCAGTATTAAAATCTATTCTTTTTCTGGGTAATGCACAAAATTTAGAAGTTTCTCATTTATATCGATTTAAGCGTGGGTAATTAGATGAATTGACGTTTTATTTAACATAAGTTCGATAGTTTACTAATAGTTTATTTATGATTATAATAAATTTTAATTTAAAATTAATAAATTTTTATTATTAGCGCTATTAATTATTATTTTATATTTTTTTAATTAATCACTATTTTTTATATCCTTTAATCAACAAAATGAAAAGTGTTGGAAATTTACTTTTTAATAACTGCAACTAGCATTTATTTTCTAAAAATAAATAATAATAGTTAAAGCTCCTCATATCATAGTTAATGTTCACGTTTAAGCTAGAGTAATGGAGAAACACGTGAAACATGCGAAACATGCTTATCCTACAAAATTGATTTATTTATTTTTCATCCATCTTAAATTATATGCCACTTTGCTTTTTAAGATGGTAAATTAAATATCTTTTGCTTTTTACAAGAAAAAAATTATTACAAAATAGATTATAATAATATAAGGCCAAAAAATAAAAACAAGACTAAACCCAAGGTCCACATGTAGATATTACAATCAAAGTGATCTCTAAGGCCTAGTAAGACAAAGCCTACTACAAATAATCTCTAAAAACTTGGTTGATATAAAATCTAACCTCCAAACTCGATTATAAAAAATAATGCAAGTTAGAAGAATCGATCACTGAACAAGAATGGCGATAAAAGCTAACTCCTTCAATATTAGCCAAAACTTAGTTATAAAACAATCGTTGACTATTGGAGGAGCGACCATATTCAAAGCTTAATACTTATAGAAAGAGAAACTAACAACTTTAATAGAAAACATTACATGCAATCAAATTTTATGAAAAACAAAGGAGATCTAGCTCAACAAATGATAGAAAAATTAATCTAAACCCATCAGAGATCAAAAAATCCATCTCAGAACCAATATTATCAACAAAGAATCAGAGGAGATGTGCTATTTAGCATCTCTATTGCACCTTGTGAGACTCAACTTTACGAGTCACTACCTTCTCTTCTCATAAGAAAAAAGACAATGGAAGAGTAAATTTTGATGGTCTTCACTTGCACAAAAGAAACAAAAGAAAAAACCAATAGTCTTAACATCAAACCCTCACTTAAACAATATGCTTGTCATAGAAGGATAGGATAATACAAAATAAAATAAAATAAAATAAAAAAATCTAACTCAGTGGTGGGACTGTGTGGGTAAAGGGAACTAATATCAACAACAGTAAAACAAGCGCTTAAAAGAAGAAAATTTTAAAAAGAGAGGATTCTCTCTAAAAGGTTAAAGAGTGAGAGCGTGGATAACTTGAGTTGATATTCAAATGATTTGTTGAGTATCACACCAACATGTGCAAGACAAGGCAAGGCAAATTCTTTTATGTCCTAAGAGGTGGATAATTCAATGCTTAAAGCTTGATTCTAATGTGAATTGCCATGCTCAAAACTTGATAATTGAGATAGGGCCTAGTAAAATGCATGGTTACATATACACAAATTACTCGATCGAGCCTATATAACTTCTGGTATATTTGGCATTACTATTGGAGCATTTAGAGACCTCTGCCTTTAATTATGTTGGCGGTTGCTTTTAGAGTGAGAAAATCATTCTAATTCATTTGAGATCAGAGATAATTGAAGTTCAAAGACAAAATGATAAATGTATTTAGATATGGGTTTGGATTATTAACATGCAATGGTGATTTGAATCAAACAAAAAGAATTGAAGAGGAAGAATTGGATCAATTTTTATAGAGAATGAAAAATAATGGAATGAGAAGGGCGTTTATTTTAACTTATAAATTACTCAAATTAATTTATAAGTTTTAAAAATAAATTAGTCCGTTTTTAAATTTATATATTCAAACTTATAAGCTTTGAAAAAATAAGTTGGGGAAATCAATATTTTAATTTAGCATTTATAAAAATTAAATTTATAAGTTGATTTAAATAAATAAGTTGTTATATTATTGAAATAGAATTGATTAGATTCCATTAAGAGTTTTAATAAATAACGTTTGATTAAAATAAAATTTAAAAATTGAAAGATTTAAATCTAAAATCTCTTATTCTATTTTTGAAAGTTGAAAAATGTCTTACACAATTAAGAAAATAAATATTTATAATAGTAAAAATTTTAATATGAAAAATTATAAAAGAAAATTAAAAAGATAATTAAAATACAAAATAATTTTTTAAGCCATAGTATTTTTGCCTTGAATTTTATAATAAGTTTACGATTCTCGTCACACTTTTAAAAATCGTGCGTTTTAATATTTTTTTTTTAAATTTATTGTAAGCTTCTAACAAATATCAGTAGAAAAATTATACCTAATTCAAGTCTGTCATAAAATTTAAAATTAATTACTCTCATTTAATTTTAAAATTTTACTATATATATTTTTTATAAAAATTTTACTACATACTTTATTTGATATATTTTAATAATTTAATAATAAATATACTTATAAATTATTTATTAACAAACATATCAATTATTTATCAATTATCTATAAATATTTAAATAATATGTTTATAAATTAATTTTTATAAAAAAATTACCTAAACCAAATTTAGATGGAGCCGTAATATAAAATAATAGTAAAACCTGTATAAATTCTCTATATACACCTGGTCTAAATAATAATGTTCTATTTTTATAAACTAAGCTAAACACTCTAAGGATGTCAGATTATGTGTAAATACACATTGTTTTATAATTTTACTCGCTGACCAATAGTACACTGGCACGTACATGGCTGCTGGTGGTGTTTTTAAAAAATTTTCTAAGCTTCTTTCTCTTAATTTTATATTTAGAGATTTTGCACTTACCTTTCCACTAGAATAATGAAGAGAGAATTAAGTGCAATTAAGAGTTTACAAATCGGAAAAATAAAATGGGAAGAGGATTAAGAGTATGAGTGGAAAAGAGAAAGAAGAATAGAGAAAGAAAATTGAGTTAGGAGAGAGTAGATTGCAGAGGAAAGAAGAAAAGAAGAAAGATGAGAGAGGCAGGAGTGGTTAAGGGTAAATTAGTAAGTTTAAAATATTTTTATATATATATAATTTGAAAAATAAATTTCATAACCTGAAAATCTATTATTATAGGTAACAAGGATTTTTATATTAAATATCTCAATGTTTAGGGGTTTTATGTTATAAATTTAAGTTTAAGGGATAACTAAGTGAAATTTACATTGTCTTTGACTGACTCATTCTAAACGACATCGTATAAAACCTCAGCATAAACCGTAGGGAACGACGTCGTTGGGGGCATCAAAAACCCTAGAGTCCCCCTCCGCCTCAGCAATTACCCTCTCCTTATATTTTCTCACACTTCGCTTCCTTAACTTCTCAAAGCTCTGGTCAGCTGGTCTATCTAATCTCGAGTCGCGAAGCAGAAACGGCAAGATGAGTCGCGGGGCGGTAGCTGGAGCTAAGGGGAAGAAGAAGGGAGCGGCTTTTGTAATTGACTGTGCGAAGCCAGTGGAAGATAAGATCATGGACATCGCTTCCCTGGAAAAGTTCCTGCAGGAGAGGATCAAGGTTGGTGGCAAGGCCGGTGCCCTTGGTGACACTGTCACCGTCACTCGGGACAAGACTAAGATCACCGTTACCTCTGACAGCAACTTCTCTAAAAGGTACTCCAATTGATTTTTTGTTCATTACTTAATATTTGTGCTCAAGTAATTTCTAACAAAATAGGCGTCTTTAGGTATATGTAATCAGAGTTCTGAGAAAAAGTAGTTGTTTATTCGGTGTTCATGTGAAGTAGATGAGCATGGTAGACATGGAATCTGATGATCGAACTAGGCTTACAATACCTTACAGTATGTTTCGGAGGAAATTTTTGGTGGTAAGATATGGATTTTTCAAGTAATTGGAATGTGGTACTTCATTGGGGAGCAAGAATTTTTAGGCATTGTTTGGATGGTGTTTTTTCATGGTTATGTAATGTATTGTTCTACAGATAACCATGTTTGGAAAGATTGTATTATATTTTGTATGGTTTTTAGTGATTAAGTTTCGTGGCTATAGAAGCTGTGAAAACTCATAGATTCTTTGACCACCAAATTGTTGGTGTTGCATTGTTATAAAAATTTGTTTCGACCAATTTACCCTTACAACAATTATTTACTTCAACTTACCAAACCAAACTCTCCAATCTAGTAATCTCCCTCAATATCATGTTATTATAAAATATTTAATAATATGTAATATATTGAATATGATTTCCTTTTTTAAAAAAAGGACAGCTCTTTGTGAACCGGAATAAATATAAAATATGTATTAAATTATTAAAATTGAGGAATTAGTGATAAAAAAATGAATAACAGCATTTAGGTAATTTAATTGTTATTTAGAACAATACTACATAATCAAACCAAGCAAGCAATGGTTATAGAACCATGATAAGCTATACAATCTTTGCAAATGTTGTACAACACGATACATTATAAAACCATACAATGAAAACCATACATTGATGAAATCATGGGAAAATATCATCCAACAGGGCTTAAAGAAGGTGAGAACCCATTCTTTCAAGCCACCAAATTGGTGTATTGGAATATTTTGATTTCTTAATCTACTGTTTTTGCCTCTCAAAATTGAGCACTCCATGCCCTATGCAAGTAATTGTAATGTCTTCTTTGTTGCCATATTATATTTTAGTTTGCATCTTGACAGATGATGGCTATCCTGGCTGTGCAATGGATAGTGTAAAGCTACACATTTGTTTTCCCTTTGTTCCAGCTAACGCATTTATTTTCATTATTTTCAGTGTAACATTAGACTTTGAAGTTTGATACATAGGTTTAACAATTCCATTACTTGTTTTTACATTTTGTTAGGTATCTTAAGTACTTGACCAAGAAATATTTGAAGAAACACAATGTGCGGGATTGGCTTCGGGTGATTGCTTCCAACAAGGACAGGAACGTTTATGAACTTCGGTACTTCAACATTGCTGAGAATGAGGGAGAAGAGGAAGATTGAGTACCCCAATCAAGTATTTCATATGTTTTAATTTGCTTATCTTAGAGCCTCATTATCTATATCATCTGTTGGATCTGTACTTGTTGGAGTGGTTTTGTTGAAATTTTGGCTACTTATAATTGAGTATCTCCTTTTTATGTTGAGATGTTATTAATACCATGCAATGCAAATTACGTCCTCCAGTTTGGTTATAGAGATGACTATCTCTGGATTTCCACTTTTCTTTCTCTCTCTTTCTTTCTGCTTATATGGACGTAGTTTATGGTCCAGCACTTTGTACTAGCTGGTGCCTTGAAGACATTTGCTACCAATTTGATTGTCACTGTTGTAAATTAGTATTGTTTCCAACATGAAGTGAGAGGCACTTTCTGCTAAATAATGTTTAGACTTCTTATGAATAATTGGTTTCACAGCTGTGATGTATTTACTGCAATTAGTTATAGATTTGGATCAGCAGGGAGCAGAGGCTGCAGATTTACTAAACTACCTCTGGAGAGTATATGCCTGTGGTTGCATGTTTGGAGATTTTTCTTATATCCCTCACGTGCGCGCCCATGCGCACACACGGGTGAGAGCAATGAGGAGATAAGGCTTTCAGCAAAGGCTCCTTTTTGAATTGGTCATCAACTCAAAACGGAAGTTCGGTTATGAAAAGTTGTGAGCCTTTATTGATGCCCTGGTGCTAGATTGAGATCTATTGGTTGGTTATTATGAGAAGGAACTCCAGTTACTGGGTGAGATTCAATACTGATGCTAACCTTATTGATCAATTGCATGATTCATTTTTTCTTTGTTTTACTAAAGCATAAGGGAAATACTTTTTATTTTTCCATATTTTCTGCGTTTGGGCGCTCAAAACTATTCAATGAAAAATATTTTTTTATCAAAGAAAATTTAAATATTTTTAAAAAACTGACTTTTTCTCTTTAAAATAGGAAATTAATTTTCATAATTTAAAATTTTTATTAGCACTTTTATATATAAATATATTTTATTTTTTAAATATTAAACATAAAAAATAAGTTCTTGTGTCGAATTTTTTTTTATAAAAATTTTTTTTAATACAAATTATTATTATTTTTTTAAATAGAGCCTAAATTTATTTAATATACCCATATGTTTTTTTTTCACCTAATATGCTCATACGTCAACTTCTAATTTGGTTGATCTTGGGAACTTGAATAGCAGACCAGGAGAAACTGAGCTTTCTATTTAACAAATATTATATTTTTAAAAAGTAAAATTTACTATTTAATTTTTATATTTTGTGAAATTTATTAGTTGATTATTATACTAAGTTCTAAAATTTGGATTTTTAACAGTAACGGTGATGTTATTGGAGCATTTTCTTTATCATTAAAATTTCGAACCTAAAAACATATGTAATGCTCATGTTCCAGGAAACATTGCTATAATAGCATGCGACTAATAAAATGTACTTAAATATAAAATTTATGATGATTTTAATATATTTGTTATTTATTATATATATATATATATATATATATATATAGATGCATATAAGTATTTACCTAACCTGATAATTTTGACTTAAAAGCAACATTAAATTGAGTTCAATAATTTATTGATAGTAATACCATAATCATTGAAGAAATGGGTCTCTGAATGACTCGGTTCAAACTAAATATCTCTCAAGGTCTTTTTTGGATTAAAATTCTACTAAAAACATAATTTAAATTCTACTAAAGTAAATATACTAATAAACTATTTAAAAGGCTAATTCAAATATGTAATTTATATGATTTTTTCTCTAAATTGACTTTAATTATCAGAGATTTTATTTACCAAATCATTCAGTATTTTTTTATTATTTTAATTATTATTTTTTATTATTTTATAGATATATTATTCGTCATTATCATATTTATAATGAATTTTTTCTTTTAATTAGTGGATTGAGAATTATTTACTTTTAACAAAAAATTAAATTTATTCTTAAATTATTTTAAAATATCAAATTTTATTTTTTTAATTTAAAATATTCTTAAAGATTAGAAAAAGATAAATATGTCCAAATAAAATTAAATAGACTGATTAATTTGTAACTCAAATTTTTATATTTTGATAAGTAATAACTTTATTTAATATTTTAATAATAATTTATAAGTAAATTTAAATAAAAAATAAATTTTATTATTTTTACTATTCGAGGACAATTTAATTTCTTCTTTATTTTGATTGAAAAAATTATTCTTAAAATATTATTATTTAATTGAGAATATTTGATTTCTTCTTTGGCGACGCAATAGGACAAAAGATCTAGTACAATAGTGTAGAAATTAAAGACTAGGGTGAAGTTTCATATAACCATCCGGCTACCTTCCTCTCGTTTTCCTCAATTATATATATTAATACTTCTCTTCCAAAGAAGTTCATTGCAGATTCATAAACTCCTGCATATCATATCAAAGTTGAGAGAACCTTTCTCACGAACATGCCTCCTATCACCGATATCAAGCATCGCAGCCACCCAGCGCACGATCTAAAGCTCTCACATCCCGCCACGCCTTACATCTGTGATGGATGTAAAGAGATCGGTTATGGGATATGCTACAGATGCAGAGAATGTAGATTTTATTTGCACAAGGAATGCGCAATCCCTCACTCACCTACATATCATCATCTCTTTAAAGGAAGCAAATTCGATTTCTACAGGAGATCTCCAACATCTGGGGGGAGAATCTGTGATGCTTGTGGGAAAGATGTGAATGGGTTTCTGTATCACTGCTCATCTACGGGGTATGATATGCATCCTAACTGTGCAAAGCTCCCACTTATCTTAAATGGGGAAGGTCTGACGCTAGAACTAAAAGGAAAAGCATCAGCTTGCCAAAAATGTCGTGTTAGTGGTCGTCGTTCAAATGGGTGGTCTTATGTTTCTAGTTGCGGCAAATACTGTCTTCATGTGGCTTGTGTGAAGGAGATGATTATTGAGGCCTGGGAAAAGAAATACTTTAATCTACAAAAGGGCCATGAAATCAATAGAAATCACTTGAAATTGCCGAGTAAAGAATCCAAAAATGGAAGAGTGATAACCCGAGGTAGGGGAAGAAGCTCGTCACCTGGAAGACGGGATGGCAGAACTGAGAAAGAGGGTAAGAGAAGATACTCATCATGCGGACGATCTTCTAACAATCGGGAAAAAATAACTGGGAGAAATGCCGGAAGAAACCCATCGATGATCTGGTTGAATACCGGAGTTACAGTTCTTGGAATTTTGCTTTCGGCCTTTTTGGGAGTTCCAATCACTCCACTTGCATCTGCAGCTGTTCTTCTTGCTAAAAATTTATTCTGAAGTTAATTTTACTTTTATTGTTTCGAGTTTAAATTATATATCAAACCTGCTTGATGAAGCTGTAATTTTTTTTTTCTACAAAATATTTATCGTTAATTTTTTTTAAATGCATCAAATATAAAAAACATAAAAATATATTTCCTTAAAAAATATTTAGAGTTAAATTTGAGTTGCACTCACAAACTTAATTTGATATTAAATACATCTGCGTAAATATAAATTTAAAAGATATCAGATTTTATTCTTTCGATTTTCAATTTTCATTTCAAAAAAAATTTCCATTTAAAAAAAATCTATTAAAAATAAGTTAAATATTAGTGTATATTTTCGATCTAAAACAATAAAATCTTTCATATTTAATTAAAATTTAATCTCTTAATTTAAATATTATATTTTTTTATTTTATTTTAATATTATTATAAATTTAATGATAAATATACAAATTGATCCTATGTAAATATACCCATTTACAACTAAGTCTTTATATTTTTATAAATTATTCTTAAATCTTTTAATTATTTAAAAATAAGTAGCTAGAATTTTGCAAATTGATTATAAAAAATATACTTATTTATAAATAAGTCCTCATATTTTATAAATTAATTCTGAATATTTTAATTGTTGACAAATAATCCCTATAATTTTATAAATTAATCACTATATATTTTAACTATCTATGAATAAGACTATATTTTTGCAAGTTGATCCTTATATTTTACAAATTAATTGACACATAAATTAATTATTTATAAATAATCCCTACAATTTTACAAATTAATTCCTACATATTTTAATTATTTACAAACAATACCTTATATTGGAAGCATGTTCATATGATTCTAAGGGATCTTCAAAAATAATTATAATATTTAAGGGATCAATTTGTAAAATATAATGCCTACTTATAAATAGCTATAATATTAGGGATAAAATTTTAAATTATAAAGCTATATTCTTAAATATTTACAACATTTATAGATTAATTTGTAAAATTATATGAGCTTATTTGTAAATAATATAATATTTAATGATCAATTCATAAAATATAATGACTTTTTTGTAAATAACTAAAATATTTAGAAACTAATTTGTAAAGTATAGTATATTGTTTTTAAATAATTATAATAAGTAAGGATTAATTTTATAAAATTATAGTTCAAAACTACTGAATTAATTATTTTTAGCTAAGGAAAAAAAAAAAAATTATTTAATTCAATTTTAGCTGAAGGCATTCATGTTTTTGTCCCTGCATGCTACTCTTCGGCTTCTTCAGAATATGGGTTTTGTTGTTGTCTTTCTTGGGGTCTTGAATGGGTGGCCATGGAGATTCTCTAGTTTCTTGCTTCACAGTTTTGGATCTCCCATGGTCTTAACAGTGCTCATTTGAAGATGATGATGATGATGATGGCTGCCAAGCTTCTCTGCCCATTACAGATCCAGCCTATCTAAAAGTTTTTTTTTTTGTGGGCTTAGATTTGTGCTAATGGGTTAATGCTTGGGCCTTTTTCTTATAAATAAGCTAGTAGAGTACTTGCATAAGTTGATTTTGCAGTGAAATACAAAGGATGTGTTTGGTATATACTGATTCAATATAAGATTATCAAAATTTCTATTGAAATTTAGTAGAAAATTTGATTTTATTATGTTATATTACCGCAAATATCAAACGTACGAGCTTCGTGTCAAATAATATCAAAATTTCTCATATACTTACAGAAATATCAGAACTATCTTCACGCCATGCAGTTATTTAATTTTTCGAACACATATGCAGACAGGATTGCAAAGTAACTGTACCTATTATTTTTCATCACATCACATCATCGGACTGAATATTTTTTCATCGAAGATGAATTCACAGATAATTCAATTTGTCTCAAATGATGAACCGATCAACTAAAGAAAATTTCATAGGCTTTGGATCAACGGTGTTTTTTTAATCCTTCGTCGTTTAGGAGTGGTGAGACTCCGTAATCATCACATTTCATCTTCTTAATTGGTACCATAAATTTTGGTGATTACATCTCAAAAAGGCAAATGATTATTTACATAATTAATAATTTTTTTTAAAAAAAGTAAAATATAAAATAGAAATGGATGGTCCAATTTACTTTTTAAGACTAAGCTAATGAGGCATGAGAACAATTTAAAAAAATTAAGTGGGACCCTAATGTTGGATCCTCAGAAGAAGCCATTAGTGTTACATCAAAATTAGGGATAGTCTTCATGGACCTCTGTTATCCCTACACCTTTCACACCATATCATTCAATCAAATGCTTTTTCGGAGACAAAGATTTACATAATCTTACATTATTTTATAATTACTCAAACATAGAAGATAATTAATTAATTAAATATTAATTTTTTTTTGTCTCTACTATATTTAACTCTCAAAACCCATTAATTTTATTAATTAAAATTTATGCAAAACAAATTCATAAAGAGAAACAAAGTGTTTTCTCAAATTTTAAAAATATTTTATATCATATTTTAATTAAAATAATTTTTAAATTTATTCTCATTTGATTTAAAATGATTAATTTAAAAGTTTCATACGGTCTTCTTATACCCTGAGAGGGTTGGAAGCCCATCGAGTCATTATCGAGCAGACCAGTCAAACATTGCTTGCCCCAATCCGATGACGTGAAGTAGGTCGAATTGACTACGTGTGTGGGTCTATCCGAGGATAGCTTAGTCGAGTGACGTGACAAGAAGTAAGAGAGCAGGTCTAGTCATCTCACAGCCCTATCAACATGTGCATCAGGGAAAATTAAATAGTTTTCCGATAAAGAGAGATATACTGGCACGTTCTGAATGATAGAAACATGTGACATTATAGTAGAGTGGCAGTTATGCGTCACTAAAAAATAAAAAGAGAGGGAATAGAGGGGAGAAACGTGATCTTCTCAAGCTAAGTTTACAAAAACATTCCAAACTCTATTTTCTGAATATGAGAACATTATATTTTATATCCAGAGTTTAAATTCGAGGCAAGTGATAAGGAAGAAGTGATTTATCCCATTAAGGTTTTCTTTTAATTGATTGAGAGAGATGGCAAATAACTAAGGAAGCACAAAACTCTTATTCCATTGGTGGTCAAAGCCTTATAGCTAGGCTGATAATTAGGATGATTAGTGTATTAAAAAAAAATTTATAGCCATCATTAAGAAAGAGATGTTTCGCTCAGCACCATGAAATTTTTATCTAATATCTTTTAATAAAGGCAAAGATATATTACTTAAGAATTAAGATATAGACAATATTAGCACAACTAGAGACAAAAAAAAAAAAAAAAGAAAAAAATTGGTTGATCAATCTTTGGTCCTAAAGCTTTGGCTAGCTTTAGCTTTATGCATATCTTGCATGATATAGGAGATAAGAATGGTCAATTACTTAAACACGCAACTTAACTGTCCTTTGCATTTAGTAAAGTAATATATTATTACCCCAAAAAAACAATTATTTTAACCTGATGACGTCCTCCAAACAGGACAGATTTGCTTCAACTTCGCCTATAATCATGAAAAAGAGATGCATGATTGCTGAGAAATGTCCCTAAGAAGAAGAAGACTTATAGTCAAAGTAAAGAGTTTCTAATAAAACAAACAAGGAAGTATCCACTAGCCAAGTAATTAGTGGTGGACATAATTTCTCAGTCTATATATATCATCAACAATGGCAAAACAACAAAAACCACTTACACAGTCAAACATATTTTTCCCCAACTTTCTGAATATGATGACATGTGTGTTTGGCTTGATTATTGCATGATTTAGCATGGAATCTCTAAAGGACTGTATGCATGTTTCAATCAAAATAATATTAGTGCTTCTTTATGCAAAATTCCACTATAAATTTACCATCTGGATGATTATGTGATTGAACAGCATGTATAAATATATCAAATCAACAAATTGGCGTCCCTTTGACCCTAGGGAGGGATAACAAAATAAAGTGAAAATTACATTTACATCCTTGAGTTTTTAAAACTTAACATTTTAATATTTGTATTTGATTATGTCTAATGTTCTGAAATTAAGAAAATAAAGTTACATAGATGTCAAAACTTGGCTAGGGAAGAAGATGTTCCTTCTCTTTTATCCCTTTTTCTTTTGTCCGCTAATGACGTCTAATCACCTCTCTGCAACAGTGTCATTGTTTCTGTCAGTTAGATCCGTACGTACGGATGTGTCAGGTAACTCTCCATGCCAGACGGCCATTTAATTCTTCCAATATGCATGCTGGCAGGGCTGCAAAGTGATCGGGTCTACTTTCCTTACATTATGTCACATTACCGGATTGGGCTTTTCATGAGTAGGCCTAAGCACATAATCACTCTGGTCCACCTCTCACTGCAGGAACGGTTTCGCGACGTTGGATCGTCTTACTTGCGTGAAGCTTAATGGGCTTTGAGTTCGTAACCTTCTCTAGAGCCATGCTTCGTTCTCTGGTTAGGGAAGCCCGACGATTATCAATGTCAAATCAATGTTTTTTTATTAGAGATTAACTTTTTTTTTTTTTTTTTAGAAATTGAGAGACATAATTGTTAAGGTAAGATGAATGAAGAAAGATGGATTTAGGGATAGGGAGCAATAGGGGACAATGAATAAGAACATATTTATGCAGCATCAAACGATTTAGCAAAGAATTATTATTAATTATATATTACTTCTACTATTGCTGCAATTCTATTATAAAGGCCTCTATATATTTAATATATATTTTATAAAAAAATTTTAATTTTATTAATTCGGAATATCACATAATTTATATCATATATTACTTTATATAATTAAATAATTTCTGCACCCGAAACATTTTGTGATAGAAGATTTGATATCTTGGAAGTAGACCATACATAACTTTTGGGTTGTATTGCCTTAGGTCCCTCTCCACAAAGGTGTGCTCACATGCATGTAGGGTTGCTTCATGTGAGGTTAATTCACACACATTTGTATAATAGAACGAATAGTTTAGGTATCTTATCGTATTTATTAAGAGAGTTAAATGTTTTAAACTATTATGTTAAGTCAGATCATTCGATTTATATTAAGTCAGATCATTCGATCGATCGATATATAGAAAAATCTCAAAATTATAGAACTTGATGTTAATTAATATAATTATTTTTTTTAGGTATTAATCCCAAGAAGAGGGAAAAAAGAAAGTATGGATGTTAATTAATATAATTTCTTTAGTTTGAAAGAAACGTATACTAAGTAAAGCTTTCCAAAACAGGCATCTAGAAATGAACAAGAATCTAACACAAAACATGATGAATGATTGAGCACATGTGGGGAGAACGTGAGGACTGAAAGACGAAGGCAAAGCCAAGAGCATAGTTTGGAATCTAAGACTGAACAAAAGAGAAACAAGAGAAAGAGAGGTAATAACAACAATGACTTCTTAAAAGCGAAAGCTGCCATCCAAACATACTCACGCCTATACTATTTCATCTACATGTGCCCATCAACTTATCATTATAACATTTCCCACCCATGATTTGGTT
The DNA here is from genome assembly GCF_001659605.2 of Manihot esculenta. Taxonomy (NCBI): domain Eukaryota; kingdom Viridiplantae; phylum Streptophyta; class Magnoliopsida; order Malpighiales; family Euphorbiaceae; genus Manihot; species Manihot esculenta. Next base: position 3,160,395 of record NC_035170.2, read on the forward strand.
TGAAGTTTGAATCGACTCGAACTATTTTATAGAAATATTAAATTTTTTAAAAAATTAAAATTTTAACGTAGGTTAATTAAAACATATAAAATTAATTGAATTTGATTTTTATTTTGATAATAATCATGGGATTGAAGATGCACTTGGGTTAACTAAAAGTGGATTTTAATGGAATTTAGGGCAAATTCAGATATTAAAAGTACTAATTGGATTTGAGGTTGGGTGATTTCAATTGAAAAACCACAATACCTGCCCGCTGAACGCTGGCTAGGTCTACCTACTTTTATTACTAATGGCTTGGATTTCCGAGCACTTCGTCAAATCTTCTTCTTCTTTCTTTTTTAGCTTTTTTCACCATCCTGTTTAGATACCCATTTTGATCTATTAACCAATTTAGGATCAACTATCTCATCTGTACTATACAAACAACCGACCAAACAAGACCATATCCTCAGACCTCAGTCCCTGTTTCTCTCCCGCATATGAAAGAGAAAGGGAAAGAAAAAGAGAGATTTGCTTTTTCGACAGTTTAGGGATAACTTTATTCCTTGTTGGTAGAACAGTCTTGGTTATTGCAAAAGCAGATCCAAAACCCAGATTCCTTTTCTATTATGCAATTCAAACCCAAAAAGATTAACCCTATAACGACAATCTTTAAAAAAAAAAAATGTAGCTATAAGGTTTTGAATATTAATACCAGTACTGTATTATTTTAGCAGTAGTTATGAAATTATTATTTTAATATTAAAATAATAATTTAATTGTTTATTAAGTTTATTAAAGAAAATTTACTTTTTAATATATATATACTTATAATTTTGTTTTTTTTATTATAAAAAAATAAGTAAATCATTTTTTTAATCAATCGTAAAAATAAATAAAACGGTTTTCAAATCGTTGTCACTGATTATAATTATAATTAAAATATACAACGTAATAATTTAAAATTACTGTTTTTATTTTATTTTTATAGTAGTTTAATGTTTTTTTATACCTATATGTTCATAAGCTAGAAAAAAAAAATAGGAAACCAAAATTAAAACAAAAGGGTAATGAGGTGGTCGAGTGAGTTATCGAGCTTTTCTTTTCTTTTCTTTATTTCTTTCTTGATTTTTTTGGGATGCATTCTCAGAACTTTTGACCATGTGTGGAGGCATAGTCTTACGTTAGTTTTTGCAAAAATTTAAAATTTGAGAATCCTAAACTAGGAGCAGAGAGAGGATGAGTGGGTGGGAGGTTTGTTTGCATGAATTTGAGTGGGATTTTGGCCTTATTATTTTATCTTCTACTTGTCCATACATCTCTCTGAGTTTGAAACTGGCATATACAACAAACAAGTACTTCTCATTTTGGTCAATCACCCATAATTGTATAATCATTTTCTTAGTTCCCAAACAAAAACAAACAAATAAATACGTCCATAATTATGCTCCCAAAGCCAGTTTTAACCCTCGCTCTCTCTCTCTTTCTAGTGTCAAATCTAAAGAAAAAGCAGACTTGATTTGTGCTCGGCTGTTTTTCTTGGGTGCATGGGTGAAAAAGTAAGGTAGGTAAAAAAGAATTTCTAAGACCAATCGAGAAACTTCTGGGAATTTGAAATTTCCTAAGGAGATGATCATAGGAACTGAGATTGACAATGACCCAATTCAAGTTTGATTGTGATTAAACAACCCATTTGAAAGATCAGACAAATGAAACAGTAGCAGTACAGAACCATTCAGAAATCGTCCAGAAAAAGATTTAACTTGCTTGCTGTGTTTTGGCGTAAAAAGATCGAGCATGGTGAAATCATGAGTACACTTACAGTTCTACACTTTCTTAGGGTTCTAAACTTTCTCTTTATTCACAAGAAAGAGATGGTTGCAGGGTATGGATCGTCCAATGTTTCATGAAATTAGTGAAGCTAGTCAATTCTGCAGCTTGTTTCACTTAAGCATATGAGACTGAATTCCTCTGCTACTCTAGCATGTGGGCTTTTCAAAAAATAAAAGAGTAAAAAAAAAAAAAAGAAATCTCGACAAAGTAAAGATCTGTGCACACGTTGTGTTCTACCAATGATTAATTGGCAATATGTGGATAATTACTTAAATAATAATTGACTTGACTCCAGCAGGGATTTTTTTTTTAAAGAACTTAAGGGAAATTTTCTCACATATATCATTTCAAGGAAAATCATTTAGCACAGTGCATTGATCAAATTTATAGTAAAATAAGCCATTCATGTCAGATATATCCAACTCCATGAATACATATAAACTCTACTTCTGTAAACATACAAAATAACAAGCAAATAAATTCGAAGACTAGAAGCCTACCATTTCTAACTTTGAGTAGATCATGAGAAAGAGAGCCAGGCAAGTTCTTTCATCCATCCATAGCCTTCCATTTATCACCATCTTCTTGAATTTAGACTCTTGGGATCGATTGGAAACTTGCAAAGTTAGTGTCAAGCTTGGAAATCTTTGTCTTTGGTGAGTCGATTTATCTTTTTGTGGAACCTGTATCAATTAAGTGAATTATAAAACGCCAAGATTTTGGGTGGAGGCTTGAAGATCACAAGAGATGGCTTGTGGAAGAGGAAGTGAACCCAGGAATATCAGTCCATGCATTGCCACCCCAATATTGATCATTTCCTGAAATACCCAAAAAATTCTTCGACGAATTCAATCCTTGATTGTCTTCCATTTTCACTGAAGCCAACTGAGTAACCCCACTGTCCAATGGCTTAGACAACCGAAGCTGACCAACGTAATTTGGTGGCTCAATCCCTTCACCTTCATATGGATACAACCCAGTTGGTGGTTCTAAATTAGCAAAGAAGGGGAATTGCTGCACTTGTTGCAATCTCCACTGATCAACAAGCCCAGTAGATAATAAAGACCCACCAGCACCACCTGAACTTGTACTTCCAATCTGAAACTCCATACCACCAGCACTTTTTGCCGCCACTGGAGGCTGAATTCCGAAGAAATTTAGCCCGATTTCCGTGGAGTTATATTTACTAAGATGATGTAAAGGCGGCAGGATTGGCAATTGTGGTGGTGGATGGACCATGTGCCCTATAATATCAGTAGTGCAACTATTAGAAACAAGTCCACTAGTGGAGCTAGACCCAGCTTTAGTTGGAGATTTCGATCTACTGCTTCCTTTACTCCTTTTATTTCTTCTACATCCACCACCAACTGGTACGTTCCTTAGTGCACCTCCTCTGGTCCAGTATCGCCTGCAAGTCTTGCAAAAGTGGCGAGGCTGAGTAAGGCTATAATTATTGAAGTAACAAAATTTAGTATTTGTTGATTCACATCTCGGACATTTAAGGGCTGTCTCAGGTTGTGGAATCTTAGCCAGTCTAGCTCGTTCAGCCATAGAACCAGGCCTGATTGCTCCAGAGCTGCCACCGCCACCTCCAGGAGGCGGAGGTGGCAGTGGAAGTTGAGGGTTTTCCCCGCCAGCTCCCGGTTGCTGATTCTGCAAATCAGAGGGGAAAACAAAAAATGAAAGAAAGATCAACTATATGGTATATTCAGGAGAAGATTAAAATAAAAGTATGTAGGAATATTATTTATCTTTTGCTTGGCTTTTTCTGGTGAAGAAGCTATGCAGCAAATAGAAAGAAAATGGAAAAAAACCAAAGGAAAGAAAGAAAGAAAATTTACCTGCTGCTCCCAGTTGGGTGGATCTAGATAAACTGGAATGGATGAGAAGACCATGGTGCTTAAGCTTTAATCCTCTCTTTCTTTTGTAAAGGTTAAGGGGTTGTTGTTTTTTTTTTTTTTTGCTGCTTTTTATTTTTTTTTCTTTGAGAGAGATATGGTGGAGAATCACATCAAGAAGAGAGAGTTGCAGAGAGAAAGAAAGAATGAAAGAGCCGAGTGGAGATGGAAAGATAAAGGAGAGTCTTTGTTAAGTATGTGGAAGTGTGTTCATTCTATCTCTCTCTCTCTTTCTTTTTGTTTTATTAAATTTTTAGGGTTTGAAAAGAATGAAATGAAGCCATTTTCTTAACCTGTAAGCTTCTTTTTATACTGTTTTACAGTGGCCATTAAATTATAATATATAAAAGATAGTGGCCATGCATGTAATTCAGACAGTAGAGAATGGAACCCTAAGTTAAATTTAATAATTACACTCTACAAATACTCTTGTTTTTATCTTATATGAATTTAAAATATAAAAAAAAATTTCTATTTAATTTTTTAATGTAAAAGAACTCATTAATTAATCTTAATTTTTAAAATATAAATTAAAATATCTTTAAAGTTTTTAAAAAACTACTAATTAATTTATTTTATTAATTTTAATATTAAATATTTAAAAAGTTTAAAATCTTCTTAATAAAGAGTAATAATTAATAAATATATTAATTAATAAATTTTTTAATATTACAGAAATTAAATAGTAAAATATTTAATAATTAAAATTAAAGAAATAATTAATTAATAAATTTTTTAATACTAAAAAATATTTTAATATATTTTTTAAAATAAAATATTAATTGATATTTTTCTTAAAACCATATACACTAAATAGTATTTTTTATAAATTAACATAGTTTAAAGTAATAAATTTAATTTTTCATTTATATTATTTATGAAATATTAAATAGCACAATTTATTAAATTATTTTTATTGTGTTTTATCTTTAATGTATATTAAATAAAGATATATCAATAAATTAATAGTTAATTTTAAAAAAATAAAATAAAATTACCATTTAATTTAAGATGAATAAAAATAAAATACATTTTTACTTATTAATTAAAAGACAGAAATAATAATAATAATAAAAAAGTAGAGTTAGTTAAATAAATTAAAATGATAAAAAAAAAAAGAATTAAAAAGGAAAAAAAGTTGGTCTTGGTGGGGACAGTCATGGGTGGGAGTGTCACTGTCGAATGTACCTTTGTTTGTGGGTCCCATCTCCTGGCGGATTATTATTATTATTATTATTTTAAAAAATCGTTTGCATGGAAATTAAATATGTAATTCTCTTTTATTTTTTTAATATTATATATATGGTATCGTTCCTTTACGTAGATTATTGAAAGGAAATGCTTTATTTGCCCTTTATGGATTATGATATTTCAAATTCAGGCTCACCTACCACAAGCCAAGAAATGGTTGGCCATGATTTTGAATTATAAAAAATTCTTTAATTAAACTCACTTTATCACAATTTAAATAAATATTAGTAAAATTAATTTATTTTATATAATTATATATTTTTTAATTTATGATAGGTTGAATATAAATTCATTTATTTATATTTATTATTATATAAATAATTAAAATTTAGATGTATTTTTATATGTTTGAATTATAATTCAACTTGAAAAATTTTATACTGCAATCTAAATAAAATATTTTTGTAAAGTTAATATAAATTCTACCTGTTTTAAAAGTTAATGAGAGTTTATAATAATAAAATTTAATATTTTTAAAATAGATATAATTAGAAAAATAATAAAAAAATTATATTTTTAATATATATATATATAAATAAAGTAAATAAAAATTATGAAATGAAGAAAATATATCAGTATTTTTATTAATATTTAATTTTATATTTTTTAAAAATAAATAGAGTATAAAATTCTTTTATATCTATCAAATCAATGGATGTAGATATTATTATATAATAAATTTAAGAAAATTGCAGTAATTTAAATATTTATACATTTCGTTGTCATGATCTAAAACAAAAATTTAATTATCTTTAATAAGCTTATAATTATATAAATAAATTATTATATATAATAAAAAATTAATTTTTTATAATAATTTTAAATATGGGATATTATTTAATTTAAATTTCTTCCTAATATTAAAAGCAAAGCAGATTTTCATGGGAGACCTATCAATTAGTCGGTCAAGATTTAGTTTGACTCATTTTTAATATCAATAAAAATCAATTCTTATAAAATACAAAAAATATTAAAAAATTAATGTTCTGTTAAACTTTTATTGTTAAAGAAGTGACCCGCTAATAATAATTTAAAAATATTTTATTTATTTAATAAAATACTTCAAATTTTAATTTTATAATAATAATAATAATAATAATAATAATAATAATAATAATAATAAAAAATTAAATATGGGGCCCGCGTGGGTCACAGATTAGTACGGTGATTGAACTAGTAATTTGACAAATGAATGTGTTTGGTCATATCTCTGTTATTTTAATTAAGCAGAAAATTCAAAACCAAATAGCAAGCTATGATTTTAATATATATTTCTAACGCGTGTTAACTTAAAAAATTATAAATTTGTAGTCAAAATTTTTAATTTTTTAAATAAAAAATTCTCAATTTTATTATAATTATAAAAAAAATTTAAATTAATTTTAATCAAATTTCAACCACATAAATAAGCAATTTAATTAATTAGAATTTAAATTTGATCAAAATTAATTAATTTAAAAAGTTAATAAATTTAAAAATTAAAAATTTTAATTATAAATATAAAAATTTACAAAATGATGCATTCAAATTTTTTCACAATATTTCTAAAGTATTTGATAATTAATAAAAAAAAGAACATTTTAATTTAAAAAAAATAGTGGTATTAAAAAATAAAGTATATGAATATTGTAAACTAGTTATAAAACCACCAAGAAGCCAAAAGTTAATTAAATTGAAAATTTTATTTAAAGAGAATATGTGTAATTTAACTTTCATTATCTTTGAAAATCAGTTTTCGTGAATTTGAATCCCATATGCCCTTGATTGTGGCAGAATAATCTCCTTTTTTAAAAAGGGAAAATATGGTAAAATAATATTATTTTGACGGTAATTTTAGTCGCTTTTTAATATTAATTATTTTCTCTCTTTCATAATTTTTATTTATTTTTTTAATATTAATTCAAAAAGTAAAATGACTTGCATTATGTTCTACGTTATTCTTTTTTTTTTTCTCAAAAATATTAAATATTTCATTTATAAACTAGAAAAATTACAAAACTCATTATAAACAAAATTAAGCCTAAAGCCTAAAAAAATAAAAAATTTTAAGGGTGCATTTAGTTATAAAAAATAATTTCATGTTTCTAATTTTCAGTTTTATTTTTATTTTCTTTATTTTATTTTTAAAAAAAATGAAAAAAAATGCATTCATTTCATGCAATATTGAAATTTATTTTCAATTTAAAAAATTAGAAAATATATTCAAATTATAATTTTTTATAGAAAATATATTTAATTTGTTTTTAATACTCTCCGTCTTAATTTTTATATTAATTTAAAATAAAAAATCCATGCATTTATATTAATTTGAAATAAAAAAATTCATGCATATTTAAATATATATTTTAATTATTAAAAATCATATTTTATTTATATAAAGTTTATCTCTGTATTTTCTATTTTAAAAATTATATTTTTCAATTTTTCTATATAATAAAAAAATGTAAAAAAATAATCATTACTCAACCACGATGATTTTCTTAGAGCACCACTCTCCTTCTCTAGAACCAAATTGGCCACTGCTACTAGCTGGAACCAAAGGGAGGCCACCAGTGTTATCCGGAATCAAGGCTACCAAAATACTTCTCCAGCTACGGCAGCCGAAAAGGTCATGTACTCAAACTGAAGAACAAGGAGAGAAGACTTAAACATGCAAGTAACCTAGCATTTTAGATCACGAAGGGCAGAATGTCTGTCAATCACATGCAACACTGGACTGAGTGGAAGTTGTGACTGCAGACCCACAAACTGATGGAAGCATCATCAAATTTCGCAAATCACTGCCGCCAGAGTTAGGAAAGATACTGGCATGAATTGACAACTGCCGATCAAAGTATAAAAAAAGTTCAATTTTAATTTTTTTATTAATTAAAGTTTCCAAATTGTTAAGTAAAGTCGCCTTCACTAGAGCTAGCTAATTAAGAAAACGAAGTAGAAGAAGACATAAGGATGGTGGTGGTGGACAAACCACCGGATGTGGAGGGGAAAGACTAGTCGGCATCAGATGCTCAAGGTCGGAGGATGATTGCTTTTTCCCACGTGCCACGTCAGATGGTTTTGGGTCCCACTAAAACTATTGTTGTCTGTACAGTTTAGGTACCAAGAATGTGCATGAACATATATATATATATATGTGCATATGCACAGCCCCATCTCTCCCTGGGTGGGTGAAAAAAGCTTGGTAGTCAGCAGTCGCCATCCCCAATTCTAAGTTCCCCACATCAAACATGAGGCTAAGATTAGTTTACTTCATGCAGTAGCTCACATTTGATCACTTTCCCACATCAAATATCAACCATTTATCTTATTCATCACATAGATTTTCGGTGCTGATCAATCATTAAAAAAAGAAATTTCTATTATTACCTTTTTTTTTTTTTTTTTTGTTTTGAAATGGGGGATGGGGGGATTCGAACCTGAGATCTATCAGGTTTAACCGGATGCACTTACCATCAGGCTAAGCCTGAGAGTGCATTTCTATTATTACCTTGTTTGTTTGCAAAAAAAATAATAAAATTTTTATAAGGTAGAAAATGATATACTTTTTAAAAGTTATATTTTATATTAATCTTACAAATTAAATAATTACACTTTTATAAATGATCAAATATTAAAAATTAATCTATGACCTGATCATAAATGTTTGGAGAAATCTATAAGTAAGAGTATTAACGAGATAATTAGCTTTTATGCGCTGAATCTTATTGCTTAGATTAAGCAATTTAGTAGTAATTTTCGTAAAGAGGCTAATCTCATTCATACAAAACTGGAAAATATAAGGGATAAGGATGATGATATTTTTGTTTATATTGAAAATGGGCTGAAGATGAGAAAATATTTTGGAAACAGCTATCAAAAAATTTCTGCCTTACGGAAGGGGATAGGAATACAAAATATTTTCATACATAGACTTTAGCTTGTAGAAGAACTAATCATATTGACTTTCTACTTGATTCCCATGGAAACCGGGTCTGTGATAAGGATGGTATGGGAAATCTACTTGTTGATTATTTTTTTAATTTTCTTTTTTGATTTAAATGGTGATTATTCAGGTGTAGTTGCTTTACTCAAGCCAGTAGTTACTAGTTGTGATAATGATGCTCTTTTAGCTCCTTTTTCGGTTGATGTGTTTCATAGGGCAGTGTTTCATATACACCCGGATAAGACTTCAGGATCTGATGGTATGAACCCTACATACTTTTAAAAAATTTGGAATATCATTGGCGATTTTGTGGTAGTTTCTTGTCAAGAATGGATAGAGAATAGTAATTTTTCTTACACTCTTAATGACTCTACTATTATTTTTGCTCAAAAAAAAGAAAATACAAATGAGTTAAAAAACTTGAGAGCATTTCTTTATGTAATGTCTTATATAAGATACTAGCAAAAGCCCTTGCAAATTGTCTGAAATTACTTTTACTTGGTATTGTTCCTCTTCTCAATCTGCTTTTGTGCCCGGTAGATTGATTACAGATAATGTTATTGTTGCATTTGACCTTATTCATTGTATGAAAAGGAAAACAAGCGGGAAGAAAGGGGAGGTGTCTCTTAAAATTGATATTAGCAACGTTTATAATAGAGTTGATTGGAACTATTTTAATTTGTTATGCAAATTGTCTAAAATTACTTTTACTTGGTATTATTCCTCTTCTCAATATGCTTTTGTACCTGGTAGATTGATTACAGATAATGTTATTGTTGCGTTTGAGCTTATTCATTGTATGAAATGGAAAACAAAGGGGAAGAAAGGGGAGGTGTCTCTTAAAATTGATATTAGCAACGCTTATGATAGAGTTGGTTGGAACTATTTTAATTTGTTATGCTATAGTTGGGTTTTAGTAATCAATAGGTTGATTTGATTATGTTGTGTGTTTCTACGATTAGATACAATATCGCTTTGAATGGTGATGAATTTGGTCATCTTGTGCCTAAAATAGAGTTGACTCAAGGGGATTCTCTAAGTCCCTATTTGTTTATATTATCTTCAAAGAGCTTATCGGCTCTTTTCCACAATGCTGGACAATGGGGTTTAATTCATAGTACACTGGTATATCATAGAGCTCTTGCAGTTTCACATATGTTATTTACTAATGATAGTTTTTTTCTTTTTTAAAGCAGATGTTCTGGAATGTGGGCATGTGAAGGAAATTTTGGTGACTTATGAGTGTGCTTCTGGTCAAACCATTTTGGCAAATCAAGTATCTTTTTTAGCTCTAATTATACCAGTGATAATAGAGCCTATGTTTATTTAGCTTTAGTTGTTACTAATCCTCTAGACTAAGGAAGATATTTAGGTTTGCATTTTTAATCGGTAGAAGTAAAAAAAAAAGAGTTTTTTTCCTTTCTTATGGATGGACTATGAAAATGGGTGAAATGTTGGAATGGCAAGTTTTTGTCTAGAGTTGGTAAGAAAATTTTGCTTAAATTTGTAGCCCAAGCTATTCCCTCCTATGTTATGAGTGTGTTTGCTATACCTATCTCCTTATATGAAGAATTGAAAGGATGATGAACTCCTTCTGGTGGGGTTCTCAATGTCATGATAAAAGAATGATTCATTGGTTATCATAGAATAAGATGCTTTTTAGTAAAGGAAAGGGGGGTTTGGGTTTCTGAAATCTCAGGTGGTTCTTTAATTTGGCTACGCTTGGCAAGCAAGGTTGGAGACTAGTTTCCAATCAAGACTCTCTTCCTTTTTGTATTCTCAAAACTAAATATTTTTTTAGAGTTGATTTTCTAGATGCAATTGAAAGGTTTAACCCAAGTTTTGTTTGGAAGAGTATTTTGTAGGCTAGGAATTTATTGAATATTAGTACCATATGGAGAGTAGGAAATGGTCAAATGATCAAAGTTTGGGGTGATCTATGGCTTAATAGAGATAATGGTTTTTTTGTGTGGATACTCCATGTATTTTCTTAGAGTTGATTTTCTAGATGCAATTGAAGGGTTTAACTCAAGTTTTGTTTGGAAGAGTATTTTGTAGGCTAGGAATTTATTGAATATTGGTACCATGTGGAGAGTAGGAAATAGTTAAATGATCAAAGTTTAGGGTGATCCATGGCTTAATAGAGATAATGGTTTTTTTGTGGACACTCCATGTATTGAGGGATTGAGATTTTAGTGTATCGGGTTTGATAAATGAGAATGGTACATGCTAGACTTATAATTATTATCTGATCTCTCATTGCCTAGTGATGTTGATTGTATTTCTCGTATTTCTTTGAGTTTCTCTAAGCAAATTGGTTACCTTGTGTGGCACCATACAAAAAATGAAATATATTCAGTTAAATCAGATTATCATTTATTATCCGGTCTTAAGGAGAATCTAGACTAATTTGTTTCTCTAGGCAAATTGGTTACCTTGTGTGGCACCATACAAAAAATGAAATATATCCAGTTAAATCAGATTATCATTTATTATCCGGTCTTAAGGAGAATCTAGACTAATTTGTTAATCTAGGTTCATGACATAAGTAATGGAAGTTGCATGTACAACCAAAGATAAGAAACTTTATGTGGAGAGCTTTACGAAGTATCCTTCATTCCAATGTGAATCTGATTGATAGAGGTTTGAATGTTAGTCTAGGTTGTAACACGTGTGGCATGATAAAGTATGATCTTCATGTTTTACTTTTTTTGTTCTATAACTACTGAATGTGGGCATATTATGGTATGGATTTGCATATCTCTTTACAATCTATGTCTAACATGATTGATTTATTTCATTTTATAATGGATTTATCTGATATCTCTTTACAGGGCAGAGTATGCATGATTCTTTCGAGCTTATGGAACAACATGAACATTATTTATGGAATAGAAAATGTCATATTCAATGGATTATTCATTATGCAGTGGAGTTGTTGTTGGCTTGGAAAAGTACTCAAATACGATCATGTAACACCCCCTACCCGGTTATTTAATTAACTGAGCCGGAGATATTACATTATGCAACAATTCTCTTATTTTTCCACCGAAAATTCGGCAGAGTTTCCTCTAAAATATGGACTTAATTCCACCTGTGACTAGTAATATCACACTTCTATCAATTTCAACCTTAACCCCCAAACTCCTTTCAACATCAACACAATTTCAATCCAGATCAAACACTTCATAAACCATCTCATTAATCTCAACACAAAAACTTATACTACTAACTAATATTTACATCAACATTAACATATTCAAATACATCTAATTCAAACCATATACACATTTATCTCTAAATCTTTATGTACATGCCATATTTTTAAACTCAAATTCATATAAAATTTACAAAATATGCCCAAGATCAATAATGATGTAACTCTAACTGGATTGATGCAGATCTTGCTCTACTGTTTCTTGAATCTACAGCCTGCGCGAGGAAAAACAAATTTCTACGCGCTAAGCAAATTGCTTAGTGGTGCTCAACCTCTTTATTTATGAATAAAACATTTAAATCAAAATTCATGTAATAACAGTAATTCAAACAAATGATTGATAACTATATAACAAATAATTTGATCTAGTCCAAATCATATTATTAATTCACAAATATATATATGTTTTAATTTCCTAATCTTTTTTTTCTTTTTTTCCTTCATCATGTAACAAGTTTTATTCTCTCTTAATACTTTTATTTATTTATTATTTTTCTGTTGGCCCCTATAAATTTAAATGGGACTGTTAAGTCAGATAAGAAAACTGTAACTGTAGGGCACAAAGTGTCAAATAACTGTATGGCTCAAAAGCCGATTCTATAATTGTAGGATACCTCATTGTATCCCAAGAATCAGTGTAACTGTAGTGCAGTACTGCAAGATCTATATACGGCATGCCACACCCTTAAACTAACTCACAATACACACCAAAGTCACTAGGGCCAGACTTTGAATAATTTATACATTTAAACAAAGGACAAAAACTATCAATACACTGTAATAAACATCGTTAACCAAATTATTTTTCTATCCAAGAATATAAGTCATTTCATTTGTTCCATAACCTAATTTGTGATTTGAAAGAAGTGGAAAGGAAAAGTGGAAGTTCCAAAATGAAAGAAAAGGAAGAGTAGAGAAGTAAAGCTTGTAGAATATTTTGGAAATTCTAAGGTTTGTGCTCAACCCCATTTGAATCAATTCAAGAATTTGTTAATTAAGTTTTATTTGAAATTTTACTATTCTAGTAGAAGTAGACCAAGTGAATAATAGATTAATGATATTTGTATAATAAAAGTTCTTTTCTTTTTTTTTTTTTTTTGGGTGTTAGAGATCAGGTGTAGTGAGTTCTACGCTTAAACCTTCTTTGAATATTTAATGGTCTGTTCCTTACCCTGGGAGACTTAAATATAATGTAGATTAATGAGTTTTTTTCACTTTCTAATACTATTAGTTATGGTGCTATTATTTGTAATAAACTATAGTTTGTTCATTTCAACTTGTTTTGGCCACTCCCAGGGTAGTAATCAATCCAAGATAGCTGAGGAGGCACAGACTCTGCATGCAACTCTTTTCTGAATTTCTAATTGTAATATAAATCATGTCGATATTGAGTTAGATACAAAACTTATAATTGATGTTGTCCTCTCTGATAAAGAGAATATGTTTGAATTTGGTCAACTTGACTATGATTATAGGTATATTTTTTCAACACAGGTCTAATTAATTAGTCCTTGTTTTAGATTAGTCAACAAGTAAATACTCATATGTCCATTTGTTAGCTAGAGAAGCAGTATTTTACGCTAGTCCAACCCTCTTGTCCTTTTATCTTGATTTTTTTAGTAATATCCTATCTTCTGATATTATTTCATGTTTTTTCACTTAATACTTTTTATCCTATGTTGGGTGTATTGAGATGACCTGTTGATCTGAGTTAGTATATATCTATTATTTTAAGTTTTTTCTGAATTTGATGAATAAAAATTATATTAAAAAAAAACTATAAGTACAAATAACACATCCTTTGATAAATTGCAAATTTGTTGGAATTATATGCAAAGTCTTAAGTAGTAACCCCATTAGTAAATACCCATTGCTTTGGAAATTTGAGTGTTTGTTTTTACCAATCATCTTCTGAAACTCGCATGTCTCTATTGAATAATGCTTTCCTAAAAAAATTATTTTTTAGCAAATTTTTATTGTTTATATTTAATTTAAAAAATAAAATTTATTAATAAATTTATATATAAAATGGTAATAGGATTTTCAAAATAAAAAAATATTTCCTCCATTAAAAAGAAGTTAATTTCTTTAAAATAATTTATTTTTATTAGAAAAATAATTTTTATTATCTGATTTTTCTCAATATTCTAAATACTAAAAAATGTGAAAAATATTTTTTAAAAAAAGAAAAATCAATAATTTTTATTATATAATTTTTCTCTGTGTTTTAAATACTAGAAAATGGGACAAATACTTTTCTAAAAAAGAAATATCAGTTTAGTCATTTTATGCTTCTGACACTACATATTTATGTTTGTTTAAGAGGAAGTCATGAAAAATACCTATCGTGCGTTGGACACTATTAAAAATATATATAATTATTGGTGATAAAAACATCTTAGTATGAATTATTTGTAATGTGATGCATTGGGCAGGTTTTGTATTAAAATAATTTATACCATATTTCTACTCACTCAACTATCCACATAGTTTACCCTTTCCCCTAACCCTCTCATTTGCAAGTTCAATGTCAAGAGAGAGTCTTAGAGTTTTGCATAGGAATCTTTTATGTTATGATTCAATAATGGATATGTAATATTGTTAATGGATTAGAATTGTACAATGATCCTAAATCTCAATTTTAATGCAATCTTTATTATATGTTTAATTTTCATATTATAATTATTAAACTTTATTGTATATATTTGATGTTAGTATTAGAGCATGATTACCTTTTCATAACTACATTTATTCGCATGATGATTTATGTTGATGTTTTCATATATATTTTGATATCGTAATGAAATTATATCAAATACATATTGTATGTATATTAAGCTTGTTAAAAATTTAACTTAACTCGATTTGAATTAAATTTGAAAATAATAGTTGGGATAATAAATCAAGTCTAATTGGTGGAAAAATAATGAATATGGTGAGTAGGGAAGGCTGAAAAAGATGATAGCATGTTTGATGATTCTGTATAGTTTGTAAATGCAAAGTAAAGAAGCAGTGTGGTCCATTCAACCTGCAATAAACAACCCTTGTTATTGGTCTTTCCTCTTTAGCCAGCCCCACTTTTTTTCTTCTTAAAAATGATAACTTTATTTAATATTTATAATTTTAATTATTTATACTATTTAATTTGTATTAGTAAAGTTAAAAAATAATTAATATTTCCCTTCAAGACAATGTTAATATCACTAGTTAAAATTTATTAATATATATTTTTCTTTTTTAATTACAAAAGAAAAAGTATAATGACTTATTTTACCAATTTGCTAAATCAACACCCTAATTCAAAGTTCCATATGGACTTGACTTCTCAGCAATTTGATTTCTTCTTAAATCAGAATCAAACTTCTTTCATCCTTAATTTAAGATATAAGTTAAAAAGTTGAGATGGATGGTGTTACAAATTCAAATTTATTTGGATACTTGTACGAGATTATAGGATATTTAGTTTGAACTCTTTTCAAATCAAGTCAATCGAAATATTTAGACATTCATCTACATTCACCTACTTAAAGGAATATTTAGTTGAAAATCTCTTATTCTATTCTCGTACAAATCAAAAAAACAACTAATATGATGTAAAAATATCATCATCAAATAATAACAGGAATATAAGCACACCAACATAGCAACTAAGCAAAAATATTTAATGAACAAATTATTTATTTTATTTCAAAGGTAAAACTATAATTACATAATTATAGTAATGTCTGTAAAAAGTGAAGACACAATCTAGAAATTTAATAAGTCTACGGTAGCCAACTGGGCTTAGATATCATATATCATATCACTGATAGCCAACTAATCACTCTCTCCTAAAAAGTTTAGGAACAAATAAAAATATGATAGGAAAAGATATCAATATACCTGACATTTTTTAAATATTTTCACACAAGTTTAAATGATATATATATAAAAAAAGTAAATTTCTTCCTTTTACTCAATTTTAATTTTATTAATTAAAATTAAGTCTAAATACTAATAGACTTGGGAATCCATAATGTGAAACCTTTGAACGAGGATGGATGACTTAAGACTCAACAATATGAAACGTTTGAATGATGGTTGATTATTTACACACGCTTTTACATAGGATATTAAGCAATTGAACAAGAGTGTGATTCTTGCAAGAGCTGGTTGAAAATCAACACTCCGTTTATTTAGGAAAAATTACTTATATTTAGAAAATATTTTTTTGTAAAAAATATTTTTTTAGTAGAATGTTTTTCAAACAAGATAATTTGTTTTTCATATCTTAATTTTAATTTAAAAAATAAAATTTATTAATAAATTTATATATAAATATCTTAATAAATATCAAAAACTTAAATTGACTTTACCTTTTATCAGAAAAATATTTGTTATTATATATATATATATATTTTATAAATTTTGATTGTTTGAAATAAAAGAATCATTCTTTAAATTTATAATTTTTTTAATTTTCAAAGAAAATAAAATCATGTTTGAAGAATAATGAATGTAATTCACATAATTTAAGTTTTTATTTTTATATAATGAATTTTTAATGATAAGAATAATGAACATTTAACTATTAATTCAATTGTTTATGTTTTATTTATCTAATATTATCTACACAAATAAAAATTATAAAATCTCAATAGCAATTGAATTTTGTCACTTTTTCCTTAACACCTCATACTGTGCCTAAAAGCAAGGATCAATATGTCCTACATATTCAATTACTAAAATCTGAATTAAGCAAAATTAAAAATATATAATTAACTTTCCAAAGAGAAAAGAAAAGAATATTCTTACTCTTTTTATTCTTCTAGGAAGAAGATTTGAACTTTCCCCGTATATATTAAGCAGATTCTGTCCATATTATGTTCCCACTTTTAATCTCTCATTTTCAAATTCTGATTGCAATTGATTAAACAGTAATTCCGCGTTTTCATCAATTAAATCATCATTTATATATATTTTATAAAAAAAATCTCAGTTGTTTTTGTTGAATCTAAGATATTTTAAAATAAAAATAAAAAATTTTAATCTATAAAATATAACATAATTAATGAATTTATTTTTTAATTTTTAAAATTGAATATTTTAATCATTAATATTTAATTTCATTTAAAAAGTCAGCCCTCAATCCATTTGTTAGTTAAATCAATAGGTTTACGTGATCAAAGGTGAGAGATTATATTTTATTTCTCTAAATATTCTTAGTTTGTTTCTCTTCCTCTCCTTTCTTTCTCCTTCAGCTTTTTCTCCTTGAAAAATTCATTGAAAAAAAAATAATTATTGCACGTTTGTAAAAATTCAATAAAAATAAATCATAGTAAACGAAGAGATTTAAAAAAATAAAATTGGTGTTATGTTTCTATTGTTTTGAAAAAATTATTATTTAATTTTTATAATATATAAAAATTCATTAATTAATTTTTCAGTTTTAAAATTTAAAAATTTTATTAGTTAGTTTTTCTGATAAATATAGCCGTTAAATATTTTATTATTTAATTCTTATAGTTTTAAAAAATTAATTAATTGATTGTTTAGATTTTTAAAAAAAATTACTAATTAGTCCCTCTTTAATATTAAAGACATTATAGACTTTTTATAATATTTGACGACTTACAGTAATAGAGAAACTAATTAATAAATTTTTAAAAATATCTTAAATATTTTAATATATTTTTTAAAATATAAAAACTAACTAATAAATTTTTTTATAATATAAAAATTAAATAATATATATTTTTTTTAAGGTAAATATATATTACTTAAAGAGCTCTAGGCCCAATAATATAATATCAATAGGCCCAATAATACAATATCCATGCCAGCAAGCCCAACATATTAACATCCAAAGCATTATACATAAGGCGTTAAGTCTAAAGAAAGCAACAAGCTAAAAATGCATAAAAGCACCATACTGGGCTAAGGCCTGCAAAGATTGCATAGACACAACCCCAGAAACCCAAAAAAAATAGCTTATTGAGGAAGGGCAATTTTTTGGTTACGCCACCACAAGGGATGAAAATGCTGATAAGGAGGGACAGAAAGGTGGTTGTTGAGAAGAAAAAAAATACCAATTGGAAACGTAGGCAACCCAGACCTAGAAGTACCCAAGCACATCCAAGGATCAAAAGCTAAACACAACCGATAACCGCTATGGCTAAAGCTTCTCTAAGCGGTAAGAAGAATGCAGAGAAGAGATGCACTAGTGTTCTCAACCCTAAAAGATCGATCATACAAGCCAAATTAAAGCAATTAGAAATCTCTGAAAATCTCTACAGCAAGCCTAACCGACCTTTTGAAAACCAAGATACATTAATTACCTTCTAAAATACATGCACATGAAGGAGAATACTTAACTAAGTGAGAAGAAGCTCCATAGAGAAGATCACCACTCAGGATGGATTGCATTCTTATAAAATTTTATCTCAGCCGAGGCCACATCTCCCGTGCTTGGATCATCCTGATTAATGCTGTACTGGGATCCATGAGCTAAGAGTCTTTTGGGTTGAAACTACGGGCCTTGTATGGTTGGCTGGTTACTTGTTCTGGGGCCTTGGGCCCTGTTGGTCTGGAGTGGTTGATGGTCCCTGTGCACTCATCTTTCAAAATAAATAAATAAATTCTTTGCATTTTAATTTTATTCAATTAGAATTCTTAAAGATTCAGTATTTTAAACTCCTTAATTATTTCTATAGTATAGATCAATATTATGTATGTTTTATATTTTTTTTTCCTTTCAAGCAAATACTTGAATTATATTATGTATTTGTTTTGTTGAGAGTCTACAATTATATATTTTTAATCACTAAATTAAATTAGATTAATGAATTGTACTCTGTATTATATACTTATAAATATTTAAATTTTCATATATTATATATTAAATTATTTGTAATTTTTATATAAATATATGAATTTTATATAATTTTTTTAAAATAGTTAGCTGATTTAGTAACGGATTTTAGGAACTAAATTTTTGTAATTCAGTCCCTTAACACTACCTTTGAAATTGTTAATGAACCAAGTTTTAATAGAGTTACCCATGATTTAAAGTCTAAACCTTCAATAATTTAGTTTCATTTACTTGTGAAAAGTAAAAAAATGAATTATTTTTATATTTAATTATAATATTAAAAAATAAAAAATATTAAGAAATTTATATATAAAAAGTTTAGTGATATTAATATAATTTTTAAAGTCTATATTTTACTTTAAAAATGACTTAATTTTTGTTTATTATCATTTGGATGGGGAGAAATGAAGAAAATAAATGAAAAAAAAAATTATAAAATTTCTCTTATTTTGAAAAAAATAAGGAGAAATGAAGAGAAAGGAGAATAAAAAAAATGGAAAATACATTTTCTAATCACATAAAAATGGTCCAATTTATTTCCCATATATACGTGAATAAGGTGTTATTGTAAAATATGGTTAAAACTCATTTAAATAATTTTTAAATTTATTTTTTATTTAATTAAAATAATTAATTCAACTTATTTAATAATTTTTAAATTAAAATTTATATATTAATTATACAACATTTGCTTTGCTGAATAATGTGGGATTTTAAATCTCATATCAAATTGTCGTTGGATTCTACAATTTTTTTGGCCACGTTTAATTGCAATTTTGATATACTGAATCGAATATAATTATTAAATTGTAATTGAATCTTTAATTTTTATAATTTGTTAGATTTCAAACGGTTTCATTTTTTCTCTTTTCTCGTATGAATAGCTTTTTTTTTCACACTCACTAATTTTGTATAATTTTTTATTTATAATAATTTTGATATCAATTATAATAATACAATCTAAATTGATCTAAATAATTTTAATTATAGATATTTTGACTTTTATTGCTAGTTTATATTGGAGATTTTTTTTTTCCTTTTTTTTTTTCCTTTTATTAGTTTATGAGTTAATATTCTTGAAACATTTGGATAAAGTAAAAAACTCTAATAAATTATTAAGTTCTACCGAAGAAATATAGAGTATAATTAATTCCGTATAATTTTATATTCATAATAGTTTTGATATCAATTATAATAATATAATCTAAATTGATCTAAATAATTTTAATTATAGATATTTATATTGGGGACTTTTTTTTTTTCCTTTTATTAGTTTATGAGTTAATATTCTTGAAACATTTGGATAAAGTAAAAACCTCTAATAAATTATTAAGTTCTATCGAAGAAATATAGAGTATAATTGTTATTTGTCCTCCTTCCTTTTAAGAGTGAAACTTAATTTCTCCTTTAAATCGTTAACATTAGAAACATCACAAAAGAAATCAGATTTCATTTCTTTTATTTTCTCTTTTAAATTTCTCTCCAAATTCTCTTGTACAATTAAAAATTCAAATTAAAGATTAAAATAGAAAAATATTTTCTATTGATAAATTTTTACGAGTCTAAAACATGAACTGAGTCTTGAGCTTTGCATGCAAAACTATTGACGCTCCTATCAACATTAATTTTAACCCAATTGAAGGGAAGAACTTCTCAACTAGACGAAGCAAAGTTAGTGACGTAAGGACATTTTTTTATCCAGACAATTTCACTTGCACATTTGCATACTAAGAGACTGCTTTGCAACGTAATAACAAGACAAAACTAAGAAGTCACATGGATTTCTGCTAATCAAAACAGACTATTATTCACTGGGAGAAATACAAAGTGAAGAAAAAAGAAAGTCCGCATCAAGCAGATGAGTAATTATTTTCTCTGTAACATCTGCTAATGAATTCTGAATGAAAGGGGAGGTGGGAAAATTTTGAGTAGGTATACTGCTGAATAAATGCTCCCTTAGTTTTTTTTTGTTTTTTTAGTATCTGATTTTTCATCTTTAGCTAATTAATTGCAGAAACAAAGCTGCGTGCAGCAATTGAGCTAATCAGTATTAAATAAGGAATCTCAACCACTATGATCCTCCTGACATAAGCCTGATTAACTGAGATTGGACAACTTTAAATTCGCAATCAGAAGAGCCAACAACCAAAAAGAAGAAGAAGAAGAAGAAGAAGAGGAACCAACTTCCAAAAAATGGCTAGTTTTTCCAACAGAGACATGTTCGAAACAGACAGGCCCCATTTTTTCAAAGTAATTCTTGATGAAACCATTCACGACAAGAAGCTTGTAAGAGTCTCACTTAATCTCTCTTGAATTACTACGTTACTTGTAATAATTTTTCAAAAATTTTTCCCAGGGAATTCCTAGGAGGTTTGTAAGAAAATATGGCAAAGATCTGTCAAGTCCTGTTGTCCTTGAAGTACCAAGTGGAAGAACATGGCAAGTGGAGCTTAAGAAATGGGATGATGAGATTTGGTTACAAAATGGTTGGCAAGAATTTCTGGAGTATTACTCTCTAACACATGGATTCTTCTTAGTGTTTGAATATACTAAGAGAAATTGCCATTTCAATGTCATCATATTTGACAAGAGTGCATCTGAGATAGATTATCCCATCAACGTCGTCACTAATGGAGATTTCCTGGAAGGAATACAAGAGCCAAAGATTATTCAAGAAACTGCAAGAGATTCTTCTGCTGAAACCTTGGAAGACTTCATGCCATGCAGAAAAAGAAAAGAGAAATCACCATTGCCATCCCCACTGCCTCACAAGATGATGAAGGTTGAGAATCCCACAGGAAACACAGCTTTGCATTTTCCTGGAAAACAAGATGAAGGTATGAATTTCCTCTTACAGAACACTGTTTTTTTTTTTTCGAAGTTTGGGCTTAAGAAGTTGATTTTGCAGGAAAGAGAGTCGACGGAGAAATTTCTGGTCAGAAACAAACGTCAGATACGATTGTTCTGAGGAAAAAACCTCTGAAAGCTAAAGAAAAAAATGAAGCTCTTCGTAGAGCTAGCACTAACTTCAAATCTAAAAATCCTTTTTTCCTGGTTGCAATGCAGCCATCTTATGTTCATCCAGCTGTAAAATTGGTGAGCTTTAATTCCATCTTTCATGTTTTTAATTTTTTTTTATTTTATAACTATTCTCTCTTTTTTTATGTTTAAATGCTTTTGCTAGAATATACAAGCAAGATTTGCCGTGAAATATTTCCCCAAGAAGCGGCAAAGTGGCGATGCCACACTGCATGGCTTGGATGGGAGAAGTTGGCCTGTTAAATTCTATTTATATAATAGAGCATGCAATGAGAAAAGAATGGCAAAAATTAGTCAGGGCTGGAGGAACTTTGCCAAAGACAATCACTTGGAAGTTGGAGATGTCTGTGCCTTTGAACTGATCATGATCAAGAGTTCTAAAGCTACGTTTCAAGTTACCATTTTTCGACACCACCGAGGTGCAATTTTTCATTCACTGTCCCGTTGAATCTACGTCTGCAAGAAACTCACTCAGCTTTCTACTATCTTACAGGCAAAAAGCAGAAACTAAAAGATGAAGAAAGCAATTCTCCTGAAGCCATTGAAGCTGCCAAGAGTTTCACCTCAGTGCATCCATTTTTCAAAGTGGTTATTTCGCCTGGCTCTGTGGAGAATTCCAACATGGTAATGATATGACCTGTAGATAAGAATCAATTTTTTTGTTTGCCTTTGCCATTACAGCGTTCTTCAAATTTCTACTTCTGTGCAGTGTGTGCCTATGAAGTTTATCAGCAACATGAAGCAAAGCACAGAGAAAGTGAAGTTGCAGATTGAGAATAGATGGTGGCTTGTGAAGCTGAATTTATATCCACAACTTGGCAAAGGAAAATTTACTGATGGATGGAGTGCTTTTGTTAGGGGAAATTCACTGAAAGTGGGAGATGTTTGCATCTTTGAGCTGAATAACAGTGAGAATTTGCAGCTAAAAGTCACCATTTTCAGAAATGTCAAGTAACTTGTTGTTCCAGTTGCTGTGTTAGTTGGAAAGGTTCAGGAGAGTGTTGTTGTGTTGTGGAATTACAC
Source organism: Manihot esculenta (assembly GCF_001659605.2). NCBI lineage: Eukaryota > Viridiplantae > Streptophyta > Magnoliopsida > Malpighiales > Euphorbiaceae > Manihot > Manihot esculenta. Next base: position 3,183,410 of record NC_035170.2, read on the forward strand.
TTATTTTACTCTTCTTGGAAGGTTTAGTGGCAGTAAGCTGGAAAGTTTAGTAGGTTTTTTGTGATAATTAAGGGCAGTGATCCACTCAGTGAACTCCTCCAACAAATGTGTGGTTCCACCCAAAAAAATAAAAGCTAGTTTGGATATCATCCTTAGAAATTCTCGTCACGATAACTATTGATTGAGTTGTATATCTTGACATCACCTAAAATTTATATATATATATTGTATTAGAATTTATAAATATATTTTATATTAAATTTTATAAAATATGTCTTAATTATAAGTGTGTAAACTTAGTTCTTCGGTTCATTTCCAATTTAGTATAATTTTGAATAATTACTATTTAATTTTTAATAAAAAATGAAAATTAATTAAAAAAAAAAGACATTGTTGCTAAGTTTGGAAGGATAGGGGAAGAATAATAATAGCACATTGTACTTGTATTGAACTTTGATTTCGGTGACTTCGTTGCGTTTCATGACTCTTTCAATCCTAGATTTGTTGCCCGCCAATTGCTCGATGAAATTACTGAAAGGGCATGACCCGGGTCCGGATCTGGACTCGGGTTCAAACTGTAACGGTAATTCGACTTGGTTAAAAATAAAATTTAAAGCAGTGTTTGCTTATCCGATTTATATTTTTAAATCACTTTTTATTATTCAGTAAAATGATATTAAGGGTGATATTATCGTTCTTGTTATGAATTCATACTCATTATATTATATTCTTAAATAAATTAAATGATTAAAATTTCACCTTGTTAAAGAAAAAAAATAGCAATTAGCAAACTGCCAAACACTGCTTGAAGGAAACTTCCAATCAAAGAAAAAAGGGAAAAACCGACCAAATCGTAACGGTTGACGAAATCTTAAATCGACGATCCAGACTCACCTACCGTAAGCACAGAACATTCTAGAATCAAAGCACAAAAAGCCTATAAATTCCAGGACCCTTGGAGGAGGGAATTTCATACTCAAGGCAAGTTCCAAAAAGAAACCCTATTCTCTTGTCCTTATCTTTTATACCGCCTCCATTCTTTTAAAATATCGTCGTTTTCGTGATCTGCGATAATGGCCGGAAAAGGAGAGGGACCAGCAATCGGAATTGATCTGGGCACCACATACTCGTGCGTTGGTGTTTGGCAACATGATAGGGTGGAGATCATTGCTAATGATCAAGGCAACAGAACGACGCCGTCTTATGTTGCCTTCACCGATACCGAGCGTTTGATTGGCGATGCTGCCAAGAACCAGGTCGCCATGAACCCCATCAACACCGTTTTTGGTGAGTATTTTTTTTACTGAGAGCAAAAATCTAAAATCGGCCGTCTATTTTTATGTTTTTTTTTACTTAGTATTCAATTGGTCGTCGTCGTTTAAATTCAAGGATTTGATTTCGAATGTCTGAGACGGTGAGATCTCATAGATGAGATCCAAAATTTAAGAGGATAGGACAGATGTTTTCGATCTGCAATCCTACGGTGAAAAAGATTATGTTACTCTATGTTTTAATTGATGAAGCAATGTAGATTAGGGTTGTGATCTTATGCGTTTAACTGACTGTTTTGTATACCGTATTCAACGCAATGATTAAATTATGTGAATTGTCAATAAAAAAAAAGATATTGCCTCTGTTTTCATACTAATATGTCTAAATCTGCAATGGTTTCTTAGCTAATCGAGAACAATATTTTGGACTATTGTTGTTTCTTGCCTGTTTCATTGCCCATTGCATTTTTTTTGTATGTCGGTTTGTGTTTAGTAATTGGAAGTCATGTATTGCAGATGCAAAGCGGTTGATTGGTAGGAGATTTAGTGATGCTTCGGTACAGAGTGACATCAAGCTCTGGCCGTTCAAGGTTATTCCAGGACCTGGTGATAAGCCTATGATTGTTGTCAGCTATAAGGGTGAGGAAAAGCAGTTTGCTGCTGAGGAAATCTCTTCCATGGTCCTCATTAAAATGCGTGAGATTGCTGAGGCTTACCTTGGCACCACCGTCAAGAATGCCGTCGTCACCGTCCCTGCCTACTTCAATGATTCTCAAAGGCAGGCTACAAAGGATGCTGGTGTCATTGCGGGTCTCAATGTCATGCGTATCATCAATGAGCCTACTGCTGCTGCCATTGCTTATGGCCTTGACAAAAAGGCTACCAGCGTAGGTGAGAAGAATGTGTTGATTTTTGACTTGGGTGGTGGCACTTTTGATGTGTCATTGCTAACTATTGAGGAGGGTATCTTCGAGGTCAAGGCCACCGCTGGAGACACCCATCTTGGAGGTGAGGACTTTGACAACAGAATGGTGAACCACTTTGTTCAGGAATTTAAGAGGAAGAACAAGAAAGACATCAGTGGAAATCCTAGAGCTCTTAGGAGATTGAGGACAGCTTGTGAGAGGGCAAAGAGAACCCTTTCATCCACTGCTCAGACAACTATTGAGATTGATTCTTTGTATGAGGGCATTGATTTCTACTCAACCATCACTCGTGCCAGGTTTGAGGAGCTTAATATGGATCTTTTCAGGAAGTGTATGGAGCCCGTGGAGAAGTGTTTGAGAGATGCAAAGATGGATAAGAGCACTGTACATGATGTTGTCCTTGTTGGTGGCTCCACTAGGATTCCAAAGGTGCAGCAGCTGTTGCAAGATTTCTTCAATGGGAAGGAACTCTGCAAGAGCATCAACCCTGATGAAGCTGTTGCTTATGGTGCTGCCGTCCAGGCTGCCATCTTGAGTGGTGAAGGCAATGAAAAGGTGCAGGATCTGCTGCTCTTGGATGTCACTCCTCTGTCCCTTGGTCTGGAAACTGCAGGAGGTGTGATGACTGTTCTGATCCCAAGGAACACTACAATTCCAACCAAGAAGGAACAAGTTTTCTCTACATATGCAGACAATCAACCTGGTGTGTTGATCCAGGTTTATGAGGGCGAGAGAACAAGAACTAGAGACAACAACTTGCTGGGAAAATTTGAGCTCTCAGGCATTCCTCCTGCACCAAGGGGTGTTCCACAAATCACAGTTTGCTTCGATATTGATGCCAATGGTATCTTAAACGTGTCTGCTGAGGACAAGACCACTGGCCAAAAGAACAAGATCACAATCACTAACGATAAAGGAAGATTGTCCAAGGAAGAAATTGAGAAAATGGTACAGGAAGCTGAAAAGTACAAATCTGAAGATGAGGAGCATAAGAAGAAGGTTGAGGCAAAGAATGCCTTGGAGAATTATGCCTACAACATGAGGAACACTGTTAAGGATGAAAAGATCAGTTCAAAGTTGGATGCTTCTGACAAGAAGAAGATTGAGGATGCTATTGAACAGGCCATTCAGTGGCTAGACAGCAATCAGCTTGCAGAGGCTGATGAATTTGAGGACAAGATGAAGGAGCTTGAGAGCATCTGCAATCCCATAATTGCCAAGATGTATCAAGGTGCTGGTGCTGACATGGGTGGCGGAATGGACGATGATGCTCCTCCAGCACGCGGCAGCAGTGGTGCAGGTCCCAAAATTGAGGAAGTTGACTAAGGGATTCTTTTGATATTTTTCGAGTAACGGATAAAGTTCAAGTATTATTGCCTCCTCTGTGTTAGTTTACATTTTTATGTTAAACATTGTCTTCTTGTTAGTAGATTTTCATTTCGGCCTTACGTCATTGCCGGACAAGTTTTGCTATTGCCATCAATCAAAAGCAATTGAAGTAATATGTTTCAATTCATAATTTTGAAATTTATTTATCACCTCTAAAATGTAATTGCTTGCTGCTATGCGACTAGAATTGCGATCACTGCAAAATCCATTTAGAAGCACAAACCATTCAAAAATTTAAATTGTGCATACTTTTTACTTTAAAAATGAGAATATTGTAAATTATAAAAATAAATAAATTTATATTTGACAAAAATAAATAAAATTAATAAAATTTTTGTGGAAAATTTAAATTTCAAATAGAAATGAATTAGTATAAATCAAGTTAAGATAGAGACAAGTAGATAATATTGAGTCTTATTTAATAATTTTTCATTCATTAAATAAATGAGAATGGAGGAGATATGATATAAAATAAAATTTTGGCAAGAGGCATCGGGTGAAATTGTACATCTCATGCAGTAATCACAAGTTTACATGTAAAGTTGCCCAGAGTTGTTTGCATAGGCATGAGATTAGATTTTAATTCTTTTTTTTAATTATTATTCTTGATGTAAATTTATTTATATGTACATAAAAGTGGAAAGAGAAAAAATGTTAGGACTTTTTAAACTATTCTTCTTATTATTATTTTATTAATTATAATTTAATTGTTATTTAAAATTTTTTATTTTATTATTTAATTATATTAGTATTTTATTTAAATTCAAATTAATTAAAAAAATCTCTAAACATTTAAATTACTATTGATTAAATTTTATCATAGAAGAATTCTCTTAATATTTAAATTATTTATATTAAAACTTTATTATATATTAAATTAAATTTTTTCAAAAAATATTACAATTTTTTCAAAAAATATTACAATTTTTTTAAAAAAATTAATTTAATTATATTATTAATCTATTAAAATTTAAATTGATTGAAAAAAATTCTTAGTTAAATTTTATTATAGAAGAAACAAAAATTTTTTATATAAAAATATAAAAAAAATAGTATCTTATGTTGAGAATCAAAATTTAATACTGTATTATTTTATTTAAAAATAAAAATTTAAAGCGGTTCTTTAATTTAAAAAATAGTTAGAATTGTAAATATTTTTTAAAATATTTAAAATTATAAGTATTAAATATTTTAATAAATAAAAATTAAAGGATAAAAAATATTTAATTAAATAAAATATTATAATTAAAAGTTAATAGAAATTTAAATATTCTTTCAAATGAAAAATTATTATAAAAAAATTTAAATGTTTGATTTAAAAAAATATTATGTTAAAATTTAAAAATTAAAATATATTTTATTTAACAAAATATGTTAATTTAATTATATTAATATTATTTAATTATAAGAAAATAAAAATAAATAAATTTGTGATGAGTAAGAGTAAAACAAAGGCTTAATTGAGAAGTTGCACGCCAACGACAGTCAAAAGCTAAAGTGAGAAATCAGAAGACTCCGTAGAGTTTCGCTGCTCCTCTCTCAGTATTGTCTCGCTAGTAGCAGGCACAGCCTTAGGCCATGAGTACATCTACAGAAGAACCTCCATCACAGCCACCGGTTGAGTGGGACCAATCCTCATCAGACGGAGAAGAACCATCACCATCACGGTCACCGTCGCAATCGTTTGACAGGGATCGCCACGTGGCTTACTTGGAGATGATGTACCAGATGCTGCCCAGCGATTACCAATCGCAAGAGATCAATCGGCTTACTCTCGCCTACTTCGCCATTTCCGGCCTTGACATCCTCGGTGCTCTCGATCGCGTAAGCTATTGATCTAAATCTTAATTACTCTCTCAAGGGCCTGTTTGCTTCCTGGGAAATTAGGAAATGAGAAGAATTTTACTTGGGAGATCTTTGGTTGTTTATTGCGTAAGATTTGGAATTTTGTTGATTATTTCAGTAGAATTGAAAAATTAGAATTCTAAGTTGGTATCAGGACAAGTTTTAAGATAAGATACTTTTAGACATGGATTTGGATTATCTGCCATGTAGGGGTGATTGTTAACAGTAAGGGCATCAGTATGGTTATTTGAAGTTACTTTGAGCCAAATGATTTTGAAAATGCAAGAAAAAGTTGAACATTTCGGGGGAAAAAGTAGGAATTGAACGAGTGGGTATGAAAAACTTTTAAATCATTAAAATGACCTCTGGAATCAAATTTAACGTATTTCTTATAGTTGAGCTTTGTTTGCTGTGTAAAGCGTGAGGATTGGAATTAAGAGAATTTAAATCTGGAATTAGGGATGGAAAGTCTGAAATTTTCTTCCTGCCTCAAATATAACTTAGTTGTCTCCACAGTGGAAATCACCTTTTTCTTCCATGTCTTCTTTCTAAATTTAATATTCTGGAGACCAATATTGATAAAAGCTTGATGAATTATGTGCTTCAGGTAGACAAAGATGCAGTTGCTAGTTGGGTTTTATCCTTTCAAGCTCACCCCGGTGATAAAGATCAACTGAACAATGGTATGAACTTGCCGTGGCACTACCAGTTTAAGCATCAGCCCTATTGAAAATGAGGAAAAAAAGAATGATGAGCTATTTGTTTGTTGCAGGACTATTCTATGGGTTCCAAGGTTCCCGATCCTCTCAATTCCTTTCGGACAGTGATGGGGTATTACAGAGTTGAGCTATTCCTTGATTATATGCTTGTGGTTGGCAAGCTTGCAATGAGCAGTTCATTTATGTTTTGCTTGAAGGCTTGCAGCTACTTGCCTCCTTGCTACCATAAAAGCTGTAACTTTTTTCGTTTGATTTTCCTCCAGGTTTTGATTAACAACCTTAGTCATCTGGCTAGCACATACTGTGCCCTAGCCATACTGAAAATTGTTGGATATAATTTGTCAAATGTTGACTCCAAATCACTATTGACATCAATGAGAAACTTGCAGCAACCTGATGGCAGGTATACTTTATAGATCTTCTTGGATATCCAATTCCTTCTTGGAAGTTTACTTTTGTATAGCTTCAAGACTATTATTCTGCACTCTGATAGAAATTGTATACAGGTGAACCACCCCCCCTCCCCTTCCCCTTCCCCTGTCTAAAAAAATTTAAACAAATAAATAGAGAGGCCTTGTTTTGTGAATCTGAATTGTCGTTAACCTTTTATTTATTTATGCAGTTTGCTTCCCATACATATTGGGGCAGAGACAGATCTTCGTTTCATATACTGTGCTGGTAAGAAAAGAAAATATTATGCATGTTCATGAATATATTTAAATGATGTAATATCTATACAGCTAATTGATGTATCAGCGGCCATCTGTTTTATGTTGGAGGACTGGAGTGGTATGGATAAGGAAAAAGCCAAGGAGTACATCATAAAATGCCAAGTAAATTTTATTTTCTGATCTCTTTATTTTGTCATATTTATGTTCAAATTGAATCATTGATTCTTATGGTAGTCATCTTTTCTTTATTGTTTTTTTAGTGTGTTGCATATTATTTATGTTGAAGTGAAACTGTCTTTCAGTCATATGATGGTGGCTTTGGGATGGTTCCTGGCTCCGAATCTCATGGTGAGTTGAAAAATTTGTTGTATGCTTGTATGCATTCTCTTAAATTTGGGATCAAGAGCAGTATAAATCAGATTTTCCAAGTTCAATAATTCTGTTGGTTTTAGCAAACTCCACATGAAGCTCAGTTTTAACTGATGTTCTCTTATAGCTCCCCGCCTTTGATTTTTATTCCAATATCTAGTTTTACTCCTTCAAGTGTTATTCAGAGATTATTTTACTGTTTAATTGCAATGATTTCTATGTACTAATTAGTGAAATTTTCACATGGATCGTTTTCATTTCTCTGTTCCATGGTTTTGTGACCTTAATTCTTCTAATGTTATTTACCAACAATGTTCATCATAGTGGACAGGTGGTGGAACTTACTGTGCAGTTGCATCACTTCGACTGATGGGTTTTATGGAAGATGACCTTCTGTCTACAAGCAGAGCATCTTCTATCATAAACCTTCCTTTGTTGTTGGAATGGTGCTTGCAGGTTTATTTTCTTCATTTGATTTTTGGAATCATTTCATAATATTGGTGACAGATTTCATAGCCGCGGTGTTGAGAATTTAAAACAATGAATTGGACTGACCCAAAGGGCATTCAGAGCTAAAAGAACCACAAAACTGCCTGAATATCGTGCAAATCATTGCCTCCATTGTTCTCTATATTGTCTTTGAAGGTTTTCCTTCTGCCCCACTTGTAACTTTCCTTATTATTTTTCTCTGCTTCAGAGGCAAGCAGCAGATGGTGGTTTTCAAGGTAGACCAAACAAGCCTAGTGACACATGTTATGCATTTTGGTAATTGCCCAACTTGAGAAATTTCATGCAATAAGTTCGCATTTCTTCCATGCCTTCACAATGGCAACACACTTGTGCAGGGTTGGAGCAGTTTCGAGAATTTTAGGAGGCTACAAATTGATTGATGGGAAAGCTTTACGTGAATTTTTGATAACTTGTCAATCCAAGGTGCTGATCACCCTTGTTTCCAGAACTTCAGCACATGCATTTAGTCAAGACCTTTAGCCCTGAAAACTAAAGATCTCTTTAGCTTATTAGTTCCTAAGCACATGCATAATAATGGGCTTTTCCATCTTTAGAAAATAGGAATCACGCCAGTGCTGTTAAAATCTTTCCACCTTTTACTGACATTGATAGTTCCTATGGTTGGATGATTATGACCTTTCGCCATTGAAAACTTCCTGGGATAGAAAACAGCAGAAAGGATTTGTGAGAAAGAACTAATGATTGTGATATGCTTAAAATTTCTGAACTTCTTCAACTTCAGATAAAATATGACTATCTAATTCCTGATTGCTTATAATTTTTTTTGCACAGTACGGGGGTTTTGGTAAATTTCCTGGTGAGTGGCCAGATTTATATCATTCCTACTATGGATACACAGCGTTCAGTATTTTGGAAGAACCTGGCCTTAATTCACTCTCCTTCGAATTGGGAATAACAGATGTTGCTGCCTTTGGAATCTGATTTGATTGTTTTTCTTCTTTCGAAGGCTTTGCAATTCCAGCTAATTTGTTCTCTCTGTCACACTGAAATGTTATACATGAAGATTACTAGTAGACATGGTGATTGTCATTGTTGATCTCATTGATCCAACTGATTTTTTTTTTGTTATATAACACTCAGGTGTAACAATAAGGCCCAGAGTGGAATTGTTGTGACTTTGCTATAAGAGTAGTGGTTTTATTGCAGGTTATCGGCTCCGTACCCCCCATCTGCTATCTTTTATTAAAGATAGTTTCATGCTACACTCCTCAATATTTATTTTACCAGCTTTTGGATAATGACAGATTACTTCACCGACTTCCTGTCGTCGGCCACTGTACGAGGTGGATGTTTGTGAAGTCTTGTATCATTGTGGTAATTTGTACTAAACATAATGACTCGAGCTGAGGGCTTATTAAACTTGATGACTTCAGGAGCTTTGCAATGAAGTTTGGCTTCTTGGAAAGGTAAAATTATTTAATAAATATAATAGAAAAGTTTTACATTTACAAATCTCTTATTAGTCTGTTGTTAATTAGTGGATCACTGGCCCTATTATTAATTAATGATAGAATATATTTATGGTTAAATTTAGAAAAACCATTTTATATGATAGATAATGAAAATATTAATTATTTATTCCTTAAATAATAGAACTAAAACTCTTTAATCATTTTAGTAAAAAAAAAAAATAGTTGAGTTAGTTTTAGATTGTAACTATTTGCTTATTAACATTCCAACTATTTATATTATCTAGTCTCATTAGTTTTAACCATTTATACTATTTAGCACTTCTAATTAAGGCTAAAATATATTTATTAATATTTTATTAGACAGAAGGATAAAAACTTTTGTTTTACGAAAAATAATAATATTTAATTAAAATTTGAAAAATAAAGATTAAATAATTAACTTTAACAAATACTTAACTTTGATTTTTACAGGAATCTAATAAATAATTTTACCCAATAATTCATAGTATTAACCCCTTGTCTATCATTTTAATGGTTGATAATTAAAATAAGAAAAAAGTAAAATTTGGTTTACTTGAAGTCATGAGTTTGCTTTCTATTCTTGAATACACGTCATTTATCACCCTCTAAAAAAAAGCTTCTCTTTTTAAGTTTTATAAAAACAGTTCTTCTTTGATTGAGGTTGTTAGTGTGTAAGGCAAGAGGCCATTATCTTGCTTTGCCCCTCCTAGGAAAGGGTGATACTATCCACCCTGTCTCGATGGACATCCTTTCCATAAAATTGTAATTAGTCTTTTTTATTGTTTATTTTTTCTTTTATTTTCTTGCAAGCGAGCTTAGCGAGAAAGTAGATATATGTCCTACCTTGTGTGTGGACATGTGTTTTTTTTGTGTTCGATCTTTTTTGGATCTAGGACTCCATAAGTGCAACAATGGAAGGTGAAATAGCTCCGTTGATGTCTTTTGACCAAGAGTTCTCTCTTGAATCGAGCAGTAGTTTCTCAACGTGATTGTGAGAGAGTCTTTCTTTCCTTTTATGTGGAATCGAGATTCGTTGATTAGTGTAATTCAGTGTTGTTATATCATATGTAGTGGTTGGTAACTTTGTTTTCACGGTATAATAGTAATTTTTATTTCTTGACTCACAAGGGCGGAACATCTTCTTTTTCGGGAGTTGTGTTCTAACTTATGGGCTCTTCTCTAAATAAAATTACAAGTTCTTTGAGTGCCTTTTCTGGAGCTCTGTTTACTGTTAGAGATATTATCAAGTTTAGCTGACAATATTTGACCTCTTGAATCTCTAAAGGTTTCAAGAGGAGAAGAGAAACGTACTGTGGAAGATGATACAATTGAATTTGGGTCTTCTTTTGAATTGCCATTCAAGTCTAGAGTTTTATTCTTTTTGCATCTTAATCTCTAAAACTTCTATATGAGATACCATATATTATAATTTTGGACTTTTTCTAATGAGATACCATATATTTACAATTACATTGGTTCCATTGACAAATTTACTAGTAGAGAGCAGCCACAACAATGTCCCATTTTCCCTAGTTTTACACACAGAAATGTATTCGTTTGCTTTGCTATTAATCTCTTTGGGCACAAGATGTTTAAAATCACTCCACCACTAGAAGACTTGTTTCTGTTAAAACTATAATCGTCAAATGTGCAGGATTGACACCATTATTAGTGCAATTATTGTTTGATGAAATGGAGAGCTTGTTATCCAAGTTGCCATAGAAGAATAAAAAAATTGGGATTTACTATCAGAAGAAGATGACAATGAGGAGAAGTCTCGGTCGAAGATTTTCAATATCTTAATTTGGCTTTCCAAGTGTTGAGGGTGTAGAAAATTAATTTGGTGATATCGAAAATTCCAATGGTGATAACATCATTGGACAAAGAAGGAGAAGGATAAGAATATTGAATTATGCATATATCCTGTTTGATAAAATATCTCATAAAGATATTGAGTGAGAGTTATATTTTTTAGAGATTTTTCAACTTAATTAAGGGTATTATGGTCATTTTTTACTTTATTAACATCAATATTAATAGAAATACTTATCCTTCCACAGCGGAAGGGAATGTTAACAAAGAAAAGAAAATAATAAAAAAAAGTATTTTAGATATTACATTTATTTAACCATGCATCTCATAAGTAGTTTTTGCTTGATTCGTAAACAATCCCACAAAAACCATTTGCTTGCTTTAAGTTTAAAACAACTTCATCTTTGATTTCTTCTTAAATTATATTCTAAGCTTACTCATCTTTAACAATAAATTAAACATCTAAAATCAAAGAGGCACATGATTGGGAAGCTAGAAAATTTGTGAATCACAGGGAAAATGGTTGCATGCCTTAAAAAGAGAAACCCCAGATCCACAGGACATGGGATTCTTCACTATAATTCTTAAGAATTTGTCTAATAATAACCCTGGTAGGTTCAAGGTTGGCAGGTGATCAGCCAGCTAGCTTCAATAATAATAATAACAACAATAATATAAAAATTAACCATTTCCTCAATCTTTGAAGAATTACTATTTAATTTTTATTGTAATGAAATTAATATTTTAGGGAATTAATATGAGACTTTTTGAATTTTTTATTATTTATTTGTTCATATTTTTCTAAAACTTTATTTTATTCTGGCTATCACTAAAATTTGCAAAACTTTTGTTTTAAATATTTTAAAACAGTAGTTTCAAAAAAAAAAATTAAACCAGCATATATATATATATATCAATTATTAAACATCAATTATGAAAAAATAAACAAATTTTTTTTAAAAAAAAAGTTATAATTTAAATATTTTTTCTATTTTTTTCAACAAAAATAATTTTCAACACGTTTTTTCAATTTTTCATAAAAAATAAAACAAAGAAAATAAAAATAAAACTACAGATAGAAAGTAGAAAATTATTTTTTATAATTAAATATACTCTTAAACTTTCAAAAAATGCTCAAATTTTATATATTTTATTGTCAATTTTTTATTGACTCCTTGAAAAGTCAAAGGTAAAATAATTCAAAAGCAAACTATTTGAACCAAAAAAGTCCTCAATTCAAGCCAACTTTCATACCTAAATTCATTCATCTTCTTGTCCAGTACCAATCTAGCAATGCAATCAACAAATATTAAAATAAATTGAATAAAATTGGAGGAAAAAGACACTAAACAAGAAAATGCTTGGTCCAGCACGATTGCCACTACTTTGTCATCAAAACAATTATATGAACTCGCATCTTTCAGGGATGGTGCCAATGGAGCAAAGGTTGACAGCAAAGATGGGTTGGAAGGAGGGTCAAAGGGCTTGGGTGACAAGATTAAGGGATCACAACACCATTGATGGCAAAGGAAACTGATGGTAAGGCTTGAGTGCTCGTGATACAAAGCTAGCCAAAAAGGTGAAGAGTGTGAATTTCAATGGACCACCTACTCAGTTTTTCAGCTCCTTGACCAAATGTTAAATTCACAAAAACATCTTTTAGGCACACACGGCCTTTCCTTTTCTCTATTTCTCTTGCCTTTCTTTTTCCCCAGACACTATTTATGGGATTTCAAATTTGGTCTGATCACTGATCTTGACCTTTTCTTCAATTGTCCAGCTCGTTTAAATCTCCTTCCCACCTTTGCCTATGATGTGCATAATACACTTGAATGCAAATGAGTCCCAAGTTAGATTGTAGAGGTTGATCAAAGTGCAAGCAGCAAAAAGGGTGAAACAAAATTTGCAACACTTCTTTCACCTTCCTTGTTTATGTTCATATCAAATATGAACCTCAATCAAGGTTTAGGATTCAGTAGGTGAGGGACGGATTGAACATCCCAATAGCGAATGTGAATCAAATTGCAGACCACTAATTCTAATTCTTGAGAATCCAAACTGTTACAGCTAAAGCAATTCATGTTATTAGAGCAGCTCTCAAACATCTAAGCTGTGTGATTACTTACTCTCAGTTTGGCAAGAAAAATAATTCAAATGAATTCTTACAAAATCATGTATGATTTCATTTTCTTTAAAAATAAAAACTGTGCAAGTTAAAAATGGAAATGAATTTTTACATTCCAAACATGAAATTTGATAGAAAAGGAATGAATTGTTTTGAATTGAATTGAATTCTTGTGAAATCTTTGATTCCAAACAAGGGGTTAAAGAAACATCAAAGATTCAGAAAGGATGTAGTTCTAGCCTCTAGAGGGCAAGTGGGTTTAAGGGTTTCCACTAAAATTCTCATAACTTTCACAAGAAATGTGAACTAATTTAACAAAGATCACAGGAAATCAAATATGAGAAGCTAGGTTTATACCCAAATGACAGCAGACCATATTAAGGCCAAATCTGCAAGTTTTCCTACAAAAAACTTATATGGATTATAGTTATTAACCAAATGCAACTATACATGTTATTTATTATATCCAGAAATACTATTTTCAGCTAGATCCACCATAGCCTAATGAAACCTAAAATCAAAGGTTTAACTTTCTTCCCTAGAAATGCAAGAAAACAAACAAGCAACTATCACCAATTATAACCAAAAGAGGAAAGGTTTCCTTCCTGCTCCTTCCTTGCCCACCAAATCTCATCTATTCTTTCTCAAAATTAAACAAAACCCAGTTAACAACAAATCCAAATACAGAATTATGCGCTTAATTACTCAAAGCTACGACAGAAGCAATAACAAAGCATCAGCATAAAGCAGTAAAAGTCTTTCTATTAAAGGGAGACGAAGAAAAATATACAGAGATGGATCTGTAACCAGTAGCTTAATAATCCATCAAAAAAAGACCATCAAGAAAACAGAATACGTGCATACTCACACAGATTAAGATGAGTTTATCGTAATCTAATCTGATTTTTTTTTCTTTTTTTTCCCTCTTCAATCCGCACAATAATGTTAAAAAATTGATTTTTTTTTCTAGTCATCATTATCATCAAAGGCATAGACCAGTACACTGGAGATCATCAATAACAAAGTCAACCTGATCCATCGGTGGAAAATTCAGATCGAAAGGTAAGGGCTTCCGGCAGCTCAAGGACGAGGATGATGCAATATCACCATCGTCAATAACCGAAGACGACGAATCACAATCGCTTTGACAATCCTCCGGCACCATCGGTTGAGTCCTCTGATGGGTCTTCTTCGGGGCAGTCGCCGACAACAAAATCCGCGATCTTTTTGTTGCTGTTGTTGACACCGGTGGCCTGGGACCGCTGAAAGATTCCACCGTACTGCTCTGACTGCTAGAAGTGGGTCTCTGGGGATTTACGTGATGCTCATCAAATCCATCTGCTGTATATAACCTGTGATCCATGAAAGAATCGGGGGGGTTTTGGTAGGTGAAAGGGGATAAATGGGAGGATGAGATGACAAAATTGGTTTTGGCCTTGGGTCCACGGAGGGAAAGGGCGGCAGCGTCATAAGCACGGGCAGCATCCTCCGCGGAGTCGAAGGTACCGAGCCAGACTCTAGTCTTTTTCAAAGGATCTCTGATCTCGGCGGCAAATCTGCCCCATGTTCTTTTCCGGACTCCTCTATATCTGGGTTCTTTCCCCTTTATTATATTTTGAGGTGCAGATCCGTTTGGTTCCACTACTCCTTCAGTTGCTGCGGCGGTGGTGGCCGCGGCGGCGGCTGCTGCTCTTCTTCTCCTCATACGGGATTTTGAAGAACAATATGAAAGAATAGAACGAAATAAAAGGGCACAGGGTGGATTGTGAGGAAAACGGAAAGAAAACCCACAATCAACACCAAATCAAGAAATCAGGATCAAGAATTCATATTGTTGAATGAAGCTTCGTCGAATGGATAACGGAGAAGAGAAGGAAGAGGCGAAAATGGTATAGAAATCATAAATGGATGAGAGGAAAAGAGAGAGAGAGAGAGAGAGAGAGAGAGAGAGAGAGAGCAGAGGATGGGAATCAGTGCGCCAGCAACCGGATGGCACACCACCTTCTCTCCTACACAATATTTATTATTTTTAAAATTTTAGTTTAATTTTTTATTTTTAACTTTTAATTGTTTTAGAATACATTTGTATAAACCAAGGTTTAAATATTTTGATAATTTTTATTTGAGTGATTTTTTGGTCATATCTAATAATTTTTTTTTTATTTGCTTGAGTTTGGAGGCGTCTATCAAGGGTTTAAAACGGACAAATTAATCCAAATACAAGGAAATCCAAAGGAAACCTAAAACTCATATATATGAAACCTTACTCTTATGCTTGAAAAAAATTGATCCACCACCTTAAGGGACAAATGCCAAACGAAGGAGGTTTAAGGTTGCTTGGAGACAATCCAGATGAAAGTGCAAGAAACTACAAATGCAACAAATTATAATCAAAGAAATCACCTGGCCGAGAGAGAGGATGGTGACCGTATTTATCAGTAATTTCAACACATCTTAAGAATTAATCGTCTGCAGGTCGAGAGAGAGGATGATGGCCGTGTTTATTAGTAATTTCAACACATTTTAAGAATTAATCGTCCAGCAGACATAAAATGGTACATAATTTTATAATTGATCAACAACAGAGCTAAAATATGTGATCTCTAAAATTATTTGAAAAATAATAGAAGCCTTCCATAAAGGGAGCACCGTCTCTCTCTACCACATGCAAATGGCTTCAAGAAAATGAACAAAATATCAAGACTCTTCGGTCTATATACATATCAAAAAATTAAGAAATTAAAACATAAAGACCAAATAATAAGGAAAGCAATAAATCTAAGGAAATCCTCAAAATTTCCACTGTATTTGTTGTAAGAAAATAAAAATATAAAGAACTACTTAGAGGTGAGGTAGAAAAATGTAACCACTTGGAGGTGAGGGAGAAAAACATACTCTTCAAATGGTAGAAATGAGAGATCTTTTTTTGTTCAGGCAAAGCAAAAAGAGTTCAATGAATAGTAATAAAATGGAGCTAATTTTAAGAGAAAAGAAATAAGATGAAAATTCTCTCTTTAGATTAGTCTAGAGAGGAAAAAAAAAATGTGTAAAGAGAAAAAATAAACGTATTGTGGGTGGTTGGGAGATTTCAAAAACTTAAAATACTAACTTTTAAAATTAAAGAAAAAAACTTTCAAACTTTTAAAATCTCATTATTTCCTATATTTTCATTAAAAAGCGCAATAATATGTTAAATTCTTATTTCAACATATTAAACATTTTAATTTTAACATAAAAATAGATCTATGGAAGCAGCTAATGTCACGCATATTATTTATACATCGGATTGCACAAATTGTATAGTTTCATTAATGCAATTAAAAAATAGAGTTGTACTATGATTAGCTAAACGTGTAAGAAAAAGAATGTGAGGTGGCGGTAGGTGTCTATAACAGTCACTCTAACGCTCAAATCAGTATATTGGAGAAGAAAGTGAATGTAACGAATGGTTTAGAATTTTAGTATAAGAGAATAGCGTACATTTACCTCTGTGACCGCTCTCTTTTTATATTGTAAAAAGATGAAAATAAATATATATAGCATTTCTTGATAATCCAGCAATAATGTAGCTAGCTACTTGATAAGGGATATCGTCAGCTCATAGGTTGATGATCCCGCAATTACAGGCATAATGAGGATATGTTGGATTGTGTCTAATAATGGTAACTTAGTGCCGAGACTTGTATTATCTATGGGAGGGCAAGTCTTAGTGATGAACTTGAGTATCAAGGTGTCTAGATTTTCCTTTTCTCGTGCGGAACTATATTTCTCACTTATCAGATCATTGCCACGTGGATATATTCTGTAGTGATAGCTCATGGCTTACTTTAGATAATATTTATGTAGCATCAAAGGTCCCCTTGTGGGTCTTCGATTCTTCAGATTCAAAGGTGATGGTTTGTCTCTCGATTTGGGATATGTGGCATGATGTGGTTGGCCTTCCCTTCTGGTGCTGCTTTGCCTGCCTTTATCCATAAATGATGATTGCCTTAATTCTCAAGCTGTATTTAGAGCTTTGTCGGCTACTCCTCTATATAAAAATTATTTTTTCTCTACTTTTGCTTATAAATGTCGTCCGAGGAAGAAATGAATAGATATACTTTCTTTTCTTCTTTTTTTTCCATCGATGAAAATTCTACCTTCGGCTTTTTCTTTGTGTTTTCTTTTCTTCTCTGAGGATAACTAGATCCATGTGGAGGATACCATCATAGTGTATGAAGAGCAACTGAAGGCGGATCTTCATGAAGGTGCAAGCATCTTGCTCAGCTCTGTGTATCGGCTGAGGACTGTAACCAGCCTAACTATAATGGTTTTCATTGTCACGGCCCCTGGGAGGGGGGTTCGATTGTGCAAGATTAATTTTGAGGGTCAGGCCAAGAAGGCAGTTGGAGAAACGGTCCTCTCCATAAGATTTTACCTGGACAGACAATATTTTTCCGGAGGATGAGGTCAAGCAAAAAAGCGAGGGACAGGCTGAGGAGAACCCCTCCGACCGAGTCTTTGCTAATGACGTGATAGATGTTTAAGAAACACTAATGTAATAGAGACTTCTGAGGAGGGAACTGTAGTCCTCCTTCTTCCCCTGTGACATTTTATAATGAAAATACATATTTTGCATATCTCTTCACTATTCTTATTAGGTGTTGGTAAGTTCCATATCTGTCCCGTATAATAATCTTGTAATAATTAGCTAAGGGGTTATTACCCCATCCAAGCCATGATCCTAGGCATGTGGCCTGGTGGACTCCCGCCTTCCAATCATAAAACACCTTGGAGAAATTTTGCAATAAGGAACCTTCACCTAGTCACTCGTCTTGAGACTTTGTCATAAGCCTCACCTCATTGACCTTAATCTTTTATTAACACTTTCATCTTTTGGGGATTGGTATACCTATCTTGTGGCCTGGTATAAATGATTTGATTAGTGGAACCAACGCCTGGATTATGGTCTGGCAAGACCCGCCTTGTGACTGGCCTAGCGGAACCCATCTTGTGGTCTTGTTCAGTGGGACCAACATCTAGATTGTGATTTGGCGGAACCCGCCTTATGACCTAGTCTAGTGAAATCTGCCTTGTGGCTTTATTTAGTGGGACCAACAACAGATTGTGGTCTAGCGGAACCTGCATTGTGACTTGGCCTAACAGAACCCACCTTGTGGCCTGGCCTGGCGGAACCCGCCTTATGGCCTCTTCTTGTCTTTTTAAACTTTTTAAGGAAGGCAATCCCATCATTCCTTGTCACTGAAGAACACAACATATGAAAAAAAATACCTCATTAACTTGTTATTGATAAAATTTTCTCAGATTGTAAATATTTCAGAAATGAGGAATGACTTGACCATCTAGCTTAGCCAGCTTATGGAACCCTGGATGAATGACCTTTGAGACCCTAAATGGTCATTTTCAGTTCTCACCCAACTTACTAGACTCAGCACTGCCACTCGTTACATCTATTCTTTTAAGGACTAGGTCCCCTATATTAAAAGCACACGGTCTGACCTTACTGTTGAACATTCTGGACATTTTATTTTTGTAAACTGCCATTCTGATTGCAGTCTTTTCTTGTAGAAATTTGGATTGATTCAAATTAAATTGTATTTCTTCGGGATTTCCTACCATCTCAAGGTGTTGTATCCTGAAGCTGCTTGTTTGGATTTCCACAGGGATTACTGCCTCAGCCTCATATACTGTATGCCGCATAGTATATGAGGTAACTCCTCAAGCCAATTGCCCTTGGCTTGATCGAGCCTTTTCTTTAGCCTTGTAGGATAGTCATGTTTGTCACCCCGGTCATTCCATTGGTCTAGGAGTAATAGATTGAGCTGAACCTCAAGTCAATTTTCTATTTCTTACAGAAGTCTTTAAACCTGGAGCTTGCAAAATGAGTTTCGTTATCAGTGATCACTATATTTAAAATTCAAATCAAGTGAAGATATTTTTGCTGACGAAGGAGATCGCTCGTTGGATAGTGATGGATTGTACTGCCTCTGCCTCTGCCCACTTGCTGAAATAATCTATTGCTACGATTATGAACTTTCTTAACTTGAATGCCTTATGGAACAGGCCAAGGATGTCTATCCGCACTGAAAAAAGGGTCAGGGGCTTCCATTTGCTGCTTGCATTTCTCCTAGGGTCCTTGAGATGTTTGCATGTACTTGACATCTTTGACACTTTCGAACAAGATGTTTTGCATCTTGCATTATCATCGGCTAGTAATACCCTTATCTGAATGCTTTCCGGGCGATTGTCCGAGCTCCTTCATGGCTCCTGCAATTACCTTTATAGATATCCTTTAAGATTTCCTAGCCTTCTTTCTCTGTAACACAACGTAGCCATAGCTGTGTCGAGGACCCCCTGTATAACTAACCATTAATTAGTGCATATTTAAAGGACTTTCTTATTACCTGTTTGGCTGATAACTCATTGACTTAAAGATCATCTTGTGTTAAAAATTTATATAAGGGCGTCATCCATGATTCTCCCTTTTCTATGGGAAAAGATTCTTCCACATCCATAGCTGGAGTGTACAGTTCCTCGAACTGAAGCGGTTGAGTCAGGTGCTATTCACCCGCCACTGCCATCTTGGCTAGAATATTCGACTCTTCATTATTGCCTCTGGCCACCTGGCAAAGCTTGCAGCTGCCCTGCCCGTCTTTGATCATCTCTATTAGGAACTGAACCTTTTCCTCGTATTTGACAAGATTCGGTTCTCGGACTTTAAATTATCCCTGGCACTGACTAACAACCAATTGTGAGTCAATAAAAACAATGGATTTTTGTATACCTAATTCCTTGATAATTCTCAGGGATATTATTACAGTCTCGTACTCAGCTATATTGTTAGTGGCATTGAAGGTGAGCTTTGTCGCATACTGAAACTTTATACTAGTTTAATACTGCAACAGAATCCCAATTTCAAGACCCCCAGCCCTGCAAGCTCCATTTGCCCAAACTTTTCACTCCTTTATGGTTGATTCATGGGACTACGAAGGATCTGACAGCAGAGTCATTTTCGCGACAAAATTGACTGGTATCTAGGCTTTCATGGCCTTTTGAAAAATATACCTGATATCATAAGCCAACAATGTTATCACCTAGGTGTATAATCGCTCTGATAGCTCTGGCCTATGTAGAACCTTTTGCAGAGGATAATCTATTCTGACTTCTATGGTGTGTGACTTGAAGTATAGTCGTAGCTTTGTGGCTGACATTAGGACTGCAAATGCCAACTTTTCGAGAGGAGGATAATTCAGCTCGGATGCCTTCAAAACTTGACTGGCATAATATACTGGGCTTTGTTCTCCATTATTTTCACGAACGAGTACCGAGTAAACTATTTTTTGTGTCATAGACAAGTATAGAAATAAAACTTCACCTTCGACAAGCGGGCTTCACAACGGAGGAAATGATAAAAAGGTTTTTAGACTTTCAAAAGCCTCTCCACATTCAACCCTCCCATTCAAATTACCTTTGTCTTTTAAGGTTTTAAAAAATGGGAGACACCTTCTGGATGAGTATGATATGAAATGACCTAGGGCAGTGAATCGCTCGTTCAACCTTTATAGTTCATTAATGGTTTTGGGTGTTTTTATGTTTTGGATGGAGTTGATCTTCTCAGAGTTTACCTTTATGCCTCTTTCTGAGATTATATACCCCAGAAACCTCTCAGCTTTAATCCCGGAGGTACATTTTTCATGGTTCAGCTTCATATCTCCCGTGTCTAGTACGTCAAAGACTTTCCGGATATCTTCTAGATAGTCTTTCAAGGATCGACTATTTACTACCATGTTATCTATGTACACTTCAACTATTGACCCCACCATGTCTTTAAAGATTCCTTATATAAGCCTTTAGTAAGTCGCCCTGCGTTTTTTAATCCAAATGACATTACCTTATAGCAATAAACTGCTTCATCTATTGTGAACACAGTCTTCTTTACATTCTCGGTGTCCATCACAATTTGCTAGTAACCTGAAATGGCATCAAGAAAGGAAATTACTGTATGACCTAAGGTCGAGCCTACTAAACAGGTAATGATCTTTTGGACATGTTTTATTTAGGTCAATAAAATCCATGCACATTCTCCATTTTTCGTTAGCTTTTTTCATTAGGACCACATTAGCGAGCCATGTGAGATATTGGACTTTTTTTATTAACCCTGCACTCAAAAGCTTGTCAACCTCTTCTTTGATCACTTGTTGTCTCTCTGGTGCAAATCTTCTTTTCTTTTATTGGACCGATTTAACGGTTTTGTCAACAAATAAATTATGGGTGATGAGAGCCGGATCCACACCTATTACATCTTTGGAGACCAAGCGAAAGTCGTTACTCAATTCTTTATCAACTATATTAAATTAGTTTTTATTTCACCAGTTAACGTAGTATCGAACCATACCTTTTGTTCTTTACCTAGTTGGGTCTCCTCTACCGGGTTTGCTGGCTCTGGCTTTACGTGGGATTCCAACTTCTTCAGCAAGTCGATGGACATTGATGCTTTCTCGAGGTTTTTTATTGGGTTTCCATAACCTTTTTTAGCCAACCTCTAATTGCCTCATACTACGGCTGTTCCTCCTAGAGCTAATAGCTTAAGACATATAGCACATTGTATGCAAATAGGATATCTACTACCGTGAATTTTATGTACAACTCTTGCCTATACTTTTCATCACTCAGCAGTACGAGGAGGTTGATGGTGCCCTGTAATACCCGGCTAGATTCCGGCATCGGAATCCCTACCTTCCGGCGGAACCTCCGTTGGAATCTGGAATTTCTGAAGATGCCAGAGGCTCTAAAGAGGTAAAATGTGTTTCTAAAAGGTTTTTACTGATTTCATGGTTTTAAATGAAAAAGAATTGAGTTTTAAAAAGAAAAGACCAAGGAGGCATTTGCCAGGTTCGGCCGCCGAAAGTGAAGTTCGGCCGCCGAACATGGAAAGGCTTCGGGAGCGCCTTTGGCCTCCGAAAGTCTTATTTGAACGAGCCAAGGTTCGGCCGCCGAAAGTCAAGTTCGGCTGCCGAACATGCATGAGTTTAGGTGGCACATTAGGCTGCCGAAGGTCTTCGACCAGGCCACCTATAAAGGGCCCTCAGATCGGAAATGGGCGAGTTTTCTCCCCATTCTAGAGCTCAGGTGAGTTTTTGTCCTCCCTTGGCCGTTTTCATGTTTTTCTTCATCTCCTTCATGTTTTCATGAGTTCCATGGTTATTTTGAAGAGTTTTCAAGCTTAGATCAAGTTTTGGGAGCTTGGAGCTTTTGGAGCTTGGATTCTCCACACCTCCGAGTTAGACATCACGCATGTAACGACCCCAAAATGGACCGTCACCGGCGCTAGGATTCAGGTCGGCTTAAGGCCGCCAGAACCCGTAGCAAGCCTGCTATACTCTCTGAGTACCTGTAAACCTCATACATGATCATACATTTTCTGTGAAACATAAACTCTTTTCTGAACCAAGGCTTAACCTGTGCATGCACTATCTCTGTACTCTGTACTCATGTACTCTGTACTCTGTATCCCTGACTAGAGCTTGCTCTAGATGGGTTAACTCATACCTGTTAAGCCTAGTTTTCACATACAAGAAAACATACATACATATACAGATCATGTACAAAACATACATCACTAGGTCAAGCAACAACTATTACATCTCTTTAATATTACATGTCCACTCTAAGCTATTACAGATCTCTTTACTTTTCTTGTACTCTGCTGGACTGTCCCTGTACACTGTACACTGAACCTGCAAAACTGGGGTTAAGGGAGTGGGATGAGCTCTATAGCCCAGTGAGTCGAACAGTAAAACATCTCAGTAAAATATGATCTCATGGAATGCACCATATCACAGACAAGCCACATCAAGAGTAAACCTGTCACCACATAGTCCCAGTAACTCTGTGCCAGGGCGTAGAATCGAGCACCTGGTCTTCCTGTCATATATGTATATGTGTATATAACACCTGTGTACTTACCATTGCCAGGGCGTAGTCAAAGGCTCCTGGACTTTACTATATACCTGCCAGGGCGTAGTCAAAGGCTCCTGGACTTCTCTATACCTGCCAGGGCGTAGTCAAAGGCTCCTGGACTTCCTGTCTGAGACTATTGGATCATTCAGCATTCACTCACATCACCAATTAACGATGCAATGCAACATATTCGTGAATACTAATGCAAGCAACCTATGGCATAAACATGATGCATGAGATATGCTAAAAGCAGTTTGTGGTTCAATTAAAAGTCATCAGTTTAGTTCCACTCACCTCTGGCTATATTGACTGACTAATTCTGCAGGCTCTGAACCTCTGGAGCAGTACTCACTGCTGCTCTCTCTGGTTCCTCTGGTCTGTACCTATACAGATGGACTCAAATGAGGGACCAAACAAACGTAGAAATAACTCTCCTAAACTGCCCCAAGAATCCCCTTAAACTCACTCAACTATCCCTGCAAAGCATGCAAAAGAAAGCTGGACAGGACACTTTCGGCGGCAGGTTCGGCGGCCGAATGTCCTTTCCAGAGACGAAACTCAAGTACCTTCGGCGGCACCTTCGGCGGCCGAATCCCCCAAACAGAGCCGAACATGCAAAAACACTCGGGGGCAAGCTGTGGCAATTAAGCCACCATGCAAGAGGTTCGGCGGCCGAATGAACCTTCGGCTGCCGAACCTGAGTTCCTCCAGAACTCAGCTTCAACGGCAAACCATCTTCTCCTTCCCTTCAACCACTCAAACCAGATATACTCCAACTCCTCAACACACATATACTCACGTATATGATCACAGGGGTCCAAAACTATCTAATAACCCCAAACACCAAATCAAACATAACGCAGAAACATGTATACATGCATAACTCATCAAAACCACTCCTTCTCACTTAAACATGCAGCTCTCTCCCTTAACTTCCATAAAACCTTCAGAAAACACATAAACAGGTTCAAGAGCGTTACTTACCTCCTGTAACAAGAAGATGAACACTCTGAACAAGGGAAACGGATTAACTCTCCTCAAACTCCGCAAACCCTCACACTCGCACAAACGTAGCTTTTTGCTTCAACACATTCACAACCTCAACATATTCTGCATGAGCTGCTTACCCTCAGCAAATAAACCAAGGGAGACGTGGCCAACTTCTGGACATGGTCCGGTGATAACACCTGGCCACAATGCTGACTAAGGGATACATACCTACTGACCAAGCAACTCAGCGTCGGCTGCCAAAGCGCATGCAAATCCATGCAACATTCGGGGGCCGAACTTACCTTCGGAAGCCGAACACTTTCGGCGGCCGAACTTACCTTCGGCGGCCGAACTTGGCTCAACTACCTTAGGTCCTTTCAACTCAAAACTCACTTCTATTACTCTAACACAAATCACACTACTTTAGTAAACCATAAATCCTACCTGGTTTATAGAATTTCGACACCCCGGATTCCACCAACTAACAGGAATTTCGGTGCCGGACTTTAGCCGGGTATTACATTCTCCCCTCCTTAAGAACATTCGTCCTCGGATGTTCCTAAAATAAACAACAATGACAACAAAAGGAGGAAACAAACCTCAAAAGAGATATGGATACTGCTGGAGCATAGACTCTCGCGTCTCCCAGGTGCACTCTTCTAGATTATGGTGGTTCCATAGAACTTTCACCATCGGAATCTCCTTGTTCCTTAGCTGTCTGATCTGCGTGTCCAGAATCCGCACTGGCTGCTCTATATAGGTGAGATCCGTATGAATCTCCACCTCAGGCTCACTCAGAACCTGATTCGGATCTGACACAAACTGTCGTAGCATAGAAACATGAAATACCGGGTGAATTCTCTCCAGAGAAGCAGGTAAATCCAGCTTATACGACACATTTTCGATCCTCTGCAACACTTCAAAGGGTCCAATGTACCGTGGAGCCAATTTACCTTTCTTGCCAAAACGAACCACTCCTTTCATTGGAGACACTTTCAGCAATACCCAATTACCCTCTTGAAATTCTAACTGTTTTCTGCGAACGTCTGCATAACTTTTCTGCCTACTCTGAGCTGTTCTGATTTTCTCTCTGATCATGGGCACCATTCTACTGGTAATGTCTACTAACTCTGGCCCTGCAAGAGCCTTCTCTCCTACCTCTTCCCAGCAAACAGGGGATCTGCACTTCCTCCCATACAAAGCTTCATAAGGAGCCATCCCGATGCTCGCATGATGGCTGTTATTGTAGGCAAACTCCACCAAAGGTAGATGCTGCCTCCAAGAACCGCCAAAGTCTAACACACATAGTCAAAGCATATCTTCTATGGTCTGGATGGTCCTTTCTGACTGTCCATCAGTCTGTGGGTGGAAAGCAGTACTAAAATCTAATCTCGTGCCCATCGCACTTTGCAGACTCCGCCAAAAGCGGGAGGTAAACTGAGGTCCTCTGTCTGAAACTATAGACACTGGAACTCCATGTAATCTCACTATCTCATCCAGATAGACCTGTGCCAACTTATCCACAGAATAGTTACTCCGTACTGGAAGAAAATGAGCAGATTTCGTGAGTCTGTCCACAATCACCCATATCGAGTCTATCCTGTTGGACGCTACTGGTAAACCCACTACAAAATCCATGGCTATGTTCTCCCATTTCCACTCTGGAATCGGTAATGGGTTAAGCATTCCGGCTGGTTTCTGATGCTCTAATTTCACCCTCTGACAAACCTCACAGGCTGTCACGAACTGCGCCACTTCTTTCTTCATAGCTGGCCACCAATAGACCCTTTTCAGATCCTGATACATCTTGGTGGTTCCTGGGTGAACACTATACCTCGCATTATGAGCTTCCCTCATAATGTCTTCCTTCACACTGCCCCTATCTGGTACACAAAGTCGACTCCCATAGCGAAGGATCCCTTTGCTGTCAAATCTGAATTCTACACCATTGCCTGACTGAACAGTCCTGGCAATTTTCATCAACTCAGGGTCCTCATGCTGTCTCTGAGCTATCTGCTCCAGAAACACAGGTGTCACTCTCATCTGTGCTATTAACGCACCTGTACCAGACAACTCTAGCTGTAAGCCCTCATCAAAGAGCTTATAAAGCTCCATCACAACTGGTCTCCGCTCTGCTGCTATATGGGATAAACTGCCTAGTGACTTCCGGCTTAGGGCGTCTGCGACAACATTCGCCTTACCCGGATGATACTGGATTTTACAATCATAATCACTGAGCAATTCGACCCACCTTCTCTGCCGCAAATTCAGCTCTCTCTGACTTAAGATGTACTGTAAACTCTTGTGATCGGTGAAGATCTCGCATTTAACCCCGTAGAGGTAATGCCGCCACATCTTAAGTGCAAAGATAACTGCTGCCATCTCTAGGTCATGGGTAGGGTAATTCAACTCGTGCTTCTTCAACTGTCTAGAAGCATAAGCTATTACTTTATCACTCTGCATCAATACACAACCCAATCCCACTCGAGATGCATCACAGAACACTGTGAACTCGTCATTACTGACAGGCAGAGCTAACACTGGTGCTGTTGTCAATCTCCTCTTGAGCTCCTCAAAGCTCTCTTCACACTGGTCTGACCAGATAAACGTCTGGTTCTTCTGCGTCAATTTGGTCATAGGAGCTGCTATCTTTGAGAAGTTCTGAACGAACCTCCTGTAGTAACCTGCCAGTCCCAGAAAGCTTTTAATCTCAGTCACTGTCGTGGGTCTGGGCCAGTTAGCTACAGCCTCGATCTTCTTGGGGTCTACCTCAATACCCTCTGCTGATACCACATGTCCCAAGAAGGCAATGCTCCGTAACCAAAACTCACACTTCGAGAACTTGGCATATAAACCATGTTCTCTCAGTGTCTGCAGAATGATCCTCAGATGCTGGGCATGCTCCTCTGCATCTCTGGAATACACTAAGATATCATCGATAAATACAATGACAAAGTGATCCAGAAACTCACTGAATACTCTATTCATGAGATCCATAAATGCTGCAGGGGCGTTAGTCAACCCGAACGGCATCACTAAGAACTCATAATGCCCATATCTGGTCCAGAAAGCTGTTTTAGGCACATCTGCCTCTTTGACTCTCAACTGATGATACCCAGATCTCAGATCTATTTTCGAGAAACAACCTGCTCCAGCTAGCTAGTCAAATAGATCATCAATCCGAGGTAAGGGATACCTATTCTTGATAGTGACCTTGTTCAACTGTCTGTAGTCGATACAAAGTCTAAGGGATCCATCCTTCTTTCTGACAAAGAGCACTGGAGCACCCCAAGGTGAGGTACTAGGGCGGATGAAACCCTTATCTACCAAGTCCTGCAACTGTTCTTTCAACTCTGTTAACTCAGCTGGCGCCATCCTGTAGGGAGGAATAGAGATAGGTCTGGTACCTGGCAGTAATTCAATTTCAAACCCTATCTCCCTATCAGGTGGTAGTCCTGGCAAATCGTCTGGGAACACATTGAGAAACTCTCGAACTACTGGTACTGTGGCTGGTTCCCTCACCTGACTGTCTAGCTCTCTCATATGAGCTAGAAACCCCTGACAACCCCTCCTAAGCAAACGACGAGCCTGAAGGGCTGAAATCAGACCTCTGGGTGTACCTCTCCTGTCTCCTCTGAAGACACACTCTGACCCATCCTGGTCTCTGAGACTCACTAGTTTCTCTCGACAGTCCAACGTAGCACTATATGTAGATAACCAATCCATCCCTAGAATGACATCAAAATCCGTCAAATCTAGAACCACAAGGTCAGCTGGAAGGTATCTACCCTCAATAAACACTGGACTGAAACGACAGACTGACACTGACACTGCCACTGATGGGTCACATCTAGGTCCACTGACCCAGAGAGGATACTCTAACTCAGAACTGATCAAACCCAATCGCTCTATGGCTCTCGAAGCAATAAAGGAATGAGAAGCACCGGGGTCCATCAAAGCATACACATCTGAACACCCAATGATGAGCTTACCTGACACCACTGTGTTCGACGTGTTAGCCTCCTCCTATGTCACTGTGAAAATCCGTGCTGGGGCTACCGGATTTCCACCTCGGGAACCTGCTGCTGAAGTAGAGGCTACCCCTCTCCCTCTACCTCTGCCACTAGTCTGAGGCATGACTGGAGCTGCTGGCCGTACAACTGGCTGTACCACACTGCCTGAACTCATCTGCTGGAATGGTGCAAAAGTCATCTGCGGACAATCCCGAGCAATATGCCCTTCCTGTCCACAGCGAAAACAAGCTGTAGATCCCAACCGACAAACTCCTCCATGTGGTTTTCCGCATCGTCTACAGACTGGAGCTGTGCCAGAGCTTGCGCCACTACCTATTCCCAGACCTGACTTGACTTTACTCCAGAACCCTTTCCTTGTTCCTTTCGCTCTATCCCATCTTTTACTGCTTGGTGTGGGGGCTTTAGAACCCGAAGCCTGTGCCTTTGACTGTTTCTGAATATTGGCACTAGCTTCCATTTTCCTGGCTGCGTCTACTATGGTATGGAAACTCTCCTTTTCTGCTGGAAGAATCAAGGAAGCATACCTAGGATGCAGTCTCATAGTATATCTCCTTGCTTTCTTCTGATCAGTATCATAGGCTTGACCCACATACTGGAGCAGATCCAGGAACTTATCTGTGAATTCATCAACACTCATCTCATCTGTCTGTCTTAACTGTTCAAATTCAATTACTTTCATCTCCCTCGAACTGTCAGGAAAAGCCCACCCTGCAAACTCATTGGCGAACTCTCCCCATGACATGCTGTCCATTCTAGGCTCCACATAATGCTTAAACCATTCTCTGGCTTTCTTGCATTTTAATGTGAAACCTGCCATCTCAATGGCTCTCCTATCATCTGCTCCCAATTCACTAGTTATCATCCTAACTGCTCTGAGGTAATCAAATGGATCATCTCCCGTGTTGTATTTAGGAGCATCCAATTTCAAGTATTCCGTCATTTGGACTTTACCTCCAGATAAGCTAGGTTCATGTCTGTCAACAACAGGGGCTACTGGTTCTGGTGGCAGTACTGGTTCATTTGGCTCTAGGTGTGCTGCACTTGGATGGGTAGGGGAAGAGGGATACATAGGATATGGTGGATAATAAGGATAAGGCATATAAGGAGGATATGGCACAAAACTCGAGTACTCCGACATACCTCCCATCGGATACTCTGGATAGCCAAAACCTGAGGTCTGAGCACCTCCCTGCGACTCTCCCATACCTTCCTCAAAACTGCCTATACCCATGCTGTCATCTCTAGACTGATCAATCTCCATAGCTTCCCTCCTTTCCTCTGATCCTCCCCTAGCTATTCCTCTTCTGCTCTCGTCGACAGACCTTCTAGGGTCTATTGACGTACCTTCCCTGCTAGATCTCTGAGACCTTGCCCTTGGCAAAGCAGGAGGACGAGCAGCTGGTCTCTCATTCTCTGGTGGGACTCCAGTCAATCGAGCTGATCGACGAGTTCCTCGCATCTTTACTCTGGAAACACAACATATAACATAGCACTTTAGCACATAAACATCACATAGCACTCATACACATGCACCACTCATGGCATATCATAACAGATAGGACTCAAGACCCTATCCTAGTGGATATGATTTCCTATTGTGCTTGACCACTTCTAACCTGTCTGAGCCCAACACTGACTCTATAGGTCCGATCATGTGAACCTAGGGCTCTGATACCAATCTGTAACGACCCCAAAATGGACCGTCACCGGCGCTAGGATTCAGGTCGGCTTAAGGCCGCCAGAACCCGTAGCAAGCCTGCTATACTCTCTGAGTACCTGTAAACCTCATACATGATCATACATTTTCTGTGAAACATAAACTCTTTTCTGAACCAAGGCTTAACCTGTGCATGCACTATCTCTGTACTCTGTACTCATGTACTCTGTACTCTGTATCCCTGACTAGAGCTTGCTCTAGATGGGTTAACTCATACCTGTTAAGCCTAGTTTTCACATACAAGAAAACATACATACATATACAGATCATGTACAAAACATACATCACTAGGTCAAGCAACAACTATTACATCTCTTTAATATTACATGTCCACTCTAAGCTATTACAGATCTCTTTACTTTTCTTGTACTCTGCTGGACTGTCCCTGTACACTGTACACTGAACCTGCAAAACTGGGGTTAAGGGAGTGGGATGAGCTCTATAGCCCAGTGAGTCGAACAGTAAAACATCTCAGTAAAATATGATCTCATGGAATGCACCATATCACAGACAAGCCACATCAAGAGTAAACCTGTCACCACATAGTCCCAGTAACTCTGTGCCAGGGCGTAGAATCGAGCACCTGGTCTTCCTGTCATATATGTATATGTGTATATAACACCTGTGTACTTACCATTGCCAGGGCGTAGTCAAAGGCTCCTGGACTTTACTATATACCTGCCAGGGCGTAGTCAAAGGCTCCTGGACTTCTCTATACCTGCCAGGGCGTAGTCAAAGGCTCCTGGACTTCCTGTCTGAGACTATTGGATCATTCAGCATTCACTCACATCACCAATTAACGATGCAATGCAACATATTCGTGAATACTAATGCAAGCAACCTATGGCATAAACATGATGCATGAGATATGCTAAAAGCAGTTTGTGGTTCAATTAAAAGTCATCAGTTTAGTTCCACTCACCTCTGGCTATATTGACTGACTAATTCTGCAGGCTCTGAACCTCTGGAGCAGTACTCACTGCTGCTCTCTCTGGTTCCTCTGGTCTGTACCTATACAGATGGACTCAAATGAGGGACCAAACAAACGTAGAAATAACTCTCCTAAACTGCCCCAAGAATCCCCTTAAACTCACTCAACTATCCCTGCAAAGCATGCAAAAGAAAGCTGGACAGGACACTTTCGGCGGCAGGTTCGGCGGCCGAATGTCCTTTCCAGAGACGAAACTCAAGTACCTTCGGCGGCACCTTCGGCGGCCGAATCCCCCAAACAGAGCCGAACATGCAAAAACACTCGGGGGCAAGCTGTGGCAATTAAGCCACCATGCAAGAGGTTCGGCGGCCGAATGAACCTTCGGCTGCCGAACCTGAGTTCCTCCAGAACTCAGCTTCAACGGCAAACCATCTTCTCCTTCCCTTCAACCACTCAAACCAGATATACTCCAACTCCTCAACACACATATACTCACGTATATGATCACAGGGGTCCAAAACTATCTAATAACCCCAAACACCAAATCAAACATAACGCAGAAACATGTATACATGCATAACTCATCAAAACCACTCCTTCTCACTTAAACATGCAGCTCTCTCCCTTAACTTCCATAAAACCTTCAGAAAACACATAAACAGGTTCAAGAGCGTTACTTACCTCCTGTAACAAGAAGATGAACACTCTGAATAAGGGAAACGGATTAACTCTCCTCAAACTCCGCAAACCCTCACACTCGCACAAACGTAGCTTTTTGCTTCAACACATTCACAACCTCAACATATTCTGCATGAGCTGCTTACCCTCAGCAAATAAACCAAGGGAGACGTGGCCAACTTCTGGACATGGTCCGGTGATAACACCTGGCCACAATGCTGACTAAGGGATACATACCTACTGACCAAGCAACTCAGCGTCGGCTGCCAAAGCGCATGCAAATCCATGCAACATTCGGGGGCCGAACTTACCTTCGGAAGCCGAACACTTTCGGCGGCCGAACTTACCTTCGGCGGCCGAACTTGGCTCAACTACCTTAGGTCCTTTCAACTCAAAACTCACTTCTATTACTCTAACACAAATCACACTACTTTAGTAAACCATAAATCCTACCTGGTTTATAGAATTCCGACACCCCGGATTCCACCAACTAACAGGAATTCCGGTGCCGGACTTTAGCCGGGTATTACAACGCAACCCTCGATCTTCAAGAGGTAAGTGTGGATCTATGCTTTCTTTTACGTTTCATGAAGTTTTAAGTAAGTTTTAAGAGGTTTTAATGGTTAAGTATGGGTAGATATGCATGTTAGGCTTTTTGTGGCTTTTTATGCCCAATGTATGTTATGTGAGGTTTGTGTTGAGGAGTTTATGTTAGTTTATGCTCCTTTATGCATGTGGGAGAGAGTATGCATGATTGGGAGAGAGTATGTGAGGATTTGGGTTGTTTTGATGGTTTTGGCCTATGTGGGTCATAAGCTATCTATGTATATTTTGATGTTGTTTCCGGAGTTTAATCAAGTTGTTAAGCTCCTTTGTGCATGGTTAAAGGTTTATGCATATTTTGGTAAAGTTGGGTGCTTGTTTTGGGGGTGTTTGGAAGGTTTGGGAGGCTTGAATGCATGAGAAGCTGAGTTCTGCCCTTCTGGGAAGAACTCAGGTTTGGCCGCCGAAAGGGCTTTCGGCCGCCGAACCTGCCTTTGGATGCATGGTTTGGCCGCCTAACCTTGCCCCCGAAAGTTGAGTTTTGGCTTGAAAGCAGACTTTCGGCCGCCGAAGGAAGGTTCGGCCGCCGAAAGTGCCTGACTTTCGTCTCTGGAGAAGGACTTTCGACCGCCGAAGGTGCCGCCGAAAGTGCCTTGTCCAGCCTTTTCATGGTTGTTTTCTATGCATGTTTAAGTGATGTTTTAAGGAGTTTTTGGGTAGTTGTTTATGAGTTGTTTAGAGTGTGTTGGCACCTCATTCGAGTCCACCTGTGTAGGATCGGACCCGAGGGACCGAGGAGGCCATCAGTATTAGCAGTTGCAGAGTCAGTCCAGCGTCTGCCAGAGGTGAGTAGAACTAAACTTAATCTTTTATTGTACGGAATTCAAATGCCTAAAGCATGTTCACGCATCATGTTTATATGTAATAGGTTGATTGCACTAGTTACACGAATATGACGCATTGCATTATTTATTGTTGATGTGGATGGACCAAGGCGACCCCAATAGCCCATGTTATGTATGAAAGACCTGGGTAAGTCCCTTCGTGGGCCAGGCACTATGTTATGTATGAAAGACCTGGGTAAGTCCCTTCATGGGCCAGGCACTATGCAGAGGGAGTTTTGGTGGTCATGTCCGTCTGTTATGTGGAATGTTTGTGCTGTGACGCATTTCATAAAAGCATGTAATTAATGAATCGTTTTCTTTATTTCTACTCATTGGGCTTTTTAGCTCACCCCTCTCCCCTAACCCCAGTGTTGCAGGTTTGAGGTTGATCGGGAAGTCTCAAGAGTAAAGGTTTTGCTTATGTAATAGTATTAGCTTAGTACTTTTAGTGTGGACATGTATTATAAATTGATATAATGATTTGTAAGAGAATGTAATGTAAAGTTAAGTGGAGTTATGTTTATGGTTTAGTACTGTGCTTGGCCCTGAGACTTGGTTAGTCCCTGTTTAATACATGATGAATGTTATGCTAGATGTTGAGTTGTGTTTGAACTAATCTTGTGGCATGTGTTGTTTACCACGCTATGTTAATTGATGAGGACCTTAGTGGAGGTCTTATGTGTGTGGTTTGATGCATGCACAGGTTATGTTCTAGTTCCTTGGATGTAATCCCAGCTTGATGTATGTTATGTTGACCCAGCTAGAGTTTTGATGAGGGCTCTAGTAGGAGATCCTTTTATGTTTTCAGTTATGTCGCATACAGGTCAGGCTCGGTTTGTACATCAGATGTTTGAGTTTTTATGTTAAAGTTTCGATCATGTATGGGATTTGACCAGGTGATAGGAGGCATGTTTGGCTTGCTACGGGTCCCGGCGGCCTTAAGCCGATCTGGATCCTAGCGCCGGTGGCGGTTCGGGCCGTTACGGTAGGGTATCGATTTTCAGGTCATTACAGAGTGGTATCAGAGCTTTGGGCCTCGAGAGTACGGTGTGTTGCACATCGGAAAGAGGTTGGTTTAGAGGTCATAGAAGGGCAAGCACAGTAGGAAGAATCATGTCCACTAGGATAGGATGTAGGGTCCTGTCTTGTATGATGATGATGTGAGATGCCATGATTTTATGCATGGGCATTAATGTTATGTATGATATGTTATGTATGATATGCTATGTATGTTGCAGGTTCATGTGTTTTCATATGAACCGTATGATGCTAATGATTGATTGTATGCTTGTGTGTTGTTCTTCAGAGGAGCCAGAATGCGAGGTGCTCGTCGATCTGTGGAATCGACTAGAGTTCCATCTGAGAGGGAAGGTATGGACACCTTTCCCCCTGCTCTGCCAAGAGCGCAGTCGTGGGGAGTCGGCAGATGGGGAACATCAAGGGACCCTGGAAGGTCTTTTGATGTAAGCAGAGAAGGGATGGCTCCAAGAAGGATGTCAGTTAGTGCGAGAGAAGTGGAGATGGATGTTCAGAGAAGATATGTCAGTTTGGGAGTCAGAGTACCAGAAGAAGGTATGGGAGATTCTCAGGAGAATGCTCAGACTCAGGATTCCAGAATCTCAGGTTCAGGAGGGATTGATCCCTCCACTCTGAGTACAGCCTCCACGAAAAGCAAGAAGTGGGGCAGAACCCTGAGGGGGAAGAAGAAGAAGTTGTGGAGTCGGTTGAAGTCTAGTCTGGGATTAGGTGGTGGTTCGAGCTCTGGCTCAGGCAGTTCAAGATGCTTGAGGTACGGAAGGCCGCACAAGGGAGTCTGCCGTTATGGGACTAATCTATGTTACAGGTGCGGACAGGAGGGGCACATAGCACGTGAGTGTCCCACTGCGCCCAGGTTGGCTCCGTCCCAACAAGCAGCTTCAGGTAGAGCAGCTCAGCCAGTAGCTCCACCCGTGTTTCAGGTTAGTGGTCAAGGCAGAGGAAGAGGGTCAGCCCCTCATTCCTCAGGTTTCCGTGAAGAAGGTCCATCAGCTCCAGCTCGGATCTTCACCCAAGCTCAGCAGGAGGCAGACACATCGAACATGGTGGTGTCAGGTACGCTCACTTTTGAATGTTCTGATGTGTATGTTTTTGTGAACCCTAGTGTTTTTCTCTTTCTTTAGTTGCTCTAGGAGCCGTCGAGAGGTTGAGTTGATAGCTTCGGGGCTAGAGTGTTCTCTTTGGGTCAGTGGACTCACGTGTGATCCATCTGTGGCAGAGTCAGTCTGCCGGTTCAGTTCTGTGACAGTGAGGGTAGATGCCTTCCACCCGACTTTGAGGTCCTAGACTTGACTGTCTAGACGTCAATCGAGGGATGGATTGGTTTCTGCTCGTGGTGCTATCTTGGTTTATAGAGACAAGGTAGTCAAGTTCAGAGGACAGGATGGGTCAGAGGTGGTCTCCTGAGGGAACATAGTAGGGATGCCTAGAGGTTTGATGTCAGCCTATCAGGTTCGTAGGGTACGTAGGAGGGGTTGTCAGAGGGTTCTAGCTCTTGTTTGAGAGTTTTGCAGTCAGGTCAGGGAACCAGTCTTAGTGGTAATAGTTAGAGAGTTCTTAGTTGTTTTCCCAGGCGAGTTGTCAGGTTTACCACCTGTCAGGGAGTTAAAGTTTGGAATGGAGGTGGTACTTGGTACCAGGACCATTTCTTTCCTTCCCTATAGGATGGCGCCTGCGTAGAGAGAGGTAGTAGTCAGAGTAGAGGCGAGACTTAGTAGACAGGGGTTTTATCCGACCTAGTACCTCACCCTGGGTTGTTCCAGTGTGGTGGTGGGAAAAGAAGGATGAATCCTCGAGACTTTGTAACAACTGTAAGCAGTTGACCAAGGTCACTACCAAGAGCAAGTATTCCCATGCAGGATGGATGATCTATTGGGACAGCTAGTAGGAGCTGGTTATTTTCCAAGATAGGTCTGAAATCCGGGTACTACCTGTGAGAGTTAGAGTTAGTTTTGGGTCAGATGTGAGAAGAAGCCAATCAGTGAAGATGGAGAGAAAGAGTAAGGATCAGAGAAGCGCAGCGGAAGCTAGTGGAGTTTAGGAGTAGGTTGGGTACTGCTAAGGTGTTTCTTTTGGTAAGGGTGATTTCCTATGGAGAGGATCCATTCGGATTTCTATGTTCCTGTATTATGGAAGCTCGTGTCAGATCCAAGTGAGGTTCTTAAAGAACCAGAGGTGGAGATCTCAAGGGATCTCACCTATGTTGAGCAGTTAGTGCGGATCATGGACACACAAGTCAAGAAGTTGAGGAACAAGGAAATCCCGATGGTGAAAGTTTTTGAAAATCACCACTGGATGGTAGTGAGTGTTTGGGAGACCCGGGAGTTTATACTCCAGCAGTGCCTGTGTCTCTCTTTTAGGAGAGAGGTTTTAAGTTTTGCATGCTTGGTTGCTTGCTTGTTTATGTATGATTGATGCTTTGATTTGAGATGCTTGTTTGTTTGAGGAACATTCGGGGACGAATGTTCTTAAAGGGGGGAAGAATGTAATACCCGGCTAGATTTCGGCATCGGAATCCCTACCTTTCGACGGAATCTCCGTTGGAATCTGGAATTTCTGAAGATGCCAGAGGCTTCTAGAGGGGTAAAATGTGTTTTCTAAAAGGTTTTTACTGATTTCATGGTTTTAAATGAAAAAGAATTGAGTTTTAAAAAGAAAAGACCAAGGAGGCATTTGCCAGGTTCGGCCGCCGAAAGTGAAGTTCGGCGGCCAAACATGGAAAGGCTTCGGAAGTGCCTTTGGCCTCCGAAAGTCTTGTTTGAACGAGCCAAGGTTCGGCCGCCGAAAGTCAAGTTCCGCCGCCGAACATGCATGAGTTTAGGGGGCACGTTAGGCTGCCGAAGGTCTTCGACCAGGCCACCTATAAAGGGCCCTCAGATCGGAAATGGGCGAGTTTTCTCCCCATTCTCGAGCTCAGGTGAGTTTTTGTCCTCCCTTGGTCGTTTTCATGTTTTTCTTCATCTCCTTCATGTTTTCATGAGTTCCATGGTTATTTTGAAGAGTTTTCAAGCTTAGATCAAGTTTTGGGAGCTTGGAGCTTTTGGAACTTGGATTCTCCACACCTCCGAGTTAGAGATCACGCAACCCTCGATCTTCAAGAGGAAGTGTGGATCTATGCTTTCTTTTACGTTTCATGAAGTTTTAAGTAAGTTTTAAGAGGTTTTAATGGTTAAGTATGGGTAGATATGCATGTTAGGCTTTACGTGGCTTTTTATGCCCAATGTATGTTATGTGAGGTTTGTGTTGAGGAGTTTATGTTAGTTTATGCTCCTTTATGCATGTAGGAGAGAGTATGCATGATTGGGAGAGAGTATGTGAGGATTTGGGTTGTTTGGATGGTTTTGGCCTATGTGGGTCATGAGCTATCTATGTATGTTTTGATATTGTTTCTGGAGTCTAATCAAGTTGTTAAGCTTCTTTGTGCATGGTTAAAGGTTTATGCATGTTTTGGTAAAGTTGGGTGCTTGTTTTGGGGGTGTTTGGAAGGTTTGGGAGGCTTGAATGCATGAGAAGCTGAGTTCTGCCCTTCTGGGAAGAACTCAGGTTCGGCCGCCAAAAGGGCTTTCGGCCGCCGAACCTGCCTTTGGATGCATGGTTTGGCCGCCTAACCTTGCCCCCGAAAGTTGAATTTTGGCTTGAAAGCAGACTTTCGGCCGCCGAAAGTACCTGACTTTCGTCTCTGGAGAAGGACTTTCGACCGCCGAAGGTGCCGCCGAAAGTAC
This sequence comes from Manihot esculenta, assembly GCF_001659605.2. NCBI lineage: Eukaryota > Viridiplantae > Streptophyta > Magnoliopsida > Malpighiales > Euphorbiaceae > Manihot > Manihot esculenta. The sequence continues at coordinate 3,220,995 of NC_035170.2, forward strand.
CCGAGTTTCGTCTCTGGAGAGAGGGTTCGGCCGCCGAAAGTGCCCTGTCCAGCCTTTTCATGGTTGTTTTCTATGCATGTTTAAGTGATGTTTTAAGGGGTTTTTGGGTAGTTGTTTATGAGTTGTTTAGAGTGTGTTGGCACCTCATTCGAGTCCACCTGTGTAGGATCGGACCCGAGGGACCGAGGAGGCCATCAGTATTAGCAGTTGCAGAGTCAGTCCAGCGTCTGCCAGAGGTGAGTAGAACTAAACTTAATCTTTTATTGCACGAAATTCAAATGCCTAAAGCATGTTCACGCATCATGTTTATATGTAATAGGTTGATTGCACTAGTTACACGAATATGACGCATTGCATTATTTATTGTTGATGTGGATGGACCAAGGCGACCCCAATAGCCCATGTTATGTATGAAAGACCTGGGTAAGTCCCTTCGTGGGCCAGGCACTATGTTATGTATGAAAGACCTAGGTAAGTCCCTTCGTGGGCCAGGCACTATGTTATGTATGAAAGACCTGGGTAAGTCCCTTCATAGGCCAGGCACTATGCAGAGGGAGTTTTGGTGGTCATGTCCGTCTGTTATGTGGAATGTTTGTGCTGTGACGCATTTCATAAAAGCATGTAATTAATGAATCGTTTTCTTTATTTCTACTCATTGGGCTTTTTAGCTCACCCCTCTCCCCTAACCCCAGTGTTGCAGGTTTGAGGTTGATCGGGAAGTCTCAAGAGTAAAGGTTTTGCTTATGTAATAGTATTAGCTTAGTACTTTTAGTGTGGACATGTATTATAAATTGATATAATGATTTGTAAGAGAATGTAATGTAAAGTTAAGTGGAGTTATGTTTATGGTTTAGTACTGTGCTTGGCCCTGAGACTTGGTTAGTCCCTGTTTAATACATGATGAATGTTATGCTAGATGTTGAGTTGTGTTTGAACTAATCTTGTGGCATGTGTTGTTTACCACGCTATGTTAATTGATGAGGACCTTAGTGGAGGTCTTATGTGTGTGGTTTGATGCATGCACAGGTTATGTTCTAGTTCCTTGGATGTAATCCCAGCTTGATGTATGTTATGTTGACCCAGCTAGAGTTTTGATGAGGGCTCTAGTAGGGGATCCTTTTATGTTTTCAGTTATGTCGCATACAGGTCAGGCTCGGTTTGTACATCAGATGTTTGAGTTTTTATGTTAAAGTTTCGATCATGTATGGGATTTGACCAGGTGATAGGAGGTATGTTTGGCTTGCTACAGGTCCCGGCGGCCTTAAGCCGATCTGGATCCTAGCGCCGGTGGCGGTTCGGGCCGTTATGGTAGGGTATCGGTTTTTGGGTCGTTAAACCAACACTGCCATGGTCTTATGTCCTAATCTTACTAACGGATAGGAAACTCTGACGAAACTATTTTTATCCAAGCCTAACTTGTTAAAAACATTTAAGATGAGAAATTTAACTGAACTATCTGTATACTTCAATACTCACCTTATTTTGTACCTCTTCAAGAGGATCTTGACGACCAGTGGGTCATTTTGAAAGAATCTGATCGCTTTATCTACAGGGTCGGACCTTACCTCCTTCTTGGCCCATGATTCATGTTTAACTAATAGGACGTCTTCTGTTATACGCTTATTTTTTTTATCTTTGCCTTTATAAGGTCTTTCCGCAATGACGTATGCAATTCCAGCCATTTCAATAGATTAAGAGGAGAGATTCCTTTTTCAAAGTGAAAAGAAACAAGAGACCGATTTTAATAGAGAATTCAATGGGTCTCCCTATAACGGAACCAAATAATATAACCAGAAAGTAGAGTTATACTGTGATTGGCTAGACCTGCAAAAAAGAGAATATGAGATGGTGGGTACCCACAGTAGCCACTCCGACACTCAAGTTAGTATACTGGAGAAGAGAGTAAATGCAACGAATGACTTAGAACTTTAGTGTAAGAGAATAACGTATGTTTGTCTCAGTGATTTCTCTCATTTTATACTGTAAGAAAATGAAGATAAATATAATATTTCTTGATAATCTAGTGAAGATATGACTGACTGCTTGATAAGAGATATTACCAACTAATAGGTCGATGATCCCTCGATTACAGATATAATGGAGATATGCTGGATTGTGTGTGATAACAATAACTTAGTGCCGAAACTCGTCCTATTCATGGAAGGGTGAAACTTAGTGATAAATCAGATGTTAAAATATTTCGGACCGTGTTTCCTACTTATCATATTATTGTCCCGTTGATTTATTTTGTGGTAACAATTTATAGTTTAATTTGAGCGATTTTTGTATAGCATCGATCATAAATAGCTATTTCGAGATTTTCCATAGCCAGGTAGAGATTATAAACAATATTGGTACAGGTAATACATTAAAATAAGATAATAATAATAATAATAATAATAATAATAATAATAATAATAATTAATGTAATTTTTAAAATGTTACAATAATTATAATTTTGAAGAAAAATATATGATGAAATTAAAAAAATAACAATGATATCAATATTTTTATTTTATTAATATCTATCTTTGAGAATCTAAAATTAAGTTTATTGTCAAAATTTTTTATGTAAAATTTAAGTGTTAATTTATTTCCTAAATCTTAATCCTCCACTATAAGTAATTTATTTTATAAAAAATTAATTTAAATAAAATTTTATAAAATGATATAGGATTTTTTTATTTGAAAATAAAAAATTTATAAATTAAGAAAATTCTTTCATTATAAATAAATAAATTAATAAAAATTAAATTAAATTAAATTAAATTTTTATCAATTTTTTTCATTCGAAATGGAGAGTAAATAATTTTTTTATTAGTAGAATAATTATTTTAAAAAATATTTATTTTGTAAAAGAAGTGATATATATTATTCATAAATTTATTATTTTGTCCACGTTTAACCATTCATTCGGTTCCTACGTGTTCATCGTATGATTTAAACAAGAGTCTATTTAATTTTATCATTGAAGTTGCCGTTAAAAAGTATTTTTTATTCATAATAACATTAAAAATAATAAAATAATATATTTTTAACTGTTTTTTCAATTTCATTTAAAATATATATTTTTCAAAACTTTTCAACCTCAATATCAGTCAGATACCAAGTAAATATAGATTTATTCAAATGAAGCTATTTCGAAAATAACAAATTAATGAAAGGTAAATTAAATTAAAAATGTGAACAAATTAAATTCAAGCAAATAATAATTAAATCATACTAATCAAAATAAATCAAATTACATAAAAAAATAAAATTAAATAAATAAATAAAAATTACTTCTGCATCGATTCAATTATACCATATAAATTTTTATTAAATTTATAGACCCGTTAAAACTAAAATATCTAACGAATATTATCGAATGCAAGCATCAAAATTTTTATTAAATCCATAAACTCATCGAAGTATTGCAACAAATTATTAGTACAAAAATTTTAAAAATAAGAATAACCATCCATACATCAATATAAAAAAGAGAATATTGCATAACTCTGCTAAATGAAAGTCGCTGAACGTAATGACATAGTATCAAGATTGAAATTTCCAACATTAAAGTTTTAGAAAATAATATTAAAATTTTTAAAAAATAATATTAAAATAAATTAATAAAAAATAAATATCGAAACAATTTATTATAATTTATTTTTATGTATTTATTTTGACACATCGAATGAGATATGAAGTGCCCACGATTGACTTGTCATTGAGAGCCGTAAAAAATAAAACAAATTTTTTTTTTTATCGAAACGTAACTATACAAAGGTGATCATAATCTTCAAAATTACATATAATGCGGTGAGCGTGGATCGAACACGCGACCTTCAGATCTTCAGTCTGACGCTCTCCCAACTGAGCTATCCCCGCTTGATGTCAATTTAGGAGTTTGTCCTTAAAATCATCGTTATATTAAAATTAAGCACAATGTAATAGTAATATTTTTCCTTTATTAAATTAGAAAAATAAAGGCTATTTTAAAATATGGATGTTTTGGTTTAATGAAGTCAAAATATAAATTTTAACTAATTGAATTTAAAAAAATTAAATATATATGAATACAGAAATATAATTTCTTTTAAGATTGAAAAATGTTAATCTTTCTAATACCCTTAAATAATATATAATTGAATTAAAAATAATTTTTTATTTAGAAAATATATTTTTGTTTGAAATATCAAAAAAATAATTTATAAAAAGCTTCTTATCAAAAGAAAATTAAAGTTGAAGGAAATATGTTTTTTTTTGAAAAAAGAAAAAGAAATATTTTAAAAATTAGGGCATTGATTCATTCCCTTTTTGTCATACATTACATAAATAAGTAAAGATTAAGGCACCGGGAGCTGGAGTAGCTCAGTCGGTTAGAGCGTGTGGCTGTTAACCACAAGGTCGAAGGTTCAACCCCTTCTTCTAGCGTTTACATATAGTTTTTTTCTAAAACAAATTATAATAAATCTTATAATGGGCTGCACACTGCCCTGTAAGTTCTTTTTAATTTTGAGGGCATGTTTTGGGTTAAGGATCCAATGCCCCTTAATGGCTATTGACCCATTACCACATCAACACCATTAGACATAGAGACTAGTTGCCCACTGCCCAATTTCAATTTGGTTGACAAACTCCCAAGATGTGCCCTTGTTCATCTTCATCTTAGTTTTCTCATTACAACTCTTATATGATACAAAAATTTTATTATAGTGATTGATTATGATAAATCTTATATAGGTTTCACTATAATTAATAGTTAAATTTAATCATTCTATATATAATAATTATATATGATGCGATTCGATTTCACATATAACTAAGTCAAGTATTACCGCTGCATCTCTTTTAAAATTTGTCACTTTTTTTTGAGTTTGCATGTGAAGTCATTAGGTATTTTAATCATTGAGTATCCACACTCATAGTAAAAATTTATAATAATATTAAACTTGGAGTAAATTTAGACTTAACATCGTATATAAACATCTTATATTATACTCTATGGAAATGGTCTACAATAACAGTAAATGCTCCAATATTTGAGTATTTAATTGTCTAATAATTAACTAGTTGTTATTAACTGTTTAACTTAGTATTAATGATAATATTTATAATATTTTACTATTTTTAAATTTATAGCAATAGTTATTTTCTTAGTGTATAAATATAAATATAAAATTAACACTCTAAAATCACATCTTTTAAAAAATATAATTTTTAACGTTTAAAATTTATGCATATTCTCTGTTTCCCGTTAACTTTTTCACCAGAGCCACATTAGCAAACTATGTGAGATATTGGACTTCCTTTATTAATCATGTGCTCAAAAGTTTGTCAATCTTTTCTTTGATCACTTTTTGCCTCTCTGATATAATTTTTTTTTTCTTTTATTGAATCGGTTTGACGGTTTTGTCAATAGATAGCTTATAGGTGTGAGAGCGAGATCCACACCTGTTATATCTTTTGGAGACCAAGCGAAAGTCGTTACTCGATTCTTTAGTAACTCTATTAAATGAGTTTTTATTTCATCCGTTAATGCAGTACCGAACCATACCTTTTGTTCTTTACCTAGCTAGATTTTCTCTATCGGGTCTGTTGGCTCTGGCTTTACGTGGGATTTCAGCTTCTCCAGCAAATCGATGGGCATTGCTACTTTCTCAAGGTTTTTTGTTGGATGTCCATAACCTTCTTTAGCCAACTTCAGATTATTTCATACCACGTGTAACAGCCCGGCCCGTATGCACGGCACTGTTACCACTCACGGCCCAGGGCTATCCCTCGCCTGGCCTCTTGCCACCTCGGGCTTTCCACTGGCGTCGTGAGCAGCTCTTAACATCCCTTCACCCTCACGGGTTCCAGGCAGGATTTGTCCCTCGGGGGAGCCATTACGGCCCGCCCTAGCCCGAGTGGATTTGGCCCAATTCCTTCCTCTGGGAATTAGGTCGCCTCCCCCACTGCTCGAACCCTTGACCTCCCACTTTAAGGGAATAGTCTGGTGAGAGTGAGTACCAGTCGGCCAAGGTGAGTCTCCGCCGCTCCTCCCTCAATCTTGAGTGTTTTCCCTAGATCTTTCATGGTTTTCACGAGTTTTAACTTCTATTTTGAAGATTTGTGAGCAAAGAGCAAGTTTTGGGTGCTTGGAGGTTCAAGGAGCTCAATCTCTTCATCTCCAAGCTAGGATCGTCTTCCCTCTCATTTCTTCAAGAGGTAAGCTCGGATCCACCCTTATTATGTGTTCTAGATAAGTTTTATGCAAGATCTAAGGGTAGAAATGCATGCTAGGGTATATGTTGAGTTATGGGTATATTTATAGATGTTTTGAACAATGTGTGTTGTTTGAGTATGTTTGAAGTGTTGTAGATGGGGTATATGCATGTTTGAGGCCCCTAGGAACTTGTATGCATGCTTTGGTTGAAAAATATGCATGTTTGGAAGGTTTGGAGGCGAAATGTGCTAAGGGAGCCAAGTTTCTGCCCTTTGGCAGAAACCAGGTTCGGCAGCCGAAGGTACTTTCGGCCGCCGAACATGGCTGGGGAGGCAGGCCTTTCGGCTGCCGAAGTTGCCCCCGAAAAGAGACTTTCGTCTCTGTCTGGCACTTTCGGCCGCCGAAGGTGCCGCCGAACCTAGCTGAGTTTCGTCTCTGTCCAGGACTTTCGGCCGCCGAAAGTGCCCTGTTCAGCCATTTCATGCATATTTTCTGTGATGTTTTCATGATGTTTTAGGGGGTTTTTGGGGGATATATTAGAGTCATGTTTATATATGTTTGGTCCCTCATTAGAGTCCACCTGTGTAGGTTCGGACCCGAGGAACCGAGGACCCCAGCAGTGAGTTCAGCTGCTTCGGTATTGTTAGAGTCAGCCAGAGGTGAGTGGAACTAAACTCAATCTTTTAAATTAAATGTTTTATCATGTCTCATGCATCATGATTATGCAATAGGATGATTGCATTAGTTTTCACGAATATGCCGCATTGCATAAATTGTTGTTGTTGTGGGTGAATGTTGGATGACCCAATTAGTCCAAGACAGGAAGACCAGGACCCCATGCTACGGCCTGGCACAGAGTAAGAAAGACCAGGCCCCAGTCTACAGGCCTGGCACAGAGTAAAACACAGTTATGGGACTCGAAGACCAGGAGCCCAGAGGAGGCCCTGGAAAATGGTAAGTAATGTATGTATGACAGGAAGACCAGGACCCCATGCTACGGCCTGGCACAGAGTTAACTTGGACTATTTGGTGACAAGTTCACCCAACCCTTATGTGAATTGTCTGTGTTATGATGCATTCCATTTGAGCATAGTGTTAATGTGTGTTTACTAGCTCTACTCACTGGGCTTTTAGCTCACCCCTCTCCCTTTTCCCTCAGGCTTACAGGTACAGGATATAGTGCGGGAGTTCGAATAGAGTGAAGAAGTCATGCTTATGTAATAGATAGAAATGGACATGATCAAATTGTAATGTAAAAGTACAGATAGTTATGTAACGAGTTTTATGGATGTTAGTATGTGCTTGACCATAGAATGTTGTATCCCTTTTATACATGATCTTAGAGATTTTGATGATGTTTATGTAAACCAGCTCAACACAGGTTATGTTACCCTTTGAGGGCACAGATGAGATCCCTCAGAGGGATCAAAATTATGTTAATGATATGCACAGGTTGAGTTTGGTTGATGTTCAATGGAAAGAAAAGTTTTAATTTTTAGGCATGTTGTTGATCATGTATGGGATTATACAGGTTTACAGGTTTTATGTTAGGCTTGCTACGGGTCCCGGCGGCCTTAAGTCGACCCGGATCCTAGCGCCGGTAGCGGTCCGATTTTCGGGTCGTTACACCACGACTGTTCCCTTAGAGCTAACAGCTTAAGACATATAGTGCATATGTTAATAACAATACCGTCACAGTTTAGGACTGGCGGCCGAGTATCACTTTATGTATAACTCTTACCTATACTTTTCATCACCCAACACTATGGAGAGGTTATGGTGCCTAATACTACAACGATCTTATATCCTAATTCCACTAACGGATAGAAAACTCTAACGTAACTATTTTTATCCAAATCTAACTTGTTAAAAATATTTAAGATGAGAAGATTAACAGAACTACATGTATCTACCAATACTCACCTTATTCTATATATGTTCAGGAGGATTTTTATGACCAGTGGGTCACTTTGAAAGAATCTAATCGTTTTGTCTGCAGGGTCGAACCTTACCTCCTGCTTGGCCCATGGTTCTTATTCAACTGACAAAAGATCATCTAATACATGTTTATTTTTTTCTTTACCTTTATCAGGTTCTCTCGCATGCAATAACATGTACAATTCCAACCATTTCAAGAGATTGAGAGGAAAGATTTCTTTTTCAGAAAGAAAAGGAATTAGATATCGATTTTAATAGAGAATTTAATAGGTCTTTCGGCAGTGGAACCAAATGATATAACTAGAAAGTAGAGTTGTACTGCGATTGGCTAGACCTGCAAGAAAGAGAATGTGAGGTGGTGGTAGATACTCACGACAGCCACTCTGACGTTCAAATCAGTATAAAGGAGAAGAGAATAAATGTAATAAATGACTTAGAATTTTAGTGTAAGAGAATAACGTACATCTGTCTCTGTGATTGCACTCTTTTTATATTATAAGAAAATGAAGATAAATATAGTATTTCTTAATAATTTAACGTTGATATGACTAACTGCTTGATAAGAGATATTGCCAACTAATAGGTCGATAATTCCGCGATTACAGGCGTAATGGAGATATGTTAGACTGTGCATGATAACGATAATTTAATACCGAGACTTTCCTTATTTATGGAAGAGCGAATCACCGGATGTCAAAATGTTCGGGACTATATTTCCTACTTATCAGATCTTTATCACGTTAAACTATTTTATGACGATAATTCATAAATTAATATGATCAATCTCTGTGTAGCATCAATCATAAATAGCTATTTTGAGATTAATTGTGGCAAGGTAGAGTTTATAAACAATATTGGTACAGGTAATACATTATAAATAAGATGATAATAATAATAATAATAATAATAATAATTAATGTAATTTTTAAAATGTTAAAATAATATGATGAAATTAAAAAAATAACAATGACATCAATATTTTTATTTTATTAATATCTATCTGCTAAGTACATTGAGAATCTAAAATTAAGTTTATTGTCAAAATTCTTTATATAAAATTTAAGTGTTAATTTATTTCCTAAATCTTAATCCTCCACTATAAGTAAATTATTTTATAAAAAATTAATTGAAATAAATATTTATAAAATGATATAAGATTTTTTATTTAAAAATAAAAAATTTATAAATTAAAAAAAAATTTCATTACAAATAAAAAAGTTAATAAAATTAAATTAAATTAAATTAAATTTTTGTCAAATTTTTTCGTTCGAAAGGAAGAGAATAATTTTTTTATTAGTAGAATAATTATTTTAAAAATATTTTATTTTGTAAAAGAAGTGATATATATTTACTCATAAATTTATTATTTTGCCCACGTTTGCCTATTCATTTGGTTCCTACTTGTTCATCGTATGATTAAAACAAGAGTCTGTATAATTTTATTGTTGAAGTTGTTGTTAAAAGTATTTTTTATTCATAATAACATTAAAAATAATAAAAGAATTTATTTTTAACTGTTTTTTCAACTTCATTTAAAATATATATATTTTTTAAAATTTTCAACTTAGCGAGACACCAAGTAAATATGGATTTATTCAAACGAGGCTATTTCGAAAATAACAAATCAATGAAAGGTAAATTAAATAAAAAAATTTGAATAAATTAAATTCAAACAAATAAAAATTAAATCATACTAAATCAAAATAAATTAAATTATATAAAGAATAAAAGAGAATCAAACAGATAAAAACTATTGCATTACATCACAGAAAATTTTATGTAAATCCATTAAAACACTGTTGCAATAAATATTATTACAAATAATCCAAAACAATAATAAAATATCAAACCAACTAAATGCAAGCATTAAAATTTTCATTGGATTCATAAATCTATCGAAGGTGTTGCAAACCATTAGCACAAAAACATAATAATTGATAATTAAAAATAAATTTTAAATTAAAAAAAAAAAAAAAGAGAAAACAGCAATATAAAGCATAGCCTTTGAAAGTAGAAATATATATCCATGTATAAGCACATAAAAGAGAATGTTGCATAACTTAGCCAAACACAAATAGAAATGAAAATTATCAAACGTAATGAAACGGTACTAAAATACTAATATTAATAAAATTATACTCTCTTTAGCATAAAATATGAAACCCTCAAACAAATATAATTTTAAGAAGAAACAGAATCTGAAACCTAATAAAAAAAATAAAATAAAAAAAATAAATAAATATCAGTCACACAATTAGCAAAGACAATCGAATGTCAAATATAAAATCCACTAAAATCTAAATATTTTCTCTCCGAAAAAGAATTGAGAAATAAAACCTACTACAAAAATATATGAAAAATTATCAACTAAAAATGAGATTCTAAAATATAATTCAACTTATCGATCAATGTATTCTTAAATCTAATTCTTTTCTCTCACTTATTCCCTTTTCTTCTCCTTTTTAAGTATTTTTTTTACATATGTTTATAATAACTCATTGAAACAAACATCCATTACCTTTTCTTCAAATGTATTAAATTAATTTATTGAAAAAATATTGGTTGGAAAATGAAGAAAATAATGCATTCATTCATTTTTAGCGGTGGAGCTTGGTATGGCGGCCTTTGTCATGCGAGCCGTAAAAAATAAAACAAATATTTCTTTCATTTTTTTTTTTTGTTCGAAACGTAAATATCACAAAGATGATCATTATCATAAAAAAACATATTATGCGGTGAGCGTGGATCGAACACGCGACCTTCAGATCTTCAGTCTGACGCTCTCCCAACTGAGCTATCCCCGCTTGAGATTCTTTTATTAGTTATATAATTATTATTGTATCAAAATCAAGCACAATGCAATAGTAATATTTTTCCTTTATTAAATTAGAAAAACGAACGCTATTTTAAAATATGGATGTTTTGGTTTAATGAAGTCAAAATATAAATTTAAACTAATTGAATTTAAAAAATTAAATATAAATAGAGAAATATAATTTCTTTTAAGATTGGAAAATGATAATCTTTCTAATACCCTTAGATAATACATAATTGAATTAAAAATAATTTTTATTTAAAAAGTTTTTTTTTTTTTGAAATATCAAAAAATTAATTGATAAAAAGCTACTCATAAAAAGAAAAATAAATTTAAAGGAAATTTTTTTTAAAAAAAGAAAATGTTAAATAAGTAAATATAAGGCATAGTGAGCTGGAATAGCTCAGTCGGTTAGAGCGTGTGGCTGTTAACCACAAGGTCGAAGGTTCAACCCCTTCTTCTAGCGTTTATGTATAATTTTTTTAAAAAAAAAATTATAATAAATCTTATAATGGGCTGGACATTGCCCTATAAGTTCTTTTTAATTTTGAGGGCATGTTTTGGGTTAAGGATCCAATGCCCCTTAATGGCTATTGACCCATTACCACATCAACACTATAGACATAGAGACTAAGTGCCCACTGCCCAATTTCAATTTGTTTGACAAACTCCCAAGATGTGCCCTTGTTCATCTTCATCTTAGTTTTCTCATTACAATTCTTATATGATACAAAAATTTTGTTATAGTGATCGATTATGATAAATCTTATATAGGTTTCAGTTAAAATTTAATCATTATATATATAATAATTATATGCGATACTGATTCAATTTCATGTGTTATCGTTACGTTTTTTTTTAATTAGAGTGATATTTTAATATTTTTTAAAAATTAATTATTTATTTATTTTTTTTGTACTGTTAATATTAATAGTATTTTTTTTCTTTATTTCTCCTTTTAAAATTTTTTCTTATTTCCCTATACAATACTCATCCAAAAGGGTAAACGAAAAACGAGAAACATAAAACATTAGATTATCACATAGTTCGTGATTGTACAACAATGTTTTGCAACATACTTACATCTTCAAGCACATTAGCTCTTTGAGAATCCATTGTCCGAAACACAACCTGTGGAGAAATAGCACTAGTGCGACACACAGGACAATTGGAGTGCGAGTATAGCCACATATCTATACAAGCCATGTGATAAGAGTGCATGCATTCAGGCAACCTACGTAACTCTTCACCTTCTTCAAATTCACTCAAGCAAATTGCACAAGTCTCTTCATCATCCCCAACTAATCCCTTTCCCTTTTGATACTTAAACAATGGGATGAGATTGGCTGTAGAATTCTCCATGCTGCTTGGGTTCTCTCTAGCTTGCGAGTTATGTCCGTGTTGGGAGGTAGCTCGATCTCGGTCTCGGTTTCGGTTGCACCACCCCATGGCTATGCAATGGTAGATTGTGACCACGAGTGCAGCTGAGCCAACTCCGATCAGAAGGACGGTGACTTTGTTGCCGAAATCATCGTCACCTTTGAAGAGAGTTGACATTTGCAAAAAGATGAATTGCTTCATACTTGGGAGATGCAAAATTAAAGTAGGGATAAGTGGTGATAGTTACAATGAAATCATTGTTAATTATGGACAAAATATTATATTTGTAAGAGAAATTTGTATGATGCTTATAACTACAAGATGAGTGTTTTGTCTTGTGTATATTTCGTTGTGTGAATTGACGAATTGCTAGAATATAAATCAAATAATGTTTATATTTCAAGAACGATTGGTCTGGTCTGGTTTGGGTTCTAAGTTCAGCCTAAATTTACTTAGTTGTAGCCCAAACGGGTTTTTACGTGAAATGTTTCTTGTTCCTTTCTAGAGCTGATATTAAAAGCTCACTTAAAAAATAAAAAATAAAAAATAAAAAAGAAGAAGAAGAAAGGCATAGTGAATCCTCTCATTGAGTGTACCACCTTAGATTGCTAATAATTGTAATAAAGGTACATTGGGATTAAAAATTTAAAATTTTTTGATTTGATTTAAATTTTTAAAAATTAATAAAATTATAAATTTTACTATAATTATATCCAATTTTACTATTCAAATTAAAGAAAGTGTGTCTGACTGATATTGTATTACCACATTAATTATTTTATTATATTTATATATCAAACAGGGAAACAAATAAAAAAATTTAAAATTTTTACTATCTTATAATTTAATTTAAATTTTTAAAAATTAATATAATTCAATTCAAAATTATTAATTTGTCCTCCATCACCACTAAATTTTTAAAACTTTATTTTTATATTTTATTCTTATTTTCTTGGTATAAAGAAACCATAACCATTCTTGATATCAAATATAGTATTTATAATTATGTTTAAAATATCAATGATACAATTGAAATTATTTTTTATAATGAATATAATTAAATATATTGTGATGTGCATCTATTAAGATATTTAAAAATAAAAAAATTCAATAAATAAGACATTTATTCTAGTTTCTGTCGAAACTAGAGGTAAATAAAAAGAAAATTGTGATTTTTTACAATAAATTAAATAATAAAAAATAAATAAATAAATTTAGAGATTTTAAATTGAATTGTATTGATTTTTAAATATTTAAATTAAATTATAAAATAATAAAAAGTTTTGAATTTCTTATATATCAATAGAATAGTCTATCTATATATATTATATGAGTATAATAAAAAAGTCACATGATAAAACTATACCGTGCTCTCTAATTCAAATTTTAAAATTGAATATAATTATAATAAAATTTATAATTTTAAATAATTTTATTTATTTTTAAATATTTAAATTAAATTGTAAAATAATAAAAAAAATTTTGATTTTTTTATATCACACGCCGAAATAGTAAAATTCTGAAATTTATAATATATAATTACTATTTATCCACTTAACCTAACTTATCTAGTGATTAAATATATTATAATTTATCTACTTTGATCTAGACATTACTCACCTATAAATTTAAATGGAGCATTTAAACTCCTAACTCATTATTATACTAAAAAATAATAATAATAAAATTTATTGATCAAATTATAAAAAAATAATTATTAAAATAAATTATTGATTATTTATTGACTATTTAAAATAATAATAATAAAATTTATGTTGATCGAAATGTCAATAACTTTTTTTTAAATGAAATCGGAAATTGAAGGAGTAGAATATGATATCTCTTAGATTTATTTAGATACACTTATCATCAGACTTAAATATCAAAATATTATAATTATATTTTTACTTTTACACTAGAATAATTTTAATAGATAAATAATTTATTTATTTATCAATAACATGTGGTCATCTTTTCTCCTTCATGTGAATACACGGGTGAATGGCATTAAGACATTTCAAATGCCAAAACACTTTGATGGATTTGTAAAGAATAACAAAAAAAAAATCAAAGTGATAAGGAGAATAAGGAACAAACAAAATGGGGGTGGAGGTGATATCTGGGGAGAAATGGGTGATAAGGAAACCCAACATCAAGCATGTGCCTTTCACAACACAATCATACCAAACCCTAGTTGGAGAATGTATGGTGGTGGAACTTTTTTAGCCATTGAATTCCCACATAAATATATCTCTTCATCCAATTGTTTCTTTTCTTAAAAAAATTTAAAAAAACATCTCTTTCATCAAACTCCATTAATGTGCTTTAATTATTCTTAACAATCATTCCTCAAGATTGATGTTATTTCTTGTTCAAACTTCTTAACCTTTTTTTTTTTCAAATGGGGGATGGGGGATTCGAACCTGAGATCTATAGGTTTAACCGGATGCACTTACCATCAGGCTAAATCTGGGAGTGCTCAAACTTCTTAACCTTGATATGAGTAATTTAGTTTTAATTAAATTATAAAAATAATATATTAATAAGTATCGAATGTAATAATAAGTCACTCTTTTTGAAAGAGTCAAGAAAGAGCACCCTTCAAACAAGTCTTATAATATGTGTGGTTGTAAGTTTAGAGGGAAAGAAATATATTCTTCCCATTTTAATCCTTTTCATTTATCTGCTAGTGACACGAAATGGCTTCTCTGTTACAGTGTCACATGTTCTGTCATTCAGATCCATATGGATGCGTCAGAATCTCTCTCCACACCAGACGGCCATTTAATTCTCCCGACGTACATACGGACAGGACTGCAAAGTGACTGAATTTATTGTCTTTTCTCATGTCTTATGCTCGCAAGCGATTCGATCTGTCTCACGTATTCGGGTCAGAACTGGAGATGCTGGACCAATCGACCAAAAAAAGCTTTTATGAGTTTTGAGCCAACGCTATCTTCTTGGACTTAGTCTTGTTCAAAAGTTATGAGACCCAATTATCATAACTTAAAAGCGACTAAGTAAATCTCTCAAATCATGCTCAAGGAATGCACATAGAAAAAACCTACATCGGCATTGAGGAAAGCCACTCCTTTACCCCTTGAGATAAAGTAGAGCGGCACTAATGACAAATGAAAGGATTTTACCCTAGGGAAAAAACAAACAAACGAGAGAGAACGAATGCGGCAATTGAGTCTGGAAGTTCAAACATACTTAAAATGAGTATAATATATTTTATAATAAAAAATTATTATTATTATTATTTTATTGATGTATTAAATATTAATTAATTGGGAAATTTCCCTGAAACTGAACAGAAGAGTAGTTGAACATTATATATATTCCACTAAAAGAAGACTTTCTCAAATGAAAGATGGAATCTTCTTCAATAATGCAAGTTTCCATTATTACTTCAGCTCTGATCACCAATAACCTATCACCAACACTTGCCCATTATATTATAACATAATCAAATCCTTATAATTTAATTAAAATTAATTTTTATATTAAAAAATAAATAAATAAATAACACTCACATCACATGCGACTCTAGCAACCATAAACAGGTACTATCTGGGACATCACTTATCAGAAAGCCTCAAAACTAACCCTAACATTTGTTTTCTGACACACGTTTCATGCAATTTTTGACGCCGTTAGAAGAAGGCCCCCTAACGTGTGAACTCACAGTGTCTTTCCCCACGTCACGTGGTGGTCCAATGAACAAAATCACCGTTTACGGTGGTTCTCTTGGGCCAAGGTACTGCTCTGCGGGGTTTAGAAGAAAATAATTTATATGGAAAAAATTTTTTTTCCTTTTAAAATGGTGTTATAGAACGTAATTAGATTATACAAAAAATTTAATAAATGTGTGGATTTTGGCCTATCAGTATTTAGAACGATAATAATTTAAATTAATAAATAAAAATAAGTGTAGGATATAATTTTATGAATTCATTTTAAATCGGGGCGATAGGATATAAATGAATTGAATCGAATTGAATTGAGTTTTAAAAAATTAAAATTTAATTCGTTAAAAATTTTTAAATTTGAGTTATAATTTAAATCGAATATTAATAAATTTAAATTTTATTTATTTAATAAATAAATTTAAATGAGTTAATTTTTTTTAAATGAAAATGATTCAGATATAATTCGTAATACCTGCTAATCTATTGTATGAAATCAAGTTTTTTCTTTTAATTAAAGTAATATATTAATTACTTGACCCTATATTAATTTTTGAATAAGTCAAGTATGCTCGGATTTATTTTAATTAATTTCAAAATTTAATATTTCGAAAATAAGTTATATAAAAGTACCATTAGTAAGACATTTAAGCGGTTTTTAATTTTATATAATTTTTAAATTAGCTAATTTAATGGAAAAAAACATTAATTAAAGATTTAAAATATATATTAGTTGAGAATATGAAGATTACAGATTTTAATTGCACCAAGAAAAAATTGATAAATAGTTACAAAATTATATACTAATTCAATTTCTTTATTAAATAATTTATAAGAATCGAATATAACTAATGTTATTTCAGTTAGTTTATTTCCAAAATTTAATAAAATTTATAATTTAGTCTCAATCATTTTTTTATAATTACATATATTTTTATTTAATAAAATTTATAATTTAATCTCTATTATTTTTTATAATCATAAATATTTTTAAATTTATTAAAATAAAACTAGTAGGTAACACCAAATCGATTCATTAAAGAATAAAATATAAATCCACGATTAAGAATGAGCATTCAGTCGATTCGATTTAAAATTAAATTGAATCGAGTAAAATCAAAAATTAAAATTTTAGTATTTATAAAAATCGAACTAAATCAAACTAATTTTGATCAAAAATCAAATCGAACTGAACCAGTATGATTCGATTCGATTCAATTTATTTTGATCGATTTGAATTTTTAATAAATTTTTATTTTTTACACTTTATTTTGAGTATTTTAAAATTTAATTGAAATATTTTAATCTCAATATAATCTAATATTTCTGTATTATTAAAAATAACATATTATTATTATTAATAGATTCAGTTTAATTTTTTTGATTTTTTTCTGATCAAAATTGAATCGAATTGAAATAATAAAAATTTTTAAAATTAAAAATCAAATCAAACTGAAATAAATAAAAAATTAAATAAAATTTTTAAACTAATTCGATTCAGTTGATTTTTTTTATTTAAATCGAATACGGCTCAATCCTATCCACCTTTCCACCCACTCAAACAAGAAGGGTGCAAGCACTCGTTCCAATATTTATTGATTTAATCTCTATTATTTTAATAATAAATATTCTAATTTTTAAAATTTCATTCCGCTAATAAAATAATTTTTCATAACTATTAAATTATAATAAATTAATCTTTTAAATTTTATTTTTTCAAATAATTTAATTTTTTAATTATAATAATTTGTTAATTACTTTAATTTAAATTAAATTATTTAGTTAATAATTAATTAATTGTTAATAAAATATTTATTATTAAATAAGAGAAATTAAATTATGAATTTTTATTAAATTTCATGAATTATATTTTAAATTTTAAAAATAAGTAATTTTAAAAGTTATATATTTTTTTAAATAAAAGAATTAATTGCAAAATTGTTTTATTTTAGATGTAGAAAAAAAGGAGAGAAAAGATGGAATCTTGGAAAATTTGATGATGATCTTATCAATAAAGGGCACGAACTTATCAGCTGAATGGAACAGGATGGAAAAGACAGCCTCAATTATAAAACACTTTTGCCACCAAACAAAAGTGACCCAACCACTTGCTTGCCGTCTCCGCTCTTTCTGATAACCCATTTTTAATTATTTCATTTTAACACATGGAAATTAATTTTTTTCCCTATTCAATTAAAAATTAAATTTATTAAAATTTCATTAATTTAGATTCATCTGATTTCATTTCACATTAAAAAACTAAATAAAGCAATTATTTGTTATAATTCTAAAAGTTTGAGGTATTTTCTATTTAATTTATTTAAATATGTTTAATTTTTTAATGAAAAAATTGAAATTTAGCCCTAAATTAAGGGGCAAATTTAAGTTTTTTACCGCTTTAGCTTCATGAGAGAGAACATAACGATTTTGCCTCTTGTGTCCCTCAAAACTGTTACTTAACGCCGTTCAATTCTAGCAGTCGCCCGTTATCTTTGGCATGGCCGCTCTCCTATTTAAACTCCGTCTTTTTTAACACCCACCGTTACTCTCACACTCTGCTTTCCTCTATCAAAAGGGGGGGATCGAATGTGCAGGCCTCTGTTTTGGGTGGATTTGGAGCCTCTCTTTTAGGTAATTTTCGAATCTATATGATTTTATTCATTCTCAATTTTTACTTTTAAATAGGTTTTAGGGTTCCATTTTTGGGTCTGATTTGATCTTTTTTAATCTGTACCTTTTCTGCTAATATCAGAGAATTTTTATCAGATTCTATGGATTTTCGAATTCTTTGTTTGTTTCCGGTTTATTCTCTGTTTGTTAACTCAGAAAGTGCAGGAAAATTAGTCGCTTTGGGCAATTTTCAATTTGGGTGGTTTAATCTTTTTGATGGATCCTGTAAATTCGGAAGCTTTCATTTAAGGATGTTCTATTATATCTGAATGTTTCACTTGATTTTTAAATTTTAGCTTTAGTTCAATTATTTGGCCTCTTTCCGTGGCAATTTTATCTTTCTTGGAAATACAAATTTCTCAGTAGAAGAGGAATGTTCCCTTTTCATTTTGTTGACTTTCTTTATATCCAATCTGATGGATTGGTTTGTTTGGCACGTATGATTGATAGTATCTAAACTGTGATGTGAAGTCCATTGTTTTGATTTTGTTTAGTTGAACTCTCTCTCTCTCTCTCTCTCTCTCTCTCTCTCTCTCTCTGTTGCTGTTTCTTTTCTTCACAGGTCGGTGACATGCCTGTGATGTTGGTGCGATCATTTGCTGTTCTCCGGATTCATTAATGAGTATTTGTCGATTATTGCACTGGGAAGTTTTGGGCATTTAAAAATGAAGAGATTTATGAGTTGCCTGTTTGGGTTTGTTGATTGATTGGAAGTTCTGCTGATTTTTGTGGGTTACATTTGATTCATGATGCTGCTGATGAGTTTCTAGCAACTGTGGTGGGCTTGCCAGTCACAAACCAGAAGCAAGAAGAACAAAAGAGAAGGGGAAGGAAAAAAAAAGTGATGGGGGAAGCACTCCTCACATCCTTGTCAATGGAGAACTATCATCCATCTACGCTTTTATCCATGGATTCAAGTTCTCTGACACATGATGAATTGGAGAGAGAGATGACACGGCCAATCATTCTTTCACGGCCCCCTGATATCAATCTCCCATTGTCATCTGAGCCTAGCCCCCCTACTTCCTTGGCTTGGAATGATCCATGTGACATCCTAGATGTTAGTCTTGCACCTCAAACTTATGAGGTTGAGACAGTGGTTACTGTCCCAAAAGTTGCAAAGAAATGCACCAAACGGATTGATAGCATTTGGGGTGCCTGGTTCTTCTTCAGTTTCTACTTTAAGCCTGTTCTGAATGAGAAATCAAAGTGCAAGGTAATCAGGGACAGTAATGGTGTGTCTGGGTATGAGAAATCAGATTTGCAGCTTGATGCTTTCTTGGTTCAGCATGACATGGAGAACATGTACATGTGGGCTTTCAAGGAAAGGCCTGAAAATGCTTTGGGTAAGATGCAATTGAGGAGTTACATGAATGGGCATTCTCGCCAAGGTGAGCGCCCATTTCCATTCAGTGTCGATAAGGGCTTTGTTCGATCTCATAAGATGCAGAGGAAGCATTACAGGGGTCTCTCTAACCCTCAATGTGTTCATGGCATAGAAATTGTCCGATCTCCCAATCTCGTGAACCTTGATGAAGAAGAGAGGAAGAAGTGGGTGGAGCTTACAGGTCGAGACATAAATTTCACAGTTCCTCCTGAAGCAAGTGATTTTGTTTCCTGGAGGAACCTTCCAAACACGGACTTTGAGCTTGAGCGCCCTCTTCATCCGCTAAAGAGTAATGGAAATTCCCAACCGAGAAAATTGCTTAATGTTACTGGTTTGAATCTGTCTACTCATTCATCAGATCATAGCAATAGTGAGAGTGTGGACCATTCTCCTATCAGCCACAAGCGGAAGAAAGACTATTTGCCACATGGAAATGAGGATGAATGTTTGGCTAACAATTCACATGGTGAAAGAGTTGATATGAATATCCATCCAGTTGAGCCAGCGTGGATAAATGAGTTCAGTGGAGTAATGAAGAATGTGTATGGGCCTGTTGCAGCAGCGAAAACAATATATGAAGATGATGAAGCATTCTTAATCATCATCAGCCTCCCCTTTGCAGATCTTCAGAGGGTTAAAGTCACTTGGAGGAACACTAAATTACGTGGAATTGTGAAGATATCTTGTATAAGTACAGCCTGCATGCCATTTATTAAGAGACACGATAGGACATTTAAGCTAACCGATCCAACACCAGAGCACTGCCCTCCAGGGGAATTTGTTCGGGAAATTCCCCTCCCCAACCGCATTCCTGAAGACGCTGAACTGGAAGCATACCGCGATGAGACAGGTACAATGCTTGAAATTATTGTCCCCAAGTATCGTGTAGGACCAGAAGAACATGAGGTCCGTGTATGCCTTCGCCCTCTCCTTGGAGGGAATGGGCATTTATCCACCTGAAAGAGTAATTTATTTGAAGATGTAAGGATGGTTAGAGTGGTTAGTGCTTAATTGTTTACTAACCTCATTCCATAAAGAAAATCTATGAACTGATATTTGCCCTTTTTTATGTGTGTTTTCTTCATTTTCCATAAATTTACATTGCTTTTATCCATTCTTTTACATGTAGATAATAATTTTATGACCATCTTCAGCCTTCACCAGGAAAATTATCCTTGCCAAGGTAAAGCAAGAAAAGAAAAGATCTTTTTTTTTTCTTTTTCCAAAGAATAAAAGGACTATAAGTCTGCATCGCTTGAACGTGCACTGTCTTTATGTTGGCATGTTTTAAGCATTCTGTTAATTGTTGTTTCGAAAATTATGGAGTCTTGACTGCATGTTTTCTTGAATCGTGTACAATTAGTAGGGGAACACTTGTCTGGACAATTGCCGAGTTAGTAGTGATTTGTTTCATGGAGGTAGCTTTGGAAATCTTGCTATATATGTATAACACGAGTGCATGATGATATGGTCACTGACAGATTTCACTTCCCAGAGCAGAAATCACCTCACATAGCTTTTAATTTAAGGACGGGACACAGGTACAGTCACCGTACGCTCACCGTGTTCCCTTTTTCCCCTATCATCAACTATTCTTGATTTTGTTGATATTAATATTATATTTGGTATAAAAACACTACATGAGAATGAGTTGAGTGCTGTTCAACTAAAATGTTTACCAGTGATTGATAAATACTTGACGTGTTTGGCTATAAAAATTTTTAAAGTATATTTATTAGTAAAATTAGTAAAAAATAAATATAATTTTCTAACAACTAAAAAATAAAATATAATAAAAATTATGAGAAAAAATAATAATATACGGATCAGCTTATATTTAGAGTTTATAAATTGATATGACCACCTTAGCTTAGCTATGATGAAAACTATTTTGCTCAAATTTTAAACTAGCGAAGTGCGATGGTGGAATTTGAGCCAGCGATTTACTTTGATTTGGTGAAAAGAAGTTTGCTATGATTTTTTGGCCATACAGAGGGGAGAGGCAATGAGCATTTTGGCGTGCAATTGTGAAACAACAAAGCTGCACCACTTCCATAATGGAAGGAGATCAATTTACACTTGTGACAGTTCGTCTCACCAATAATTCAGCCGACCCACCAATAATTCAAGCATGGATATTTGTGCTAGCCAGCCACTCAATCTCGGTCGTTGATGTCAGATGAGCATTAGTTTCTCAATTTTATCTCATGTCTTTCATTGATGTGATACAACAAATGCCGTCCCCAAGCTAAAAATATCAGATATTTTAGATCCAAGAAGGAAAATTTTTATATTTTGTTGGTTGTTTTCTTTCAATTTATTAAGAAAATAAGAACCATATAGAGAATATCTTTTTTATAAATTATATATATATAGTTTTATATCTATTGTTATTTCCCTTTTATTAATTTTTATTTTCTGTTTATCCAAATACAAAAAAAATGGTTAAATTAGTGAAAATAAATAATAATTTTTATTTTTTTTCCTCTTCAAAACGCTTCACTTTAACACATTTTTTATTTTAAATATTAGAGATTGAAAAAAAAAATTGAACCTTAAGAGATGTTTAAATATATTTTTTTCAACTATTAGTAAATAAAAATTATGAGAGGAAAAAAAAAATATAGGTTTTAATTTTTATTTATTTATTTTAACAAAATAACAAACATGATGTAATAAATAAGAATTATATACTTGTTCTAATGATAAAATAAATATATATAATACATATTGATTTCCTAGTCATTTATATAGATTAAGAGCATGAGTTATATAAAGTTTTTGTTTAATTTAATCTAAATCTACCATTATATGATTTACTCATTTATTTTAGAAGATTTTGTTATAAACTATTTATATTTAATTAACATTTTATATAATAATGTAAGTAAATAAAATAATTTAAACACTGCACTAATAGTTAATTATAAGAAATACACTGTTACCGTTTTAAAAAAAAAGTACTAATTAGTCTGAACTCCTTAATGATTTATTGATTTTAAAAAATATAATAAAATATTTTTAATCATTTAAAAAATCTACTAATTAATCTATTTATTAATTTTAACTATTAAATATTAAATTTTAACCATTAAATATTAAAAAATTTAAAATATTTTTAATATAAAAATATTAATTAATAATTTTTTAAAAAATTTAATAGATTAATTAATAAAATTTTTAAAATTACAGTAATTGAATAATAAAATATTTAATAAAAAATTAATTAGTAAATTTTTTTAAAATATTAATAATATTTTAAAAAATAATTTTAATATATTTTTTAAAATTAAAAAGTTAATAAGTGAATTTTTTTATATTATAAAAATTAAATAATAATTTTCTCTTAAAAAAGTTTTTTTTTTTTTTAAACAACACATGACACCGCTTAGCTTTATGAAAAGCCAATCAAATGACAATATGACCCTAATATTCTTCACCGTTACTCAACGTCGTTCATCTCCATCAGTGGCCGTTATCTGCTGCAGGCTTCCAGTGCCTATCTCCTGTGTTAGTTAACTCCGTCTTTTTTAGTTTTTTTTACACCCTTCGTTACACTCGCCTTTGAGTATCTGTGGCCATTTGTTATAATGAATACTAGTTATTTTTCTGGGATTATTTATTATTTTAATTCAATATATTTTTAAACAAGAAGAGGATTTATTTGAGAAATAATTTTATATTTTTCATATTATATTAATTTTAGTGTTTGATACTCGAATTAAGTTAAAACAACTAATTACTATTAAAATAATTAACTATTTTAAATTAGTATGTTGAATAAAATCTAAAAAAAAAGAATGAAAAAGTTGAATATGATATATCTAGATAATTTAATTAAAGAGTGGTTAAAAAAATCCGGAAAATAACTAATCCAAGCATTTTATGATACATGCATATAGACATGAGGATGAATGAGGAGATCCTGTAATAGTTAGTGGGCGATAGAGAGGGCCATCAAAATCAAATACTTTTTGCTTATCTAATGCTGTTTTTCGCTTTTTCACTTTGGCACTAAATCAGGCATCCATTGCACTTGGTGTCCACAATACAATTGTTATATTCAACCTTTTTTTGCCTTTTATCTTTAAAGATTGCCATTTGGTTGATACATTTGTATTTGATACCAGAATCCTATACTTATTGAGTGAGACAGTGGTGGGAAATAGTCTTATTTAAGTGGATGATTTTTGTTTATATATTTTCAAAAAAAAAGTTAAAAAGTTGATAGGTTATAGAGGGGATTGATCAATTCCATAGTGGTATATGCACACGTTTGACTATACTCCCACCAATAATACAGCCCACCCACCCACCAACAATTCTTTTTCCCTTTTTTTTTTTCTCATAAAGAAGAAAAGAGCCAATCTTGCTGTACTCAGGGAGGGGAACTTGGTGTATAGTCATGAGGCGACTATCATGGATATTTCAGAGCCTCTCAATAACTCATTTCCAGTCGTCTATGACCACAACACCCAACAAAAGAATATCGTTGAATGGTTGTAATTGCGGAGTTTGATAGGCCGCAAATCTACACTAAACTAATTTATGTTTGAATGGAGAAAATAAAAATGAAGGAAAATGAAAACATTTTCCCTTGAAAGGAAAATAAAAGTGAAAATTAATAAATTAAAATTACTACTCACTTCCTTGAAAAATGAATAAAATTACTTATTTATTTCCATAATCATTTATTTTTATTTCAATTATCTTATTTTTTCCAGGAAGAATATATCTTTTTCTGTACTTGGGTCAAGTAAATTTACCAACCCTATAACCCTCTTAATTTATCATGTAGAATGCGCAAAACGTTTAAATTAACTATATTATTTTTCCTTGGATCTTTGACGCCAACAGTTTCTGCTGTATCATTGATAAGCAAAAACCGCTTCAAGCAAGAAAGGGCAAGTACTGGACAGTAACATCAAGAGAAATAGGAACTTCACACCTCACAGGAGATGTGCAAAAATAACAGTTCAAACAAACACGACTGTCTTCCAATTAGAAGTTGGAAGCAGCATCTCAAAACTAATATCCTCCAAAATACAACACCACAACAGATCATTTCCCATCGGCACAACTTCAAACTGCTGCTTTAGTCAACTTCTTCAATTTTAGGGCCTGCACCACTGCCACCAGCTGAAGGGATATCTTCATCCATACCACCACCCATGTCAGGACCAGCACCCTGGTACATTTTGGCTATGATAGGGTTACAGATGCTCTCAAGCTCCTTCATTTTGTCTTCAAATTCATCTGCCTCAGCAAGCTGATTAGCATCTAACCATTGGATAGCCTGTTCAATTGCATCCTCAATCTTCTTCTTGTCATCTGGGGAGAGTTTGGAACTGATTTTCTCGTCTTTTACAGTGTTTCTCATGTTATACGAATAATTCTCCAGTGCATTCTTGGCATCAACCTTCTTCTTATGTTCCTCGTCCTCAGCCTTGTACTTCTCAGCTTCTTGTACCATCTTCTCTATCTCTTCCTTTGACAATCTTCCCTTGTCGTTAGTAATTGTTATCTTGTTCTTCTGTCCAGTAGTCTTATCCTCAGCAGAAACGTTTAAGATACCATTAGCATCAATATCAAAGCAAACAGTGATCTGAGGAACGCCTCTTGGGGCTGGAGGAATGCCAGATAGCTCAAATTTTCCAAGTAAATTATTGTCCCTAGTTCTTGCTCTCTCACCCTCATAAACCTGGATCAAAACCCCAGGTTGGTTATCGGAGTAGGTCGAGAACACCTGCTCTTTCTTGGTGGGAATGGTGGTGTTCCTTGGTATCAGGACAGTCATTACACCTCCAGCAGTTTCCAGTCCAAGAGACAGAGGGGTAACATCCAAGAGCAGCAAATCTTGCACCTTCTCATTACCCTCACCGCTTAAGATTGCAGCCTGTACAGCAGCCCCATAAGCAACGGCCTCATCAGGGTTTATGCTTTTGCAAAGCTCCTTCCCGTTGAAAAAGTCCTGCAACAACTGCTGCACTTTAGGAATTCTAGTAGATCCACCAACAAGCACAACATCATGTACGGTGCTCTTGTCCATCTTAGCATCCCTCAAACACTTCTCAACAGGTTCCATACACTTCCTGAAAAGATCCATATTAAGTTCCTCAAATCTGGCACGGGTGATTGTCGTGTAGAAATCAATACCCTCATACAAAGAATCAATCTCAATAGTTGTCTGAGCAGTAGATGAAAGAGTCCTCTTAGCTCTTTCACAAGCTGTCCTCAATCTCCTAAGAGCTCTGGGGTTTCCAGAGATATCCTTCTTATTCTTTCTCTTAAACTCTTGAACAAAGTGGTTCACCATTCTGTTATCAAAGTCTTCACCACCAAGGTGCGTGTCACCAGCTGTGGCCTTTACTTCAAATATACCCTCTTCAATAGTTAGTAGCGAGACATCAAAAGTACCCCCACCCAAATCAAAGATCAAAACATTCTTTTCGCCAACACTTGCCGCCTTCTTGTCAAGACCATAAGCAATGGCTGCAGCAGTGGGCTCGTTGATAATACGCATAACATTGAGGCCAGCAATGACCCCAGCATCCTTAGTTGCCTGGCGCTGAGAGTCATTGAAATAAGCAGGTACAGTTACAACAGCATTCTTTACTGATGATCCGAGATAGGCCTCGGCAATCTCACGCATCTTAATGAGCACCATAGAAGAAATCTCCTCGGCAGAAAATTGTTTATCTTCACCCTTGTATGTAACCACAATCATGGGCTTGTCACCAGGACCAGGGATAACCTTGAAAGGCCAAAGTTTTATGTCATTCTGTACAGAGGTATCACTGAATCGCCTCCCAATCAAACGCTTTGCATCTGTGAATCATATACAAATTGTTAGCTACCTAAATTAAATCTTCAGCACATAATTTAAGCACATACCAAATTCAAAATCAGTTCAGATGGGCAAATATTCAACACAGCCAGAAAGGGTTCTTAAAACAGACGATTCGACTTCGAGAATATTTATCAAAATATATTATTGTTCAAACAAAGAACAAAATTTATGTTGAACAATAATTTTTGTTTATAATATTTCACGAACTATCCTAATTTAAAACTCATAAACAAATATCGTAGGTGCTGTGCGAGAATTCACCGATTTATTTGCATTTTTTGAAAATAAAAATTGTAAATCATCAGCTAAGTCATAATTATCAAGTCGAATAGCATGAAAATCCAAGGACAATTCAGCACTTCTTCAACTCCCATTATTCTAATTTCAAAGCATGTACCTCGATCCTTCTACTCAGGCAAGGAGTAGTAAGAGCAAGTTTCAGGCTTCTAAACAGTTTTCAGAAAACAAAGACCAGCATAATATAGAAGAAAAAGAAAAGGGAGGAAAGCGAAATTAAAATTGTTGTACCAAGTACTTACCAAAGACGGTGTTGATGGGGTTCATGGCCACCTGGTTCTTAGCAGCATCTCCGATCAATCGCTCAGTATCAGTAAAAGCAACATAAGACGGCGTCGTTCTGTTCCCCTGATCATTGGCTATGATCTCCACTCTGTCGTGCTGCCAAACGCCGACACAAGAGTACGTCGTACCGAGATCTATTCCGATCGCTGGACCCTCTCCTTTACCGGCCATCACAGAAAGTACTAAGATTACCAAATTCTCTTTTTTTATTGGCGGAAAAAAAAATTTCTCAGAACAGGGACGAAGCAGACGCTGTAGCTTATAAAAGCGACTGGTATGAGTTTCGAGAAGGTTCGCGTGAAATATCAGCCGTTGGATTGAGAATACACGAATGGTGGATCTGAGCGCAAATACAGTATTAATATTTTAAGGTTCTGGTTGGTTCGTGAATGTTCGAACACGGTATTTGACAGTTGGAGGAAAAAGCAGAAATATCTTCCACTGTCTTCCGGACACGAATACTAACAGATCGTCACGTGTCGGCGCCTTTGCATGTTGATTCCGCCCGCCATTGAATTGTTTTGCTCTATTTTGGGCCACATATTTTATACCAGGCCCAGTTTTACATTCATTTTATTTTAATGGGAATATGGATTTAATGGATAGTTTTATTTTTTTTTTAAATTACTTATTGACTTAATACACCAGCTTAATATAATGAGGTAATACACTCACAGAGTCACAGTGTTCAATAATTTCTCATTGATAATCTAATTAGCCGGGTGTTCTTGAACTAAGGGGTAAATGAATTAAATCGTTTTTGAGTTAATCGAGATTCGATTCAATAAAAATTTAAACTAAGCTCGATTCAATTCCTAAACGAATTAAGTTTGAAATTAATTTTTAGTCTCATTTAGTAAACAAGTCAAATTAGAGATTTATAGTATTCAGTTTATTAAAAACTCGTGAGTTCAGCTCATTTTTTAGTTTATGAGTAGACTCGCGACAATCTCGTTAAGTAAGTTAATAAAATAATAAAAATAAACTCAAATAATGCATATATTTTCATGAGTTAAATTTAAATTTTTTAAAATTTATCTTTATATAATTTAATTACACTCTTAAATTTGTATATATTTGGATCATTAAAATTTAAAAATCCATTTTTATAAGTTTACGAGCTAATGTATATATATTTATTTAATTAAAATTATTTTAGTTTTAAACTTATTAGTTTTAAACTAAAACTTATTTTACATATAAATAAATTGAACTACTCATGAACTATTTGATACTAAACTCGATAAAAATTCGACTCAACTCAACTCATCTAAACTCATTTACTAAACGAGTTAAACTTAAATTTTTTAATACTCAATTCGAGTTTGAAATGAGTAAATCTCGAATTAGGATCGAGCTCGAAAAAATTTTAACGAATCAAATTTAAACTTTTCAAAATTCAGTTCGATTGGGTTCTTTTATGCACATGTAAATTTTAGAGTGATAATTTTTGTATAAAATTAAGTTTTTGATCTAATTAACATAAACTTAAGATTAAATTAGCCTACTTTTAAAAAATCCAAACTTAAGACCTTTAATAACAAAGGAAAGATTTCCGATTCAGAACCAACTTTAAAATTAGCATAGAATATGGCTATTCTAGTTAATTATCAGCGTAATACAAGATTTACAATTAAAATTTATTTTTAAAAATTTAAATATTCTAATTCATTACCCATAAAATAACATGTTATTTTTATTTTTCTTAAATTTGAAAACTCTACCCTATTACTCATAAAAATAATACTTATTTATATTTCAGATTTTTTAAAATTTAAATTATCTAACATATTTTCAATTAAACTCTTTTTTTTTAAAGTTAAATAGTTAATGAAAGCTATTAACATAATCATAAAACACCTTTTTCTAAAAATTTAAAATTTAGAAAATTTTAACCTTTTGCCTTCTGTTGGCTCCACTCTTGTATATGGTATTTTCTGATTGATTGAGTGCATAAATCCAACTCTAGAACCAGAAAAATTAACATATTAATTAAAAAATTAATAAAATATTATATTTTTTAATATATATAAAAAAATTAAAATGAATAAAAATTATGAGATAAATGAAGTATTATAATTTTTGTAAATTAATTTGAGAATATTTTTATTATATTTTAAAAAATAAAAATTCATATGAAGTTGAATATATTCTAGATCACCCAATAGCTACATAAATTGCTAGAATTTGTCAGTCACAATTCATGGATGAAATCAAAAGAGGGCATTAAAAGAATATGGAGGGGGGTTTTATAAGAATTACAGCCATTGATAATGGACTTTTGCTTTTTAATTCCTCTCGTGATATGACCTAAATATTTTTTTTAGTAAAAAATTTGAGGGTTGAGAATAAAATTTATTATACAAATAATATCTATGTAATAATTAAATTAAGGTGTAGTGTTTAATATTTTAAAGTGATATTACACTCACATGTTTAGTCTGATAATAAGTGCATTTAAATAAATTTGATAAATCTCAAATTTTAATTTTTTTTTTATTTTAAAAAAAATATTTTAAACTAATATTTAATATGATAAATCTCAAATTCTACTTTCCGATCTCTATTTTTAAAAAAATATTTTAAAATAATATTTAATATTTTAATTAATTTTTAAAATAATATTTAATAGAAAAAATTATTTTTTAGTCCCTGAGGTTTAACGTAATTAACACTTCTGTTCCTCTATTTTGGCGACCCAACACTTAAGTCCCTCACTTTCTCTTCCGTCCAAATTCGTAGTCCTTCCGTCCATTTAAACCGTTTGGTCATAGAGTCAAAGTTGAGAGGTGATAATTTTTTCTAATAATACCCTTCTCTCAATGTAAAATCTCTATTTTTTTTTCTTTTATGTTTTCTCCAGTTGAAGAAGAAGAAGAAGAATAAATTGCAGAAAGGATAGAAAGAAGAAGAATAATAATAATAATAATAAGTTGCAGAAAGGGTAAAAAGAAGAAGAAGAAAAAGAAGTTGCAAAAAGGGTAGAAAGAAGAAGAAGAAGAAGAAGTTGCAGAAAGGATAGGAAGAAGAAGAAGAAGAAGAAGAAGTTGCAGAAAGGATAGGAAGAAGAAGAAGAAGAAGTTGCTTTGGATGGAAGGACTACGAATTTGGATAGAAAAGAAAGTGAGGGACTTAAGTGTTGGGTCGCCAAAATAGAGGGACAGAAGTATTAATTATGTTAAATCTCAGGAACTAAAAAATAATTTTTCCTATTTAATATTTTAACCCGATCAGGATCGATGAAGTTTTTTATAAAAAACTTTTTGTTATAATATTTGAGTAACCACTACCTCAGTAGCTATCCATTATTTCAATAGCTAATGGTTATTACAACCACTAGTGTTATCGAACAAGACCTTAGGGATTTATTATAAATTTTGTGGACATCTAAATAATAAATTAAGTATATATGTATTTAAATATATATGAAATTTTAAATTATGAGAAAATTTAGTTTTTCATTTTTATTTTAAAATCACTGGAAATTTTATATTTTATAAAATTAATTTTTTTAATATTTTATTTAATAAATTATCTGTCATTTTAAATTTTTATATCATTTAATCTTTATAATTTTAACAATATAATTTTGAAAATCTACACCATTTAATTTTTTTTATTAAAATTAAAATATATTGATTGATAATTTTTTTATAAAATGATTAAAAAATTTAATTTTATAAAATTTTGAAACGTTTTAATTTAACAATAAATAGAAATAAATTAATTTTATAAAAAAAAATCAAGGATTTAATAGTAATTTTCATATATATATATGAGAAATTTATGAATTAGTAATGGGTGATGTTGTGTTGTCAATTTCCTTGTGGATAGACATAATAATTGTGGGAATATTATGCTTAGATCTTAAGGACCATACAATTATATATTCTTTTTTATCAATTTTCTCCTTTGTCTTTTTTATTTTTCTCTATATATTACTCATAAAAATTATTTTATTCAGAGGTCACAAAAAAAAAAATCTAAGTCTCACTTTTTTTAAAAAATATTTTGAACAGTTACTATTTTTAATTTCTGTAGTAAAAAATAATTTTTTTAATAAATTTATTATATAAAAATTCAATGATATTAATAAGATTTCCAAACTTTATAAAATTAACTTTTTAAAAAAATATGAAGTGATATGTTTCTTAAAAATGAGTTAATTTTTTTATTAAGAAAAATATTTTCCTTTCTAATAAATTTCTTTAAATATGTTAAACATGAAAATTGTGAAAAATATATATGAGTTTAGATTTTATTTTAATTTTTCACGAGTAAATTAAATGCAAAGCGGATATAGAAAATATTTTTAAAATCATTTTAAATATTGTTTGTTTTTCTTACGAGGAAACTAATTAGTTTAATTTTATGATTTAAAGTCATTAAGTTTAATAATAATACTATTTAATTTTCATGGATTAAATTATGATTGATGTTGAGATCTAACATCTCATAATTTTAGTAATAATTTAATGTAATTAAATAAAAATATTTTAATATTATTAACATGTTTATCTTTTAATTAATGTGTATTGATACTATGAATTATGGCTCGAAAATAAAAAGTGGGATTAGATGATATCCGATTCTATCAATAAAAAAAAATTTTAATATTGTAGATCTTATTTTTTCATTAAAATTCGCCCTCTCAATTATATAACAAGATTTTATGATAAATTGAAATTTTTGTTATACCGATAATCGCAAAATTTTATATTTACTAATCGATACTAATTAAATATTTAGGATATGTGATAATTAACTCTATTTTTTTACTGTATAAAAATAAATAAATTACAAAATTTTATATTTACTAGTCAATACTAATTGAATATCTGGAATATATAATAATTAATTTTATTTTTTTATTATATAAAAATAAATAAATATATAGATCAATTTATGTAATTTTAATATTATTTTTAAATTTAAAATATCTTATTACACTCGCTTTTATTTTTAAATTATTAACTTAAAAAATTAGAATAGCGGTCAATAATTTCACATTTTATTTTTTATAAATTGACTAATCGCAATTCAATGAATTCAAATATATTATTAATTTTTTAATTCTTTTTAATCAAAATTTGACATAATTTGATTTAGATTCTAATTATTGATTTTCTTCAACATATTGTTGAGTTTTTACTTAGTCCAAATGAGATATATAACGATACGTTAATTATATTTAAATAGCATTCTTGAAATTACAATTTTATTTGCTGGAAATTTTTAAATTAATATTTAAAATACTAATATTTAAAAATTAAAAAAATATTTTTTAATTTTTAATTAACTACTACAAAATAAAAAAACGCTATCACAACAATTAATATTATCGAATTATGGTCTTCTATCTTAATAATAACTATTCAAATTCCATCATTCAAATATTAATAGTATTCACCTAAGTCATTTAATTTCACTTCAACAATCTTTTATTACATATTTTTTAATATTTTAGTACATAATAAATAAATATTAATCCTTTTTAAAATTTTTATATTTTATTAAAATAGTAAATAAATATTAAGAATGCTTAATTTTGAAATTGATAAAATAAATGAAATATTCCTTATAAATTGGTTGGTGTTGTTTTTAATTATTTTTTGATAAAATATATTTACTTATTAATTAACTGTTAAATATACATTATATCTTGATTATATAACAATAATTATATAAGTTTTATTATATAATATTATGAAAATTTTATAATATATTACATTAAATAATATTTTTATTATAAAATTTTCATAATTATTATTAAAAATATAAAATTCATAATTATTGATAGCGTGGAATACATATTTAATGATTAAATTATTTATTTTTAATTTTACTGAAAATTTAATTAAAATTTAAAAATATAAATATTACTCAATTTATTCAAAATATAAATATTTGAATTAAAATAAAAAATTATACAAATTTAGGTTTTTCCAACAGCCGTAAAGTTTGTCCCATGAGATTTTATAAAATCTATAATTTTTATATAATTATAGTTTGTCCCATGAGATTTTCTATAAAATATTTTCAATAAATTAGTTAATTATAAAAAAAAACCTTGATTTAATGGAAAAAATAAAGTTCCTTCAGATAAAAATATATAATATCTTTGTTATATTATAAAATACCTTTGTCAAAAAAATATTATAAAATACCAATTACAATTATGAATAAGTATACTCATTTAACACTTCATATTTAAAATTTGTGATTTTAATTAGAATTATTTTATGAAAAAAATTATAATATTGCAAAAAATAAGATTATTATATAACACGATTTTGCAATTTACCTCAAAATATTTTCTGTGAAATATTAGTCCTGTTTCATAAATTAATTAATCAAGAAAAATTGCTAATTAATAATTAAAAATTAAAAAAAAATACATAATATTTTTTAATATGCACAGATTTAACCTAGTGGTAAGTGCATTTGAGTAAATTTAAAAGATTTCAGATTTTACTTTCTAATTCACGATTCCTATTTCAAAAAATATATATATATTTTTTAATATTATTAAATAAAATATTAATTAAATATTGATGACAGAAATTCAAGAATAAATCTAGACTCAAAATATATTTTTGTTTAAGTTTAATTTATTTTTTCCTCTTATTTTCTTTTATTTATATATTTTTTTTATCTTTTTATGACGTACAAAGCTATCATGGCTTGTGCCTCCATGTCATATTCGCATTGGATATATGTATGGATGTACTGTATTTTTTTTTCATCAAGTAACTATTTAATTTTATTCGGCGTCACTCGGACACGACTCCGAACATCACGAGATTTATTGTTATATGAGCTAATAGATATTTGAGGTTAGGGCTCTCATGGATAGGTTTCTGTCTAGTCCAAGTTGGACTGACTTTGTGCTTGCACAAGGTGTAGAGTCGCGCATTGGATCCTAATTGAACTTAGACTTGGTATTCCTAGTATGGGCTTTGTCAAGGATCAGGCATTTGGAGCCCGGCCGTCATTAAATTCTCTTTTATTAATTATTCCATTATTTATGAGGGTAAATTTTGATATCCCAATTATTATCGCGCGATTTTAAGAGAGTTCTGTCAAAACGTCCATTCTTTGTCTTTTCTCATTTCAAACTTGTGCTCTTGCTTTTGCTCGTTGTTCTGCCTCTTGTGCTGCTTCCGCTATCTTGCTCTTTCTCTTCTTTGTAATCCCCGATTTCCCAATGCAAAATATGTCTTGCTCTTCTCATGACTTCTACTAGGATCTTTGATGTGGTTGATTTGGTGTTTTTTTTATTATTTTTCCTGTGACTTTGCTGATACCATAATCTTCAAAATTAGGGCTCCTTTGCCTAATGAATGAATAGTTCTCCCTAATTCACCGCCAGTAGACCTGATAGATGTTCTGCAAGGATGTAATATAATCTTTTTTGTAAAGCAACATAAGTTCGATCTTATCTTTCTGTTTACCTCCTTCTTCATCGAAGTTTTCCTCTACTTTAAAGTGACCTTTCGAATGTTATCTCCTAACTCCATTTTGTTCATGTGCTGCTTTTGGTCTATTTACTTGTGAGTCGAGCTCAAGTCCTTCGGAGTGGTTTTCGTATGGTTTTCTCCATAATTGGCCATGCGAATCTCAGTGGGTAAATAGAAATGAGAACTTTGGTGCTGAAAAAATCTCATTCGTTCTCATAGACGGTGCCAATTGGTGTTTGAGATTCAAGAATGGGTCTAGACTCCGAGTGTAATTTTTGTAAGCTCAATTTTGTTCTTCCCTCTTATTTCTTTTTATTCCCTTTCTCTTTTGTCTTTTTGTGACTTATAACCACTGTCTAGCGCTTGTATCTTCTTGTCATATTCACGCTGTACATATGAATGTGCTGCATCATTTTCTTCCATTAGGCAGCCATTTAATTTCATTTGACGCCAGTTGAACACAATCTCGAATGCTATGGGTTTGTTGTTCCATATGAACTACTAGATATTTGAGGTTAGGGACCTCATGGACAGATTTTTGTCCAATCTGGCTTATTTGGATAGATCTTAAACTTATATAAGGTGTAGAGTTGCACATTAAATCTTAATTGAATTTAGGGCTGATCCTTTTTAACATGGACTTTGTCAAGTCCAAACGTCTAGAATATGACCGTCATCAAGAATAATAATATAATGTATAATTTTTAAAAAATTATATTTAAAAATTTTAATAAAATTTACTGTAATATATTTATCTATTAAAATTATTATATGTTTTTATAAAAATGAAAAATTTTAACTTCTGTTTAAATTCAGTTTTTATAATTAATTAATTTACAAGAAAATATATTATATTACAAAAACTATAAAATACAAATTAATATTAAATCATGTTTAACTTTTATTATAGATAAAAAAAATTTACGATAAATTATACTTTAAAAACTAAATTTTAATATAATTAATTGATTGATTCATACATTTTTTAAATTAAATACTTAAATTTTTTAATAATTAGTCTATTTAAAACACATTTTATAATTTATTGTCCATCTATTATAATTTAAACATTTTACTTTTTATTTTTTATTTGAAAAAATACTTAAATTTCTATAACTTTTATCTATAATATCTCATTTAAATAATTTTTAACACTTTTTATTTTTTAATTTTCATTCATTAAAATATTTTAATACTTAAAATTTTAAAATTTTTAAAAAATATTTACGATTTAAGTTATTTTAAAGCGGTACCAAGTAATTTTTAAATAGGTTGTAAACTTTTATAAATAGTATTTTAAGATTGTACTTTCAGACAAAGTTTGACTATTTACTAATTTTGAACTAATATTTATAATAAATGAAAAAATTTTAATTTTAAACGAATTAAATATAGAGGATTGTGAGGAGTTAGTTTTAAAAATATAATAACTCATTTATAAATTATGTTAAAATTTAGCTACATAGTTTATATAATATAAAATTATTTGCTTATATTAGAAAAGATTTAAATATTTATATTTTAGGTATTTGAAATGTTTATTTTTTAAAAAATCTCAAATTTAGATAAATTAATTATATAAAAATTTAAGTATTTAATTTTAAAATATAAGAACGGATCGATTAATTATATTAAAATTTTGAGACAGAATAATTTATCTAAAAATTTATTATTTAACTTACGTACAAATTTATTATTTGATTCATTAAAAAAATTTATTAAAAATATTATTAAATTAATTATAATCATTAAATATTTTATTATATGTAGTTAATATTATATAAAAAAATTATTAATTAATCTTTTAAAAATATTTACTAATTAAATTTAAAAAAAATTAATTTTTTAATATTTAATAAATAAAATTAATTATTTAAAAGATTTTTTAAACTTTATATTTTTTGAAATGGATGATTAACTAATGAGAATGGACGAGATAATAATATTTTAAAAAGAAAAACTATTATTTAATTTTTATATTATAAAAATTTTATTAGTTAATTTTTTATTTTAAAAAAATTTATTAAAATATTTTTAATATTTTAAAAAATCTATTAATTAGCTTTTTTATTAATTTTAATTATTTAATATTATAAAAAAATTTAAAATATTATTAATATAATGAGATTAATAATAATTTTTTTAAAAATGTGAAGAATTATTAATAAATTTTTTAAAATTATAAAATTAAATAATAAAATATTTAATAAAAAAATTAAATAATAAATTTTTTAAAACATTAAAAATATTTTAATATATTTTTTAAAACTCATAAACTAAGTAGTGAAATTTTATTGTAGGGATTAAATAATAATTTTATTTTTAAAAATAAAGTAATATTTTACTTTTTATTCCCAAACCTTGGCCCACGTATGAAAACCCTCCCCTGCTTGGTTGGAGAGAACGCAGAAAGCAGAAAGGTTTGATAGAAAGAGAAAGCAGAAAGAGGAGAGAGAGCCTTCAGGGACCTGAAATTCCCTTTTTGCTTCCTCTCCTTTATAAATAATTATCCATAACCAAATCACCATCAGAAGACCTTCTCCTATAAGAATCCTTCAGTCTTCGTTTTGAGCTTCCTCTCCCTCTCTTTGTAATCAGTAGCTAATCAATGGCAGCGTCTCAAGCCAGTCTTCTCCTCCAAAAACAGCTCAAAGGTCAACCTCCCACCACCAAACCACAAAAATTCGATTTCCCCTTTATGTTTTTGAATTGGGTTTTTCTTTATTTGTAAAAAGTTTTTGATTTTTTAACTATTGATTTGCAGATCTTTGCAAGAAACCAGTTGATGGATTCTCTGCGGGTTTGGTGGATGAGAACAATATATTTGAATGGAGTGTTTCAATTATGGGACCCCCTGATACCTTATAGTGAGCACCAATTCCTTTATATATCTTATGTGAAATTTTGAAGTTTCGGTTTTAAATATCCTGTGAATTTTTTTCTCTTTTTTACCTTTGAATTTTGTTTGAGTTTTTAGATTATCCGAATTTGATTATAGGGTTTAGCCTCTTTTGTGCGCATGTATGTTTAGTATTCTTGTTATTTGTTTGACGATGGAATTCTAATGTGGCTGATTTATTTTGTTTTCAGGGTTTATGGGTTTTTATTAGATTGAACACAGACTGTTTTTGGCCTTATCATTGTTAAAAGTTTCAATTTCTTGTTTAGATAATATAATTTTTGTGTCTTTGAAGTTTAAACTGCACCGATTATTGATTTTGATTATGATTCAACACCCTTATTGAGAAGCTAGTGTTCTAAGTATTAGTATTGATTTTTCACTTAGATTATTTGATTATCTGACTTTGATTTTGTTTTATGACGGAATTCTAATGTGGCTGATTGATTTTGTTTTCAGGGTTTTTGTTTTGGGGAGTTTTTACCTTATTTTTTGTTAGACGTTTCACATTTCTGGTTGAAGTATTCAAATTTTTATATCTTTGAGTTTGAACTGCAGTGATTATAGATTTTGATTATGATTATGGTTTAACACTCTTCTTGAGAAGCTAGTACTTAACATTTTTCTGGTGTTGATTGTTCACTTAGATTATTTTTTCCATGTAATGGGGCCATCTATGCATTTATTTGTTTTTGGGCTTCATTGCTTCGGCATATTTTTTGATAATCTTGACGCAAGGCTTATAGTATGGCACACACCCGTTTATACAAATATACACATCTGAGCTTCCAGAAATGTAGTTTAGTATTTTGCTTTACGGACAACTATATTCAGAGCTTTCTTGACAAGAAAATCTGTTATTTACTTGAAATCTCTTCTCTGGTTGCAGTGAAGGTGGGTTCTTTAGTGCCATCATGAGCTTTCCACAGAACTATCCCATCAGTCCTCCAACTGTCAGGTTCACTACAGAGGTGTGGCACCCAAATGGTGTGTAATTTGGCTCTTGATCTCCTATTTTAGTTGTATGTTATCAATTTTAAATTTGTGTATGCCCGCAAGCATGTATATTTGAGATGCAAACTGCTAAATGTTGCCACCTCTTAACAGTTTACCCAGATGGAAAGGTTTGCATATCAATTCTTCATCCACCTGGCGATGACCCTAATGGCTATGAGCTTGCAATTGAGAGATGGAGTCCAGTCCACACAGTATGTGATGCTGTTATGTTTTTCTGTTGTTCCATTATTACTGATATTTCCAATTGAGATAAATTTGTTTTTTTTTTTTAATCTTCCTGCTTATTTTTTTGCCTATTAGCTATTGGGTGGACTATTTGCATATATTTGTTTGTTCTCTTTGTAATTGTTGTGAACGCTAAAAGCTGCGCAGTAATTATGGTGTTGTGTTAATCATGATATACATTGTTATCTATGGTTTAGTAATCTAACCATTGGACACTCGGGCATACTTCATTCGTGGATGAGGATGAATGCCAAAAGAGATATGCATATGGTAAGTCTTTGCATTCGTGCATGTTTTAAGTAAACATTCTGGCATGATCATCTGTTGGCTGTTCTGATTGGCAGTGCATCTTGATGTTGGGCAAAACTGTAAGGACAGAAACTTAAAATGACTGCAGGACTGAATTCACATCAGCTCTTAGGGGCTTAATAGTACCCCAGATTGAGGTGCATTTTCCTAGGCCCTTGTGCAACTGCAGTTTACTGGAGATTGCTTGGGTTAGGATTGTTTAATATTCTAAAACCCATCATGCGTGTGGGTAACTAGAGAAGCTAATTTGTGAAGGAAAACAAAAATGGTAGTGATGTTGATATGGTAAATGACGAAATGAAAGTGATTTTTTTTTACTCAAATCATCTGTCTCTTTGTTGAAAGGGAGAAGCTAATGAAAGTCGGAAATCAGAAAATCTCTTTGTGGAGTAGGAGGTTGGAGAGTCATATTTTCCAACTAGCAGTAATGTGTTTTTTTAAAAACAAAAACTGTTGAGGAATACGACTAACTTTTACTGTTTGCATGAGAGAAAATTCAAGACGGAAAGCCTGAAACATTTCATCAATGCATTACATAAGTAATGTATGTTGCATTTTATTTTGTTTCTGTACGAGTTTGACCTGATCTTCATAAGTAATTTAACAGCTAATTTCTTGTTATACTTCTTTCTTGTATTT
Source organism: Manihot esculenta (assembly GCF_001659605.2). Taxonomy (NCBI): domain Eukaryota; kingdom Viridiplantae; phylum Streptophyta; class Magnoliopsida; order Malpighiales; family Euphorbiaceae; genus Manihot; species Manihot esculenta. The sequence goes on from NC_035170.2 coordinate 3,261,045, forward strand.
TCTTTTTAAATCATGTTGCATGTTTTCTCTTAGCTCTTTCTAATGCTTGTTTGGCCAACTGGTCTCATTACGTATTGTTATTCACTGTCTGTTACTAAATCTAGTTAATAATTGTGTGATTATACTTGGCAGGTTGAAAGTATTGTTTTGAGCATAATATCAATGCTTTCAAGTCCTAATGATGAGTCTCCTGCCAATGTTGATGCTGCAGTAAGTCTAAATATCATTTATTTTGGTTAAAGATGCCTTTTCACAATTGCTTTTGGGGCGTGGTCCTTCGCTAGGACTTGATGTTGTGAATTTAAGATCCTAAGACTTGAGAAAACTCTGTTAATAACTGAATATTCTAAGATAGGATTTATGAATATAATTGATTATTGATATTAAATCTGGGTAAATAGGTTAGACCTCCAATCCCCCTATGGTATAAGAGAATTCATTAGTTGGTCCCTAGTTTTGAAAAGTACATTAAAACGTCCTCTGAGATTGTAAAATATCTGTTAACTAGTCATTTCCTTAGTTTTAATTGTTAAATGTTTTACTATTCGGGTCTTGTAATATGAAAAAACTCATTCGTTGTTTACTCAATTGTGTAAAAAAGTCTAATAATTAGCCCTACACTTAATGGCTAAAATTAGTAGAGAGATTCATCTGTGGACTTTTTAAAATCGTAGACTAATTAATGAGTTTCTTCGCCACTATCGGCTAGCCAATCAATATTTATGGGATTTTGCTGCTACCTTTGCATGATAAAGTAGATGCATGACATTGCATCTATGGGTTCCTCCAGAGTCAGCTCCTTTCTAATGCTTCCAGATTGTATATCTGCAGAAACAATGGAGAGATAGCAAGGAGGAGTTCAGGAAGAGAGTGAGCCGATGCGTGAGAAAATCGCAAGAAATGTTGTGATCCGATGAAGTGCTGAACAGCTTCAATGAAGAGAGGTGGCCATCTGACCATATACTGAATCTGTAACATTCTATTTAACTTTTTGTTATTAATCCCTTATAACCTTAATCCTTTTTGCTCATCATCTCATCTCTGGGCAATAAGTGTTCTTGTGAACTTGAATCAACTTTCTTCAATTCTTAAAGAGATAAATAATAGGTGTTCTTCAATTCTGCCCAGTTTTAACTACAAAACCGACAACAGCACTACTTTACTATGATCAGGATGAATCAAAGATCAAATCATCCATGTCGGAAACTGTATTCACCTTTAGGGTTTACAGAAATTTTCTTAGGTTCTCTGTTAACTTATTTAACTTTTTTACCATTTTTTGATTCCGGCTATCTGCTATTATATCCCTTTTTTTTAAAGAAACTATATATATCCTTTAAAATTTATATTCTCTAAAAAATAAATAAAAATAATATTTAATAATATATACATATATAATTAGATTATATATCATATTTAAATATAATATATTTTTTTAATCAAATAATATATTTTTATTTGAATTTATTTTTTCAATTAAAATATAACAAAAAAAAAAATAATTGATAATCTGATATTCAGAAAATTGGGTTTTATAAGGGTTTTGTTAACTTAGAAAAAATTTAGCCCTAGAGTAGAGTGTTTCTTCCCTTTTATCCTTTTCTCCCACTCACGCGAGATGGCCCCTCCGCTATAGGACCACCTACCCCTTGGTGCAGGTCCGTACGTGTAGGTAACTCTCGGACCATTCCTGTGTCAGACAAGCATTTAATTTCCTTCGGCGTGTGAGTGGACAGGGCTACGAAATGATTGGACCCGCAATCTTCGTGTGACTGGATTTGAGGAAAAGGATCGGAACCTAAGAAAGGGCTGGCTTTAAGGCTGGAATGAGTCGGACCGGTCTGAGTGAGTGACTTAAATAGAAGTCCGATCCGGATGATGAATGGATTGGGCCTGCTTTATTTGGGGACTTAAGAGCCTCTGATTATGAGCTGCTACTGTTGGCCCGGCCTCGTAATGGGATGAAGAAATTCAACGGTCATTAATAAATAACGGACGCAGAAATCTTAATCAAAGTTTAATTTTATCTAGTCAAATCTCTAATTTCATTTACTTTTTAAGAAAAAAAATTATGTAGATAATTTTTAAATTAAAAATTCAAGTTAAATAGAGCGAAAAAAAATTACATTGAAAATTTTACAAATTGAATTATTTTATCTACCTCAAATATCAAATATGGATCTTTAGATTTTTTTTATTTTATAAATTTAATAGTTTAATTTATTATTCATAGAAATATTAATTTTTATTTATATTTTAGATATTTTTAAATTTAAATAATCTATCTCATTATTTATTAAACTCATATTTTATAGATTTAAAATTTATATTCTTAAATTTAAATAGTTAATGAAATCTATTAAATGATGTAACTATTAAATATTCATGAAATTTTCTAAAAATATAAAATTTATTTTTCTAAATTTAAATAGTCTAATATATATTTTCATTCACATAAATAGAAATAAATAAAATAATTTTATTAGATATATTAAATAATATAATTATTTAATTTTATAAATACTAAATAATAGTATTTAATAATATAAATATTCAAAGTATATTAATGCTTTTTTAATGAAAAGAATAAATTTGAGTTTATAAAATATAAAGGTGTTTTAATTACATTAGTTTTAAAATATAGATAAATTAATATATTTTTTAAAATTTCAAGTATTTATATTAATTATTTTTATTTATTTAAAATTTTTAAAAAAAATTATATGAATAATCATAATAATCTTGAGCTTAGTTAAATCTTTAAAATAAAATTTTATATATAAAAAATATGGAAGAAAATGAATTAAAAGGGTGTGAATGAAGCTATAGAAAAAAAAAAAATTAATGAGAAAAATATTTGAAAGGAGTAGGTTTTATTTTATTCGATCTTGGTGTGAAATTTTTTAGAGAATTTCAGGGGTTGGCCCCCTGTCCCTCGGCCAGTGAAAATAATAATATTTTCTTTTACAATTTTTCCTCCTCCTTTATTATTCATCACTCTAAAAAAAAAACCTAAATGTCTTATTCTTCAAGCCTCAGCATCATAAAAAAAAAGTTTTAGATGCTCAAAATATAATATTATGATTTTACTCATTTTTATTTAAAAAAATTGTTAATTCTGACATAATTAGACTTACAAAGCTAAATGATATAAATATTTATAATTAAATAATAATTTTTACATAGAAATTAAAACTTTAATTTATAAAATATAGGATGGTTTAACTGTGTAAAATAATAAATATAATTTTGATAAAATATAAAAATTCAATAATAATTCATCAATTGTGCTTTGTTGAGATTCTTTATGGGAACTTTTCTTTCATGTAATAAAACTTATTTTATTAGTAGAAACTTCTAGATAAATTGATAGCATTTAATTTGACAGAAAAAATAAAATACAATTATATAAATTATTTTCTATAAATAAATGGAGCGTTAATGCGAAATTTTTTTATTTGCTTATAAAATTAGAAAGCAAATTGTAGTAAATATATATATATATATATTTATAATAGACCCTTTTTTTTTTCTCAGAGAAGTTGAAATATTCATCAAGAATTAAAAAGCAAACGAATGCAGAGTAAAGTGGAAGGGCACACCAAAACATGCCCACACTAGGATAATTCATACTCTGAAGCGGTTTCGACAAAAAAAAAAAAAAAATTGCGAAGCTGTGTATCCCACACTTGATAGAAGCGCGTGATGATACTATTGGCGTGGCAAGTGATAAAAAGCAAAGCCAACCCGGAAAAAGCAGCAAGGATTTTGATTTTAGAAATTATAAAAAAGAAAGAAAGAAAGAACGAGGGAAAAGAGAAAGGAAAGATACAAAGATGGTTTAATAGTTTAAACCTCATCATTTGCTGCTTGCTGTCTGGCTGCTGTTTCTATTTTCTTTCTAACCAAACACCTCTCTCTCTCTCTCTCTCTAATCCCTCTAAACAAATTCCTCTCTTTTTTCTCACATCTTTTATCCATTTCTCTCTTTCTTTCTTTTCCCACCTTCCTTCACGTTTCCTTCCTCCGCCTTTTCTCTTCCTTTCCTTCTTTCTCTGTTTCTTTCCTTCTCTTTTCTCATAAATCCCATATGAAAGTCTTGCTATGTCCCGTGACTCCAACTCTTCCTTCTTCCTTCTCTTACCTTTCCTCCCTTTTCCTCTCATGAGTACAGCTTTTCCTTCCCTTTTTCCTCTTTTCTACTTCTATTTTCTGCTCAAACTTACCATCATCACCATCAAGGATCATGCAGTCTCCACAGCCCCTCCGTAACGGCGAGACTCCGTCGCCCCACACGCGGATCCCGCCTCCACACTTCCACTCCACTGTCTCCGTACAGAAGCTCAAACGATTTAACTCACTGATTCTGGTGTTCCGACTCGCTACTTTTTGCTTTTCTCTCACATCCGCTGTTTTCACGCTCACTAACTCCAGAGGATCCGATTCCCCTCATTGGTACGATTTCGACGCTTTCAGGTATCAAATCTATACCACCTAATCCTTTATTCCTTTTGTAAATTTCCTTTCTTGTCCCTGTTTGGTTGCTCAGAAAGTTGTCTGCTTGCGTTTCAGGAACTTCGGGTTTTCAAAATTTTGAAAAATTTTCCTTGCATTCAAATTCTTTTAGTTCCCGCTATTCTCATTTTCAATTTTATCACTTTAAAGCTATAAAGTTCGGTGTCAGACATTAATAATCCAAAACATTTACTATATTCTTTAAATCATTTTTCCTTTCCATTACTTCAGTTTCTCCGCAACCAAACTAACATTTAATGCTCCTAAATCTCAATTTGTGTATGCAGATACGTTTTCGCCGCAAATGCAATTGTCACTCTTTACTCTATCTTCGAAATGGCCGCCTCTATCTGGGAAATTTCTAGAGGCGCCACTCTCTTCCCCGAAGTCCTCCAAGTCTGGTTCGACTTCGGCCATGACCAGGTACCACCAAAATTACACGCAGCTGCATCTTTCTCCTAGGGTTTTTGAAGTCGGTGGGAGCTTTAATGGCGAATTTTTGTGTGTGTGTAGGTGTTCGCATACATGCTATTGTCGGCTGACTCGGCGGGGACGGCGCTGGCGAGGACGCTGAAGGGCGGTGACACGTGTACGGTTAGCAATGCATTCTGCGTGCAATCATATATCGCGATCGCTTTGGGATTTGCCGGGTTTATCTTCTTAGGGTTATCGTCTTTGCTGTCGGGTTTTCGGGTCGTATGTTTTATAATTTACGGCTCTCGATTTCATCTTTAGATTAGATGGAGAATTTATAATATTTTGAGTGGTAATTTTTTTAAAAAAACTTTTTTACTGTGTGAGGGTACTGATTGCTGAGCTGATGACTGATACGGTGTGATAGTGTGTCGTTTTGGTTTTTCATTTTTAGTTCGTACCTTTTTTATGACCGTGTACATGGGATTTTTTTTTCTGTATTCTTTTTTCTGTAATATTTTATTAACTAATTAATTAGCTTGAAGTTGATGCAATTTCAGAAGAGGCAATTCGTGTTTGCAGTTTCTAATTTAATTAATAGCAACTTTATATTTCATTGGTTTGTTTCTCAGTGTTGGCAGCGGAGAAAATGCTCAAAGTCTCTTATTTTTTTAAATTTATTTTTTTTTTGTAATTTCTAAGTGATAAAAAATTAATACATATCTTTTTATTTTTTTACTTTTAATTATTGTATTTTAATTTTATCAAACTTAAAAACCATTCATTTGATTTTTATCAATTATTTATAAAATAATCTAAATACACTTAAATATATTATTTAAGTATCAAAGATAAAAAGAATTACAGTGTAAAGAGGTTAAAATATATAATTAAATTATGAAATTATGAAAATGCTTATAGGTACATGTTGATTAATTAATTCCAAAAACAATTGAGTAATTACCTAAAATTTAAATCGTGTATAGAATGAGAAATATACATCCTTTAAATTTTACCTAATTTTTGAAAGAGAGAAATTAAAAAAAAGTACATATTCATATGAGAATTATTTTTCACTCATTAATTATACATGAAAATAAGTGATAATATTTTTTTATTAAATATATTTATTTTTATGCATTATCAATAACTGAAAAATTAATATTAATATAAGTAGATACCTTTTTATTCTCTCTTTTCTTCCAGATACAAACAAAATAAAACCTATGGTAGGATTAGCGCCTCTTGTTCATAATAGGCTAAGAGGTAATGGCTATAATTGATTGGAATGCATAATCACGCTAACAATGACGTCTTAACTTTCAATGTCCAAATATTCCTCTAGCTGTTCCAAAATGCTTTTCAAATTTCTAATTGATATGAAAGCAAGTTTTGAATGGGACCTACTCTTTTAAACATGAGTTTTGTTTTTTTCCCTTCTCCAAATATAAGAGATATTTAATTAAAATAGCAGATCACCAGCCCAAAATAGAGTAGTACATCAGTATGCCAAAAGGATGGGCTCATGCAGGCCCAACCATAAGCACTCTTAAATTTAGGACCACCAGGCCCGCCAATAAGAAAGCCTAGAGCTGCCCACTGGTATGGGGATAGGACGAGTTCTGTACTGCCTAGCACCAATGTTTGCTGTCCTTGCCGAAGCAAGGGAGTTGATGCCCCACAAGGGCACAGAAAAGCGCCAACTATCAAATCCAGAGCTAGCCTCTTTTCCTCAATCACTACCAATTCTCGTAAGCCCTGCTCCTTGGCTTTCTATTGAACTTCACAAGGCGGTGTACGAATCCAGAGCTACCAAACCAAAAAATATAAAAAAAAAGACCTAAAAACGCTGCAAAACCTATAGAGAATAAGGTCCATTTGAAGCCCCAGCAGTTGATCATCCTACATGCAGGCCTCAGACACAGTAATCACGCAAGGATCGGAACCCACGAACCAGTACCAGCTATTATGAGGAACCACTGAGGAAGTGGTTCTAGCTGAAGCAGATTTACAAATACCCTTACTCATAAGAATTGAAACCCTTGGAGACAAAAAAGATAGAAAGGAAAGGAAGTTCTCTACGAAATTAGAATGAGAAATTTTTTGAGTAATAGAGCTAAGACACTTCATTAATCAAGATTAACCAAGAGAATGTAGAACTCCATATATAAATTTGTCAAAGGAGAGAGAGACAAAATACATTGAGGCTACTTGTGCTGTAAATGTGATAAAGCACTCGTGAAAAGCAGCCAATTACCCGTACACAGAATGCATTCCAATCTTCCAAAAAAGACACAAAAAAGAAGAGGAAAAATGATCATATGAGAAAGTTCACACCCTCTCATAATCATGAATGTAAGCACAAACTAATACAAGCTCATTCTATTGACCACGTCTTGACGTTTGTTTATCCAATCCCATCCAGCTATGGCACCCAAAACATTATATCTCACGTAAACAGATGATCACGATGCATTGATTCATATGATAAAATAGCTTTTGTTAGGCCAAAAAAAATTTTATACTATTGAACTTCACCAAAGTGGCACCCTGAGAATGTCCTATAAGCACCTGAACTATCAAAAGTGTAATTAAGATGACTTACAACCTCAGTACAAGATAGCATGAACTATAAACACACCAACAAATATCCACAAAGTCCAAATTGTAGCCTCAATTTGCCACCAACAGTCAATAGCTTAATGACAATAATCATACACAATGCACAAAATTTGAAATTAAAACTAACCCCATATTTTCTACACACAAAAAGTGTTCTCTTTCAATTCAAATTAGTCTTAAAAGTTAAGACAATTCATGTTGCCTGTTAATTGTAATTGCGAGATCATCTTAATTCCACATTTAAGCAGTTCAGATATGTCATGAGACATTTTTAAAGATCAAGATGCCACTAGATTTTTCTGATAAAGTTCATAGTGCAAACATGTATTATTTTTGACCAAAAATAAAGAAAAAAAAAAGCATGCATCGTGTCTATTTAGTATCATGACAAATAGCTAGAACGTAAATATTTTGGACCCATGCTGTTCATGTTGCACAAAGAAAAATCCTTAATAGGCTAAATGCCTAAACAACTTTGATTTTAATGAAGAAGACTATAAAGCATTCAAATGATGTTAAAACAGTCGGAAATATAGCGGAGAAAATTTTTCATTACAGCAAAGCTAATGAAATTAACATGTGCAAGTATCACTCAGCCTAGTATCTAAGCAACACCAGTTTCAATTGCCTTCATATTTTGGGTCAGCCATCACATAATGATAAGCTATCACCAGGACAAATATAAAAATGCCAAGAAAATTGGCAAAAAATCCCAGGTCTTGATCATCAAACATCTGCACAAACACAAACAAAATCAAATTTTTCAGTAAAGAAGCTCATTTGTTATTTTATCGTATCACTATCAAAAGAAGAGTGGCAATGAACTTGCTTATGCTTACAAGATCATAACATAAAGAAAAATAGAACTATTATTTTGTTATATTCCTTTCTTTCTTAGCATGTTGAATTTACGGACATATTGTAGCATCTTTAAGATAATTGCAGTTCACGCAGATAATTGCACATCCTATAATGAACAAGGTACTGACTAATGTAATTAACTCAAACTAGTAAAACCAGTGAAAATAGGTTATCCAATACTACACTGAGCTCAACTAAAGAACATGATGCAATGCCTCAATATAGTAGCATTAGTATATCAGACACATTTCATGGAATTGAGCAATGCTGAAATGAACACATCCCAGATAGCAAATTCACTATATAAAAAAAATCTTAAGGAGGAAAAAAAAATGACAGAAGAGAAGCGATCGCAGTGGGATTCGAACCCACGACCTTTAGATCCGGAGTCTAACGCGATATCCACTCCGCTATGCGATCGCGTATATTCATATGATTCGCCCTTTTCAATTTAATAGTTGAAAATCAGTAAACTCCAAAAGAGAAAATCGCAACAAATTCTAAGCACAATCCCTAGTAAGAGAGAAAATATAATTCGGATACATTTCAAGCGACCAAAAAAAAGAATAATGAAAAAAGGTAGCTTAAATGTCGTTATTTGATCCAAACAGAACACAGTTAGATCTGTGATACGATCCGAGTGTCTAGCACGGGATGAAGAGAAAGAGAGATGAAGGATGTTACCTTTTGGCTGATTCGAGGGGGAGTAAGCCAAAAAAGTGAGTAGACGCAGATCTCAATAACCTTGAGTGTAAAGCGTCTCCTTCCAATTGACGGAGATGTTTTTGTAGCGGAGCCGGAGAGGTTAAGAAAGGGATGAGTTGTTCCTAATGCAAGTTTTTGAAGCTTAAATCTTGATGGACAAACACGTAGATAGCCCATGATTATGTAGATTTTCGTTTCTGTATTTTTACCTGAACTGGACCCATCAACGTCTGGGCTGGGCTCCTCTCTGCACCGAAGCTATTATTATTATTTAGCCCCAAATACTATAAAAAAACAGAAATTCATTAATTCATCATTCAATTTTGAAATTATTCTAAAATATTTCTAAAGAAATATTAAAAAATTATCAATCACTTTTCATTTTATTAATTAAATTATATAATAATTAATTATCAATTAAAAAAATTAATATAGTAAAAGTATTTTTAAAATATTTTATTAATTACTTAATTAATTTTAATTATTATATATTTTACTATTTAATTTTTTAATTTAAAAAATTTATTAATTGATTTAAAAAATCTACTAATTTTTTTCTTATTTTAAATTTTTTAATAATATTTAATAGTTAAAATTAACAAAATTATTAAATAATAAATTTTTTAATACATCATAAATATTTTAATATATTTTTTGAAATAGAGAGATTAATTAATAAATTTTTTTATAATATAAGACTGAAATAATAAATTTTTAAAATAAAAATATAAAATTACCTAATTTTTCTTTTTACTAATTATGTTATATTTATTTAAATATTTTTTTAATAGAAATACAGTAGGGAATCTATTCTTAAAAAATACATGTTATTTCAGTAGGTGGCACCCTCATGGATTAGAGGGGTGAAGAGAATATAACAAAACAATTGTACCAAAAATATGTGGCTGCTGGGATTCGAGCCCAGGTCTCCACGGCCACAACGTGGAATTCTTACCACTAAACTACAGCCACAAGATGTTAAACATCTAAATCATATCACTTTAGTAGAATTTTTATTAATTATCATTTAAAGTACTTCTATTTTACGCGAACCAATCGTTTTAAGTCAGAGTTCAGACGCGGCACGGGCATGTTTTCCCTTCTAAGGGGGTAGTGCAACTCTACATTTGAGAATCAGTAAAACTTCAACTGGTCAACTTATCTTCTTATATAACTTTTGGGTGCCTAAATATTTGAGTGTATAAATTTCTCTGTTATAATTTCCTTTGATGCATTTCCAGACGTTGAAGCGTCAACTGGGAGACCAAGTCTAATGTCAGAGTTCCATATATTTTGTCCACATATGTCCAGTGAAGAATTTGACTTAACCTCTCAATGCTAGGTAGCTGCTACTTTATACCTTCTATTTCTTGGTTTGCCGTGCTGTTATATGTAATTGGCTTGCACAATTTTCTTCGCAATGTACTTCCCCAAATATTCGTATCCATGGAAGTATAGAGCCTCAATTTCTGCTCTTTTTCCACTTTGAATCATTATTGCCAATTCTTCCCTGTGGCTCTCCTGTCATGTAAGCATTTCACTGATTAAAGATGCTTGTTTTTACTATTTTCATCATTTGAATATCAATGAAGCTTTAAATGCAATTGCACCGGTAAAATTTCTGAGGCCATCAAGCTATTAGCAATCTGCAGGTCCCGTGGCTTTAACTGGACTAGTGATTCTTCAGGTATTAACTCTAGATCAGCCCCTCGCAGTCCCAACCACTTCACATTGCAAGCTGAACAAAAGGAAGAAATCTTTTAGGAAAATCCTGGACAAGGAGACGAGAATAAAATTTAGAACGATAATCAAGCACCATATCTGTATGCCTCCAGACCCATCCCTATGCTTCCAAACTTGAAGGTGCATAGTATAGCTAATCCTGCTGGGTTCCTTAAAAGTTTCAAGAAATTATTTGCCAGCATTGACCATCTGTTATATGCAAATTGACAGGAGTAGAGACTAGAAGATCGTCTGTACCAGTCAACCAATGCCAAAATTGGCAATTCAGGGAAAGAGCGGCTCATTCGATGAAGAAGAAACCTATATGCATTTAATGATTAACAAAAATCAAAGGAATAGAATAGCTAAAACTATTATCACTTGTAACCCTTCTAAATTTCTGTTTTCTAATTTTTGTCAATTGTTCATAAGATACCTTGTGGCTATATCAGGGTACCCTTTAGCTGTAATGAGAATGCTAGGAATCTGACTGAAAACACGATCCTCAGCCAACCGCTGGAATATTGCGTGCTGCAAAACTCAAGAATACTGTACTTTGGAAACTGGGATGCCATTGTAAAATGTTCACAGAAGCACAATTATGACAAACAATTACCTTCTCCACCACAATGATGTAACGTGCATCCGTTGTCATAAGCAGTTTGTCTAACATATTCAAGTCACCAGAAATGGCATACCCAGAAGATCCACATTCAGCACAATCCACAACCTCTTGGTTTGGTTCCTAATCACATGTGAAATAGAGAAAAAAAAAAGGTGTAAGACTGAAAAAAGATCGGGCCTAATGCAGTCAATGCAGCTATAGGCTTCTGGCGAGCATCAGGTTGATGAATTAGTCACAAACAGAATGCCAAAGAGAAAATTAGGTGCCTGAAGCAACAAGCGCCCAGCAACAACTCCTCTGCTAGAGGCCATGATTGCAAGACTATAACGGCTGCACCGAAGCAAGGCCACCAAATCTGTGACACAAATGGAAAATCGTGAGTATTCTGTTCTATCAATTAAGAAAGAATAGCAAGACCCACAAAGGTGCAGAAATAAGGAGAGAATAAACCTTGGATTGTCCTGTTAACCTGCAACTGAGATGGGAAATAGTCAGGGGAAACACAAAGCAACTTGTAAAACAGCTCTCTCTGTGTGACCCTCTTTTCTTGAACCAGAACCTGAAAGCACACCTCCATCACCTTCCACACTGAACTACCCGCAAAAATAAAAAGAAAAAGAAAAAAAAGGGTTTTAGTTCATGTTAACACAAAACAGAACATAAAACGAAGTGAAACGATTTGGCTTAGTACCTCTAACAAACGCCTTAGCTGCATTGGCTCTCATAAGAGACCTTGTACAAAATGAATGAGAGAGGAAAACCCACGAAAGATCAGTCAACAATCCATGACTTACTCTGCTATTACTCGAAGTCCTTTTTATCTATTCAATTCAAAAAGGAATCTCCTCTTAATTTAACCTTTTAAAAAATAAAATTCAATCAGAAATGTGATTGGATACCAGAGGAAGATCTGATATTGCAGGATCAGGAGAAGTCAAGATCCTGAGAAAATTGAGCACTGCAACTTCGATTCTGGCTCGAACCTTATGAATTTGTCAAAATAGGGGGAAAAATAGATAAACAAACAGTTTTGATAAAGTGAGACTGAGCATTAGTAGCGCGATGAATACCTCAGAGGGAGTGAGGATATCGGCGTAGCAGAGTTGTTGATCGGAGAAGAACTTCAGCGATGATCTGCTCAGATTTTCCATTACTTGTTTTGCTCTTTGGAATTAGAGAGAAATTAACAGTATTGGAGAGTCTCTAATATGCGCTACTTGCGCGCGCGAGAAGAGAGTATTTGAATTCGGCTTCGACTTTGGAGTTCAGACTTAATTAGAAAAGAAAAAAAAAAAAAAAAAAGAAGAAAGAGATGTACTATTTGTCTATTTTACTAAAGTTTGTATATATATAGATAAAAGAGAAAAATTATTATTTAGTTGCTACATAAGGAAGAAATTTGTTTATTGATTTTCAGTTTTAAAAAATTTATTAATTAATTTTTTTATTAATTTTAATAGTTAATTATTTTACTATTTAAATTTTATAATTTTAAAAATTTTATTAGTTTATTCTTTAAATTTTTAAAAAGTATATTGTTTAAATTTTTTGTACTATAAATATTTTAAATTTTTTAATAATATTTAATCGTTAAATTTAATTAAAAAAATTAATTAATAAAATTTTTAAAATATTAAAAGTATTTTAATATATTTTTTAAGATAAAAAATTCAATTCATAAAATTTTCAATAATATAAAGAAAATAATACAAAGTTCATGTGACGAAATCTTGTACATCTGAATAAACTTTCTGCCAAAAAAAAGGAGCAGCTTAATTACTTTCTCTTTCAACAAAAGAAAATGGTGATACAATACCAGAGATTCTGCAATTACATCCTTGATGCATAATGGAGATGGCTTTTCTTATCAAGCTTTAATAACGATTGATGAATTACTTTCAAACAATAATTTCCAAAAACATGTATTTCTGGCTAGCAACAAAGTTTTTTTAACATGTCATGAATTTTAATAATAAAAAACAAAAAAAAAGTTTCATAAACGACAACACTCAATAAAAGTACCATAAAATAAAAAATTAGTATTGAAATAGCACCATAATTAGATGCGGAATGACTTTTTATTTTAAAATAAAAAGTTTTTTTTTAAATAGTTTAATTTTTTTTTAATTAGAAAAATATTTTCTGTTCATTAAATTTATAAATATACTAAACGTGATAAAATATGAAATTTTTTTTTCTAAAAAAAATTCAATGAAATAAACTGAACCTGAAAATAGAAGCTACTTTTGGATGGGGACTCAAATCCTACTATAATCCTTTTTTTCTTTCTCTCGGTTTTGGTTTCTCACTTCTATCCTTTGGATAAATTTTTTTTTTCTTAATGGTATATATCTATAATGTGGGCAAAATAAAATTGTACGGCTATTGATTAATCTTACAAGAAAAAGAATGTGAGGGGATTGATGCCTATAGTAGCCGCTCCTTTGTTTAAGTCAATAAATTGAAAAATGGAACGAATGTAAGAAATTACTTAAAATTCAAGAGTAGTTGCGTAAAAATTACATATTTTTATCTTTATAATCATTATATTTTATACTTTAAAAAATATTATAATATTTTATAGAAATTCGGCGGGTGTCGGCTAATTGATAGGAGATTTCATTGGCTAATTGATCAGAGTTTCTGTGATTATAGGTGTATCGGGGATCTGCTGGATTGTATCTACTAATGATAACTTTATGTGAAGACTCAGCTTATCCAGGAGAGTGTGAGTCTTGATAGAAAATCGGGTGTTATGATATCCCAATCTTCCTTTCTACAGATCGGACCACGTATTGGCTTATTAGACCCTTACTATGTGACCCTATCTTATGATGACAGCTCATGACTTATTTTGAGCGATTGTTGTGTAATATCAGAGATCTCTCAACTGGTCTTCAATTCTTTATATACGAAAGTGACAATTGTTTTCACGATCTAGGGCATGTGGCTAATTTAGATTGGTTTTTTTCTATTCACGTCATTTCGTCTGCTTTTGCCCATTAATGATAACTGCCATGTTTCTCGAGTCACATTAAAGCCTGCCGTTGAAACTGCCATATAATAATCTTTCTTCTTCTCTAAATATCATTCTTTTTCTCACAACTGTCATCTTTGATTTAAAAAAGACTTAGTCACTCCTCTTTTTCGTTTATACTTCCTTGCTTTCACAGTAATTCATGTTTGCTTTTTTTCTTTTAAAATAAATAGGAATACTTCCTCTTCTCTCTTACTCCCAGTGAAAGTTCCGCCTCAAGCTCCTCCTCCGATGGCCCCATCCACGCCTCAACTCCTATTGTTCCACTGGGGGCGGCTTATGAAAGGAAAAGCAGCCTGATCAGTGACATTCCTTCTATACTAACATAGCAAGATGTAGATCACCTTCATGACAAATACCAAATTCTCAAGAAATCTTATGCGTCTTTGCTCCATCCTCAAGCTTTCACACAGATGACCAAATCCTTGCGGAGGATACCATCATAGTCTATGAAGAGTAGCTAAAGGCGAGTTTTTGATTCCCCATGGACCTGTTTTGCCGAGGTCCTTCGATTCCATAAACTTTTAGTCACCCAGCTGCATCCCAACAGCTGGAGAATCTTAGCGGGCTTTCAGTTTATTTGTTTTAATAACAACATTGAGTCGAGCTTGGCCCTCTTCTCTCAACTGTATCAGTTGAGCACTGGAAGAAATGAGGAGTTTTGATTTTTCAATGGGAGAAAACGCTAGATACTATTTGACCGGATACCTTTTTCACTAAAGTGATGGAAGAACAAGTTCTTGATCCTCCATCATTAGACGTCTAGGGGTTTTGGACGCCTCCAAATGAGTTAGAACATGTGAGTAGAGCTGAGGAACGATAGGGTCTAGCCACGAAGGGATGAGGAAGAAACTTTAGACTTCATCCAGGCCCCATCCCAGAAAATAGACATCACCAAGGTGGTGAGGAACGCCGTCTTATCTTGGTAGAGCCTTCTTCAGGTGAGCAGGTCTGCTCTGGATCCTCACCCGCCTAGCCTTCCTTGCCTTTAGGGAAAGCACATCTCTAGCTATCGAGCACGATATTTTCTTTCCGACTTCTTTTGTTCTTCAAACTGCCTTACTTACTCATCTTTTGCTCTATGCAGATATGGTCAGGTCAAGAAATAAATTTGCCGAAGCAGCACGTACTACTCGAAAAGGCAAGGCTATTGCTGGGGCATCTAGTCTAGCTCCTAAACGAGCTCATTGGACGGATGAGATAATCATGCTTTCTCCTCCTCTACCCCCACCTATAATAGAATAGTCGGCCCCTTCTCAGCTCGAGTCTTCTACATGGGGTGCCTCTATAGCAGTCCCCGTCCCTGTTGAGCCCATTCCAACAAACGCAGGGGGTTGAGTCCTTATAGCCTCGTAGCATCCAACACCTGGCGCTAGCACTGACCTGGACGAACTTTCTTCTTGAGGAACCCAACCTGTCAATCCTAATAGCCAAGAATGCTTTGAGGCTAAGGGACCGTCATCACCTAAACGACGTTGAGACATAAGCTTTTTGACAACATCATGCACTCTGCCATGGAGAGTGTCCTCTGTGTGTACATGGCCAAATAGCATAACAAGACTCTAAGGTGAAAGTTTGAGGCTCAAGAGACAGACAGAAGACTCTTGGAAGAGGAATGCTCAAGGTTAAAGAATCAGATTAATGAAGTGGAGGATACCATGAAAGAGACACTGGAGTTGGTAGACAAGCTCCAGGTAGGCCTAGGTGAGGCCAATGCTTCCAAGCTTGTCCTTGAGAATTGAGCTAAGAGTGTTGAGGATCAAATGGCCATGCTTTAATGCCAAGTCCAGGAGTTATAGTCTCAGCTTGAGGGGGCATGGGTCGCCTCTTCCAAGATCGCTTAACTTGAAGTAGAACTTCAATAGACGGTGGCCTGGGGCGGGGAGATATTCATACACGGGCAGGACTCTATCAAGAAAGAGCTCATCAGGCAATTTCCTATAGAAGACTTCTCCTGGATTGACGACATCTTCCCAGACAAGGAGGACTGGAACGAGGATGGACAAGACGAGGAAGGGGTAATTAAAGATAACCCTCCGACTCGGCTTCTACTGTAATAGCAAATGATAAACCTATAACAAAAACTTGGGAGGAGATGACTGATGATGTCCCTCCAGCCCTGTAATACTCCTTTTTATTTGAATGAAAAATCTTTTCATTTTATTATTTTGACAAAGTTTGTATGATCAGTATTCGGCCATAACGCTCGTCCAATCATCATCAACAAAACTTAAATGATTTCTTTAAAAGATTGTTAAGGGGATAACACCTGACTATAATAGTGGCCATAAAATAATTAACTTAAAAAATGGGATCAACAAATGGACATGTGGCCTGCCGGACACCCGCCTTGTGGCCTGAGTGTGAAAAGCCTTAGAGAAATTTTCTATAACATGTGACTAACACCCAGTCTCGTGGCTTAGCGAATACCTACTTTGGGAATCAAATGCCTTAGAAATTTTTATATGGGATTAACACCCGGTTCATTGAACCTGGTGAATATCCGCCTTGCGGCCTGGGCATTAAATGCCTTGGAAATTTTTATATGGGATTAGCGCTTGGTTGTTGAGCCTGACGAATATCCACCTTGTGGTTTAGGCATCAAATGCCTCAAAAAATTTTATATGGGCCTGACACTCGGTCATATAGCCAGGCGATACCCGCATGGTAGCCTTGCCTTAGGAAATTATATGGGACTACCACCAAGTTCATTGAGCTAGTGGACACCCACCTTGTGGTCTAGGCATAAGATGCCTTGTTTAGTGGGATCCAGATTATGGCCTGGCGGAATTCACCTTATGGCTTAGCATAAGGTGCCTTATTTAGCGGGACTTAACACCCGGATTATGACCTGATGAAACCTGCCTTGTGGCCTGGCATAAGATGCCTTATTTAACGAGTCTAACACCCAAATTAGGTGGCCTGGCAGATGCCTACCTTGTGGCCTGCCATAAGATGCCTTATTTAGCGGGACTAACACCCAAATTAGGTGGCCTAGCGGATGCCCGCCTTGTGGCCTAGCATAAAATGCCTTGTTTGGTGAGACTAACACTTGGATTATGGCCTGATGGAACCCATCTTATGGCTTAGCATAAAATCTCTTGTTTAGTGGGACTAACACCAGGATTAGGTGGCCTAGCGGATGCCCACCTTGTGGTCTTACTCTTGTCTCCACACTTTCATTCGATGTTCCTGATAAAAAAGTTTGAAGAACATATCATAGTTTTGTTTATAACATTTCTATAAATGCCAAACATTCTTTCAGTTATCTAACTCGACCAATTTCAAAACTTTAGAGTTTGACTCAGAAGCTAAATATTTTGTGACGTTCTACTTCTATAGGCCCTTATTGCCACTCGGTTTTAACCACATGAATAACCCCTTCAGGTTCCCTATCATGGGTGATTTCCTGAGTTGTTACCTCGGGTTTAGGTCTCCTCTCTTTCTTATTCTTTCTGGCGAAGTCTCAAAGTGTGTCATCCTTTATTAAGCTCTCAATCTCGTCTTTCAGTTGTTGGCACTCCTTCGTTGTATGTCCATAGTCTTCGTGAAAATGGCAGCATCTAGTCCTATCTCGCTTTTCAGCTTTCTCAGAGTTGAGCTTGGGAGACCACCCGATATTCTTGTCGTTTTTTCTAATCCACATTAAAATATATGTTCATGAGTCATTCAATGGAGTATAATTCTTATACTTACCTTAGCTATTCATTCTTTAGGAGACTAGGTAACTTCTATAGTCTCTCCCGTATACTTGCTTCTCCAGCTTTTGGTCTTGCTTTCGAATCGTCCTTTTGTCCTCTCTCAATGCTTGAACTTCATCATATAACCTGATGTATTTCTAGACTCTGTCCATTAGCTGTTGGTACGTAGCAGCTGGTATTCTTGATTAGGAAATCTATAAACTTGATGTTTCGTGTTTCTTTCTTTAACGCTTCACATGCTAACTTATGATTTAATTCCACCATCTGTATTGCTTCTGGATTAAACCGTGAGATAAACCTCCTTAAAGACTCACCCTCTTCTTGGCAGGTCTTTCGCAAGTCAGAAAAGAGCTTTTTAGAAGATAGACAAGTAATAAACCTGGATTTGAAGAATGTAGCAAATTGTGTAAAGTTATGAATTAAACCTGAGCTCAAATATTGGTACCACTTCTGAGTCAAACCTGTGAGGGTGGACGGAAATACTTGGCACAACACAAAATCGTTGACGTATTGAAGCTGCATTGTCGCTCTAAAGATTGCTAGGTGACTCTTGAAAGCTATTGTCCCGTCATATTTATCCAAACTTGGGAGTTTAAACTTAATAGTAAAAGTTTTTGCTAGGATCTCATCTGAGAGAGACGAAGCATCATCCATGCCAAAGTCTTCTTCCTGCCCTTTCTGGTACCTTTAAATAGCCCGTACTAGCTTTTAATCGACATTTTTTAGAGCATCGTCTGATGACTCTTCTTCCTCGAACTTGTCCTTTCCTTTGGACTGTGTTTTGATTACCTATTTTCGAGTCCTTGAGGTATCAATGAAGGCTTCCTCCCTTTCCTTGGGAGCCATGAATGACGCCTCCTTCCGAGTTTTGCGTTGCTCAAGAGTAGCCTGCAACTTTTTGATGTATTGGAGCATTTGCTCAATGTTCAGATTATTAAGATCTGCTTCGTTGACCATAGATGGTGTGCTGTGTCTACTGCTAGGAGTGGAAGAAATGATAGCGTCCTTATTGGTAACAACCTTAGCAGTAGCTCGTGAACTGACGGCCATTTCAAGAGAGAGAAGAGATAATTCTTTTTAAGAGAAAGGGAGATAAGAGACCAGTTTTAATCCAAATTGTCAGGGAGAATTCAATGGATTTCCTAACAGTGGAACCAAATGATGTGACCGAAATAGAGCTGCGTTGTGATTGGTCAATCTTGCAAGAAAGAGAATGCGATGTGGTTGGCGCCTATGGCAGCCACTTCGACGCTCAAGTCAGTAAACTGAAGAATGGGGCAAATGTAAGAAATTGTTTAGAATTCAAGTGTAGTTGTATAAGAATGACGTATATTTGTCTCTACGATCACTAGTTTTTATACTGTAAGAAGATAGAGTTAATTATAGTATTTCTTAAAGATTCGGCAGGTGCCAGCTAATTAATAGGAGATTCCTTTGGCTAATTAATCGATATTTTTGTGATTACAAGCATATCGGAGATCTACTAGATTGTATCTGCTAACGGTAACTTTATGTGAAGGCTCGGTTTATCTAGGAGAGGGCGAGTCTTGATGAAGAACCGAGTGTTATGGTGACTTCTTTCTATGGGCTAGACCGCATAGCGATTTATCAGACATTTGTCATGTATCTCTATTTTATAGTGACAATTCATGACTTATTTTGATCGATTATTGTGTAACATCAATTTGATTTTATTTTTTTTCGAAGGAAAAAAATTAAAAGTTCCTAAAAAACAAAGAGACAAGATTCATCTTAAAAATACATTTTTTGTATAATTAATATAAATTATAAAAATAGTTACCTCAGAACCAGTATATGAATAGAAAATTATTTTCTCCAGTTTAATTCTTATGCACTTAGCCGTATTAATAATTTGCTCAATATTCTATCACAAGCACATATATTTTAATTCTATACAAATACTGATAATTAAAATGTATTTTAATTTAATGAGTATTAAAATAAATAATAGATATTCTCTTATTTATATTTAAATATTTAAATATACTTTAAATTTTATTTTAAACAATAATTATTTTATTTTTATTTTTATCTTAATCGGTTAATTTATTTAATATTCAACATATGCCTTTTCTATAAATAATTATTTTCACCTGACAGCTTATTTTCTTAATTAACAACATAGTCAAAACAAAAACTAACAATTAATAAGATTTTGCCAAACATCTATTCACAATTAGGTTAGTTTATTTAAATGGAAATAAAATTAGAATTTTTTAAATTGAAATTAGTCGTTTAGTTTTGAATTAAGATTAAGAATGTTTAATTTATGTGGATTTTTAAATTGCTTCCTCGCCTATTTAAATAATAATTGATTTTTATTTTTATTTTTATTTCAGTTATGTATAATCTGTGTAAAATTTTATCCTCTTTAAAATTTTAAAATTAATTTATATAATAAATTTAAAAAGTCAATAAAAATATAGCTTTTTACTAATGTAAATAATATAAAAAAAATAAAAGCTAACAAATTTATGATATTTTTACGTAAGGATCACATTATAAAAAAAATTATAATAAAAAGTTATTTAAAATATCGAGAGTATTATATGATATAATAAAATAATATTTTGTATTATTTAATATATGAATTAAGATAAATTTAATGAGCTGTTAATTATTATTTTTTAACTGTCTCATGTAAATAGTAATTTTAATTTTATTAATTAGAAATACTTTTATGGAATTTTCTTCAGATGGGCTGGATCGACGCGGAGGATAAGGCTGGTGCGTGGAACATCATAGACTGCCACTTGACTGTTAGCTTCTCTAATTATATAAAATTAGCTGTATCATACGTGGCAAATATTTCTGCAAAAGCAATAGTTTCGGATGACGGTGAGAAGTAAAAATCGTCTGATCCGTGGACCACATTGTTACCCGTGGACCAAACCAATCCAGACGCTGATTGACGCTATTTTCCACTTTTTAAAATTTTTTTTAACGTCAAATTCAAATCCGTTACATTATTATAATTTATTTATGTTTTATTTTTTTTAAATAAAAATTAAAAATCGAAAAATAGAATATAAAATCTCTCACATTTATTATTATTATTATTATTATAAAATTAAAATTATTATTTATTAGATTTTAGAGTATAAAGTATGATAATTTATAAATAAATTTAAATAGAATATTCTTAATTTTTATTATCCAATTTAGAAACAAATTTAATATTTGGGATTTTGCAAATATGTTTCTCTTAAATTTTTGATATCCTAAATTTCAATCCTTCAAACGGGAAATTTTGATTAGCCTCTCGTGAGGGCTACCGCATGGAAGAGTGCCCCAAGAGTAAAATTCAATTACGTTAACAAATTGCAATCCAGAAGAGAAAGGAGTACGTGTCCTTCGGTGATTGCAAAAACGGCATCGCATGCCGGCGTTTTTGGAGATGATGAAAACGAAATCGTAGTTCTGGACATCTAGCGCCAGTCTCGGTTGCTTATCCTTTCACGATCAAACCATTCAAACATTAACGTCAAACACTCCCCTATATATAGTGTTGTCTTCATGTCTATCCACTATATAATTGATTCTCTGAAATCCTAGAATCTTGAATCTCTCTATCTCAAGTCTCACTAAATTCAGCGGTAGTTTCCCAGTCTAATCTCAATCTAATTTCTTTTTTCTTTTGGGGTTTTGCGTTTTGGTGAGGAGTTAGTGTAGTTACTGTGATTTTGAGGTCAGATTCAGATCTGCAATATTGGGGTGGGGTATGGTTTTGTTTCGGTGATTTGAAAGCTTTATGAGCTTTTCGTATTTTTGAAGTCTCCTTGCAGTTAGTTAGTGTTAATCATTGTTTTTATTGTTTTGTTCTCTTTTTTCTTTTCTTTTTTTTCAATCTTGGAATTTTGTAAGTCAGTTTGGTGGACTTCAGTTCCTTATATAAAGCTCTAAGCTTTCAGCTTTTCATGCTCCATTATAAAAATTCAGATATTTTCTATAATTTTTTTGGGGGCAATTACAGGTGGTTTTAAAAAAATTAGTTTTCTACTTTTTTCTGAGCTGAAATTTGTAGGTTGATATTATTGAGGTGTATAATTTTGTGGGTTTGCAGTAAAATCGTTAGTGGTGGGGAATTTGGAACAATTTGTTTGAAGAAAACTGTTTGGTTTTCAGGAATTCGAGAAGAATGGCTAAGGAAGCAACTAATGGAAATCACAACTCTGCATCAAAACCCCCACCAACACCATCTCCTTTGAGATTCTCCAAGTTCTTTCAGGTGCCAATATATACATATTTGTTCTTAACAATATCTTTCGCTTTTGAATCAGTTTGATCTATTATTGACATGGTATAAAATTATGGTAGTTTGTCTGTGCCAATTTGTGGATACGGCTGTCTTTTCTTTCTACTTGGAATTCTTTTCAGACTATGTGTGCTACGGAAGCTGAATTGTTGCTTAACACTGAAATTTAGTGCAATGCAGTTAGTTGCTTACCAGAATATGTTAGCTGCAATCTTTTTTATTATTCTTTTTTCAATTTAAGTATTGGAAAAAGAAATCATCACTCACATTATTTCAGGGAAAATAAATATGGTGAAAATTTCCAAACTACATTACATGGAAATAAGGATTTGTATGGACTACTGCAGAGAGTTTTAAGACCCTGATACCAGTTGGACATAAGATCTACTAATTAGTAAGTTTATATAACTCAAAACATAATAGGAATAACAATAAAATAGGAAGATATCTAAATGCTAGATGTAATAGAAAAACTAAATAAATCCTAATAGGAAAATATCTGAGAGCCTAATTTTGCAGCTATATTATGAGAAACAGGAAGTAAATGTGAGGTTTGGACTGATTGGTGATGTGTCTGGAATTGTGATGCAATGCTAAATAGGGAAGAAAACTCCCCTGGCGTGTGCCTGCTCCATAGGGCACAGGCAGAGGGCTTGTTCCTGAATATACAGCGAAGCTGAAGACATCTTTTTTCAGTCCAGACACTTTGTAATTGAGTCCAAACTCAAATAATACAGCTATAAAATTAGCTTTTAGATGTTTTCTTATCTAGTATTTTCCAATTGGTGCCTTTTTTTACCAGTTCACTTTGTTGCACTTTATTGTTTTTACCCATAGGTGAATCATCACTAATGCTTCCAATAGCGGTATATGCAATGTTCTAATAATAGCATAGACTTGAAGTTAATTGCAATATTTCTTTAACCCTACAAGAACGCTGTCACTTGTGGTATTCTTCTACATTTATTTTCGTATTTTTTTTATCATTGCAATTGTTTGTTATGAGAAAACAGATTGTTTCTTTATATCAAGCATGGTGTAGGGTATTATCTGACAACCTTTTTGCTTTGGGTGGCAGTCCAATATGAGAATTTTGGTCACTGGAGGAGCTGGATTTATTGGTTCTCACTTGGTGGACAAGTTGATGGAAAACGAAAAGAATGAGGTGAGCACATTTCCTATTTAAATTCTACAGTGTATTTCTTGAATTTTGTTAGCAATGAAGATGTGCAAATGGAGTGTCATGGTTTTTTCAATTTATTTACTTAACTTTGGTTTAATGGTAATGCCCCTACTTTAGCAGTCGAGGACACCTGTACACTCCTCATACAAGTGACAAATAATGCTATGTTTAACATTTTAAAACTTATCTACAGAAGTTTTTAACCTCTAATTCTATTTCCCTCAGGTGATTGTTGCAGATAACTACTTCACTGGCTCAAAGGACAACCTAAAGAAATGGATTGGTCATCCAAGATTTGAACTCATTCGTCATGGTACTGTTGTTCTGATCTTATTTCAGTATTTCACTGCCAAGCCATGTTGACAGTGTTGAAAATGAAGGAATGGGTTTTATATATGGTAAATGTTGCCTCTCTATCTTTCTGCAGATGTCACTGAGCCTTTGCTTATTGAGGTTGACCAAATATACCATCTTGCCTGCCCTGCTTCTCCAATCTTCTACAAATACAATCCTGTAAAGGCATGTGTGTCTGTATATAATGCACCTCTGTTCCCTCTTCCTGAAAATAGTCCCTTGGGTGAGTTCTGCTATTATTGGATGTTGAGTGGTGGTTTGACCTATAACTTTCCATATCTTTGACAGACCATAAAGACAAATGTGATTGGTACATTGAACATGTTGGGTCTTGCCAAGCGTGTTGGAGCAAGGTTTGAGATACTACTGAGTCCCAGTCCCTTTGATAATAGCCTGTTTTATGTTACTTATGATATAATAATTGGTAACAGGATTTTGCTTACCTCAACTTCAGAGGTGTATGGAGATCCACTTGTACATCCTCAGGATGAAAGCTATTGGGGAAATGTCAATCCAATTGGTAAGTTTACTGTTTTATACAATAACTTATGGATTCATTCAACTGCATATATTGGTCGCAGGAAGATGTTTCAGTAGTTGATGGTTTTCCAAGTAGCTATATGATTTTTAAAATCATTTTGTGGATTGTGATGGTCTTTTGCAATTTTAGGAGATATGATTGCATAAGGGATATATAGTGTGGACGGGAGTTGCAGGATGATTATGAGAAGTTTAAGCTGGAAAACAAAAATCCCTCTCCAGCTGTTTTTTGGTTGAGGGTTGATTAAATACTGAGTTTATGCTTTTTGTTGCTTTTAAGGTGATTTTTTATGCATGGAGTTTTTGCTTTTCAGCTTAGAAATACAAATGTGCTTGGCATACAAAAAACTTGTGTTCCGTGTTCATGTATACTCTAAGTCATAACAGATTCTTATGTTTGCAAAATTTTTCAGGAGTCAGGAGTTGCTATGACGAGGGAAAGAGAGTAGCTGAAACTTTGATGTTTGATTACCATAGACAACATGGGATTGGTAAAGTTCCTCCTCTTTCCTCCTCTCATTCTCTTGGTTAATTTTGTAATATGGTATCAATTTTTTTTCCTCACCTAAATTTGATTCTCTACCAGAGATACGAATTGCCAGAATTTTCAACACATATGGACCCCGCATGAACATTGATGATGGGCGTGTTGTCAGCAATTTCATAGCCCAAGCTATCCGGTAAGCTGTTTAAAAGTCTGATCTAAAGCGGACCTTTTGCTATTAACAATTAGTTCTTATTACTATCTTTGTGCAGCAACTTTGATATTATTGACACATGCTTGTTCAATTAATGCAGTAATGAGCCCTTGACTGTTCAAGCACCAGGAACCCAAACCCGGAGTTTCTGTTATGTATCAGACATGGTGTGTAAGAATTTAATCATTGCATATGATAATGACAAATGATGGAGATGAATAATAATAAGATGCTAATCATAATTTGTCTCTCGTTTTGATGATAATTGTCAAAGGTTGATGGTCTAATTCGATTGATGGAAGGAGAGAACACTGGGCCTATCAATATTGGCAATCCAGGTTATTGTTTAAACTTCTCTAACAAATAATTGGTTTCTAAATAAGTTTCTTAACAAAATAGATGAGACACCTTTGTTATTGTTATTAAGCTTGGGCTTTTTGATGTTTTAGGCGAATTTACAATGCTTGAACTTGCTGAGACTGTAAAGGAGGTTAGTTTCAGTTTTGCCTGCTCCCTATATCTCTTTGAACCTGACTTGAATTGCATTCTTCTTGCATGTGATGTTTGTTGCAACAAATAATGTATTGCCATTGTGTTGATGGACCTTTTATGCATAATTGTGGTTTTTTGACGTCCCAAAAATAATATATCCTAAGGCAACTGATGAAATATAAGAGAACAAATTATCAAGTTAAGCTTTGTTGTGTGTAAAGTTATTAACAAGTTTTGGGAACTCATAACTGAAACATGTGCATTGCAGCTGATCAATCCTGATGTAAAGATCACAATGGTGGAAAACACACCAGATGATCCGCGTCAAAGGAAGCCAGACATTACAAAAGCAAGGGAGCTGCTAGGATGGGAACCTAAGATCAAGCTGCGTGATGGTCTTCCGCTCATGGAGGATGATTTCCGACAGAGGCTTGGGGTCCCCAGGAAGAATTGATATGTATGCTACTAGCAAATCTTCAACATCTGTCTCTCCTAGATCCCAATACCTTACCATAATTTACAATAACTGGATTGTGATCTCATGATTTAAAGCAGGCGATTTTATGTAAACTGTAGAACTTTATCTCTAATGGCGATATATGGATTGATCATCAGAGGAGAATTACGTGTCATGGATGAGTTCATCATTCCACATTTTTCCTTCCCTATTTTTCTGAAGCGTTGATTCTATATCATGGGATTTAATTCGAGGATTGGTACAAATTGCACCAAATCACTTTTGGAGATGCATTAAATACCTTTCTACTGTGCAAGTTCTTATCGGTTAGTATTATCCGAGGAAGAAATCATATTTCTTTTTTCTTAGAGAAATTATATAAAGGTCCATTTTCATAGATTGCTGTTGCTACAAGCAACATCCAAAATGTTAGAAGAAATTGTCTTTTGTAAAAGGCAACAGATTTTTATTAATAATTATCAATTCTACTCAAATTCTTGGCATGCACATTTGATAGCCATCTGCAATGGCAAAGCCAAACACGCCCTAAATGAAGAAATGGTTAAGCAGTTTATTAGCCTAAATTTGTATCAACCACGATAATGTTGATATAAGCACCAGCCTTTAAAAAAAGACATAGTAAGGTTCAAAATAAATTCAACATGGGGCTTCTAAGCCTCTGCGACAACTTGAGACTGACGTTTTTTCTCCTTGTTTTTCACTAATTTCTTCCTTGCTGTTTCGCCGTCTTCCGTTTCTGTTATGCTCTCAATCCTCGCAAAGACAGGTTTCGGCTGTGCCATGACCTGACCTCCCTTCAAGCCACCCCACTTGGTCTCGCTCTACAATGCAAAATCCAATAACAAATTATTCAAACAAAGAGAAGAAGGAGCATTTCTGGTATTCATGCATGCATATAGATTATGAACCGAAGAGTGCGTTCGTGTGCGCGCGCATATGCATATAGGGAGGGAGGGAGAGAGAGAGAGAGAGAGAGACCCATGTCACAGCGTTAAAATGGTCCTTTGAGTAGCCAAGCTGAGCATATATTCTCCAACATAAACTTGGTGCCACAGGGGACAAGGCAATTGCTATAATCCTCACTGTCTCCAATATGATCACTAGATCCTGCTTAGCATAAACCAAAATGAAAATAGCATGTCAATAGCCATCTCATGTTAGGTCAGTTTTAATTAACTTGAATTTTTAATCATGCAATGCTCAAGCAACACTTTCTTACCAACTCTATAGAGCAGTAAGTGGTTTACCATTACAAGATTGAGACATTCCAAAGTAGAATGTTTCTTTCAAAAAGGAAGCCATTGATTGATAACAGTGAGATAATATTGCTAATGAAGTCATTCATTGATAACAGTGAGATGATATTGCCAAAGACATTCTTCAAGAAACAGAGGAACATAGAGAAACCTTAGCAGCGGCTTCAGAAGCAGCACCCCCTTGCTTAAAAAGAGACCATGGTGCGCGCTCATCCATATAGACATTGCCAGCATTACCGATCTCTAGAATAGCCTCACAAGCCAAAGAAAGCGAGAGATTTGCATAATGAACCCGAGCCTTTTCAACCTATAAGTACAGTATTTTTAAGTCACTACACCATGGATGGATAAAGCTGCCAGGAAAACTAGCAACTGACAACTAGTAAACAGTACTGGAATTAAGCATCAGGAAGCATTCAATTTTATTGGTGCCACCAGATTTAAATTAGAAGCAAAATCAAACTCTTCAAGTATGAAAGGAACTGCATGGTTAAGAATTAGAATGGAGGATTCAAAGCAATCGTTTCTTGGTGATTGAAATATTTTAACAGAAAGGATATATTTTTCACCATGCTCAAATGTGGATGACACTAATATCAAAAATTTCAAAGGCCTACCAACTTCTCAACAGTCTCTTCCAATGAATTTCCTTCAGCTGCAACAGCTGAATCAACCACCAAAGTTGATTGACAGTTCTTTTTAAGAAGTCCAAGTGTACGGTTAAGGAGGTTTCCTGCATAGGATGAGTAAGGACTATTTTATCTTTTTGATAATGTAATTAGAATCAGTATATACATCTCATCTTCATATTGCAATAAATGTAAATATAATTATAAATACCTATGGTATTGGCAAGATGTGCATTGACAATGTTAATAAATCGTTCTTCTGAGTAGTCCCCATCATTGCCAAACTCCACCTCTCTAAGGAAGAAGTACCTGACTGCATCAGCTCCAAATTTTTGAACCAGCTCATTTGGTTCAAGTGTATTCCCTAATGACTTTCCCATCTTCAGGCCATCCTATCATTTTCAAAATAAAAAGCATTGCTGCATGAAATAAAATTAGGTGTAAGAGGAAAACAAAATTAAATCAAACATGCTTGTTCATACAATACTGTTTTAAAGCTATCGATGTAAATTCATGTTTCAACTTCAAATAAACATGCACCCAAGATGTTAAAGAATCTTCAAATTCATTAGAAATGATTAACCACGCCAGAAAAATAAAAATTCTTAAAACTATAATCATTAACCTTTTTGCTATTCCTTGGATGTGTTATCTAGGATCAAACCATTCATTTATTGCTAAATCCAAGGAACAAGTGTGCTCTTGCAAATGGCACTTAGAAAGATTTATAAATATATAATCACTAGCTTGGTTTGCAATCTGTTTTCTGAATTTAAAAAGACTGGGAATTCCCTTTCAGCATCTTTTAAATAAACCTAAGAGTTTGCAGCAATCAATCTTTATTCACTCAAATGCAATGCATAGAAGCAGATCCTGGAACTAATTTAAGTAGCCAATACGAGTAAGACTAAGACCCATAAAAGGGAGAAGTACTTATGTATATCTAGTTCCAGAACCTATACAGAGCACATTAGAGGTGATGTAGGAAGGAGAACAAATTGCTAAAGTTACCCCTAAGGTTTGGTATAATTAACCATTAAACCTTTATTGTTTCAAAACCTATGAACTCCAAGAGTGCATTACTTTAGTCCTTAACATGACAATACTGAAAAAAAAAATTGTTCACTTCAAAATCTAGTATACTTGGGAACTGTTTGATTCATGGAAAATAACATGCATATAGAAAATTTGTTCTATGGAAACTGTTCTCTACGAAAATTTTTCCATTGTTTGATTGCAATAATTAACTAATTGTACGTATTTATCTCATGTATGTATAAGTTCTTTACATTTTAAAGTCTAGAAAAAAGACTTTATCTTTTGAAAAGATGAAGCCATTTTCCTTAAAAATGACTTAGCTTTCCCTTTGACTAGTAAAATATTTCCTGCTGGCCTATTTTTTAATATCCCAAATGTTAGAAAATGCAAATATATTCTGTATAAAAATGTTTTCTACAGAACAAACAAGCCCTTAATCTCTAAATTTTGAAAAGATGCAACACTTTAGTCTGTCAAATCCTTGGGCTTTATGGTGATGGTAGCACAAAGACTAGAATGTTTTTGAAACACAAGGACCTCAGGGTTAATTTTGCTAGACCTCTTGAGTGTTCTAGTAGTTTTCCCAAATAAAATCAAATTAAAAAGAAAAAAAAAAGGCTTTGCACTTTCTACTCAAGAAGTCAAAAGAAAAATTACATTATCTGTTGGGAAGAGGACATGCAAAAATTTGGGAATTCCTACTTGAAGGTTGTGGCATTGCACACATTTAAATCCTACTGAAATGTGGGTCAGGGACTTCGTGAAACAATGGAGCATATCGATCTTGTCATCCAAAATCCAATGGGCTACCACTGATCCAAAAAAGATGGACAAGGAGAAGATGAAAAAAGCGATCTACTCTAGAAGTGGTCCTCCCCTTCAGCATTTTTGCATATGAAGATTTTCAAGTTTTCAATCCAGAACCCTTATCATTGCACTAGGGAATGTCTCCCAGGAAGATCTAGAATCCTCATTTAATTATAAACAGCCAGTTTTAAGGAAATGATGTAATATACTGGGGTTAATAATATGAATACCTTCGTCAAGAATCCATGCCCAAACACCATCTTAGGGAGGCCAAGGCCAGCAGACATCAGCATAGCTGGCCAATAAACTGCATGAAATCGTAAAATATCCTGCAGAAGAAAAAGAAAATTATAAGAGAAATTATCAACTGAATTAGATATCTTTTTTGACGAAAAAGGTAGCTAGGAAGCACAAGAGGTAAAACAGGAAAAGGTTGAATAAGGCAATTAAAAAACCTTTCCAATTAAATGTAGTGAAGCAGGCCAGCTAGAAGAAACAGCACTTTGTAGATTAGGTTGCCCCTTGTCCTCTGACAAAGCTGATATATAACTGCTCAACAAAAGCAAAAAGTCAGTCAAGTAACAAATTGAGGCAGAAAGGTCAGCAATCTATACTCTCTTCTATGTTTGTAGGGCGCTGCAGACGAAGAAGAAACTTAAACAAGTGTATTGATCCAGGAGGGACAAGCTTAGAATATGTTTCTGAACTACATGAGAAAGAATTATACCCTAGTAAAGCATCAAACCAAACATATATAGTCTGCTTATTGTCATTAGGGACAGGAATGCCCCAATCCACTGATGCACGTGAAATTGAAAAATCTTTCAAGCCACTTCTGATCCAGCTTTGTACCTAAAAGTAATGATAGTGGAAAGAGATGTTAAATGCAACTCCATGGATGGGGAAAAAAAGAACTGTGCAAGTAAAAATGCAAACAGGTTTCAGAAAGCTATCTACTTGACAGAAACAATAACTTTTAGGTTCGCAAAAAGATATTAAAAAAGCAAAGAAAAAAGACAATCGGATGCTAAAGAAACTCTCAGATTTCTAATGCTTCCATGGTAGCACGAGCAGATGTCCAAACAATGAACAACAAAAGCACTAGGCATCCCAAGGCAATATTCCAGGCACATGTTGCAACTAACATTAGTGCCAAACAAAGGCATGTTTAAAACAAACAAAATAGCTGACATTCTTCTATCCCACATTTCACTCCCTAAAATTACAGATGTTCTCTTGCAATTGAATTTGAAGTCATCTGCTGATACATGGAAACCTGAGGCTAGAGTAAGGGCATTTTAGAATCTCTATCATCAAAATTCAGAACACCTTTAAAGGACAAAACCAACATTTTCTTGGCACATATAAGAAAATACCATATTTTAAACTTGAAAGTAAGCTATTTGTTATCCTATAGGGATTTGTAGTGCCCATCCAAATTTAGAGGTCTAGTTCTCCAAGACATAACATGAAAGCTAACATTAGCAGTTAGCACGAGAGCTTGAACTGTAATTGACACAATTTCCCATTTTTGACAACATTCTTGCTTATTCTTCAGCTCAGTCAAAATGACCACGAACTGATTCCATACTGGAGAAACTTTATATGTAAAAGGGAGTCAGATCCCTTGTCTGGGAGAAATTAGGACTCCAGCAACAGACAATTAAATCTGTTCTGGGAAGAATGTTTAGAAGACTTCAGCTCAAGAGAGAAGACACATAATCAAAATAACAACTAAGCCTTAACCCCAAATTAGTTGGGGTTGATTATGTGGATTTAACACAACAAATTCATATGCTTCTAAGAGAGTGTTTATAAAATACAACGCAAAAGAATGCTTCAATTTAGCTGACTAGAAGAAAATAAAAAGTGTTCATTCCCAAACCTCATTCAAACGGAATGAAGGCTGCACAAAATTTGGATTTTGAGTCAAAGTTTCTTCTAATAGTTTTTGGTACTTCGACAAGGCAAAAAAGTAATTATCCTCTTTCCGCTGAATACATGGCTTTAGATGCATTGGGCAACAGTTGTTATCAAGTAGCTCCTTTTCATCCTGTAGAATTAAAAATTTTAATGCTGTTACTCACCAGCAAATACTGATATCAGTAATGGTTGACAATTTGCATCAAATCATTAAAAAGGAAAGAAATTTTATGCAAGATAAAGAACATAGGCTAGGAGCATCATCTCATATCAACAATACAATTTCTTCTCTTTGAAATTTGAAAGAATGTAAAATGAAGAATTTGGATTTTTTTTAATTTTATTTTATGTTACCAATCTCATTGATTGTCCAGGAATATAATATAGAAGCAAAATTAGCTGAATCAGAAGTTCAGAACCCTCTTCAAGCCCATTAATTGCAAATACAAAGTAATGCATATAAACATAAAGCATAGAAAATGAGATAGCATGAAATGATGGAAATACAAGGGTCCACCTTATACTCCTCACAGTTGACACAGTAGAGTCCCTCATAGTCAGCACGATAAATGTCCCCATTGGCAAGAACCCTTGAGTAAAATTCCTTCACAATTGCTTCATGCTTGGGATCAGTTGTTCGAATGAATTTGTCATAAGCAATTTCTAACTGCTCTCCAGAAAACATAAAACAGGTACAGCAATCAGAACATTCACAAAAATCAAACTGGCAAGTGAAAAGAGTAAAATTGTCAGGCGGAGAAGAAAAATATTCACATCTTTCCAAAGTGTCTTGTAAGCTTGAGATACGATATCACAGTGCTCACTTGGGCTGGAGCCACTGGCAGCTGCAGCAGTTGCAATCTTCTCTCCATGTTCATCTGTGCCAGTGACGAATATAACCTTCTTTCCTAAAAGCCTCTGCCAATTGATATATGAAGTAAGAATTCTTTTATCCAACACAACAACCACAGAAAGTACCAATTGTCCATATTCAGGAGCACAGCTTTATAAGTGAAACCACGAAGAAAAAATAAATATTGAAAATGCCAGACAAAAAAGCAAGATTAAAAAAAAGGGATAAATTTTCAATAACTTAAACTTTGAAACAAAATTAATCCAATTCACACATGCTAATCAGAAGCAATATGACCAAATAAACAACAAACTTGTCCTAACCTATCAGGCTAAAAATTCTTATAAATTAACCTGAAATCGAGCTATGGCATCAGCAGCGATGGTGGTGTAGGCACTACCCATATGCGGAGGAGCATTCACGTAATAAAGCGGAGTTGTGAGGACGAATGTTTCAGCTGCCACAGATTCTGCACTATTGTTATTGCTACTGGCAACTGTGCAAAACGCAGCCTTTCTGGATTTATAAGAAGAAAAGAATAGGCTTGTTGGAAACCTGAGACGGTTCTTCAAATGGGTGGTTACCATTGATCTTGTACTCATCGAAGAATGTAGAGGGTTTAGAAGGGAAAGTGTGTTTTGTATCGAATAGTTTATTCTCGCAGCCATTTCTTTTCTTCCCCTTAGAACTCAGTACTGGGTTTCTCACTGTTCAGGGGAGTTGCTGCAGCTTGCAATCAACTTCTGATTCTTCTCTGAAGCAGACGCCTATGGATAAAGGACATAAGAGGAGGAAAGGAGGAGAGAGCGGGAGAGGCCTATCGATAAAGCGGCTGCGCTCGGTTTTGGTTCCGTTAGCCCAAACTGATGACCCGACCGTCAGTGTAAATTTACCTTACTACGATGTCGTTTGGCTGTCCTTATATGCTTCATTTCCAGAGTTTCTGTTTCTTACGAGGCAAATTCCTGATCACCGCCGATTTGGAAACTCCGTAGCTACGCAACATTTTCCCTAAACGTCCTGGTATTCCCTTTTCCTTTATCTCGAAAGTTAAGCCTCAGATCAATAGTTATAGTTTTCCGTCTTCTTTATTATTTCCTCCGTCGTCCGCCGTATTGTTTTGTGGTTTTCGTTTATGGATAGTAATATCTTAAAAACAAGAGAGATTGATCATTATTAATAAATTAAAATTTTAATTTTAAAAAAATTATTTTGTGGTTTTTGTTTTGTGATTTTCTCGTTGTGATGGATCCTTAAGGTCCAATGCCGGAACTGATCATTTTTCAGCCTTAGGTGGTTATCATGAAAGGGGGAAAATTGTTTACCCTAAATTCCTTTTTTTTTTAACCCTAAATTGTTAATGAGTAATTCAAATTTGTTTTTATTTAATTGCTTTTTACCCTAAATTCATTTTTTTTTCCTTTTTCCTCAAATTGAATGTCGAATGGGCCAAAATCTCTCAGTATGAGGCTTTAATATGCTTGTTTGAAATTGATGGTGTCTTCTTTAAACCCCTCCAGTTCCATTGATGCCCATTCTACACTCCATAAAATAACAAGGCCTTTAAAGGACCCCTTTTTCTATTATGATTTTGTTCCTAGGAGATCCCAAGGCCAAGCCTAAAAAGAATAAATATCCAGCTCTCTAAATGCCCTTAGATATCTCCACCTGGGACAAGGACAAAATCATTGAACTTGCTGAGCAAATTGCTGGCCTGCCCCCTCAGGAGTGAGATCAAATTGGCCTACTCACTCTCCAATACAATTAAAGCATGCAAAACTGCAGCCACTTTCAACTGCAGGCATGGACTTGGGTCCCTTAGGAGCCCCAGCTGCCGAAGCTACAGAGATTGAGGAGAACATGGAGAATACAGCCTTTGATATGGAGTTGGATAATTTTATGAATAGTATAAATATCTAGAAAATAGGATTTACAGTATAATTGTACGTTTAGTCGGAGAGGAATGAGTTTTTCCCCTTTTATTTCTTTTCTATTTGTCTACTAATGACGCCTAACGGCCTCTTTACTACTGTGCCACCTATCCCTGTCGTTCAGATCCGTACGTACGAATGCGTCAGAGTCCTCCACGTCAGGCAGTCATTTAATTCCCCTAGCGTGCATGTAGAGAGGGCTGCGAAGTGACTGGACTTGTTGTCCTTCCTTATGTCACATCACCTGACTGGACTTCTTCCTATTGGATCTAGGCTCACGGACAATCCGGCCTGCCCCGCGTATCTAGGTCAGGCCTGAAGAGACTGACCGGTTGTCCAAAGAAGGCTTCCTGGGTTTTGGTCAACGCTGTCCTCTTGGACCCGGCCTTGCCTAGGGGTGGTGAGACTCGGCGGTCATCAATTGACCCTTTACCTCCTCAGCAGTTATGGCATGATTGATGAGGGAGCAAATCCCTAGATCCCATTATGACCGCGCGGCCCGATGACGGCTCCCATCAAAACGTCTCTTCTTCACGTTACTGTTTTCAAAATTCAAAACCACGAATCTTCGCCCAACCCTTCTTCTCCTTTTGCTTTACCCTACAATGGAGAGTCTTAAGCTTCCCGATGTCATGAATCTAGGGTCCAATGTCATCTTCTCTTCTTTCGCGACCTTCTTTTCTCGAGAGTATTTGAATATCCCTCTTTTTCGCATCAGGGCCCATTGTAATGAGATGATTGTCCTTCCCGATCCTCCCCCTCTGGCCTCGTTGACCCCTAAAGGGATCGTAGCCTAGTCTTTTTTGTTAAACAACGTGAGTTTGGCTTAACCTTCCCTTTTTCCCTTTTTTTTGTTAAGATCTTCCGGTACTTCGAAATAACTCTTCGTATCCTTGCTCCCAACTCGATTCTCTTCATGTGTTTCTTTGAATCTGTCAGTCTGAGTTGGGGTTTCACCCCTACAGCTCGTTTGTTCTCCACCTTCTTCCGCTTGGTCTGGTCTAGCCAGGATTTTTATTACTTTGCTCCTCGGGGAGGATTGTCCATCTTCTTGGGGTATAAAGACTCCATCAAAGGCTGGGCAGAGGGGTTCGCAGTAGTGAAGCTAAAAGGAGGTCCCGGGCTGTTCTGGTAGGTAGACCTCCCTTGGAGGGATGTCCCACCGGGCTGCAACGACCTTCCTCAGTTGACCCTCTCTGAGCAGATCAGCCTTCTCAGACTGACTTCTGTTAAGCGGAAGTATGATGTTGAGAAGTGTATGCTTGTGTCCAGTCTTCAGGACTGCCGGAAAGCTGGTACTTGTCTGTTGATATCTTATCTTTTTCCTGCTTTTAAACTTTTATTGAATATACTTCTAACTTGTTTGATTATTTTTATTTTCTGCAGCTTTCGACCTCCCAATGGATAAAATCAAGCCATCGAAGAATTTCGTCCTATCTCAGGAGAGTATGAGGGCCGCTCTGGACGCTTTTTGGGCTGGTATGTTTGTTGCCGACGTGACTAGAGAGGTTGCCCACGTCATCTCCCCTATAACAGCTGGTCGTGTTGCCCCACTTGCCCCGGCTTCTTCTCGCGCTTTGGTGCCGATCTCCAAGGACTCCCCTTCGGGCGCTTCTAAGGATCCTAGTCATGGTCGAACTTCTCGTTCGTCTAAGTCACCTGCTGCCCCCCAGTCTAGATCTGCTTCTCTCCAAGCCTCTCGGGAGCCTGTCGTTATTAAGGACTCCATGGAGGATGACTCCTCGGGGAAAGCTGGGGTGGCTGCCACTGTTGAGGGCGCTTCAAGGAGGGAACCTGAGGTCACCTCTGTGGTTGAAGTTGTTTCCAAGGGCAGCACTGAGGTCATTTTGCTTGACAATGGCGCCTCTGAGGGTGGAGCCGAGGTCGTCCCCTCTGCCAAAGGTGCCCCTGAGGGTAGAGCTGAGGTCGTCCCAGCTGGCAATGGTGCCTCTGAGGGTGGAACTGAGATCATCCTTTCTGCCAAGGGTGTAACGACCCGGAAACCGGACCGCCACCGGCGCTAGGATCCAGATCGGCTTAAGGCCGCCGGGACCCGTAGCAAGCCTAACATACATCCTGTATACCTGTTAAATCCCATTCATGATCAAACAAATACATAAAACTTTAAACTTTTTCTTTCATTCACCAAGCTTAACCTGTGCATGCACAAACTCATAACCATAAAATCCCATACTAGAGCCCTCATCAAATGCTCCAATGGGGTAGCATATCATACAATAAGCTTGGTTTACATAAAACATCAATAAAACATTTTATAGATCATGTGCAAAAAGGGATTAACCAACATACTAGAGTCAAGCACAACTCTAAACCTCAATACTCATCATTATATCACATTACATTATTTTCATGTCCACATCTAGCTATTACACAAAACATGACTTCTTTACTCTTGCTGACTTCCTGGTCTATCCCGTACCTGCAAACCTGGGGGTTAAGGGAAAGGGGTGAGCTACTAGAATCCAGTAAGCAGAACAGATAAACAATAATAATAAAACATGCTGTTATGGAATGCGTCACAGCACAAACAATTCACATCACGGATGGATATGACCTCCAAAACTCCCTCTGTCTGTGCCCGGCCCTCGAAGGAGCTCCTCAGGACTTTTGTAACATATCATGGTGCCGGCCCTCAAAGGGCTCCTCAGGACTTCATTATGCCCGGCCCTCGGTGGGGCTCCTCAGGACTTCATTATGCCCGGCCCTCGGTGGAGCTCCTTAGGATTTCATTAACATAACATATCTAGGGCTATTGGGGTCGCCTTGGTCCATCCACATCAACATCAAATTATGCAATGCAACATCTTCGTGAAATCTAATGTAACAGCCTAATACATATACATGGTATTCATGATGCGTGAACATGCTTAAAACATTTGAGTTAGTTCTACTCACCTCTGGCAGATGCTGGACTGACTCTGCAACAGCTAACACTGCTGGCCTCCTCGATCCCTCAGGTCCGATCCTACACAGGTGGACTCGAATGAGGTGCCAAACACACTCTAAACAACTCATAAACAACTCCCCAAAAACCCCCTAAAACATCATAAAAATCATGCAAAGGAAGGCTGGACAGGGCACTTTCGACGGCAGGTTCGGCGGCCGAAAGTCCCTCCAGAGCCGAAACTCAGCCACTTTCGGCGGCACCTTCGGCGGCCGAAAGTGGTTCCAGAGCTGAAACTCATGCATGTTCGGCGACACCTTTGGCGGCCGAAACTCCCCTCCAGAGCCGAAAGTCCAACTTTCGGGGGCAGGGTTCGGCAGCCAAAACAAGCCACCACAGGCAGGTTCGGCGGCCAAAAGTCCCTTCGGCTGCCGAACCTGAGTTCTTTCAGAAAGGCAGAACTCAGCCTTCTCATGCACAAACAGCCTCTAAACCTTCCAAAACAACCCAAAGCCTCACATGCTCTCTCTCCCAAACATGCATACACACTCCCACATGCTTAAAGGGCATAAACTAGCATAAACCTCTCAACATAACATCACATAAACATACATTGAACATAAAACCCACATAAACCTTAACATGCACATCTATCCTCACACAAGCATAAAAACTTCTTAAAACTTCATTAAAACATAAAGGAAAGCAAAGATCTACACTTACCTCTTGAAGATCGAGGGTTTGTGTGATCCTTAACTTGGAGATGGGAGGAAACAAACTCCTTGGGTCTCCAAGCTCCCAAAACTTGATTTAAGCTTTAAAACTTCAAAACTCAAAAGGAAACTCATAAAAACGTGAAGGATTTGAAGAAAGAACATGAAATCAACCAAAGGAGGACATGAACGCACTTGAGCTCGAGAATGGGGAGAAAACTCACCCATTTTCGGTCTGAGGGCCTTTTATAGGTGGCCAGTCAACCACCTTTGGCGGCCTAAGCTGTCTCCACAGCTCCACCACCTTCGGCAGCCTAACGTGCCTCTTAAACTAACCCATGTTCGGCGGCCGAACTTGAGGTTCGGCGGCCGAACCTGGAAATGCTCTCCTTGGTCTTTTTCTCTTCAAAACTCAATTTCTTTTGCATTAAAACTATAAAATCATGTGAAAACATTTTAGAAAACGCATTTTACCCTCCTAGACGGCTCCGGCATCTTTGAATTCCAGATTTCGACAGAGATTCCGCCGAAAAGTTGGGATTCCGATGTCGGGATCTAGCCGGATATTACAAAGGGCGTCCCTAAGGATAGAGCCAAGGCTGTCTCTACTGTTCCTCGCTCAAAAAAGACCGCTGCCAGTGGTGGCATCACTTTCAGGGAGGCCACTGGCAAGCTAGCCCTGCCACGGAGGTTCCTCTTGCGGCTCATGTTTCCAAGAAGGCTTGTATTTCTAAGCAGTCTACCCCAACTCTTCCTCCTGGCGAAAAGAAGAAAGCGTATGTGGAGCTGTTGTCTTCTGCTCCGGACAATGAGGTCCTGAACGCTGACGAGATCACTCCCCAGTCCGCCGTGACCTCTGTTGCCGAGCTGCTGCGGGAGAGGATGTTCGGTGGGATTGCTGACACTTCAGACCCACACTTACTTGCTCTCACCAATCTCCTAGCCTGCTCTACTCAGCAGCAAGTGGCTTTTCGCTCCTGGACTCGGGAGGAGTTGGGAGACAGTCTCTCAGAGAGCTCCTCATGGTAAGTGACTTTGCTATTTTGAGTAATTTCTTGTTTTTGTTATTTTTCTAATTTCCTTTGCTATCTTTTCTTTCTACTAGGTGCTGGGTGTCTTTATAGAGATTAATGCTCGTGATCAGTCACTCTAGAGCTCGATGGACCGTAGGATCGAAGAGACCCGCCGTAAAAAGAATCTCGTGGCTACTAGTGATGTCAGGGGCCAGCTCGCTGCAATCCAAGGTCATCTGAGACCCTTAGAGATGAGTTGGCCTGGGCGCAGGAAGATGTCAGGAAGGCTGACGAGAGGGCAGCTGCAGCAAAATCTCGTTGCAATGAGGTTTTCGCGCGACTATCCTCTATGGCGGATGCTCAGCGCGAGAGGGATGAGGCCGTGGCTCATTGTGACGAGGACTGGCATTAGTGGACCTTTGACAGCGCATATTCTTAACAATACTTCAATTCCCTTAACTTTGAATAATCAGTAAACTAAATTTCTTCTTCTGTGACTCTGCCAATTGACCTTGTCCGAGCTGAGGCCTTGGCATCAAGTTGGATTTTTCACCCATGAGTTTTTCTTACTTGGGTAAGGGCAGTTCACCTTTTGGCTTGCAAGGTCTTCCGTGTGATCAGTTCGGTCATATGATACTTGGAGAGATAATCTCGTTAGCATAAGTGTCATACCTTAAGTAATTTTTAACTTTTGTTCTCATTGTGGGCTCGGAGCGCTTTGCCCTTTTTGATGTGCCCTTTTTGATAGTCATTGCGGTTCGAGCTGTGCCCCCTGCTGGGATGTAAAGCTCGGTCTCCTATCGCTTTTCTTGTTTCGTTGAGTGTTTGCTTACTCGTAGGCTAGTATGAGCTGGGAACATAGCCTTTTTATTTTGTCTTTTTGCGTATTCAACACATATGGATTCCTCCGCATAGGGAGTTTGGTTCTTGGTTATTTGTTTCGCCTTTTGACTTTATTAGGCTCGGTTGTCCACGTGTAGCGAGTCCGTCTAGCTATTGATCCCGTCCGCTCAATCGAGCTCGCGAGTCCGTACTTTTGTTTTCCCAGTGTGTCTTGACCTTTGAGGTCGGACTAGCCTCCTTGGCTTCGTGCTAAGCCAAGTTTGGGCTACAACTCGGTTTGTTTATTCGTGTTTTCATTTTGCCCCAGTCTTTTCTAGTGAGGAGATGGTTGTCTCTGTTGTTTTTATTAGTTGACCTTCGCTTTCTAGCTCGGTCCTTCTTGGATTTTGACTTTCTTCTGAGTTCGGTCTCGTGTGACCTAGCATTCAACCTCTTTAGGCTTAGTTATTATTTTCGGGCTCTTTGGCCTTGCGCGGGATTCAGGCTTAGTGGCTTTACTATCGCTTCACCCTCTCAGCTCGGTTTTTTAGTGCTGGGGGTCAATTTTTGAGGCCAGTCACCCACCTCACTGAGGGCCTCACTTAGGATTCAGGCTCTTTGGTCTTACTGTCGCTTCATCCTCTCAGCTCAGTTTTTTGGTGCTGGGGGTCAATTTCCGATGCCAGTCACTCACCTCACTAAGGGTTTCACTTAGGAATCAGACTTTTTGGTCTTACTGTCGCTTCATCCTCTCAGCTCGGTTTTTTGGTGCTAGGGTCAATTTCAGATGCCAGTCACCCACCTCACTGAGGGCTTCACTTAGGATTCAAGCTCTTCGGCCTTACTGTCGCTTCATCCTCTCAGCTCGATTTTTTGGTGCTGGGGTCAATTTTTGATGCCAGTCACCCACCTCACTGAAGGCTTCACTTAGGATTCAGGCTCTTTGGTATTATTGTCGTTTCATCCTCTCAGCTCGATTTTTTGGTGCTGGGAGTCAATTTCCGATGTCAGTCGCCCACCTCACTGAGGGCTTCACTTAGGATTCAGGCTCTTTAGTCTTAATGTCGCTTCATCCTCTCAGCTTAGTTTTTTGGTGCTGGGGGTCAATTTTCAAGGCCAGTCACCCACCTCACTGAGGGCTTCACTTAGGATTCAAACTCTTTGGTCTTACTATCGCTTCATCCTCTCAGCTCAGTTTTTTGGTGCTGGGAGTCAATTTTCGATGCCAGTCACCCACCTCACTGAGGGCTTCACTTAGGATTAAGGCTCTTTGGCCTTAATGTCGCTTTAAGTTTTTTGGTGCTGGGGGTCAATTTCCAAGGCCAGTAACTCACCTCACTGAGGGCTTCACTTAGGATTCAGACTTTTTGGCCTTATTGTCGCTTCATCCTCTCAGCTCGGTTTTTTGATTCTGGGAGTTAATTTCCGAGGTCAGCCACCCACCTTACTGAGGGCTTCACTTAAGATTCAGGCTTTTGGCCTTACTGTCGCTTCATCCTCTCAGCTCAGTTTTTTGGTGCTGGGGGTCAATTTCCGAGGGCAGTCACCCACCTCACTGAGGGCTTCACTTAGGATTCAGGCTCTTTGGCGTTACTATCGCTTCATCCTCGTAGCTGGTTTTTTGGTGTTGGGAGTCAATTTCCGAGGCCAGTCACCCACCTCACTGAGGGCTTCACTTAGGATTCATGCTCTTTGGCCTTACTGTCGCTTCATCCTCTCAGCTCAGTTTTTTGGTGCTGAGGTCAATTTTCGAGGCCAGTTACCCATCTCACTGAGGGCTTCATTTAGGATTTAGGCTCTTTGGCCTTACTGTCGCTTCATCCTCTCAGCTCGATTTTTTGATGATGAGAGTCAATTTCCGAGGCCAGTCACCCACCTCACTGAGGGCTTCAGGTGCCTGTTCTTCTTTTTAAAGATATAATAGAGACACATAGTATGATAATAACAACCTTTCTTATTTCATTCATGTCTTTCATAAATACAAACATTTTCAGAGTACAAGGTATTATACAACTTGTTTTTTAAGGAAAGTATCTATTCAGATGCTGGATATTCCAAGCATGGGGCTCCGAGTTCCCTTGTAGGTCTTCAATCCAGTATACTCCAGGCTTGACTACTTTAGTTATTTTGAAGGGGCCCTCCCATGTCGGTGCCAGCTTCTCTACTGCTGCTCTTTTTCCTATGACTTCTAGTTTTCTCAGGGCTATGTCCCTAACTTTCAGGCTTCTTTATTGTGAGCATTATCATCCAAGGCGACTGCTTCGAGTTCGACGGTGGAGGAGATTCGATAAGAAGTCAAGCAAAAGCTGTCAACTGGAGATCGAGTGACCAAGGTTGTTCGTTTCCTATCTAGGCCTGAGTTTGGGACTGCCGACATGAAGTGCGTGTTTAAGGCGAACCATTTTTTGTCGAAGTCGCGGACAGAGATCTCTACCCAGATGATGTCACCATAACTCCTGAAGTAACTTCAAAGAAGGTAAACAGGAATATAATATCTGAGCTTGTTCTTATATATCGTGAATCACACTTGGGCAACCGAATCCCTACTCTGCCATATGCAGCCATCGGAGGGATCATGAACTTCTTCGAAATGATCTCCTGCTGGATCCACCCAGAAAATGGCGAGGATATGGGTAAGAGGGTTCGACTACTGTCTTTTGCCCCTAGCTCAGCCAAGAGCTGCTCCTTCATTCTCTGTAACTTCTTATCTACATCTGCCTCCTCCTATCTCGGACTCTTCTCCAGGCGATACCCTTCTCCATATTCCTTACTCTCGGTTCTCCTGGCTGTTCCTGCAGAGTAGCTTTCTATTTCGTCATTTTCAATAAGTTCTCTCACTCTCCTTCTTCGGACTCTGACTGCCGGCTTCTAGTCTCCACCAGCTCCTCTGCTCCCTTCTCCGGTCCTCTTACTACTTTGTTGAGGGATCTGATAGTTGAAGGTGTGTTGAGACTCGGTGGTATGGACCTCTTAAGCTACAGGGGGTATGTTTAATGGGGTATTGAGACCCCTCTACTGTAGCCTCTGCCCCAACCACTGGACAGTATTCTATAGCTGAAGAGCCATGGCTTGGAATTCTTGGTCATATAAGGTAGCTCTGGGTACATTCCCTGCCGAGCTCGGTGAAAGGTCAAACAGCACTGATGGTTGGTTGGAGGGGGTTGTAGGACTGGAAAAAGAGAACTGCTGCCCTTCTTGAGCAGAACTCAGTTCATTTGGGGTGTTAACGGTGTGGTTTTCATTATGGTTTGCCATTGTGGATCTTAGTAGATTTTGCAAGAAAGGAATTCCGGCGATGAGAAGATCTCCTTCTTTCTCATAAACGGTGCCAATTAATGTTCTGAGATTCAGAGAATAGAGCTTACAGTATAATTGTAAGCTTAGCCGGAGAGGAAGGTGTTCCTCCCCTTTTATTCCTTTCCTATTTGTCTGCTAGTGACGCCTAACGGCCTCTCTGCTACAGTGTCACCTGTCCCTGTCGTTCAGGTCCGTACGTACGGATGCGTCAGAGCCTTACTCCACGCCAAGCGACCATTTAATTCCCCCTGGCGCACATGCAGGGAGGGCTGCGAAGTGATTGGGTTTGCTGTCCTTTCTTATGTTACATCACCGGGCTGGACTTCCTCCTACTGTACCTAGGCTCACGGACAATCCGGCCTGTCCCGCGTATCTGAATCAGGGCTGAAGAGACTAGACCGGTTGTCCAAATAAGGCTTTCTGAGCTTTAGGCCAGCGCCGTTCTTTTGGGCTCAGTCTTGTCTAGGAGTGGTGAGGCCCAGCGGTCATCAGCCGGGATCATTTTATTCTTAGCAAACTGAATTAGTGTGGATACAATTTAATTCTACTGGATTAAGCATACTAATATTTAAACCACGTTTCACTTTCCAAGGCGAGTTTCTCGTGTATGTACACCAAACATTTCTATATTGACCTATGAAACCATGAGTATCATGATACAACTTCCAATTTTTACTATTAATGGCATTATCAGGAGACAACTTGATGAGTTTCTTGGTTTTGCCTTTTCAACTTACTTTGTGACATGGGGCAGGAAACAGGAGAGAGTAGAGAGTTGGAATTTACCGGGGGCCTGCTGAGAGCTGGCTGCTAGTGCTTATTGGACTAGAATTTTCAATTGTCAATGCCTGAATAGGAAATCCATTATGGCAGAAATCATTGCCGCAGAAGCCGTCCATTTAACACACCAAAAAAAATTGAAAGAAAAAACAAAAGTGGGCCGCAGAAAACTTTAAAATTAGTCACGGTTTTAGTTAATGAATACATTGAATTTAAAAAAATTTAACCGCAATTTATAATATCCTTAAATTTTATTTTATTAATAATATATTCCTTTAAAATAATATTTTATTTTATTAATATTTCATTATTAAATTCAATAACGTCCTCTTTTATTAAATGTATTATTTTTCTCTTTAATAATTAAAGAATTATAAAATGTAAATTTAAATTAAATTTCACTTATTTTAAATTTTTATTAACAAATATTAAAATAACAAAATA
The DNA here is from genome assembly GCF_001659605.2 of Manihot esculenta. Classification (NCBI taxonomy): domain Eukaryota; kingdom Viridiplantae; phylum Streptophyta; class Magnoliopsida; order Malpighiales; family Euphorbiaceae; genus Manihot; species Manihot esculenta. The sequence goes on from NC_035170.2 coordinate 3,305,679, forward strand.
GTATTTTTATTTTAATTTTGACAATATTTAAAAAATTTTAACTCTTCAGATGTATAACAAGATAATCTATAAAATATTTATGCTCAATATTTCATGTTAATTTTTATTGAAAATCATATGTATTAAGTTTTTAGAGTTCAGGGAAATTTCAAATATTGTTAAAATTAATTTAAAAATTTTAGGTTGTCATTCTAATATGTTTTGATAAAAAATTAATATATGTTAAAATTTAATTTAAACTTAATTTTCACAATTCTTTAATTATTGTGGAGGGAAAATATAACCGAAAAAAAAAGGACATTGTTAAATTTAGTATATACTGCTTAAAAATATTTGAGATATATATATATATATATTAAAAATTTTAGTGAATTTTATCATAATTTTAAATATAATTTACCATAATTTTAAAAAATATAACACTTTTTTATTAGTCTATATGTACTCAGATGAATGTAAAAACATTTTAAAAAATTTTTCCATACTCAAATATTTCGAGTTAGGCGAGCTTAAAATTACAGTATTTGATAATTTAAAATTGAATTAAATAAATTGAAAGTCAAAATTTTAATATTTATAAAAATTAAATTGATTTTGAGTAAAAATTAAATTAAATTAAATTAATTTAATTCGATTTAATCGGTTAGACTTTTTAATTGAACTTTTATTATTTACATTTTATTTTAATATTTTAAAATTTAATTAAAATATTTTAATTTTATTATGATTTAATCTATCAATATTATCAAAAATAATATACTATTATTATTAATTAGTTTGATTTTTTTATTTTTTTTAATAAAACCGAATTAAATTAAAATAACTGAAATTTTTAAAATTAAAAATTAAATTAATTCAAAATAAATAAAAAATTAAATTAAATTTTAAATTAATTTAATTTGTTTAATTTTTTTAATTTAAACTGAATATTAACATAATAATAGATCACTTAAATATCCATTAACTTATTTTATTTTTATTTAAATTTAAAAATATAATCAATATTATTAAAAGTAGTAAATTTACTTCCTTAACTTTAATAACCATATACTAATATTATTTTATTAAAAATGTAAATAAATTCATATCATTAACTCATTCTTAAAATTAATAAATTTCACTTTATAAATACAGATATGTTTGCTTTGAGATTACTATTATTCAGCCAAAACTCAATTAAAATATATAGTTTATTCCATTTGAGAATATTGTTTTTTATTAATTATTTTTTAGCTTTTTTATTGCACTTATTATCTAACAATTCCAATTTCTTAATGCATGTAGGCTTTTTTTTTTTTAATTATTATAATTATTTTTCAATAGTATCCTAAGGATCAGATCTAATTATTTTTTATTATTTCAATTATCCAACATGAATATGATTAGTTGTCTCATCATCATTTTTGTCTTCCTAATTCCAATTACTTTACGACTTTTTTCCAATAATAATGATAAATAAATAAATAATTAATGTACCTTCCACTTCTAATAAAATGCAAAATTATACAAAATAAAATTATCAATAAATTCATGACTTTTAAAATTTTAAAAATTAAAAAAATATGTGACCAATTAAATTCTATTTAATCCATAAAAATATATTAAATTGAATGATAATTTTTAACATTTAAAAAATAAACTGAATTTGCTATTATTAATCTGTAAAAAAAAAAAAATCACGTGGTTGATATTTATAGACGATCATTTTGATATTTAAATTAATAACTTACTATAAAAATGAATATAATAAATAAATTTAATTTTAAAATGAGTATATAAAAATATGTATATCGAAATCTGTGCGTGCTTATTTTTATAAAAAATAGAGTTAATTATTAAAATTTTTTAAAAATTTAACTGTTATTAATTAGTTAGTAGAGATTCTGCAATTATATATATAATAAAATCTGTTAGATTACACCAACATTAATTTTATATTATGAAAGACTCGATCAATTCAAGAAAGGATGAGTATTAGCGAAATACTGAATATTATAATATTTTTTAGATAAAAAATCTGCAACCACATATCAGTTTATCAGACTCATATTATATGATTTTATTTTATAGTGCCATCTCATAATTAAATTTGCACAATTATTGTGTCGGTACAATATTAAATTTATCACAAAATTTAAGATATGTGGAGATAAATTTCAGTAAAAATTAATTGTAAAAAAATAACAATTTGCTAAGATTGGAAGCTAATAATCCACTCACCTTAAATATAGACCGATAATTGGTATAAATATTAGAAATTTGGACATAATTTATAAATTGAAATTTATTTTTTTTATATATTAAAAAGCTCATGAAATGCAAATTAATATAATAATTTGTTTTTTATTTTGTAATATAAATAAGAAAATTACCATATTTTAATTTATTAATTATAATTAGAATTGTTTAAGATTATTTTAATAAATAGAATTGTACTAGTTGGCTTGCCAATTGGCAATGCATGATAATTTCAAGTGGATTCCAGGGGTTTGCCAAGTCAACTACTTTTGGAATTGAAGACGCCAAAATAGTCCTACGCTACACTGACTAGGCTGCGCCCGTTTTTCTTTTCTTTTTTTTTTTTTCCGTTTTCTCTTTTATATCTTTAAAAAAATATTATTTAATTGTTAGAATAAAGAGAAATTCATTAAGTAATCATGTAATTTTAAAAAATATATTAAAATATTTTTTTATATTTTAAAAAATCCATTTTTCATCTCGTATCAAATATTTTTTGATTGAATTTAAAGCCAAATTAAGTGATTTATAATTCAAGAGTAAAAATGAGTTTTTTTCCCTTTATAAGAACTATTAATTAATTATAAAATTATTAAAAATAAGTACTCATGTCTCCTAGCTAATCATTGCATGTGCAAGAGAAAGAAGCCAAATTTACCGCTCTATACCATTCAATATTACGAAAAAGCCCTTTTTCACAAACTGCCAAAAAATACGTGTCCCACCTGAACTTGCTGACTAGGACACAACCGCTCCCGTGGGCTCTTCTAAACCTCGGCCTCAAGATGAAATTTGCGCAATCTCACCCCTCTTACTACCTGGACCTTATCTGTGCTGCGCCACCTCGCCTCCCAGAATAGAAACCCACCTGAAACTTCCGCCTTCCGACAATATCCAAAGCCGACAGCTCTCTAACCTTAACATTTTTGCAGGGACAGTTCCGTACTCTTTCACTGTCTCCCGCAAAACAATGGGGATCCCTAGCGGCGACGATGTCGTTTTAATCCAACAACCCAAGAGCTCCGGTGACTCCACCATCGTAACCGTCAATTGCCCCGATGAAGCTGGTCTTGGCTGCGACCTCTGCCGTATAATTCTCGAGTTTGGCCTTTCCATTACTCGCGCAGGTTCCCTCTCTCTCTCTCTTCAGTTATCGTCTTGTTATTTTGAGTCTATATTGTTTCTGGTTTTTTTTTTTTGGAGATTTTGTTTTTTGTAATTTTTAATGAGCAATTTGCTTGTGTTTGTGGATTATTAAGTTGGAGGCAAAATGAGGGGAAAATGGAAAGAAAATTTTGCATCTTGTGACCTCTACTAGCCTTTTTCTTTTTTCTGATGTTCTCTTTTGTAAAATTTTCTATTGATAGAGAGTTGAAATGGGATAATTTTTTGGATGGCAGACTTTTCAACCGATGGAAGATGGTGTTACATAGTATTCTGGGTGGTTCCAGACTCCATCCCACATGGATTCGATTGGGATAGCTTGAAAAACCGGCTCTCTTATGCGACCCCTCCTTGTTTGGTTCCATTCTACTTTGATCAGAAGTCTAATGGTCCCTCACTGCCTCCACTCTATCTCTTGAAAGTTTGGTTTGTTGACCAAAAAGGGTTGCTGCATGGTAATTTAAAACTAGTTTGTTTTGTCTTTTTTCATTTGAAATTTTAAGAAACTTGTTAATATGGATCGGTGTTTATTCTCTTTCTGCTTGTGTAGATGTTACTAAAGTACTTACTGAGCTTGAATTTACAATTCAAAGAGTGAAAGTGATGAAAACGCCGGATGGGAAAGTTCTAGACTTGTTCTTCATCACAGATGGCATGTGAGTTTATCTTGGATTCAGAAGAATTTACTTGTAATGTATATACAGCATCTAATTGCACTTGTATTTTTATGCATTTCATTGTAAGTTATCATAACTTAATAGAGTAGTAAGTAGGTTCGGTTTTTCATTAATTTATTTCTTGTAGTCTGTCCAGTTTTTTCCTGTTTATGCATTGAGATTATGCATTATTCTTGAAATTTTCGTTTCTTGGCTGATGTTGGCTTGTTGGACACTACTATTTCATTTTACGTGTTCATATTTACCTTGGATTTAATGGAACTGGTGCACTGAATATTCGTATTTTATTCTAAACAAATTCACATAACGATAACATTTTATTGGTTTTCCTATCAACTGAAATATTTACATTTCCCTTCTTTTTTTCCCCCATTTCTCATTATGCATATAAGGTATGGCAGCTAACCTAAGAGAGATGAGAGAATGCAGAGATTGAAAGAATATGGTTACAAATGAGCTTATTTTACCACTCTATTAGGGATATAGGAAGTAGGAACTAGATAAAATATATGTCAAAGCCAAAAAAGGTCAAAGCACTTGATGCTGCTCTGGGCCTCTGAGTATGTTCTAGTGAAGATTTGCTGGTTTTCTTCTTTTCAAACAATTCCTTTCTTGAAATAAAAGCAGGACCATGGGTTCCTAAGATTTTCTCTTATGCAGCTTTGCCATCTATTGGTACATAGCTTGCTGGTATAAGTTGTCATCTTTTTGTGCATAACATGCATAAAAAGGCTTCAATGGTTATAGAAATCAACAAGATGTCTGTGTTCATTTGCTCCTTGAGATAACATCAGGCTGTGCACAAATTTATGCTTGTCCAATGATACTGGCTAATTGTAATTATAACTTGTGCATAAACATGTGTTGGTGAAATAGATGATAGGAAAGATTTTTGAAACTTTGTGGTGTAGTGGATGTTTTCTCATGTAACGTTTAACTGAAAACTCTAAACTGAGCAGGTGAACTGTGTAGTGTGACATGCGTAGAAAAATATTTCTCGTAGAATTAAATATTTGAGTTTTAGTTCAATATTAAATTGACCTTGAGGAAAATTTCTGTTTGCCCTCTGTTCTATGATTCATTTTTGAATATCAATAGCCTTGTAGTATCCTGTTTATCTGATTAACAAGATGAATATTTCCAGAGAATGGAAACTGTAATAAAGAAAAGTGAATTCCTCTATTGAGTTTGTTGATGCTCAACAAGTATATTTGTATGTGCCAAAAATGCAATTACAGTCTCCTGTTACAGTTACATGAACATGAAGTACATCATTTTTCTGTTATATAATGCTCTAGAAATCAATTGTTACTTCTTGTCGTTATTATCAGTTGACAACATTGATTAATCACATGTCAGGGAACTTTTGCACACAGAAAAAAGGCAGGGCGACACATGCAAACATCTGGTTTCTGCTTTTAAAGAATATTGCATCAGCTGCGAACTTCAGCTGGCAGGACCTGAATATGAAAGTCTCCAGGCTTTCTCTTCCCTCCCGCAGGCAATTGCAGCGGAATTGTTTAGCTGTGAACCATCAGAAGGTAAATCATGTACCCAAGCATTCTGCACAGATAGAGCAAAAGCAGAGAAGGCTTCTGTTACAATGGATAATCAGTTGAGCCCAGCTCATACAGTACTTCAAATTCAATGTATTGATCAGAAAGGCCTATTATATGACATATTGAGGACCTCGAAGGACTGCAATATCCAGGTACTTCACTTGTGATTTTTCATGATAATTCTGATTATCATTCATCTATCTTGAAAGTGGAATTATCTATATAGAGTCGCTCTTTATGTATTATTTAATGTCTGTCCTGTCCTTAAGGTCTTTTGCTGGTCAACTTTTTTTAAGTTTTCTTGATTTTCTAAAGAAATTATGCAATGGGTTTTTTTTTCTTTACCCATTTAAAATTTATTCTGCTGATAGAACCCTATTCAATGTCTGCTTGCTTGGGCTTCTATGATATTTTGTATTTGACCATATGAATTAATACTTTCATTTGTTAGTTCACCAATACGCGTGTTGGTTTTTCTCATATAGATTGCTTATGGTAGATTCGCTTCAAATGTAAAAGGATGCCGGAATATGGACTTGTTTATTCAACACACCAATGGGAAGAAGATAGTAGATTCTAAGCTTCTGCTTACTCTTTGTTCTCGTCTAAAGGCAGAGATGCTTCATCCATTTCGAGTGATTATCGTCAACCGCGGCCCAGATACAGAACTCTTGGTTGCTAACCCTGTTGAATTATGTGGAAGAGGAAGACCTCGTGTATTCTATGATGTTACTTTGGCTCTAAAAACATTAGGAGTTTGCATATTCTCTGTAAGCATATATCATCCCGCCACACAATTTTACTTTTTACTTTTTTCTTTCTACCATCTCCAGCCTATGCTGATAAGCTCATTCTCCTCACTGCCAATTTGTAGGCTGAAATTGGAAGACACTCAACGAAGGATCAGCAATGGGAAGTCTACAGATTTCTCTTAGATGAAAATGGTAAAGGTCCATTAGCAAGTGGTCGAGCCAGAAAAGAGATAGTGGACAGAGTGAGACGGACATTGATGGGCTGGTAAGAGCTGCACCTCGACGATCCTGGCGGCCAGGAACAAAGTTATGCTGTCTCACAGTTATTCTCAAGCTGGACATCTCAGCACAGCAGAGGGAGGGGATCGGTATTTGCTAACGTCGGAAGAAGGCTGATTTAAGGTTGTCCATTGAGATGATTTGTACTATTATTGCTTTGTTGGCTCCATGTTTTGCTGTGTAATCAAGAGAATCATCCTTGTTCATCCACATCATTCTTGATGGATAGCTCAGGCAACTGGCTTCAGTTGGCGTTTGTAAATATCTTCAAGTTGTATTAAATTGTTAATAATAATAATAAATTTTGAAGCCAAAATAATAATTTAATTAAGATTTATTTTTTATTCAACTTATTTTATTATAAAATATGTTTAATATATTTGAACAATAAATAAAGGATAAAATACTCGATATAATAAAATTTTGATTAAAATAAAATAATAAAATTATTAAGATTAATCTTTCATGGATTTTTTTTTAACATGCAAAGAGATTTTATTAGGTCAATTGACTTTAAAAATTTTGACGTTGGCGCGTGTTTGTGTTTGAATTGAAATTTTTTAATTTTAATTTTATTTTTATATTGAATTTAAAACCAAATGCCCTGAACTAGGTCTAAAAACTGCTTCTTCTAATAAACAGCAAAGATTTGAAAACCAAAACTAGGAAAAGCAATAGCAAAACAAAACAACAGAAACTGCACAACCAATTACTTTAAAAAATTTATATTGATTGTTTCACTCCCTTTAATTTGATAGTTTAATTAAAGTAAATAATTAAATTTTATTAATTAATATATTAAGTATAATTTTATTGGTGAGTGTTGTTTATCAATATTATTTTTATTATGTTATTATTCAAAATATAAAATTTATTGAATATTAGTTTGATTACATTGAATTTTTTAATTCTGATTATTTCATTAACTTTTAATTAATTAAATTTTAATTAATTGAAATTTCACTTCAAATCGATTTAATTAACAACACTCACCGTTCCAAAGTATTCGAAAGGCAGGAGGTAAAGAACGGCCTTGTCCTTGGCAATGAATCCCCATAGAAACGATGTCGTTGAGAAGCAACGTGCCATCATTTCTAAAATCCGAGCAATCCATAAAAGCCCTCTCCTTCAAACAAATCTTGTCATTTCCTAATCTAGGTTTCTTTTCTTTTACTCTCTTTCATCATCTGCAGGTAAAATTTCCTTCTCTCTCTACTTGTATGTAATATTATATAATTGTGCAAATGACATCTGATCTCTCTCTCTATACATATATATTTCAATTCTGTTTGGTTGTTGAGAAAATGGAGTAATGAAAGGAATTAAAAATGTTATAGTTGTTGTGCTTTATTTTATTTTATTTTATTTTTTATCGTGTGTTTCTTTTTCAAGAAAAACGTAGACGGCTCCTATTTTTTAGCTAAAGGAGAAATCACCTGATTTCATGCCATTTTCCTTTTTGTTATCAAAACTGTCTCTTTTAAGTGAAAAGGAAGTAGTTTATAATATGGTGAAATTGGCTTGGATTTGTTCTGCAAACTTCTCGATGACATAAAATTGTTAATCAAGTTGCATTTCTTGAAAAGGCGCAGTTTTTATTTAGCAACAGTTTTTTTGCTGGAGGGATTATTTTTATATTGTTTACACCCATTTTTCCTGTGTGTTTCTATCCGCATGTGTAGTGGTTTTGGTGTCTCTGCATTTTCATAAAATTGATAATGTTGAAGGCTGAAAGAAACAACAATCAGAATTGACAGTTTTATCTGTTAATAGGGGATTATTGGTTTCTATAAAAGAAAAACATCCATATTAAGCCAAAATATTTCGCCATGATTAGGCGAGTGGGTTTTATAATCTTGAATTTCTACTTTTCAAGTCTTCTCTTGTTTAATTTCTCTCTTCTTTGTATTTAATATGCCATTCATGAGAGTTTTTTGTGCACCATGTGCTTTACTTCATGTCTCCTTTGTTGCCTGCTCTCTTTCTATGGTTCTTTTGTAGTGATTTTTGATGTTTTCTTTTTCAAGAGTGGTTCTATACTTCTATCGTGTACTTTAAGTAAATTTATTAATCAACTGTAGTTTCAGTATTGGTGGTTTATTTTTGTGGTGACATTGACAGGCTGGAATTACCTGGATATCTTGGTTTTTTGGGAGTTTTGGTTCCCATTTACCCTAATAAATTCGCAGGGTGTTTGAGATGAGCTTGGATAGAAGTCGAAGCCCACCTCGAGCTAAGAGGTTTCGTACCAATTCATATTATCGTGATGCACCTTATTCCAGGGATCATCGTAGGTACAGGTATGTTTAGTTCCTATAGTGTGTGATATAGGATATCTTAGAGACTTAGGACTACTTATTTTTGGGAAAAAAAGGAGGGAATAGTAGTTGATTTATTTATCAGTTTTATTTGATTTGTAATTCCTAATGAGAGTTGGAAATTAGGGTTCTTAATCATAACGTAATTAGATTGCAGAACCCTATACATAGGGCCTAGGGATTACAGATTTTATTATGATTAGTGACTATTGATTTTTAGAAAATATATTGAGAACTAGTTTCTCTTCAATTTGAGAATTTGTTCTAAACCCATATCCCTTTATACCTTTGGTTATAAATCAGTGTGTTTTTCATTTGTTGTACACAATGCCTTTCCTAATTATTTTTTGTTCTTTCTGGCAAATTCTTTCTTCCAAATCTGTTATTTGATAATAGATTATGTTCCTTTTATTAGCTCATTGCAGCAAATTTTTTGTTTCTATTGCATTTGGTGTCATGGGCAAGAATTGTAATGGTGCAGTGTATCTGCAGAAGTTTGATCAGAAAGATGCTAATTTATAGAGAAAACGTAATCATGGAATCAAATGTTGTACTTAGTATGTAACGTTTTGCTCTTAGTATTGTGCACTGTATTTGAAAGTACAAGCAGCATATATTGCAGCATCATAGTAAATGTGCACCTGCAATGCCTGAAAATTTGGAAATGCTTGCTGATGTAAAATTGAAACGATGTTTATGTAAGGAAAGTTGAGGATATGTACTAAGTAAAAATGGATATGACTTGTTAATGAAAATGTAAGTTGTTTATGTTATAAATTTCTGCAAGTGTGGTATGACCCATGGGACCTTGAAGAAAAAGTGAAAAATGGATTAGAAGAATTAGAGGAACAGAAGACACTAAAAACTTTTATTGAACGGTGTCATGGAAATTAAGGTTAATTGTGAAGTGGAAATCATGGAAATTAAATTTCTGGAATTATTTTCTTCTGCACTAATTGTAGCACATGTTTTGAGGCACGGTGAAGATTGGTTGTATTTTGTTGATTTTTCTTCATTCTAGTAGCACATCAAGATTTTGGACAGGAAATTGCTACCATTTTCTAATGAAATGACCAAATTGCATTATGTTAGGTATCCAACTTTTTGTGAAAAACTGTGATATTCTGCTGTTACTGCCACCTTTTGAGATTATCTTTTACTAGTTATATTGTATATTGCAGGCAAGACTATCTATGCAACAAGTGTAAACGACCTGGGCATTTTGCTCGAGATTGTCCAAACATGACTGTCTGCAACAACTGTGGACTTCCTGGGTGAGATGATTATATCCATCATTATTTCTGTAGAACCTTTCATTTGTGTCTCAAGACAGTGGAATTTAAATTTGGTTCTTGGTGGCTGCATTCTGTTGATCAACCTGCTTTTTATGGTTGAGTACTTAATACTTTATCAAATATTATTTTGTTTCAGCCACATTGCTGCTGAATGCAACTCAACAACTATGTGTTGGAACTGTAAGGAGCCTGGACATCTTGCAAACCAATGCCCAAATGATCCAGTCTGCCATATGTGTGGTAAGATGGGTCACCTTGCTCGTGATTGCTATAATCCTAGTCTTCCAGCCCATGATGCAAGGCCCTGCAACAATTGCTACAAGCCTGGCCACACTGCTGCCGACTGCACCAATGAGAAGGCTTGCAACAATTGTCGTAAGACTGGTCATCTTGCTCGAGATTGCCCCAACGAGCCAGTCTGCAACATTTGCAACATATCAGGTCATGTTGCCCGCCAATGCTCCAAATCGAGTTTGGCATCGGATGTAGGAGGTCCTTTCAATGATATCATTTGTCGCAATTGTGGCCAGCACGGCCATCTAAGCCATGAATGTGTGGCCATCGTTATTTGCAACAACTGTGGTGGGAGGGGTCACCAAGCTTTCAAGTGCCCCTCTGCTCCATTTTATGACCGTGGTCCAAGGAGGTATTAATCTAGGGGAGAATTAACTCTCGTGAATTGCTTAATGGCGATGAATGATGAAGCTTGATATTACATATTCACTGTGTCTCATTCAGAGCATTCTTTTTGTAGTTAATGTAGCTATTATCGCTTGATTATATGAGATTGTATTTTTAGCTTCTGCTTCTCTCTTTCATATCTTTTTGGCAACTCTATTAATCCAAATTAAACTTCTTTCCTGGACTCCAAATCTCTAAATCGATCCATGTCTCTCTGAAAAATTCTGATAATAGATTATTGGCCAATTGGTTGAGCATCAAGCGAACCAAACCAGATTTTTAACTAATTGAAATTTTACCGAATTTTAACTGAACTGAAATTAAAAGATAATTGAATATACGGTTATCGGTTTTAGCTGAATTAATTGAAGTAAAATAAAAAATATTTTTAAATTATAAATTAATTAAATATATAAATAAAAATATAATAAAAGAATTTTTATTTATAAAAATAATAAATATAACTTATTTTAGTAAAATAATTACTATAAAATTAATAATAGGAATAAAATTATGAACATAACCATTATAAACAATAGTAATTAAATATACTTTTTAATAAAATTCTTTCAGTTAGTTTGATTATGAACGTAAAAGCACCGAACTAATAATTAAAAATTAAATTTTAAAAAATCATTAATCTATAATAAATCAAACTGAATTTAAATTTATTAAAATAATCAAATTTTATTGGTTATTCTATTATAATGAAAATAACCCGAGTCTCAAAACAAGCAGAGAGAAAATTTTACAAGATATGATCCACTAATGGATGAACAATTCGAGACTATGTGGAATAATTACTCCAAAAGTGCTCAAGTTCAATTGCAAGAATTATTCAGAATAATAGGTGGCAATTATTATATACAAGAAATGAATAAGTTCATGTATGAGCTTTAATGATCGCACCATTTAGATAAATCTTCTTGCTTAATCAATAAAATTTATAGGGTAAAAAGAAAAAATAAAAAAATAAATAAAAAAGAAAGAAAAAGGAAACAATGTCGTTTTGTCCAGAGGCCAAAGCCTAGTAAGAAGCAGAAGACAAAAGAAGGAAGAAAAAGCAGATAGGAGACGAGGCAGACGCAAGCCGAAAGCAGAAGAATAAATCAAAGGAAGAAACAGAAAGTAAAAAAGCCCAAAAATAAATGAAGAAATCGAAGGCAAATATGTAGATGTCCGGACTGATCCCTTTATTATAAGTATATTAATGATAATTTTTAGCAAGCATTACAAATTTGACGCCATTACAATTTTGACTGGGTCTTCTCCTCCTCTACAGTCGCATTTTCCGACCCAATTTTCTCCAAAACTTCGCTCAGAAGCACCATTCTATTCTTCCCATACACATCCCCATCCCAACCTCTTTTCACCAGCGCCTCTCCCAACCTAACTGCTGCATCAACCGTTTCCTCTGCGCTATCATGCGCGGAGTGCACTATCCCTCTCACCACCGCCATCTCAGCCGTTAATTTGGCCGCTGTCATAATCACCTCATGTCTGACATTAGTATCCCCTATCTTGCACTTCAACAAAACCACGAACCAATCTGGTATTACAAGCCTAATATCCATCTCGCTCATGTAGAGAAACCCTCTGTCCTTCCTCATGAGAACATGGTCATGACTCAGAGCCAAGATCATTCCAGCTGCTGATGCGTGGCCTGTGACTGCAGCTATTGTTGGCATAGGAAGAGAGATGAGTTCTGATACGAGAGATTGGAGTTTCGAATCCATGAGATTGAGACGTGGTTGAGATGATTGTGCCCAGGCAAGATCAAATCCATTAGAGAAGAACTTTCCATGGGCAGTGGTGATTAGAGCTGAGCATGGGGAGGTTGGCTCAGCTCGGAGTCTACGTAAAGCAGATCGAATGGAGTCGATGAGAGTAGGGTTCAGGCGGCGCTCGCCGGAACCGGTCAGCGTGAGGATGTAGATGTTGCCTCTCTTCTCTAGCGTGCACATTTCTTTGACCTCTCTCTTTCTTTGATTTGCTTATAAAAATTTGAGAGTCTTGAATTTTATAGATGAAGGAATCAAAAGAAACAAATAAAAGTCGTCATCTAATAAAAAATAAGCAGAAAGTTCTATGCCTTAGCAGCCGAGGCTTAGTGAATGATAAAATACTAATGGTTTGTTTATCGTTTTCATGTGAAAATTACTTTTATTTGGTTTCTATTTCTTTTTATTTTTCTGGGAAATTAAGAGTTTTTTTTAGTGGTTTGGAAATAACTTATTTATCTCAATTAGTTAAGCTAGATATTAAAAAGCATTTATCATATCGTAACATATTTCAACTTAACACATTTGAACTAAATAAGAAGACATTAAAATATAAAATATGATATAAAAATAAAATCGAACGCTTCTCATGAAATATAAAATTAGCATCAAATCAATTATTTTCTATAGTCTCCTATGAGACGAAAGGAGAGAGAAAGAAAATAAAAAGAGATAGAAGAGGAAAAAGAGTTAAAACGTTTGTGCATTGAGGTTCATAGAAGCTGCGACTTATTGATGGATTGTGCCTAATTTGAATATTAGAATACGAATCATTTCATACTGTGTGAAGTTTGGTTTTGATTTATTTTCTGAATTTTAATTTATTTGATTTTGGTGGCGTTTGATTTCTTTTATTGTAACTCTATTACTATGCTCTAGCGATCTTAGAAATACAATAAATGTATGTTAATAAAAACAAAATTAGCATCAAATCAGAAATAGGCAGCAGTTTATTAACACATTTTCTAATTGAAAATAAAAGTATTATTAATAATTATATTAAAAAAATTTACAATCCAAAACAATTTAACTGAATTTCTATTCCCAATATTAAATAACTTACTAATACTATAATTATCTTTAGAATTTAGAGGTATAGAATTCGAGTTCTAAAAATTAAAAATTTGATATTAAATAATCTTGAGAATTTACTTCACCATTATATATAATATATTAAAAAAGATAAATATAAATTTTAAATAAATTTATATTATTTTTTTCTCATTATTATTACTATTAATGTGTCATCTTTATAATATATTTTTCTTTAAAAAAAAAAATTGAGGTCAACAGCCGATTCATATATGTTCCTGTACTTTATAATTCAGCTAGTTATTTCACTCGGGCACTACACATTATTTTATTCTTTATTTTTGCGTCATATAATTTTTTTTATTATATTATTTTGAATACATAATTTATTGTTATATTTTACATAAGACATGATTTTATATTTAAAGTAAAAAAATAATCTTAAATAAATTACAAAAGTAAGAATAATAAAGGGAAGTATGCCACGTCACTTTTTAAAGTAATCTTATCGATATTCATGGTACGTCAAAACTTTTAACAATTCAATGGTTTTAGTCATACAAACTCTCAATTATTAATGTTATATTATTTTTATTTTATAATTTTTATTAATATAAAATTATGTATTTACAGCCCAATTTCATGAAAAAATATTTAACACAATAATCCCATGTACAATGATTAGTGGTTCATCATTAATTATGATAAAATTTATATAAAACATAATATAATTAATAATTATAATAAAATTATTACTATTATAAATGATGACCGCCGAGTTTTCTACGTTTAGAGATAAGGTCGATCTCTAAGAGAACATAAATTCAAAATTTATCAGACTCTTTTTAAGGTGAATCAGCCTTACGTTGCGCATTTCAGTTCGGTTAAGAGAATTAGGTCCGGACAGATTTAACATGCAAGTCCATCTGAATAAAATTTAGTCCAGTGATATAACAAGAGAAAGGAAAGCACACCAAGTCACCAAGTAGCTCTATCTATATACGTGCTGGAAAAATTAAATGGTCGTTTGACGTGAAAAAGGCTGTAACATATTCGTACGTACGAATCTAAATGATATAAATATATGACATTATAGTAGAAAAACGGTTAGACATCAATAACGGATAAAACGAAAAATAGTAAAAGAATAATAAATGGAGAAATATTTTCTTTTCTAAATAAGTTTACGAAACTATTATAAACCCTATTTTTTTTATATTAGAACATCAATAAATATAATATTTATATTATAAATTTTCTCATATATTATAATAGTTATAACATGGTTAACATTAGCAAATTCCATGGACTATAAAATGGTCATAGGAGAATATGTAATTATATATATAATATTAATATATGAAAATAAATCATTATTTAAAACAAAAAATTAATGCAATGAATTTTTCATCACTGGATCGACAAAATAAATTAACAATAATGTTGGACTCTCGGGTTTGACCTTACAGTAAGGACATTTAACGCTATTTAAAAGAGATAAAAGTAAAGTAAAATTTTTAAAAATATAATTTCATAAAGTAAAGTTTTTTAAAATTTAATTATAGAAATAAAAATAGGAGATATTTGTTCAAACCAAAGAAAAAGTTGTGTCTTTTCCAAATTAAAAACACTTTTGTGTTTTTAATCAATTTCTAATAATAAAATGCTCTTTAAAAAATAAAGTTTATAAAAATATATTTTCCTTCTAAAGTTTATAAAAATATATTTTCCTTCTCTAATTAATAAAAGTAACAACATAAAAGTTATTTATTTTAAAATAATTTCAATACATAAAATAATTTTTTATAAAAATATTGTTACTAGTATTATTTTTAAAATAAAAATTACTGGTTACAAATTTAAAATTATTATTAGCATATTATAATAAAATGCGAATGTGTTATTAATAATTACTAACAAAAAATATTACTAAAAACAAATATAAAAAATATTAAAATTACTAATAAAAGAAAGTAACTAAAAAAAATATTACACAACTAATACTAAAATTATAATGGGAGAAAGAGTTATAAAGTGAAATAAAAGAGAAGAAATTGTAAAAAAGAGTAAAATTAAACATTTTTATTTGCATATTTAATTTAATAATAAATATATTTGAATAAAGAGTTATCATAATTCTACTATCAGATAATTTCTAATTTCCATTTAAAAAAAATATTTTGAGTCAAATTATTAATTTTAAAATTTTGAGTTAAATTATAAATTTTAAAATTTTGAATTAAATCATAAATTATTAAAATATTTTGAGATTTTTATATAAATATATATTACATGAGTCTATGTGATATTGCCACAATCAATAAGCCTTATTTCTCTTGATTAAGTATTAAAATTAGATATAAATATAATAAATTTGTAAATTTAGATAATTATATTTTAGATTAAATTATAAATTAATAAAAAAATTAATTTTTTTATCAAAAAGTCGTTAACATAATAAATTTATATTAATTTATTTTATAAAAAAAGAATTTAAATGATTTTTTATAAAATTATGCATAATTTTATTTTATTTAAAAATAAAAATTTTATAAATTAAAAAATAATTAAATTGTTCAATTTTAAATAAAAAAATTAATAAATTAAATTTTTATAAAATTTTTAATTTCAACTTTTCTAAAATACTATCAATTTATATTATTCCATGATTAAATTATTTTCAAAACTAATAATTTTACTTATATTAAATAATGGTATAATTTCAAAATAAAAAGTGAAATATATTGAAAAATGAAATTAAGTTTATTTTTATAAAATAGTGGGAGTAGATAATGGTATTTTATTTTAATAGTAAAAATAGGTTGTTTTAAATTATTAAATAATTTTTCATTTTTTATTTAATTTGATATTAAAAGAAAATAAATTTTGATTAAAAAAAAACGTCTGCAAAAAATTTTAAAGGGAAATTTTTATTCTTATAAGAAAAAAGTTTAAAAAGTATTGCAATCTAATTTTTTGAAAAAATCATCCGAATATAAAAAAGATTGTTAAACCAGAGGGACTTTGACGTAATATTCCCCAAAGCAGAAACATGATTAGCGGATGCCAGCTAATAAATCTACGCATACATATACAGTAACAGCTAATACTCAAATTTATGAAGTTAAAATTACTAGAAATAATTTATTAAATAGTCATTTAATTTTAAAAAATATATTAAAATATTATAAATTAAATATTTATTATTTAAAATAAAAAATTTATTAATAATTAATTTTTTATTTAAAAAATTATTATTTAATTTTAAAAAATTATATTAATTATTTTTTTTATATTATATTTAACTATTAAAATTAATAAAAAAATTAATTAATAAAATTTTTAAAATTTTAATATATTTTTATTAAAATTGAAGGGCTAAGTAATAATTTGTCTATTAATTCATTAAGAATTGTTGATGTTTCCCATCTTAAATAAAATCATCGCTCTTCAATCTTTCTCTCTCTTTCGCTTTTTCACTTCCTGTTACAGAGACACACAACGAAACCACTTACAATTTCGATTCTCCGTTCAAATGTGGAGTCTTCGTCTAGATACTGACTTCGTAGAGCTCCTTTCTCTGCCCTAAAACTGTAATCTGCTGCTTTCTCCGCAATCTCACATACAGATTCCGTCTCCTATTCATGTCTTCTACCTTCAGTCCTTCCCGGAACAGCCACGGCAGTTCCCGGTTTCCGCTCTACCAGCTCTCCGCCTATGGTAGCGCGTCTCGTCTGAGATCTTCTTCTATTAAGAAGCCTCCCGAGCCCCTTCGCCATGCCATCGCTGATTGCCTCTCCTCCGCTGCTGCAGCTGCCGTCTCCACCTCACACCATGGGAATCCTTCGGTCTCTGTCACTGAAGCTTCTAGAACTCTTCGCGTGAGTAATTAGTATTGCGCCGCTTCTGCATTTTTTTAATTGTTTGTTTCTGTTGGTTTCTGATTGGATCTTGGGGTTGTGGATTTCTGTTTGAGGTTTAAATTGACGATTTCATTTTGCGTTAAGTTGTAAATTTGAGAATTTGTTATTAGAATTTTAGTAAACTAGAGGGGGAATTGAGTGTATTTAGGCTGGTTAGCTGAAGCTCTCCCCCAGTTTCTCACCCGCGTACAAGAAGTTGTGAAATTTGATTCAATTTAGCTTATTTCTGCATTTTCTCGGAAAACAGTTGCTTTATGAATAAGATTTCTTTTTTATGTTTTTGGATTCTATATGTATGGTCTTTTTTTTTTTGTCATATTTATTTTCAACCTTTAAATGGAATTTCCTCTCTGAGAAAGTTTATACGGGATAAATTTTGCTTCTTGCGGTAACTTACACCTCGAACTTCTGGTGTTTTAATTGATTGCTTTGTGTTTTTGAGTGATAATACATCCAGGATGCTAGTTTTAAGTAATTATTGTTTAGGATGTACAAGGGTTATGCTGAATGTTCCAGTCTTCGCCCTCTCTCTCCCACTTTTCTTCTTTTCTGTACTTCCACAGTGCAGTAATATTTGTCTGAAGCCTAGAAAGAAAGAGAAAGAGGGAAGGGAATATTGACCAGGCTTAATTGAATCACTGTTGATGCGTTCCCTTCTTTGTCATTATTGTTTCTAAAGCCCAATAGAGCCTTCTTTTAAGCTATTGCGTTTATGTACCAACAGAACTTTAGATGTAATATCTCTTTTCCATAATATTTTTCTTAGATGCCTTGAATTAGCATTGATATCTTGGTGCATTGACAACACAAGGTTGTTTGCAAAGCAAAGCTCCCTCTCCTTTTACCATCTAATTGAATCTAGTCTTCTTTGATACTCCATATGAGTGATGTGTGCTCGGCTCTGGGCCTATAACTCAAGTGATAAAGTGAGTTCGTCCAAATTTGCTTTATTTTTGGCTTCAACTCATATGAAGCAATGGATAAAAAATGTTATCTTTACTACATATCTATGTGGGATTTAATTCTGATTCTTACAACTTTAGTTCATGATTGGCAGGATTATCTTGCATCACCTGCAACAACTGACCTGGCTTATACTGTAATTTTAGAACATACAATTGCTGAAAGGGAGCGCAGGTAAATATTATTTTTTCTTCTTTTTTTTGTATGGAAATATTTACTATCTAAATGAAATCTAAATGTGCCAATGTTAATTTTATTCCTATTTATCTCTGTATAGTTTATTCTTTTTTTGTCGGCTATTTTCCTTACAGTTTTATCTTTCTTTTTTGGTTGATTTGATTCATGTGAATGAATGACCTGGTATTCTAGTGCCTTAGCATACATCATATACCGAGAGAATGGTACCGTAAACATCTTGTAGGATTCCATTTGAATTTTTTTTTGTAAGTATGTGCTGCTTCAGCCCATATGCACATGATATTGGGACATGCATAACCAGGGTCATACATGGTGGATCTATTTAGCGTGACAACATTTTTTTTTCCTTTTGGCTGGCGGTCTGGGAGAGGAATTGAACTTACAACCTTGTTTGACTTGCTTCTATGTTTGAACATTCTTGATTTTACTTGTTTTCCATATTCTACAAAGAGGGGAAAATACTACAGCAAAAGAGCAGGGAAGGGCATCTGATGTGACTTCAGTAGAAAATTTTATCCATAGATAAGGTTCACATGTTTCTTATATCACATGGTGCGTACATACAAGCTTATGCTGCGCCATTGATGTAGGATAGATTCAAATGCCTGGCTGCTGATTCTCTTCAAGTAGGTAAATTTCAAGCAATGGTGAGAGTTAGATCTGAGATTTAAAGAAGGAAAAGTATGTTTAAGAGTGTTGAATTAGAGCTTATTAGAAAAAGAAAGGAGGAGAAAGGAAAATGGAGGCTGTTTTTACTTGCCTGTGGTCATTAATCTTATGTTTGGAGCCGCTGAGAAAATGAGCAAAGTGGAAATTGGACATTAAGGCCTTCCAACCAAACCAAGTTGTCTCCTAAATTAGATTAACAAAAAACCTAAAAAATAACTAAACTCACAGGCATTTATAGAGATTTGGTGATTAACCTTACTCCTATCAGGATTAGGATTCCAATGGGATAGTTTTAAACCAATTCTAAATACATAGCAACCAACTTTCTGAATGCTCCCAATGTATTTAAAAAGGAGTACAAGTGATGGAGGAAACTTTTTAAAGGACTAAAAAGAACAATAAATATTACATACATGGACTGCTAAATCTTTTGCTGATTGTCATATGGAATTTTATGCTAATTTTTATTTATACTTGTAACATTTACTAATACTCATAGTAAAACCTTATTTGCAATTTTAAATATGGAAAAAAAACTACTTTTGAATGCTTTTCCTTTATAGTTGAGTTTATATAAGATTTTTCTTGAAATATAGTTTAGTATAATTTAAATTAGTTTTTGTTTTGGTATAATTTAAATTAGTTTTTGTGTAGTAATAATTTAGTTTAATTTTTTTAATTAATTTTTGAATTTAGTCAATATTAAAATATGGAGTTTACCTTTGCAAATGGTAATTTTATAATTAGCATAACTCATTGATGGGTTAAATATTACTATTATTCCATGCCATGCATGCGGTATCATGGCTTGTATAAACTACATATGTGGATTGCTCACAGCTTCAATAATCTATAATTATTGTTAAAATAGGAAAAAATTGAACTCATAATTTCAATATTAGTCATGATAATAGTATTTTACACATCAAATTAAGACAAAATCACAAGGCAAAACATTGTAACTTTGAATAAACTTATATTCTTCTAAGAATTTCTAATGGGTTGTAAAATTGTTTATTACATTTTGATCTCATTGCTGCATTTTTGATGCAGTGTTCAATATTTTATCATTGTGAAAGTAATATATTTTATGCAATAAACACTATTTCTACTTGTTATTATAACTACTTATCATGTGCCATGCACAATTCAAAATGGGTAGTGATAATAAAATTTTCTAAATTGCACTAAAACGTAAACTTCAAATTATCGAGAAAAATGCTTATTTAAAAAAAAATCAAAATAATTCTGTCTTGTTTAGTTGTTTTCATTTTTATTGAATCCAACATTGGATGTGGAAAGGGTAATGTGCCCCTTATATGCGCCATAGGCCCTCCTCCCCTTGAGTTAGGATTTGGGTGAGTTAGGCCTGACCCATTAACATGGTATCAGAGCCTCCCATCCGATGTTGGACTTTCCATAAATAAATATGTGACGCACTAGTAAAATTCAGGGCGTGAGGGGTGTATTGAATCCCACATCGATTGTAGAAAGGGGTAATGTGCCCCTTATATGTACCTATGGGCCTTAGGCACTCTTCCTCTGAGCTAGCTTTTGGGTGAGTTAGGCCTGACCCAAATTTAACAATTTTTATCAATATTCTATGGATCTTCGGTTGTTCATATGTTATTCTTTTTATTGATATGTTGCAACTTGTGATCCAATTTTTTTATCCACAGCTTCAGTTTTCTTCTTTGATCATATTTTGTAAAGATATGATTGTCATTATTTTTTATTTTTTCTCTGATATGGCTTTTATATGCACCAGCCCACAAGTTGTTGCAAGGTGTGTCGCACTTTTAAAGCGGTACCTTCTACGGTATGTCTTCTTTCACAAACTTGTTTATCTATTATCTTTTTTAGTTTGCTCAACAACAACAGCTACTACTAACTACTACTAAGCTTTTGTCCCACACTAATTGGGGTTGGCTATGTGAATCCTTTTTTCCCATTCAACTTTGTTAAACCACCAAGTCTACATCAATATCAAAAATTTGTAAATCAAAATAGATGATTATCTAACATACAATTAATGCAGGGAAGTTGTGCGAATCATCATTGATCTTTTAGTAGTATTTACTTTATTGGAGCTGCCTTCTATATTTTGCTAGCCATTTGTTGCTTATGGCTATCCATTTTCCTGACTCCACATGCTTCTTCACAGCTTGTATGCAAATGGCTTTTATAATTCAGTCTTTCCCTGTGTGAGTTGTATGAAGATTTGAGATGCTAGTGTAAGATGCGCATGTATAGTTAACTGTAGCTTATTTGGGCCACTGTTTTTGTTGCATTCTTCTACTGGTACTTACGGTATAGCTTTGGGTTTTATTAGATTTGAAGTGGGAAAGAAAACTGAACTCCAAATATGTTCTCAATTGTGTATCACACAAATATGTGCCCACGTGTGTTCACACACACACATATTTTTGAGGATACAGATTAGAGTGCACTTGAGATTGTAATATATATGTATTTATGTTTTCACATTATATCTACTTCAAAAACAATTCTCTGCTTTATAGTGGCGTATACTACATGGGTGGTACTTGGATAAGTTCATTTAAGTTTGATCAGATGGTTGATCTGTACTTTTATAGCTGCTCAAGTTTGTCTGCCTTCAGTGAGCAGTAAGAATTAAGAATTACTCCCTCTGTCCTGTAATTTTTGTCCACTTTGATTTTTTACATAAATTACGAAATTATAGTCATTTTAGTTAAAGGATAAAATTTTTTCTATTAACTTTTCAATTTGTATGCATCTTTAATATAAAATGAGGATATTAAGTTTTACTGAAACAATAAAATCATTATTAATAACATATGGTTTGAATTAAATGCTAAGAGATGGTTTGAATTCTCATTTTGAAAAAATAAATAATTAATAAGGGATTGTGTTGAAAATGATAAAATTAAATAGACTTATAATAGCCAATTTATATGTTAATCTTAATGTAAAAAAGGAAAGTGAACAATACTTTAGGACATCTAAAAATGGAAAGATGGACAAAAATTATGGTATAGAGGAAGTATATATTTATACAAAACAGTCTTTTGCACTGCTTTTTGGCCTAAGAAGAGATAAAATTAAGAATTAGATTTCTGTTTTTGTTTTTAAGATCAGAGTGTTAAGGGTGTATGTTTTTTTATGTGTCTCTTAGATTAGCTAGCTAGAGGGAGCCAAGTTATGCAAGTGGGGTGTGTATTGACCATTGCAAAGCCATATATTAGCAACTTGTCTCTTTTGATTAGCTATATGTCTTTTTTCAGTAGTTGTTCCTGCTGCATGATTTCTTAAGATTCTGGTAATATGTATGCATGCATGTGTTTGTTTTCCTTTTGCATGTGTTTGTTTTCCTTGTGCTTGGTACTGGTACATCTTTGAGGTATAGTCAAATAAGACTATAGGCTTTGAGTCTTGTTGTGCTTATGCTTATGTCTTCTCTAGGCATTGAGCTAACCAGGATGTACAGTGTGCTGATATTTCATGCGCTTGAAAAACGAAAGAGAAAATTGTATAAGAGAAAATATTTACTCTGCTGTTTTTTACATAAGCTTATGACTTCTTTGGATTGGTCAATCTAGATCTACGAGTACTTGTAGACTTGTGCCAATAGAATGTTGCTAGTAAAGGATTTTCTTGATATTAGATGGTTGTAATACTTCCACCTATTGATCTTGCAATTTGTCATAACATGTGATATTTTGGTTTTGTTCTTGAGTCTGGGCAATTTTTATCCATCATCTCTCAACTTTAAAGATTGTTACACTTCAATCACTCACCTTTTATTTATTACCATAAAGTCCATTTTAAAAATGTTACATAAAAATCCCTCAATCCATTTTTTTTCCTTGCAAAATTGATTCATGACAATGTCTCAATATAAAAATAAAAATTGCTATATGAGTATTAATAATATTATCTCTCCTCACATATTTTTAATTTTTTACATTGTGATATTTTTATATGTCAATTTTGCCTGATAAATTAGATGAAAAATGGTCTTATGGATTTTTATGAAACGTTTGTAAAGATGATACATTTTTATGTAATGTTTTTAAAGATTAGGGATTTTTATGTAACACTTTTAAAGATGAGGGATTTTATAATAACAAATTAAAGATGAGGGATTGAAGTATAACAAACTTCAAAGTTGAGGGTCTATGGATATAAATTAGCCCTTGAATATGATGATTGCCACTGCAAATTTAATTGCAATTTTATCAGTTATGTGAAATTGGGGAAGAAGGTAGGTTACTTGCTTTCAGTTAGTGTTGTTAAAGGTGAAAAAACGCAAGAGAGGCGAGGTGAGGTGCCACCCTCCCGCCTCAGCTGACTGAGGCAAGGTGCCCTGCACAAAGGCAACGCCTTCTCACTGACGCAAGCTTTTTTTTTTAAATGCTTTTAAACAACAAAAGAGAAATCCTAATCTCTCTCCATCTCTTTCAAAGAGTAGATAACACTTCCACAACAACCAAAATGCAAATTTCTTATTCTTTCTTGCTCCTAATACTAGCAACTAAGTATGTCTACCCTCCTCTCTCTCTCTTTCTCTCTTCTTCTTTCTTTTCTTTCTCCTCTCTTCTCTCCCTACTGGACCTGCATAGCAGCATGTCTTTTCTTTTTCTTTTTTTCTATCCTCTCTCCTTTTCTCCTTACTCTTTCTCATCCTCTCTTCTCTCTTTGTTGGAGCTGGCACAACAACAGATTCTCTTTTTACTTTTCTTTTTTTAAAAAAAAATTTCTCTTCTACTATTGCTGTAAATAATATATATATTTCATTTGAATATTTTTCTTTTGAATAATGGTGTTCATTGAAGTGTTTATATGTATACATATGTATATTTAAAATATATAACAAAATTTTAGCTTTGTTGCCTTTTTTAAAAAGGCATTGCCATGTCGTCTTAGTGTCACCTCTTGCCTTGATAACACTGCTTTCAATTATCTATATATTGAATAGCTACGAAATTACAATAAAGTATATTGTGATTATGCTCATTTTCAAATCAAGATATGAGATTAATTTGTACCAAAGTAGTGCCTTATGATTATGCAAGGATTTTACAAAAACAACATTAAATAAATGCTGACTTGGAAAATAAAATTTATTTAAAATAAAATTAAAGAAAAAAATTAATTATTGTTCATCTTCCTCATCATCCACTCTCCAACAAAAAAATAACACCACAGCTTCTAGCATCTTTTTTCTCTAATACTTTTCTCTGTTGCACATATATCCCCTTCCCCTCTGATAATACCTTTTAACAATTCTGGAGAGTCCTGTATACCTTGGCATTGCTTGCGGTATCAGCCTTTAATGGATGTGGTCATTGTGCTAAGTGCTAACAGAAGATATCTTGAGAAGGTGGTCAGTTGAGAATTTCAAATTCATTTTGCTATTTATAATGACTTAACCATGAGTCTAACATTGACCTATATTTGTTTGATTCCAGAAAATTTCACTTTTTTTATTTTTGAAAATCTCATGACAGATAGAATGTTATGATAATATATATGATTCACAATTCCTAGAAGTTGAAATGGAGTATGCAATATTTTTTTTTACCTTTACAAGATCATATTATATGAGATTAACTTTATCACAATTGAAGGCAGTGTGCAAAGTCGTGTCTTTTCTTGTGTGCATGGATGGAAAAGAGTGCACAGTTGATCTCGTCGTGGGACTGTGAGATAATTTTCTAATTTGTTATTGCATGATAATTTCATGGACCATATGGATGAAAGGATATGGTACTGCTATTATATCATACAATGGTGAAAGAGGAGTGACATTATTGCCCTCGCTATATGGATGAAAAGAGCAGTAGGAAATGGGCATGTGATGTTGCTAGTTAATTCTTTGCATGGGTTCTTTTATATTCTGTTCTATCCTGTTTTTCTTTTCAAAAAAACAGAGCATGAATTGATACGAAAGTAGTAAAGAGACTGCTGAAACTCAGAGATATGTACTCATTGCAGAGTAAATATCTTCCATTAGGGAAATATAATTAAGCCAAGAAACTAAGACATACTACTGTCATGACAAAAGGAATTTGGAACCATGAACTTCTAAGCAAATATGCTGAAATCAATTTGTTGAATAATAGGAAAAACTTGTCTTGATCCTACATCATAGTTTGGAGGTCTTGCACATGGATTATTTTTGAAGTGAACTGTGGTTTGTTTTTGTCTTGAAATAACCACATTGCTTGCTAGTTTATAATCAATTTTTAATTTTTCTTTTAAATGTGGCTTAAAATAAATTTTGTAGTAATACGTAATGCCATATCAACAAGTATTAACACTGTTAGGGTAAAAAACTTTCTTTTGTCGTAACCACGTGGTTAATTTTATCACAAACTTAACTTCAGAGTTCAGACCCTGATTTGAAAATAGCAAGAAACTGCAGTGTATATATATATATATATTTTTTGCAATTTCCCCTATGAAATAACTCAATAGAGTTGACATAATGAAGCTTCAGATCTCCTCAAAGGCTTTCCTGCAATTGTAGGTTTCTCTGAACTCATTGCACCGGATGCATGTCCATTGTTCATTGTCTGTGCTACTGATATATTTTCCACGTGCGTCTTGATAAAGTAGCCAGCTCTGCTAGATTCCATTGATTGTGTTTTATGAGTTCATTGTTCTTGTGCTGCAGATATAAACCAAGCGAAGAGACATTGCTTCAGATTGATCGGTTTTGTGTGTGCACAATTGCTGAGTGTGATGCAAGTCCAAATAAATGGCTGTCACCATGGTCACGTTCTCTGAATCAACAATCCGTTGTGTCAGCAGCTTCTACAAATTCTTCACCTTCTTTGCCTGTATCTAGTTTTGCTTCGGGGGCACTTGTAAAGTCATTAAATTATGTGCGTTCTCTAGTGGCTAAATATGTCCCCAAGCGGTCATTCCAACCAGCAGCTTTTGCTGGAGCTCCCTCTGCATCAAGACAGTCGCTTCCATCACTGTCATCTTTGTTGAGTAGATCCTTTAATTCCCAATTAAACCCTGCTAATGGCGGGGAATCTTCAGAGAAGAAAGATGCTATCACCTTACCTGTTTCAAACTTATCAAATATGGAAAAAGTTGACGCAGGGGAAGATCTGAATTATATTGCTGCTGATGTTTTGAAGTGGTATTGGGTTGGGGAACATTCGCTGTCATTTCTTTCTGCTGAAAAGTAATTGCATTTTGAACTTACCTTCTGTCCTCATCTACCTTTTCAACTTTGCAATTTATAGCCTTATGTTTCTGTAATATGTTGCTTAAATAATTCAACTGCATGCCGTGTTTTATAATGCAGTGGCCGTGCTGTGGACCTCCAAGATATGGGCATACGAAATTTTCTAGAATTAGGTGCTGCAGCTCTGCTCGTGGGAGACATGGAAGCGAAAATGAAGGGTCAGCCTTGGAAATATTTTGGAACTACAGATATGCCTTATCTTGATCAACTGTTGCAGCCCTCATCATTTACGACAATCACTAATTCAGCCTCTGCTCGTCCTCATTTGAGAGCAATAACAGCATCTAAACGCAGTAAATCAGGACCTCGCCAAATTTGGCATGTTCTTCTAACTGAAATTATTGCTTTGTCATGCTTGGAGAATTTTGTTCCTATTAAGATTAGTTACTTCCTTTCTGTGCTTAAATTAATTTAATCCCTTAATAGATGATTGGTGACTTGTCTGTGCTAAGACCAAGTCCAAAGTTGTCTTTCCATTTAAGAAAGGGCATACATGTGATAACAACGATATTTAAGCAACTTTGGCTTGAATCTGGAGAGTAGTTTAATGGTCTGTTTTTTTGTCTTGCCTGATCTTTTCTTTACCTGGCATCATTAATAGTTGTTGAGATCGTAAATATATGAATCCTAATGTTTCTTTTGTTAGGAATCACCTGTGTGTCAGTTTGGTTGACCACCCAAATTTGACTTTGGTTAATTCTCACGAATGTTCTTCACCTAGCAGCTAGTGAAAGGAAGTGAATCAGATAAGCATGTGAATAGTTGAGTTGATTGATGTGTTTTATTGCTTACTGTTATATATTTAATTTTTATTTAATATTAGTTTT
Source organism: Manihot esculenta (assembly GCF_001659605.2). NCBI lineage: Eukaryota > Viridiplantae > Streptophyta > Magnoliopsida > Malpighiales > Euphorbiaceae > Manihot > Manihot esculenta. The sequence continues at coordinate 3,333,281 of NC_035170.2, forward strand.
GCATTAGATTTTGAAACACAGGAGCTACAGGGAGGGAGGATAAGACTAGGAAAACATCATTTAGTTTTGCCTTGCCAGTTCTAAGAACTGTAGACAAGATGTTAACATTACCAAATTAACAAATAATTATATCATGAGATGGTAAAGAAAATTTGATCTATTCATACAGTTTCTGGACATTTCAGAAATAAGGCTAAAATGTATGAATGTATATTTTTTACTATCTTTTATTAAATCACAGTCTTGAAGTATGGAACTGAAACTTTTTCTGAGGGCTTGTTAAAGATAATTCGGATATTCCAAATCGTGCAGTTCAAGTATAGTCTAACCTTATGTCTAACTTAATTATGTTACTAATATTCTGATTCCTTTTTCGCAGGAAGGATTCTCCTGCAAGCACATTTCGCACACGTGCTCGACCACTTTTCCAGTATCGCCACTATAGGTACAATGGGAGATCCTTACAATTATATTCCCAGTGTTATCTTGGATTTGGATAACTGTCACTCTGGTTTTTATTTTTTGTGCTTTATGGTCATTATAATTGCTGCACCAGTTCTTTTTTCCTTTCCTTTATATTGGCTTTAGTCTGTATTTTCAATTTTACATGAAATAGTTGTATGTCAGTATTTTTATTTCTAGGAGGAGCTCCGTTTTCCCATGTTAAAGTATTTTCCCTCTTGAGAGAAAATTGTAGTACAAGGAGAGTGGAGGATAGGGTTTCCTCATTAAATAACCTCAGGTAAGTAAGAGGAAAGAACATATGAAAGCAAATCAAAAGAAGATGGCTTTCTGATTATGTTGCTTTAAAGGAACTCCAGCAGTTATGTAATTTTGATTCTTTTTGAACTTAAATCCGAAACTTCAACCAATATCATTCTCAGACATCATGGTTTATCTGGATATATAAATTCTATTAATAATTTTGCCTTTCTGGCTTTGGATTTAAACTCCCCATATTCCTTTCCTGCTGCAACGGTTTTGAATTTGGTACCTTCTATTTCACTTGCTTATCTATGTTGCATGTTATAGTGGATGTGGGAAGTTAGTTGTTGAAATCCATAATTACCTTTCTTTCTGTTCATGAACAGATTAAAATCATTAGTTTTTACCTTTCCGCTGCCCATCCTTCCTTCTCTCATCCTTTTTATTTTTAAATGTGATTTAGTGAACAGCAACCACTACGACTGAATCCTGCTGAGGTATGTGAGGTTATTGCTGCTGTTAGCTCAGAGACATATTCTCCGGGTGCTAATAACTTCACCTTAACATCTAGACTAAGTAATAACAGTGGGAAGCCATCAATGGATGTGGCTGTGAGCGTCCTTATCAAACTTGTCATTGACATGTAAGTCTTGTTGCATTTACCTATTGTTCTTATTTCAATCTGTTGTATATTATATTTTCAACCTGCCACTGCAACATTTTGTATCTATAGATGTCTCTCTTAGATTTGCACACATCATTAGTATATGGTTAATTGATTCACAATGTTTATGATATTGTGATTGTATTGGAAATTACCTAGTTTCTGGACTTTCTCAATCATCTTCAGGGCTAAAGTTATTTGAAGTATGGATTGCCATGTCATCTGCAATATGGAAAAGAAAGTGGCATGCAACTATCTGAAATTGTGGGGACTAGCCCTATTTGTTGCATGTATAGATTGTTAATTCGAAGTGAATGGTGAAAGTAGCTTTAGATCAGAGAAGTCTGGGGTGAAAGCATTCCAGAATTGCCAATGGATTCTCAAACCATGGTTTAGTTCGGTAATTTTAAATTTTAATTATTGTGGTTTGTTTATGGTAACCGTCAGCACTATATGCTTGAGTTACAAGGTGTGTCTAGCTTGAGTTTTTTTGACTTGACAATTTTCATGTTTAGCAAGCAAATATTGATTAACTTAACATAGATAACTATTTGGCCTTTGCCCTTGCTCATTTACTGATTTTCAATGTTTTTGATTTTAGGAATCATCTTCTAAAATTTAGTGCCAATCGTCATCCGTGTTAGTTAAATTGTCAAAATAGTGAAATTTGGGCTATTGAAATATTGTAAGCTTATTGCTGAGGGTTCCTCCTTAGACTCAAAAGTAAAAAATACAGGTTTTTTTTAAGTCTCTAGGTTTAATGCAGTTGGATTCTCAAATTACACCTTTTCTTTTTCTTCGTAATGTTGAAAAAAAAAGTCAATGATCTCTTTCTTATTCTATCTTGTCACTTTGTTCAGAAGAATTAATCATAGAAGATTGTTGAACATTTTCTTTGTAGGTATGTATTGGACTCTGGGACTGCTGCTCCCCTCACTCTGTCCATGCTTGAGGTGCAGCATCAATGAAATATCTGAATAGTTTTTATTTTTTTTATTTATTTTTGTGTGTGTGTTTGTGTGCATTGTGAAATATTCTAATGTTTGTTTTTGAAATCTTTTTACAGGAAATGCTTAGTTCTCCAAAAGCAACTTGTAGGGTTCGTGCTTTTGATTTGATTCTGAACCTTGGTGTCCATGGTCATCTACTGGAACCAATGATGGTGGATGACTCTTCTACAATTAAAGAAGAGTATTCACAGGAGGCATTTGCTGATACCGATGAGCAACTTGCAGCACAGGAGAATAGGAAAGCAGATTCTACTAACAAGTTGGGCTCTTTGTCAGCTATTGATAACTTTGAATCTTGGATTTTAAACATTTTGTATGAGATACTTCTTCTTCTTGTCCAGGTATGGATTTTTTTTAGCATCATTTAAGCAATTCTTTGGTTGGCTGATTTGCCTTGACTCTTCTTTACCATTTGACTTCATGGATGTCTTCAACCTTTACCTAAAATTATTGTACTCCCTGAACTTTTTGAAGAAACTAGGGTGTTTGATTAAATGGACTGGACAGGAATGCTCTGCTGTTCTGTGCTTGGTGCTTTAATTGGACAGTGCAAGGATGAATGGTTATCTTGTTTGTTTTGGCTCCTTCACTCCCCATGGGATAGCTTATCCATTCCCCTGATAGAAGTAAAAAATATATATATATATTTGAAAAGCAAAACTTAAACATGATGTGGACAATATAAATTGAAAGAAACTCTTTTTCTATTCAGTTTCTGTTATGGATTTAATCTATAACAGTTTCTCATTTTGTATTCTTTATATTTATCATTTCACTTTCTATTATATTGCATATTGTTTGTTTATTTGGTGTTTAAATAAGTATTTTGTATAGTTGGATTATCTTGTATGCATGCAACACTACATAGTATAGCTATTAGTTGAAAGATCCTCTTGGCCCTTGTACCAAACACAGCCTATTAGTTGAAATTTAAACTAATTATCATGGTTGGAACCATCATTCCAAGTTGTTGTATGTTAACCAAGGACTCTTTTGTAGGATAGATCATAGGACTTGGAACATGAAAGAGACTGCATTAGGATTTTTTAAGCTATTTTAGTTGAAATTCAGAAACATAAATGTTAGTTAATGTTGCAACATAAAGCCGTCTTTCTCTGATATTATTAATGTATTATGCTGTTGATTTGTTTTTATAATTCATTAACCAACTGATCTCTAATTTTATCTTATTTTATTTTATTTTATATTTTTGCAGACACAAGAGAAGGAAGAATCCGTCTGGGCATCTGCTTTGAGCTGTTTACTTTATTTTGTTTGTGATAGAGGCAAAATCCTTAGAAAACGGTTGGAAGGTCTTGACATAAGGGTGAGTATTTCTTTTCTAGCTTTACTTCTTTGCGGTTATACTATTGGAATTCAGTTTCTTCTTCTTCCCCTCCAACAACCCCCCCCCCCCCCCCAAACAATTTCCTGTTATATACAGCAGAAAAAACAAACTAAGCTTGTTTTATTTTTTTTTTTTAAAGGTTCTAGTTTCAGCGATTAGGTTTTTTGACTTTTAATTTTTTCATGAATTCTGTCACCGGATTGGTTTTCGATTGAATTTCTTCAATTTTTGGCAATTATGAGAAGGGAAAGGTACCCCAAATATTTTTGCAGCTTCTACTTCCATTTGGGACTGTTGGTGACAACTATGCTGGCTGGAGGAGGGGATTGAGGGAGAGGGGACTGAAACTTAAAATGGTTGATTTGCTAAACGGATGCTTAGTTTGCAATTGACCAACACAAATGGACCTTTGACAATGGCATGATTTGGTGGTATGGTCAACTGATTTAGACAATCGAATTGAGTCATGGTGATTTGAGCTAAGTATCTATGATGGTAGAATTGCAGAAAGAAAAACTGAAGGTTAAAAGATCTAATTGCCAGAAATGAAACTTCGAGGGTAAAATTGCAAAACCATTTGAGTACGGGTTTTTTAGGCTTTTCCTTTAACCCTTTATTTATGCTTCTCTAACCAGTGAGAACAAATCTGTGGTCTATGTTCATTGCTGCTACAACTATAAAGTAAATGTGGATTGTACAATAGCAAATTAACTTCCAAAAAGGGTACAATTTGGCGGTGTTATGGAGATTTTACTTCCTTAACCATGTCTCTCATGCCTAAACAGTATGCTATGTAGGTTATGAATTCTGGCTTACCTATTCTTTGCCCCTCTGTTCTTTGGGCATCTACATTCAGTAGTTATGTGTCTGTCATGATGGGGGTTGAAAGAAACATGTTTCTGTCAGATCAACAGGGGTCTTCACTTTAATTTGCATTACCACTTACCAGCCCTCAGAGAATGCAGTCTGATCCATTTGAATCGGAGAATATATTGAGTGGAAGAAATAACTGCCCTGCAGTCTTTCAGTTTTGAATTTATAACTTGGGATAAGAATCAGCTTGAATAAATTTCACTGTGATTTATTTTTATTATTATTATTATTATGGTTCAACTTAAAACTTTAATTGCTTGAACATTGTTGAAAATGAACGATTTGAAAACCTGACCCTTGTTGAGGTTCTATAAGCTTGTTTTTGGAAAGCTACTCAAAAGAAGAATCTTAGCTGAAGAAACTTTTTAGCAGATTGCTTTTAGTTGCATAAGCTTTAAGTGAGAAAACAAGAGAGAAATGTCTAGCTATCATCTTCCCTGTTCTTTCTTTCCTTTTTTTTTTTGGTTTAATGTGCCCAGTCCTCAAAGCCCAGGGATGAATCAAGTATCACTGAGCCGAAGCTCATTGGTACCTGTTATTTATTTTTTGTTTTGGTTTCTTTGCACCAACTGTCTCAACATATCACTAAGTACAAATCTTTAGGCCTGAATGACATCCTTTTTTCGTCTTGTCAACTTTATAAGCAATGAAATTCATGTTGCATGTGGAGTTTGTCGTTTGGATTTCCTGTTTGTAAGGCTCCATGCAATAATATCTGTGCTCCAATCAGATGTGAATCATTGTGGTTTTGTGAACCTTCTTTTGGACGAGATTTGATAATTTTTTCTGCATTCATTTTCAGGTTATTAAGAGAATTGTAGAGATTAGCAGGATAAATTCTTGGGCAGAATTAGTTCATAGCAGGCTTATTTGCATGTTAACAAATATGTGTTATCAAGTTCCTGATGAGCCAACACTAGATGTTTCAAAGGCACCGGTTTTTCTCATAGACCAGGTTGACCTGATTGGAGGAATTGAGTTCTTTTTCTATGAGGTTTGCAAATCAGTGATCACATACTTTGGATTAAGCTATTAAGTGCTGTGGATTGTTTCTGTGTTGTAATGAATCCATCTGTATCTGAATCTTTTTTTTTTTCCTCTTTGTAGTATTCTCTTTCTTCCTTGAGAGAAGACAGGAGAAATCTATATTTGGTTCTTTTTGACTATGCTTTGCATCAAATAAATGAAGCATGTATAGCTACTGGAGTTTCTGAATATAGTGATGATGAGATTCAACTTCTATCAGCCCTGCTTTCTCTTGCTGGTGCACCTGAAGCTTTTTATATTTCTGTTAAACTTGGAGTAGAAGGCATTGGGGAGCTTCTGAGAAGATCAGTTTCTGCTGCTTTGTCTAGATATTCCAACAATGAACGACTAAATATGGTAAGCTTAAGCGAGATGGTTTGTATGAATCCAAGGGTGTGGATGTTGTGCTTCATCTAGAAGGGGCATTTGCTGATAACTATATGCATACATAAATACATATTCAAATTTTGCATTTTCTGTTAAAGTAAGTAGGTTGCCTGTTTAGAATGTCCAATGTTATTGCTGAGTTGGTCATTCTCACTCCTCATACTTTGTTGTGTGATTATCAATCAAATGTTCAACGATACTTGTTGTGCACCTTTCTTTCCAAGTGCTTTGCTACAAGATGAATTGCATTACTAGATTGGTAGTAGCAGGGTCTTAACATTATGTGGATACGGGTCGGCTTTATCAACATGTTCACAGCAGGGTCCTAACATTTAGGCTTTTAGGACTTCACCTGGCCAAAAGTACTAGGCCACTCAATTTGGACCTCTGCAATGTCTTCTAATTATATGTTCCGACTTCCGAGTCACCTATGGCCACCCACTACATGGATGATTTATTTTATATCACCTCGATCTTGGTTACTATAATGCACATCTTTTTTTTATTAATCAAATTATGTAATAATTACCATGCTTGTAGCTGTCTGTGTTGCTATTGTCATGCGAAGTATGAGGAGGAATTCCCTGTTCAGAAAAACCGATTATATATCATAGATACAGCCAGAATAGGTTTCCATCAGTTCTATTTAGTAATGAAGTTGCATTATTAGTGCTTCTAACTAGTTGTGTTGCTAGAGTTATGGGTTGAATGAAGATGAAAGTTACCATTTGTAATGGACTATATTAGATGATAGATTTACCTATATCCTTTTGCAGTTCAGTTTGAGATTTTTCTCATGGTTCCTTGGATAGTCATATGATGATTGAGTTGTTTAGGTTGAAAAAATATTGCTTCTGTTCATCAGTTGTCAAGCGTTTGGCAGTTTGCCATTCAGTACTGGTTTTGCTTGCCACGCAGACACACGCGGACTTATCATTGAACAAAATGAGTTTGCATGCATGCATACACACAAAAACATAGTTTTATCATTGTATGAAATATTTTACTGTTACCTGCTTCATAATGTGAAAATTGCCTGCTTTCTTTCCTTCTAAGTTTGTTACAAATTTTTAATCCCTACTTCATTTCTAATCTAATTTTATCTTTTGCAGCTCTTAGAGAATATCACAGAGAGATTGGATGCAATAATTGCATCTTTTACTCATTTGGACAAAGAGTTTTCCCATCTAATGCAGATGTCAAAATCTTACAAGTTCCTAGAAAGCATTGGGAATGCAGGCTTAAGAAATAGTGTTATCATGAAAGCAAAGCTTGCATGGGCCACTTTGCATTCCCTTCTTCATTCAGAAAGAGTTGCTTACCGCCAGAATGGCTATACCTGGTTAGGTGATCTACTTATTATGGAAATTACTGATGGAAGGGATGAGAGCATATGGTCGAATATCAAAAACTTGCAGCATATAATTGCCCGTGCTAGTGTTCATGATTCTTCAGACGCGTCAGATGTTCCTTTGTCCATTTGGCTTATGTGTGGACTTCTGAAGTCCAAGGACTACGTCATCAGATGGGGTTTCCTATTTGTCCTAGAGAGGCTTCTCATGCGATGTAAATTTTTATTGGATGAGAATGAAATGCAACAGTTAAACAGCGGCAGTTCTGGTCATGGACATTTGGATAACCGGCTTGAGAAAGCCAATGCAGTGATAGACATTATGAGCAGTGCCTTATCTTTGGTAGCCCAAATAAATGAAACAGATCGCATAAACATTTTGAAGGTATCTGTCTTTGATAGCCTGTAAAATGTAAACCGTTTGATTAGGCATCAGAGATAATTATGAGGTCATAGGTATATTACTTTGATAGGCATGTAAACAGGATCCACCACTGCTGTCTTGAAGATTGGATGAACCTAGGATGTTTCTCATGCTAATTCCACTTCGCATATTATTGAATAATCTGTCTAATTAGATGGCCTGTTTGCTAGTATTTTGTTTTTTGCCCTAAATTCCTAGGGGAATAACATGTAGAATTATCGGACGGTTTTGTTGTCTAGGAAACATCTTTCCTTTTTATTCTGGGGTATGACCTTAAAACTTTGAAACTTTAGCATGTCAATTTTGGTGACACCCAATTTTGCCAATTAATTGTAACCTTTCCCTTGTCTTGACCTAATTCAGGCAAGTACCAGTCCTATAGGTTTAATGACTCCTAAAGTACACATGTGGCTTCATAATCAAATACTAAAAATTCTAAGGAATAAATAATTGCTTACACAAATGTTTATGTGCACGGGAAGGGTATAATGGGCACAAACTTGGAGGCATAATTGAAAAAAAAAATTGAAAGATGGGCAAAATTGGCATAGATTGTGGATTTTTCAGGGGATTGGGTCTACAAACAGATCTGTTAGTGAAATGGTGTTAACTTTTGTTTGGTTTTCATTTTCTAAAAGCAGTTGGCATTGCTTTTGGTTTCTTGAAAATTGTTGGTAATGAGCATTATGCCCCTCTTTCTTTTCGTATTTTCTGTGCAGATGTGTGACATACTATTCTCTCAGTTGTGCCTGAAAGTTCTACCGTCAACTGTGATGCCATATGGAGAAAATACCCAACAAGGTACAGTTTATGGGGGCACAGTAGCTGAGGTTAAACAAATTGATGGTGCTGAGCGGGTCTCTCAGCAAGAAAATAGTTCCCAGATTGAATTTGAGGAAACTGATGGCAGGTCCAGCTACAGCATTAATAATCCTCTGAAGTGTGAGATGGCTTCAATGGCAGCCATGCTTCTGAAAGGACAGGCTATTGTTCCTATGCAATTAGTTACACGTGTTCCTGCTGTATTGTTCTATTGGCCATTGATTCAGCTTGCTGGCGCAGCAGCAGACAATATTTCACTGGGTGTTGCCGTTGGTAGCAAAGGAAGAGGAAACCTTCCTGGTGCTGCATCAGATATTAGGGCCACTCTTTTATTGCTTCTAATTGGTAAATGCACAGCAGACCCTTCTGCATTTCAAGAAGTTGGTGGAGAACAGTTCTTTAGGTGATCTCTCTTTCCATACTCCACAAGGAAGATTCTGCCTCATATTTATGTAAGACATATCAAACATCTTCCACTTTTGGTTTTGGCAGGGAACTTTTAGATGATACAGATTCAAGGGTAGCGTATTACTCTTCTGCTTTTCTTTTGAAGGCAAGATGCTTTCTTTTCCTTCACTGATGACCTTGATCTGTTAGTATTTATTTGTTTATGTTTTAAATTTCAATTTATCCTTGCTGATAAATGTGGGACTTTTCAGAGAATGATGACAGAAAAACCTGATGAGTACCAACACATGCTTCAGAATCTTGTCTTCAAAGCACAACAGGTAGAACTTCATTATACTGCTTAAAGGAAGTACTGCAATTTTAGGTTTGAAACAATAACAGTATGGGAGCAATAGATAAGTTTCGAGTATTACCCATGCTTTTGTGATATTAATAGTGATGGTTTCATTCCATCCTTCAAGTACCTTTCCAGAGTATTGAGATGTTCTCTAATTAAATCCCTATCTTCATTAGGACCTTGTCTCATTTTTGTGGTGCTATTATAGTTCTTCTTATGGGATAGCACTGATGAATATCACTTACCTTTTTGCTCGTGCTTCTGCTGTTCAGAGCAACAATGAAAAGCTGTTGGAAAATCCATACCTTCAGATGCGTGGGATACTCCAGTTATCAAATGATGGGCTATAATCTAGTGACCCCCATGCAATTTTATTGCTTCTAATCTTGGAGAGACTGCAGTCGTGCATAACTTGCTGTTCTTTGTTCAACAGTCATGGTCTTCCACCTGGCAACATTTGACCGAGTTCTGAAAATCCATAATTGGATTGTACTTATTTTTTAGGCATAAGTTGAAAAGCTACTCTGATTCATGGAGTACTTCAGCAAGGCAAAATTTTTTTATTGAAGTAGCCGCAGGTTCCTAGACCTCCTCTTCCCAAATGAAATATAAGAAGGCTGATTACACAAAATTGAAATTCGTACGAGTTGGACATCCATTGTGCTTTATATATATGCACATACTAGATGAGACTCCTCTTCAGTTTTTTTCACCTTGACAACTAGGAAAACAGTGAGTTTGATGCTGCTGCTTATAGTCATATCTGCTGTTGGGAACTTCTTCACACAATCATGCATTGACGTCATACGGAGATTGTTATCTGGAGACTGGAGACCTTTTGCTAAACCCAGACTACAAATTCAAGAAAATTTTTGGAGTAATTATATTCATTGGTTGGCCATCCATTTTGCCTCTTGTTCAGATTCTGAGATTTAACATATCCTCAGGTTCAGGTATTTCATCTGTCCTCAGCTTTTTTTTGTATTTAAATTATTTATAAATTCTAATATACTGGCCGTTGTCTAAGCTATGGAAAAAACAAAATCATAAGACTTGGACATTGTATTTGGAAGTTTAAATAGGAGAAGGTAAGGAATGAATTGAAGTATGGGGAGCCGGAGAGGGAAGGGGAAGGGAAATTGGGGTGAATACTTCCCCTTCAATTTGGGTGGAGGGCAGAAAAGAGAATGACATACCTTCCTTTCAGATATTTAAAGAGTGATGGATACAGTTGGAGCAGGGGGGGAGTTATCAGGAAAATATTTGAAATGAATAATAATATGGAAATTACCATAAAAAACACTAAAAAAAGGAAACAGAAAAGGGGAGTTAAGATGTCATTACCATTCATTTCCCTTCACCAATTTAATTTATCCTCCCTGATATTGCCTACCCCTCTGATCTCAGTTATCTGGGAATTCTAGCTCCAAAACCTGATAAGAGTAGCTTGATGCAAACATGCTAAGGGTTAGGCATGTCTCTATAGTTTCCTGCTTTGAGAACCCAACATCGATGGGTCGAAAAGTCTGGAGAGACCTCATCTAACACTTGAACTTTATTCTTTTAAAACATTTGAAATCTTGATTTACTGTTCTCTCGTTGCATGTATTGAAGTACTTTTGGTTTTCATGTGGATGCAGTAAATCTGTGTGCATTTTGCCTACAGAAGATTTTCCCGGCAATATCAGGAGAATCCTTGTTTTTGTCTGTACAGAATTGTTTCTTCTTGGCCATTCATTTCCCTTTTTTTTTAATATTCCAGAAGTTAACATTAGTGCTGGCTTCATTTTTAAACAGCCATCCTCGCATAATAAAAACTGTGAGTTCTTTCCAACTCTTGAGGTTTATTAACTTAATTGTGAGAAGAACACACCTAGGATTTTGTATGCTGAGAAAAGTGGGCTTAAGGCGATCGAAGCAGGCTTGGTTCACAAGGCTCTGTTACGTTTTGGTGAGGTCTGTGACTAAAGACATCTTCATAAGTCCACTGATATGTTTTATTGGAATATGTAAATATGTAATTTCATATTATTTCTGTAGCAAGTGCGATTGTTGTAAGAAATTATCTTATTCTTGTTTTGACTAGAAATGTGTGAGCTGATTTAAATAAATAGAAAATTTTGGTCACCATCTCCTGTTTTGTTATGTTCCTTTGATTTAAACTTTTATTATCAAATTGTGTGATGATTAATTCGAGTATCCATAGCCTCTTAGGCAGTAAAGAGATCAAATTTGTCATTATAGAATTCTGTAAGGACCATTGGGTAGTGATTTGGTGGTTTGAGGCTTTGTTTGTAATACAGGAGCTGGACTCTATACAATTAAATTATTACTTAATTTTATCATAACAATCAATGATCTATATAATTACAAATTTTAATAAAGTTGAAGTTCGCCTTTTATTTTCTATCCTAAAAAAAGTTGTCTTTGAATTCATAATAGTTTAAGGATGCTATAAAAGATTTATGCTACTGATTAAAATTGAGGTATGTCGTTTTGTGTTTTGACTTTTTTTGGTAAATTTCATAGGTGCAAATGAAAGAGAAACTAATAATTAATATAACAAATACATTTATTAGCCTTTTTCATCTAATAACATTGTCAAAAACAAAATATTAATTTATGTTGAGAGCTTGTAATTTCTATCTCGGGCCTCCCTTTTGGACTGCCAACATCACTATCAAAAACACGTTAATTAATAATAATAAATAATTACTATTTATTAATATTTTATTTTTTACACAATAAAATTTACTTTTTTTATAAAATATTAACTTTTTAATTATACTTAAGAATATTAAATTTTCTTAAATAGTAAAAGATATTTTAAGTAATTTTTTAAAAATTAAATTTAATTAAATAGAGTTATAATAGTTCATTTATATTTATTATAGTATAAAAAAATTGGATAATTAATATGAATAAAAATGATAAGATGAAAGGAGTACAATTAATTATTTAATCTTTTTATTTAAAAAATGTATCTGTTTTTTTAATCTCTCCATTTGTTTTAAATTAATTTCTGGCCACGTCAGGATATTGCTATGTATCACTCTTTCTATTTTGAAAATTGTATGCTTCTAACATAGGTTCTTTGTGTTTATTCTAAATATTAAATAGGGGAGAAAAAGAAAAAAAAAAGAGAAATTCTATCTTTTAACTATTTATATTTAATTCAAAATATTATTCCCTCGAAAGTTCTTCTCCATCCATCTTACTCTCGGCTAACCGTCGTTGGTCTCGCAATGCTATTGCATCACAATGAACAAGGAACAACAACTGCGAGGCTCCAAATTCAAATGACGATTGTGTTTCTCAGTTATTTTACTTTTAGATTGTATTGATGGATTGTATTTTACAAATTATAATTAGATTAAAGAATTTTCTGAAAAGGGAAATGGTGGATTGAATTAGATTGAAATTGATATAGAAAGTAAGTGTTGAAAGGAGTGTAATATTGTAAATTAGAGGATAGACCAAAACTATTTCAGATATTTTATGCAAAATTAATAGACGGAATTAACGGTTTCTAATAAAAGGATCCAATAATTCTATTTTGAAATTACAAGGGACATTTTAATTAAAACTATGTATCACATATTATTTCAGATCATTAATTATTTAGTCCTCCCACTATTTCAGATCATGAGTTTCTCAGTACATTCTCTATTTAGACTTTGTTTCTGAGTTTCTGCAACTTTATTGCTTGCTATTGTTAAATTCCTCTACTGGCAAGTGCTATTTGAAGATTTAAGCATTGAAAGCACAGATTTTTTTATCCCAATGCCAGGTTTGAGTAATTTTATTTCTTTAACTAATGCGGCATTTTGTTTTTTCATGATGGATTAAATAGCATTGAGAAGATGAAACTTCCCAAGTGCTCAGCTAAGAGAAAAATGGCATAGCCACCTTCCATTGAACAAAAGTGCAGCTCATGTTCTTGGGTCTGAATTTGAGCAAGACAAGAGGCGCAAGAGCATTTGATTTATTTTATTTCAATTTAATTTAGATTTTAGTTTATATATTATATATCTAGGGTCTTAAAAAATTTCATATCAATAGTGGTGGAGAGTAAGAAAAAAATTTTCTTTTTTTCTTAGTTTTTAATATCAAATGGACTTGGTTTAAAGAGTGTCGTTGATTAAGATCACAGCCTGATTTAGTAAATGAATTCAAATTTATTTGGTTAATTTTTTTTTATTAATTGTCTCAAATTTGATAGTTTTTTAAAATGTAATTTGAAGGGCAACGGAGCAATAAAAACAAAGACCTACTACGTAAATGGAAAGGGCAAAAAATATAAATATTGTTTCAAAGGGCCCAACCGGGTTCGAACCGGTGACCTCTTGATCTGCAGTCAAATGCTCTACCACTGAGCTATGGACCCATGACTGATCACGTTTCCCATTATAGTAATAAATTGTTTTATTACTAAAAAGGTATATGTATATTGAAAGATTAATTATACCTTCCAAATTATAAATGAATAAATATAATTTAATAAATATAAACAATGAATTACTTTTTTGAATCTACAATCTATACTATAATTGAATTATGATAATTTTTTTAAAAAAATATGTTAGTAATAATTTTATTAAATAATAAATATTAGTGAATAAAATCACAAAATGTATGCTAATTAACATATTTCTTATATTTTGTTTATTGCTGACTAATGTAATAAATATATATATTTTTTAATTTTATTTCATAATAGCGTTTGTATTAAACTTTAATGCATATAAAATATAAGGATAATAATTTAGTATTATGATAATAAAAAATTAAAATTAATTATTATTAAAAAATTATATGATATATATTTATTATATTATATATACAAATTAATTTAAAAAATATAGAAAATAAATAATTAATATGTGTAATGAAGACAAGTAATAAAATATTAGTATTAGTATATAAAGTTAGTAAAAAAATTTATACTTTTAAAATTTTTATAATTATGCCTATACTCATTTAATTATTAATTAAATTTTAAATTTTATATGTTTTCTCATATGTATCCATCGTTATTTTTGTCGGTAGTGTATAATAAAATTTATCTGTCATGTGATCGCTACATTAACAAATTTCAAGTGTAATGGATAAAAATTTAAAAAAGTCAAAGTGTAATTGTAAATTATTTTAAAATTCAGATTTTTTTATTATATTATTTAAAATTAAAATTTTATATTATTATTATAATATATTTTTTATTTTATTTATAATTTAAGTATACTATTTTATATTAATTCAATTTTGAATTATTCTATCTCCTTTTTTTTTTCTGAAATCTAGTCTAAATATTATTATAATTTAAAAAGATGCATAATTAACAATATAATTGAAAATAAAAATTTTAAAAGGAAATGTAGAGGGAGAAATGAAAAAGAATTAAATGAAGGAATTTAATTAGTAATTAAATTAATGTAGAATGCTGTTTAAAAAAATTATAAATAATAGAGTTTTTGTGGTGATTAACTCTAATATATAAAAGGTTGCTTTGAGAAAAAAATTTAAAAGGAAATGTAGAGGGAGAAAAGAAAAAGAATTAAATGAAGGAAAAATGAAAAAGTAAATGAAGGGCCCAACCGGGTTCGAACCGGTGACCTCTTGATCTGCAGTCAAATGCTCTACCACTGAGCTATGAACCCTTTGATGAAATTTTAAAACTCTTCAACACAATTATCGAAAATATATGGAATTTTTAGCTACAAAGCAACACCAAGAAAAGAAAACAAACTACTTGCTAGCACCAAACTAGTACGTTAATTGGATTTCAATAGTCAAATTTGGTTAAATATGGACTAATCAAAATTTTAAAAAAAATACTTGCAGTTGTAATTTCAATTCAGTGGTAAGTGTAACTTTGCCAAAAAAAGAAAAAATATCGATCCGATTCTTGATTTAATCATATAATGGCTAGTACAGTATTTAAACCACTAGTTGCAACCCATCAACCTATAGTAAAGATTGATCTCAATCCATATAATTGGACACAAGAATTTACAAGACAAACAACAGAACTAAAAGCATAACAAGCTCAATCCATGTCTTTCCCTGACAATAACTAAACGGCTTACTGATAATTAAGAAAAGTTTGAAGTTTCAGTTACAGAACCATTTTCCTATCCATCCAACTGCTAGGTTTGAGAAATGAAACTTTCAACACATTTCTCTTGATGAGTTCAAACACACAAACATCTCCCACAGCCAGAGAATTTTCTCTTGCAAATTCGCAGAAACCTTCGCACAGACAACTCATGTTGCTGCTTGGATGGAACATTAACTTCACAGGCCATGCTCTGTCTGCAATTTGAAGCTTTACAGTCTGTGTTTTGCTCTCCAAATGTTTTTGGACAAAACTGAATGGTATATTCTGCATTCAAATTTGAAAAAATATCACTGCAAAGTAGTTTTTGAAGAGAAAAGATTTAAGCATATAGCAAAGTGAATGGTGCATTCTGCAATTTTAGATAGGAAAATTACTATTTAATCCATGTGATATAACAAAAATTAATTAGTTAGTACCTGTGTTTCCAAAAATACATTAAACAATGACTGTGATTTTGAAAACTCAACAAAAGTTCCTCCTGTTAAGTTTTAACATTGTTACTGTTAGTTTCTCTCTCACATTTGACTATATATAATGGTAACCGTACTAACTCTTAATTTAATTTTCAAAACTGTAGTAACTATTTAGTGTATTTTTGAAAATACAAGGACTAATTAGCTAGTTTTGCCATACCACATCACTGCAGAGTAGTTGTTGAAGAGAAAAGATTTAAGCTTATAGCAATCTATGCATAAACTAAAAATACCCTTGGCATCTAGCAAATCCTATCAAGATGGGAAGAGCCTTGCCATATTCCAATGCTCCAGATGGTCTGGCTGCACAACCTCCTTTTAAGTTTTAGTATTGTTTTTGTTAACTTTTGTCTCATCTTTTATTGTATAGATTACAGTAACAATGCTAAAACTTAATGGGAGGAAACTTTTGAATTGAGTTTTCAAAACCATAAAGATAATTTAATATATTTTTGAAAATATAGGGACTAAGTAGTCAATTTCACCATGTCGCATAGATTATATAGTAATTTTTTATTTTTAAATAACATAACTGCAAAAGACCCTTTACATCTAGCAAATCCTATCAAAACAAGAAGTGTCTTACCATATTCCAATGCTCCAGATGGTCTGGCTGCAGAATTTTCTTAAAGGATGGGTACTGTGAAATGCAGTTGTTAGATGCTTCAATTGCTGGATAAATAATGGAAGATGAAGCCTTTAAAGCTTGCTCGCTATTGCAACTTTGTTGCAGCAATTGAATGCCAGATTTTCCTTCTTGTTCTTGTTCTTGTTCTTGTCTTTCTTCTTCCATGTCAAGCTCCAGAACTTCAAAATCATCACTAGGAGTATCTGGGTACTCTATTTCTAATCCACTTCCATCACATATGATCACATGGAAACGACAAAATTCAACATATTTGAAAAATATCATGTAGCCATGCTCAAGAGAGTAATGCTGTGAAAATTCTTTCCAGCCCTCACCTAACCAAATTTCTCCATCATTGTTCAACAGCTCAACTTCCCAATTGGCACCACTCGGGACCTCGAGGGTTACTCGACTCGACAGACAATTTCCATGTCTGCTAACAAACTTCTGTGGAACCATCTAATAGAAAGAACAGTAGAGTTGTGCACAGAACATTTATGAGAATAAATGAAAGCAAAATTGGAAAATTATGTGAAAGAGCTTATATGCTTACAAGTTTTTCCTCACGGATGGTATTTTCATGAATATATTTGAAAAAACGAGGTGCATCTGATCCTTCAGTGAAATCCATGACTGGCCAAGATTAAGGGCAGGCTGACTTTGGCAACTACAAGAGCCTGAAAAAGCATTATCATGTCCAATTGTTCATAGTGAGTTGCAACCATGAGAACCCAGTAGCGAAAATCTTGAAATTTTACCTTCTGTTTTGTAGATTTGCTTGAAGAGTTTTTGTTACCTGCAAGAAAAATCCTGAAGAAATCATTAACCTTCCTCTCTCTTTAAAAAATGGTTCTTGAATACTATTGAGTTTTAGGAAGAAGAAAAAGACTGAACTTTAGTTTTAGCTCCTCGCATATGGTTTAATGGATACAAACATACCTAAACTCCTCTGTCTGCTGCTCCTTCCTCTTCTTGTTTTAAGACCTTGGAGAGAATAATGTAGTTTCTATTTTTGTTGGGTGGCCAGTTCGTCCACAAGCCAAAAATGCTACCAAGCTTTAATGAAAAAGAGCAAGCTAACCAGTAGCTGTCTGGGATGTAGACAGAATCCTAGTCATCCAATATTCCTTTTAGCAGGAAAATCCTGATCCTTATCATTCTCGAGTGATCTCCCTGCAAATTGCAGAGAATCCTGACAGTGATCACCTTTATTGATCACAGTGAACACAAAGGTTTGACCGCAAGCAAACATTTCTGGGCAGCTTGTATTTATGAGGTATAAAAATTTACTAATTAGTCTTTTAATTAATTTTATTCATTAAAATTCATAGAAATATTAAATAAAGAAACATTATTTCTTTATTTATTTTTAATTTCCTTCATAGAAACATCAAATGGATCCAAAGACTAATGTTCATCAATGTCATTGGATATGCATTTTCAGTACAATCTTCATTTTTCAGTACAGAAATTGGTTAGCAAGATTGGAATTCAACACCAGCCTGCAGAATCTTCATTGTCAAACAAGCAATGTTTCCAATTGAGACAGCTGTACAGAAACACTTAGCATTTTTCTGTCAGCCAAAGGAATGAACTTTAGAAACTCAAGAAACTAAAGAAGATAACTGGCCAAGCATCTTATAACTGAATTACAAGACTGCCTCTAGTTTACTACACAAGGTACAGATAAAGACAAAAACTTCTAACAACACAATAATCTCAATGTCTCTAACAGTTGCAAAAGAAAAAAAAAAGAACTAGCGAAATTGTCAATTGACACATCTGAAAATGGATACATTCAATAAATTCCTCTTAATAAGTTCAAAGACACAAACATCTCCAACTCCTAGAGCATTTTCCCGAGAAAATGCATGCCAACCAGCAGATAAAGTAGCTGCACATCGACGTGAAGGGCGGATCAACTTCACAGACCACAATGTGTCTGCAATTTGAAGGATTACGTTCTGTGTTTGACACTTAAAATATCTTCTGAAAAAACCAGCTGGCATGCTCTGCGCCAAGTAGTGTCAAATATCAGATATCATGCCTATGATAATAAAATTGAGCATAATCACATTGTATTATTATGGATAACAGATGGATTAAATCCATAACAAATCAAACAGATTATATTTATCTATTATCTTATACATTTGTTATTAGATTTATGTTATCTTACCTCAAGAATTTTTTATCTAATAGGTGTTTGTATACACTTTTATTTTGATTAGAACTATTATGATTATATAAACCTCTACTATATAAGAGGTTTAATTTTATTCAATAAAACAAGCAGAAATTAGTATCATTTCCAATAGAAATTGGATTTTCCTATATCCAATTATAGGAAGAACGGTATCAACTGTAATGTCATCAATAAAAAAAGAAACAAGTTTTGCTTGAAATTATAGCTGAGCATTTATCCTTGGCAGAAAAGGCAAAAGAAAAGCCGGTCGTCATTAATAATTCAACAAATCTACCAAAAAAGTTGAATTATTACATCCAACGATCACGTTTGAATGATTTAGCTCAATAAATCTTTGAACTGAGCTAAATCTTTGAACTAGTTTGCTTCTTCAATGGAGAGGCAAACCAGGACCAAGATATATTGAGTAGTACTCATAAAATTTTGGTCAACAAGTGAATGAGAGAATAAAGGTACATGTGGTGTCCAAAATGCTAAAGTCAACTTTTTTTTCGTGTGATGATAAGGGACATAGAGTTATTGCTTTCGGTTTAGATACCCAATTTAGAAATTATTAGTTAGTTGGCAAGACTGTCCTAAATTTGAAACTACATGAAAGTCGAACAATTATTTTCAGGCCGCATATTCTACCTTTGAACTTGAGGACAACCCCTTTTTCCAAGAGGGAAGTGATGTTATGGATAATTGATAGATTAAATCAATAATATCCATAGCAAACAGATTATATTTATCTATTATCTTATCTTTAATATTTTATCTTATCTTATGCATTTGTTATTAAATTTCAGTTATCTTATCTTAGGATTTAATAATTGTTTGTATAGATCTCTACTCTACTTAGAAGTATTATAATTAGAAATATTATGATGGTACGAACCTCATTATATAAGAGGTTTAATTTTATTTAATAAAACAAGTATAATTTATTCTTAAAATTATGATATTTAAGACTCCTATTTTACGAGTCTGAGGTGTTAAAAGTTCCCTAATGAGCTCATTTCCTATCAACCATCCATAATCTAGGACTGTAACATGTATCTTCAACTGTAGGCAACACAACACTACAAAACACTAATCGTGCATGGCATACAGTAATTTCCAGTGTTGTTTTTGCTAGCGGGCGAAGCTTGTGGAACTACGGATATCCACTAACTACTCAATATCAAAACAAAAAACTTCTTTAAGTGTAATTGACTAGAGGTTCATTTAATGTATCTACTGAAGGTATATACTCATGATCCTACCACATTGTTGTGATCCCAATGATATGGCTTCACAACAACCTTGAAAGATGGATACTTTGTAATGAAGTTGTTGGCATCTTCAAGAGCTTGAGAATTCCATGAACATGCATGTGAACTTTTGACTTTCCCATGATCATTCTTTTTCCTCCTTGATTGCATGAATTTCCCTACAAAAAATCAACTAAAAGATGAATAAATGTTGTTCTTCTGAACTGATTTTGTGCAGGAAGGGTCTCAAATACTTATATATTTTTTTTCTTTTTTGAGTTTCCTTGGTGGCAGTCGAGATTCATGGGTTGGAAAATATAATTAAATTATATTCTAGTTTAGGCACTATGCTGCTTTTCCGTTTAGCATGGTTATCAGAACAACATAAAAAATACTGAAGGAATTTACATATGTGTATGTGAATTCTCAAGTTACTGCAATAAGTGCTACAAGTGCTAATATCAGTTTCCATTTACTTACGAGATTGATGTAGGAATGTTGATTTTCCCCCCATTTTCTTGCACTGTGACGGAAAATCTAATGCTTCAACAGAAGTGTCATCTTCATTTTCTTTGATTGTAGTATTGTGGAGATCATCACTATTTGGCTTTGTGTTGAAGATGTTCTCACATGGGTACTCAATCTCTAATGCGCTCTTATCAAATATGAGCACGCAAAATTGGCAATTTCCCTCATATTTAAAAAGCAGAAAGTTTCCAATGTCCAAAGAGTAATAATTTGAGAAATCTTGCCAACCTTTTCCCAACAAAACATCACCATTGCAATTCAACAACTCCACTGACCACTTAGCACCAGAAGGAACATGAAGGATTACAGGACTTGACAAACCATTTCCATATTTTCTCACAAATTTTCTTGGAATCTCCTGATTAAAAGCACCAACTGAATTATACATAAAATCTATAAGCACAGATGAAATCACACATAGGGTCTTAAGCCTGTTAAAGTTTTAATTAGTTTAGCATTGCTTAACAGGTAGGTAGCAGTAGCAGGTCACACCTAAGGATGCAATAAGTAATTGATCAGAAACTTATCAGGAAACCACAAGTTTCAAAATTTTTCTTAAGACCTTTTGTGATGGATACATGAAAAGCACTATAAACTTTTGTCGTTTAACGTTTATTCACCCAAATCAATAGATGAATTAATACCCTTAATTTTAGAAAAAATTATAATAATTTGTCGAAAAAACCCATTAGATAGTCATGATTTTCTCACATATTAAAGACTAGTTAGGGTATATATAGAAAATAAGCTATCTTGAAATTCTCAGAGAGAGAATTTGGGACAAAAAAGTTATCTGGAGATAGTAATAGAAAATGATCCAAATCAGTAGGAGTTGGCAGTTGATAAGAGCAAGCTATAATGTGTCTGGTTGAAGCATGTGTATCAGTGGCTTATGCTACCATTTCTGAACTAAATCACAAACATGAAGAAGCATTAAGCATGAAATGTAGGCCAAAATTAATTAATATTATCACTCTATTTGCTGAAATTACCAGAAACATGGCTATTATGATAATACTAAGAAAGAAATTGGCTTAAATCTTTTATTAGCTTAGGACCCAGCTAGGGTTTACAGAAGAAATTGAATCATATACAACATTGCAGGCCCACTGTTGCTCCAGAAATGTAATTTGTCATTCTCAGAAATAAAACAGAATGCAAAAATAGTAAGATTCTGAAGATTGCATGTGAGAATACCCAACAAGAAAGTAGAGAGAAAATGAGAATAGCAGGGAAGAGAGAGAAGCTCACAAGTTTCCCCTGTTGGATAGTACTGTGAAGAATTATCTTGAAAAAGTGGGCTGCAATTTCCATAATCGTCAAGCTCTCAGCTTTAAAATCGTCTCTTTTAACAGCTTTCTGTTAGCTCCTCTGAGATGGTGCAGTACAAGTACGACCCACACAAAACCCCACTTCACAGCAAGCAGAAGCTAATCTCCCGTTGCAATGAAGCAGGAGGAACAAAAGTGGTTGAGGGAAATAAATTCACCATATTATATTAAATATTAAAAAAAATAATAAATCATTGAAAGTACTAAGTTCTATTTAAAATATTTGTTATTCTTAGTATTAGAATTGTAATCAAATTTAAATTAAGATGCATAAGATTTTATTATTAGTAAATGTTATATTAGTTATTGAAAAAAAATAATTTATATATATATATATAAATTTTATTCTATAATTTTTATCCACTCTATTATTTTATACATATTAAAAAATATAATTTTTTATTAATTTTTAATTATAATTATTTTAAATATATTAAATTTTAAGAGATATATTAAAAAAATTTTAAAAATAAAATAAAAATAAATAGAGTTATAATAGTTAATTTATATATTATTATAATTTAAAAAAAATAATTTTAAAATAATAAAAAATAAATAAATAAAATTTATGAGAGAGGAGTATATTTTTTTAAAACAATAATATATTTTCATTGTTGGTTGCAATTGAAATTACCTTAATAAATTTAGGTAAGGAAGTTTAGTTGCGTTAACAAGATGTTTAAGTTTAAAAATGATTTTTTTTAAAAAAAAAAAAAGAATTAAGTAATTTCTTTTTTTAAAAAAATGCTTAATTTTCACTTTCATCAGCAAAAATTTTCAATGATTTCCCTAAAATTCAAAAATAAAAAGAAATTATAAAAGACAAAAGTAACTTTATATTATAAAACATAAACATTACTAATAAGTCATAATTAATTGGTTTTCAA
The DNA here is from genome assembly GCF_001659605.2 of Manihot esculenta. Taxonomy (NCBI): domain Eukaryota; kingdom Viridiplantae; phylum Streptophyta; class Magnoliopsida; order Malpighiales; family Euphorbiaceae; genus Manihot; species Manihot esculenta. Next base: position 3,356,039 of record NC_035170.2, read on the forward strand.
ATTGTATCCAAGAATATATAAGGATTTAGTCTCAATGGGAACAAATTATCCCAATATATATATATATAATTTTTGTATATAAAATATAAAAAATAATAAATTTTAAAAATAATAATTTCCTCCATTGGATTTAAAATCAAATTAAAATAAATAAATTGAAAATTAAAATTTTAATACTTATAAAAATTAAATATTGATTTTAAATAAAAATTAATTTAAATCGAATAGATTTATTTGATTTAATCGTTTGGATTTTTTAAATTTTTAAATTTTATTTTTAACATTTTAAAATTTAATTAAAATATTAAATTTTAATTATAATTTAATATATTTATATTATTAAAAATAATATATTATTAAAATTAATAAATTCAGTTTGGTTTTATTGATTTTTTATTGATTAAAATTAAATTTGAATCGAAATAATTATATTTTTTAAAATAAAATAAATAAAATAATAAAATAAAATAAATTTTATTCGGGCGAATAATGCTAAACCAATAATTCCACTTGAAGTTCAATTTTCATGTGAAACAAACAGTTAAAGAAAGGGAACTGAAAAACTCCACTAAGTTCTGACAAAAATTTAGAAACAAAGCCCACATGCTTAACCCCCCACAACAACAAGTGACAGAAAGAAAACCATGCATGCATCTACGAAGCATTTCTGAAGATTGAAACTTTGAGAACATGGCTGCTGATCAGTTGGAAAACACAAACATCTCTAGGTTGCAGTGAATTTTCCCTTGCAAATGTGCGGAAGCCTGAGGTTATACAACCCATTTTTTTCAATGGATAGAATCTCACATTCACAGGCCATATCTTCACCTTATCCGCAACCTGAAGCAGCATGTTTTCAGTTTCTGTGATGTCCTTAAGCTCTTGCATGAAGCTGTTCGGTACATACTGCAAATAATAATGTTTTAAAGTGTCAGTAGACAAGCACAAAATTAAAGATCGAACGTTGATCAGTTGAGACTTACAACGTTCTCCCTCTCCAAATGGTATGATTTTACAACGAGGTGGAAGGATGGATTCTCTGTAATGAAGTTGTTGGCTGGTTCAGAACCATCTTGGAAGATGTATAGTCTAGCTTTCTTGCTTCCAATCTTCTCACAATCCAATTCAATGACATCTTCATCTTCATCTTCATCTTCATCTCCATATTCATCTTCACCTTCATCTCCATCTCCATATTCATCTTCATCTTCATCTCCATCTCCATCTTCATCTTCATCTTCATCTCCATCTCCATCTTCATCTTCATCTTCGTCGTCGCCTTCTTTTTTGAGAAGATCTTCTGGGTATTCTATTTCAAGCCCGTTTTGATCACAGATGAATACATGAAAATGGCTGTTTTTCTCATATTTGAAAACTACTGTGTCTCCAATGTCCAGAGAGTAATGCTGTGCAAATTCTCTCCAACCCTTATACAACCATACGTCTTTCTCGTTTTTAAGCAACTCAACTTGCCATGCAGCACCACTTGAGAGCTTGAGGGTTACTGGATTTGACAGAGAATTTGCATATTGTCTAGCAAACTTTCTTGGCAGCATCTGATGGTCACGCACACAACTGTTAGAAAAAATTAACGAGAATATGTGAGAGAGATGAGAATACGTGCATGCTTACAAATTTTCCCTCCTCGATGGTGTCTTCAAGAATAAATTTGAGAAAAACTGATCCCATGCTATCCATGAATGATTTCAAACAGGAACAGGTTGATTTTGGCAAGAAACTAATACAGAACTAGAAGAGATAATAAGGACATGAATGATATTATCATGTTCATGGTGAGTTGCAGAAATGGGAACCCATTAGTGAAAAGTTACAATTTTCACCTTTTGCTGTAGCTAATTTCCCTGTAGAGATTTGCTAAAGTTTGGTTTCAAAGAGAGAGATTCATCACGAGACTCTTGAATAAGGACTAAGGACACATTGTACCATCTAAAAGCACCTGAAATGCTGCTTTTATGCAGGCCACAAGTACTTGGTTCTCCAGCTTTCTAGATCCAAATCCTGTGTTCACAAGCAACAGTCGTTAGAATTGGCCATGGTAAGCTTGGACTCGGACTGGGACCCAACTGGTCGATTTATGTTCACTTTGAATTGGAGATACCTTGCGGTTTGATCTCAAATTTCTTAAATTAAAATAGAAATCGTAGTAAATCCATACTGGAATCAAAATATTATTTCATATAACAATTATATAATCAAATGATTACATCCTAACTATTGATTATATTATAATCTATATGAGATTTATTATAATCAATGATTATATTATAATCATTATAGATATGATGATTGTATTATAAAATTTTTGTTGAAAAAGTGGTCACCTCATTAATGAATTTCAACCTTAACTTTTAATCTTATAATAATAATACATTCAGAATGTAATTAAAATTATAAGTTTTAATCGATTAGTATTGAGACGAGTGATTTATATTTTCTTTAGATTGAGGATTCGATTCTCATAGAATAAGGCAAATACTTGCTAAAAATAATTTATTTCAAATTAATTTCTATGCGGATAAAATTTAATTTTAATCTAATTAACTTTAAATAACCACAAAACTTAATTTTGTTCAACGAGCAAATAATAATGACCAATCACAATTTTCTGAAATCAGGATTCAGGGAAGGGCTGGGTGAAGAAAAAGAGAGCAAAGTCCTCATTTTGAGCTTCGAAATTGGTTTGAAAGATGGTTTCAACTAAGCAAGTCCGGCTCCCGTGGTAGGTTAAGCCTTGAACCGGGTTGCATGGGTTGATTTAAAGATTGTATAAGTTTCAATTATTTCAATTTTGATTTGATATGGAACGTGACTGGTTTCAACTTCAGGCTGCTAAGAATTTCCAACAAGAACAGTTGTAAAGGCAACCTACTGTCTCTGTCCTGCAAGCTCTGAACTAGTGCCACCACCTGCCATTTCATTGTCTATTAACTATTTATATATTTTATTCTAAAAAAATAAAATACACCATACCGAAATATTCTGGTACTTGCCAGACCACTCTCAGATTTTAACGTGTCTCTTTCAAATTTCTTAAAGAGTAGTTTAAAAAGAAAACTCTTTCAATATCTTTCTCTGACATGCTCTTTGTACAACAATCATCATTATTCGAGATGGTTTTGTGTTGTCCAATGAACAGCTTGCTTTCGTAGCTCAGTTGGTTAGAGCACCCGTTTAGTAAGCGGGAGGTCTTGAGTTCGACTCTCAACGAAAGCAAGAATTTTTTCCAATTTCCAGTTGATGGGTTTTGCAAGAAAGGCAAAACGAAACGTCAAGTAACGTGTACGTTCAGTTTGAAAAAATTGAATTAATTTAAAATTTTATTTTGATTTTTTATTTAATTCTTAATTTTAAAATTTTTGATTATTTAAAATAAAAAAATTTATTAAAAATTAAAATAACTGAATCAAATCGAATCAGACCGGTTTGATTCAATTTAATTTCTGATTAAAATTAATTCGATTTGATTTTCATAAATACTAAAATTTCAATTTTCCGTTTATTCAATTCGGTTCAATTTTAAATCGAACCAATCGAATGATCCGCCAGAACAATATCAACAAGCTTAACCAAAGGACAAACATCTTATGCACAAGTCAACAAAGTTTGCAACTAATAATGTTAAGTTCAGGTCTTTGTAGTTACTGATCTATTCAAGAGGACACAGGCACAGACAACATGAGACTGCTACAAACTGGTTTAAGAATAAAACATTTACGCATTTTGATATACATCTCTGAAAATGGTTACTTTCAGAATATTATTCTTGATCAGCTCGAAGATACAAACATCTCCACCTTCCAGAAAATTTCCTGCTGCAAAGGCACGCCAACCAATGCTTAGTGTAATTGAGCCACTGCTTGTCGCAGGTTTGAACTGCACAGGATACATTCTGTCCGCAACCTGAAGCATAGCATGCTCTGCTCTATGCTCAATATATCTTCGGAAAAAACGACGTGGTATTGTCTGTATGCAGATCAAACAGTGGTCCATAGTAAAAATCTGAACCTATGGTTTAAAATTTTGATAACGAAAGCTCAGAAAAAACAAAAAATATGAACCTACCACATTGCAGTGCTTCCAGTTATATGATCGCACAACAATCTTGAAAGATGGGTATTCTGAGGAGAAGCTGTTAACAGCTTGAAGAGCTTGAAAGTTACATGAAAATGGCCTTGACAGAGTAGCCAGCGCTAAATCACTCATTTTGTACATCACTGGCATAGGCTTTTCTCCTAGAAATTACACCAACCAACAGATGAACAAAAATATTTGTTATGCAGAATCAATCATGGAGTTTCTCTTGGGAAAAAAATGCCAGAATCTTACCTTGGTAAATTGCTGAATCAGTTCTTGTTCCCTCAGGAAGCTGTAGAAATAGTGATCTCTTCCCTCTCTTCTTTCTTGGTGGCTGATTATAATCGTTTTTTTCCCTTTTGGGCTTCTGGGTTCTTCGTTTTCCAGCACAGATTCTACCACATGGGTACTGTATTTCTGTAGCGCTTCTGCCAAATATGACCACGTTGAAGATGGAGTCTCGTAGGTGTTTGAAAAGAATCAAGTGGCCAAAATCCAGAGAGTAATGCCCTGCAAATTCTCGCCAACCATTTCCCAACCAAACTTCATGACCACATACCAACAACTCCAAATGCCATATAGCGCCGTCAGGGAGTTTCAGGACTACAGGACTCGACAGACCTTCTTTGCATTTCCTCAAAAACTCCCCTGGAATCTGCTGTTAAAAACAAAAACAAACATTCAAAATCCGAAGAACAACAAACAAATGAAAAAGAGAACGGGGAAAAGGCAGAGAAAGCTTACAAATTTCCCCTCACGAATAGTTCTATGAAGAATTATCTTGAAAAAATGGGGTTCTGTTGCCATGATCATCAACCTCAAGCTTTCAACTGTAAAGTAATATGGGGATTTTCTGTATTTTTAATAAAACTAAATACCTGTTTCAACAAGTTGATTGACCAATCAAAACCAGGATAAAGCAAACGGTGGCCCAGTCTACAGTTGTTAGAACTGGGATTACTAAGTTTCTGTTCTGTTGTTTTATGTACATATACTGGGGAACTCTGTTTTTTTCTTCCATTTATGGAAAGAGAGGTGCATTTGCAGTGTCACCCCTGCAGTCGATGAAACCACTTTGACATCTCTCCCATTAAATTGATGGAGTGGCGTTTATGGCGTTGCCTCGTTGATAGCTGCGTTTTGGGATTGGTTGCTTGTCATTTTAGGAAAGGTTGCAAAAGGCATAGGCATGAACATTCGGCTGATTCGGTTTCCAACCGAATAGAGGGAATGGAAAAGTAATATTTAATCACAATATTATAAGAAAATTCTGATTTTTTATTTTTAAAAAATATATTAAAATGCTGTGACATTTTAAAAAAATTATTAGTTAATCATTTTATTAATTTTAATAATTAAATATTTTATTATTTAATTTTATAATTTAAAAAAACTCTTTAAATAATTTTTTAATTTTATAGAAAATCTATTAATTAGATTATCAATTTTATAAAAAGTTTATTAATTAATTCATCACTATTAATAATATTTTAGAATTTTTTATAATATTTAACAATTAAAAACTAATAAAAAAATTAATTGATAGACTTTTTAAAATAATAAAAATATTTTTAATATATTTTTTAAAATTGAGTAATCAATTAATTAATTTTTTATAATATAAAAAATTAAATAATAATTTTCTCTAAAACAAATAAAAATTTAAATATTTATAAAAATTAAACTAAATCATATAAATTAAATAAAAATAAAAATTTAAATATTTATAAAAATTAAACTAAATCATTTATTTTTTATACATCTAAAGATAAATTAAAGTATTTTACGTTTAATTTTCTATATTATCAAAATAATATAGTATTATTAATTAATTGATTCAGTTTGATTTTATCTATTTTTAATTAGAATCAAACTAAAATAAATAAATTATTTAAAAATTAAAATCAAATCGAATTAAAGTGAATATAAAATTAAATTAAAATTTTAAATTAATTCGAGTTAATTTATTATTTTAATTTAAATAAAATATTATTTATGAAATATTTATCGCAAAAATAATATTAAGAGTTGAATTTTTATAAATAAAGTAAACGAAACATTTATTGAAGTAGTTAAGATTTAAAAGTAAAAATAAGGAGGTAATCGAACTGAGTCGAGTCGAATTTTATAAAATTCAGACTTATTTATTAAAAATATTAAAAGTTCGAGTTTGAGTTAAATTTAAAATTTAATATTTAACTCAAGTTCAATTTGAGAATTAAATATTATATCGAATTCATTTTGAATTTGACTTATAAAAAATCATTTAATATAATAATAAGTCTAATTTGAGTTCAAATTCAAAAATTCCATTTAAAAAATATCATTAACAAAATTTACGCTTGAATTCAAAAAACTCATCTCAATTAAAAAACTCATTAAAAATTATTATACTCAAAAAATTATTATATTCTAATTCAATTCAAACTAAATTCGTAATAAACTTATTTATTATTTAAAAAAATTTATTCAACTTGAGTTAGAATTTATTTGTTAAGAAACTCATTTAACTTAAATCTAATTAATTTAAATTAATAAAATTTTAAACTTTTAAATTAAAAAGATAAAAAAATTATTAAATTTAAATATAATTTAATTAAAATCTTAATTTAAAACACAATAAAATTAAAAAATAATTTATAGAGAAGTTCCACTTATAGAGTTGGAGGGGCAGTGACCCTTATTTAGTTATATATAAATAACGCGTAGTGAGAAGGTTGGAATCGGCATGTGGTTGAGTGGTTAATCAATGATTGCTTTCTTAAGGTCAATATTCAAATATTTTTTATTTATAATATTAAATATTATTTATATTCAAATACTAATTATTAAACTTTTAATTTATATAATCAAGTTTATTTAATATAAGATCAATTATATAATGCTAAATTCAATAATCATTCATTTAAATATTTATTAAATATTTAAATTTTATATAAAATTAATTGAAATATATATAATAAATATATAAAGTAATATATAAATAGTCTATATTGAGAAAGGAGAGGGGGAAAGTTTGAGGAAATTTCTATTTAATTATATAATTTGAATTAAATTTTTTATATAAAATTTATTAATATATTATTATTGATTATTTATATATTATTATTTAAATATATAATTTATATAAATTAGTTTATATTATAAAACAAATATAATACATACTAATATAAATATAAAATATTATATAAAATAAATATATTAATATAAGTATAGTCCACTTAAATTATATAATTATATATATATATATATTATATTCGCTTAATAGAATAATCATATAAATATATATAAGTATATGAAAGTAATAATAATAATTTATTAAAAGATTTAATAATTTAAAGAAATTTTTTTTAGAAAAATATATAATAAAAATAAATATATAAATTAATAATATAATTATAAAATTAAGAGATAAAAATATATAAATTAATAATATATCTGGCTACATAATTTAATATTATTTAATTTTTTAAATTAAAAAATTAAGAGAGATAAATAATATAAGTAAATATTAAAAATATAATATTTATAATTTTTCAATTAAAAAATATTTATGATATTACTTAATATTTATTAATAATATTTATTATTTTAAAGAATATATTTTTAGTTTATATATTAAATTTATTTTTATATATCGTGATAGATTAATTTATTTTTTATTATAAATTTAAAATAAAATTATATAATAATTATATTTAACAAACATATATTTTATAATATTTATATTTAATAAATTTATAAACAAGAGTATTATTAAATACATTTATGAGTCTTATAAATTAGTGTAATTTATAAGCCTCTTAACGAATCAACTCGCGAGTCTCTTAATGAATCAATTACGAATTTTAACAAATTAAATATTATTAAGTTTAAATTTGACTCGTTTAATAAATTATCTTAAAATTTCAGAACTCAGCACATTTAAAAAACGATTTAAAAAACGAATTGAATTCGATCGAGTTTCGGATAGATCATGAATAGCTTTGATTCGGACCCTACTTCGAACAGCTTTGATTCGAACCCTACTTCGAACTCCATGTGGCTTTGAGTCCACAAAATGAAAAGACAATGTAGAATTTATAGATAGATAAACCCTAACATATAGGGTTGGGATTTTGAAGATAAAAATTAGAGAGTTAGGATGGAATTAGGATTTTTTTTAAAAATTACTTTTCTATCAACGAGGTCTAAAATTGGAAGATTAAGATTAAAATGAAACTATAATTTTGTGTTTATTATTTTATCCAACTTGTAATCTAACTGTTTAAATTAAAGATGTTAAAAATTAATAGCTAGAATTTAATTTTACCAATTTTTTTAATAAAAAGCATTTATTTTTTATATTTTAATTTTAAAAATAGAGGAATATAACTATATAAAATTTAAAATAAAAGTTATTAACGAAAACTAGTTTTATTTTTAAAGATTGTTAATTAAAAAATAAAAAAATAAACGAGTTGAAAGTATTATTTAGATAACTATGGCTAAGATTATGATCAGTACTTAAAAATGGAAAAGCAAGAATCTTGAAAATCAATTTCAGTTGAATTGGATTCCAACAAATTCTGCAGCATTCTCAAAATAAATACATGCCAAATGATGCAAAAACAGAGTTCTTCCGTGCAATGGACTGATAATAGAAAAAAAAGACTGAAAATCAGGCATTTTAACAAGCACATCTGAACATGAACACATTCAGCACATTCCTCTCAATCATCTCAAAGATGCAAATATCTCCAGCTTCCAGACAATTTTCCCTTGCAAATGCTGTCCAACCACGAGCTAACGAAGCTATTCGCCTATTTGAATACACATTCAACTTTACAGGCCAAGATTTTTCAGCAACATGAAGCATCAGAATCTGTGATTCACACTTCATATATCTCCTGATCAAACTGAAGGGAACGTTCTGCAAAAATTGAAAATTCAATACACATTGCTGGAGTTTATGATGTTCTTCACTGGATAAACCATCAAGATCAAATCAAACAATGGTGTTCTTCTAATGGTTTGATATTTATAAATGCCATACCACATCAAGAGTTCGCCTTAAAAGAACCTTGAAGAATGGATAGTTAGAGATGAAGTTGTTGGCAGCTTGAAGAGCTCCACAAGTTTTTGCCGATTTAGGCCTTTCAATCTGCCAATTCCTACCCTTCGCAGCCATGACTTGTTTCTGCTTTTCTATATTAAAGAAAAGAAAAATTTACTATTCAGTTTCTGTAATGTATAAAAACTTATTATTTTGACTATCAAATTTTGAAAAATATATTACAAGGCTTTTTTAAGTTTTAAAAAATTTACTAAATGGTTCATTTTTTTTTAATTAGAAATTTGCAGGAAATCTCAAGCTTATACCTTTGGATTGGTTGCCACTCCTGGTTGTATGAAGATAAATGATATCTTGATCACCATCTTCTTGTTTCTTGGGCAATGGTGAGTTTCCATCAAAGTTTAGCTTCCCTGAATACTCAATCTCTACAGCGCTCTCATCAAATATAAACACATGCAAATGGCTATCTCCCTTGTATTCAAAAACTAAGAAATGCCCATATTTCAGAGAATGATTCTCGGAAAATTCCGGCCAACCCTTTTCTAGCCAAACATCATTCCCATTTTTCAGTAAATCTACTTTCCATGAGTTGCCTGTGGGATCTGTAAGGGTTACTGGACTAGATAAACAATTTCCATAATCTTTCACAAACTTTGTGGGAATCCCCTGTTAAAAGAATCAGAAAATGGGTATTTTTGTCTAGATTAAGACCAAAAGATTATGGTAATACTGCTAAAGATTATAACAGAAACCCAAGAAAAAATAAAGAAGATTATGATCAAAAGTAATAAGGAAGATGGAAAGAAGCTTACAAGTTTTCCCTCGCGGATAGTATTTTCAAGGATTATCTTGAAAAATCTTGTTGGTTTTCTTCTAACAGTGAAGATCTCATCCTGGGATTTGCCTGCAAGTGAAGTCATTGTGGAACAGAGCAATCTCGAGATTCTGTGTTTATGCAGCAGAGCTTCTCTGAAATCTTCTTGATAAAGGAGTAACTGTTAATTACTCAGTAAACGCAGCTTTAGGACTAAGGGGAGAAGACAGATACTAGCAATACTCACTTTTTCCAAGTAACTGTTGACATTCTTCGTGCTAGTATTGGTTGAATTGTATATCTATTTAAAGATTGAGAAATATAATAAATACATTTTAACTAATAGATGAAGAATATCAGACAGTCACCTATTGCTAATATTTTTCATGATAGAATTAATCCTTTTATCTAAATGTCAGAGGTAACATAATATGCGAGACGATATATTTTAGAGATAATTATTATCGAATTTCTAAATTTTAAAATAAAATGACTATATAGTATAAATATTTAAAATTATAAGTCTAAATAATATAATGTTATAATTAAAACTGTAAGACTAAAAATTATAAATAGTTTAATGTAATTATCGGTTTTTTAAAATAGGAATAAATTAATTTATAAAAATTTTAGAAACTTGATAGTAATTTACCTTATATTTTATGTATTAATTATTTAATAAAACTCATATCAAAGAAAAACACTAAACTAATTAGATTCCATTGTTTGGGAAAATAAATTGGATTTAGAAAATTTTTTTATTGAAAATATTTTTTAATAAAATTTTAAAAATATTCAAAAATATTTTTTTTAATTAAAAAAATATTTTCTCCAGACAAATAAAGCAATTGAACTTTTGTCGAATTACCTTTAAGTATTAATATAAATTTGTGCAGATTTATCGATATTTTATTAGGTATAATAAATAATTACAACTTATTTTAAAATAACTTTAAAAAAAAATGTTAAATGTGCATTTGTCATCCAAATAGAACACCCCTTTCCAATGAGAAAACTTTTCTGCGGCCCAATTGCCCAAATCCACCAGTGTCTCCATTTAGACTTTGCTAAATAGCAAAAGGCAACCAAATAACAAAGAAAATCAAAAGCAACCAACAAAATCAAACCCAAAACTACACCCCAACATACCATCATATAATTTGCTGGTAAACATCACACCAAAAGGGTATCTCTCATCCGTGAATCCAATCCATAAATATTATGAGACACGCTTCAAGAGGCAAATTCTAGGTTCAAATCATATAAACATAACATTAGTTACCCACATAATATGGGCTTGTCCATTATATGGAAGATATCCTACATTCAATTTGATCGGCTTCTAATAACATCAAGACCCATTTCTGTAGGATCAGTAGCTTGCAACTCTACCTGAATACCATCCAACTCCCTCTTGAACCTGTCCTTGGAGCTTGCATAAATCATCTTGCTTCTCACTTTTGATGCATCAGGGGACCTTCACAAGCAAGGACCATAAATAAAACAGAAAATCATAAAAGCAAAACTGTATAATAACCATATGGAGGAAAAAGAAAAAGAGCACGTTTGCATGTATGCATGTCCATTTACCATGCAATAAAGACAATCCTACTCTTCTGGCAGTTCTCCTCTGTCACATAATCGAAATCATAGACAGCATATCGGCACTCGTCGGCAGGAAGGCTTGCTGTGAATTCCTCATAGCTATTGGTTGGCTCACCAAGCTTCTCCACAATCACCTGTTTCTGCTTCTCCTCAATCTTGAAAACAATGAAGCGATAAGTCCTCTTTGCCTTCAATTCTAAAAACTTCAGCTTGCAGTCATCATGCACAGCCATCCCAGATGCTGCGTTGGCCTGAAAACAGAAACAAATACTAATATACTGGGAACAACAGAAACATTAATGCCATAAATGGTTGGAAATCCACATTCTTTACACCAGATACAAACAAACATTAGTCAGGAAATAGTATAAGAACTTGAACAGTGACAAAGTCCAAAGTTGCATAGATTAGGCTTCATTATTTGCTTAGTTTTGTTTTACAACGTGGATACAGATCTTTGATTTGATTTGTGTCCTTTTCGTGCACCCAACTCAGCAACATCCACTTAATCCACACTTCAACTTGCGTTCGCATTCTGATACAAGAATTAGGAGTTCACATACTTCTTTTACTTATGAGATTCAGCTTGTAATCTTGGTTGTCTACAGAAGTCATTTTTCCCCCGATACAATTCTCAGATAAATCACACTTTTCTTCAAGCAAAAATTTATTGGTGTGATCCTAGTCCACCAGCAGCATAAAATTTTAATATCTCTGTCCAATAAACAGCATCCACAAATATAACGAAAGCATAGAACTTTTAACACTAGAATACACTTCATTTCAGTTTCAGCCTTTCAGGCTACCCCTAAAAAAGCTAGCATATATTTTACAGTTCACAATAGTAAGATCCTTGACTCAAAATCATTTCATTTCCAAATTATCATGAATTTTCATTTTCTCCCGTGACCGAAAGAAAAAATAAAAAAAAATCAAATTGTTTGATCTTTGTAAATTTACCCAATTTAGTAAAAGAAAAACTTCAGAAAGGGAAAGCTTTACCTTTCCTAAAACTTTCACTGCCAATCCTAACGTCTAACAGTATCACCATCACTATCATCCACTAAACCATTAAAAATTAAATTTAGTGAATAATTATATGAATGGAGCAATCAAACCACGTGGAAGAGTCAACTAAAATAAAATAAAATGAAAATTTTAACAAGGCAAACCAACAAAATCTTCGGAAATTGGGGAAACCAATTAAATACTTTACTTTTTATTTTTTGAGAAAAAAAGGGGGTTAAAGCATAAAACAAAACCTAAAACTAAACATTGCCTGAAAGATAAACGTATCAATAGAAAAACAGCAAAATCCAACACTAAACGGCAACCAAAGCACTACACTGCCTACAAATGAATAATCGAAAATCGACATGGTTATTTTCATCATCAGAAGCAAACGATCCAAATTACAAAGATCATCAAATCAAGTAATCATCATGTTCATCAAAAACCATTGGAAAAAACAAACGGAGCAAGGATTTTAAAATTGAAATTAAGTAGCGCGTACATAGAGTAATAGGAGTCGCTTACCATTTTCGCGAGAAAATTATAGGGCCGAAAAAGAGCGAGAAAATCTAGGGCTCGAAAGAGAGAGAGAGAGAGAGAAAAAAAAGGAGGTGGCGATGATAAAACTTCAACTTGAAAATGGGAAAGCCTCTCCTTTCTCTCACGTTTCGTATGTGTGGAATCTCTGCCAAGCTCGCATCACGATCACGGTCAATGATGGAAAAGTATGCCACGTCTTGGGCGGTGAGGTTGGCGTGCGTGTCTCGTAATGAGCCTGCTTCGTAGCTAGGCCATTGTGGCGGTCCGACGTCGTTTAGGTTCAACAGTTAGTAATTTTTTAAGAGTACAATCGGTCGTTCTAAATTCAACTCATTCAAAATATAATTTTTTAATACAGTCAATCGTTTTAAATTCAGCTGATTCAAAATGAGAAAAAATTGAGTATTTTATCTCAGCATTATAAGAAAGGTATAAGAAAATTTATTAGTTAATTTTTAAATTTTAAAAAATATATTAAAATATTTATAAAATTTAAAAAATTATTTATTAATAAATCTTTTCATTATTTTAGAGTTAAATATTAAAAAAAAATATTTTCAATATAAAAAAATTAATTAATAGGTATTTTTATAAAATTAATAAATCAATTAATAAATTTTTTTATATTAAATAGTAATATATTTAAAAAAAAAAAATTAACCAAAAGATCAATTATTAAATTATTAAAATTTTAATATTTTAATATATTTTTCTTTTAGACATTTCTCCTTTGACTTCCAAGATTTACGAGGATTTGGTTTTTCTATCCTTTCTCTTCAAGGATTATTGGTAGAACCTCCTTATAACCTTACTAGATAATAGAAGCAATAAAGAATACGTTCAACTCATTGTTATATTAATGTGGAATATTTGGAAGAGTCGAAACTGTTTTCTTTTTAGGAAGAATTTGTAGAGTGAGGATTTTATCATTGTTTCAGCCACTTTCATGCAAAATGATTTTAAGAAGAACAACGAAAGTACTGAATCTTGCTTTTGGCAAGTACCACCAATCAATTTTTTTAAAACTAACTTTGACGTAGTTTTGGATTCAATGAATTGTAAGAGAGCCTTTGCAGTACTCATTAGGACGTGGAATTATCCTTCATATCTCTAGTCCCTTGCATCTTGAAATTTAGGGTGCAGGGAATCTCTCCTCTTTGTTAAGAACAGGGGCTTAAGGTGCATTCAGGTTGAAAGTGATTGCAAGAATCTTGTCTCAAGTCTTTTAGAGAATCTTGTTTCTATCAACATCAATGCGATGATTAAAAATATTCAGGAGTTGAGCAAAACTATAGATTCTATTGATTTTCTATTTGTAAAATGTTCATGTAATAGTGTTGCTCATAACCTGGCATAGAAAACTCTTCACTCTGCTTTTTTTTTTTTTTGTCGGGAATCCTATAAATCAGTTGTACTTTATTAAGGGTTTAATCGCTTCTTAATACAATCATATTTTATCTTCAGCATAAAAATATATATATTTTTTGAAATTTCATATAATACATAAAATAAAAATATAAGACTAATTAACGCAAAAAAATTCAATGTTTACGTGTATTTGTATTTTAATTTATATATTTTAATTTTGGTTTAATTAGCTCAACATTTATATTTTGTTGCAACTTTAGTCAATTTGTAAATTTTAAAATTTAATAGTCTATGTGGCAATCTAATAGTCTAACTGATATGTCACGTAAATTATTTTTATTATTTTTTAATTAGTCATTAATTAAAAAAATCTAACATTCATATCATTTTGTATTTTAATTTAAATATTTAAATTTTGAATAAATTAGTCTAACGTTTATATTTGAATGTAATTTTGGCTAATTTTTAAAATCAAAATTAATATATAATTCACATCTCAACAGTGATAATTTTATTTTACATTAATAATTATGAATATTTTATAACAGACATATTTTTAATTTAAAATAACAACATATATAAAATAATTAAAAATAATATATTTATTATTAAATTTTTATAATTATAAATACAAAATAAAATCTATCCATTGTTGAATCTGTCTATATTTAACACTTAAATTGCTATTACTTTTAGAATTAAATATATCATTTACTATAGTTAAGTATGAGTTAATATTATTTTCATATATGAAATTAATTTATATTTAAAAAATAATAAAATATTACATTTGACATTCTATCGGAACTCTTACATTTTAATTTTTTGAAATTGATTAAAATTATATTCAAATGCAAACGTTGGCCCAATTTATCTAAAATTTAAATATTTAGATTAAACGTAAAATAATATAAACGCTGATTCAAAATTTAAACATTTGGATTAAACGTAAAATAATATAAACGCTAGGTCTTTTTAGTCATTTGATCATTAGTTTATATAAATAATAATAATAATAATAATACACGTAATGTGTCAGCTAGATTATCAAATTGTCACATAAATTATTAAATTTAGAAATTTATAAATTAACTAAAATTGCACCAAAATGCAAAAGTTGGCACCAATTAAATTAAAATTAAAACGTTTGGATTAAAATGCAAATATGTGCAAACGTTGGGCCTTTTTAAAATAATTCACCAAAATATAATTATTTATAACTCTCCATACCATGAAGTCCTCGCTTTTTCCTTCCTACACATGTTCTTATTGTTTATCCAATTCAATTAGCGATATTAAACTTACAATTCGAATTATAATAAAATACATCCAAAATTCAAGCCACATATTTAATAAACTCCATTCAAAATACAACCATTTTAGCTAACACTACAAAAGGGGAGGGGAGGGTTGGGTTTGCCGGCGATTTCATTTAGGCGATCTTATCAATCACCTCAATGATCATATCCTTTATAAAAAGTGGCAATGAATAAATGCGTTTTTTAGTTTCGCCTCTTTGTAGGAGCGGGTGATAGAGTCCAAATGAAATATGTTGCAATTAACTTTATATTCGCTAAATGATTCGTACTAAAGGCAGTTTATAAATTTTGCCATAATATTTGAAAATTTGGAGCAAAATTTGTGTTTTCTCAATCGCGCTCAAAAGAAAATAAGATAGGAAGAAAAATCAACTGTCGATCTCTCTCTCACTCTCTCTGTTTTTGGGTTCTCCTAATTTTACTAGGTTTTCTCTATCAAATTGCACTCTATAAATTGTTTTCTCTTAATTCTGCTTTTCTACACTCAATTTTGCTGGGAGAATGACTTGAAATCAAAGTGAAATGCTCATTTCAATCTTCTTAAAGGTAAGTAAGTATCATAAGTTCTGATACAAACATGCAATTAAATGACCCTTTTTTTCTTGTTATTCCCATTGGTACTCTGTTGATGCAAAAGATTTTGAAACCCATCTATCGTGACCTAAAATTTGAATGGGTGAAAAAAAAATTATATATGGGTTCATTCCATTATATTGATTGGTGTCTATATTTTTTCTCTTATTATTATATGACGTTGAATAATTAATATTTACTCTACTAATATGTAAATCAAGTCTATTTTACTATATGACACAAAATAGTGGCGTGGTTCATACTTCAAAAATTGGACGGATGAACTACTATGGTAAGCTTGCAATGTCTTAGAATTAAATTATTATGATAATTTTAAGGTCATACTATTTAGATGTGATTGGTTTGACGTTTATTATAGTGCATGCATTAAACAAGATGAATTTGGGTTTACCTTGATAAATTTTTCTCGCTTAATCCATATTGGTGAGAAACTGAATGACGATCCTTATGTATTCTCCTCTCAAGTTGTGCAAGATGAGACCATAAAGACAATATTCAAAAGGAACATGGAGAAGATTGTTCAGGTTATAAAATTCTCATAATATGGTTTAAAGTTAATAATTATTTTCTCATGATTTCTATTACTAATTTGCGTTTATTAAATTTTGATTGTACAGATAAGATTTTTATGTCCACCTGAAACTAAGAGCTGGATTTTAAAATCTTTAATAAGAAATGAAGATATTTTAAATGTGACTTGAAGGCACAATATTATGATCCACACAAGCCTAAAGAACATATTATAGAAAATGTACCTGAAAATGTTGTGGAAGAACAATGGCCTACTCTTGTTAATGGATGGTTTATTGTGGAGAGTCAAGTAACTTATTCATGTCAATATTTTTTGGTATTGCATGATGTAATGTATATATATAGCAATTGAGTGTTAGAACAAAGAAATAAAAGAATGCTCACACATAAGAAAAGAAAGAGAAAGAAAATGATAAGTATTTATCGATATGCTTATTAATTATCAATATCATGCTTATTAACATAGTTTAATTTTCATATTTTGTTAAATGGTAATAACTTTTACTTACAGGAAAAATAACTTGGAAAAGTTTCAGATAGACTTACATTTTTTTAGGCAACTCACAAGAAAAAAGATGGAACATGTGTGGATGAGAATATAAAGTAGCTGATGGTATTATTCAGTTTATCTACTTAACTACTTCTCTTTTTTTTTCTTTAAAAAAAAAAAAGACATTTTCTCTTTTTTAATTGTTATATATTTAACCGTATAGGAGAAGGCACATGCACTTATAGCTGAACAAATCGAAAATTCTCGCATCGACTTAAATGAATTAAATGGAAGCATTTTTCAAGCATAATGGTTATGTGCGAGCTTTAGGTTTAGAACCAACACCTAGAAACTATTTTAGTGTGACTTTTTACAATGTAAAATCTAGGTGGGAGGATTCCACTAACTCAAGTAAATGTGAATTATTAGATGAAATTGTTCATACTTTGCATGAATTTCTATCTCAAATGTTTTATGGGTAAACTGTAAGTAGGTACATGCGTTTTGTATTTAATTAGTTGAGTTTTGTGTTATATTTTCAATTAATTTAAATAATTATATTAAAATTATAGTATTAATTTACTTATAATGAAATAGACTTTGATAAAATACATTAAAATTCATACTATCTAAATTTAAAAGTATATAGAAAATTATCAATTAATAAATCACCTTGTGTTTCAATTATTTATATTCCTTATGCTTTACATAGAAAATATCAATGCATGACCTCCATTATATATTTGTTTTTCTCTTTTCATACACTTTGAAAAAAGAGATACTAATCCATTTTGCCTTATAAAGATACAAATTAATTAATTTTTTTGTTAAATATTGTTTATTGGTATTATGTATAATATATATTAAAAATGAAGTTATCATATTTTAAAATTTTTTAAAAATTCTTAACCTTTTATTTTTGTGTTATTAATAGGTAAATGATGACAGTAGCTAGAGGATTATTTGAAATGTATATATTATTGTAATTACAATTATTTTGGCGCCAAAAATATTCATGGATGATTATAACTGCCTCAATTATAAATTCAAATTAATAATAAAAATGATGGTTTAATATTATAGAGGCAGTTTGAGTTGCTATAAATAACAGCAGAAATGTGATTTAAGTTGCCATAAATAATAGAGGGAATCTGGATAAAGGCAGTTTAAACCGTCTCTAAAATTATGAATGCAAATAAATAATATAAGTAATGATTTAATATACTAGAGGCGGTTTGAGTTGTCATAAATAGCAGTGGGAATCTGCATAAAAGCGGTTTAAACTGTCTCTAAAATTATTAAATGCCTTGAGGTGGTTATTATTTTGGTACTAAAAATATAAACTAACTATTCTAACGGCCTCAACCATTAATTGAAACAAATAATAAATAAGAAATTTCAATATGTCAGAGGCGGTTAGAATTACCGCAAATTATGGTAGGAATTTATATAAGGCAGTGTAAACTGTCTTTAAAATTAATTGATTTATATTTTTTCTATAAATAAAATACATTTAGAGTCATTTTTAAACACCTCTAAAATTTTATGTATGACAGTCAAGTCTATTACTAATAACCGTTCCTAATAAAAATATACATACGACGATTGACAAAAACGCTGCAACATTATAAAGCTCACATCTATAACGATGCTCATATGGCGATTCGTTGATCCGCTATGACAACCACCCCTAAAAGATGGAAAAATCGCCGGTGTAATGAGGAAATAATTTAATGGAGGATGATGAAATCTCAAATTTGAGTAGCTAGTCAGAGAGTAATTTAACTAAAAATAATAAATATCTCACATTTGAGTAATTTCTAGAATTTTAGTTATGTTGTCCATAATTATTATTTTAAATCCATTTTACTTTCTTGAATTAAAAAAATCTTAATATATTTAATGCAGAATTGGAAAGTATTTAATTTATTTCCAAATTATTTAGAAATTTTAAATTTTTTCCTCCCCTTATATAATTAGGTCATCTAACCTATACTACAAGATCATCATTTAACAAAACCTCTCAACCTCATCATCTTTCTCTGAGAAAAATGACCAAATTTGCTATCTTCTTGCTGTTTCTTCTCCACTGTTTCCTCTTCATTTCAGGAATGGCTAAACAAGACTCCATCTCTCAAAGCGCAAGGATACAAAATGCAAAGCAGGTGGTGAAAGCTTCATTTTCAGCAGCTATACGCACAGCCCAGGCCGCAAACTCCTTCGCCTCGAAAACAAGTCCGGCTGACCTAGGCGTCAAAGACTGTATTGAACAAGTCAGTTCTGCGGTGGATGAATTCAACGACTCAATCAAAGAGCTAGGTTTCTTGGGCGGCAGTGATCAGCAATGCAACGATGATTGCCATTTATCTAATATTCAAACGTATGTAAGCACTGCTCTCACTGATAGCTCGGATTGTACAGATGGATTGGATGATGAGCTGAAGAAGCACAAAAGCAGTACATTGGTGACGATTAGGGCAAAGTATGGTGGTTTGGAAAATGCAGTAAAGAATTCTTTAAGTCTGTTCTGCCAACAGTTTGGCAAATGTAAATGAAGCCTTAATTAGTTTACAACATGAATTAGTAAGAGAGTTCTCTAAATAAGATATAAGGAGGGTGGACCCATGTATAAGTGAGTGCATGTATAATAATCCCTTCCAAAATAAAAATTATTCAGTGCAAATTATGATTTTTTTTTCTTCTAAGGAGGCACAACCGGGAATACAATTGTTAGATCATACTAAACGAATATTCTCCTTATCCAATACTTTAAAAATAGGTTTAAGATATCCGTAGTAAATTATTATCTTTTTACCGTAATCATAAATCAATAATAACAGTGTAATCATAAATCAATAATAACAGTTTGAAATCTGTCTCTAAGAGTAAGCATTCGGTCGGTTCGAATCAAAACTTTCTTTTTTTACCATTCAAAAATTCATAGTTATATGATTGTTACTTCAAAATTAATGTACTGAATTTTCCTTCTTGTTGAAAATCATTCTTGTTAGACGTTTCAATTAGAAACAAACAGGGGTTCTTGGATGGATCCATTTCAAAACCTTCAACTGGAGATCTATTGTTTTTACTGTGGATAAGATGCAACAATCTATTAGTTGCATGGTTGTTAAGATCAGTTTCACCTCCAATTGCATTGACAATCTTTTATCTTGAAAATGTTAAGCAAATTTGGGACAAACTACACCAAAAGTTTTTAGAACCAAATGATTCAAGAGTCAATCATCTTCAACAACTATTGTGCACTACTATTCAAAATAAATCTCAAATGCATCGATTGTTGCTCCTATTTATGAGAATGTAAATCTGTTTAATCTTTCGAAAGATCAAATACAAAGACTGTTGGCTCTTCTAGGTGATCAAAAAACTAGTAATGTCTCCCCACAAGTTAATAAGATATGTACATACAATTCCAATTTCCTTTCTTCTTACTCAAAATCAGTTCTTGAACCCTTGTCTATATAGATCTTAGACACTGGTGCAACCGATCATATCATTTGCAATCGTTCTTTATTTAATAAATCTTCATCTATCTCAAATCCTTTTGTATATCTGCCTAATGGAAAATTTCAAGTTAAAACTATTGGTTCTATGCAACTTAATTCTAAGATTTTGTTATAGAATGTTATTTTTATTCCAAGTTTCAGGTTCAATTTGTTATCAATAAGTAAGCTTGTCACTGAACAACATGTATCTATTCGTTAGTGTTCATTTAGGCTATCTTATCAATCGCCTCAATGATCATATCCCTTATAAAAAATGGCAACTGAGAAAGGCATTTTTTAATTTTGCCTCTTTGTAGGAGCGGGTGATAGAGTCCAAATGAAATATGCTGCAATAACTTCAGATTCGCTAAATGATCCGTACTTCACAAAGGCGATATATAAATTTTGCCGTAATATTTGAAAATTTGTGTTTCCTCAATTGCGCCCAAAAGGAAATAAGATAGGAAGAAAAATAAACTATCGATCTCTCTCTCACTCTCTATTTTTGGGTTCTCCTGATTTTATTAGATTTTCTCTATCAAGTTGCTCTTTGTAAATTGCTTTCTCTTAATTCTACTTTTCTACACTCAATTCTGCTGGGAGAATGACTTGAAATCAAAGTGAGATACTCATTTCAATCTTCTCAAAGATAAGTAACTATCACAAGTTTCGATACAAACATGCAATTAAATGACCCTTTTTTATTCTTTTTATTCCCATTGGTACTCTGTTGATGCAAAAGACTTTGAAACCCATCTATCGTGACCTAGAATTTGAATGGATGAAAAAATCATATATGGGTTTAGTTTCATTATATTCATTGGTGTCTATATTTTTTCTCTTATTATTATATGATGTTAAATAATTGATTTTTACTTTATTAATATGTACATCAAGTCTATTTTACTATATGACACAAAATAGTGGCTTGGCTAACACTTCAGAAATTGGAGGGATGAACTATTATGGCAAGCTTATAGATGTGCTAGAATTAAATTATCATGATAGTTTTAAGGTCATACTGTTTAGATGTGATTGGTTTGACATTTATCATAGTGCATGCATTAAACAAAATAAATTTGGGTTTACCTTGGTAAACTTTTCTCGCTTAATCCATACTGGTGAGAAACTTAACGACCATCCTTATGTATTCTCCTCTCAAGTTGAACCAGAGTATTAGGTGCAAAGTGGGACCTTTGAATATTGCAGGATGGGCTATAAAGATTTTTCAATATTCAAAAGGAAAATGGAGAAGATTGTTCAGGTTATAAAATTCTCATAATATAGTTTAAAGTTAATAATTATTTTTTCATGATCTTTATTACTAATTTGCGTTTATTAAATTTTGATTGTACAGATAAGATTTTTATGTTCACCTAAAACTAAGAGTTGAATTTTAAAATCTTTGAATAAAAAATGGAGATATTTTAAATGTGACTTGAAGGCACAATATTATGATCCATGCAAGCCTAAAGAACAGATTATAGAAAATGTATTTGAAAATGTTGTGGAAGAACAATGGCCTGGCCTACTCTTGTTAATGAATGGTTCATTGTAGAGAGTCAGGTAACTTATTAATATCAATATCTTTTAATGCAAAGAAATAAAAGAATACTCACACATCAGGAAGGAAAGTTATGCGAAAAAGAGAAAGAAAATAGTAAGTATTTGCTAAATGGTAATAACTTTTACTTACAGGAAAAAGAACTTGGAAAAGATCCAGATAAACTTGCATGTTTTGAGGCAATTCACAAGAAAAAAGATGGAACATATGTGGACGAAATGACATTTTCTCCTTTTTAATTGTTATATATTTAATCTTATAGGAGAAGGCACATGCACTTATAGCCGAACAAAGCGAAAATTCTAGCATTGACTTAAATGAATTAAATAAGAGCATTTTTCAAGCATAATGGTCATGTGTGAACTTTAAGTTTAGGACCAACACCTAGAAACTATTTTGTTGTGACCTCTTACAATGTAGGATCTAGGTAGGAGGATTCCACTAACTCAAAATCAATCAGAAGAGATAACAATGCTTAAACAAAAGTTGCAGTTCATGACAAATAAATGTGAATTATTAGATGAAATTGTCCATACCTTACGTAGATTTCTATCTCAAATATTTTATGAGCAAACTGTGAGTTTTCAGATACATACTTTTTATATTTAATTAGTTGAGTTTTGTGTTATATTTTTAATTAATTTAAATAATTATATTAAAATTATAGTTGATATATAAATTAATATATTGAATATTAATTCACATATAATGAAATAGACTCTAATAAAATACATTAAAATTCATACTATCTAAATTTAAAAGTATATAGAAAATTATCAATTAATGAATCACCTTGTGTTTCAATTATTTATATTCCTGCTTTACATAGAAAATATCAATGCATGACTTCCATTATATATTTCTTTTGGGAAAATTACTTTTTAGTCCCTGAGGTTTAACGTAATTAACACTTCTGTCCCTCTATTTTGGTAACCCAACACTTAAGTCCCTCACTTTCTCTTCCGTCCAAATTCGTAGTCCTTCCATCCATTTAAACCGTTTGGTCAAAGAGTCAAAAGTGGGATGTGATGATTTTTTCCAAAAATACCCTTCTTTCAATGTGAAATTCCAGAAGAAGAAGAAGAAGAAGAAGAAGAAGAAGAAGAGGAAGAAGAAGAAGAAGAAGAAGAAGAAGAAAGAAGAAGAAGAAAGAAGAAGAAGAAGAAGAAGAAGAAGAAGAAGAAGAAGAAAGAAGAAGAAGAAGAAGAAAAAGTTGCTGGGTAGGAAGAAGAAGAAGAAGAAGAAGAAGAAGAAGAAGAAGAAGAAGAAGAAGAAGAAGAAGAAGAAAGAAGAAGAAGAAGAAGAAGAAAAAAGAAGAAAAAGTTGCTGGGTATGAGCAAACTGTGAGTTTTCAGATACATACTTTTTATATTTAATTAGTTGAGTTTTGTGTTATATTTTTAATTAATTTAAATAATTATATTAAAATTATAGTTGATATATAAATTAATATATTGAATATTAATTCACTTATAATGAAATAGACTCTAATAAAATACATTAAAATTCATACTATCTAAATTTAAAAGTATATAGAAAATTATCAATTAATGAATCACCTTGTGTTTCAATTATTTATATTCCTGCTTTACATAGAAAATATCAATGCATGACTTCCATTATATATTTCTTTTGGGAAAATTACTTTTTAGTCCCTGAGGTTTAACGTAATTAACACTTCTGTCCCTCTATTTTGGTAACCCAACACTTAAGTCCCTCACTTTCTCTTCCGTCCAAATTCGTAGTCCTTCCGTCCATTTAAACCGTTTGGTCAAAGAGTCAAAAGTGGGATGTGACGATTTTTTCCAAAAATACCCTTCTTTCAATGTGAAATTCAAGAAGAAGAAGAAGAAGAAGAAGAAGAAGAAGAAGAAGAAGAAGAAGAGGAAGAAGAAGAAGAAGAAGAAGAAGAAGAAGAAAGAAGAAGAAGAAGAAAGAAGAAGAAGAAGAAGAAGAAGAAGAAGAAGAAGAAGAAGAAGAAGAAGAAGAAAGAAGAAGAAGAAGAAGAAAAAATTGCTGGGTAGGAAGAAGAAGAAGAAGAAGAAGAAGAAGAAGAAGAAAGAAGAAGAAGAAGAAGAAAAAAGAAGAAAAAGTTGCTGGGTAGGAAGAAGAAGAAGAATAAAGAAGAAGAAGAAGAAGAAAAAGTTGCTGGGTAGGAAGAAGAAGAAGAAGAAGAAGAAGAAGAAGAAGAAGAAGAAGAAGAAGAAGAAGAAGAAGAAGAAGAAGAAGAAGAAGAAAAAGTTGCTGGGTAGGAAGAAGAAGAAGAAGAAGAAGAAGAAGAAGAAGAAAGAAGAAGAAGAAGAAGAAAAAGTTGCTGGGTAGGAAGAAAAAGAAGAAGAAGAGGGTTAATTTTGTCGATTCACGTGTCCCAAACGGCTATTTTGGACGGAATGACTACGAATTTGGACGGAAGAGAAAGTGAGGGACTTAAGTGTTGGGTCGCCAAAATAGAGGGACAGAAGTGTTAATTACGTTAAACCTCAGGGACTACAAAGTAATTTTCCCATTTCTTTTTTCTCTTTTCATACACTTTGAAAAAAGAGATACTAATCTATTTTGCCTTATAAAGTTACATGTTAATTAATTGTTTTATTAAATATTGTTTATTGGTATTAATATTCTAAGATCCAGAGAATATGGTTTACAGTATGAGTATAAGTTTAGATGGAGAGGAAGACGTTCCTCCCATTTTATCATTTTTTCTTTTGTTTGCTAATGACGTCTAACGGCCTCTCTGCTACAGTGTCATCTGTCTCTGTCACTTAGATCTGTACGTACGGACGCGTTAAAGCCTTTCTCCACACCAGACGGCCATTTAATTTCTCTCGGCGCACATGTGGACAAAGCTGCGAAGTGATTGGGCCTGCCTTGCCTACCTCCTGTCACATCACCGGGCTGAGTTCCTAAAGGATGGGCCTACGCGCATGTCTGGTCTGGCCTGTTTCATTTCTCCGAGTCGGGGTGCTCCGCTGGTTTGTTTATGAGAAAAGCCCGATGGGCTTTGGACCAGCATCCTTCTCTTGGGCCCAACCTTGCCTAGGGTAGAAAAAGCCCGACAGTCATTAGCTATTATGTGTAATATATATTAAAAATGAAGTTATCATATTTTAAAAAATTTTAAAAATCCTTAATCTTTTACTTTTGTGCTATTAATAGGTAAATGATGGCATTAGCTGGAGGGTGGTTTGAAATGTATATATTATTGTAATTACAGTTATTTTAGCGCCAAAAATATTTATGGGTGATTTTAACTGCTTCAACTATGTATGCAAATGAATAATAAAAATGATGATTTAATATACTAGAGGTGGTTTGAGTTGCCATAAATAATAACGGAATCTGCATTAAACCGCCCCTAAAATTATTAAATGTGTTGGGGTGGTTATTATTTTGATACCAATAATATATATCAACTATTGTAACCACCTCAACTATTAATTGAAACTAGCAATAAATAAGAAATTTTAATATGCTAGAGGCAGTTAGAGTTACCGTAAATTATGGTGGGAATTTGTATAAGGGCGGTCTAAACTGTCTTTAAAATTGATTGATTTATCACTTATTCTATAAATAAAATACGTTTAGAGACATTTTTAAACACCTCTAAAATCTTATGTACAGCGGTTAAGTCTGTCACTAACAATCGCTCTTAATAAAAATATATATCTGGCGGTTGATAAAAACACTGCAATGTTGTAAAGCCAGCATCTATAACGATGCTCATATGGCGATTCGTTTACCTGCTATAACAACTGCCCCTGAAAGATGGAAAAATCATCGGAAAAGCATCAATTTCTTGTAGTGTAATGAGGAAATAATTTAATGGAGGATGATGAACATCTCAAATTTGAGTACCTAGTAAGAGAGTAATTTAATTAAAAATAATAAATATCTCACATTTAAGTAATTTCTAAAATTTTAGTTATGTTATCCATAATTATTATTTTAAATCCATTTTACTTTCTTGATTTAAAAAAAAAATACCAAAAAAGGAGATAAAGTCATATTATTATGGTAACTAAGATGTTTTCAATGAAAGAATTTCCAAAATCTCAAGATATTTATTGCAGATTTGGTAAGTATTTAATTTATTTCCAAATTACTGAGAAATTTTGATTTTTCTTGGATTCACCTACCAATTATATAATCAGGCATTAACGAATATCCAAAATCTTAATATATTTAATGCAGAATTGGAAAGTATTTAATTTATTTCCAAATTATTTAGAAATTTTAAATTTTTTCCTCCCCTTATATAATTAGGTCACCTAACCTATACTACAAGATCATCATTTAACAAAACCTCTCAACCTCATCATCTTTCTCAGAGAAAAATGGCCAAACTTGCCATCTTCTTGCTGTTTCTTCTCCACTGTTTCCTCTTCATTTCAGGAATCGCTAAACAAGACTCCATCGCTCAAAGCGCAACGATACAAAATGCAAAGCAGGTGGTGGAAGCTTCATTTTCAGAAACTATAAGCACAGCCCAGGCCGCAAACTCCTTCGCCTCGAAAACAAGTCCGGCTGACCCAGGCGTCAAAGACTGTATTGAACAAGTCAGTTCTGCGGTGGATGAATTCAACGACTCAATCAAAGAGCTAGGTTTCTTGGGTGGCAGTGATCAGCAATGTAACGATGATTGCCATTTATCTAATATTCAAACGTATGTAAGCGCTGCTCTCACTTATAGCTCGGATTGTACGGATGGATTGGATGATGAGCTGAAGAAGCAAAAAAGCAGTACATTGGTGACGATTAGGGCAAAGTATGGTGATTTGGAAGATGCAGTAAAGAATTCTTTAAGTCTCTTCTGCCAACAGTTTGGCAAATGTAAATGAAGCCTTAATTAGTTTACAACATGAATTAATAGAGAGAGTTTTCTATATAAGATATAAGGAGGGTAGATCCATGTATAATTGAGTGCATGTATAATAATCCCTTCCAAAATAAAAATTACTCGCTGCAAATTATGATTTTTTTTCTTCTAAGGAGGCACAATGGGAATATAATTGTTGGATTATACTAAAAGAATATTCTCCTAATACAATACTTTAAAAATAGGTCTAAGATGTCAGTAGTAAATTGTTGTCTTATATATTTTTACTGTAATCATAAATCAATAGTAACAGTTTGAAATCCGTTGTATCTACCTCTAAGAATAAGTATTCGATCGGTTCAATTCAAAACTTCTTTTTTTTATCATTCAAAAAATCATGGTTATGTAATTGTTATTCCAAAATTAATGTACTGAATTTTCCTTCTTGGCGAAAATCGTTCTCGTCAGATGTTTCAATTATAAACAAATAAGGGTTCTTGGATGGATCCATTTCAAAACCTTCAACCGGAGATCCATTATTTTTACTATGGATAAGGTGCAACAATCTGCTAGTTGTATGGTTGTTAAGATCAGTTTCACCTCCAATTGCATTGACAATCTTTTATCTTGAAAATGTTAAGTAAATTTGGGACAAACTACACCAAAGGTTTTCAGAAGCAGATGATTCAAGAGTCAATCATCATCAACAATTGTTGTGCACTATTATTCAAGGTACCAAATCTGTTGACATATATTTTACTGAACTAAATAGAATATAAAAAGAGTTGAGAATCTTTAGACCTTTATCTTCTTGCAGTTGTGGAAAGTGTAATTCTGATTGTTTTCACAAGTTTATTGAAATCCAGCAAAAGGATTACGTACTCAAGTTTTTAAATGGATTGAATGACAACTATCAAGGCTTGTCTTCACAAGTGATCAATATGAAACCCTTTTTTACTCTGGATTAGGCCTATAATATAGTTTTAAGAGAAGAAACACAAATATCATTAATATTGCAAACTCAATATTTTCCGGAAATGGTTGCAATGGCAGTTAAAAAGGCTAAAGCAAACCTCGTATGTTTCCATTCTGACAAAACTGGACATGTAAATGCTCAATGCTATAAGATTGTTGATTTTCCTGCTGATATCAAGTTCACAAGATACAAGGGTAATTGTAATGGTGGTGGAGGAAATTCTGGTAAATTCTACAAGTCTGCATATGTTCAACAAATCTCAATGCACCGACTGTTGCTCCTATAAATATGTTTAATCTTTTTAAAGATCAAATACAAAAACCGTTGGCTCTTCTAGATGATAAAAAAATTAGTAAAGTCACTCAACAAGTCAATATGATAGTTACATACAATTCCAATTTCCTTTCTTCTTACTCAAAATCAGTTCTTGAACCCTTGTCTAGATAGATCTTAGACACTGGTACAACCGATCATATCATTTGCAATCTTTCTTTATTTGCTAAATCTTCATCTATCTCAAATCTTTTTATGTCTCTACCTAATAGACAATTTCAAGTTAAAGCCATTGGT
The DNA here is from genome assembly GCF_001659605.2 of Manihot esculenta. Classification (NCBI taxonomy): domain Eukaryota; kingdom Viridiplantae; phylum Streptophyta; class Magnoliopsida; order Malpighiales; family Euphorbiaceae; genus Manihot; species Manihot esculenta. The sequence goes on from NC_035170.2 coordinate 3,384,891, forward strand.
TCTGTACAACTTAATTCCAAGATTTTGTCACAGAATGTTATTTTTATTCTAAGTTTCAGGTTCAATATGTTATCAATAAGTAAGCTTGTCACTGAACAAGATGTTTCTATTCTCTTTATGCCTAATCAGTCTTTCGTCCAGGACCACTTAACATGGATGATTATTGGGAAGGCTGAGGAAAGAAATGGTTTCTTTTATATTGAGCAACATAATCACATAATTACAATATTTGCTATGTTGTTGCATCTTCAAACTCTTTTAACCTGTGGCATAATTGTTTAGGACATCCTACAGATAAAAGACTTATGTAATCCTTGTCTTACATGCCCTAGAGCTAAACAAAAGAGGTTAGTTTTTCCTCATAGTAGTACTAATACCCTAGAGCTAAACAAAAGAGGTTAGTTTTTCCTCATAGTAGTACTATTTGCTCAAGACCTTTTAAACTAGTCCACATGGATGTATAGGACCTTACTCATAAAAGGACATTAATAACAATCATTATTTTTGACAATAGTGGATGATCTTTCTAGATGTATACGGACTTATTTCATGAAATCTAAATTTAAAGTGTCTTTAATTATTCCTCAATTTCACAAACTCATGCACATATAATTCAAAATTGATATCAAGCAAATTAGAACAGATAATGAACTAAGTTCAAATTATAAAATTGTTATTTTAATACTATAAAATTATACTTTTAGCTGCACTGTTTATACTATATGTTATAACATCAAAATCAAATACAACAATTTTCAAACGGCTACCATTAATTTATGTCTACAATTTAAATATATGGTATCAATTTGTAGCCGCTACTTTAGATTCATTTTCATAATAGTGAGTATTTCTAATATTGGGCAATGGAGTACTTCATCTACTAACCCTGTATCCAAATTTTATCATGACAATTGCAAAATTAACAAAATTTGCAGGAGTTGGCACACTCTGCATATATCAAAAGAGCTACAAAACTTGTCTAATAGATCTGTTCTATTTTTTCAAACAGAATTGTCCAAAATGGATTAGAGATATGGCTATTCTTGTGTTAAGGCCAAGCTAAATTTAATTGAAGATTGACTTAATTGAATATGCATTACAAGTATCAAAACAATTTTCCTGAGAAAATTCCTGCATTACTGATATGGGAAACAAACACAGTCCTCTGCTTTGCAGGTCTAATAGTCTGCCATCAGTTTCCTGTCACAAATCAGTTAATCACAATTTCAAATTTACTCAAATCGATTGGGTGATTAATGAACATTAAAGTTAGCAAAATTATGCATTAGTTTCACATGTAAAATATAGAATTTTTAGTTCATGCTTACCTGAAAGTGACATGAACTACTCAGCATCTGAAGCAAATTCTGTCAAGGTAATGAAAAATATTTTTATAGATAAAATTTTTAAAATATAAATTATTTTACACAAATAAACGGACACTAAACTCCACTGTGATTAGAAGAGAGTTGTACCTTAATCTGTTCTTGAAGGAGTTTGATATAAAGAGAAGCCTCTTGAAGAACAGAAGCAGTATCTGTCTGCAATTTTTTTTTAAAAAAAACCCTAATTTATTAGCTTTAATATAGGAGAAAATAATTAGCTCCACACAAGGAATAGAAAATCAAGAAATATAACCTTGCCATATGGAGAGACTAATTTTTGAAGAGCTGTGATTTTGTCAGCTAGCTTTTGGCTTCTCCTCACAGGCACCTGCAACTGCAACAACAGAAAAAAAAAGCCCTTCAATCTTGAAATCTGGTGGACATTTTTGGTCAACAAGAACTTCTTAATCTTCTTGTTGATATGTTATCATTTATTGTTACCTTGTGATCTTTAATATTGGTTGATTGCTTAACTTGATGATCAAGCCATTGTTCCTCAGAGGAAGATGCCTTCCTTCTCTTGTCTTTCTTCCATTCACTAAAAGCTGCTCTGTTTTCAATTAAATCTGTTAAATCTGAGGTAACAACCTCAGTTGATCTTTTCCTTCTTGTTGTGGATTGAAAATCCTGAAGGAACAAAATAAAATAATAATAATAATAATTGAGTTTCTATTAAATAATAAAAATTTAAAAGAGGAATATTTGGGCCTCTATTAAATAATAAAAGAAAAGGGTATAGTTCATACCAACTCTTGGGAAACGTTAGCCTTCTTGCTTAATATAAGAGATTGTTGTGTATTCTCCTCCCAGCTAGAGGATGTAAACTGACAATCTGACAATAAAATACAAAAATTGGAAATTTTAGTAGAAAATCTCAATTGGTTCAGCTCTCATATCTTTTTTTATTTTTAAAGTATAAAAAATAGATAAAATTCCAAATTAAGTTTTTTTATTTATTAATTTTAAATATGCATCTACAAATTTTAAATTTTCATATGGCATCAAAAATAATATCTCAAAATCTCACAAGATTGTAAAATTTTTAAACGATAGGCTTCTAATAAATTAAGCGACTTTGTCAAGGGACATATTAAAACCGTCGCTAAATAGTCTATTAATAGTTATAAATTAGCAACAGAATATTTATTTGTCACTAATGCATATTAATAGTGATGAATCTACAAAATCCGTCTTAAACTTTTTTTTTTATAGACAAAATATAAGTATTCGAGAATAATTTATCCTATCTATACCGAGTTAATGTGAGAATTCTCAAATTACTATATGTTGGAAATCTATGCTCAACTTGTTTTGGAGTTATATTTGTAGCAAATAGAAATTCATTAAACCTGATTGGAATTGTTGGTGAGGAATAGCAATGCTTTCACCTCTTAGTTGGTTGTCATCAACTCTGGAATCCAACCAAAAGCTATTCAAAGACAACATCAACTTTTCAAAAATGGTATACTATAACAAAAAAATAAACTCTTGGAAAGAGATTGTAATTAATAATAACAATAATAATAAACACACGGATATGCATGTATCGGCGATGGAATTAAATTATAAATTAAAATATGAGCGATTTTCTTTTATATATATAAACACAAAGATCGTATAAGAAAAAATAATAATAATTAGCCGAAATGCACACCTCTCCGTTGAAACATCTAAATTTGTAATCTGAATTTCAGTGTTCCCTACAATAAAGGGTAAAAAAAAATACAAAATCATATATCAAATAAAACAATTTCTCTAATATATATATTTAGCAATTTAATTTTCAAGGATATAGCTTAGGACTATTTATATTCAAGCCACAAAATTTCATAAACATCAAAGATCAGTAATACTAAAACAATTTTCAAGCCATTAATAAATCTCAAGTTCGAGTAATAGTGAGAGCCAAATATACCGAAATTATAAAGCTGTAAAGGTACAGATGGAAGAATAGCATTCCTCATTTGAACCAAATAAGATTAAATTCTTGGTGTATATTCAAATTTCTGGCGAGAACAGAGAAGAGTAATTAGAACCTAATTAGTTGAAAATAACAAGAAACTTTTGAAAAAAAAGGTCATGGATAAACTAAAAGAAGTTAGAGAATACCTTAAGCTTTTGCTGGGCAGACAATGAAGAACTTTAACAAAAGATATCCTTTGAGAAGAGAGTTTACAAGGTTTCTTCTGAGTGTAAGAACTGTTCTGATCTGTGTGTTTTCCTTTGAAAAAGAGAGTAGTTTTGAGGATAAAGCTAACCCATTTAATTATATTATATATATTAATTGCATGAAAGGTCAAGGAAAATGAAAGGTCCAAAAAATGACTTATTACAAGACAGAAAATGGCTTTTTTATGATGTTTATATACGTAAGATGCATGGTCGGCTTTCTCTAACTGGCAAATTATCTGTTTCATTTCGCTTTCATTCTTTATTTTATTTAGTTGAATATTTAGGTTATTTTCATTAATCATTATGTTTAATTTCACCAAGTAATCATAATGTCAACAATGACTCTTGTGCTTATAAGATGAAGTTTAATTTAGTTCTTTTTTTTTTTTTTCTAAATTAGTCTAGAAATTTCAATTTAAGTTAGATTTAGTCAAATTAATATTTTTATTTTTATATTAAATCAAAATATCAACCACTCTAAAAAAATTAGACTTTAAACCAAAAAAAAACATGTGAAAGGTATGTAAAAGGTTTGCCGCTAAATGATCGTGATATGGAGCAATTAGCCTTCAATTTTATGATAAATTTGGACCGGATCTAACTTTTACTGCCGATATCCGATAGAGACTCACGATAACTTTTCGAAAAAGAAATTTCGAGTCACACAACTTTCAAAAGTGTGACGAGGGCCGCAAGTCTGTCACGAAATTCGATATAAAAATTATATCATTTAGATGATAAATTTTACATTTTAATTATTTTTTAGATATTTTAGATATTTTCATAATTTTATATATTAAAACTTTATTTTCTATTAAAATTCACTTTTTAATTTTGGAAGAAATTTCAATAAGCTTTTAGTTTACTAATCTATTTTTTCTCTTATTTTATTTTAATAAACGATATTGATTAAAACTCTTGATGGAGTCTAAACAGTTCTTTATCAAATCACATATAGAAAAATATTCAATTATTTTTAATAAAAAAATCTATTAAATTGAATTAATTTAATAATTTTATTTTATTTTTTAATCTTTTTTAATTCGATTTGATAAAAAAAAATTGTCATACCTATCCATATCAATAATTTAAAATATAAAAATGAGTTGACAATTAAAAGGTAGGGTTCATCAGAAAATGCAGCATTTCTACTTGTCTTGTATAAGCATGTTCATTTATTACACGTACGTGTCCATGTCTAAAGTAATGTTTCTAAATCTCTCCTCTTTAATTACTTCAATGTTTAATCTCCAGATTCGGCAGCCTTAATTTCTCTGTTTCTATATACTTAGTTAAATTAATCATAAATGCCTATCGTGATGACATGTGGAATCCATACAGTAGCCAATTTATTAAAGCACCTCCGACTTCTTATTTAATTTCCTAATAATTCTTTTTCCCTTTTTCATTTTCCTTTTATTCACTTAATTTTAGAGATTCTAAAATTTAATCTTTTGTATTTTGAGTAATTGTAGAGAATTAACTAATCCCTTATCTGTTTTGTTATTTTTTATATAACAAAAATCTTATTTATCAATTGATTTCTCCATTTCATAATTGAATTTCACCTAATTCATTTTGAATTTTAAATTATTTTAATCTCATATTTTTTAAGTTAATTTTTAAAATAGTAATTATTTCAAATTTAAAATTGATTCAGGATCAATTATCAAATCATTGTGCAAGAGAACTTTGAATCAAATTTCAAATCAATTTATTAATTTTGCAAAAAAATCTTTATTAATTATATTCTGTTTATATATTTCGTAGAAAATTACTTTTGTTTAAAAAATATTTTTAATATTTCATTTTTATTTGCAACGTTTAAAAATAAATTATGTCTTAATAAGACTTACGCATATTAATAAAATTTTTAAGAAATAGAAAATGATTTTTTTTTTAAAAAAAATAAAGTTGTCATGTAAATAGCCACACGATGAGAGCTGATGAGAAGTTAAACTCTTGTCTTGTAGTTGCAAAGCAAGAATCTAAAATGAGTAAGCAGCATAAGTTCAAATGCATTTCAAAATCACAAGTCAATGGCTTTAGTTTGTCAATTAGGGTTTGTAGTCTTTGAAATTTTCTTCTTCTATTTTGACTTCTCACACCTAAATATGATATTTTTAAAGCTTAATGTCTGTATATGCGTGGTCCTATGACATTATCCTCCCATATTATTAACATGTGAATATGTAGGGTGAGCATTCGGTCGGTTCGGTTTAAAATCGAATCAAATTGAATAAATCGAAAATTGAAATTTTAGTATTTATAAAAATCGAACCGAACTGAATCGATTTTTATTAGAAACTGAATCGAACCAAACTGGTCTGATTCAGTTTAATCAGTTTCGATTTTTAATAATTTTTTTATTTTTTATATTTTAAAGTTTAATTAAAATATTTTAATCTTAATATAATTTAATTTCTCTATGTTATTAAAAATAATATAATATTATCACTAATCGATTCGGTTCGGTTTTTTCGATTTTTTATGATCAAAATCGAACCGAACCGAAATAATTGAAATTTTTAAAATTAAAAACCGAACCGAATTGAATAAAAAATCAAACCAAATTTTAAAATTAATTCAATTTGATCGATTTTTTCGGTTTGAACTGCTCAGTCCTATGAATATGCAAACTCAAAATAGTCATTATTATAAATTTCATTTCATTCAATTAAATTTCACCTCGATGTAAAATAGAGTAATTAGGGCTGTGCAATAGGTCGGTTCGATTTTGAACCGAACTGAATTGAAAAAATCAAAAATCGAATTGTAAAAATATTAAAAACCAAAAAAATCAATTATAAAAATATAATCAAACCGAATCGAACAGATAAAAATCAGTTCGGTTCAATTCAGTTTGATTCAAACTAAAATCTGTAATTTTTTTTGAATTTTCTGGTTTTAATTTCAGTAGAATAATTTAATAAATATTTCACATAAATTTACCAATAAATATTGTCTGAATACATAATGATAATATTTAAAAAATCATAAAAATCTATGTAAAATTTAAAAATACATATAAAATTAATAAAAGTATATATAAAATCGGTTTTTCGATTATTTAATACGTTTAAATCAAATCGAACCGAAAACCGAATAAGTTGGAAAATACTAACTGAACCGAACCAAATATTTTGATTAATCGAACTATTAAACCGAAATTGATCGGTTCGGCTTGGTTTTTTGGTTCAAACCGATTTATGCTCTCCCCTAAGAGTAATACCCTTTATATTAGGGTAAATATTTAGTTGATTTAATTTAAAATCAAATCGAATCAAATAAATTAAAAATTAAAATTTTAATATTTATAAAAATCAAACCGAATTGATTTTAATCAAAAAATCAAATTGAATCGGTCAGATTCAATTTGATTTGATCAGTTTGAACTTTTAATAAATTTTTTATTTTTTACACTTTATTTTTACTATTTTAAAATTTAATTAAAATATTTTAATTTTAATATGATCTAATTTCTATATTATTAAAAATAATATATTATTATCATTAATCGATTCAATTTGATTTTTTTAATTTTTTATCACCAAAATCAAAATGAATTGAAATAACTAAAATTTTTAAAATTAAAAATTAAATCAAATCGAAATGAATAAAAAACTGAACTGAATTTTTAAATTAATTTGATTCAATCGATTTTTTCGGTTTGAACCGAATACTGCTCACCTTTATCTCGTACAAGAGTCTTAGTCACTCTTCTCTATTGAGTTGCTTTTGGGATAAACTAGATCTCATCCAAATTTAATATGATATCAGAGTATTCCACCGGTATTTAATTTTTCATAACTATGCCACGCTCCAGTATAGTTCTACGCTCCAGTATAGTTCTGAGTATGAAGTGGTGTGTTAAATTTACGTTTGACATATTAAAAAATAATTTATTTTAAATTTAATAAAATTATTATTTTAACTGCCCTCAAATAAATTGTGACTTGAGATAAATACAATAATTTTTAAACTAAGTGAAGTATATAAAATAATAAAATTATATTACTGCCATGATATTAAAATTGAGAGGTTTTGGATTTGAAATTTTAATTGAAATATATATATTTGTGTATATGTATGCGATCATGATATGCAGGCCATTAGGCCACCATTGACTATAGGGTTGTAAAATATATACTGTCGATTCACATATTGCATCTCATGATTAATTTTATGATTAAAGACCTTGTGTTGATTAATAACTGTGTTTATTAGAGGATGCTTAATATTTTATATAGGGACGGACCTCAAATTTAAAAAATAAAACATCTTTTATTTTAAGTAAATTTCACATGTCCAAGCATTCTTTTTTAAAAATTAAATTAAAAATATTTCCATATAAATTAAAATTTTAAGGGAGTTTCACGAGAGCCGGACAAATAAACAAACAAGATGAAAAATCCTTAACCTAACCAATTTTAATTTATCCCTTGGTGGTGAAGTTGAATTAGGTATATCTTCCTACTGGTTTTGGAATTGGTGGCTCTAGTTTATCAAGGATATATTTTCTGAAACTTTGTAGCACCTTCAATTTCAAAAATCTCAAAAACTCAAATTTTAATAGCAAATTATTAATTATTTTAATTTAAATAATTATATAATTAAAAATTTATTATTTCAAAAATAAAAAATTAGTTGATATCAAAATATTATATAAAATTTATATCCCTAAAAGTTTAAAATAAATATAAACCTATTAATTAGTAAAATTAACAATTAAAAGTACATGAAAGTCAGAGATTTGCAAAACAATAAAGTAAATATATCAAGAAAATAGTAGATTTAAATTCACCAAGTTAAAATTTACTTGAGAGTTTAGATCATTATACAAAACAAATTTTACATTTTTTTTTTTAACAAAGCAAAATCATTGCAATTTGTCATGAACCAGTAGATAAAGTGCGCAAATTACGACAAAAAAAAAGAAAAACCAGACTATGACCTAGAAATTATAAGAATCTAAATTCAGAAACAAGCCCAAGTCCATTGCCAAAAAAGTTGCAAATCATGACAACCGCATAAAAGTAAAAAAAAATCAAATTGATTACCGGATAGTATTTTATCGGATAATAAAACAGTACAAATCAGAAAATAGGTCCGACCACCACTTCAAGAGACCAACTTTAAGTGTTGGGCAGCACTCCAACAAATTAGGTCAGACGACTTTATAGGTCAAACACTACTTCAAAAATATAAAATTGAATTGATATTTTAGAAAACTTATTTTTATTTATATGTCAGCTACATAAAAATAGCGTAAGAATTTTTTCTCTTCTAATTTATATATTTTTTGTTCTAACAACAATTGTATATTATAACGCGTGTCTTTTTAAAATAGTCGATAGAACTATATATAAACATATTCTTTCTAAATAAAAATTGAGTAAGTATTGTTTCAATCTCTGTATTCCGATTAAGTCTTTTTATTATATGGTATCAAAGCATATTTGTTCTATATTTCTTTTCTAATTCTACTTTTTTTTCTTCGTTGGCAGAAGAATTATCCAGAGAGATAATTATATGAAAGTGATTTTTTGAGTCTTCAAAATTGAGATAAAACCAATGACAAATAAGTAGACAAATGAGTTGGGCGAATGAATGAGTTGGGCGAATCTAATCCAGCGGAAAGTGATAAAATAAATGAAGAAGCCTGAAAGCCTGACTACTTGCTTGCTGTTTCTCTCCCTGGCTTTATTAATAAATTTTAAATTTGAATGGCACAATGAATAAAAAGCAAAAATATATTATAATAGTAGAAGAACGAAAAGAGCAAAAATACAAATTTTAAAAACTTTTGTATAATGTGTAAATATAATGTCTGAATAATTAATTTTAATTAAACTTTTGTATTCATTTAAGATAAAATAATTTTGGTGCTTCAATTTAAAATAAATAAATAAATATATTATATTACAAATTATTAAGTGTCAACAAAAAATTTAAGGAGCTAATTAACAAAAAGTATAATTTATTATACATATTTAATATATCTTTTATAAAATTAAGGAGTCAATAAAAAATTATAAAAGATCTTTTTTATCACAAAATTCCTTTAAATTCATATAAATCATCTCAAAGATTGTGGGTTGAGAAGACGTAGAGATCATCCCGGGCTGATACTGAGGCCAAGCCCATGGCTTCAAATAAACCCTAGGGAAAGGGTAATATAGTAAATCCACCTTGTTCCTAACCGTATAAATACTAGGGTTTTCTGTCTTCGAATTTCTCTCAAAACCCTAGCTCTCTGTTTTCGTTTGCTTTGAGGCGCCTCTGCAGGTCCTTCTCTGCTTCTACTGTGGTATGTATCTCCCATATCTTGTGTTTGCTTTCTGCGAAAAAGAAAACAAGACTAATGTAGCGCTCTTAAGGCTTTAGTAGAAAATTTCTCTTGGATTATAATATGATTGATTCATAATAACTGAATAGATTTTTTTTCATTTCTTTTCGTACTGTAGGCATTGTGATCTGTTAGATATTACATGGAAAAACGGCATTGACAAATTTGTTTATCTGTTGATGTAACTTGGAATGTTGGAACACACTGACCTAAGAGAACTTTCAAAAACAATTCTGTAAATTTGATTTAAAGTGACAAAATGATTCCAAGTGAAACATCCACTGCCACCGCACACACCTTAATTATAAGTTATAGTAATCAAAGTCCTGAAACAACCACTGAGGCTCTTAAATTGTTCAAATCATTACAAGTCTGGTGAACCTTTTGCATTAAACTGATACCAAATCCACTGGAAAGTTCCTCATTTATGTAATCTCTATTAGTGAAAGTTTCTCATTCTTCTAATCTTTTACTAGTGAAAATTTCCTATTCTTGCAATCTGTACTTGACCAGTTATGATCTCTTGTGATTTTCGTTGAGTTGTATTGCCAGAAAGTTAGTTAGTGATATTGATTCATAAGCACTTCCTGTTGGCATTTTTTATTAGCCTAACATAATCCTCTACATGTGCACGAGACAATTAAACTTTGTTACCTTGTGACATCATATATTTAGCCTTACTTCAACCTGACATCAGTTCCTCCCCCCCCCCCCCTCTCTCTCTCCTGTGATTCCCAGGATATATACAATAGGGCTAAGATATCTTTTCACCGTTGACATTTCATAGTGGTGTACTGGTGTTTTTAACTGTCCAACCAGCACAATTTTCTTCATTCTTTACATTATATATATATATATATATATATATATATATATATATATATATATATTAATTCTGTTATCCCACTGATCATATCATCCTTGCAAGATTGCATTTTAGCCTAAGGTACTTTCAAACATTATGATGTTAGAGATAGAATTAATGGTTGCTGAGCTTCCAAATTGCCTCAACTTTCTTGCATAATACTTTGTCACAAATGCTTGGAAAGTTTTTTTTGCCATGAATCAATATTTATGGTCACTGAGCTCTAGATTGCCTTAGTTTACTTCAATTTTTTTTGGGTTGGGGGAGGGGATGTATAATTTCCCTCTCTTTAGATAACTTTATTTTTTGAAGATAATTAAACTAGAAATATTGGCTTACTTCTCAAAATACCTGTTTCAGCGACAATGGTGAGAGTTAGTGTTTTGAATGATGCTTTGAAGAGCATGTACAATGCTGAAAAGCGTGGTAAGCGCCAGGTCATGATAAGGCCGTCATCAAAAGTGATCATCAAATTTCTGTTGGTGATGCAGAAGCACGGTATTGTTTTGTTTGACCTGTGTTCTTTTTCATTTTTTTCCCTTGAAAATTCTTAAACTTACACTGATTTTTTTATCATTTTCTCTATGTTTCTGGTATATAGGATACATTGGTGAGTTTGAATATGTTGATGACCACAGGGCTGGTAAAATTGTGGTTGAATTGAATGGAAGGTTGAACAAGTGTGGAGTTATAAGTCCTCGATTTGATATTGGTGTCAAGGAGATTGAAGGATGGACTGCCAGATTGCTCCCCTCTAGACAGGTGAACACAAAAACCTCTAAATTGAGGAATACTTGCATGAATACATGATATAAGTTTCCTTTACCACGAATATCAAGCAATGGTGATGACACAAATATAATCTCTAGATCTAGTTAGTGTCCAGGGCAAGTACAACTCATTTGCTTGCATAATGTTTACATCAACTTCAATCGTATTATGATATGTGCTTGAATCTTTTTTGCACACTTGTTTGTAGGCATTATTTATGTCAAGTACTTAAATAGATATCTGTGGTTTCTGGTATTGACATAATAAATGATTTTAAACTTGCAGTTTGGTTATATTGTGTTGACAACTTCTGCTGGCATTATGGACCATGAAGAGGCTAGAAGAAAGAATGTTGGTGGCAAAGTGCTTGGATTCTTTTACTAGACTTAGATTTTACTTCATTTCCCCTTTTGAATGACTATTTTTGCTTACGAGGAGATTTTGGTCGTACTTTTGAACTTCTTTACTATAGGATCAGATTGTTGTTTTTTGCCCTCTGTTTGTGCCATCTTCAAAAGGCTAGTGTTTGTGCCTGATTGCGTGAATTAAAGACTGATGTTTTTTTTTGTAGCTCACATTTTATTTAAAAATGGCAACATTTATTGAAGTGATGTCTACTGGACTCGATTTGATATTGCTGTTGACTCTTGCTCCATTCTATGATGTTGCCTGGTTTAGTCCTTGATCTGAAGCTTGGCATTTGCCCTTTTCGGACTGGGTAAATAAGGGGTTTGTTCGAATTCCAATCTCATATAGAATGGCTGTCTTTCTCCATTAACAAATCTGTGCATACGAATAAAGCAAGTGCTTTCAGAGCAATTCATTTTTTGTTTGACTGCAAGTCAACTGGTACAAATGCTACAGATTTTAGTGCGATTACTAATTTGAAGTGATGTGAAGCCGCTTTAACCAAGGGTTAAGAATACTAAGCAACCTCGTTGTGTGCCTACGTATGAGAACTTTTAATTAGCGAGACTGAAATTCTATTTTATTTTATTTTTAGTTATTTTAGCACACTATTCTGTAGTGCTTTCTCAAAGGTTGCAAGAGATTCCTGGGCTTTGCCAAGCCAACTTTCTTGTTAGATTACATCTTTAAATTGCCTCTTGATTGAAATGACTATAAGTGCTGAAATCATGCGAGCTTTCTTTTGGAAGCTGCAGCGGCCAGATGTAGAGAGGGCAATGGCCACTGTATTGTATCTGCAGAACATTTTCTCCCAATCCGATTAATAGTTTTAATACATGCGCGCATTTCACATCCTCATATATTTATATATAAATTATTATTATCAAATATATTTGAACAAGTTTCGCTTTTTATATAAGGAAAATGAATTCTATTTTATTTCTTGGGATATTCAAAATTAACTAGTTATTCTTTGTGTTTTTAAAATATATAAATAATTCTTATAATTTGAAAATTCAATTAAAGGATATGTTACATTAAGTTGAGTTTTCAAAATTTTATTTTTAAAATATAAGAATTAATCATTTAGATTCCCGATAACACATGAATTAACCAGTAATTTTTCGTCATTGAAAGGGGAATCAACAGAGGAATTGCCTGCTGTCAATGAGATAATGTGTCAATCACCAAAATAAAATTTGTTCTCCAAGTGACCATTTTCATTCAATGGTATCCTATTAGGTCTGCACTTTGTTAAGAGCACCAATCAGATCAGTAGAAACTTCATCTTGTATGGTCCAAAGTTGGGCAGTAAATGAATGACACAAGCCTTGCATATATTGTACTGGTAGTTCAGATTTGACAGAGATAAAACCATCCTCCATTATTTTATCTTATTAGTTTTAAGCAAGGAATAAAAATGAAATATCCCAGTTGAACATGAGCTGTGATTTCACTAGCCGGCTAGATTTCTCTGATTTTACAGAAGAAATTTCTCTCAAGAAATGAAGTTAAACATGAGACATTGATTAATGAACAAAACTAAGATCCATCAACAATGAACAAGTTCATCATCAACAAACTAACAAGAAAAGAAATCAAAGACAATATATAAAAATACATAAATATTTTCCCCATTAAAAAAGCATGATACACATGAAATATGTGGAGCAATATTCATACTGATAACATTGCCAAAGGATCATAGTTGCCCTAATGGTATAAAAACCATCATGACCTTAATTCTACATACAACTAACCCTTCTCTTCATTTTCGATATCATCCCCGCCTTTGCCGGTGGTCGGGGAAGAGCGTCCAGCCCATCAGACCGAATGGGAGGGATAGAAATATAGCTGTATTATAGAGGGGATGTATATATCCCCAACTCTTCATCCCTCCAAGGGCTTCAAGTGTGAGAAGTTGGTGTTTTATGTGAGTTTTTGTAGTAGGAATAATGATGTGGATGAGAGTATCTTCTAAGCATATGCTTTGAAGAAGCATAACTTTTTTTTTGCATTTGTTTTTTTTGTCCACTTTTTGCTTTTTCTTGTTAATAATTATTTGAGGAAGACATTAAAGGCAATATGTGAGGAATCTACCAAAAATATTCTGGTTACATAAGCTAGTGCTTTGCTTTCTCTGGTCATTTCTGTGTTACTCAGCTTCATCTGGCTAGCTTTTTGCCTTTTGTTTTTTTTTTAAAAATCCTATGATACAATTTTTTGTTTTTGTCAGAATTACGACAGGATGAGAGTAGAATATGATATTTTTCGGATATAGATTAGTTTCATATAAATTTAACATGTGTATATTTTAAAAAAAAATAATATTAATTAAAATTTAAATTCACACCGACGACTTCAATAAAAATTTATAATTAATTTCTTTATTCCAATAAAACCGATAAGAAATAAATTTTTTTAAAAAAAAATTCTTTAATTTATTATCCTAATTAAAATAAAAATATATAAAAAAGTGAGTGTAATATAAATTTGATCACATATGAGTTCAACCTTAATTACTATTGTTTAAAAATGTATAATAAATTCTAAATGCATGGATCATATATTTAAATATTTAATTTAATAATTATGAAATTCATTTACTTTAAATTGAGATAATAAATTTTTCTATTTTTAAATTTATCCAAACAAAATGTCTTATAAACTATAATTCCATCTAAAAGCCTTTCTTTTCGACTTCTAAAATTATTCTCACAATCCAAATTTCTTTTTTCAATTAACTTTCTCCTTGCTTCTCTTCCGTTTCAATCCAGCAACACATATTTATGAATTTTTTATGATCTAAGTGCTCAACGACAAATGAGCTTGCTCATACTGAAATTGCTGTATTCTATGCTAATCTAACAAATGAGCTTGCTCGTCCAAATGACTGCATAGCCATAGATGCTGAGGAAGAGTTTCTGGGAACATTTTTCACTGGGGATGGTTGGCATTAATTTATTATCTGCTTCTATTTTGTTCAAGATTGCTCATAACTGCACTCAGAACGCCATATCGATGCTAATGGTTGCAGAGGTACTTTCGTTCTAATGGTAGTATAAAAATAAATCCTCAATTTTTGAGAAATATACATTTTAAAACGTTTATCGACTAATGCTTTCATTAATTTTAATCGTTAAAATATTTTATTATTTATTTTTATAATTTAAAAAAATTTATTAATTAATCTCTTAAATTTATAAAAAAATCTACTACTTAATCTATTTATATTAAAGAGTATTTTAAATTTTTTAAAAAAAATTAATAATTAAAATTAAAAAATAATTAAAAAATATTTTAAAATATTATAAATATTTTAATATATTTTTTAAAATAAAAAAATTAACTGAATTTTTTTATAATATAAAAATTAAATAATAAATTTCCTAAAAAATAATGACATGTACATGATAATGTTAGCTTATAGTGCCTCAACGAACGTGGACATGGAGGGATAACGTTAGCTTATAGTGCCTCAACGAACGTGGACATGGAGGGACAGGGGCAGGATCGATGGAACATTCTGGAAAATGTCTGGTCCGAAATGTATCCACATATTCTTTGTAATTTTTATAAAATTAGGGGTTGGAGAAAAATTATTTGTGGATTTAGGGTTGAAAAAAAATTATTTGTTGGATTTGAGGTTGGACTGCCAGGTGGCAGCTGAAAAGAACGCCAGAGCCTGGCGTCATTTAAAATGGCGTCAACCTTTTTTTTAAAAAAAAAAAATAACCTGGCATCACTTAGAGCGGTGACATGCCATTATTATTTTTAATTATTTTTTAATTATTAAAATATTATAATTATATTAATTAATTAATATACAAATAAATATTTAAAATTATAAAAATTAAATTTATTTTTATTGGACTGCTATTATGCAGGCAGTCATATATAATTACAGAATAATATTAATGTCCTCATATTTTAGAGTGTTATGAAATATATTATTATATAATTTGATAACCGTCGGACTTTTCTCACTCTAGGAGAAGCTAAACCCGAAAAAGTGAAAGAGGCCTAAGGTCTCAGAAGTCCACTTCATTTAGCCAGTCCAGCATCTTCGGTTCTGACCCAGACAGACACGGGACAGATCAGACTGCCCGCGAGTCTGGATCCAGTACGAGGAGTCCTGTCCGGTGATGTGACTTAAAGAAGGACAGCAAGTCCAGTCAATTCACAGTTCTGCCCGTATGCATGGCAGAGGAATTAAATGGCCGTTTAAGCACCTTCGGTTATAATTAGATAATATTAGATATTTTTATAATAATAAATATTTTTTATAATTTTAATATATTAATATTTAATAAATTTTATTATTAATTTTTAAATAAAAAATTACTGTAATATATAATTTTATAATTATAAAATTAATATTATATTGTAATTACATATATAAAAACAATTTAGTTGTAATTAAATATATAAAAATAATTCAATAATGTCATATATATTTATTTAATAATAAAATTTTTTATTATTTTAATAAATTAATATATTAATATTGTTAAATAATATCAATAATTTTTAAATTATATAATAATATTATAAAAATGATAAATAAAAAAATAATAATAATAATCGACTGGCGCCGCTCATTCTTAAAAAAAAAAAAAGAATAGTTGGCGCCATTTAAAATGGCGCCAGACTCCACGCCTGTTAAATAGGCGCCAGACTCTTTTTTCGGCTACCACCTGGCAGTCCAACTCAAAATTCATAAATAAATTTTTATAACTCTAAATCCATAAATAATTCTTCTCCCACCCCTAATTTTGCAAAAAGCTCTGACTTTTGTTTCACAATAAAATTCTTATGAATATTCAGAGAATCAAAACCATATGATTAGAGAAAACATTATTTATAGTGAAATTTATATGATACATATCTATACGATACATGATAATATGAAATTTAGAAAAAAAAAATAGAGTTTAAGCATATATGAATAAGTTTTTTCTATTTTTTTTTTCTTTGTGCCTCTCACGATGGGCATATTTGCCTGCTCATCATCGTCAGACGACCATTTTCGTCAATGCTGATAGAGTTGTGGAATAATTGACCTGTCCTCCTACTCAATTCGACCCGATTCAATCGTGAATTAAATTGTGTGCTAATAAATTTTAAATATGTACCGACAATAAATTTGTACTCAGAAAATCTTAGCCTATAAATATACTCAATAAAAAAAATAATAATAACACCACTTGAAATTTATTCCAATCAGAAAAAAAAAAAAAAAAATCCTTTGTGAATTTGAAACGGTGCATAACATTTTATGGGTTGAATGTTGAGAATTTTCCCAAAGTTTTTTCATGGGCGACGCCACCTCAGCTCTTCAACCAAAGCATTGAAATCAGAGTAAGAGGATCCACCTTCTTCAACAGCTTGCCTCGCCATTTCTCTCAACTTTTTTGATCTGATCCTCATCTTCTCTGCTTCTTCACCCTCCATAACTCGACTGATTGCTTTCTCTATATCTTTACTTTCAACAAAATCTCCCTGCAATCTCACCCATTCCTTAACCCCAACACCAATCCCAACCTTCAAAACATCTGTCACCAACTTCTCATTGTAGAATTGCTCAGCAGATACAGGCCATGTCACCAATGGCTTCCCAGAAGTTATCCCTTCAAGTGTAGAGTTCCATCCGCAGTGGCTCACAAATCCTCCAACGGCTTCATGATCAAGAATCAGAACTTGTGGTGCCCATCCTCTTATAATGAGCCCTTTATCTTCAATTCTTTGTTCAAATCCTTCAGGTAACCATTTCTCTTCATCTTCTTTATTGTTTTTATCTCTCCTCACTACCCAGATGAATTGCTGCCTTGAAGCTTCAAGAGCCATTGCAATCTCCATAAGCTGAGAGCCAGTGAAGTTGGCCACACTTCCAAAACATATGTAGATAACAGAGTTGGGTTTCTTGGAATCGAGCCATTTTAAACACTCGTGTTCATCAATGGAAGCTTGTTTTCCTCTTTGTGCTTTATCTTCAATTCCCCTATTGCATAGCGAAACTGGGCCAACATGCCATGCTCTTCTTCCCAAGACCTTCCTGTAATAATCAGCGTAAGCAGGTTCTAGCTCGTAGAAACTGTTGACAACTACACCAAAACTCTTTGATTCTGATTCTACAACAGCTTTCATCAATTTTGTAAGATCAGTTTCAACCTCGTTTCTAATACTATCTGGGAGTTGCTTTCTCGTCAACTTTATCTCGCCAGGAAGATGAGGCACAACAAAGCTCTCTGAATCCGAGGAAACATTCTTGTATGGCTTGTATTGGTATAGACACACTTGGGTGCATAAAGAAAAGAAACCCATTCCATGAAACACTAACCTTGGAATTCCAAACTTGGCAGCTGCATCAGTAGCCCAAGGGAAGAACATATCAGCAACAAGGCAATCGGGTTTGCATTCTTGGAGGAGACTTTCAAGAGGTTCTTGAAGCAACGATGCAGCCTGGAAAAAGTTTTTGATCAATTCTTCGCCATTGGCATGGGAAGTGATGGAATCCATGTTCTCGCATCCTTCTGGTAATCCAGCCTCCTTTGAAGGAAACTTGAGGATAAGCAGATCAATATTCATACCCAAATCTTGGCTTCTTTCGATTGTTTTGGAGAAGAGAAGTGAATTGAGAGGAGTGGTGATTATTGTAGCTCTTAGTCCTCGTGAAGCAAACAGCTTCGCCATATCTATTGTTGGAATCATATGGCCATGAGCCATGAAGGGAAAGAAAAAAACGTGGAGCTGACGACACAGATCAAGATTTTGTGCCATGAGAAAGAAGAAGAAGAAGAAGAAGAAGAAGAAGAAAGAATGATGAGTGAAGCTTTGATTTGATTTTCTGGAGTTCAAGAGAAGTTTCCTCCCTTAGCGAGTTCTTACGTGTGTTGTTGTTGTGTTCGTCATTGTTAACCTCACTCTGAGATAACGAAGAAGTGTTTGGAAGATTTTGGAATAAAGAAACAAAAAGAAAATGGAAGAAACACCAAGAAAGAGAAGGCTGCATTGAAGTGTGTATAATTGGAGCACGACATTTATCCTCATGACTTGATCACTTGCGTCATGACAGGCAGGAACACCATGGACGTTCTCTTTTTATTTTCTCTATGTTTTTTTCATTTTTAAATTTTACAATAAAATAAAAAAATATTTTTATTTTTAATTATCTTAATAAAATATAAATTTCCCTACTTTATAAACCTTATTTCTATTTTTCATTGTGTTTTTTTTTTTTTTTAAATTTCAAATTGGTGAATATATATCGAAAAATAAATTATTCTCTGTAACTTTAAATTGTATATATCCTAACCTCTTTTAACTTTTATACAACTAACTATTGCAATACAACTAATAATGTTGTTACCCAATCTCGAACGTTCATACTAATAATTTATAGTAAAGGTAGTGGAACAAGTTGCAAGACTTCAGGTCAACCTTAATTCCTCCACCTCTGCTCAAAATGACCAAAATTTTCCAGAGTATTCGGCTTTGACTTATAAATATTTGCTTATAGTAAATCGCTGATATGTTTAATAATAAATAGTTTATAAATATATTTATTATTAAAATTATTAAATAAAATATATGGTAAAATTTTAAAATTAAATAAAAATAATATAATAATTTATTTAATTAAATCAGTTTTTAAATTTAATATTTAGAAGCACTGAATTTTCTTCACCCAACTTATAAATTTAAAAAATATTATAAACAAAAACATCCCTTATTTGATAAGACCAACTTATCAATTTAGACAAACACCCTTAATTTTATTTTAGCAATCAATGCATCAGTAAAATTCGGTTGATAAAAATTCCTTATATTGAAATATCATATATTTCATCATAAAGGTTCATACCACCAAAGAAATTTATTATTCTTTTGCTTTATAGCTAATTCTCATATGAAAGACTAAATAGTTCTGATTTTTCAGAACGGAAACATATTTTAATTGAATGATTTTAGAATTTAAAAAAAAAAACTAATAAACTTTTTAAAAATTCTAGGCAATTCTCTCTTCATGATAATATTGATAGAAAGAGAAAATGTGGTCACACTGAAATCCACACCTTATATAAACAATTAGTCCAGCTACAGGCAACAGCAAGATGGTAAACTATAACACACCACAAATCAAAAATAGAAAGAAAAAATGGAAGATGGAAAGAGAGAGAGAGAGAGAGAGGACAAACAAAACTAGACATCATGAATCAGAAGAAATAAGCTAAATATGGATTATCTATCTACATCAAAGACTGGTCAATGAGTTTTAAATCCCGAAAGGAAAGGAATGGAAAAAGGGTATCATCATAAACTCCACATAATTAAGCAAATAAAGAACTGCCTTAAACACACTAAGATTGATAACTGGGAAAAAAAATAACAAGGGCACAGAGATCTGGACCAACCAAAATGTCATCAGAATCAATTTTATACTTCAATGGAAGTCACTGGCATAACCTTTTCCTGTTCAGTCTGTTTCTTAGATTCCCCCTTATGAACAACAACCTGACTTCTGAGCTGCTTGGCCACCATTGGCTGCCTGATCTGCTTGGTTAATCTTGATTGTTTGAGACTGGTATCACCAAGAAAATTGGAAAATACAACATCATTTGAAAAGAAAAAAAATACATGTAATTCAAGAGAAAGAACGGCAAAACAACATAAAGAACCAAGTATTCTTTGGTAAAATGGTACAAAAACTAACTTACAGAAAAAGAGAAAAAACCAGAAGAAAAAAAAAAAAGAGTACCTCAGCCTTGGTATCAGTTTCTGCAAGCCTTTGCTTGATATCCCTTGCAATTGAAAAGAAAACCTCCTCGACATTCAAATTTGTCTTTGCACTCTGCAAAACATGATTACATTTATTTATATATTTATACACACACAGGCACACATATATGTAGACAGAGAAATGCAGATGAAGTTCTCAAAGTTCAATTGTGGCAGAAGATAACTAATACTTACAGTTTCGAAGAACTTGATACCATACTCGTCAGCAAGAGCTTGACCTTTGGATGTAGGCACAGCCTAAGGAAATAACAGAAAGTATCTTCCTGAGCAGTGGGCATCACTAAATAACACATACACATATGCAGAGAGAGGAATTGAAATGACACACACAATCTGACACCCAACTTTTAAGGCAATAAAGTTTTAGATCCAGCTACTTATTTCTTTCACAATTTCTGTGAGAGAACTATTGTCCTTTAATGGTTACACAGCTTGCGACACAGAAAAGTGGATGGTTGATACCAATCGACAAACTCATGGTCCAATCTACCAGGTAGGAAACAGGAATATCCTCTATGTTGCAAAACACAATACTTACCCTTTTACTTTCATCCATGTCTGCCTTGTTTCCCACCAGTACTTTGTTGACATTGTCAGATGCGTGTTGCTCAATATTCCGAATCCAGTTCCTGATATCTGACCACATTGGGATGCGAGATCCATAAGCATTTGGGAAATGAAAGAGCAAATGTGGAAGAAAAAGTTACAAGAGATGCAGCAGCTATAATCTATCAAAGATTTTGTATCATTCATCCCAAAAAAACAGGGATTAAGAATTTGTATCAATCACCAATAACAAAAGGAAAAATGCAATTGCCAGATGTGATGAAATGCAAACATTAATAGTAGCATATTCAACAAATCTCCAATTGTGAGAAACAATAAAGGTGAATTTACTGTTGAAAGATGATTCATCAGTGACATCATAGACCAGCAAAATCCCCATGGCTCCACGGTAATACGCTGCAGAAGAATATAAAGTACATGAGCAAATTCCAGTACCATCTAAAAATAATGAAAACCACAATTTACCATACAATTTGAAAAGCATCGAAAGCACTTAAAAATAGACAAAAACAAGCATACTAAATTTAAACCTATTCCTCATGATAAATGGCAGTTCATAAAAATATCTAGACTAGAAAGTACCCATCTTATCAACCTGATGGAATCATCCAAAATATGAGATTCCTCAATTTTTCACTCAAGTGCTTTTATTATTCACTCTTTTCCTTCTCAGTTTTTTGTCTCCAGGGTTTCAAAATTATTATATTTCATTTTTATTCATATTTATTAGGTTCAAAAACCAGATCACCAGGTGAGGTTACATTGTACTCTCCAGGCTCAAACATGTAAAATGCTAATGAATTATATGAAAAGCTTCCAAATGTAAACAAGGAGGGCAATATCTAGAAAACTACCCATAAATTTTGAAAATGAGAACCCAACAGATGCCCAAAGACAAACCTGTTGTGATAGTTCGAAAACGCTCCTGACCAGCTGTATCCCAGATTTGCAACTTAATCCGCTTTCCGTCAAGATCAATTGTTCTTATTTTAAAGTCAATTCTGTCGAAAGAAGTATCACAAATATAATTTCAAAAAACAATAAAAAATGTTTTAAATTAAACTTTTCTCTTTCAGCAATTGATAAATATATTAATCAAACATATGTGAACAGCAATATTCCAGGACCTCCGCAGAGAGATTATGTAGAACAGATGGAGGCATAATTGAAAGATTTTCATTGGGCTACTTCTCAAATTCAAGCCCTGCTAAATGTCATTAGCTTACTTCTTAATGTTCTGCTATATCATTAGCCTACTTATCAATATTCAAGTACCAAAAGGATGCTGAAATAGCTTCACAAAACAAAGATAAGAGTTCTCAAAGATATGCACCCAATTGTGGTAATGAAACTAGTTGTGAAGGAACCATCAGAGAAACGTAGTAGAAGACAACTCTTCCCGACACCTGCAAAGTTACAAGAACAAGAATGTCAAATAATCGCATTGGAATAACCAAGAGTGACCAAGCAAATCAGCCTATAATTCCAGGATGAGTACCAAATTTGATCAGCACTCCAGAATCACATACTCAAACTTCAGAGAAAAGAGATGGATGGGCAATCAGATGAGTTACCAAGGAGACCATGAAATTTTTTCTCAAGGGTCTTAACAGAGTAAAACGCAATCCAAGGATGATTTAGTTTATGCAATTTAGATATAAAGGAAAACATGGTACCCCACATGGCATGACTTCAGATCATGGTTTTAAATCGCGGTCGCGGCCACGTTCGCAGTCGCGGTCGCGAGTAACGGAAACAGACCTATAACGGTCGTAACGTAACGGTAACGGCCTGGCGCTACGCAAATTTTTTAAAAAAATTTGCAAAGTTCATAAATAAAATGATATTGATTAGATTTAATTTAGAACAATGTATACAAATGCATAATAAACATAAATATATAAAATATAGATTATTTAACTTAAGTTAAACATCATATAATTTAAAATAAGAAAAATCAACATAATCTTTATAGATCGAGTAAACTAATAGCTCAAAGTATAATTTTAACTCAAAACTAACACTTTAATCCACGAAAACTTACAAAAAAAAGGAAAAAAAAAACAACAGTTAAAAACTAAAATAGATATTTAACTAACTTTTTAGAAGAAATAAGCTTGGAAATAGAGTAGTTTATAATGGATCTAAGTTTATATGAGAAATATGCAGGGAAGATTGAAATTTGAAAGAGAAAGGAAAGAGAAAACTTAGAAAATATAGTCTTTGAAGCTGCTAAAAAGTGTAGAAACTAATGAAAATGAGAATAGGGAGCAAAAAATAAAAGATATAAAAGAATTTTAATTATTGGTAACGGCCGTTACCGTTACGTAACGGCCGTTACGCCTGCAAATCAGAAGGGGCCGTTATATAACGAGATAACGGGTAACGGACCCCCCAAAACCCGTTACATAACGGCCGTTACGTTACGGCCGTTATTTAAAACCATGCTTCAGATTCCAAAATAAAGAAGTACCCTGCCATGCATCCAAAGCTTCTCAAGTCCTTCAAAATATAGAGTAGGAAACCAATTTTTCTCTCAAACTACTGCATGGAGGCTTATGCAACTCTGCTATCCAACATGTTTTTCAATATTCAAAACCTATATCTACTAATTTCCCCTAGATGCAACTAAAATCTGATATCAATGAGCCCAGCAACAGCAGATGCCTCAAAACTCAGCTTGGCTAGCAAGTTAGTTGCTTCTTTGTTCCTTTATGAGCCAAACTCAAGAACAGTCTTCCTTCTCATGTTTCAACCATAAACCAACATAATTGGTTGAGCCAAGATAAAACACAATTCTACTTGCCAAGCTTGGCTCAGCTACCTAAAGAGTCATTCAGCTTGAACTATTTTCTATTTCATTAACAGTCAAACCCTACTAAATTAACAACGACAAGACTGAATAGAATGCAACTTCCCAGGCCACACTCAATCACCCCAGTAATTTATCCATCACAGTTCTTCTTTTGCCTGACATATAGGCTAAGTAAAAATCAAAACATTCTAGTTTCCCAAGCTCAGAACAATAAAGTATACAATCCATCTTGGAGAATTTGTACTGCATCAAAAAACTCGCACTCTAACCTAATTTACTGTGCCAAATCATAGGGCTGAATATAAATTTGCTGACTGGATGAAAAACAGAGCAATTTGCTAAAGCTGAACCAGCCTGTTATTCAACCTAGCAATGGATCATTTACAGTCCATGAAAGCATGCGTATACTAAGAAAGGTAAGAAAAATAACAAGTACATAATGCTTGCCAAATGAATGGTCAGTCAACCTGATTCATCTCATACAAAAGGCCCACAGCTCAGCATCACTCTGTTTAAAACACACGGCCTATTGGAAAAGAAAATATTGAAGAAACCCAAGCACAAGATGATCAGATTTTTGTACATGGATCGAGAAGATGTTGCGTGACAGAAAATCAGAAAGGGTGTTACACAAGATAATTGTTAAAAGTGAATTATCACACAAATAAATAAGGATGTGGCAATGCATGCCTGAACAAATTTTCTATATGTAACTTGCAGAAGCACAAGCGATCTTTTATCAATTCAGTTATGCAATTAAACTGATATATCCATATTTGTCCACAACTCATAAAGAAACAAACTTGTCTTTCCATGTAAATAGCATCCAATAAAAACATAAACAACAAAAAAATTTTGCAAGCACAACCATCCGGATTAAGCCAAAGAAAGCACCAATCGTTAAATAAAATATAATTTCGAACCACATTAACAGACACAAGCTAAACAACAGCCCATATACGACAAACTCGAAAATGTGGCATCTAAGAAGCGAAAAACAAAAACTAACAGGTATCCATTTGCTGAAACCATGAAAAGAATCCCTAAATTCACTACATCACATTCCACATCAACAACCCAAATGGCCTATCCCCACAAAGAAATCAAAACCAAAAAGCGATAAACAAATACCACAGAGAAGAGAGAGAAATGAGAAATGAGAAATGAGCAGCTAACTAACCGCTGTCCCCAATCAAGAGAAGCTTAATCAAGTAATCGTAATCAGCACGAGCCCTTGCTGGTGGTGCGGCCATGGTTTCTCTTTCAAATCAATTTCGCCCCACAAATCAAATTCCGTCACTGGAAAAACAAAAACTAGAGATATATACAGAGAGAAAGAAGGACCTATATAAGATCAAAATTAGAGAATGGGAGAGAGAGAGAGAGAGAGAGAGAGAGTACCCTTTAGGTTAGCAAGAGAGAGAAATGCAGAGACTGTGTCCAACGAGTTTGCGACACCCTTGTCTTTCTCCGCGTGTATTACGTGGCTAGTATCCTGCCAATTGGAGTGAGACTTGAATTTGCCTAACGTAAAATTGAGTGCACCAGATAAGCTCTCTTTCCAAATGATTAGATTTCAGATCTTATATACTTATTTAAATTTACCCGGACAAAAATATATTTATTTAAATTTATGGATAACAAACTTCTTGTAAATTAGTTAGAAGTTATGCTAAGGAGTTGTCCGATATTTTTTTTTTTTAAACTTAGATTTAAATTTTCATCTTTCTCTATAGTAAATTATCATTAAAAATAATTTATACAGTCAGATTGATATAAATAAATTTTAATTTTAATATAATAAATTAAAAATATTTATATTTTTTTTTAAATAAAAATTAAAATTAAGAGAATAAAATCTGAAATCTCTTAAATTTATTCAGATATATTTATCAGCCGATTAAATTTACGAGTGTAACATTTATATTTAATATTTTTTATTTTATAATTTTATTTATTTTATTATTATTATTTTAAAATTATTATTTATTTTTATTTTTCTATTATAATAATATATAAATTAATTACTATAATTCTATTTAATTTTATTCTAATTTATTTTATTTTATTTTTAAAAAAATTACAGTATATCTCTAAATATTAAATAAAATTTCATATTTTTAAAATAAATATAAATAAAAAAAATTATTTTTAATATGCATGAAAAATAAAATAAAATAAAATAATAGAATAGAATAATAATTTAGTTTCAATCTACTCTCAAAATTGAAGGTGAAAAGTAAAATTAGTTCCCTCATCCCATTTCTTCCATTTGGAACCAACGATTCGTAATAATTCAATTTAATTTATTTTTTTAATAAAAAAATTAATTTTTTTTACTTGAAAATCTGTCATTTAAGAAATAGAATTCTTGTATTTTAAATTCTTTTTCTATAAAATAGAATTAAAATTATTATTTATTTCATTTAATTTATAAAATTTAAAATTTTAATTCATACATTTTAACCAATCAAACGAAAAATCTCTCTATTTATATATAAAAATAATATATTTTTGTCCCGTTTGAATAAATTTAAAATACAGATATTAAATCATTAATTTTTAAAGGATCAAATGAAATACAAGTTAATTTTTTATATAACTAAAAGATAAAAAGTAGTTTATTTTTAAAAGAATTTTCTTCATTTAATAAGTGACTAATTAAAAAAATGCATAGAACAACTTTTAATTTAACACAGTTTAAAAAATATAGATTAAATAATTAAGTTAAATTAAGAAATATGTATTAATTTTAATATAACTTGAAGATAAAAAAGTACATTACCCTTTTAATTACTTTGTATTAAATTTAATATTAAAATTAACCATATAAAAGTATCAATCATCTTTTAATTACATAATATGATATTATATTCATTATCTCATGGTGGTCCGTGTTGTGTTTGAATTTTTTTTTTTAAAAAACTTTATATTTTTCTTTCTATTTTTTACATAACAAAATAATAATAACTATGATTTATGTATCATTGGAAGGTTAAATATCCTATGATCAAGTAGGACCAAGGAATAGTTTTGAATGGAAGAATGTTTAAATAAACCTACATTTTTAGATAAATGTAAGACTTATATGAAGTTAAATACTTTATCAAATTTACTATAATTTTAATAGAGATTTAGTTCTATTTTTGAATTCAGATGTACACGTGTTAATCTTTGAATAAATTTATTAAAAAACAGATATGCATGAAAATGGAGAAAAAAAATAAAGAAATTAAAATTTTATTTATACGTGTGTAAACAAATTTACTTAATTATAACATGTAATCTAGCAAAAGAAAAAAAAAAAAAAAAACTATAACATGTGGCCGTTGGTAGAAGAAAATTGAGATTTTTCATCTCTTTCTAGTGATTTATGTCCCCTTTACATGCCAGCTTCTTTTTACTTTTGTCGTGCATGACGGAAGTTGGGAAAAAAATGGTCCTTTCTCTATAGGGTTTCTAGGGAGAGATACTATGAAATTTCGTTTTTCCTTTTACAATAGTAAGTCTCCTTCGACTGCAGCACTGTCGGCTTCCCCTTGCCCCATTCGGGTAGGGGAAAGCTCTTCTCCCCACTCGAAGCGTGGATTTCTCTCTCTATCTCTGGATGACGTTTTGGGTTTTTTTTCTTTAGTTTATATTTTCTTTTGTGTTATTTTTTTCTTGGTCTGGATACTGAAAGAGGGCTTTTTTTTTTGAAGTGCCTTCTTATTGTCTGGGTTTCTAGGTTGGATTTTGTTTACTTATAGGTAGAGACTATAATCAATTACGGCCCTTCAATATATTTTGTGTCCAGCAAACTTAATTCAGACTATAATCAATTAGCCAAAAAAAAAAATAAAAACCTTTAAAATTATTTCATTTTGGATTGGTGATAGACCTAACCATAGATATAAAATTATTTACAAATGGATATCACAATGCAAGGTAATCATGAGAAATTATTTAGAAATGGATATTTTTTAAATAATAAATATATAAATATTCCCTTAATAATAAATTAAGGGAATATAAAATTCTTATCCAAAAAATTTTCACTCTTAACTATAAATTTTATATTCTCTTAATATAAAATAACCACAATTGGGATCAATTTCCCAAAAAATGCAAACTAAAAATTAAATTGAGAAAATTAGACAAATTACTTAAAAAACACTTCACAGTTAATTTGTATTTTAAAATAATAATTAATTCATTCAATTAGAAATATAAAAAATATAAAATAATTGGAAGCAAATGTAAAAAAAAAAATCAATTATATCTATATACGATAAGATTTGAATTATGATACTTCTAACTGATTTTATTTGTATTATTAGACTTGAATTTTGAAATCAACCTCTAAAAGTTTTATATTTATTACTGTTTTTATTTCATAATTTTTATTTATTTTTATTATTTTAAAATTATTATCATTTTCATATTTTACATTATAATAATATATAAATGAATTATTATAAACTCTATTTAATTTTATTACAATTATTATTTTTCTAAATGGATATTTAAAATATCTCTTAATATTTAATAAAATTTAATATATTTAAAATAGATATAATTAAAAATTAATAAAAAATTATCCTCTTAAATACCTTTCTTTTTCTGTATTCTCTTTTAATTTTGTTGTTTTTTCACGTTCTCCATTATTTGATGTGGATGAACAAAACGATGCCGTTTAATTTTTTTTTTTTTATCAAAATCGTGGCTGTTTTTTTATATATAAATCTTTTTCAAAATCATACGTCGTATTAAAAATAATGTGAGAAATTGTTTTTTTTTTTTTGAAAAATGTAAATTTGTATTTAGTTTGAAAGATTCCTCTATTATTGATTTTTTCATAATTAATTTCAAATTTCATATACTAAATTTCTTTTACCTACCACAGAAGATAACAAGAATAAATGCTCTGTCCACGTGATCAATCAAGGAAAACTTTCTATTAGGTCCTTAAATTTTTATAAAATTTATTAATTTATTTATATTTTAAAATTATTTAATTAAATCGTTTATATATTTTATAAAATATATAAATATTTTAATTTATTATTTTTAAAATAAAAATAAACTAATTAATTTATAAAAATTTTAAACTTAATAATAATTTCCCATCAATTAAAAAGTTAAAAAGCAACAATAGCGTAGCTTATCTTCCCATGATTCTAGACCATCTTTTGTGCTTCTGAAGTCCATCGAAGAATATAATAAAGATGAACCCAACAAAAAATTGAGAATAAATCTTAATATTTTTTTATTCAAAAAATCAATCATGCAATTTCTTTTTATTATCACAACTAGTATTCAATCGATTCAGTTTAAAATTAAATCGAATTAAATAAATTAAAAATTAAAATTTTAATATTTATAAAAATCAAACCGAATTGATTTTAATAAAAATCAAATTGAATTAAATTAATTTAATTCGATTCGATTCGATTCGATTTGATTAATTTCAATTTTAATAAATTTTTTATTTTTTACACTTTATTTTTATTTTTAGTATTTTAAAATTTAATTAAAATATTTTAATTTTAATATGATATAATTTTTCAAAATAATATATTATTATTATTAATCGATTCAATTTAATTTTTTTTATTTTTTTATCAAATTAAAATAATTAAAAAATTTAAAATTAAAAATCAAATCAAATCGAAATAAATAAAAAATTAAATTAAAATTTTAAATTAATTTAATTCTATCAATTTTTCAATTTAAATCGAATGCCATTCCCTCTCATCATGACTATTTTTCAATATGATCTGTATTAAATTTCATTTAAATAGTACCGATAAATATTAAATACAGTACCAGAGAGAACTTGTATTTCATTTTAGAAAAAAAAAAAACATTATTGCGAGTTAATTTTCTGAGAATTATTAAAAAATGAAAATATATCTTTATTAAATAAAATATTATATATTTGGGTTGTACACGTGTATACATGTGGAATATGTTTATATTGTATTTTTGAATTTGAGAACTCATAACTCTAAAGATAATTTTAATATTTTTTAAGAAAATGTTATTTTCTTTTTATTGTTTAGATATTAAAGAAGAAAATAAAACAAAAAAGTGACTTTTTAGTAGTAAAATACCCTTTATATATTTATAATTAAAATAAAATAATTATTGAGATAAAATATATTTTCATTTTGATGACCGCTGAATTTTTTCACTCCGATCCAAGGGCAGGCCTAATGAATACAGCTGAAAGCTTCTAAGTCTCACCCAATAGTTAGACCCGACCCGCTCAGCTGAAGGACCGGAATTCACCAAGATTTCTCTATCCGGTCAGCCTAATCTTCCGACCCAATAATCAGGCCTCCACTAGACTTAGCCTTAACCCCATCTTTCAGTCCGGTCCGGAAGAGGGAAAGGGGCCAGCCCGTCCGACTGGTAGGTCCACTCGTCGGCGTACCAGGTAAGAATTAAATGGCCGTTACGCATGTAGCAGAAATTTGATCTTCTTGTACGTTCATATCCGTACAGCAGAGACACGTGGCTTAATGACGGAAATTTCGTTATACGTCACTGGCAGACAAAATGAAAGGAATAAAAGGGGAAACACTATCTCACAAAAAAACTCTTTATAAAACCCTATTTTCTGGATTTCAGAGCATCACATTTATTTTCTACTTAATTTTTCTTTAGAGAAAATGAATAGCAATTTTTATTTATTATTTTCTAAGCTTCTTGATTTTCTCCAATTCAAATAAAATGAAAAAAAGAAAAAAATATTTTTTTTCTCACAAAATTCTCTATCTACCATAATTTTAATCTTATCTAAACATAGTATTAAGATTTCAATAGATTCAGTACAAAATAAACATGTTCAACGAATTAAAAATTTTATAAATAAATTACAAAAAATATAAAATATTTTAATATAGAAAGAGAAATTATAAACTTTTTATATAATTGATGAATAAATTAATAAATTTTTTAAATTATAAAATTAAATAATAAAATATTTAGTAATTAAAATTAATTAAATGATTCATCAGTGAATTTTTTTTAAATGTAAAAAATATTTTAATATATTAAATGGTTAATTAATAAATTTTTAATAATATAAATATTAAATAGTAAATTTTTCCAAACGAGAGCTCAAATATCAAGCTTCCAGAAAATGGGAAAAGAAAGGAACGCATAAAGCGGAAAGTGGCCCACCATACCTGGATTTAAGACAGTCATCTCTCAGCAGCGAATAGGCTTTTCTTTTTTACCAATCTCTCTCTCTGACCGGTAATGTTTTCTTTCCTTCAATCCAAACGCTGCATTTCAATCAGTTTTTTTTCCTTTCATATCTGTTTCTCCACTTCTGTGATCTTCTTTCCGTTTTCTGATTTATTGATTCTTTGCTTTCATGTGATTAACTGTGTATGGTTGCTGGGATGGGAACATTTGAGTCAAATTAACAAGAAAAGGAATTTCTATTTTATTTGCTCGATTGTTAAGACGATTTTCGTTTGTTTCTTGCCATCTGTGTTTGCTCTGTTTTTCTGGGTCTTATTTAATCTGAAATTTTATGACTGGCTTCAGAATTCAGATTAATCTGAAATAATAGTTGAATCATGGGTCGATTTTAGTTGAATCTGGGTCTGTAGTCACACTTGGAAAATGTTTGGAGTCTTTTGCTGTTAGGTGAATTAGCAGAATTCGTGGGTATGTCTTCTTTTAACTTATTTATTTATTTATTCTAAACTTTGTTTAACAGGCCTTGTTCCGTTAGAGAAATTACATATGTTCATGCTTGAGGTTTGATCCACGGAGGTACATCTTTGACAAATTTGTGGTATTCTGTACTGTGCATTGTTATCAATGGGGTGGTTTAGGGCTGGCACTAGTGTGGCAAGGCTTGCCATTAGGAGGACTTTATCTCAAAGTGGATCATATACAACTAGAACACGGCTCATTCCTTCTCAGAGTCGTTATTTCCATACCACTGTCTTTAAGTCCAAGGCACAATCTGCACCTGTCCCTCGTCCAGTGCCCCTCTCCAGGTTAACTGATAGCTTCTTAGATGGAACCAGTAGTGTGTACTTGGAGGAGCTACAACGAGCTTGGGAAGCTGACCCGAATAGTGTGGATGAGTCTTGGGACAATTTCTTTAGGAATTTTGTGGGTCAGGCTGCCACATCCCCAGGAATTTCAGGCCAGACCATTCAGGAGAGTATGCGTTTACTGTTGCTTGTGAGGGCTTATCAAGTTAATGGCCATATGAAAGCCAAGTTGGATCCGTTGGGGTTGGAAGAAAGAGAAATTCCAGATGATTTAGACCCAGCACTT
The DNA here is from genome assembly GCF_001659605.2 of Manihot esculenta. Lineage (NCBI taxonomy): Eukaryota > Viridiplantae > Streptophyta > Magnoliopsida > Malpighiales > Euphorbiaceae > Manihot > Manihot esculenta. The sequence goes on from NC_035170.2 coordinate 3,417,311, forward strand.
TATGGGTTCACAGAAGCTGACCTTGATAGAGAATTCTTTTTAGGAGTGTGGAGAATGTCTGGGTTTTTGTCTGAAAACCGTCCGGTTCAGACTCTTAGGTCTATATTAACCCGTCTCGAGCAGGCTTATTGTGGGAGCATTGGCTTTGAGTATATGCACATTGCAGATCGTGATAAATGTAACTGGTTAAGAGACAAGATTGAAACTCCAACTCCTATGCAGTACAATCGCCAACGTCGTGAAGTTATTCTCGATAGACTTATATGGAGTACACAATTTGAAAACTTCTTGGCCACCAAGTGGGCAACAGCTAAGAGGTTTGGGCTTGAAGGCGGGGAAACTCTTATTCCTGGTATGAAGGAGATGTTTGATAGGTCAGCAGATCTGGGCGTTGAGAGCATAGTTATTGGAATGCCTCATAGAGGAAGATTGAATGTTCTTGGTAATGTTGTTCGAAAGCCGCTTCGTCAAATATTTAGCGAGTTTAGTGGTGGTACAAAGCCTGTAGATGAGGTTGGCCTTTACACTGGAACTGGTGATGTGAAGTATCACTTAGGAACTTCATATGATCGTCCAACCAGAGGTGGGAAGAGAATCCATTTGTCATTGGTTGCAAATCCTAGCCACCTGGAAGCTGTAGACCCTGTTGTTGTTGGAAAGACTAGAGCTAAGCAATTTTACTCCAATGATGAGCAGAGGACCAAAAACATGGGAGTTTTGATTCATGGTGATGGTAGCTTTGCTGGACAAGGTGTGGTCTATGAAACTTTACATCTTAGTGCCCTGCCAAACTACACTACTGGCGGAACTATACACATTGTGGTGAATAACCAAGTTGCTTTCACTACTGATCCGAGGGCCGGGAGATCTTCACAGTATTGCACTGATGTTGCCAAGGCTTTGGATGCCCCTATTTTCCATGTAAATGGAGACGATGTGGAGGCAGTTGTTCATGCCTGTGAGCTTGCAGCTGAGTGGCGCCAGACTTTCCATTCGGATGTTGTGGTTGATTTGGTGTGTTACCGTCGATTTGGACATAATGAGATTGATGAGCCATCATTCACGCAGCCAAAAATGTATCAGGTTAACTCCAATTTTCATGCAAATTAAAACTCCTTTTTGCCTCCATTCCTTTCACCTCCCTTATGCCCTAGTTTACAAGACCTCATTTTTATTATTAGTTTTGTCCACAATCTTATATAACCAAGCTTTGGGTTGTTTTTTATCTTGTTGTCATGGCTGTTTATCCTGATTTTCTGCTAGTAACATGTATTCATTGCTGTCTTTACATGTGTCAAGCTGACTTATCACACTTTATTTGATGGGTGAACAGGTTATTCGAAATCATCCCTCATCTCTTGAGATTTACAGAAAGAGACTTTTAGAATCTGGCCAGGTGGGTGAAGAAGATATTCAAAAGATACAAGAGAAGGTCAATTCGATTCTCAACGAAGAATTCTTGGCTAGCAAAGATTATGTTCCTAAAAGAAGAGATTGGCTTTCATCTCACTGGGCTGGGTTTAAGTCACCTGAACAGCTTTCACGTATCCGAAACACTGGGTATGCCAGCATGGTGACCAGATTTTAATGCTGGCACTACTTGTAACTTAAATATTTTCTTGTTTTGAAATTACTTTGGTATTATGCAGGGTGAAACCTGAGATCTTGAAGAATGTTGGCAAGGCAATCACAACTTTTCCTGATAATTTTAAGCCTCACAGAGGTGTAAAGAAGGTTTATGAACAACGTGCACAAATGATTGAAACTGGGGAAGGAATTGATTGGGCAGTTGCAGAAGCTCTTGCCTTTGCCACTTTGGTTGTAGAAGGTAATCATGTTAGATTGAGTGGCCAGGATGTTGAAAGAGGTACATTTAGTCACCGGCATTCAGTCGTTCATGATCAAGAAACTGGGGAAAAGTATTGTCCTCTGGACCATCTTGTCATTAACCAAGATGAGGAATTGTTTACTGTCAGCAACAGGTGCATTACTATATTTCTATGTTTTCCTTGTATAACTTCTATATCAAAGAAACTTATCGAACATAGCTTGAGCATCCTGGAACTTCAGTTGTTTTTGTATTGGTTTTTCTTTAAGTGACTCTGATGTGTTGGCAAAGGTTATATCAATTATTACTATTTCCTTGAGGTCATTTGTGATTTTAAAATAGGAATATAGAGACGTAGAAATTCTTTTTATTGGAGCTTTATAGTGAATGTCTATAGTAATAAGTTCAAGTTGTTCGTTTCTACAGTTCTCTTTCAGAGTTTGCTGTTCTTGGATTTGAATTGGGTTACTCAATGGAAAATCCAAATTCATTGGTTATCTGGGAAGCTCAATTTGGTGACTTTGCTAATGGGGCTCAAGTGATATTTGATCAGTTCCTGAGTAGTGGGGAATCGAAGTGGTTGCGTCAAACTGGCCTTGTTGTGCTTCTTCCTCATGGATATGATGGTCAGGGTCCTGAACATTCAAGTGCACGGTTGGAACGCTTCCTTCAGGTGATCCCTCGTGAAGGATGTGTACTATGCTGTACATACACATATATACCATCTTGTCCATTTTTTGCATTTCAGTGCTTTGTTTTGTCCATTTAAAGAAAACCCATGAACTGATGATTACTGCTATTTTATGAAACATAGTATCTCTGCATGTCTAGTTGGTCTTGCATTTCCTTGCTTCTTTTTAAGCATTGGTTTGGTCTCCAGGGTTGGACTTTGTTGAAGGTTTTCCAAGGGATGTTAAAATTTCAGTTCAATTTCTTGTAGCCTGACACAAGACAATCCTATAAGAAATATACCTAAATGGTATTTAATGAAAGAACCTAATAGATACATTCTGTTGACTTTAATTCTCGGTTTTTCCACTGATTCTGTTGTTTAGTCACTTCCAGTCTATAGCATGTTGGACTCATGAACTATTCAGATGTACATATTTCTTTTATTCTATGATCCGCATGTATAATGGTCATGAGGATTGCAACACAGTACCACTAATACAGTTATGTATATTGTTGCAGATGAGTGATGACAATCCTTATGTCATTCCAGACATGGACCCAACACTTCGGAAGCAAATCCAGGAATGTAACTGGCAGGTTGTAAATGTTACAACTCCTGCTAATTATTTCCATGTCTTGCGGCGCCAGGTTGGTGTAATTAATTAATTGCTTGATGAAATATTATCCAGCTTGAAGGTGGACATCCTCATTTTCTTAAGTTCTTTGGTTTTGCGTTTCAGCTACACAGGGAGTTCCGTAAGCCCCTCATTGTGATGGCTCCAAAAAACCTACTTCGTCACAAGGACTGCAAATCAAATCTTTCCGAGTTTGATGATGTCCAAGGCCACCCTGGCTTTGATAAACAGGGAACCAGATTTAAGCGTCTCATAAAGGATCAGAATGACCACTCTGACCTTGAAGAGGGTATCAGACGCCTGGTTCTTTGCTCTGGAAAGGTGCATTACGCTCTCAGCTACTGCCTGTTTTTTTCTCACATTTGAATTTGATTCCATACTGGTGATGTAAAAGGCATTTATCTTAAACATTTGAAACTCTTGCATGCAGGTTTACTATGAGCTTGATGAAGAGCGCAAAAAGAATGGTGCTAAGGATATTGCAATTTGTAGGGTGGAGCAGCTGTGTCCATTCCCATATGATCTCATCCAGCGTGAGCTCAAGCGCTATCCAAGTATGTTTTCCAAAATTAGTTTGATAAAAAAGTGATGATGCATACAGACATTTCCTTCCTTTTTCGGGCATTATATTTTCTGCAATAAAATGAAATCTTGATTAGTATGCTGCTATTCAAATTTTCCAGTCTATTAAACATGATGGCTTGTTTGCTTCGACTTGAGTTTGGTTATTGGTTAACATGGTGACTCAGGGCTGTTTGGGAATTGTCATTGGGTGGTTTATATGGAGTGATGATGATACTTGAAATTTTTCTTGCCATTTACCGCTCTCTCCGTTGATTTTACATATGCCTTTGACCCTTATTTTCCTTGTTGCTTTTAGATGCCGAGATTGTTTGGTGCCAGGAAGAGCCAATGAACATGGGTGCATACAATTACATTTTGCTCCGCCTTTGCACTGCTATGAAAGCACTGGGAAGAGGATCTCTGGAGGACATCAAGTATGTTGGACGTGCCCCCTCTGCTGCAACAGCCACCGGATTCTACCAGGTGCATGTGAAGGAGCAGACCGAACTCATCCAAAAAGCCATGCAACCTGAGCCAATAAAGTATCCCTCCTGAACCTTTTCAATCTGTTAAATACTTATCTTAAAGAACAATGTGGCACATCCATTGATAAATCTCCCTTTGTGGAGGCTGGATATTGTTCATGTCCTGTTCACGAAGCTTCTTTTTTTGGGCCAAGGCATAATATCGGTACTCTTTTACAAGTTTATGACACTTCAAGGTATAATGCCGTGCAATAATCAAGTGTTGTCATTGTTGTCAAAATAGGGATTATGTGTAGAAGAGATGGTGAGCTATTTGCATTATGGATGTATACATTCCATCATATTTCTGATTCATTTTGCTGGTAGCATTTCTTTAAAACGCTTCGCTTGCAGCAAGCAAAGATATGGCAATTTAAAGCTTTTCTGGGGATTTTTTCTTTCTTTCGCTTCCTGTATCCCCTTCTCTTTTGAATGGAATAATGAATATCCCTGTGTCATATTTTCCAAGTTTAGTTTGATGATGTTATGTATTTGTTGACCATTTGAAGAACAAGATACCTGAAGAGAAAAACACCAGACACGTATTTTTATGAGGATTGTAAATGATGTTTATATTCTTGAAGCAGCAGGCGATTGTTGATATAACAGTATTTTTTGGAGTAAATTGTGGTTGATGATGCCACTTCCCAGAAAAGAGCCTGGGAAAAAATAAAAAAGCTGGTTTGTATATGAGAAGCCTGGTATCATTTGGTCTTGAATGGTTTCTCAGTCTCACTTTCTGATGATTTTCCCATTTGGTCTTGCTTTGACTAAGGGGCTTTTTGTAAAATTAGGGGTGGGAGAAAATTTATTTATGAATTTGGGGTTGGACTGCCAGGTGGCAGCGGAAAAGAGAGTCGCCTATTTAATAGGAGCCCGCCATTTAGAATGGCACTAATTATTTTTTTTTGTTTTTTAAGAATGGCGGCAACCATTTTTTTTTTTAAAAATAGCCTGGCGCCATGCCATTATTATTTTTTATTTTTTATTTATTTTTTTATAATATTATTATATAATTTAAAAATTACTAATATTATTTAACAATATTACTATATTAATTTATTAAAATAATAAAAAATTTTATCATTAAATAAATATATATAACATTATTAAATTATTTTTATATATTTAATTATAACCGAATTATTTTTATATATGCAGTATAATATTAATTTTATAATTATGAAATTATATATTACAGTAATTTTTTATTTAAAAATTAATAATAAAATTTATTAAATATTAATATATTAAAATTATAAAAAATTATTTATTATTATAAAAATATCTAATATTATTTAATTACAACGGAAGGTGCTTAAATCGCTAGTACGGAAGTATCAGGACCCCTCTTCACATTAGGCGGCCATTTAATTCCTCCAACACGCATGCGGGCAGAGCTGCGAATTGACTGGACTTGCTGTCATTCTTTAAGTCATATCACCGGGCTGGACTCCTTGTGCTGGACTCAGATTCGCGGGCAGTCTGATTTGCCCCGTGTCTGTCTGGGTCAGGACCGAAGAAGCTGGACCGGCTAAATAAAGTAGGTTTCTGAAACTTTAGGCCTATTTCACTTTTCCGAGTTTAGTTTCTCCTAGAGTGAGAAAAGTACGGAGGTTATCAAATTATATAATAATATATTTCATAACTCTCTAAAGTATGAGGGTATTAATATTATTCTGTGATTATATACACCGTATAATAGCAGTCCAATAAAAATAAATTTAATTTTTATAATTTTAAATATTTATTCATATATTAATTAATTAATATAATTATAATATTTTAATAAATAAAAAATAATAAAAAAAATGGTCTGGAGTGGGGCGCCAAACTATTCTTAAAAGATAAAAAAATGGCGACAGGCTATTCTTAAAAAAAAGCTGACGCCATTCTAAATGTCAAATAGCCGCTAAACTCTCTTTTTGGCTGCCATCTAACAGTTCAATCTCAAATTAATAAATAATTTTTCTTCGACCCTAAATCCACAAATAATTCTTCTCTGACCCCTAATTTTGCAAAAAGCCCTTAAACTCCTTAACTAAGTTTACATGGATTTCTAATAAAAAATGAGTGTGGGACCTATGTAAAATCCTATCCATGGATTCATAGTCTCGTTTTTTCCTAGAAAAAAAGGTCCAATTTAGAGCTTCTTGAGTACGCTTATCCGTTATTATTATTAAGTGATTTTTATAAACACTTTCATCATTGTAAGAATTACTTTTATTAAAAAACTAATTAAACTTTATGTATAATTTATTTTAATTTTTTTAAATGAACATATTTTTTTCCAATCAATCACATTATAAAAAATATAAAATTTTAATGAAAAAAAATTATAATAATTCATAATATGATATTTTTAAAATTTTTTAAAAATTAAAATCTATGGTATTCGTATTTTTATTTTTTAAATTTACAAAAAATATATAATTTTGTAGTGTAATTATTTTTTTATAAAAAAAAATTAAATACAATGACTATTTTAAGAAATATAAAAAAATTAACATTTTGAAATATAAAAGATAATAACATACGGTTCAAAAAATAATAATAATAACATACTCTTTTAATAATAAAAAAATATTATTTTTAATTAACAATGGTGTTATTAATTTTATAAAATATTTATTATTTAATTTCTAAATATTATAATTATTAATAAATTAATTCTTACATTTTCAAAAACACATTAAAATGTTTTTACTGTTTTGCAGGGAATATAAAAATAAAATACATTTATAAAATATATATATTTATATATTTAGAAAATACAATTCCGTTAATTTATTATATTTCTATAAAATAATCCGAAAATAAATATCACTCAAAATAATATTAAAATAATATAACCCTACTATATGAATAAAAAATATTAAAACAGATAATAGTGAAATAAAATATTATTATTTAACATTTTATATTTAAATTCTATAATTTTAATTAAAATTTATAAATTTTTTTAAAAAAATTAAAATCTAAAAATTTTATAAAAAATCTTAAGAGATCGTGAAAATTTTAATTAATTTACTATTTTTTATATCAAATTTACTATTTAAATCAAATTCGTATAAATTTGTAATATAAAATTTTAATAATTATATATAAAATTACATACATTGAATTCATATACGGCTCCGATCTAAATGAGAATTATCTGATAAAATAACCTCTGCTGCCCTGGATTGGAAATCCCATGTCCACTAGTGCAGTAAAATTTGCCACAATTTCTGATATGGATCTGCAATCTACGCAACGGCATAAGCCTCTCATTGAAATGCAAATACCAATATTTGCTAAAAATCTGTTGTGACACTTGGCACCAAACAATCACTCTTTAGCATTCTCCATTTTCATATTTTTAGCTTTCCATTCTCTTCCTCCTCCCAGTTAGTTGCACGCAAACTCCGCATCTCGGTGATCACTATCGCTCTTCTAATCTTTTTCTCCTACTGCCAATGTATGCAATTCTGTTGTTTGTATAAATGTATATATGAATATCTATATGGGGATGATATTTTCTATATTATGTATCCTTACATGAGTTCTATTCAACAACAACTTTGATTCTTTGTGGCAGTTTTATATGTTCCTTCTGCTAAATCTAGTCAAGTTTTGATAGTGAATAAGTTCCTCTTTCTAATGAAGTTATATCAGTAATATGCTTCTTGGGTTTCTGTGCAAATATAAAACTTTTCTTGAATCAGACTGAATACTGGTCTTTATATTCTTGGGTTTCTTTCCTTTTTCCTCAGATTTGTCCCCATCACATCTAATTTTCATTTTCCTTATTGGTTTTTTCTACTAGTCAATGTGAGTGCCATTGCAAACGTTTTGCATATGATTTGCGCATTTCATTTCTATGTTTCTTCCATATCAAGTTTAATTCTGTTCATCCACTTCCTCGCCTTTTCATTTCGATCAAATCATAAATCAATGTAAGGTCTATAGAGGACTGTCTAATATTTGCCGCTGATGCTGTCATGCAGGATTTGATTCCCATAGATAAGAAACATATGCTTATATGATCTAGTGAGGCTTGAGCTTGGAAGGTGCAATACTTTGATACTTGAGATTGATAGGCTATGGCATGGTTTAGAGCTGGTTATAATGTGGCAAGAATCGCCATCAAGAGAACTCTCTGTCACAGTGGATCATATATGACAAGAGTACAGGGCGTTCCCTCACAGTATAGGAGTTTTCATCGTACAATCTTTCAGTCAAAGGCACAAGCTACTGCTACCCCCAATTCTGTGCCTCTTTCTAAGCTACCTGATAACTTTCTAGATGCCACAAGCAGTGTGTACATAGAAGAGCTTCAGAAAGCCTGGGAATCTGATCCCAATAATGTAGACGAGTCCTGGGACAATTTCTTCAGGAATTTTGCTGGTCAGTCGGTCACATCTGCAGGGATTTCAGGACAAACAATACAAGAAAGTATGCGGTTATTTTTGCTGGTTATAGCTTACCAGGTTAATGGCCATATGAAAGCAAGATTAGACCCATTGGATTTGGAAGAAAGAGAAATTCCTGATGATTTGGATCCTGCGTTCCATGGCTTTACAGAAGCTGATCTTGATAAGGAATTCTTCCTAGGAGTGTGGAAAATGTCTGGGTTTTTATCAGACAATCGGCCGGTAATGACACTTCGATCCATATTAACAAGACTTGAGCAAGCGTACTCTGGACATGTAGGATATGAGTATATGCATATCGATGATAGTGCTAAATGTAACTGGCTAAGAGACAAGATCGAAACCCCGACAGCGATGACATACAGTAAGGAAAGGCGCGTGGTTTTTCTTGATAGATTAACATGGAGTACATACTTTGAGAATTTCTTGGCTACTAAGATGAAAGCAGCAAAGAGGTTTGGGCTTGAAGGTGGCGAATCACTGATCCCGGGAATGAAGGAGATGTTTGATAGAGCTTCTGACCTTGGCGTTGAGAACATAGTTGTTGGAATGCCTCATAGAGGAAGATTGAATGTGTTGGGTAACGTTTTCCGGAAACCACTTGCACAGATATTTAGTGAGTTTGACAAGAATGCAAAATCTCTCGACGAGGATGGGCTTTATGCAGGTACTGGTGATGTCAAATATCATTTGGGAACTTCTTATGATAGACCAACTAGATCTGGAAATAGAATTCATTTGTCTCTGGTTGCAAACCCCAGCCATTTGGAAGCTGTAGACCCAGTTGTTCTTGGTAAAACTAGAGCAAAGCAATATTATAGTAATGATGTGGACCGGATTAAGAATATGGCCGTTTTGATCCATGGGGATGGTAGCTTTTCAGGGCAAGGTGTAGTTTATGAAACACTACATCTTAGTGCACTTCCTAGCTACACTACGGGTGGGACTATACACATTGTAGTGAACAACCAAGTAGCCTTCACTACCGATCCAAGGTCAGGGAGATCTTCACAGTATTGTACTGATGCTGCTAAGGCCTTGAATGCCCCAATCTTCCATGTAAATGGAGATGACATGGAAGCAGTTGCTCATGTCTGTGAGCTTGCAGCAGAGTGGCGCCAGACTTTCCATTCTGATGTTATAGTTGATATAGTATGCTATCGTCGATTTGGACATAATGAAGTCGATGAGCCATTTTTCACACAGCCAAAGATGTACAAGGTTAGCCTATTGTCTAAGGGTGATTTTTTTCTTTAGATTTGAGGCATATCTCAAATCTCAAATGCCCCTCTCTCACTTAACTCTTCTTGATGTGAACTTTATTTCTATGTTTCTGAATTGGAGTTTTGCGGTAACAGGTCATTCAGAAGCATCCCTCTTCTCTTGAAATATATCAAAATAAATTGTTGGAATCTGGGGAGGTCACACAAGGAGACATTGATAGAATACACAAAAAGGTCAATAGAATACTTAATGAAGAATATTTGAACAGTAAAGATTATTTTCCTAAAAGAAGAGATTGGCTTGCATCTCATTGGTCCGGCTTCAAGTCTCCTGAACAGCTTTCCCGTATCCGAAACACTGGGTATGCCAGTGTCTCACTCATCTTTTATAGTCATTCGTGCATCTCTAAATCGTTTGAGTTATGACATGAAATTTCTGGCGTAACACAGGGTAAACCCAGAAGTGTTGAAGAAGGTCGGTAGAGCAATCACAGTATTGCCAGATGATTTCAAGCCTCACAAACAAGTGAAAAAAATATATGATGACAGGGCACAGATGATTGAAACTGGGGAAGGCATTGACTGGGCACTTGCTGAAGCACTAGCTTTTGCAACATTGCTATCGGAAGGTAACCATGTAAGACTCAGTGGCCAAGATGTTGAAAGAGGTACGTTCAGTCATCGCCATGCTATGGTTCACGATCAGGAGTCAGGGAAAAAATATTGCACTCTGGATCATGTTGTGATGGACCAGGATGAGGAAATGTTTACTGTGAGCAATAGGTAGTATTTGGTAACTTCTTTTGTGCACTTGCTTGTGTTTTACCATTATTTGTTATGCTAAATAATGCATTTTAGCTGATGCATTTTTGAATCCTTTTTGGTGAATATTACATTCTAACTGATAGAAACATGCCAAAAACTTCTTGACACTTACCTGTGAGGTTTTATATGCTGCCACTGTAATTCTGCAGCTATATATTAGAATTGATTGCAAGTTTGGCTATGAAAGCCTTAATCTATACTCGACACTCAAGCCAACCAATTATCAATTCCGATCAATACATACGCATTGAAAATATATAATTGCTGATATTTAAGAAAAATTTTGTATCCTGGTCTAATACTACAAGTTCTAGTGGCTGAAACAGCAGAGTTGCTATTGTAATTTGTCCTGCAGCGTTCTCTTAAGTAATCAAAATGCTCATGCCTCTTATGATTTGACTCCTATAAAGGTGTATTCTACACTTTCTGGATATTCAGGAAGAATATATGAATTATGAGCTCAGATGAAATCTATAGAAGAATGCAGTAGGGAATTATATTTCAGTTGTAAACAGCAACCATTACTTTTGAATGTTCTCATGTGCGAGCAGTCTATGTTCTTGTATGCAGCTCTCTTTCAGAATTTGGTGTGCTTGGGTTTGAATTGGGTTACTCAATGGAAAATCCAAATGCTTTGGTTATGTGGGAAGCTCAATTTGGTGATTTTTCTAATGGAGCTCAAGTGATGTTCGATCAGTTTCTGAGTGGTGGGGAGTCAAAGTGGCTACGCCAAAGTGGACTAGTTCTGTTGCTTCCTCATGGTTATGATGGCCAGGGTCCTGAACATTCAAGCGCACGATTGGAGCGTTTCCTTCAGGTACTACAGTAACAAGGTCCTCAGCATTTAAAAACCAAACCGAACATGGGTTTATCTAGAATATATACTGAATCATGAATAAGCAACCAGCATTTCATTTGGTTTTACTACGGTTGAATTGGTGGTTCTATATCTAATGACAGATGAGTGATAGTGATCCCTTTGTTGTGCCTGAGATGGATTCATCGCTCAGAAAGCAAATCCAGGAATGCAATTGGCAGGTTGTGAATGTTACTACTCCTGCTAATTACTTCCACGTGTTGCGTCGTCAGGTTAGAAGACAATGACTCAGGTTGTGTTTCCTTGCAAAACTTCAGACAATATTCCAGATTTCTTCTGATACTTGTCTCTTATTTACCCCAGATACACAGGGAGTTCCGGAAGCCTCTAGTAGTGATGTCTCCGAAGAACCTGCTTCGCCACAAGTCCTGCAAGTCAAATCTGTCCGAATTTGATGATGTCCAAGGCCACCCTGGTTTTGACAAACAGGGAACCAGATTCAAGCGACTTATAAAGGATCAGAATGATCACTCTGATCTTGAGGAGGGAATCAGGAGACTGATTCTTTGCTCTGGAAAGGTAGTATTTGTTAAACTATGGTTCACTTGTCTGGGTCTGCATTTTCTAACTGATAATGCAAAGAAAATGGTCATTTGATGTTATATATGTATCTGTGCTGCGCTGCAGGTTTATTATGAGCTTGATGAAGAACGTAGCAGGATCAACGAGAAAAATGTTGCAATTTGTAGAGTGGAACAGCTCTGTCCCTTCCCATATGACCTCTTCCAGCGTGAACTCAATCGTTATCCAAGTATGTTTCCACTGTTTCATCTCCATGAGATATCTCATATTGAAAATACATAAAAATAAAAATTTCTAATTGTAGTATCGAGGTTTCTTAAAGTAAAGTAAGAAAATGAAAAATAGATTGAACAAGTGTTCGTTTTCGGAGATTTTGAAAGCTTCAAATACTTTTCATTTTTAAAAAACTTTACTCTCAAGGAAACTTAATATTTTAACAATAGCTAATTGAACAAAAAAATCCAATGTTTACATTATTTTATTAATCTAAACATTTAAATTTTGAATAAATTAATCTAATATTTATATTTAAATATAATTTTAATTAATTTTTTAAAAAAATCAAAATGTGGGAGTTCAAAAATTATCTTACATGTAATATTTTATTATTTTTTAAATATAAATTAATTCTACGTTTGAAAATATTATTAAATTAATTGATATATTTAATTTTAAAAACAACATAATCTAACTATTAAACATGCTGCATCAGTCTACAACTTTAACAGTAGATGAATTTTATTTTGTATTAATAATTATAAAAATTTTATAATAAATATATTATTTTTAATTATTTTGTATATGCTATTATTTTGAATTAAATAACATATTTATTATAAAATAAATAAAATTCATTATTGTTAAAGGTATCAACTATATATTTAATAATTAAATTTTTTATTTTTTATTTTAATTTTAAAAATTAATTAAAATTTTAATGGTTCACATTAAAATACTAAATGACTTGAACGTTGGATTTTTTTAAATCAAATTAACCTTTTATAATTTCATACTTTATAAAGAAAACTTGATACCAAATACGGTAACGTGTCAGGAAGGTATTTCGAGCTGATAAATGAGTTGATTTTGATAAATTCAACTTATTTTGAATATTTTTTTCAAAGTCATAATTGTAGATTATTTTTGGATCAAAATAGTTAAAATTTTGTCACTAAATTTTGGATTATTTCAAGCAGAATCCAAGTTTAAATGTTAACTAGGTAAATTTTAGAGTAAGATTTATGTGGATCCTATTATAATCAATGATCAAAATCTACATATGTACATATAACAGTTGCATTGAAAATTTAATATTTTTTTTTATAGAGGTAATGTGCAACTGAGGCCATGGTTGATTGTTACAGATGCAGAGATAGTTTGGTGCCAAGAAGAGGCAATGAATATGGGGGCCTACAATTACATTAAACCTCGTCTTTACACAGCCATGAGAGCCATGGGGAGAGGATCTTTTGAGGACATCAAATACGTTGGCCGACCTCCATCTGCTTCCACAGCTACTGGCTTTTATGTTGTTCACAAAAACGAACAGCTTGACCTGGTTCAGCTAGCTATGCAGCCTGACCCTATCAAATGTCCCTACTAATTTTTCCATTCAACATCAACCTCAAGATATTAAAAAAAAAAAAATTGTTCCATTCATGATCTTATTATGTTATCTTGAAATATTGTCTGCCAAGTTTGCTTCTCATTTATGAATTTTTATTGGAGTTTTAAATACTTGCACGCCAAAAGTTTTGGTTTTTGCTTATTGGGTCTGATTCGTGTTAGTTTTGTTTGGAAATAAGGCGTATTAAAGTTGATGTTCTGAAATTTAGAAAATAGAATTTACAGTGATTATTTGAATTTGGTTGAATAAAAGACGTTTATCAACTTTTATCTCTTTTTATTTTGTTTACCAGTGATGTCTAAACGTCTCTCTGTTACAGTGTTACCTGTCTTTGTTATTCAGATCTATACGTACAATGTGTCAGAATCTCTCTCCACGCTAGAAAGTCATTTAATTCCTCTAGCGCGCATGCGAGCAGAACTATAAGGTAACTCGAATTGCTCCCCAACCTCTTGTCACGTTACTAGACTAACTTTCCTTCAGATAGGTCCGCGCGTGTGGCCTGTCCGGCCTGCTTTTTGTCACCGCACTGGAACACGCCTCGTGGGGTTAATTTGCTTTGAGAAATCGTTTTTAAGGTCTGATCTTGTTTTTAAATATAGTAAGGTTCACGGTGATCAAAAGTAATGACAAAAAACGAAAGAGGAGGTGAGATGGAGATAAAAAAAGATTATTTTCTTTAACTAGACTTTTTTATTTTATATGATCCACATGTGCACGCTGCTTATAATTGATGTACGATTTGAAGGACCTACCTACTTTCACATGTGACAGCTCCATAGATCATATTACCCTTATCAAAAAACAAAATTTTAAGAAATTTATCACTGAATTTATATATAATATTTTTTTCAATAATTAGCATATGGAAATTTTGGTATAATTTTCATCATTCCCATTTAGTAATCGAGTATTTTTTTTTAATGTATATTAACATGTAAGATAGTACTGTGATATAAACTTAATAAAGAAAATTTAAATCAATAATCCTTAACTCCTCATTATTGTAGTTATTTACCGGATTGAAAAATTTTAAGTTGAAACACAGTTAAGGTCAATTGTATTAAAAAATAAAAAATAATTAAAATAAAAAGGTAAATTTATTAAATTAGTTTATCGAGAAGTTAAAAAGCAACTGTTAAAAATTTTTTTGTAAACTGAATTTAAAGTATAAATAATCTGAATTTTACTCTATTTTTATATTATAAATTTACATAAATCGAGTCTAAATAAAAATTTTAAATGTATTACAGCTGAATTATATAAATAATTAATCGGATATGATTAATGTAGCTTTCGATTATTGAGCTTTCAATCATATACGTACAAGAAATACATCACATTTATTGTATTCACAATATACTAAACGTTTTCTATTATTGCCCCACGGTATTGCTACTTCTTATAATCAATAAATTCTTCATTAAATTTAATAAAACTAGCCTTTTCTACTAAGATAACTTGAAATTTCACGTCAGTTTATAATGAGATAATATATTTTTTAAAAATATTTTAGACACTCCTCCTTTAAAAAATTAAATTAAACCTACTTTGAATTTAATACATTTTAAAAAAATTGAATGTAAATAAAAAAATCTGATAGTCTATCAGACTTCTTTTGAAATAAATCATATTCCAAAAATGAAAGGAATTCAAGTTTCTAGTAATCACAATGTTTGTTATTTAGTTTTTTTTTTTTTAAATAAAATCTCTATTTAATTGAAAAATTAATTATATTGAATTATTATAAATTTTTAGACTCGGGTTAAAATTAATTATATACATATATATGTACATAAACGTTTGCACTTTACTTTCGTTGTTATTCTAAATAATTCATTAAGAAAACAGTTAAATTAATTTGAAAGTATTTCATTAATCATGATCTAATTTATAAATTTAAATTTATACTATAAAAGAAAATAAATAAATAAAATATAATTATTATTTAATCAACCATTATTTTTATAATTATGAAAATTTTAAAATAAATAAATGAAAATACTCGAATTTAAAATTATATCATTTGTGACATTCTTTTATCATAAAAAAACATAATAAAATCATAATTAACTAAAAACATACTATTTAAATTTATATATATTGAATTATAGTTTAATTAATGAAAATTTAATAGAAATACTATATTAACAGAATAAACTCTCAATAGTTAATTTTTTTTATTAAGATTTTATTTATTTATAGAAAATAATTTATATTTAAAAAATATTTTTAATAAAATAATGTATTTTTTATTATTTAATTTTAATTTTAAAAAGTAAAATATATTAATAATTTTATATGTGTATGTTTTAATAAGATCTTTACAGTATGAAAAATATTTTTTTTTAATTTTTTTTAAAATGATTTAATTTTTTATTAAAAAAATATTTTTGTACTCTAAATGTTAAAAAATGTAAAATATACTAAAAATAAATAGAGGGTAAAAAGCAAGAATTAAGTTGTGGTTTTTCTCTAATTATCCATTAACTAATGCTGCATAACATAGATTTTTTTTTTATACAAAATAAATTAATTGTTTAGAGGGCTAAAGCACTCTTTAGAGAAGCAGAAGAAAGAAAATATCCTAATTGGTTGCTCATTTTACACTCTAACTATGTGCAAGGACACAGATTTTGAGTACTACTAACAACTAAAAAGTTATTAGACATTTATAAATATTCTTTACGGTGACACAGTATTTAATTCAAATCGAAAATTTTGACTAAATCGTATTAATTTGATTATTCAGTTTGTTTGGTTCGATTTTTATTTTTAAAAATTTTAATCATTTCAATTCAGTTTAATTTTGATTAGAAAAATTAATAAAATTAAATTGAATCGATTCCCGAATAATACTTTATTATTTTATAATTTTTATCCACTTTATTTTTTTTACGTATATTAAAAAAATAATATTTTTTATTAATATTTCTATTATATTCATCTTAAAAATATTAAATTTTATTAAATATTAAAAAAATTTAAAAAATTTTTAAAAAATAAAATTAAATTAAATAAAACTATAACAGTAATATATATATTATTATAGTGTAAAACAAAGTGAATAATAATTTTGAGATAATTAAAAAAATAGATAAAAATTATGAAATGAAAAAAGCAATATATTATTTTTAATAATATAAAGAGATTAGATATATTTAAGATAGAAATACTTAAATTAAATTTTAAATCACTAAAAGTATGGGATAAAAATAAAAAAAAATTTAATCGATTTAACTGAATCAAATCAAATTAAATCAAATCGATTTGATTTAAATTAATTTTTACTTAAAATCTATTCGATTTAATTTTTATCAATACTAAAATTTTAATTTTAATTTTTTCGATTCAGTTTGATTTTAAATTGAATTGATTAAATATTTATCCTATTAATTAGTAATTTTGAATTTAAATTTTAGAGTATAAAATATTTTTAAATTTGAGAGAAAGTATTTTTTTATAATAAATTTATTTAATATAAAATCAAACTAATAGGAAACTCACTCAAAATGCTAAATTGATTCAGAAAAAAAAAAGAAATAAAGAAAGAAAAAGCCACTGGACGTGGAAAAAAGAAAATTGAAGCACATCATGAAAGTACCAGAGTATGAGAAGGATTGCAATTTTGCTAGTGAGATTAATTAATTAATTAATAGGGTCATTATCACCATGAGAAAGAAATGAAAGGTAAATGGGCTAAAAGTTGCTTTGATTTCGAGCCACTAATTAATTAATTAATTAATTAATTAATGAATTAATGAATTAATGAGAGAGCCCTTAAAAGATATTGACTTGAACTCCATTCTAAAAAATTAATGGGTTTTTGATAGGAAAATGTCAGAACGCACTACATCTATTTTAATTTATTCACAAATTATTAAGGAATTGACTGCTAACTGTGGACTCATCCCTATCTCATACACAAACAAAACCTTATTAACTAATGTCTTCATAATCTCTCCATAAAATTAGTCAAAAAATATTTAAAATATTTATTATTTAATTTCTATATTATATAAAATTCAGTTAATTTATTAATTTTGAAAAATATATTATAAAATTTAAGAAATTTTAAAAAATTTATTAATTAATCATTTCATTAATTTTAATTATTAAATATTTTAATATTTATTTTTTATTATTTAAAAAACTCATTTTAATATATAAAATAATTTAATTATTTATATACATTCATATAAAATGAATGATAAATAACTATTTAGACTTTCATTAAAAAATTTATTTAAATTTTATTAAGAATTTTAATCAAAATCGTTTGGTTAAGATAAAATAAAAGAAAATATAGATTAGAAAATAAAAAATTTTATTAAAATTTCTTAAAAATTGAAAAGTGAGTTTTTAATATATAAAGTGACTATTTATAATAGAAAATATAATTTTAATATGTAAAATTATAAAAATATATAAAATATTAAAAAATAAATAAATAAAATATAAAATTAACTCATGATGAAATTTTTATATTAAATTTTATGGTAGGTTTATGGCTCTCGCCATATTTTTAAAAATTGTGCGTATATTTTTATTTTTATTTTTAAGTCTGCCATAAAATTTAAAATTAATTGTTTCATGTAAATTAATTAATATTAATATTTTCATACTCTCTTTAAATTTAATAATTTAATTCAATTTTTTTGAATTATTTTTATTTTTATTTTTTTCACTCAGAATTGCAGTTGTTGAAGCTAGGGACTAGGGTATTGGCATTTTGTTAATTTTTAAGGTTAAACGATAAGTGAAAGTCATGGTGATGTTCTAAGTGCTAATTAAACCAAATACGTAAACCAGAAGAATTTCCATATATATATATTTATAATTTCTTTTATTTTGTGACATTTTGTTTGTAGCAATTAAGATTATAGTATGAAATAGCAATACACCTTTTTTTTCTGACTTACCAATAATACTTATTTGACATTTCAGTTTAAGGGTTAAAATTGCTTATAAAAATAAGTACTATTGTAAAAAATAATTATAAAAATTTATTTTATTATTTTTATGATTATTAAATTAAATTTAAATGATTTTATAATATTTTATAATTAAATTATATAATATAAAATAATTTTAACAGCTTAATAAACACATGCTTAATATATACATTATACTATAATATATATTTATGTTAGGTTTTATGCTAGAATATTATTTTCAGATATTTTTACAAGTGCTAGAATATATTTTTCCCCGATATCTAAGATTATTATTCTTTCTTAGTGCTCTACAATGATGTTAATTCAAATTAATTAGAAAATTTTTCGCTTTAAAAAAAGTATATTTAAATTTGTTCGTTATAGATTTAAAATATTTTAATAATTTAATATTTTTATATAAAATTTTTAATATATATTTTTTATATTAAAATTAAATAATAAAAAATAAATTATTTTATTGAATTGAAGTTATTTTTGGCAAATAAATGGAATATAAACGAGGTAAATAAGTTTTGGAGAGAAGATAAAGGACAAAATCCGTATTCAGCTAGTTTATGTGCGTTAAGCTAAATCTATCTAAGAATTTCTAAATCAGATACCAATATCTTTTACATAGCACTCTTCCTTTCCAAATGGCGAAAGCATTTCACAAGGCATAAAGCTAAGAAACAAAAAGAATTAAATACCAATGCATCAAAGTCCCATCTCATATACCACCCAATACTGAAATCATTTTTAAGATCGAAATTTCTAAGTTCAAATCCAAAATGAAATCAATTATATCTAAGATGAAAAAAAGAATTCTATCTTATTTAATACCTAATATTGAATTCGTTTTAAAATCGAGATTTCAAATTCTAACTCAAGTTAGAGCCGATTATATATACCAAAAAAGATAAAAAGAAGCCGTTTTCAAGACAATTTCGAACTCGAATTCAAATTAGACGAATTTTACTAAAAAAGGAAAAACTAAAAGGGCCCATTCCATAACTTCCTATATCCTTTAAAACTGTATATAAGGTTACGTTTACGAAATGCCAACTCAAACACTAATAAGCCACCACTAACTTCCGTGGACAACATTTTTGCTTGGTGCATGCAATCAGCCTATACGATGATTAGTCAGCAAGGTGTTTGATATTTTTATTAAATGAAAAGTGTAGTGTGCTTCTGCTGGTTTTCTAATCCTCTTCTCCCCATTTTTGTTTAGCTAGTGGAGTCCCTAGACTCCAAACCAAGACGTGTTGCTATTGTATATTTCTTTAAAAAATGAACTACCTTCATCTCCAGATATCTATATATATTTAGTTGGCAAGCTCTCCATTTACAGAATAAGAGAGATTGAGAAAGTTTGAGTAGTATAATAGAGCTTATGGAGTCCTGGGCTAAGTTTTGTCAGAAAGCAAAGCCATTTTTGGCTGTGATTTTTCTGCAGTTTGGGTATGCAGGCATGTCTATAATTTCAAAATTTGCTCTAAATAAAGGGATGAGCCCACATGTATTGGTGGTCTACAGGCATCTTGTTGCCACCATTGTTATTGCTCCATTTGCCATTGTTTTTGATAGGTCTCTCTCTCTCTTTCTCTCTCGCTTTCTCTCAAGTGGGTTACATGCAATATTCTTAATAATCACATTAGTTTTTGTTTGACAGGAAGGTGAGGCCAAAGATGAACATCTCCATCTTTGCTAAGATACTGTTGCTAGGCTTGTTGGAGTGAGATTTTTGACATATTACAAGATAAAATTTTTATAATGTGGTTCAAATATGGATTTTTATTTTTCATGTTGTGTTTTTGGTAGGCCAACTATTGATCAGAACTTGTATTATACTGGCATGAAGTACACCACAGCAACTTTTGCTTCTACTATGTGCAACATACTTCCTGCTTTTGCTTTTCTTATGGCTTGGGCCTTGAGGTAATTTTTTATCACTAAAAAACAAAGATACTGAAAAATTACTATTTAGTTCATATAATATAAAAAAAATTACTAATTAGTCTCTCAATTTTAAAAAATATATTAAAATATCATTGAAATTTTAAAATATCTACTAATTAGTTCATTATGATTGAGCCTTGAGGTAATTTTCAATTTTCTATCACCCAAAATACATACTTAAAAAATTTACTATTTGGTTCTTGTAGTACAGAAAAATTCATTAATTAGTCTCGACTTTGAAAAATATATTAAAATATCTTTGAGATTTTAAAGGTCTACTAATTAATTAATTCGTTGCTTTTAACAGTTAAATGTTACAAAAAAGTCTAAAATACCCTCGATTCAAAGATATTAATTAGTAGATATTTTTACAAAACTAATAAACTAATTAATAAATTTTTTCATGTCACAAAGATTAAATAATAAAACACTTAACTGCTAAAACTAATAAAATGACTAATTAGTAAATTTTTAAGAGTTCAAAAATATTTTAATATATTTTTTAAAATTAATAGACTAATTAATAAGTTCTCATATATTACAAGGATTAAATAGTAAATTTCTCTACATATTTTTAGATTGTGAATTTGATGTTTATCATGGGTTTTTGGCAGGCTTGAGAAGGTTAACTTGAGGAAATTGCACAGCCAAGCAAAGATATTGGGGACTCTAGTGACAGTGGGAGGAGCAATGTTAATGACTTTAATTAAAGGACCAAAGCTGGATTTTCCATGGACAAAAGGCTATGATGTTCATGGATCCACCAGTGCACTAACATCAAATGATACCATTAAGGGTGCTTTTATGATTGGAGTAGGCTGCTTATGTTGGTCTGGTTTCATCATCCTTCAGGTAATTAATTAATATGAAAAAATTTACTATTTAGTCCTTATAATTTAATGAAACTAATTATTTGGTTTCTCTATTTTCAAAAATATATTAGTTAATCCCTATATTTTCAAATAGTTAACTATTTGATCCTCTGTTTATATTTATTCTATTAATAATATGTCAAAATGGCAAAAATATACCCTTATTTTAAGTTAGTCCTCATAATTTTAAAAAATTTCAAAATTACAACCATTTAGTATCTATAATTTCAAAACAATTACTTACAGGGACTAAATAATTTAAACCACATGTATTATATACTAAATAGGGATGAGTAGGATTCAGTTCAAACCAAAATAATCAACTGAATCGAATTATTTAGAAATTCAGTCTAATTTTATATTCTTCACAGTTTGGTTTGATTTTTTAAAAATTTAGTTATTTCGATTCAATTTTGATTAGAAAAAAATCTAAAAACCAAATCGAATCAATTATTTATCAATGCTATATTATTTTGATGATTTAGGGAGACTAAAGTCTAATCAAGATTGAAATACTTTAATTGAATCATAAAATATTTAAGTGTAAAAATTAAAAAACCCATCAAAAAATCCAACCGATCTAACCAAATTGAATCAAATCAGATCGGTTCGATTCGTATTATTTTTCACCTAGTTTGATTTTATTTTACAAATACTTAAATTGAATTTTCAGTTTATTGAATGCCTCATCCCTAATACTAAATGTTAATATGATTGGCTTATAGGCAATAACACTGAAAACATACCCAGCTGAGCTCTCCCTAACAGCTTTGATATGCTTGATGGGCACCATTGAAGGCTCCATTTTTGCTGTCATAATGGAAAGGGGAAATCCCTCTGCCTGGTCTCTACACTTTGATTCTAGATTATTAGCTGCTGTTTACAGTGTAAGTAATTAATTATTACTGCAACCCATTTCTTCTTGGAATTTATGGTAAATTTTTTATTTTTTTTCATTAAAATTACATATGCATGCAGGGAGTAATTTGTTCAGGAGTTGCATATTATGTACAAGGAGTGATAATGAAGAGCAAAGGTCCTGTTTTTGTAACAGCTTTCAATCCTTTAAGCATGGTTATAGTAACAATTCTAGGCTCCTTTGTCTTATCAGAGATTGTGTATTTAGGAAGGTGAGAATTTTACTGATCTATACATATTACAATCAAATCTTAGAAAATTTCAAAATCAGATAGAATTTATTCATAAAACTTGGGTTTTGTTGTAGGGTTATTGGAGCACTAGCCATTGTCATTGGCTTATATCTAGTGCTGTGGGGTAAGAGCAAGGATCAATCTCCATTAACTTGCAGCAATGATAAGGTGGCTGCAACAACTTCACAAATGGATGGGAGTTTAGAGAGTTCAAATCAAGAATCTGTTGCCATTGACGTCACCAAATTGAGGCCTACTCATGAATCAGTTTGAAGGAAATTCTAATTCAGTTACAAAAGTCATGAATAATAATTGCAAGGAATTTATGATAAATTTTGTCCTTTTCTTTTCCTTTCTTTTCTAGAGATCTAGTGAGAGAGAGTTTTGGCAAAGTTTTGCTAAAATTAGACTCAACCTTGTAAGATTTTTTTTTTTTTTGGATGTTCAATAATGTAAACTGAAAAAGGAAGTTAAATTATCCAGTGGGTATTTACTTTTAGTGTATATTATACATTTTTTTTAATTACTCAGTATTTTTTTTTTAAATGAAAATCGAGAATTAAAGGAATAGGACATAAAACTTCTCATATTTACTCAGATGTACTTACCACCAAATTAAGCGTGTGAATGCTAATTACTCGGTATTTAGTAGAATGATGAAACAATTAAATAATGGAGACTATCATCTTTTCTGCATTTATAAAGAAAAAAAAAAGCAGAGAAATGCACTTCTATAAAATAAAACTTCATGCAATTATGCTGTTTAGAATATTACAACAAACATCCAAGCATAACTTGCTAACTTCTTATGAAAAAAAATAATAATAATAAATAGTTTCCTTCCTTTTTTAAAAAAAATTCACCTCAAAATTCAAAATTAACTTTAAAAAGTCAGTTTATTTAAAAAATCTTAATTTTTATGATAAATTATACTTTAATTTCTAAATTTTACCATAATTAACGGATCAATCTCTGTATTTTTAAAATCGACCACTTAAATCTCTCCATAATCAATTTATCCAAATTAGAGATTTCTCCATGTATTTTTACTGTTAAAAGTGTGAAAATATTTTTATTATCCTTTTTAAATAGATAAATTATATTTGAAACTTTGAGTTTTAGTATAATTAATGAATTTTTTTTCTATATTTTTAAAAGTATACACTTAAATCTCTTTATAATCAGTTCATCTCCATCTATTATAATTTAAATATTTTGATTCTTTAATTTTTTAAAATTTTTATTTAAAAGAACGCTTAAATTCCATTAACTTTTATTTATAATATCTCATTTAACTAATTTTTAACACTTTTTATTTTTCAAATTTTTTCAATTTTAAATAGTAGCATGTAACATTTAAATAGATCATAAATTTTTATAAAAAATATTTTAGAAAAATTTGTACTTTTAGAAGAAATTTGACCATCACTAATATCTATAATGGTTGAAACCGTAATTTGAAACTGATTAAAAATAGAGGAATTTAAGAATTTAATTTTAAAATTATAAAGATTAATCCGTCAATTATATTAAAATTTAAAGACCAAATTATAGTTTACACAATATAAAATTTTTCACTTATATTAAAAAAAAATTAAGCGTTATGAAAGTATTTTAAATATTTAAAATATTTATTGTTTGATTTCAAAAATACAAGAACTGATCCGATAATTATATTAAAATTAAGAGATTAAAATATAATTTACTCTAATTTTTATTAAAAAAAATTACATTAACTATTTTTTTTCTTGAGAATAATTACCTAATTTTATTAAATACTCTAAATACATGCGCACGCTTCAAATTCATTAAGCATCATCAATTTTTTTTTTTTTCAATTGTTATGGATAATGAAATTCAAAATGAGCACCACAAATAATTCTGAACTCTAAAATTAAATTATGCATATTACTCTAAAATTCAAAATCTAAGAATTTAACCCAAGATTATTCAACAATGAGATAATGCCTAAATGGTGGAGGGTGAGAATTGAAAGAGATAATAAAGGAAAAACGGTAATAGTAACGTTTAAATAAAAAAATAATTAACCAATTTCTTTGGCATAACAGCAGAAAGATAAAAGGTAAACGCTATGAATCAATCATTCTAAAATAATGGAGTTTAAAAAAAAAAAATGCAAAGAGCTCTTATTTGTTCATCCCTTGCAAGACAAAGGCTCGTTCCGCAACCACTTTCTAAGATAGTTTTTCGTTCGTCTGTGAAAAAATAATTTATATTTTAAAAAAATTTATTTTGTTGTTTAATTTTAAGTTAAAAAATAAAATTTATTAACTTTATATATAGAAGTTTTAATAAGAATCTCATGAAAAATAAATTTTACTTTTCAAAATAGAAAATTTTTTTTAAAAAAATAATTTTTTTTTCAACCATAAAAAATATTTTTTACTAATTAAATTTTTAAATATTTAGACATAAAAAAAAAATATTTTTCGTGAAATAAAGACACTTTTAGTATTTGATCTTGATAAATCGGCTAGTATTTAAAATTAAAAGAAGTGGATCATAAAAAGTTTATTTTAATTATAATTTTTGGTTCACTATTACTAGACAGTGACGGATTGAAACAGTTATTGCAAACAACTAGCATTATTGATCAGAGCCAAACATCTTACCGATAAAATATTAGCTTTTTCACTGTGCAACTAAGGGGTGATAGAAGTTTCCAACGTTGGAAGATTAAAGAAATAAAAGAAAATGATGCTTCTAAGACCGTGACTTTTAGAAAAGTTTTAAGCCGACTCAAAGATAATGGTTGATCTTGGGTTATTATGGAGTCAGACAGCTGATTCTAATTATCAGAATTTATCATCATTTGATAGATTTATTTTTTATTATAAATCTCTTATTTCGGAGATAATTTATATTTTTATTAATTTTGTTTGTAGCTCTACCAACGATGTAGCTCATACGCTTATATTCCGGATTTGGTTAAGTGATATTTTTTGAAATTTAATGGAATTTATATTTTATTAAAAAAGTGAGAAGAATTAAAAAAGAAAAAATCCGTGGGTGGATTCCTATTAAAACTGTCACTAAAAACATTAAAAAAATTCAAAAAGGAAACATAAATAGGTAACCGAGAATGGGTAAATTATGGATGGCCAAATTATTAAATATATCCAATCCAATGTACACCTCAACATGTATTACAAGAAATTAATATTTTTATTAAAAAATAAAAACTTAAAATGCAATGTAAACCATTAACACTTTAATGACAAAGTATTAATAAGTTTTAAATTATATAATAATTTATTGTGTACCCATGAGATATATTTAATCATTTCAAATAATTTTCTTTTTACTTCAAAGAAAAGAAAAAAAAAAAAACTACACTTTAACTACACAAGCTAATTTTAGGTTTTATTTTTCAAAAAGTGCTAAAAATTATACTTGTTTGATTGTAAATTTTTTCTTAAATTGTCATTTTTTCTTAATTTCTTAAAAAGTTGAGAGTACTTTTTTAGGGAAAATAAGTTACTTCTCTTCAACTAGTTAACTTACTTTATGGAAAATCTCAATTAAGTTAAATTACTTCATGAGAAGTTCTAATTTTCAGGAGGTAACCAATTTGAACAATGCTTTAAAATCATAGAAACTGATACTTGTTACTGACACTTGGTTAACAAGGAAATGCTACAGCCACAAAATGGAGAAATTATATCCGTTGCCACAGTGATTCCATGTAAGGCTATCTACATGGAATATGGCAAACTAACGGGTGCCTTACATGTAGACAAGAGTAGTTTTGAATATTTTTTTTTAAAAAAAAAATGTTTTAAAAATAAAGGGATAAAAATGAGAGAAGAACTACTTTTGTTTACATGTAAACCATCCATTGGTTTGATTTGTCATTTTACGTAGAAATGTCTACATAGAATCACATAGATGATATATAGTTACGCCATAAGATGATTGCGCTCTAGTGCTATGGCCCCAAGCAAGAAATGTTGTAGAACCATAAAAGAAAAAGAACTCAGCTTCTAGTTTCATGCAGTGAAATATTTTAGTCACACGAGAAGCTCTATCAACTGTAATGGGACAAGTGGACCTAGGTGTTGTTCTTGATACCAGGACAAAGAATGGGCTCAAGTACCAAGCCTAGGACAAGGTGAACCACCTAAGGTACAGATTGTTTATGTGATGGACCAAAAACAATAGGGGAAGGGCCATAGGAGACTCTAGTCCTACAGTCAAGTGTCCATCACAAAGTATAATGCCATGGATAATGTTTAATATTTGTGCCTGATACTAATGATTAGAGATGAGAAAAAGAAACTGAAGAACTAGAAAACTAAACTAGACATCAGAACTAGCATTCCCACTAAATAGGTACAATGACATTTATGTGGTTTCCCTACAGCATGGCCAAGCCTAAAACTGAGAGTTGCAGATTTTGCCGCAAAATTCATTCAATCTATCAGCTGTGTAATTAAGTAATTATTCATTTTTACTTATCTCACCAGGCTATGGCATAGAGATCAGTAATTCTCTCCAAAGCGGCACATTGCATGATTTCCATGAAGCCCCTTCCATCCCCTCAAAATAGAACAGCTTCGTCCCGTCAACTGACATGGAGAAGGTACCTCTAGTGCCGATTATAGACATACATGATAGTTAAATCTAATTTCAAAGATTTAATTGTCTGAACTTAAAACTTGGATTTTATTATTTTTTACTAAAAAAGATTAAAAAAAAAAAAAAAACTAAATAAGCACTGTCTCCACAAAATTCTTAAAATCCAAAAGCAAGTTGATAGTTTACCAAATATATATGCTGCTATGTACAGAACAAACATACAGCCTCCCATATTCAAGAACTATGATCTTCATCTCAAGATGGCATGACAACTTCATCCTTCCCATAGATACGCTGAAGTTCACGGGTGGCAGCTTGATAAGATGCTATTAAAGAAATGGAGCAAAGAAAATTTTGTAAGAGAGTAAGGCATATTTCCTTTTCACATTGTTGAGCAATTCACAAAATATCTACAAAGGCATTACCTTTCCAGCTGCGGAAATTCTTCTGATTAATAGAAGAACCAGTCACATTTTGGATTACATCAAAAAGCATCTCCTGAGGAGTGTTCTTCAGCTCCTGAACAACTGCATAAATGGTCTTCCCATTCTCAAAGTAGATATGATTGTTGGGGTGCTTAGTCTTACAGTTAGCATGACGCTCAAACTCATAAGCGTTCAGAGTCTGCATGATGAAGAGTGATGTTTTGGGAATACTTTAATCTTAATTAGGGAGCCCTAAAATATTGTGAATTAATTACCTTAGAGAAGTTGCACTGCTGGCAGCCACATAAATACCCAGTCCCTTTTATAATTCCTTTAAGACTTTTCTGCCAAGCAAGAACGTTAATACATTCAAAAGAAACTTATTCAGTGAACCATGCACATTTTCTCTAAACACTTATGAAAGATTGACACATGATGCATGAATCTTAAATCTCACCTCCCTTGACCATGAAACATATTTCACAGGAACCCCATCAAGCATGCCAGTAGACAACAAACTTTTCACATTTGAAGGAAAGTTGTTTGGAGGAGCCTTCTTAGATGTCTTGGCGTCTTTATTCTTGGGGGCTGTCGTATTAGCTTTTGGGGCATTATTTACAGTTGGATCCAAATTTGACTGAACAAAATCTTTTGCACCAGCTGCTCCTGAAGTTTGAGCTGAGTTCTGATTGCCCATTAACACATCATATCCACCAATGGTAGTGCCAGAGGCATTTGCCTCTGGTTCATCATGAAAGCCTCCAAAAGATATGGTATTACTCTCACCTTTGTTATAGTTGTGACCCATGGATAGAATATTGAAATCTCCTTTATCCTGCACAGAGCATATGGAAGTCATGTTGGAATCTGGCTTGTCATAACTGGCACCAATGGATATGATACTTTCATTTCCCTTGCCATAGGAGGGACCCATAGAAATAAAATTCTCATTTGCTTTATCATAGGTGGGGCCCATTGTAATGAAATTTTCATGTCCCTTGCTAAAGGAATGAACCATTGAGATGACATTGCTATCATCCTTTTCATATGACAGACCCATTGTTATAAAGCTGGCATCCCCCTTGTCAAAGGGCTGACCCATTGATAAGATACTATCATCTCCCTTATCATAGTTATGTCCCATAGATATGAAATCTCCATCCCCCTTGTTGAAGGTGTGGCCCATTGTAATGAAATTGCTATCTGCCTTACTGAAGCTGGGGCCAATTGAGATGGTATTATTATCAGTTGGACCCAAAGATATGGCATTGCTTCCATTTTTACTATAGGTAGTACCTATTGAAATTGCATTGCTATCTCCTTGACTATAGGAGTGCGCCACCGACGCAGAAATGGCATTGCTGGAGTCCCCAACTCGATTGATTTTAACTTTTCTGAGTCCACCAAAACTGATACATCCCAAAGGATCCTCAATGGTATGAGACATAGACAAACCCATAGAGGAATTGCAAACATACTGATCATTGAATTCCTTTCTTCCCATATTTATGTTCATATTTCCACCACCAGAAGAAGGAAAATTTTGATCAACCATATTACTGGTCTGAACAGCCTCAGACCCAAATGGGCGGTCGCTGAATTGCCCTGAAACTGACTGAAAACTGGAAGCATTATGCCATGGAGAAATGTTCATGTGAGAAGTTGCCAAAACTTTACCAACAGCTTCAATTGCCTGCTTTTTTTTGTTGAATGATTCTGGATCAGTGGTATCCATAAACCACTGATGTCCACGCTTTGGTTGAATTCTCGAGGAACTATCATAACCCATCTCTCCATCAGTTAGACACCCTGCATCTCTTGACATCCAAAAGCTTTTTTGCTGGAAAGACTAAACAAATAATTACAGAAAACAAGACTTCAATAAGGTCATACAAGTTGAAAAGTTAAATCAGCAAAACTGGCTAACAACAGAAATTGAGAATTAAAATTTCAAAGAGCCATAAAAACAGGAGACATATATGAAAAAATTTGGCTCGTGCTTCATTTGTTAACAGAATAATGGATCATAATTACCAAAAGCAAAATTATGAAGTATGGAAGCACCACATTTCAATGCATATTTTTAGTAGGCAATGGAATTGCAAATTTTATCTTAGACTAACCTATGAAATATAAGGTTTGTCTGTGCTACTGCTATCGTATTAGCAATATTATTAATCTTTTAAACCACTACTGAAGATAAAATACCAATTATGATCATGTTTCTCAACAAAATATTTACAGAGGTAATGGAAAACAAAAAATGTGCAAATGTTTTAAGATACTGGAAAACATAAAATGTGCAATAAACTTAAAATCATTACTGTGGGAAACACACACGCACACAAATTTACCTACAAGCACCAATATGCAAGTTTGTGTAAGCCTACTAATTATTCATACATTAAGAGACTAGTACAAATTTTCACCATGTATACCAGAAACAGACACAAGCTCCATGTTTTAACTATGGCAGTGTGTTGGATGTGGCAACCACCAAATTTCCAGGCATGAGAAAAAGATTGTATGAGAATGTTTCTGCTTTTTTTAACATAACTTTCAATATGAGTACCATAATATAACCCATTATGGGCTCCTATTGAGAAGAAATTGAAGCTATATTCAGACAATTATTTATCATATCTAAATCAGTAAAACATTAAGGACTAGATTTACCTAATAATTAAGATTCTTCATTTTAAAAATTTTTACAGTGCAACTTTCTAAGATATAAGTTGCAGGAGCAAAGCAACAAAGGGTATTCTTTACATATATTTTTTTTTTGTTCAGCTTACATTCATTTTGAAACTGTCTGATTTAGAAACGAGTATAAAATGTACGAGTGCCCCTACCTCATTGCACTACCAGCAGTACCAAACTTGTAGAAATCACATAGATAGCCTCAACATAGATTTTGTTTGACATCCCAAAGAGAAAACAAAAGAGAAAAGCTTATCAACTCAATGAAAACAGCAAAAGAATAATTACTTAATTCCCATATCATTGATAATACTTTCCATGAAGCCAATGAGATGTTGGATCCAGACTAGGAACTATTTCCCAACTATTCCAAGCAAAAAAGACACTTTATCGTCTCTGAATTTCCTATCTTCTTCTTTACTAAAAAGCATAATGCCAATGTGTAAGAATTTTCCATTCATAGCTCAAAAAAGCAATTTTTCATATCCCACCAAGAATTCCCAAGCAATATAACTGGTGAAGTTTTTCAAGGCTGTGTATTTATGGAAGGGAGACAAAGCATAAACATGGTACATTCATTACTGGTGAAGTTTTAGGAATAAGAGAAAAGGGTGATTTCTAAATAGATGGAGAAGTTTTAAGGTATATTTTGCTTTACTTTTTTATGGGAATTTATTTAAGTTGTAAGGTAGGATGACTGCCTTTGACTTATTAGATCTTCCCTAGGGAGTTTCACGTCGAGGCTAAATCCATTTTGGAAACTATTGAGGAGAATCTTAAGAAAAGACTAATGGAAGAGGCATTTCCCTTTGAGAGGAAGAAGACTTACTTTTGTTAAGAAGAAGCATACTTCCCCATTCTGCTTTATTGTATGTCCCTTTTCTCTCAGTTCAATATCGAAACTCCAAAAGAAAAAAAAATTAAAAGGATGGTGCAAAAGAGGTGCACTAAAATATTTAAAAAAGTTGTCCAAACAATTATTTAAAAAATAATTTTAATGTGTTAAGTATTTTATTGGAAATTAAACAATCATAAATATGATGGGAATATTAATTTTCCACGGACAAGAACTTGGAAGATATGGGCTCCCTATAAGGCATAGTTAGTAAAGGTGTAAGGTGCACTAAAATGCCAAGCAAGAGGTCTAAGGCTCTAAGCCAGCATAAGACGAAATCACAAGCCTAAATGAGATGAGTCAATAATAATAACTATAATAAAAATAAAAGTATAAGACAACTATTCATATCTATACCTATAATATTTCACTCAAATACACAAGAAATAATATAATTGCAACTCAACAATAACAATTAAGCTTTAATCCCAAACTAGTTAGGGTCAATCATGAAATACAAATAAAATAAAAATTAACTACCAAGGCTCCTATTATTATTCATAGCTTGCTAAATACAGGAGTTCCATCACCGTTTATTAATTGGTGTAGATTTGATGTAGATTTGATGGACGATTTAACTATGGATGCTACAATGAAGACAGAGTAATTGGGTCGGAAGCAAATATTGTTTGGAAGAGTTCTTGAATCAAGCTTTGGGAGAGATGGAGGGAAAGAAACAAGAAAAATAAAGGGAAGAGCGAGAAGAAAATAACTTTCAGGGAAAGGTGGATGGCATGCACTTAGGTGAGGTTGCCAACTATTTGAAGCATGGAGGTTTGTGCCTTGCACCTCATATGAGCCTTCAACAACCGCAGAACCGCTACTCTAAGGTAGTTCTTGCATGGAAAGCGACATGACAATCTTGCAAAGATGTGACATTTTGAATATCAAATGCCTTGCTCAAAATGCACAACTAATATAAAACATGTTTGGTGAAAAGGAAATGCTTTATTATGTAATACATATTCTTGGAATCACAAATTTTAATATACCATCTTCTACTATTGTTCAGAATCATCTAAGAAATACCAAAACAACTTTAAACCAAACATTTTGCTTTGGGGCTTTATTGCCATTATCATTAGAATTATTGTTGAGAAAAGCACCACCTTTTACATTTTGATTAAAGGAAAACAAAAGTTGTTACTAAGGTATTTGATATATTTTCATCATAAAAGCTCAAACTGTATAATAGTTTCAAACTGATTTTTGTAACATCTAAAATGATTCTTTAAAAAAAAAAAGTTTCAAGTTTCAATCTCAATGCCAAACACATTGAAGTTCTAGGCATGTTTAAGGAATATATAATATGTTATCATCAAGATTTGATAGAGGGAAAATAGGAGGAGAGGAAAAATGGAATGCCATGTCATCAAACAAGTACAAGGATCCTTGCTATATAGACAAGAAGAAGTTCTGAAGTTAGTTTATGGAGAAAAATTCGAAGCAATGATACACTTCTTGATGAATAAGAATTTAGGGTGAGAAGAATAAGAATTTAGGATGGGAAACATAAGATAAGAAGGTGTTTTTAACCCATGTGAGCTGCAACTGCAAACTTTTACTCCATTAAAGGAGTGAATTTTACAAAATATTCAAGATGGATGTACAATAGTTAAGATCCTGGCAACAACAATGGGATTTAGTCACTTCAGACCCTTTTTCAAACTTAATGGAAACAGATAAGTAATTAGGGTGCTTGGAGATTCACATTGCAATTACGATAATCCCTTCCAGTATCCTCATTAGGAATATCATAATGATGGAAAAGTTTTGGTAAATGATAGTGCTACAAGTGAAGAATCGATGAGACAATGCATCACCTTGTTTTTTGCATGATTGCTTGAGTAATGCAATTCATGTTCTATTTTGGTTTGTAATACTAACCATATCATATTAATTAGCATAGAAAAGTATAATACCTTAGTAGCATCATTACTATTAAATGCAAAGGGAAGAAGTTAGATTTAGTTGGAAATGACATCAAAGTTTCAAGATTATGCTATGATTTTAGCAAAATGTTTTTATTTCTTTGTTTACGAGAACACTTTAGTTTCCACTTCTTGACTGTATTTTAGATCTTTTCTAAAACCGATTGATGTTACTGTAGGCTCCAATTTTCTTCCGTCATTTGTGCTCTCTAATATAACTCATGTACTAGAGAAAAGTCTACTGACATCAATTCATCTTTGTTAATTCCAAGTATGCTTGTACTAATAGCAGGTGGCCATAGTGTGTACACAACCCACATTGCTGACAAGTGCGGCAATCTCTTAAAAACAAAAAACGAATACGAGGGTACAAGTGCATTTTCAAAACCTACTAACAATGTTAGCAACATGTTTATCACATGTACTTGGATTCAACATAAATAGGAAATATAGCATGTTCATATCCAATAAGAGATATGACACTCTAGAGTAAAATTAAAGTTACAAGGGTCAAATAGGAGTAGCAAATAAATGTATTACGATCACCCTCAACACAACATTAATTTTGAAGATATTACGGAGCTAAATGTTAGCTAACTCCATAACAAATTCAATCCTACTGAGGTTGAACTTGTATTACTATTCTATTTGATCCTATCGATGTTGAGCCTTCTCATCTGCATCAAATGCATACTCCAAGCTCCCTTCAACATTTGCTTTTGGCATAAAGAGTTGATAAACTATATAGTTGATGTTGTTTGGACTACATATACATCCATGAAATGTTTAATTGCTCCCATTAGAGCTCTTCCTTATAGTTTCCACTTTAGCTCAATAGATTGCCATTGAACTTCTTCCATCAATTAAGCTATATGTCTATGACAATATGCAAAGTGGGGTAGTGTTGCACCCCAAATGGCGAGAGTCCAATAGCTGAAAGCATCGCTAGATTTTTCTCTTCAAAGCGGATGCTTCAAGAGTTCATCCATGCAGTTTGATGTTCGCCCATATTTGTAAATGTTGAAATCAAATTTGATGACTTCATAGCAAAACAGGGCAATGTCCTCCCTTACTAGCACATGTAAACTTAAAGGGTTTTGAAAACAAGTTGAAAAAAGTATGACACCGCCATTGGGCAAGGTGGTGGAGTGTTGCAGCCTAGATGACGAGAGCCCAATAACTGAAAGCATCACTAGCTTTTACACTTCAAAGGAATGCTTCAAGAGGTTCATCAATGTATTTCGAAGAATACTGATATATTATGCTGAAATCCAATTTGATGACTTCATAGCAAAGTCCTCTTTTACTAGCACATGTAAACTTGAAGGGTTTTGAGAACTAGTGGAAGAAAGTAAAATGTAGCCATTGGCATTAGTTAATGGTGGATGGATAAGTAACTGGGAGCCAACAGTTAGCATTTAGGAGCCCAATTGTTAAATTTAGTTTGTTTGGTAACCATACCATCTAGAGTAATATTTTAAAGTTTAGTAACTGGTATCAATACTTCAACAAAAGACTAATTGAAATCTTAATTGTTAGCATTTTGGGCCTCCAAACTGTCAGTTAATTGCCAACATCTAACCCCCAGCTGATAACAACTAACTACAGCTGTCGATCCAAACAAACCTAAACCTAGCACACTTCAAAAATTGAAGAAAGCATGAATTAGTAAAAATGATCCCTCGTATAACATCTTTCTCTCTGGAAATATGAATCGTTGAGTCCAAAAAACAAGTTCAAAATACTCAATGTGAAAAACACAAATCTCTGCATCAGATTTTCCTGCCTTCAAATAAAAAATTTTACTACTTTTCTCTATATCGCTACAGAATAAACTTTTGGTTACTCAACCACTAATGTCCTTCAATGATCAGTAACAATATTATGCATATGCATATCTCATTAATTACGGAGAGAATCTTATCATAGAGAGAGTCGTCTTAGACCTCTAAAGATCAGGATTTCTGAATATCTAAAGATTTTCCAATATAAATCATATCTAACCATAGGATAGCCATTAATTGCTCCAGCCTTACCTCAATGTGATATGATTTCAGTTGCAACTCTAATTTATACTACTAATCAAACAGGACATCAGCATTTAAGAAAGTAAACTTGAAAAAAACTATAAAATCACCCATCAGTCTACCTATTCACTTATCTACATACAATGATGATTGAGTATTGGAAAATGGACCACTTATCATCATCATTCCATAATTAAAATTCAAAACAAAAGTTACAAAACATCATTCCAGTGCACCAATTAATTTAAACTACAGAAAAGAAGTAGCACATTCATGTATAACTAAGAATCAAACTTCAATGACAGAAATCTAACCACAACTTAATTTCCGTCTAAATTGCCAAACAGCATTCAAGGGAAAAAAAAAAAAAAAAAAAAAAAAAAAAAGAACATTCAATACCATAGTTAATGACTAGCCAGAAAATTAGCACAGCTTTTGCACGCAAAAAAGCTTCAACAAAGAGTTCCAAGCCTACCATTTTCGCTGCTATCCGATTTCACAAACGCACTGAGTCGAGCACACCAACTCACACTTAACTCGCTTCCCTTCTACACAGGAGTGTGATTGACACTCAAAAGCTCGAATTGTTATACCTCAGGAACCAACTGTATCCTTACGACGCCGTTTTTCTCATAGAAGCCATTGATAAAGATCAAGCTCCAGCCATGCAAAACCACACACACTCCAAAGCTTCCTTCTACTCAAATTTACCTGCACAATAAACAAACACAAAAACCTAAAGAATTAAATAAAGGAATGATAAAATCAAGCTACGATCACACATCACATGCAGCAAACGATCTGAAGAGAAAATATTATACACTTCTAGAACGAAAGAGAGAGCTTCAAAAGATCACAAGAATCCATACGCATTCGTATAAAAATCATACAATAGCAAATAAAAATGGAGGGGAAACAGGTAAATTGAAGCGTTAGAGAGAGTTTGAGCGGCGCTACCTTCGCCGGAGAGATCGCCGAAGGAAAATCCGGCGACGGCAAGAGTGAGAGTGTGTCTGTTTTCTATTTTTTAAAAAATAAAAAAGAAAAAAAGAAAATGAAATTAAAAGAAAATGACTTATGTTTGAAGGATAATTTAATTTCTCAGATATGGTTGAAAATCTCTGGGTTTTGGCGTTTTAACTGAGCAGAGAGTTACAGTGTGAAACTCGCCCATATTGATTTCCATGGTTTGTCAGATATGGATCGTACACGTGGCTACTTGTTCCTTTTTTTCTCCGTTGATTTTATGAAGATAATT
Source organism: Manihot esculenta (assembly GCF_001659605.2). Lineage (NCBI taxonomy): Eukaryota > Viridiplantae > Streptophyta > Magnoliopsida > Malpighiales > Euphorbiaceae > Manihot > Manihot esculenta. The sequence goes on from NC_035170.2 coordinate 3,453,777, forward strand.
TTGGACCATTAAGGAGGTTACCGAATTTGGCGGACTCTTTTTATGGCAATGTCAAGGAGACAGTCTTTCACTTCTACTCTTTTTTGTATAAGGCAAATACAGCGTAGAAATGTATTAGCTACGTGGTGCCTTTTCATTGGTTTCCATTTTTGCCTTCTCACTTAGGGGGGCTGATCTAGTGTGTGAAGTCCAGATAATGCACAATGGTATTTATTTTCCCTTCGTATTGTATTTTCATTCTAAAAAATTGCTCTAATTAATTAAAATAATAATATTTTATTAATTTTTCTGAAATTTATAGTTATTCCATTTAATAATTTTATTAAATAAAATTATTTATTATTAATTTTACATTAATAACATAAAAATTAATTTTTTATAATATTATATAGTTTTAATATAATATTATACATTTTTATATCAAAATAATACTTCCTTTATTCTATAATTTTTATTCAAATTCTTTTTTTACATATATTAAGAAATAAAAATTTTTATTTGTTTTTTAATTATATTAAAAAAGTGAGAGTAATAAATAATACATTTAGAAAAGATATTATATTTATATGAGTGTAAATTAATTGCTAAATCATTCATTTTGATATTTAGGAAACTGTTAAGGTGCATTTATGGACTAAAAGTTAAAAAATCAGGAGATATTCCATGTAAATACAACACACGCAAATTCCAAAATAATATTTGGCAAAATAAACATAATTAATTAAAAAAATGAAATATATTAAAGTGAAATATGAAAAATAGAGTTACAATTTCCGGATTTTAATTTTGAATCTTTTATCATTGATTTCGTGCACCCATATTGATGACAAATGGTTTCATTTGAAAATGTCTGAATTAACATAATAAAAGCTTATATATATGTATCATTTAAAATAGAATTTGGACTATTTAAGATCTGGTTGTATAAATCGGATAGAGTTCAAAAAAGTTTGAAGACCGTCAGGCGCAACTAACCATCAATCTCCGTGAGTAAAGTTTAAATACTCAAAGAGAATTAAATAGCTGCTTATAATAATTAAAATCTCATAATTGAGGAAGGTGCCAAACTTTGAATGGACAGAAAACTGCCAAAAAGCCTTCGCAGAGCTTAAGGGATATCTCAGCTCGCCCCACGTGCTCAGTAGTCCTATGAAAGGAGAAGAACTTCTGATATACTTGGCAGCCTCAGAACAAGCAGTCAGCGCAGTATTAGTAAGGGTGGAAGAAGGGGAGCAGAAACCCGTTTTTTACGTCAGCAAGGTACTCAGAGATACCGAGGTCAGATATTCGAACATTGAAAAAATGGCTTACGCCCTATTGCTAGCAGTCCGGAAATTCAAAGTTTATTTGAAAGGCCACCAAGGAGTTGTGATGACAGACCAACCCTTAAAGAAGATTCTACGCAGGCCGGAAACTTCAGGTCGAATGTTGGCTTGGTCCGTAGAGATCAGCCCTTACTGCCTAGAGTATCGACCTAGGACAGCTATAAAATCTCAAGCCTTGGCTGACTTCATAACAGAATGCACATTCAACGGGGAGCAGAGAGGATCATCCTCAGGGATAGCAGGAAAAGAACGTGAGGGGGAGCCTCATCCAGAATTTAACTGGAAGTTGTATGTAGACGGAGCATCAGGCACTGAGGGCAGTGGTACTGGAATAATGCTTAAGGGGCCAGAGGATTTTAAGGTATGTTACGCCTTACGTCTAGAGTTCAAAGCCTCGAATAATGTGGCATAATATGAAGCCCTGATAAATGGGATGTTGGTGGCGCTGGAAGTGGGAGTAACCGATCTCGAGATAAACAGCGACTCTCAGCTGGTGATCAACCAAGTAACAGGGATGTATCAGGCTAGAGATCCCATTATGCAGAATTACATGGCTAAAGTAAAAACTTTAGAAGCCGAGCTCACAAGTCGAGGAGTAACCATCAGATTTCAAAGAATACCCCGAGAGAAAAATGAGGAAGCAGATCTGCTTAGCCGATTATCCAAAGAAGAATTGGAACAGCTTCCCGATGAAGTGTACATACAACATGTCCATATACCTGCTTTTAATAAAACTAACACAATATTGCAGGTAGAACAGAACCCGACTTGGATGACCCCTTACTTAGAATACCTGGAGAAAGGTAAACTCCCCGAGGATAAAGATGAAGCCAAAAAGATAGCAGCTCGTGCCGCTAACTACCAAGCGATAAGGGGGACCTTATACAGAAAAGAAAAGTCCAGTCCGTGGCTCCGATGCGTGAGCCCGGAAGAGGCTACGAAGGTGATGGAAGAAATACATAGAGGCATGTGTGGAGCCCACGAGGGAGGAGGGACATTAGCTAATAAAGTATTCAGGCAAGGGTATTATCGGCCCACTGTTAAAAAAGAAGCAGAAGAGTTCGTCCGAAGGTGCGACGTATGCCAGAGATTTGCTAATGCCATCAAAACTCCAGCCACTCCTCAAGCCAGCATATCCAGTCCATGGCCTTTCTCGCAATGGGGAATTGACATCCTGGTACCTTTCCCCAAGACTACGGGGCAGAGGAAATTTGTAGTGGTGGCTGTAGAGTACTTCTCAAAATGGCCAGAGGCGGAAGCAATAGCCACAATTACAGCTCGAAAGATGATAGATTTTGTGTGGGGACACATCATCTGCAGATTTGGTGTACCCAGAGTGCTTATTTCAGATAATGGCAGACAGTTTGATTGCAGCACCTTCAGAGCTTTCACAACGAACATGGGTATCTGGCATAAATTCTCCTCCGTGGCTCATCCTCAAACTAACGGCCAAACAGAGGTCACCAACAGAGCCATCCTACAAGGATTAAAAAAGCGGCTAGATGGGGCAAAGGCAAATTGGGCAGAAGAGCTCAACAGCATCCTGTGGGCACTCCGAACCACCCCTAGAGCACCCACTAAAGAAACGCCCTTTACACTGGCCTACGGTACAGAGGCCGTAGTCCCAGTTGAGTTGCGGATTCCTACTCATCGAGTCCAATTTGCTAGTGAAAGCACTAACGATGACAAGCTAAGAAGCAACCTGGATGCCCTCGAGGAAATCAGGGAAGAAGCTCAAATCCGAACTGCCGCCTATCAACAACGGGCAGCACGATACTACAACCAAAAGGTCAGAGAAAGAAGCTTGAAAGTGGGAGACATGGCCTTAAGAAACCTGGAAGCCACAGGAAAGAGGGCGGCAGCTGGTAAGCTAGCACCGACCTGGGAGGGCCCGTTCAAGGTAACAAAAGTAGTCCGGCCAGGAGTATAACGGATTGAAGATATGCAAGGGAACCATGAGCCCCACGCTTGGAATATTCAACACCTAAAGAGGTATTTCCCCTGATATAGTTGTAAAGAAAAACATTGTATTCTGATAAATATGAAGGAAACAAGTTATTTACACAATGAGATTATCTTTATTATCATGAATAATACTCCTCCATGAAAAAGAAAGGTAAGTGTACAGGATCCCCTAGATTTCTTGACACCACAAACCAAATTGAGAGCACAAAAAGCCGGCGGGGCCCCGAGGTCACCCCGGAACAAAAACAACCGGCGAGGCCCCGAGGTCATCCCGGAAATACAAAAATGACCAGTATCCCGTAAGATCTCCTGGAGCAAAAACAACCGGCGAGGCCCCGAGGTCATCCCGGATATACAAAAATGACCAGGATCCCGTAAGATCTCCTGGAGCAAAAACAGCTGGCGAGGCCCCGAGGTCATCCCAGAAATACAAAAATGACCAGGATCCTGTAAGATCTCCTGGAGCAAAAACAACAGGCAAGGCCCCGAGGTCATCCCAGAAATACAAAAATGACCAGGATCCCATAAGATCTCCTGGAGCAAAAACAACCGGCGAGGCCCCGAGGTCATCCCGGAAATACAAAAATGATCAGGATCCAGTAAGATCTCCTGGAGCAAAAACAACTGGCGAGGCCCCGAGGTCATCTCGGATATACAAAAATGACCAGGATCCCGTAAGATCTCCTGGAGCAAAAACAGCCGGCGAGGCCCCGAGGTCATCCCGGAAAAATAAAAATGACTAGGATCCCGTAAGATCTCCTAGAGCAAAAACAGCCGGTGAGGCCCCGAGGTCATCCCGGAAATACAAAAATGATCAGGATCCCGTAAGATCTCCTGGAGCAAAAACAACCGGCGAGGCCCTGAGGTCATCCCGGATATACAAAAATGACCAGGATCCCGTAAGATCTCCTGGAGCAAAAACAGCCGGCGAGGCCCCGAGGTCATCCCTTAAAAACAAAAATGACTAGGATCCCGTAAGATCTCCTGGAGCAAAAACAGCCGGTGAGGCCCCGAGATCGTCCCAGAAATACAAAGAAGACCGGGATCCCCTAAGAACTCCCGGGAAAACAAAGTAAAAAACAGCTGGAGAAGGCCTTAAGACCATCTTTAAGCAAAAATTTCCCATATCATGTGCAGAGACAATTCATAAAAATACAGTTCCGACCTCACAAGAAAGATGAGTCCAAAGGCTACCAAAGAAAGGCCAAATTTCGACCTCCCGAAGGAGTTCGGAACACTATAACCAAGAGGCACTAAAATTGAGAAATGATCGCTGACGCTAAGCGGGCTCATCTAGCCTAGAAAGAGGCTGAGACAGTAAATAGCCCGGAAAACATCCAGGGGTATGAGAAACATCACAGGCCATAGGTATAAAAGCCCAAGTAAAGAGTAAAGAGCCGAGCTCCCAACTCGGATAGAATCGCCACATAAAAACGCTCGAAAACATAGAGGAAGGCAAATGAAGACGGAGGACCGTGCTCATAACCAAGAAGAAAGGAAAAGTCATTTAAAATAAGCCCACACAAGCATATACAGAGTTTAAGGATTTACCCCCTCACCACCCATATAATAAAAGGTTGAGGAGGTAAAGGGGGCAATTTGGGAAGAAAGGATCTCAGCTTCATTTCCTGACAAAACTAAAAGCAAAAAAGGCAGCCCTGCTAATCACCATTAGAAGGTATGTGATCTGACTTCTCATGAGTTCAGACAGTTAGCTAAGAATCGAGCTCATGACTAAAGGCTAATCTAGTTCAGAAAAAGCTTATGAATAAAAATATACAGTGTAAGCATTACAGTTACGAGAAGGAGAGATAAATTATAAAGCGAAAAATAGTTCAAGTAAAAAGAAATTAAAATTTCATTAAGAATACAGGGCTGTTACAATATACTTATCGGACGAGGTTGAAGGAAAGATAATCCTTAAAGGACTTACATTTGTAAGAACATCCTCGCCTACATTATGTTTATTTACAACTGTATCTGGAGGAAGCCCGGCATCCTTTGGGTCAGATGTCTCAGTATCAACAACAAGGGCAATCTCCAACCCTGGATTGAGGTCCTCCCTTTCAAATTCGGGGTCGCCTCCTTCAGACTCAAGGGCTCCCATGTCCTCCCCATCCGGCTCGGATTCTTCTTCAGAAGATACAGCTGACGGGCCTCCAACGCGACAGTCCCCTCTAGGCATAGGGAAATCATCTTCTCCATACAACACCGGCTCACCATCAGAGTCCACTTCGGCCATACGAAGCTTTGCCAGAGGAGTATCAGGAGCATGTCTAGCCTCTCTTATACCGCGATTGTAACCAGTTACATACATGCGGAAGGCTTTATGAAGAATAGCAGCCTTCATGTCCGCAGAGGCTTTATATTCGTCAAGATGTGTTTCACAGGCCTCAGCTATAAATGCCTTCAACTCAGGAGAATCCTTGTAGTCCTGAAGGTGAGCTTCACAGGCCTGCTCGATCTTTCTTTTTAGCTCCTCCGACTCCTGATATTCCGCTAGACACCTCTCGCGTTCTAGCAGGACCTTGCCTTCAGCATGTTTCACCACTTCGAGCAGGGCTGAACATTTACGTTCCAAAGTCCTGACTTCATGGTTAAGCTGTTGATGGCGAAGTTGGGACTCCTCCGCCGATGAAGCCAGAACTCTGATACGTTCAGAGCTCGTGCTCAGCTCCTGCTCAAGGACTTCCACCCGAGCTAAGGCCCTCTCCTTCTGAGCATTCACCTCATTCAGGCGAACTTGAAGTCCTTCAGAATCAGCCTTTAAGGCTTCATATTGGCAATGGACTTCATCCCTCTGACTTACAGCCTCATCTCTTTCCTGAAGAGCCGCTGTCATAGAGGACAACTGCTTTAAAACTTCTACACAACGAACTTCCACCTCAGCTGTCCTCTCATCAGACTCCTTGAGAACCCTGCGAGTACGAGACAACTCTGCTTCCAGGGATTTGGTGTGCTCTGCTGCCTCAGCCGCTCTGCCTTCAGCTCTTTTAAGGGCCTCCAACGCAGAGTGCAACTCCACCTGGAGGGACTGGGAATGTTCCCGGGCAGCTAGAAGATTGCCTCTGGCGTCATTGGTGGCAGATATATTCTCCTCCAGGCGCGCCTCTTCAATCTGGCGATCCATGGACTCCCGGAGGGAGTGGTCGTGAGCGTCCACCTCCATAAAAAGACCCGTCACCTAGTAGGGGAGGACAACTGTCAAAAGAAAGATATAAAGAAGACCAAAAGAGAGAGAAAAATAATTTACCATCAAAAGCATCTCTCTGATTGTATTCCCAAGCTCCTCACGAGATCGGGATCGGAAGGACGCTTGCTCCTTGGTAGAACTGGCTAAAAAACCAGTAAGGGCAAGCAGGCGTGGATCCGAGGCCTCTGTAGCTCCGCCGAACATCCGTTCTCTAAGAAATTCGGTGACGGCATTGGCCGGAGATTGAGAAGTGATGTCCGCTACGTTCAGAGTGTCGTTGTCAGTAGAAGACAATAGAGGTACAACAGGAACATTTTTTCCCTTCCCAATAGGAGGAAGGGCAGGAGAAGATCCTTTGGAAACCCTGGGCTTCTTCTGGGCAGGAGGAGGGGCAGATGTTCCATGAGGCGCTGGACGCTTGTCCCCAGTTTTCCCTACGGGGTCTCTAGACTCAGACCTGACCCCCACAGGGGCAGGGGCATCCTTGGCAGGTGCCTCCAAGACGTCATCCTCCACAAGGACGATCTCTTTTCCCTTCCCAGGGGCCTCCTCATCCTCGATAATGGGGGACTTAAATTTTCCCCCTGACATCTCTTCAGAAGAATGAGCAAGACCCAACTGTGCTTGTTCAACGACCTCGGTCTGCTCCACAATGGCTAGAGAAACTTCCCTCACACCCTCTGAAGAAGCTTGAGCAGACTTAGGCTCTTCAGTAGGCTTAATAGTCAAAGCCGACTTGTCACGACTAGATAGCCGAGATGACTTAGAGCCTCGAGAGCTCGGCTTAGGATCTCGAGAGGAAGCCTTGGTAGGAGGTCGGCTAGCTTTCTTGGAAGAAGCAACTTGAGCCACCTCTGCAGCGACCTCAGGCACCGAACGCCCTGCCCGAAGGGCATCGAAAATTGCATGCATATTATCCCGAGACAGGACTAAGTTCTTCGGATGCCTGATCTCTTCCATTTTAACGTCAGAAGCTGCAAAAATACGAAACTATAAAGGATTAGCGCATTTTATAATATCATTTACAAAGAAGAAACGGAATCGCTAGACGAGACACTATACCCGTGTCCCGGATATCCCTAAGATTAGACACGAACATACACTTCTCGACGTCATACTTCCTCTCAACAGAAGTCAGTCGAAGCAACCCCACCTGCTCAGTAAGGCTCAATCGGGGCAGGTCATTGCAGCCCGGAGGAACATCCTCCCAACTTAGATCCACTTCCCATGATAAGACGGATTCTAATTTCAGCTCCACCACAAGGAAATTCTCAACCCATCCCTTTATGGAATCCTTGTAGCCCGTGAAAAGAGACAACCCACTACGGGGGGAAAAATAATAGAAATTTCGAACCGCCCTAACGAGACGGAAGAAAGTGACGAACAGACAGGCCGTGGGTGTGAAACCCCAGCTTCGGCAGATGGATTCGAAACAACTCATGAACAGAATAGAATTTGGGGATAACATCCGGGGGGTTACTCCGAAGTATCGAAAAACCTCGACAAAAAAAGGAGTAAAAGGGAAAGGTAGACCGAAATCCCTCTGTTTGAGGAAAAAGACTATACAACGCCCCCTCTGGGGATCCATCAAACTAGGGGGGGAGGGTTTGGAAGAACTATCCTTTCATTTTGGAAAGGAGCTCGAATAAGATAAAGCGGAGTATCTAAATACCTCCGAGAAATATGTTTATTTATGGTAGAAGAAGTGATATGCAACCTAAGATTAGCGACATCAGGGAGCTTTGGACTCTCCATGGAAGAACAAAGAAGCGTACCTGAAAACGCAATAGGGTGGAAAAAGCAGAAGAAGTTGCAGGAAAACAGAGAGCAGAAGAGAGCGAGTTTCTTCAGAAGACAGGGAGAATTCGAAGCGAAAGGCAATAATGAGATGAAACGTTGTTCTGAGCAGTTTTGTCTTGGAGCGGCGCGATCATTAATTACTCTCGAAGTTTACCCTCTCAACGGTTAGATAATAACCGGCGAGAAGGTAAAGGGGCAAAGAGATGACCGCTGGGCTTCTCCACTCCTACAAAGGGCCAGGCCCACGGCAATAGCCCATCAGCCGAAGGTCCACACGCTATCTACATAAAACAAACCCAAATTGTCAAAACCTTGAGACCGAGCTTCAATTGAATCTCCCGCTCAGGACGACCTGACATGCAAAATGCACATCATCGCTACTCAGGCAGCAAAAACTAAGGAAAAAGAGCGAGTCATAGAAAGACCCAAGGAGACAAACAGGGGGAAGCATGATAAAGGTCAGACCAGCCTATCACCTAAGAAGGATCATCATTAAGCAAAGGCCAGGAGCCCAGAACGAAGCGATGAAGGCGCCTCGAAATCTTACAAAGTTATGGGTCAGAAGCTCGACCCATTGATTAAAGATAGAGCTCACAGGTCGGTTAGTCCAGCTCGGAAAAAGTAAATTGAAAGTTATGGGTCAGAAGCTCAACCCCTTGATTAAAAGCAGAGCTCGCAGGTCGGTTAGTCTCGCTTGGATAAAGTAAACCGAAAGCGAGCTCGCAGGTCGGTCGGTACAGCTCGGAAAGAGTAAACTAAAAACTCAGACTGGCTAAATGGATTCTGGATCGGATCAATTAAAAGGAAAAGAAGGAAAAAACAATATCGTAGACTTCTCAGAGAAAACCACGAAGAAAACAGTCTCAACATCTCATTCATAATAAAGAAGGAACAGTTCGGATATGAACGAAAAAATGAAAGTTTCATTACAGCACGTTACGAATACCCACATTACAGAATAAAAAGCTATCCTTAGAGGATTTACATGACCAGATACATCGTCTACGTTTACATCACTATCACCCATCACACTATCCTAGTTTTCGATACAGAGGAACTCTCGGATACGGAAAACGAGCTCTGTAGGTCGGTCGAGCCCTGCTTCGTTATTATAGGGGAACTGAATAAGTTGATTCCCATAAGCATTTCTCACTGTTCCCCTATAGGCAAACATTCGATTGCCCAAATGTGATGCACGGTACATACGAACAAGCTCAGATATTATATGCTGTTCATATGTCACGCATGAAAAACATAAGTCTTCGAGTTACGGCTTCAAGAAGATCACAGAGCATATATTCGAAGGCATCGACGGAAGCTTGACTGAGTGCAGCAGATCTCAGCCTCTCATAATACAGGTACTCCACACCAAAGGGGACAATAAATTGATCATTTTCGCCACCTCCATTTATATCAAAAGCAGACAATAAGGACATCGGGGAAATTTCCTTCTCGAAGGAAGGTAAAGTCAAAACAGACCCCTCAACAGCCCATAGCCTCTTTGGAGCTCGAACAACAACCAGAGGAGGAGACCAACCAGACGATCTGGGTAAAACAGTTTCAACGACCTGCCAAATGGCTCCACCCATCAACCGCCCTACTAGGAGGACCTCAGAAGCAACCTTCAGACTCCCTCGAGGTAATATCAGATTTTCAAGAGGTTTGGACTGACCCATCTTTATCCCAGGTACTGCAAAAAGTTCCAAACAGAGACAAGTCAGGATAATCTTTTGTCAAGATAATGAAAGCAAGATTAAAGAAAACCCCTGGGGCAACAAAGCAATGAAGCCCCAGGCTCACCTCAATCCGTTTGAAGAAGGCGTCAAATAGATCCTTTGCAGAAAAAACAGGAGAATCTCGCTGGAAGAAGGAAACAGACAGAGGGCTGGAGGGAAAGACTCCCTTTCTCCGACAAAGGGCCCAGAAGTGAAGAGGAGTTAACACTGATATATACTCAAAATCTGAAGTCTTAGCGCAAAGTAACTGTAACGACCCGAAAATCGGACCGCTACCGGCGCTAGGATCCGGGTCGACTTAAGGCCGCCAGGACCCGTAGCAAGCCTGACATAAAACCTGTAAACCTGTATAATCCCATACATGATCAACAACATGCATAAAAATTAAAACTTTTCTTTACATACTCATCAACCAAACTCAATCTGTGCATAAACATTAACATAACATTGATCCCTCTGTGGGATCTCATCTATGCCCTCAATGGGTAACATACATCTGTTGAGTTGGTTTATACAATCATCAACAAAATCTCTAAGATCATGTATAAAAGGGATACAACAATCTATGGTCAAGCACATACTAACATCCATAAAACTCATTACATAACTATACTGTACTTTTACATTACAATTTGATCATGTCCATTGCTATCTATTACATAAGCATGACTTCTTCACTCTATCCGAACTCCCGTACTATATCCTGTACCTGTAAGCCTGGGGGAAAGGGAGAGGGGTGAGCTAAAAGCCCAGTGAGCAGAGCTATTAAAAACACGTTAACACTATGCTCTATGAAATGCATCATAACACAAACAATTCACATAAGGGTTGGGTGAACTTGTCACCAAATAGTCCAAGTTAACTCTGTGCCAGGCCGTAGCATGGGGTCCTGGTCTTCCTGTCATACATATGTTACTTACCATTTTCCAGGGCCTCCTCTGGGCTCCTGGTCTTCAAGTCCCATAACCGTGCTTTACTCTGTGCCAGGCCTGTAGACTGGGGCCTGGTCTTTCTTACTCTGTGCCAGGCCGTAGCATGGGGTCCTGGTCTTCCTGTCTTGGACTAATTGGGTCATCCAACATTCACCCACAACAACAACAATTTATGCAATGCGGCATATTCGTGAAAACTAATGCAATCATCCTATTACATAATCATGATGCATGAAACATGATAAAACATTTAATTTAAAAGATTGAGTTTAGTTCCACTCACCTCTGGCTGACTCTGACAACACCGAAGCAGCTGAACTCACTGCTGGGGTCCTCGGTTCCTCGGGTCCGAACCTACACAGGTGGACTCAAATGAGGGACCAAACATACCTGAACATAACTATAAACTACTCCCCAAAAACCCCCTAAAACATCCTGAAAACATCATAGAAAATATGCATGAAATGGCTGAACAGGGCACTTTCGGCGGCACCTTCGGCGGCCGAAAGTCCTGGACAGAGACGAAACTCAGCTAGGTTCGGCGGCACCTTCGGCGGCCGAAAGTCCCAGACAGAGACGAAAGTCTCTTTTCGGGGGCAACTTCGGCAGCCGAAAGGCCTGCCTCCCCAGCCATGTTCGGCGGCCGAAAGTACCTTCGGCTGCCGAACCTGGTTTCTGCCAAAGGGCAGAAACTTGGCTCCCTTTGCCCATTTCGCCTCCAAACCTACCCATCATGCATATTTTTCAACCAAAGCATGCATACAAGTTCCTAGGGGCCTCAAACATGCATATACCCCATCTACAACACTTCAAACATGCTCAAACAACACACATTGTTCAAAACATCAATATATATACCCATAGGTTCAACATATACCCTAACATGCATTCTATCCCTTAAAACTTCATAAAACTTGTTTAAATCATACATTGAGCTTAAGATCGGCTCTTACCTCTTGAAGATCGAGGGTTGAGGAGATCTAAACTTGGAGATGGGAGAAGTTCCAACTTTTGGTCTCCAAGCTCCAAAACTCGTTCTAAGCTCAAAGATCTTCAAAACCAAAGTTATAAACTTGTAAAGATCATGGAAAAAGGAAGGAAAAACTCAAGATTGGGGAAGGATGGCGGAATGCTCACCTTGGCCGAAATGGGGAGAAAAAGCTCGCCCATTTTCGGCTAAGGGACCCTTTTATAGTGGCTGGCCAAACCACGTTCGGGGGCCGAATGTGCCTCCGCATCCATGCAAATGTTCGGCGGCCGAACATGAGGTTCGGCGGCCGAACCTTGACTTCCCTCACTCATGCTTTCGGGGGCCTAACGTGCCTCCAAAACGCATGCATGTTCGGCGGCCGAACTTGACTTTCGGCGGCCGAACCTGGGTTTTCCTCCAAAGACTTTTCTTGTAAAAATTCATTCAATTTCATACTCAAAACCATTAAAAACATGAAAATATTTCATAAAACATGATTCTACCCTTCTAGAGATCTCCGACATCCGAGATTCCACCGGACGGTAGGAATTCCGATACCGGAGTCTAGCCGGGTATTACATTCTCCCCCCTTAAGAACATTCGTCCCCGAATGTTCCTCAACTAGTACATGCATAGCAATCAACATAACATACATACATAAACACATAAAGATCTAACCTTAAAAGAGATGAGGGTACTGCTGGAGCATAGACTCCCGTGTCTCCCAAGTACACTCCTCAATATTGTGGTGGTTCCAAAGGACTTTTACCATCGGGATTTCCTTGTTCCTCAGCTTCCTGATCTGGGTGTCTAGGATCCGTACTGGCTGCTCAACATAGGTGAGATCCTCTTGGATCTCCACATCAGGCTCACTAAGAACCTTGCCCGGATCTGACACGAACTTTCTCAACATAGAAACATGGAAAACCGGATGGATTCTCTCCATTGAAGCAGGTAAATCCAGCTTGTACGATACATTCCCAATCTTTTGCAAGATTTCGAAGGGTCCGATGTATCGTGGGGCTAGTTTACCTTTCTTCCCAAAGCGAACCACTCCTTTCATTGGAGACACCTTAAGCAATACCAAATCCCCCTCCTGAAACTCTACTAATCTTCTGCGAATGTCTGCATAACTCTTCTGTCTGCTTGCAGCTGTCTTGATTCTTTCTCTGATCATGGGCACCACCCTGCTGGTGATCTCTACTAGCTCGGGTCCTGCTAAGGACCTCTCTCCTACCTCTTCCCAGCAAACAGGTGATCTGCACTTCCTTCCATATAAAGCTTCATATGGAGCCATCCCGATGCTAGCATGATGGTTGTTATTGTAGGCGAACTCCACCAAAGGTAGATGCTGCCTCCAAGAACCGCCAAAGTCCAGCACACACATTCTTAGCATATCTTCTATGGTCTGGATGGTCCTCTCTGACTGTCCGTCCGTCTGTGGATGGAAGGCAGTACTGAAATCCAACCTGGTACCCATGGCATCCTGCAGACTCCGCCAAAACCTGGAGGTGAACTGGGGCCCTCTATCTGACACTATTGAAACAGGAACCCCATGCAGTCTGACTATCTCATCTACGTACACCTGCGCCAACTTGTCCACAGAATAGCCACTCCTGACAGGGATGAAGTGAGCAGATTTGGTGAGTCTGTCCACAATCACCCATATGGAGTCCAATCTGTTGGACGCTGCCGGTAACCCCACTACGAAGTCCATAGCTATGTTCTCCCATTTCCACTCTGGGATAGGTAGCGGGTTAAGCATTCCAGCCGGCTTCTGATGTTCCAGCTTCACCCTCTGACAAACTTCGCAGGCTGACACAAACTGTGCCACTTCTCTCTTCATAGCTGGCCACCAATAAACTTTCTTCAGATCCTGATACATTTTGGTGGCTCCGGGGTGAATGCTGTATCTTGCATTATGAGCCTCTCTCATAATGTCTCCTTTTAGCCTTATGTCATCTGGTACACACAATCGACTCCCATAGCGGAGGATCCCTTTGTTGTCGAATCTGAACTCGCTGTCTTTGCCCGACTGAACAGTCCTGGCAATCTTTACTAACTCTGGGTCCTCATGCTGTTTCTGAGCCACCTGCTCCAGAAACACGGGTGTCACTTTCATCTGAGCAACCAAGGCACCTATACCAGACAACTCCAACTGTAGACCTTCCTCAATGAGCTTGTAAAACTCCTTCACCACCGGTCTCCTCTCTGCCGTGATGTGGGATAGACTGCCTAGTGACTTCCGGCTTAGGGCGTCTGCCACGACATTCGCCTTACCCGGATGATACTGAATCTTGCAATCATAGTCACTCAGCAACTCTACCCATCTCCTCTGTCTCAGATTCAAATCTCTTTGACTCAGGATGTACTGTAGGCTTTTATGATCTGTGAAGATCTCACATTTTACCCCATAGAGGTAATGCCTCCACATCTTGAGTGCAAAGATTACTGCTGCCATCTCTAGGTCATGTGTGGGGTAATTCAACTCATGCTTCTTCAGCTGCCTAGAAGCATAAGCAATCACCCTCTCATTCTGCATAAGCACACAACCCAGTCCCACACGGGACGCATCACAAAAGACTGTAAAGTCCTCTCCACTAGATGGCAGAGCTAAAACTGGTGCTGAAGTCAACCTCTTCTTAAGCTCCTCAAAACTCTCCTCGCACTGGTCGGTCCACACAAATTTCTGATTCTTCCTGGTTAGTCTGGTTAGAGGAGCTGCTATCTTTGAGAAGTCCTGAACGAACCTCCTGTAGTAACCTGCCAAACCCAAGAAACTCCTGATCTCTGTCACTGAAGTAGGTCTAGGCCAGTTAGCCACAGTTTCTGTCTTCTTGGGGTCTACCTCAATACCATTCTCTGACACTACATGCCCCAAGAACGAAATGCTCCTCAGCCAGAACTCACATTTAGAGAACTTGGCATACAAGCCATGTTCCCTCAAGGTCTGTAGTACCAATCGCAGATGATGGGCATGCTCCTCTGCATTCCTGGAATACACTAGGATATCATCTATGAAGACAATAACGAAGTGATCCAGGTACTGGCTAAACACTCTATTCATGAGATCCATGAATGCTGCAGGGGCGTTAGTTAACCCGAACGGCATCACAAGGAACTCAAAATGCCCATATCTGGTCCTGAAAGCTGTCTTTGGTATGTCCTCTTCCCTGATCCTCAACTGATGGTACCCCGATCTCAGATCTATTTTGGAGAAACAACCCGCTCCTGCTAGCTGGTCAAATAGATCGTCGATCCTAGGCAATGGGTACTTGTTCTTGGTAGTGACTTTGTTCAACTGCCTGTAGTCGATACAAAGTCTAAGAGATCCATCCTTCTTTTTCACAAACAGAACTGGAGCACCCCAAGGTGAGGTACTCGGTCGGATGAAGCCCTTGTCTACCAGTTCCTGTAACTGTTCCTTCAACTCTTTCAATTCTGCTGGCGCCATCCTGTAGGGAGGGATAGAGATCGGTCGGGTTCCAGGCATCAGTTCAATCTCGAACTCTATCTCCCTAGCAGGTGGTAAACCTGGCAGTTCGTCCGGGAACACATCTATGAACTCTCTAACCACTGGCACCGAGGCGGGCTCTCTAACCTGACTATTTAGCTCTCTCACGTGAGCCAAATACCCCTGACATCCCTTCCTAAGCAACCTACGAGCCTGAAGAGCTGAGATCATACCTCTAGGTGTACCCCTCCTGTCTCCTCTGAAGACAACCTCTGATCCATCCTGACCTCTGAACCTGACTACCTTGTCCCTGCAGTCCAAGGTAGCACCATGGGTAGATAACCAGTCCATCCCTAGAATGACGTCAAAATCTGTCAAATCTAGAACCACAAGGTCGGCGGACATGCATCTCCCCTCAACAAAAACTGGACTACACTGACAGACTGACTCTGCCACTGATGGATCACACTTGGGTCCACTGACCCAGAGAGGACACTCTAACTCAGAGATCATCAACCCCAACCTCTGAACGGCTCTCGGAGCAATAAATGAATGAGATGCACCAGGGTCCATCAAGGCATATACATCTGAACAACCAATAATTAAGTTACCTGCCACCACGGTGTTAGATGCATCTGCCTCTTGCTGTGTCATTGTGAAGATCCGTGCCGGAGCTGATGGACCTTCACCTCTGAAACCCGCTGAAGAAGAGGCTGCCCCTCTCCCTCTGCCTCTGCCACTGGCCTGAGTCATGGCTGGAGCTGCTGGCTGCGCTACACTGCCTGAAGCTGTCTGCTGGGACTGAGCCATCGGGGCCACTCTTGGACAATCTCTAGCTATATGCCCCTCCTGACCACATCTGAAGCAGGTGTTTGTCCCAAACCGACATACTCCCTTGTGTGGCCTACCACACCTCGCACATACTGCATTATCCGCACCAGAGCTTGAGCCACTCCCAAATCCCAGACTGGACTTGACTTTACTCCAGAACTTGTTCTTCTTACCCTTGGGTTTACTCCATCTTTTACTGCCTGAAGCTGCTGCACTCAAGGTAGAGGGATCTAACCTTCCCCCACCCGGAGTTTTAGAACCAGAAGCTTGTGCCACTGACTGCTTAACTGTCCCCTGAATGATGGCACTAGCCTCCATTCTCCTAACCATGTCGACTATGGCGTGAAAACTCTCTCTATCTGCTGACTGTACCAAGGAGGAATACCTGGGATGGAGCTTCATGATATACCTCCTCGACTTCTTCTGGTCTGTGCTAAGGTCTTGCCCTGCAAATGGCAGCAACTCCATAAACCTGTCAGTATATTCGTCTACACTCATGTCATCAGTTTGCCTCAACTGTTCGAATTCTATCATCTTCAATTCCCTTGAACTATCAGGAAAAGCCCATCCTGCAAACTCGTTTGCAAACTCTTCCCAAGTCATGCTGTCCACTCTCGGGTTCACATAATTCTTGAACCACTCCCGTGCCTTCTTGCACTTAAGTGTGAACCCGGCCATCTGAATGGCTCTACTGTCATCCGCCCCTATCTCATCTGTAATTGCCTTGACCCGCTCCAAGTACACGAACGGATCATTACCGGTTTCAAACTGGGGAGCACCCAGCTTCATATAGTCTGTCATCTTAACCTTGCTCCCACTGGCTGAGCTAGGTCTAGGAGGTTGAGCAACTGGGGCTGCTGGTTCTGTAGGTGGTGGAGGTGGGACAACATTTTCTGAGGTAGGGTTTGCTGGATTTGGATAGTAGGGTGGAGGTGGATACATTGGATACTGAGAGTATGGTGGGTAGTATGGTGGGTATGGCATCTGTGTGGGATAAGGGCTAAAACTGGGGTAATCCGATGTTCCTCCCATCGAATACCCGGGATGGTGTGAATAGGGTGGGTAGTGATGTGGCTGGACATAACTCGAGGCCTGAGCGCCTCCTTCTGATTCTCCCATGCCCTCTTCCGGCATGCTCACACCGAGACTGCCATCCCTCCTCTGATCTACTTCCATATCCTCAGACATTCCTCCCTGCACTGTTCCCCTGACTGATCTGCTTCTACCCAGATCCAGAGACCTTCTAGGGTCTCTTGCTACTCTGTCCCTGTTGGACCTGCTAGACATTGCCCTAGGCAATGCTGGAGGACGGGCGCTCATGCCCTCATCCTCAGGTGGTACTCCAGTCAATCTTGCTGATCGACGAGTTCCTCTCATCCTGTTTTCTGAAAAACAGTGCACATCACAAGCAACATTAGCATCATATGGTTCATGTGGGCACACATGAACCCTCATCACATACATCACATATCATAGCATATCATTAATGCACATGCATAAAATCATGGCATTTCACATCATCATGCAAGACAGGACTCCACATCCTATCCTAGTGGACATGATCTTTTCCTATTGTGCTTGACCTTCTATAACCTCTATGAGCCCGACACTCTAGGTCCGACCATATAAACCTAGGGCTCTGATACCATTCTGTAACGACCCGAAAATCGGACCGCTACCAGCGCTAGGATCCGGGTCGACTTAAGGCCGCCAGGACCCGTAGCAAGCCTGACATAAAACCTGTAAACCTGTATAATCCCATACATGATCAACAACATGCATAAAAATTAAAACTTTTCTTTACATACTCATCAACCAAACTCAATCTGTGCATAAACATTAACATAACATTGATCCCTCTGTGGGATCTCATCTATGCCCTCAATGGGTAACATACATCTGTTGAGTTGGTTTATATAATCATCAACAAAATCTCTAAGATCATGTATAAAAGGGATACAACAATCTATGGTCAAGCACATACTAACATCCATAAAACTCATTACATAACTATACTGTACTTTTACATTACAATTTGATCATGTCCATTGCTATCTATTACATAAGCATGACTTCTTCACTCTATCCGAACTCCCGTACTATATCCTGTACCTGTAAGCCTGGGGGAAAGGGAGAGGGGTGAGCTAAAAGCCCAGTGAGCAGAGCTATTAAAAACACGTTAACACTATGCTCTATGAAATGCATCATAACACAAACAATTCACATAAGGGTTGGGTGAACTTGTCACCAAATAGTCCAAGTTAACTCTGTGCCAGGCCGTAGCATGGGGTCCTGGTCTTCCTGTCATACATACGTTACTTACCATTTTCCAGGGCCTCCTCTGGGCTCCTGGTCTTCAAGTCCCATAACCGTGCTTTACTCTGTGCCAGGCCTGTAGACTGGGGCCTGGTCTTTCTTACTCTGTGCCAGGCCGTAGCATGGGGTCCTGGTCTTCCTGTCTTGGACTAATTGGGTCATCCAACATTCACCCACAACAACAACAATTTATGCAATGCGGCATATTCGTGAAAACTAATGCAATCATCCTATTACATAATCATGATGCATGAAACATGATAAAACATTTAATTTAAAAGATTGAGTTTAGTTCCACTCACCTCTGGCTGACTCTGACAACACCGAAGCAGCTGAACTCACTGCTGGGGTCCTCGGTTCCTCGGGTCCGAACCTACACAGGTGGACTCAAATGAGGGACCAAACATACCTGAACATAACTATAAACTACTCCCCAAAAACCCCCTAAAACATCCTGAAAACATCATAGAAAATATGCATGAAATGGCTGAACAGGGCACTTTCGGCGGCACCTTCGGCGGCCGAAAGTCCTGGACAGAGACGAAACTCAGCTAGGTTCGGCGGCACCTTCGGCGGCCGAAAGTCCCAGACAGAGACGAAAGTCTCTTTTCGGGGGCAACTTCGGCAGCCGAAAGGCCTGCCTCCCCAGCCATGTTCGGCGGCCGAAAGTACCTTCGGCTGCCGAACCTGGTTTCTGCCAAAGGGCAGAAACTTGGCTCCCTTTGCCCATTTCGTCTCCAAACCTACCCATCATGCATATTTTTCAACCAAAGCATGCATACAAGTTCCTAGGGGCCTCAAACATGCATATACCCCATCTACAACACTTCAAACATGCTCAAACAACACACATTGTTCAAAACATCAATATATATACCCATAGGTTCAACATATACCCTAACATGCATTCTATCCCTTAAAACTTCATAAAACTTGTTTAAATCATACATTGAGCTTAAGATCGGCTCTTACCTCTTGAAGATCGAGGGTTGAGGAGATCTAAACTTGGAGATGGGAGAAGTTCCAACTTTTGGTCTCCAAGCTCCAAAACTCGTTCTAAGCTCAAAGATCTTCAAAACCAAAGTTATAAACTTGTAAAGATCATGGAAAAAGGAAGGAAAAACTCAAGATTGGGGAAGGATGGCGGAATGCTCACCTTGGCCGAAATGGGGAGAAAAAGCTCGCCCATTTTCGGCTAAGGGACCCTTTTATAGTGGCTGGCCAAACCACGTTCGGGGGCCGAATGTGCCTCCGCATCCATGCAAATGTTCGGCGGCCGAACATGAGGTTCGGCGGCCGAACCTTGACTTCCCTCACTCATGCTTTCGGGGGCCTAACGTGCCTCCAAAACGCATGCATGTTCGGCGGCCGAACTTGACTTTCGGCGGCCGAACCTGGGTTTTCCTCCAAAGACTTTTCTTGTAAAAATTCATTCAATTTCATACTCAAAACCATTAAAAACATGAAAATATTTCATAAAACATGATTCTACCCTTCTAGAGATCTCCGACATCCGAGATTCCACCGGACGGTAGGAATTCCGATACCGGAGTCTAGCCGGGTATTACAGTAACTCTAGACTCTAAGCCCACGATGTCAGGATCTTTAAAAGATATTCATGGAAAAGGAAAAAAGAGGCATGTCCAGGCGATAATGACAGGAAAGTAAAGAAGAGCAGAGTATCTGAGGGGTAAGGAAAGGCTAGAATGGGAAAGAGGCAGATAGGATTCAAGAAGTGAGGAATGACAAAAAGATGAAAGGGAGTTATGAAGGCATCTACACGCGAACAAGCGCGGTCATAATGGTTCTCGATATTCACCCCCTCGGCAGTCGGAGCAATAACTGCCAAGAAGGTGAAGGGGCAATTGATGACCGCTGGATTTTCCTACCCCCAATCCTGGGCCTAGATTACGGCCATGGCCCATGAAAGGAAGGCCCGCACGCCCTCTCAAGTAAAACAGGCCCGGATCATCAGACCCCTGAGGCCGGACTCCACCAGATTCTTCCTCGTCGAGATCGGCCCAGCCCGTATAACCTCTCCACGGATTCCTTCTCCTCCTGGGTTCATCGTCCAGCCCAGCTCTCGGTCCAGCCCAGAATCCAGAACGAGACTCGTCGTACAGCCTGGCAGATCCGCTCGAGAGTACACACGGGGAGAATCAGAGGCCGTTACGCATGGAGCAGGCGCCTGATATCCTCGTACGCCCATATCTGTATGGCAGAGACACGTGGCCCAATCATGGGAGAGCAGTTATACGTCACCAGCAAGCAGGAAGAAAAGGATAAAAGGGATACCCCTCTAGAGAGATGGACCAAACTTTATTCTTCAATACAAAAACCCTTGTAAAATTTTATTCTATTGAATCTCAGATCATCAATTATATTAAAAAAGTGAGAGTAATAAATAATACATTTAGAAAAGAT
Source organism: Manihot esculenta (assembly GCF_001659605.2). Taxonomy (NCBI): domain Eukaryota; kingdom Viridiplantae; phylum Streptophyta; class Magnoliopsida; order Malpighiales; family Euphorbiaceae; genus Manihot; species Manihot esculenta. The sequence continues at coordinate 3,474,723 of NC_035170.2, forward strand.
ATTATATTTATATGAGTGTAAATTAATTGCTAAATCATTCATTTTGATATTTAGGAAACTGTTAAGGTGCATTTATGGACTAAAAGTTAAAAAATCAGGAGATATTCCATGTAAATACAACACACGCAAATTCCAAAATAATATTTGGCAAAATAAACATAATTAATTAAAAAAATGAAATATATTAAAGTGAAATATGAAAAATAGAGTTACAATTTCCGGATTTTAATTTTGAATCTTTTATCATTGATTTCGTGCACCCATATTGATGACAAATGGTTTCATTTGAAAATGTCTGAATTAACATAATAAAAACTTATATATATGTATCATTTAAAATAGAATTTGGACTATTTAAGATCTGGTTGTATAAATCGGATAGAGTTCAAAAAAGTTCGAAGACCGTCAGGCGCAACTAACCATCAATATCCGTGAGTAAAGTTTAAATACTCAAAGAGAATTAAATAGCTGCTTATAATAATTAAAATCTCATAATTGAGGAAGGTGTCAAACTTTGAATGGACAGAAGACTGTCAAAAAGCCTTCGCAGAGCTTAAGGGATATCTCAGCTCGCCCCACGTGCTCAGTAGTCCTATGAAAGGAGAAGAACTTCTGATATACTTGGCAGCCTCAGAACAAGCAGTCAGCGCAATATTAGTAAGGGTGGAAGAAGGGGAGCAGAAACCCGTTTTTTACGTCAGCAAGGTACTCAGAGATACCGAGGTCAGATATTCGAACATTGAAAAAATGGCTTACGCCCTATTGCTAGCAGTCCGGAAATTCAAAGTTTATTTGAAAGGCCACCAAGGAGTTGTGATGACAGACCAACCCTTAAAGAAGATTCTACGCAGGCCGGAAACTTCAGGTCGAATGTTGGCTTGGTCCGTAGAGATCAGCCCTTACTGCCTAGAGTATCGACCTAGGACAGCTATAAAATCTCAAGTCTTGGCTGACTTCATAGCAGAATGCACATTCAACGGGGAGCAGAGAGGATCATCCTCAGGGATAGCAGGAAAAGAACGTGAGGGGGAGCCTCATCCAGAATTTAACTGGAAGTTGTATGTAGACGGAGCATCAGGCACTGAGGGCAGTGGTGCTGGAATAATGCTTAAGGGGCCAAAGGATTTTAAGGTATGTTACGCCTTACGTCTAGAGTTCAAAGCCTCGAATAATGTGGCAGAATATGAAGCCTTGATAAATGGGATGTTGGTGGCGCTGGAAGTGAGAGTAACCGATCTCGAGATAAACAGCGACTCTCAGCTGGTGATCAACCAAGTAACAGGGATGTATCAGGCTAGAGATTCCATTATGCAGAATTACATGGCGAAACTAACCATCAATGTCCGTGAGTAAAGTTTAAATACTCAAAAGAGAATTAAATAGCTGCTTATAATAATTAAAATCTCATATTTACTAACACACTATTCACTTAAAAGTAGTTAAATTACAGTTTAGAATGACTGTTCACTTAAAAACTGTCAAATCACGGTTTAAAAAGGTAAAAATACGTTTAAAAAAAATAAAAATAAAAGAGAAAAAATAATAAAGGCAATCTTAAAAGTTTGATAAATTGATAAAAATTTAATGTATTTAAAAATAGTATATAAATTTAATATAGTATATTAATAATTTTGTACTAATAATGTAAATTTATTATATTAATTATGATAAATAAAAATATCTAAAATTGATGATTTAATTTGTGTTAAATTTATAATATTATATTTTTAATAAATAGCTCTAAATTTTAGATATCATAAAAATTGTTAAAATAAAAATAAATATATTTTCATTTTTTAATTAATAATTATATTTTATTTAATATATTAATTTTTTTAACAGCGTTAAAAAATTATCATTATTTAATAATGCTATAATACTATATATTTTATTTTAATATAAATTAAATTATAAAATTTAAATGAAAATGAATAAAATTACAGGATATTTTTTTATATTTTTTTATTTTATATAATATATCAATATATAAATAGATTTGAAATGTAATTTAGTGTATATTTATTTAATTAATTTGATGACAACCCTTCCATAAAAAGCTAAAAGAATCTAATAATTGCAGAAAAATATATGTGATGTTAGAACTAGATATTGATTTTTTTAATGAAATAATTATGGATAATAATAAAAAATTATGTGAGGTAAAATATATAATTTAACTCTTAATTTTTATACAAAATGTCAGTTACCATCTTTATTTTTTTTTTAATTTTTAACAAATTAATTTTATAAAAATATAACTATTTAACACATAAATATTATAAAATATAATTATTCAACCTTTAAATTTTATAAAATATATTTATTTAATTTTAAAAATTCAGAGAGTGTGCAAACCATACATACATGTAAAGATTAAATAATTATATTTTTATATAGGTGAAATTAAAAGTTAAAGATAAAAAAAAAACAAAAATAATTAAAATAAAGTTTAAGAGTCTGCTAGTAATCATGTGGTATACAACTAAAGTGGTAAATTATATTTAGTGACTTTCCAAATTGAGAATTGGAACAGCCAAAACCAAATCTTTGTAAGAAACTTTTAAATGCAAAATAATTAGCTTTCCTAAGTATGGTTTGGTGGATATATATATGCATATTTAATTCACTTCCATTTATTTTTTTAAAAAAATTAAATTACAGTTTAATTCTTCTTATTTAATAAAATTATACAAATTAATTTTTAACATTTTAAAAAATTATAATTTAATCCTTATTATTAAACTTTCAGTTAAACCCGTTTATTATAATAAAAATAATTAAACTATCCTGTAATATGTTATAATTATTGACGACATATATGGCTTCTTAGAGTTTATATAAATATATTTCTTTTCGATTTCATCTTTTTTCTAAATATTATTTTATATAAGTGTTATTTTTTTTTATTTTATCAATTTTCTTCCTCACTCTCCCATTGAAAAGATAATTTTTTTTTACTTTATTAAAATTGGTTGCAATTAAATTGTTAGCTTATAAAATAAAAATGAAAATAAACATTTCAATATAAATGCAACTATGATGAAAAGAAAATATGAATTGATTGGCGTTTATGATAGTCATTCTCACACTAAACTCAAACTAGATAAATATAATGAAAACGTGTAAAATTCATAAATGAATATATAAAAATCCATAACTTCATCACTATGATTTGATTATTAATTTTTATATTGTACAAAAATAAATTAATTATTCACTTATTAAACTTTTATTACATGATTTTATCTGATCGTGAAAATTCATGACTTACTATTTGTTATATCGTGTTAATATTTAAATTTAAATTATCTTAAAAAGTTAATCCTTCTCCTTTCTTTTATAAAATAAGTTTAATTTGCTTTTACATCCTAAATTATATGTTATTTTTTATTTTAAAAATAATTTATTTATTAGCGTATAAGTATATTTTTATACACTCACAAACATAATTTGGTGATAAGTGTATTTGAGTAAATTTGAGAGATTATACTCTCTCGATCTTCAATTTCTATTTCAATATATATATATATATATTTTTTCTTATAAAATATTAATTTATTAGCTTTAAAAATAATTTAGTAATATGAAATATATTTTAATTTTAATAGTGAAAGTAATATTATAAAATACGAAATAAAATTTATTGTGTTTAACTATACTAATTATATTTTCCTAAATTACATGATGCGATATTTAAATTTGACCCTCTGAAAGCAGAAATCTTTGGATGGTCAATGTGAATATAATTATATCTAAACTAAAATTGTTATAAGGTATTTTATAAAATGAAATTATCTTTTTAATATATTAAAAATAAAATAATAAAAAAGTGTTTCACATTATTATAAATATATTAATTATTTAAAATAATATTTTATGAATCAAGTAGAGATTAGTGTAGAATTATTATTTTTTAAAGAAAAATTAAAGGGTAAAAGTTTATAGTTTTTAGATTTATTTAGATATATTTATTATTAATTAATTATTTAAAATAATATTTTGAATTTGAGATGAATAATCTCTCTCTCATCAAATGGTCAAATATTTGAAATGATTTGGTAGGACACCAACCGCGTTAATGTAGGTGAATTCCACGTAGATATGACATTCCACCATCGCTTTGGTTGTCGCTACTGTTCCCTCCATCTCTTCAATGCCCACAATGAATTCGGGGCGGACCAAGATTGTTTCCCTACTCCCGTCTCAAATCACATCATTTTATCTATTTTTTTAATTATTTAAAATTAATATTTATTTTTTATATTATAATAATATATGAATTAATTATATAATTTTATTTTATTTAAAAAAATATTTTTTAATATTTAATAAAATTTAATATTTTTAAAATAAATATAAATAAAAATATCTTTATTAATATATGTAAAAAAATAAATTTAATAAAAATTATAAGATAAAGAGTATAATAATAAAAAAATTAATTATTTAATCATTATTTTATGAAAAAATTTATTTTAATATTCTATCTATATATTTAAAAAAAATTATTAGTTGATTTTTTAATTTTATAAAAAATATATATTAATTAATATTTTTATATTGAAAATATTTTAAAATTTTTTTTTCTACATATAAAGACTAAAATTAATAAAACTACTCATTAAACAAATTTTTATGTTTTTGAGAATTAAACAAATTCATATCATGACTACATCAATCAACGAATGAAAATCCTCTCGTATAACTGCTTTTTATGGGTGCAAATCAATAAAGCTTATAAAAAATTAGTGCTTAACTTATATGGTATAAAAAAATTTAAAATTTTTTAATTAATTTTTTAATTTTAAAAAATAAATCAAAATATTTTTAATGTTAAAATATCTATTAATTAATTTTTTTATTAATTTTATATTAAATATTTATTATTTAATTTTTATAATTTTAAAATACGTATTAAGAGTGACTACTCTCGCCCTTAAACTACGCCGCATTGAGAAAACAAAATCTACAACGGTTATGCCTTATCGAATAGGGATGAGTATTCAATTGATTTTGTTGAAAATTAAATCGAGTTAAATAAATTGAAAATTGAAATTTTAGCATTTATAAAACTGAATCGAACTGATCAGAAACTGAATTAAATCGAACCGGTCTGATTTAATTCGGTTTGATCGATTTCAATTTTTAATAAATTTTTTATTCTTTATACTTTATTTTAAATATTTTAAATTTTAATTAAAATATTTTAATCTTAATATAATTTAATTTCTTTATATTATTAAAAATAACATATTATTATCACTAATCGATTCGGTTTGATTTTTTTGATTTTTTTTATCAAAACTGAATCGAACCGAAATAGCTAAAATTTTTGAAATTAAAAATCGAATCGAATTAAATTAAATAAAAATCAAACTGAATTTTAAAATTAATTCAATTCGATCAATTTTTTCAATTTAAACTGAATACTACTCGACTCTACCGTCGAGGGGATTGTGAGGGAGATGGAAATTGAGTATCTAAAATAGGTAGATGAGATTAAAAAGTTCAGACATGTTCACAAATTACTGCAAATGTTTAATTTCTTTAGGCTCAATAAATTCTCATATGAAGTGAGAGTTGGACCACAAATCTTTTTGTCTAAGCCCACTTGGTAAAAACCGGATGAGGACTGAGCCCATAATCTCATTTCTCATAATATATGTCCTTTTAATTATTTTTATTTTAAATAAATTAAAATTTTATATAATTTACAAAATTTTGTTTAAATTTTTTTATTATAAAATTAATCGTGTCAGATCAAGGTTGCTCATGATTTCCTACCTACCACCAAATCCTCATTCATTGTATGTAATGGAGAACAATTAGTATGAGTTTAGATTATAAATTATCAACTTGAATTAATGTCTTAGCATAAATTATTATATGGTAGAATTGATGAAATAAGTTTCAAATAAAATTTTGATATGTCAATTTTCATAAATTAAGATAAATTTCTTCCAAGTCTCCTAATATCAATGAAGTCAAATTAAATATTGATTTTAAGTTTAAATCCACTGGGATATTTTTCTATATAGTTTTAATTTCAATAAAATCATTAATAATGAGAATAATTGAATTTTGAACATAGGTTCATTTCAAAGGTTATTTATTATGTGGGGTAGTTTTTTTTTTTTTAAAAAAAAAAAACTGTTTACTCCTTTTAGAGCTAATTTGTAAATCTATCTATTTTGATTTAGATCTCTAATAATATAAAAAAATTTATTAGTTAATTTTTTATTTTAAAAAACACAATAAAACCTTATCGACATTTAAAATATTTTTTTATTAATTTTAATCATTAAATATTTTACTATTTAATTTATATAATCTTAAAAAGTTAATTAATTAATTTTTCATTTTATTAATTAGCTTTTTTATATTAAAAATATTTTAATATTTTTTATAATATTTAATAATTAAAATTAATAAAAAAATTAATTAATAAACTTTTTAAAATATCAACAACATGAAAAAAAATCAACTAAAATTTAGTGGTGATTAAAAAGTAATACACTGCAACGAGATATCAATTAGAAAATTATAGAATGACATTATGCTTGTGTCATGATTACGTAATAAATTAATCAATTTAATTGATTAATTCTACTAATTTTCAGAATTATCTACAACAATTTCTATTGCTATTTTTTTACTTTTCTTATAGAAATGCAAAAGAAATTTCATCTATTGTATAAATAAAAATGAATAAATATCATAAATACAAGATTTTAATCCTATATCAAAAGGATTAAAAAAGAAATTCAAATAATTAAACCTCTAAAGCTAGGTAGCTATAAGGTGTATGTGTGTTTATACACATATATGTATATGTATATATTTATGAGATAAATTTACATGTAGGTGATGATCTAAAAGAAACAGTCAATAACCATAGGGTTAGGAGGTGCCTTGCCATGACTAAACAACTCCAAATCATTTTCACAAGGAGTCAAGTTCAAATCCAAGCACAAAACTCTTCTGCTATTAGATTTCTTAACAATAGGAGGCATCACCACTTGAGCACTACGACTTGTCGTATTACCATCACCCTGCTGCAACTGCATGCTTTGATCATTCAAGGCTCCTCTATGCCTCCTCATGTGACCCCCCAAGGCTTGCCCTATAGCAAACTCAAGCCCACAAACAGAACATTCATGGGTCTTAGGCTTAGCCACCGCAGAGGAGGAGGAGGACGACGACGACTGAGTCTCTGAGCTCCCATCTCCACCACCACCCGTCAACCTAGGCTTTTTGTGACTGGCACGGTGGCCACCCAAGGCTTGAAAGGAAGGAAACTGCCTGTTACATGTCTTGCACTCAAAAACACGACTAGGAGAATTAATAACGCCACTATTTTTCAAAGCTTCAAAGGAAGGAAATTGCGTTTCCCTCCCATGGGATAGAAGCATCAAGCAATTCGCCATGGTTATGCTATTTTCAAGCTCTGCTTCATAAAAACTTCTCTTCATGGTAATATTAATCAAAGAAAAGTGAACTGGGTTTTGCTTCAAATTCTATAATCTTTCTAATATGAAAAGGGCTGGAGTTTTTCTTTTCTTAAAGAGAGAAAATGAAGGAAAATTAAGACTGTGTTTGGGAGTTAGGGCTGAGGTATTTATATAGTTTTGGTACTATTTATATTTGTAGTTAATTAGCTTGTTGAGCATGCAACTGGCTAAAAGTGTGGACTTTTATAGTTGACCTTTATGGAATGACGTTAGTGCCCCTGTTTCTTGTTTGAAAAGGAAGTTAGAGGAGATGGTGGGGAGTTTTTTGAGAATAAAATAATCAAGGTGGTGAAAAATGAAAATTCGTAGTCGTAATCGGACATTTGAGAACACGTCAGCATGACCGTGTAGCTGAGCTGAGCCGAGTCTGGAAACCGAGTGGTTGTTGTAAGTTGAGTAACTCGTAAGTATTTTTCAAAGTCTTTCTAGAAGATTCTTGCTTGTTTCTTTCTTGTCCCAGCGAAATTAGTTTAAATTGTGGACTGCAATTCGTGGACCAACACATAGATTTTGATTATTTAATTAAATAATATAAATTTCATTAGGTGAAATTAATGAAAATTTCTAAAATTCTATTGGTATGGTTGAACTTGAATGCTTGCTTGCTGTCACAGAAGGGGAGAAGTTAGGATCAAAGTACGTAGCAGAAGGGTTGTCCTTCCGTCCACGTGACTTAAGGGCGGTGTCCACGTCATTAATTAATGAAGGAAACTCGTTTATATTTTGGTGATAGGTTGTTATGCAGTTTTGTTTGAAACTGACTTTTCTCATCTATTTGGAAAGTTGATTTATAATTATAATATTTACGCAGAAACTGCTTTTTTTTAACAAATGATTCGAGTTTTCTTTTCTTAAAGAATGACTTGTAGTTTGTTGGAAGGTAGTTTAACAAGACTCTAATAAAAAGCTAGGCCAGTCAACTGCCGGATTCTATATCTTAATCTAAATAATATTTACTGCTATGTTATTAATAAAAATATATATAAGACGATGGTAATTATTTGGATTTTTAATTATATTAAAAATATAATAATAATAAGTATTTATTATTGTTAATAATAATTTTTAAAATATTTTATAATGGTAATATATAATAATTATTATTACAAATGACAGTGTTTGGCAAGAAACATCTTGCCTTTTGCGTGACAAAAATGGCTCACTACTGCATTCTTTATTATTTCTTAAAGGCAACTTGATCAGTAAGTAAGAAATTAATGTTTATTGTGATTTCACACGTAAGTAAAAAATATATATTTTTATTTATTATAAATATACTTGAGTCTTGACGTATACACTATTTAAAAACGTTATGAAAACGAATGAAATAATTTTATTTATTACGATAATCATAATTATATAAAAAAATTACTTCCAACTATTGAAAAATATCAAATATGAATGCAAAGTAAAATAATAAATTTTTTATTTTTGATTATATTAGTTTATATTTTTAATATTCGTATAAAAAATAAATAGTTTATTTTAAAAAAAAAACGAAGAGTATTGAAATTATACAGCAATAGCTATAACTAAATTATTAGTCATTATTATAAAATAGGATAATTTGATAATCATTTAATAAGCTGATATATGTGATACCAGCCGTAAAAAAAAAATCAAATGTTATAGTTTCTAATTTTTTATTAAAAATTGTCATCTTTTAAATAAGTCTAATATTTACATAAAATTATCGTTATAAAAAATAATTTAATAAATTTCTGTTATATCTATAATTACATAATCATCTATTAATTAATTATTGTAATCTTTAATTAATTAGTCAATACTATTAAATTTTTAAAAAAATATTATAATTAACTATATTTTATATAAAAATTAACAATATAATATACATGTATAATTTTTATACGACTAATCTTTATATTTTAAATAATTTTATACCATCACCCTTATTCTTTAATTTAATTTATTAATTTAAATATCAAATTTGACGATAATAAATACCAACCACTATATATTTACTTTTTACAGAGTTGATCAATCATAACACTTCTCTATTTCGCCAACATTAAATACTAAATCCATTAAATCAAACATAGGGATTAATATTCTGTACGACAATTTGGAAGAGTGTAAACAAGGGGTAGTTGGTGACTTTTTCTATTCTTTTTTTAAAAATACTGTGGACTGGCCTGGTCACCACCCATGTATTAAAATTCCTCATCAATATCCATTAATTGGTTGCTTAGGAAATTTACATAGAAATATCCTTTGATACCTAAGACCTTCACATATATCCCACGTCGTTTTTAAATGGTAATTTTTTGTATAACTTATTTGATTGAGTTTGAATATGAGAGTTTTTATTTCTACAGACTCTAATATTAATAAGTTAAAATATTATTATTTTTATAATTTAAATTTTAGTTAGTATTTGCCACTATTGTGTGATTTAGGTAGTGGCATCTTTATAGAGATTATGAAATTATTATTTTAATACTATTAAAGTAACGGTTGGTTAATAGTTTAAAATTATTATAAAGAAATTTTTTTATCATATATAATAATATATTTTAATAAAAAAATATTTATTTTAATAAATTATAATTTTAATCACATTTTTTACGTATCGTAAAAAATAATTATTATTGTCAAAGATTTTCAAATTGTTATTATTTAGTATATGAATATTGTCATTATTTATAAGGGTAAACTGTAATTTAGTCCCTCTAGTTTAGTGAAATGTAATATTTCGTCCCTCTGTTTTAAAAACCCTTCAATTTAGTCACTGTGATTTTTAAAAACTATGCCATTAGTCCCTCCCGTTAGATTTTCAGTTAAATCACCGTTAATTTTAGTTAAAAAACTAAAATACCCATATCAGTTTTTTCTCCAATATTTTCCACGACTTTGTACATTTTCTTTCTCTCTCTCTCCAGAAAGAAAAAAAAAATTCTTTTTTTCTTTTTATTCTGTGATTTTTAACGCATCACATCTTTGCTATGGTGTTGAAGATCTGAGTTTTGCATATTCCGCTTATTAACTTGCAAGTACTTTTTGTTCTTAATCTTAGGTGGTGTTTGAACTGGGTTGAATCAGGCAGAGTATTTAATGTGAACCGATTATCAGCAGAGGAAGCAAAAGAAGGAGCAGCAATGTCAAACGTCTTATTCGTAGAGAAGAACCCCGAAGCCAAAATTTAGTTAGCAACCAAAAATCCATGCCTAGAAAAGAACCCATATCCAATTTTTCAGAAACTAGAACCAAAATTAACTTAGGGAAGAGGAATTATAAGCCAAAATTAGAAATGAGCAATGTTGGATATTTAATGCAAGGTAAAGCCAATCTTAGAAGTAAAAAAGAAAAGCTGATGCTGAAAGATAGAAAAGAGAAGAAGGATGGCTAATGGCTGACCTGGACTCCAGGTGAGTCGAAGTCTACAACACGCATCTTAGCACCAACTTCACCCAGAATCCGAAGCTCCACTCTATCATTCAGCAAAGCATCCCTGATTAAATCAACAGCATTGGCCTGGATCAAGCTATAGCGATCAACGGAGATGGTGGCTTCCACCTGCAGCTCGCTATGAGCCTCCTGATAAAACCCAGGAACCGAAGCCTTCCCCAAAGGAATCCCATGATACATGACAGTGAGTTTAGACTCGCTGTACTTGATCCCTACCTTGTTGGGATTAACGGCAGTGAATAGCATGTGGATAGTTAAAGAGAGTGAAGCGGTGGTGGCGCCAATGGTCATGGTGGTTGTGCCGATGGTCGGGTCAAGTGAATTGAGATTAGAAGCGGGGATGCCCATGTACTGGACCCCGACTTGTTGGAGATCGAACTCAGGTTTCTTAGGCTTGACGGTGAGAATAATGATAAGAAAGATAGTGAGAACAAGGAGAGCAAGGAAGGAGAAGAGAAGGAAGAGACAACAGCAGCAGCCTTTCAAGGAGGCTGACTTGGAAGACGACGACATTGGGTAGTAAGGATGGTGGTGGTGGGTGTTTGAACTCTGCGGTGGGCGTAATGGTCTGTGGTCACCATTCAGGCTAGTGCTCGGTTGTGCAGGTGGCGGCATTTTGAGGGATTAGTTTCCTCCGTCTAAAGCTGCCATTCAGGCTAGTGCTCATTTCTAAGTTTGGGATGTGGGTGTAAAGAAGAAGAAGAGAATGATATTAATAATGGGTATTTTAGTCTTTTAACTAAGACTAACGGTGACTTTAACTGAAAATCTAACGGTAGGGACCAATGGCATAATTTTTAAAAATCACAGTGACTAAATTGACGATTTTTTAAAACAGAGGGACGAAAGGTTACATTTCACTAAACCAGAGGGATTAAATTATAGTTTATCCTATTTATAAATGAATCTCTACGGTATTAAAAATTTATTAATGAGAATATTCATAAAAGGCTAATTTTCATAAAATAAGTGAAATAGTAAGAGAATGAGAAAGAGAAAGTGTAACAGCCCGGAAATCGGACCGCTACCGGCGCTAGAATCCGGATCGGCTTAAGGCCGCCGGGACCCGTAGCAAGTCAAACATACATCCTGTACAATTGGTATAATCCCAAACAATGATCAAACATTTCCAGAAATATCTAGAACTTTACCTTTACCAAGCTTGACCTGTGTATGCACTATGACTGAACTCATAGAACCCCTAAGGTCAGCATACCCTATGTCAAACTCGGTCCAACATGCATATCAACATAATATAAAACTCATGTATAAAGGGATTATCCAACTCGGGCCAAACACAATACTATAACTTTGAACACATTACATAATATCATTTTACAATACAACTCTTTTACATCATTACATAACCTTACATTACATCATATCCACTACTATTCTATTACACATCCTAACCATAGCCATATCCTGACGACTCCCTGAACTATCTCTGACCCTGCAAACCTGGGGTTAGGGGAGAGGGGTGAGCTAAAAAGCCCAGTGAGCAGAAACTATAAAAGAAAAGCAGTTCATTAAAACGTATGCTATCATGGAATGCATCACATCACAAACAATACACATCAAGGATGAATTTGTCACCAATAGCCCTCTACATATAGATGTCATATCATAACAAGTTCAGAAATGCTCTATGCCAGGGGCGATATGGCCACGCCTGGACTTCACATACTCTATGCCAGGGGCGATACGGCCACACCTGGACTTCTCTTCCTCTATGCCAGGGGCGATACGGCCACACCTGGTCTTTCCATCATATATCATGTCATACATGTCATATCGTGTCATATCATATCACATTGAGGGCTAATGGATCATCCAAAATCCATCCACATCATCATCATCGTATTATGCAATGCACATATTCGTGATCTCTAATGCAACAACCTATTTCATAACATGGTATCCGTGATGCATAAACGTGCTTTAAACATTTAATTTCTTTAATATTAAAAGAGTTATGTTCTACTCACCTTTGACTAGCTCTGGACTGACTCTGAAGCAGCTAACACTGCCAAACACCTCGGTTCCTCGGGTCCGATCCTACACAGGTGGACTCCAGTGAGGTGCCAAACACACTCTAAACAACTCATAAACAACTATCCAAAAACCCCCTAAAGCATCACCAAAACATGCATAGGAAACAACTATGAAAAGGCTGGACAGGGCACTTTCGGCGGCCGAACCCTCTCTCCAGAGACGAAACTCGGGCACTTTCGGCGGCACCTTCGGCGGTCGAAAGTCCCTCTCCAGAGACGAAAGTCAGGCACTTTTGGCGGCCAAACCTTCCTTCGGCGGCCGAAAGTCTGCTTTCAAGCCAAAACTCAACTTTCGGGGGCAAGGTTTGGCGGCCAATTCATGCATCCATAGGCACGTTCGGCGGCCAAAACTACCTTCGGCGGCCGAACCTGAGTTCATCAGAACTCAGCCTCTTGTGCATACTAGCCTCCAAAACCTTACCAAACACCCCAAACAAGCACCCAACCTCTTAAAAACATACATAAACCCTTAACCATGCACAAAGGAGCTTAAACAAGCTTAAACTCCAACAAAAACATCATAGAGCATGCATAAAGAGCTTGTGACTCACATAAGCCAAAACCATCAAAACTACTCAAAACCTCACTTGCTCTCTCCTAATCATGCATACACTCTCCCACATGCATAAAGGGCATAAACACTAGTCCAGGCCTCCCCAACAATCAGCACATAAACATACATTGGGCATAAAACCCATATGAACCCTAACATGCATATCTACCCATACTCAACCATCAAAACTTCTTTAAACTTACTTAAAAATTCATTAACACACAAGGAAAGCAAGGATCTACACTTACCTCTTGAAGATCGAGGGGTGGTGCGATCCCTAACTCGGAGGTGTGGAGGATCCAAGCTCCAGAAGCCTCCAAGCTCCCAAAACTTCTATTTAAGCTTCAAAACTTCCAAACAAGGGTAGAATTCATGAAAAACTTGAGGGATGGGTAGAGAAAGCATGAAAACGACCAAAGGAGTACAAAAACTCACCTTAGCTCGAGAATGGGGAGAAAACTCGCCCATTTCGGATCTAAGGGCTCTTTATAGGTGGCTTGGTCAACAACCTTCGGCAGCCTAACGTGCCCCCTAAACTCATGCATGTTCGGCGGCCGAACCTTGGCTCGTTCAAAACAAGCTTTCGGAGGCCAAAAGCACTCCCGAAACCTTCCCATGTTCGGCGGCCGAACTTCACTTTCGGCACCATGAAATCAGTAAAAACATTTTAGAAAACACATTTTACCCCTCTAGAAGATTCTGGCATCATCAAAATTCCAGATTCCAACGGAGATTCCGCCGGAAGGTAGGGATTCCGATGCCGGAACCTAGCCGGGTATTACATTCTTCCCCCCTTTAAGAACATTCATCCCCGAATGTTCAAACAAACATGCATTCTCAACACAGCAGCAAGCATACATAAACAAGCAAACAACAAGCAAGCAAAACCTAAAAACCTCTCTCCTAAAAGAGAGACATGGGTATTTGCTGGAGTACGAACTCCCGGGTCTCCTATGCACACTTTTTCCATTAACTGGTGATTCCAAAGGACTTTCACCATCGGGATTTCCTTGTTCCTCAACTTCCTGACTTAAGTGTCCATGATCCGCATTAACTGCTCAACATAGGTGAGATCCCTTGAGATCTCCACCTCTGGTTCTTTAAGAACCTCACTCGGATCTGACACGAATTCTCATAACCTGGGAACATGGAAAATCGAATGGATCTCCTCCATTGAAGTAGGTAAATCTAACTCGTAGGATACATTCCCAATCCTTTGCAGGATTCCAAAGGGTCCGATGTATTTGAGAGCTAATTTACCTTTCCGCCCATAACGAATCACCCTCTCTTTAGGAGACACCCCCAGCAAACCTCAACTTTCTCGAGAACCTCAACATGCTTCCGCTGCGCACTCTGATAAAACTCTTCTCTCTTCTGAAACTCTACATGCCTCTTGCGGACAACTTCATAACTCTCCTGCTGACTCACAGCAGTTCTGATTCTTCTCATTTTTTTACTACTGGCCTTCTTCTTACTGTACTAAGGGATGGGATAAGCTGCCAAGTGGTTTCCGGTTGAGGGCATCTATCACAATATTAGCCTCACCCGGATAATACTGAACCTTGAAGTCATAACCACTACGCAGTTTTTACCCATCTCCTCTGCCTCAGGTTCTTCTCCCTTGACTCAAGATGTATTGCAAGCTCTTTCGATCTGTAAGGATCTATCATCATACCTCATACAGATACTGCCTTCACATCTTGAGTACAAAAGATTACTATTGCCATTTCTAGATCATGTGTAGGATGATTCAACTCATGCTTCTTCAGCTACCTAGAAGCATAAGCAATCATTTTGCCACTATACATTAACACACAATCTAGTCCTACCCGGAACACATCACCGGACACTGTGACATCTTCATTACTGGTGGACAGAGCCACCACAGGTGTTGACATCAACATTTTCTTCGGCTCTTCAAAACTCTCTTCACAATGAGTAGACCACACAACCCTCTGGTTCTTCTTGATCCATCTGGCCATAGGAGCGGGAACTCTAGAGAAGTTCTAGATGAACCTCCAGTAGGTAACCTGCCTAACCCAAAAAGCTCTTGATCTTTGTCACTACAATGGGCCTGGGTTAGTCAGCTATAACTTCAACTTTCTCGGGTCTACCTCACTTTTCTTTTTTCGACATACCGTGACCCAAGAAAGATATGTTCCTTGACCGGAACCCACATTTGGAGAACTGGGCATCCAAGCCATGTTCTCTCAGGATCTGCAATTCTGACCTCAGATAATGGGCATACTCTTCTGTATTTCTGGAACTCACCGAGGTACCGTCAATGAAGACAATAACGGAGCGATCCAGAAATCGACTAAAACTCTGCTTATGAGATCCATGAATGCTGTAGGGGCGTTCATTAACCCGAACGATATTCTTAGGAACTCATTGTGCCCATATCTGGTTCTAAACACTGCTCTCTGTACATCTTCTTCCTTGATCTTAACTGATGGTACCTGGACTTCAGATCTATCTTGGAAAGGCAACCAGCTCCTGCTAGCTGGTTTAAAATAGATCGTCGATCCAAGGTAACAAATACTTGTTCTGGGTAGTGACTTTGTTCAATGACTTGTAGTCGATACAAAGTCCTGGGGATCCCTCCTTCATTTTCATAACCAACACTAGAGTATCGCAAAGCGAGGTACTCAATCGGATGAAACCCTTGTCTACCAACTTTCATAACTGCTCTTCCTACTCCTTTAACTTTGCAGGTGCTACCCTGTAGGGAGGGGTAGGGATGGGTCTGGTCCCCATTATCACTTTAATTTAAAACTCCATCCCCCTAGCAGATGGTACACTCGGCGGCCTGTCTGGGAAAACATCTAAGAACTCACTACTGGTACTGAGGCGGGTTCCCTGACCTGACTACTACACTCTCTTGTTCGAGCTGGAAACCCCTAACAACCTCTCCTGGCCAACCAACGAGCCTACAGGGCTGATATTGAACCTCTAGGTGTCCCTATTCTGTCCTCTCTAAGGACTACCTCTGATCCATCCTGACCTCTGAACTTGACTACCTTGTCTCTGCAGACTCAGGTAGTACCACTAGTAGAAGAACCAATCCAACCCTAGAATGACGTCAAACAGTCAAATCTAGAACCGCTAGGTCGGCTGGAAGGCATCTACTCACAACATACTCTGAACTATTTCGGCAGACTGACTCTGCTACTGATGGATCACACTTGGGTCCACTGACCCAAAGGGGATACTCTAACCCATAAGCTATCAACCCAACCTATCTACGGCTCTCGGAGCAACAAGGAAAGAGAAATACATCAGGGTTCATAAAAGCATACACATCAAACATAAGAGAGTGAGATTACTTGTCACCACCATGTCCGATGTGTTAGCTTCCTGCTGCGTCATGGAGAAGATCCGAGCTGGAACTGATGGACCTTCACCTAGGGAACCTGCTGAAGAAGGGGCCGTCCCCCTTCCTCTGCCTTGACCACTACCCTGCAACATGGCTGGAGCTGATGGTTGTGCCATACTGCCTGGAGTTGTCTGATGGGACGGTGCCATAAAAGCTGCCTTAGGACACTCCCGAGCTATGTGTCCCTCCTGGCCGCATTGTAACATGCTGAAGTCCCAAGTCGACAGACTCCCTTGTGCGGCCTACCGCACCTCGCACACTCTGCAACCTCCTTGCCTGAGCTCGAGTCACTTCCTAATCCCAGACCAGACTTTATCCAATTCCAGAACTTGTTCTTCTTTGATCTTTTGAGACCTCTGTCTCCCTTCTTACTTTTCGTGACAGTCTCGCCCAGAGGGGAAAGATTAACATCACTTGTCCCCGAATTTTTGGAACCCGAAGACTGTGCCACGTACTGTTTAACTATCCCTTGAATGATGACACTAGCCTCCATCTTCCGAGTCATATCTACTATGGCATGGAAACTCTCCCTGCCTACTAATTGAATCAAAGAGGAATACCTGAGATCCTATGTTTAAATTTTGGGTTTGCATGGGAGGTTGTTATGGCAGAAGATCCTACGTTTAATTAATTTAATTTAATTAAAAAAATATCAATTAATTTAATTTAATTTACGTTTAATTAAAAAATTAAATAATATATATTTAAATTTATAAATACTAAATAATACATATAATTAAATTATATAAATTAAATCATATAAATATTTAAAATAAATTAATAAACTTTTTAATAAAATAATTAAAATTTTTAATTTTATAAAAATATATATTTTTTAATTAAATAATTTATAAATAAAAATTAATTAATTTTTTTTTTAAGAATATAGAGACTTAATAATAATATTTTCCTTATTTATTTAGAGTTTAGAATATCTAAAAATAAAGTCAACACTGGCTTACCAAGCTCATTAAATTACTGAGGACAGTATCAATGAAGGACATTTTAGTAAATTTATTCTCAAGGTTTAGTGAGACTAGCTATATTTTGAAAAATACATCATTAAATAGTTCATATTTTTTCTAAATTTTAACAATGTTTTACTCTGTTTTAAACCGTTAACAGTTAAAAATATATAAAATTATTATTTCTATTTAGTATTTATAATTTCCAAATAAAATTATTTAATGTCTATAATTTTAAAAAAATTATTTAATTTTTGTAATTTTAAAATAATAATTTTTAGTTCCTGTAAATAATTTGATTTTTCTTTAGAAATTATTACAATAACTTTGTTGCATTTTGTGGTCTTACAATATAATTTTCAGTTTACAGGGCGTTGATAACAAAATATTAATTTCATTAAAAAATTAAAATAAATTCATATAAATTGATTTGATTGGATAATTTTTCAACAAGGCCTTCTCTTTTATCAGCTCATCAAATTAACTAATGATTCTAAGTTGATTTATTTTAAATTAAATAACAGTTTAAATGAATTAAAAATAGCCCCAAATTTTAAAAAAATAAATAAAAATTAATAGTCTATTCATTCATAACATCAATTTCAAACTCTACCACTTGGAAAAAAACAACACAAACACACCTCAATTCCGTACAACATAAACTAAAGTCAACATCACAACAACGGATAATTAACCACTATTGACTTTTTCTTTTTCTTTTTTTTTTTTTACTTTTATAAATAAATAAATATATCAGAATAAATTCGATACGTTTGAATTTTATTTTTTTAATTTTTAATTTTTATTTTTAAAAAAATAATAAATTTATTATAACATAATAAATGACTTAATATTATATTAATAATTATATAATTTCACATTAAAAATACATTAATTAATTAATTTGAAATTTTACAATAATTTTGATTGAATAAAAAATTAAATTTACTCTTAAAAATATAAAAAATAAAAAAATTATCTCTCTATCTAAATTTATTTTTAAATTATTATTAAAAATAAAATAAAATAAATAAATCACACTTTGACTTCTCTTCCATTGTTAATTTTCGATCAAGTCATATAACCGTTTTTTATTTTTGTTTTTCTCTTTTTGCCACCCCTTCTCACCAGAATGACTTCTCTTCCAATGTTGAAAAAAAATTATATATTTTGAAAGGTGTTTTGTTAATTTATATAAATTTAAACATTTTCATTTTATTCTAATTGTTGTTCAAAAAATTAACTATAAATAACCATATAATTACTAATTTTTTATTAAAAAATATAATCTTTTAATATCTATATTTATCGTATATAACAGTAAATAAAGTATATGTAATAAATAATTATTATAACTGAATTTCTCATATATAAAATATCATTTATATGGATAATTAACTAATAAAAATTTAATATTTATATGATTTTATATTTTAATTTAAATGTTTAAATTTTAGATAAATTAATTTAATATTTATATTTTATATAATTTTAATAAATTTTTTAAAAATCAAAACATGAGAGTTCAATAGTATACCAAATGTACTGTTTTATTTTTTTATTTTTTTAAATATAAACTAAATTTACAGATTTAATAATAAATAAATTTTATTTTGTATTAATAATTATGAAGCTTTTATAATAAATTTATTATTTTTAATTATTTATATATGTTGTTATTTTAAATTAAATAATGATATGCTATAAACTATTTATAATTATTATTATAAAATAAAATTTATTATTATTTAAGGTGTAAACTGCAGTTGTTAATTGAATTACTTATATTTAATTTTAATTTTAAAAAATTTGATAAAATTATATTTAAAGTAAATATTGATCCATTTTATTTAAAATTTAAATATCTAAATTAAAATATATAATAACATAAATATAGAGTCTTTTTCAAGGCCCATTTACAAATATTATGTCTGTTAAATAAAAAAAATTAATAATTTATGATTTTTCATAATTATATTCTAATCTTAAAATTTTAGACAATAAAGTATATTTTTTTTATGTATACTTCAATTTTAGCCACTATAAAAATTTCAGTCCATATTTCATATCACATAGAATTTTTCTTTAAAAGAATTATTGGATAAAATATTTAAACGATTAAATTAATTATATTTATATTAAAAAGTTTAAATTTTAAATAATAAATTTAAATCATTTTCAATTTGTTATAATTATAACTAAAAAATTAAGATGAATATGAAAAATTAGTGGTAATTTATAATATGGTCTTTAAAATTTTATATTAATGAAATATATAATTCTTTAATCTAAATTTTATATGGAAAATACATTTATTTTATATTTATGGTATGTAATATTAAATATATTATATTGAATAAATATTCATTATAAATAGATTTTTAATATATAAAATATTACATATAAATACTATATATTAAAATCTTTTATTAAATATTTATATTCATCAACATAAATTATATATATATATATTTAATATATAAAAAATTATATTTTATATTAATAATATTAAATAAAATATTATATATTTTACTCGATAAAATCATTCCTTCATGATTTTTATAAAAATTCATATTTCTTAATTACAAATATTTTATTTTACTTATTTATATAATACGTAAATTTATGATGTAGGTTAATTTATTGACTTATCAGATAAAAATATTTATATTAGTAATATTAAAAAAATATTATATATTTTAGACTATAATTTTTTATATATTTTAAATTTCTATTAAATTACAATATGTATATAAAAATAAGAATGAGAAAACGAAATAAATAATGAGATTTAAAAAAGATATTATTAAAATAAAAAAATATATTTAAAGATTATTTTATAAATCAAATAAAATTTTGAGATTATATTATAAATTGTCATTAAATTTTCATATTTCATTTAAACCTTTTAGTTATAATTGTGATAAATTAAAAAAAAAGTTTTATTATCTAAAATTTAATATTTTATAATATAAATATAAATTAATATAAATTTTTAAATTTTTTTATTCAATAAATCTTTTAAAAAATAATTCTATATTGTATAAATCTAAATATTATATATTAAAGTATTTTATTAAATATTATATTGAAAACTATTATACATTGTGTGCATATCATTAATATATTGAAAACTTCAATTTATATTAATAATATTAAATAGAATTATATATATATATTAATTTATAAAATTTTACTTTCTTTCATATTTTAAATTTTGGTTGATATATATATAATAAATGAGAATAATAAAAAAAATTATTGAAACAAAAATATTTTTTTAAGAATTATTTTATTAGCCAAACTAAACTTTATAAATTATATTTTTAATTTTCAAAATTTATTTATTCAATTTTTTCGCTAATAATTTTTGTATATTAGCTTATATAAGCAGTATAAATTGAAAATAATTAAAGTAATTATAATATTTATATTCATAGAAAATTTTTATTTACTATAATTAAATACATACAAAATTGATTATTATTTTAGTGTTATTTCCTTTATTCAACCAGAGACCATTAATTACTAAGGCCAGAGATTAGTCCTTATCCAAAAATGTCAAACGTCAATTGGGACATATTACCATTAAAAAATTAAATTAATTCTAAAAATCCACAAATACACACAATATAAGCAACATATGAATGTGAACCCATATTTTTTTCCACTTATAGAAAATATTACAGACGAGTTGGCCTCATTAAGATGATTTAATTTGAATTTGACTATAACTATTTTTAAATTATTCTAAAATTAATTCAAACGAAAAAAATGTCTACGAACAGAAAATCTAATATCTAATGTGGATGAAAAACTCTAATACTGTTGATATTCTAATATCTAACGTGGATGGAAAATTCTAATACTATTGATAATCACCGTTTTTTTAATTGATTGATTCAATATATCAAAATTCTGCCCAAATACGCGAGTCGGGTTGATTGCAAATCCAAAATCAGTGAGAAATGATCCAGTCCGGTGATTTGACGTGAACTTTGCAGTTCTATCTATGTGCGCGTGAGGAGAAATTAAATAGCCGCTTGGCGTGGAGAGGGGTCTTACATGTATGCACGGATCTAAATAATAAAGACATGTGACACTATAGCAGAAAGGTCGTTAAACATTGCTAGCATATAAAAGAGAAAGAGATAAATATGGAGAAACGTCTTTCTCTCCATCTAAACTTACACTCATAACGTAAACTCTATTTTTTAAATTTTAGAATATCAACTATATTAAATTCGATCTTAAATTTGGATCGAATCTAATTCACTCTAAAAATTAATTTTCTTACTTAGTTTAAAGGAAAGTAATGCCTATAACTCTTATAATAATCACATTATTCCTATTTCAAATAAATTAGAAGTTCGATATCGAATTGGGTCGTTAAGATAAAATATCTTAAATATTTATTTTATAAGTAAAAATTAAACACCCTAATTTTATTTAAGAGATAAAAGTATATGTTTTATATTATTATTATTATTATTATTATTATTATTGAATTAAAACTAAAAATTAATAGAAAAATATATAATACATTTTTTTTAACTTACCATGAAAAGAAAGAATGAAGTGTTTCGATGGAACTGAAAATGAGATAAACAACATATATTATGTGTATATGTAAACTCTCAAGTAAGTGGTGACGTCTAAATACGGAATTTTGAAGTTGCCCATTACTACAAGCAACACAATGATGTTGTGTGTACGTTCAGCCGCCGTACCAACCGCGGTGGCCGCCACCATTTACACCTGGTGCATCTTATTTCTTCCTTCCGATCCTTTTGTCGTAGTCCATATGCCAATTTTCTTTGCTAATATATAAAAATTGAAATCGAATTGTCATTTTAGACTGCTAAAATTGATAATAATTTGTAGATTTTGACTTAATATTATTGAATTTGAAAATCTCAGATCGTACTCTTCTTCCCCAATTTCTATAATTAAAAAAAAAGAAAAAAAAGAATGAAAATTTATATATTATGTGATATTTTTATATATTATTTATTTAATTACTCATACAAAAATTCTAACAAACCCATTTGTTATATGCAGTCTGTTCAAAGTCAGTAGTCCTCTCCACCAGCTATTTCTATTATACAACTGAAAAGGATAATTGCTGGTGACACTGCCCGTGTTGAAATTTTCACTGACTTTAAAATTTCTAATTTATTTCATAAAAAATATATTTTTTTATTATTTAAAATATTAAAAAATAATTTCTTAATATTAAAAACATAGAATTTGTATGTTATTATTAAAAATTGAAAAATTATTATTTTAACATTTTTGGTAAAATTGAGATAAATCCTAAATAAAAAGGTTAGGTTGAGTCATGGCCTTGGGTTTTATGCATTTATTTGACATTCTTTCCCTTTGTGCAGCAGCTAAAAGTTTGATGAGTTTCAAAACCAACTAAAGACTTAAAAGATAGTCAAAGCTTGCTTAAGAAATTAATGGCCTTTTTCACACTAAATCAAGATTATGGATGATCTAGTTAAGCATTTTTTAAATGGTTTTTGCAACGAATTAAAACCCAGAATATCCACTGATATATCCTAAATGAATGTAAGAATTTAAAGGAAAAAAGCAGAGGAAATTAATCGATATGGCGATCCCTTGAATAAACTTCAATATCTGCTTTGGGTATCAGCCTTATCGAGCATGACTTCAGCTCAGCTTTTGTTGCAAGTTGCTGACAGGTAAGAGAACATGAACAAAGCCTTAATTCATATAAACAATAAAATTTAGTTGCTGCTTGAAGGAGTCCTGCTTCTGCAACCATATCATATGCCCCTTCAAAACCCAAAAGAAGTGGAAAGAGAAACATCAAAAGAAGATAATTTCAGTAACCCATCAATGCAATGATTTCATAGCGCATATAAAGATCCCTTTTTTTCGTTTTTTTAATAGCAAAATCAGAGGTTAATTTGAAAGGTTACCTGCAGAGCAGCAGCCCAGGCAACGAGGAAAGAAGCAAACCAGAATTTCTTGTCCTTGAGTAGTTGCTTTACTTTCATGCTTTAGATCCAAAACCAAATCCGCTAACACAATAGGTTTTTAGATATTCATTGTGGATGAAAATAATAAAAAAATCATTAAAGATAAATCATCCAAGTTAAAATTATAAAATTTATAATTTTTTTTTTGGTTCGGATATGATGTTTGAATTTAAATTCTTCAATTAAAAATTTGGCATGTAGTAAATGTTGTTATTAATTGAATTTTGGAAGTTTTGCTTGAACAGCTGGGAGATCAGTAATGGCATTGTCATGTAAGGAAGGTGTTGTAAGATTGTAAGAAAGATCTTAGCCTGTGGCAAAATTTTTCCACCCCAATTGGAATAAAAATTTTTGCAAAATTTTAATTCAATTGATTTATTTTTTATTAATTTAATGGAATGATTTATTTAAATATTTTTCTTGCAAAATAAATTATGTCGGAGGAAGGCTTCATGTGTCGACAGTTCCAAAGTTTTAGACTTGAGACAAATGAAGATGTTGCCAGATTTTCACCAAGGCCTGAGAAAATTGTTTGCCTCTCAGAGCAACTTGTCCACTACAAGAATTCATAAGCAAAACTAAGCCAACGTTTTTATTTTTTTTTTCATGAGAGTTTGCAAACCATGCTTTGCTTCCAGAGATGGCTCAAAGATCACAGGATTAGCTTCTGCAAAATCATAAACTCAAAACTAGAACCAGCTTAACTAATGACAGTTCAATACAAAAGAATATCAGAAGTTTTTATTCAAAATAAATAAGCAAAACTGTGTATTGTCCTGTCTATATAACAGTAAAAGATTTACCACTAATTAAGAAGAAAGCATGATCCCTTTCAACTTGGCAATGTACCAGATAAGTAGAGAGATAACTTCTCTCTGATATCAGTGCCTGTCTTGGAGGCAGATTCGCAAATTTGTTGTCGGTAATCTTTGTCGTGATCATGAGACATGGGCATCTCACCAAACACTTTATCTTCCATATCAATAACAATATTGTGAAGCAAGCAGCACACAAAGATTATTCTAGGCAACCTGTTCTTATCAGGCAGCCACATTACTCCATGAATTATCCTCCACATTTCCTTCAGTCTTGCCAACGCAATCTCTGCTACTGCTCGTGTTGCAGCGTGTCGTTTGTTAAACTCCACCTGATGATCTGGGTGTGCATTTTGAAAAGGAGTTAGTAGCCATGGCAATAGGGGGAACCCTTGGTCCCCTATAATGTATTCTCCCAATTCTGTTCCTTCCATGAGCTTTATCTTCTTCCCATTTAGCCTTTTTCCTTCTTCGGAAAGTTTGAAGAAACTAGAGTTCTGAAGCACTAGAGCATCACTTAAACTACCTGGATACCCGACAATTACATCATGGAATCTCATGTCAGTGTCCACTACTGCTTGCAAGACCATGCTGTGATTCTTCTCTCGATCAATCCATACATCATTTGAATGGTCCACGGTAGGCAGAGTCATGACAATGTGTGTAGTGTCAATCACACCACAACAATTAGGAAGGCCATGTACTTTCTCAAACTTAGACTTTATCTCCTCCATTTCTGCTTCAGTAGTAGGCCAACGTAGATGATGCAGTGCTCTTTCTTCCATTGCTTCCACAAATCGCCAGGTTATATGAGAAACAGTTGATTGGTTGATTCCAAATGAGTCTCCAATGTTTGACAATGATTCACCAGAACTAAGCCTCCTAAGAGCAATAGCTACTTGGTCATTGGGAGATAATGGCTTCCCGTCCGAACCAGAGAAGTTAGATTGCCTGGCCTTCAAATTGTCGTTCACGAGTGAACAGATGTAGTTGAATGTCTTTCTTGAAATTTTGAAAACTGACTCAAATTTCTTTGAACTTTTTGTTTCAGATAGATGCCCTAAAAATGAGAATTACACATTAATTATTTGACGCATGCACATTTGACAATCATATATCAAATCTTACAAAGGAATGAACAAATCAAAAGAAATTCAAGCAACACAAAGGGATACTCGGTCATGTATCACTACTGATAGGCAGCAAAATCAAATAGAAGATAAAGTGATCATGTCCTTAACAAGGATAAAAGGAGAACAACTTTGCTTCTAAATCTCAGAAGAATGGTTATAACTTCAATTTAGTCCATTTATAAAGTGAAAAGCATGACTATTATTGTTACATGCATAGTAATAACTCTGAACTTCATAAATTATTACTGAATTTCTGACATCAAGATAAACAACTTAGAGAATACATCATGAAAATATGTGGTGGATTTCATTCACCAAGTAAACTTGTGAGATATGGGTGCACATATTTCATGATTCCAATTTATGCATTTGAGATGCTTAAATTGATTCAGAGCATGCTATATATGCTATATTAATCAGCTTCATGAGATGAACATTTTATTAGCATGCATCTGCAACACGCTACAAACACGCGTGCAGTTTAACTGTAGATTTGATGTAAGGGCAAGAAACAGCATAATCTCCTGTCTTCAGCAGGTCAGATGTCATGTGAAGGTTTTACCTATGAGGCAAACTAAACACAGACAAAGTGAACAATTTTACAATTTCTCTGAAGAAGAAATTTATGTATATAAAATTATGAATCATTAATTTCACTCAATATTCACAGGAAAGCATTTGTGAAATCGATAGAAGAGAGAAAAAGAACTACTTTCACTTAGAAAACACTCATCAAAATAAGAAAAGGAGAAACCAGGTTGAATAAGAAACAACACATAATAATTTATTACTGATGTGTCATCTGAAGATCACAACTTGGTTTTCTATTATATATATAGGATTTCACTCCACAATAGAAATAAACATTAATATGGAGAACCATAATATTTTGGTAATAGCTAATTGGAAGCATACAGCTTTACTACCAGGCTTTTATACACTTGATAAATGCAGAGGCTAATCTGAAGAGTGTAGGAGAATGAACTCTTAACTCCTTTTCAGATGATGTTATCCTAGACACCTTGATCAAAGATTAAAAAGTAATTAAATAAAAGAAGAAAAAGCACAGATGGAATTTTAAAAAATTACAAGAAAACAGAATAACACAAAATATGGGCTAAAAATTTTTATGTGATTCCAGGGCCTATGCCTCCAATCTCTTTATCATTTTTTAAAATTTGAAGTGAAATCAAGAAGGAGAATTTCCAAAGAAGATTATGCAATTTCTAGAGAAGCCACAATGCAGATTCTGCACATGTATCCAAGTGGAAAAAGTGGAAGTAGTTTGATTCTACTATGTCCTCCAAAGCATCACCTCAACTACTGCAGTTCTACCACAATTCTGTAATAAGTTGCTTGTGTTGACGGATGCTTTGCAAGGAGAGCAGCATATTGCACAGAAAATGGAAAACAGAAATCCATCTACTCAGGTCATCACCATGTATCGCATTTACATATACAAGTGCACATGCAAACATTCTTTCGCCAATAGCTTTTATAGGTTACGTCCTATAATAAAGAACTGGCAAGTGGCAACGATGCCTGGGCTTGTATTACAACTTCAGTTCATATTTTCCAGGTCCTCTTTTGCAGGTAATGTGCTTTTAATTAGAATAAAGCTCCAAGATTTAAAGGGATTGTCTATGGGTTTGGATAGATTTAGTTCAAAACCAAGCAACAATAGGAACAAAAGGGTTCACTCCTTAACAGGCATTCATCACAAGAGATCAAAAACCGTGTAGCATTATGGCAACTAAATGCCTATTTTCAACAGAACAAGGAATTGATACTAAGTTTGCACAAAGCATGTGACTGGAGAACAATTTGCATACCATTAAAGGTGAAAACGGGGGACAAGTAAATCATATATGCAATGTTCTCAATTTCTAAACCCTTCCTTGGAGGATTTTATTGATTAATATATGCAAAACCAGAGCCAAAGTAATGAAGATTTACTGCCCCATTTCTGTTCCAACACCATGTTGGTCAAAGAGGAGTAGAATGTATATGAGTGGTGGATATTAGGAGATTTAGCTTTCCGAATAGATATATGAAATGAAAAACTACAAGCAAGAAAAAAGAGTAGCAATGATGCATATCTGGAACATTTTAATTTCAGACTTTTTAAGCCATTTGAAAGAAGTTCGGATTGAGTAAAGACATCCTAATTCAACTATAACCAACATCAGACGATACATATATGGGGAACTAGCTCATTCATTAATTTCACTGCAAAATCTGGACAGAGCCATTTCATTTGATCACAACAGAAACATAAGGCCATGCCTTCAACCTAATCAGATAAACCCCATAACCTGAAAATCTATCAAAACCAAAATACACCTAACTAGTGCATTAACAAACACCAAAGCATGACACTTTGAAGGAACAGAATCTATGTAAAAATTAAACAGAAGCTCAACACTACAACTAATTGATTCAAGGAAAGAAAGGCATACGTATAATCAAGCAATCTATTTGCAGACACCATTTTAAAGACATGTTCAACATCAATCGGTATAGAATGTAGAACAGCAACCAAATTAATATAAACTCGATCCGACCCATGTCATAACAGTTCACCCAATGTGAAAAAACTGAGGAAAAATTCCTCAAGCAATAGCATATAGCGTATAATCTCAGAAAGAGCAATACCAATGTGAAGACCCACACAACAAGAGCTTCCATACCAAGAATCAATCAAAACCAATAAACAACAAAAGATAAAATAGTAAAATGCAGAACCCAGAACTGTATAGAATGTGTACCAGTAATCCTCCTGGAGAAATCATCCCACCAATCCAAGGGCTGTTGAGGCTGCTGGGGCTGCAACGAAGCCAAAGCAGAATCCAAGACATTCTGGTCAACCTTCTTCTCTGCTTTCTTCCTTCTCTTAAAACCTCTTATGGGTCCCATTCAAAAACCGAAAGGAACACACAGAAATGAAGAAAAGACTTGAAAATCAGCAAGTAAAATCAAAGGTGTTTGAAGATGAAGATGGATGGCTTAGATACAAAAGGGTTCCTAGGAAAAGTTGTTTTATTTGCTTTTCTTACATTAAAAACATGCAATGGAAGTGAGATGAAGGGGATAGAGAAGATGGTGAAAGCAAAAAGGATTTAAAGAGAAGAGAAGGGAAGAAAGAAAAGCAAAGAAAGTAGCGAAATTGAGTTTGGAGTGAAAGACAATGTAGCCAAGAGAAGTTACACAAAGCTATATCATATTCATGGGTTTCTTCTTTCTTTCTTCCTTCCTTCGTCTTTATATTACTTAGCATTTCGTTTTCAATTTGTATTGATTTCTTTTCTATGCATAATCACAAATTTTCTTTTCTTTTCTTTTCTCGCAATTGATATAATCCACGAACCTTTTTCTTTTTAAAACTAATTTTTAATATATGGTTTATTTAAAAACATCTCATATTATTGTCTACTTGATTTTTTTTAATTTTTGCATTTACTGTTTCTTCTTAAATTATTTTTAATAAATTTTTAATTTTAAAAAATAAATATAAAAAAAATTATTATTTAACCTTTATAATATAGAAAAACTTATTAATAGATTTCTCAATTTTAAAAAATATATTAAAACTACTTATTAATTTTTTTTTAATTTTAACTATTAAATATTTAAAAAAAATTAAAATATTTCTAATAGAATAACTAATTAATAATTTTTTTAAAAATTCGATAAATTAACTAATAACTTTTTTAAAATAATAAAAATTAAATAATAAAATATTTAACAACTAAAATAAATGAAAGAATTAATTAATAGATTTCTCCTAACATAATTAGTTTCTTTATTATAAAATTATATACATCATGGTTAAAAGAATTTTTTTCATATCCTAACATAAATAATAAAATATTTAATGATTAAAATTAATAAAAAAATTAATTAATAAACTTCTGTTAACATAACTATTTTTTTTATTATAAAATTGTACACCTCGTGGCTAGAAGAATTCTCTCCATATCCTAACATAATGCATTTTTGACCTTTATCTTCAAGTTTATTTCTAATTCTCTTCAAGAATTTTGGCATAAGTAACACTGCTAAATATCCTCAAATGATAAATTCTTGGCTTATGTAAGCTCCATGCTTCCTCTGGTGTAATTTTTTCTAGATATTTTGTAGGAAACCTGTTTAATTATTTTGCAGCACAAACAATGACATTCCCCCAAAATTCTTTAGGATTTCTTTTTTTTTTTACATACATCTCATTACGTTAAAAAAGTCATAAACGCTTTAATGTAACTTTCAAGATGGAGAGATTTATTAGTGAATTTTTTTATTATAGAGATTAAATAGTAATTTTTTTAGTATAAATTATATAAATGTTATTTTAGATCGTAAAAGAAAAAGATAAATATTATAATTAAAAACAAAGCAACTTTTATTTGTGTGATATATTTTAAAAATTTATTATTTAATTTTATAATATAAAAAAATTCACTTATTGATCCACTCAATTTTAAAAAAATATATAAAATATCTTTGACATTTTAAAAAAAATATTAATTAATTACTTCATTAATTTCAACTATTAAATATTTATTATTTAATTTTTATAGTTTGAAAAAAAACTAATTAAATGATCTTTTAATTTTATAAGAAATCTATTAAGTAGTACATTTATATTAAGAATATTTTAAATTTTTTATAATATTTAATGGTGAATAGATTAATTAGTATATTTTTTTAAAACGTTAAAATGTTTTAATATATTTTTTAAAATTAAAAGGTAAATTAATAAATTTTTCCAGTAATTTTGTTATATTATTTCATCTCTAAATGGTGTTTTGTTTTATCTCGCTAAATATTAATTTTCCTTTCTTGGATTTTACTTTTAAATAGCAAAACCAGTTATTTTGTTTATATATATATATATAACTACTGTTGTTTTATTTTATAATTAAAATAAATATTTTTCTTACAATATTGAAAGGTTGAGCCATACAATTATTTGATAGAAAAAAAATACCCAAAAGGTTGAACTTATTGTCTATGAATATTTTTAACATTCATTTCTGTAATTTTTTAATAATCGATTTTAACTAAAGTTTAAATTTTAATATTTTTTAGATTTTGAAAATGACTTCAATATTAAGGAGGTAAAGTTTATTATTAATAAATTTATATAAGCATTTAATTATTAAATTATTTAAAATTTTATATGCAAAATATTATGGATATGTATTTAGCAAATACCGAAAACTAAGGGTTTTAGGTTTTCTGCTATCAGCCTCCTCAGCTTTTGCAAAGAATGCTTGTTGGATTCTCTGTTTTCTTTTCTTTCTTTGTGTTTTCTTTCAACTGTTGGTGTGATTTGCTAAGTTCTAAGTTGTTTATTTTGTTTAATTTTTTAAACTCAGATTAATATTGGTTGAATTTATAAAAGATCGATGATAACCGATATCGAAAATTTTTATTAAATTTCTTAAAATGACTTTATATCTATAATAGACCGAAACGATTACGGAATTATTTTTTCTTTCAATAAATAGTATCAATAAATGGTATCGTCACATAGATCGATTATTTATTCGATCGTTTTTTAGTTTGTTGAGCTAATTTTCATTTTAATAAAAGAAATGAATTATTTTACTAAAAAAATAATATCTAATGCCAATAGAAAATTCAACCTAATTTTTTAGAGTGCGTTTTAAAGTTTATTGCCATTTAAGCAATACCATCAATTTTATTATTTTTCTTTATATATGTATTGAAATTATTGTTAATTAATTTTAAAATATATTATATTAATATAAATTGGTTAACCACTATTAACATGTGACAACTTTAAAGAAAAACAAAATTTCCTTACTTTAAATGATTAATGTCAATTTTTTTTTAATTTTATTAATATATTTAAAAGTTAGAGAATTATTTTTAATTTTATAGCTCTTTCATTGGTCTATAATTTTTAAACTTTATTTTTGAAATTGTATTTTAAGTTTTTATTATAAAATATTATTAATATAAAATTAACACTATATTTACTTTTACTATAAAAATATTAAAATTTTAATTATATTATTAACCTATTATTAATTTAAGAGTTCGAGTATTTAGTGATTGTGAATTTAATAAATAAACACAAACAAAATATCAATAATTCTTTTTAAATTTAAAAATTTTCATGAAATATAGATATAGAAAATAGAATTTACCGTATGAGTGTAATTTTAGTTGGAGAGGAAGACGTTAATCTCTTTTATTCTCTGTTTTTTTTCATTATCATTTTCCTTTTATTTTTGTGTCACGCCTAACAGTCTCTCGGTTATAGTGTCATCTGTATCTGTTTCTGTCGCTCAAGTTTGTACGTATGGATGTGTCAAAATTCCTTTCTATCCCATGCGGCCATTTAATTCTCCCAGCACTTATGTGGGTAGGACTGCGAAGTTACTGCCAGCTATTTTCCCTTGCATCACGTCGCAAGGCTGAATTACGTTCTATTTGAGTTAGGAATTAAGATACTAGATCGGTCAGCTTAAGAAAGGCTTGAAGGATTTTGAACCTATATTCTTCTCTTGGATCCGGCCTTATCCAAAGTAGAAGAAGTCCGGCAATGAACTCAACCTGTCCCGTGTGTTCGAGTCAGGGCCCAATATAAGAAGGGTTTGAAGGACTTTTCTCTTGAATCCGACCTCACCCGGTGCAGAGCATCATCACATGATAGGTTTTTTTCCTTGTCTAATTTTTCTTTTTTTTTTTTAAGCTTCATCTTCTTTCCACCGTTGATATCCATTCAGCCTCTTTTTGCGCCTATTAAAATAGGGAAGCCTCATTCTCTTTCTTTGTTTATTAAAAGAGGGAAGCCTATTTTTTAAGTTAAAAAATATTAAATTTTTGCAAAATTCTTTATTTCAAAGGGACGGTAAAAAAATTGGCACCAGTTTCCATCTGATATCTTCATGCTGCAATTTTCCAGAATCATAACCTCAGGAAATAAACAGCTGTTGTTACATGACAGGAAAATTACAAAACAAGATCCTTAAGAAAATAAAGGATCATTTGACTCAGACTGATTTAACAGATAAAATCTCAGAATACAAAAGTGTAACAGCAACGGTGTATAAATGGAAAAGCAATGAATATCAATGGGGATTAGGGACCCCAATAAAATCTGGATACAGAGTTGAATGTTCTCCAAATATTAGCTCGCATTTGAATTTGTTTCAGCAGCTTGCTTCTTTGGGCAATTTGAAGAAATGTGACCTTTCTCATTACACTCATAGCAGGTCCTCCTCCTTATCTTACCACTGCTTGCAACCAACCCATTATTTTCAGCTTCGCTATTTTTGACTGATGGTGCAACATTAGCATCTACAGTATTATGAGCTTCATTTTCTATGGCTACGGTTGCAGAAGTTGGGCGTATTTTTCCTCCTTTCATAGGAACTGCACAACTTATTTTGATGGGTCGTCCACATACAATCTGCTGATCCAACTTTAGTGCCATCAACAATGAGAGGTTATCAGAAAAATCCACATGAGCATATCCTCGGAATTCTCCTGATTCCTTGTCAGTTCCCCAACGTATAGATGATATGTTGCAATCAGAGAAAAAATTCTTCAGGTCATCCTCAGTAATATCCCACGACAAATTTCCAACATAGATCCTATTGTAACCCTCGACAACTTTTGGTGCAAAATCAGGCACTCTGTTGGCTCGGGTTGTCTTAAAGTGCTGAATTTTCAGAAAGAATCCACCCCTGAAAGTATAATAACTATTAAGTTTCAAAAGCATGATGTGGAAAAAGGAAACAGCCACCTTAACAGGTGAGTAAATCATATGTCATTCATATGTTACTCACATGTCAGATCCATCAAGAGCCAAGGCCCGTTTAGCTGCAGCTTCAGTCTGTAGAAATGAATTATAACAATAGAATCAATACAGGGACACAAGCTAATTCAAGCAGCATATCCACTCAAGTTACCAGACTTGAAATCTTCACTTCAGTTTTAGTAATAAGATAAAAGAAAAGAAAAACAGTATCTTCTATGGAGAAATAACTTTCAGGAAGAAGAAGTTAAAAAGTTTAAAAATGCAGCATTTCTAATGTCCATATTAGTTCATAGGCACATAATTTTAGCAAATTTGTGCTGGTTTAGCAGATTAAGAGTGTTAAAGTTAACTATCTCACTGCAGAGAACTAAAACAGTAGCAGTTCTCATCGCTAGATCATTTCTTCTACTAGACAGCGAAGGTTGAGTTTTCTTATTCTTTCATTTCATATATGATCCATTATGTAAAGATTTTAATTTTAGGCCATGTTGTTGTAGATGCTTATATGAAATTCACATTTGACAACAAAAGGAATACGAGTCTGCTTCAATCTTATGTCACTTGAAATTCTATTTGCCACTGTAAGAGAAATATTTTCAAATCCAAGGCCATAACTAAATTAACAACACTTATTTATTGTTAAGATAAAGGTAGCAACAAAGCAACACATTCTGGCTAATTTCTGGCTGTGCCCAGTTTCTTAGTATGGGACCACCTCAAGTACAGAAATTTACAATTTTACATTGAAAATGATCTGAACAGACACACAGAGCCTCTACAATAAGGGGGTGCTTGTATATATGCTTAATGCTGCAGAGAGCACAAGCCCAAACACCTTATATCCTTTTAAAAAATGTTCTCCTAGACAGACAATTGGTAATACCTGTTAATAA
Organism: Manihot esculenta; assembly: GCF_001659605.2. Classification (NCBI taxonomy): domain Eukaryota; kingdom Viridiplantae; phylum Streptophyta; class Magnoliopsida; order Malpighiales; family Euphorbiaceae; genus Manihot; species Manihot esculenta. Next base: position 3,509,255 of record NC_035170.2, read on the forward strand.
GCTTCATATGCTTCCATAAAATCAAAGAATCCTTTGTTTGGGAGAAATTCTCTTATATAAATGAATCTTACAGAATGATAATTAATAAAGATGCATGGCAAGAGACCTGACACTTGAATCATGAGTTTAAAAAGATTGATATACAGGGAACAAGCTTAAGTTATTATAAACTATATCCCAAGAAAAGCCTCAGGAGTCAACATACACATTTGACGCCTTCTGATAATATACTTACACATCTTGATGTTTAAGTCATGAATGAATTCAATACCTAAAATAACTGCATGAGAACAACTAACTCATTTAATGCTTTTTCTTTGTAACCATAGAATTTTCACAGAGATTCTCTATTCCCTCACTGTGCGTGTGTCACAGAGAGAGAGAGAGAGAGAGAGAGAGAGGTTATTCTTCTTCATTTTGAATTTCCCAAAAAGAAGCCCACAGGTCCCTGTCATTTTGAGAAGGAAAGATTTATATGTTTTATGCAGAGATTTCAATTGACTAGGGATAATTTGTTGGTTCACCTCTTCTCAAATTTTAACACTTTTTTCTAACAAATTTGAACATTAAATAGTTATTAGGAACTATGGCAGCAACCAACCTTGAATCAATAAGGTTGTTGAGATTTCTGGGCAATTTAAGTTACTAATGCAAAGTAGTTAAATAGAAATATAGCTGAAATGTGTATTGTTTAAATTTTTAGAGAAACTACAATTACCTTAAAACTAATTATGGCAATTCCTCTAAACTTCCCACTGTCAGGAAACTTCATACAATCAATCTCAGTTATGGTGCCACAGCCCTCAAAGTAACTTCGAATGTCATCCTCGGTCGAGTAATATGGAATACCTCCAACATAAACTTTTGTAGCTACATCCTCATTAATTTGACTGCAAGAAAATAGCACAACAAACGAACTGCATTAAAACTCATAACAGCAATTACTTGGTTAAGAAAAAAGCTAAGCCAATCTAAATATGAACATTCAAGTAAAAGATTAAAAAATAGCTCGTACATTAGGGCCGGATGAACAAAAGGATCTCTCGAAAAAAAAAATCCCCATCTAAAATTAAACCTATTACCAGGATAACAAAAAGGTAGGCGTACGTCCACAGTCCCACAGACTACTTAACAGCATTAAACTGTTTTGTCACAGATTTCTTTTTCATATCATTATCATGATGCAGCAACAAGAGTCAAAAAAAAAAAATCTCAATAGAGAGCAACTAATATCACAACTAGAATACAGAGGACAATAGCAGAGCAGCTATTATAGAAGTACTCTTTAATTAACATTAAAATTACATTCTAGCAAGAAAAAGCTCAATCATCCGTAACACAAGTATGTGAAATTGTTAATCAATAAAATATTTGAACATATCAAGAAGGCAAAAAGTGAATAAGAATACAATAAAAACATGAACATATCCCAATTTGGGCATAAGTGCACCATCAAAACCAATTGCTATAAATTGAAAAGCTGTGAAAATTACCTTTTACTGATAACTTTTGTTTCCTCTGCTACCTTTTCTGCCTCAACATCTAGCTTCTCCTCAACACTCTTGGATTTTTTCTTCTTTTTCTTCTGTTTCTTTTTCTTCTTATTTGCCTTCTTTGCCTCCTTCACTGCTCCATCTTCCACTAAACCCTTTTCTTCACTTTCTCCTTCCTCTCTCTTTCTTTTCTTCTTCTTCCTTTTCGTTTTTTCATCATTTTCATCATCATCTCCCTCAGCCACTAAATCCTCTTCATTTCTCTCCTCACTTCTTTCGATCTTTTTGCCACTGCCCTCATTTAGACTCTTGTGTGCACTATCTAATCCTTGAAAAGAGAGGGTCTTCCTTCTTTTCTCCCTCTTTGACAATTTGGGCCTCTGTTTTGCTGCCTCCAGAAGCTCTTGAAGCTGCGGATTGCCTTCTTGGTCTGTTGATGATTCCTTGCCGTTAGGGTTTGATCCACCAGATACTGCTGCAGTTAAAGATTCTGCCTTTCCTTCTCTCAGCTTCTGCTTTAGCTTCTTGTTTGATAACACCATCACTGCTCTGCAGGCAAAACCCTAACTCAGGGTTTATTATTCTCATCATGCTTCGGCTTTTACGACAAAAATAAATAATATAAATATAATATACAGAAAAATTTACTTTTAATCCTTATATTAAAAAAAACTTACAAATTAACTTCTTAATTTTAAAAAATATATTAAATATTTTAAAAAATTTATAATTAATTTTTTATTATTAAATATTTTAATATTTAAAAAATTTATTAATTAATCTCGATATTATAAAAAATTTATCAATTATTTTTTATATTGAATTTTTTTACATTTTTATAATTTTTAATAGTTAAAATTAATAAAAATATTAATTAATAAATTTTTTAAAATTTTAAAAATATTTTAATATATTTTTAAAAATTAAAAAATTAATGAATTTTTATATAAAATTAAAATTAAATAGTAATTTTTTTAAAAGTTGATGATTAAAAAAAATTTATATTTATATTTTATTATAATTACATTTTATATTTTTTATTAATTAAAATTTAATTTTTTAAAATTATTTTAATTATGACTATACTATCAAAAAAATTAATAAAATTATTATATCATTTATCATATTAATACTGTATTATCAGGTCACGTTAATAAAATTTAAAATTAATTATAAAAAATTTTACATTTTATTTAACTCTATATTTTTATTTTTTAATTTTTTCAATTAAATTTTATTTTTTAATATCAAATCAACTACACTAAAAATTTATAAAATTATCAAGTTATTTTTTTATTAATAAATATATTTAAAAATTATTATTGTTATTATTTAAATTTTTAATTTTTATTATAATTTTATAATAATAATAATTTATCTTAATTTTATTTTAAATAAAATCATTATTAATTGATATTTCTTAAATCCGTCTAATATATTTATTATTTAGTATTATTTTTAAAATTATAGTTAAAAAAATAATTTAATTAAATACATTAATCATGAAATATTAAAAAATAATTTAAAATAACATTTAACATAATTCAATTTAAAAATATTAAAAATAATAAAATTATTTTTAAAATTATTTTTTTAACTTTCAAATATAATATTAACCACTATTTTTTAAAAAATTATATTAATATTTAAAATAAAATTTAAAAAATTAATAAAATGAATAATTACAAAAAACTATATTTTTAATTTTATTTTAAAATTTTAAATTATTATAATTTTATTATAAAATTTGCTAATTTTGTATACTGACCCAATAATTTTATTAATTTTTAACCGTAAAAATAATAATGAGTATAATTAGAATAATTTTAAAAAATTAAATTTTAATTAAAAAAAGGTATAATTGAAATAAAATTAAAAATAAAATTTTTTTTTCTAATGTGTATATTATGAGACCGTTTAAAAAAGACTTCCAAAACGGTGTCACTTCGTACACCAATAAAAGCGCATAGAACTAGGGATTCGTTAAACAGATAACACTCTCTGCAACAATGGCAACGTGTACCTCCTCCCTCTTTAGCAATTCCCATATAAGAGGTGATATTCGATTCTATGCAATTCCTATCTATTTTTTCTTTTTTGGAAGAATATTTTTGGGAATTATATAAAATTTCCTTCAGGTGGATTTTTATTTCCAGTTTATTTCATAGATTATTTACTTCATTTCTGGCTTTTTTTTTTGTCAGGATGGAAGCCTTTAGTACACAAGAAACACAATTTCAATGTTTCTGTAAGTACCCCCCAACTTGTTCTTATCTTTACTTATTGTCTGGTTTGGAATAATGGGTAGCGGTGGTGGTGGTGATCTTGTTCTTTAATATATTTGTGATTACTGATGAAGCTCTCTGCTAAATCATTTCTGGCATTAAGGGTGAGTCTGTGCTGGATTGGCAATAGGTTGTTGTTTTGTATATGAAATTTGTTTATTAGGTGACTGAGGAAATGACAAAGCGATGTTTATCTTGTTATAAGGTTTCAATATAGATAAGCAAGCAGGTGGACAAAATTAGATGGTTCAATTCTTGACGTTTGTTGATTGTCTTTTCATGCTTTGCCCTCTTGTATTTGGCAAGTTCAGTCATACGTTTGGTAAGGGAAGCCAGCCATTGATATGCTCTGTGAGAGCTATCAATAAAAAAGCAGTTGTACAGAAGCTATCAGATATTTCTGGAGTTCAAATGGTAGTGGCATTTGATTTGAATTTGAAATCATGTCAGAAATTGTATGATTTTTCACATGAAATGCAAAAATAAATTCAAATGCACGCCTATCCAAATAGGCCAGTTTTTATTTACTTGATGCCTTGGGCAATTACTGTTGCACCTAAAGGCTCTCTATATTTCAATAATCATCCTCAGCAATTTGAGCTTCTTGATGTTCAATTCAGCTTGTTAATTAATATAAATTTGGACTAAACATCTAACTTGAGCTTTTTTGTGGTGAACAAAGCATTCTTTTTGGTGTCTACCTCTAATTTTAAACATGCCATAAATACACTGGTTATATTCTTAGGCTAGTTCATATCAGTCTTAGCATTTTCATCTGCTTTTCTTTAGTCTTCTTACAAGTTCAATATGTTGAATGGGATTTGAAGTTCAAACTATCCAAAAGTATACCCAACTGCAAAGGGCTACCCTTCCACAACAATGTGATGAATTCTCTGGCTTCCGTGTAAATTTATCTGATATTGTATTTTAGGAAATTTCCTCCAAAATATGGTACTCTGTTTTTTCATGGTTCAGTAGATAAACACATATATTTGTTAGTGTAGTTGTAATATGTTTATCTAATTGATTAGGATACTCAGATTTTGTTTTCAAGAGTTTGAAAGAATAAAAAGTTAGATTTTTTATCCTTCTTTCTTGGACTTTATAAGCATAATTGGATGCATTGTTTCCCAATAGAGGATGAATATCTTATGGAAATTTTACAAGGTTTGCAGGAAGCTTTCTTTGGACTTATGTGATTGAAGTGCCATGCTTTTTATTTTACACGTGTATTCCTTCTGATTTCTGATCACAAGTTCCTTCTCATATGCAATCCTCTACTGTGGAACATTTGCATAATTTTGATTTCACTGAATGTTTGATCAATCTCCTGAAGTTTTGTCTAGTCCAGTAATTTTCTAATGCTCTGAAATCCAAGTACAACTCAGTTTGCCCAATTAAATCTTTAATATACTTCATAATTATTGCCAATTGTGTATACTGGGGTGTTAATCTGTCTTGTAGGGGTGTAATGATTCTTTGCATGATCTAAGGATATAAACTACATCTCCTCACTTCCCAAGCTTCTCTACCATATAGCTAAGTGGAGAAAATATGAAGATAAGAAAAGAGAAAGAGAAAGAAGATGCATTTGAAGCCACATATGTCAAATGTGATGCTTTTAATTGAGAGATTCATGGACTTCTAGATTCATTGGTTTCCATGTTTTTTAACTATCTATTTTTGGGCAGGAAAGGTTCAAGTGTCCTACAAGAGGAAATCCAAGTGAGGGATATCAGGTATCACGGTATAGCGTATGTTGTTCTGCAATCAACGTTGAACAGTTGCCAACATATGCAACCATTTCAGACAGGCTATTCAGTGCAGTTGAGGATGCCAGAAATGTCAATCTAGATGTAATAGAAACATCCAAGGCTACCGCAAAATTCATTCAGAGTTTGACACTGGCAGATTTAGACCCTGCCACAGCAAAGTTAGCAATAGGTATTTTGGGGCCATCTCTCTCAGCATTTGGCTTTCTATTTATTTTGAGAATAGTAATGTCCTGGTACCCAAAGCTACCTGTTGAAAAATTTCCATATGTAATAGCTTATGCTCCCACAGAACCGATTCTGATTCCGACCCGGAAGGTAATCCCACCGGTGGGAGGGGTGGATGTGACTCCTGTGGTCTGGTTTGGGTTAATAAGTTTCCTAAATGAAATACTGGTTGGCCCTCAAGGACTTCTGGTTCTTCTTTCTCAACAAGTTAACTGATGTGCTTGCTTTGCGAGGAGGAAGAAAGTACATTGATCATTTTTGTAAAGTGAGATTTCATGGATGTAAATCTAAACCTATGAATTGTGATTACTGATTTGTTTTACATAAGCATCAGACATCGATGGTTAGCTCTTGATCGAATAAAATGGTCGACAATTACGCCTCATTTGATCGGAGGTAATTTCACTCAAGTTTCCAGAAAGTGTTGGTCATTTTCCTTTAAAGCGCTCACTTCCTTTATTGTAAATAAGTTGCTACTCCTAATTCAATTAAGTTAATTCACCTCCAGAAAGTAGGTTAGTTGAACTAAACAAGGTTTGAGGAAAACATTCACCTACTGTTTCCTCATGGCAGTTTACGGTTTCAAAACCCTAATAGAGCATAGGAGATGAAAAAACAGGAAAAAAAATTAAGTAGCTGGGGAAATTGTGCAATGACTTTAGAGGTGTTCATCTTGTCCTTTTATTGCTAAATCTGTTACTGGGATTTATTGGAATTTTATTCCAGCTCAATAAACCAAGCTAATGCTTAGTTCTGGAAACCAAATGTATAGATTAAAGGAACATGAGTAATATGTTATATACATTTACTTTTTAAGCAGAGAAAATATAAAAAATATTTTTCAATTTTCTTAGCATATTTCAATGGACATTTATATTTCAGCAGTCAGACCTTTAAATACAAGAGGTTACAGTGGAGATGGATTGACTTCTACTATTTTAAGCTGTGAGAGCTCTCGTTGCATTATGGGCACGAAACAATTAAATAATTTAAATTAATTATTTTAAATTAAATGAAAATTAAATTTAAAAATTATTTAAATTAATTTAGATTTAACTATTTCAATTGATATCAGAACAGTGATAAAGCGAGAAAAGTGTTATCTATATGAAACGAGATGAAACCACTTAAAATACTAACAAATTATAATACTGAGAGTCAAGTTCTGAGTAACAATGGTATTTAATTCAGTTGTAACGAAAATGTCACAAATTTAACGAGAGAATATAAATCAATTTGGGGTCCCAACGAATTATAATACTCGAAAGTTCGGTTCTGATTAGCAATTATATCCGATTCAGTTGCAATTTGGGCCAAACTGTACAAGCCAAGTTTCAAGGTGGTGGGGATGAAGAGATAATATCGGATTGTTTCTGTGCTTGGGAGGATCTTCCTCCTTCTCTTCATGAGATTGTATTATTGTAATATCGGATTTGAATCATTTGATATTCGTTCATTATGGCTGTTAGATTCTTTCCTTTCATTTCAATATATTTTCTTATTTTACATATTTCCTTAATCTTTTCCAATTTTTTTTTCAGCAAAATAAATTTAAGAAAAAGGATTGTGGGATAAATGAATTGTTATTTTCTTATAGAGAATTGCCATTTTCGTTAATATATTTTGCACCCACCAAAGTATTTGTACGAATTAAGTATTCTGGGAAACAATATCACTTTGAAAATACATGTATTTAAAAAAATCCAAATTCAACTCTATTTAAGAATACAAAATGAATTAAATTCCAACGTAAAATACTTCCTAATTAATAATAATAATAATAATAATCTTAATAACATTTAAGGCAGATGCGTTATATAAAGGAAGCAAATCATTTAATTTAATGTGATAAAAATTCTTGCTTGATTATGCCAAGTTCGTCTTCTGGTTATATATACAGGGATTTTCCCTCTTCTATGTTATACCGTAAAACTTCAATAATCATACTTTGCTGTATTTCTTATTCAGTTTCAAGAAAAAATAAAAAATGAAATTTCTCATGTTTCTGTTTCTTTTTTATTTCTCCACGTCAACAAGCGTACAAGGAGCAGACATTATCGAGGAAACATGCAAGAAAACCGAGTACTATGATCTTTGCGTGAAAACGCTGAGATCAGATCCTCGTAGCTCTAATGCTGATCTTAAAGGCCTTACTCAGATAACCCTAGAAGCTAGTTTAGTCTTTGGCAGAGGAGCATTTATCAAAATAAAGAAGATGTATAATGAGACAAAAGACAAAGGTTTAAAGAGTTGTCTTGATGTGTGCGTAGATAACTATGAGCTTGCTGTGGTTAGAAATTTACCAGGTGCAATAAAGCTTTTAGGACAGAACAAGTTTAACGATGTAAATAGCTATCTTTCTGCTGCTTATAATGCTCCAGAGACTTGTCTAGATTCATTTTCTGAAGAACCTAAAACTGATGTGCCGCCTGAATTAGCTGCTTGGAATGATCATTTTGAACAACTTTGTACAATAGCTCTTGACATGTTAAACAACCTTGGTAATTGATTCTCTCTTATGGGCAATACTTGATTGGAAACCCTATATTTGATAGCTATGAAATAATACAATATCAATATTTACTTTTGCTGCATTTCTTACCATATCCTGTCAATTTTCTTATACAAATATACTATGTACTTTTACTGTTAATTTTTTTGGTGAACACTATCTGATCACATGAGATCAAGAAAGAATGGGATTCCCAGAGATGGAAGCCATGCATTTCCTGAGATAAAGTTCCTAACAGTGAATTTCATGGCCTCACGTCTATTAATTTTGTGGTAGCTGGTCCATTTGACTCTTCTATTTGTAGCAGCTCCAGGTCCTCTATTTTCATATTCGGCATAGAATATGGTTGCCAAATTGGTTTTGTTATTCTCCCACTCTAACCATCCAGCGGGGTCTATTATATTGTCTATGAAGCTTTGCATGACTATCGTTGTTGAGTATTCCTTCCATGGCCTTCCAAGATATGATTTGATTAATGATGATCCACTTCTCTTAAGATCATCTGCTGCTGTTATAGTACAATTTTGAATTACTATCCCTGAGTTTTCAGTAGATTTATTTCTCCCCTGTGCTGTAATAGTTATTGTGTTTGATTCACCTTTTGGAGGAAGACGGGCATAAATCGCACAGTTTTGAAGAACCACGGTTGCATCGCCAAAAATGAAATCTATCGTGCCATAGATTTCACATTGCCTATAAAATTGCTTCTTCTGATTAGTATAAAGCGTATCTTGATACCCAGAAAATTTGCAGCGGTAAAAGACTGATTGAGCACTGCTGCGGAGTGCAACAGCTTGCTTATTTGCTGCCCCAGCTGTGTTCTCAATTGTTATGTCCATTGCCATAAAACCATCACCTCGAATCCCTGATTAAAAGTAGTTTGGTTGTCAAATATATGACATATCATTCAATCTTCTCTACAATTTTAGATGCATCAAGTTACAACGAAGTAGAATCTGTCAAAAATTTTACCTAACGTAGCTGTTTTGTATGTCTTGTAGCCTCCTCCAGCGCTTCTACTCCCAGAGATAATTGTTTTATCAATTCCATCACCGATGAAAATGATATTTGTTTTGTCATCTTCAACGAGGACATTTTCAGTGTAAATTCCTTTTTCAATTTTGATGATGAATTTCCTAGCACTATGCTTTGGAGCAGCAGCGATTGCATCCATGATCGTGCTATAGTTTCCATTGCCATCCTTTGCTACAACCAAGTCAAACGTTGTTTTGGGTTGTCCTTGGACTGTCCAGGACAGAAGAATGAGTAGAAAAATGAGACTTGCAACCAGCTGAATCTGCAAAGAAGCCATAGTCCATTCTTGCTTTCTTCTTGAGAAGCCTGCAGCCGATAGTTAAGAATGCAACACAGACCTTTGTTGTTTGCATTGGAGACGAGAGAGCCCCACTGTTATATAATGTGTTGTCTGCACTATCTGTTTCGAAACTTGTAAAATGAGGGAGCTTCTATGATTTACTCAACTGGAAAAAATCAGCAGGATGTTCTCCACTGTTATTTATTTCTTTTATTATCTATTTAAGATGATTTAATTTAAGAGAAAAGAATTTAAATAAATTCTAATAATTAAAATTATCTATGATTTTATTTTTTTTTAAATGAAAATTTTGTAAATTAAATAAATAAATCTTTTATTTTAAATAAAAAATTAATAAAAAAGAAATGAATTGAGTTCAATTCTTATGAATTTTTTTTTTCCAAATAATGGGTTTATGATTTAATTAATAATCACAATTAGTCTAGTAGCAACAGCAAATTTGGCAAGTTAGGGTTGAACAATTTTGGTCTCATCAAATCTTTTGTTTCCCACTGTAGAGAATTGAATTCAGGAAACTACAGATGAAAGTGGAGAACATGTCCATTATAGAGATTACTACAGTTTCCAACTGTAATGGCAGATTTGTATTCTATATGCAAACATACACATATTCAAAAAATTTGAACTAAATTTTAATCATTTATTATTTTATAAAAATTTATTTAAATTTTTTTCATGCAAAAAATTTTATTTTAAAGTCAAAGAATTGATTGCGTATGTTTATACATAGAATACAAATCTGCCACTACAGTTGGAAACTGTAGCAATCTCTATAATGGACATGTTCTCCACTTTCATCTGTAGTTTCCTGAATTCAATTCTCTACAGTGGAAACAAAAGATTTGATGAGACCAAAATTGTTCAACCCTAACTTGCCAAATTTGTTGTTGCTACTTTTTTTTTTTTTTTTTTATTTTGTTCATCATAAATGATGTAATGATCTACAAATTAGGATTTTTATAAATATCTTTCTTTAAAAAAAAGTTTTATTTGAAATGGAGAGAAATGAATATGCATAGATATATATAGAGTGGGTCTCAAGACAAAAAGCAACTATTGTCTTTTTATACTGGAAATAAAACAAAGAGAATAAAATGAGTTTACTTTAACTAAGTTAAGAAATGCAATCAACATCCTACTGATTTTTTTTTCTACTTGAGCAAATCATAGTTCTTTCTCTGTAAGCTCCCTCATTTTACAAGTTTTAAAAGCAGATATATAGTGCAGGCAACATATTATATAAGAGTGAGGCTCCATCGTCTCCAATGCATACAACAAAGTTCTGTGTTGCATTCTTAACTATCGGCTGCAGGCTCCTCAAGAAGAAAGCAAGAGTGGACTATGTCTTCCTTGCAGATTGCAAGTCTCATTTTTCTACTCATTCTTCTGTCCTGGACAGTCCAAGGACAACATAAAACAACGTTTGACTTCATTGTAGCAACGGATGGCAATGGAAACTATAGCAAGATCATGGATGCAATCGCAGCTGCTCCAAAGCTCAGTGCTAGGAAATTCATCATCAAAATTGAAAAAGGAATTTATACTGAAAATGTCCTCGTTGAAGATGACAAAACAAATATCATTTTCATCGGTGATGGCATTGATAAAACAATTATCTCTGGGAGTAGAAGCGCTGGAGGAGGCTACAAGACATACGACACAGCTACGTTAGGTAAAATTTTTGACAGATTCTACTTAATTGTAACTTGATGCATCTGAAAGTGTAAAGAAGATTGAATGAGATTTCATAAATCTGACAACCAAATTATTTTTAGTTAGGGATTCATGGTAATGGGTTCATGGCAATGGACATGACAATTGAAAATACAGCTGGGGCAGCAAATATGCAAGCTGTTGCACTCCGCAGCAGTGCTCGATCAGTCTTTTACCGTTGCAAATTTTCTGGGTATCAAGATACGCTTTACTCTCATCAGCGCAAGCAATTTTACAGGAAATGTGAAATTTATGGGACAATAGATTTCATTTTTGGGGATGCAAGTGTGGTTCTTCAGAACTGTGGTATTTATGCCCGTCTTCCTCCAAAAGGTGAATCAAACACAATAACTATCACAGCACAGGGGAGAAATAAATCTACTGAAAACTCAGGGATAGTAATTCAAAATTGTACTATAACAGCAGCCGATGATCTTAAGAGAAGTGGATCATCATTAATCAAATCATATCTTGGAAGGCCATGGAAGGAATACTCAACAACAATAGTCATGCAAAGCTTTATAGACAATATCATAGACCCCGCTGGATGGTTAGAGTGGGAGAATAACAAAACCAATTTGGCAACCATATTCTATGCAGAATATGGAAATAGAGGACCTGGAGCTGCTACAAATAGAAGAGTCAAATGGACCAGCTACCACAAAATTAATAGACGTGAGGCCATGAAATTCACTGTTAGGAACTTTATCTCAGGAAATGAATGGCTTCCATCTCTAGGAATTCCATTCTTTCTTGATCTCATGTAATCAGATAGTGTTAATCAAAGAAATTAATAGTAAAAGTACATAGTATATTTGTATAAGAAAATTGACAGGATATGGTAAGAAATGCAGCAAAAGTAAATATTGATATTTTATTATTTCATAGCTATCAAATATAGGGTTTCCAAGCAAGTATTGCCCATAAGAGAGAATCAATTACCAAGGTTGCTTAACATGTCAAGAGCTATTGTACAAAGTTGTTCAAAATGATCATTCCAAGCAGCTAATGCAGGCGGCACATCAGTTTTAGGTTCTTCAGAAAATGAATCTAGACAAGTCTCTGGAGCATCATAAGCAGCAGAAAGATAGCTATTTACATCGTTAAACTTGTTCCGTCCTAAAAGCTTTATTGCACCTGGTAAATTTATAACCACAGCAAGCTCATAGTTTTCCACGCACACATGAAGACAACTCTTTAAACCTTTGTCTTTGGTCTCATTATACATCTTCTTTATTTTGATAAATGCTCCTCTGCCAAAGACTAAACTAGCTTCTAGGGTTATCTGAGTAAGGCCTTTAAGATCAGCATTAGAGCTACGAGGATCTGATCTCAGCGTTTTCACGCAAAGATCATAGTACTCGGTTTTCTTGCATGTTTCCTCGATAATGTCTGCTCCTTGTACGCTTGTTGACGTGGAGAAATAAAAAAGAAACAGAAACATGAGAAATTTCATTTTTTATTTTTTCTTGAAACTGAATAAGAAATACAGCAAAGTATGATTATTGAAGTTTTACGGTATAACATAGAAGAGGGAAAATCCCTGTATATATAACCAGAAGACGAACTTGGCATAATCAAGCAAGAATTTTTATCACATTAAATTAAATGATTTGCTTCCTTTATATAACGCATCTGCCTTAAATGTTATTAAGAGTAATTCCATGAATATTAGTAATTCATTCATTAATTTTGAAGATTTTATTATTATTATTATTAAGAAATATTATGTTGGAAGTTTAATTCGTTTTGTATTCTTGATTGGAGTTGAATTTGGATTTTTTTTTTTAATATATACATTTTTGCAATTATGTTGTTTCCTAAAATATTTAACGAAAATCGCGATACTGAATAAGGAAATATGTAAAATTAAAAAATATATATTGGGATAAAACCCAAAATTCACTGTTGGGAATTTTTTTAATCAGTTCTAATGATTACCTGAAATTTTGTATGGATGGTATTATAGAAAAGTAATATCTGAACATTAATATTCATAATATCTTTATTATTTAAAAATTTTTAATTCCATTTTTTAGATTTTAATTTTATTTTATTATGGAATATTCTACAAAGAATTTTATTATACTGCATGAAAACTACATCCAATAAATCATTGCCCTTAGAATCCTTTCGATACACTGTCACGAATTTAATTTAAGACAAAACAAATTTAATTTAAATTATTTTTTTTCGAATAAAAAAAGAAATCCATTAATGATTCAAATCTGAAATTACAATCTCATGAAAAGAAGGAGGAGGATCCTCCCAAGTATAGAAACTAGCATATAAATAAGTAAGTTTAGCCAAAGCAGTAGCAAGCTGATTTACTTGTCTCTGTATTCACACCACCTTCAAACTTGTTTTGGACAGTAACAGTTGCTATATTTACTTTTAGGAAGATTTACTCTTTAATTTTTAGATTTTATATTATTGATAAAATAATTCTTTAATTTTAAAAAATATATTAAAACGTTGTTATATAATTATATAGTTCATAATTAAATTATTTAGTCTCTTTATAATTAAAAAAAATAAAAAATAAGAGAGAAAATGTTTAAAATCTAATTTTGCCCACTATAGCTTCTCACCTGCTTTTGATCTTGTTCCTCTCTGCATTGGCTATTCTTTTTTCTTTGTTGTTGGTTATCAGACCCTTCTCATTGTTTGAATCAAAACCCCTGCTTTTACTATCATTGGATTCATTTCTTATGGATGTGCTTCTCTCTTTAGAATTTTCATGTTTCAAAACTCTTTTAAACTATCCAACTACAAGTTCAACAAAAAAAACGATGCAAAATCCTATAAATAAGTTTAAGAATTCTATGACAAGATGAATAACTCCAAAGATCGACAATAAACTTCCCTCTATGCCACCTAATGCAAAGAACAACAATAATACTAATAATTAAGAATTAAAAAAACACCACAATTAAATTTATAAGTTTACTTTGATTCTTGATACAATTGAAAAAATGCAATCTCATACTTTCACAATAATAAAAATACATAAATAGCCTGAATAATTTTGAATTTTTTATTAAAAATTTCTCCACGCAAATGATAACTTGAGTTTTAAATAAAGAAAACTAAATCTAATCCTAAGAGAATAAGGATAAGCTTAACCCTAAAATCTTTAAACAAGGCTAGCCAAATTTAATAGCTCATAGCAAAAGGGCAGCACATTAAGACCCAAAAACTAAACTAGCAATACTAAAGCAAATAAGATAGTATAAACTTAATCCAAGCGAATGGACTTATAAAATACATTAAGACTGACGGATGTCAAATCTGTCAATTTAAAATTTACTTTCCTTTTCTTAATTGATAAGAATTTGTAGATAGAGTAAGTGAGTATCAATACCAAGACCTGTTTAATTTAAATGACAAGTTTGAAATAAAAGAGTAGTTTAATATAAAAAGTGAGAAGAAGAGAGTTTGTTTTTATGAAAATGATTTTGCTTTGGACAAGTTAAAAAAAAAAATTTAAAGAAAAATAATAAATAATGCAATTGAAATTGAAGAAACAAATAATTAAAAAAATTTTCAGCTGAAGATAATCAAATTGAGGTATTTTGCAGTTGATGATTAGAAAAAAAATATTTCATATTATTATCTATTATTTGGTTATAATGGTCAAACACGCGAATCCCACCAATTCTTCCTTATGAATAAATTAATCCGCTTCGCGCTTAAATTAATTCCTAGTTAACTAACAATCCCAACACACGTGTAGATTTAATTAGTCAACTGCATTAAGAGAGAAGAACCCAAACTTGATCAATAAAAATATATGTTTTATTTAAATCAAATCTACTAATTTCTTAATATAAACTAATATATTAATTGCTACTTATTATTAATCCAATTAAACAATTATGGATTTAATTAGATTAATTAGCAATATGTTATCTTCCCAAGAATAGAATTCAGAAATTAATAAAAAATAGAAATAAGATGAAGAGAATTAAAGTGCATAACCTCACAACTTGAACAAATCTCAATTTAATTTAACTTTCAACTGAAAATAAATTTTTAGACACTCATGGCTATAAAAAATTATAACAACTAAGCAAAGAAGAAGAAAAAGAAAAGAAGATGGAGAAGAAGGTGGGGGCAGAAAGAGAGGAAGTGAGAGTAGGTTTAATGCTAAGAGCCTTTATATAGCATAAAAAGATAAAATTTAAAATAAATTCTATTATCCCTATCTTATCTCTATCCTAATCTTATCTCTATCCTAATCTTATCTCTATCGTAATATGATCTTTATCCTCATCTGATTGAGTTTGATTCAATTTGACTCCACTTGAAGTTGATCTTATCCTTGCTTAGGTAGCAAAATCTATATTTATCTTTCCATCGCCTCGGGTTACAGGTTTGATCAAGGTTGTAGCTTCCCAGTATAAAAAATCTTTTAATTCAGCATTTTTTCTCAACTTCTGCTCACAAATCTGTTCAAAATTAAATTAAAATTAAAATTAAATATTTATATCAAAATTACAGTAAAATCAAGGAATTAAATGAGGAAAAAAATTGTGAGTTTTGTAACTCATCAGAGACTCAAATAACATGTATAACACGTCCCTAAGGCTGCCCATGAGTTGTGCACATACCTTGCACATTCTACTTCAGTTGCACATGCATTACATATGTTTTTTCAAATCTGCTCACTTTGTTTGATGGACTTGTACACCTTCAAATTACGCTCAATGGACTTGAAATCTTTACAAAAGCTTTCCTTGATATTTACTTTAGACTTCCCTTTGTATAGTTTTGGCACATAGGCTAGATTATACTCTTTAAGTTCATAATTCCAAGTGTTACACCAAATCTATCTCATATGAATTGAAGCATACTCTAAATGTATTTAGATCATATGAATATGATTTTTAACTCCTTTTAGATGTATTTAAATGATATAAGGTTGTTCCTGTAACGACCCGAAAACCGGACTGCTACCGGCGCTAGGATCCAGATCGGCTTAAGGCCGCCGGGACCCATAGCAAGCCTGACATTCATCCTGTAAACCTGTTTAATCCCATACATGATCAACAATTACATAAAAAATTCAAAACTTTCTCATTGGTCATTCATTCACTCATTCTTTCATTCATTCTATCATTCTTTCATTCATTCATTCCTTCACCAAGCTTAACCTGTGCATGCACAAATCATAACATAAAATCCCTCACTGGAGTCCTCATCAAATACTCCAATGAGGTAACATAACATACATTAAGCTTGGTTTACAATAATCATCATTTAACATTTAAGATCATGTACCACAAGGGGATTAACAATCATACTATGGTCAAGCACAACTCTAAACTTCCATAAGCATCAATACATTACATTTCTATACTATACTTTTACATTACATCATATTAATGTCCACATCTAGCTATTACAATAACATAACTCTACTCCGGCTGACCTACTGGTCTATCCTGTACCTGCAAACCTGGGGGTTAAGGGAGAGGGGTGAGCTATAAAGCCCAGTGAGCAGAATAGTAAAACATTCAATTTATCTTTCATGCTTTCATGAAATGCAACACAGCACAAACAAATCACATCAAGGATGAACTTGTCACCAATAGTCCTCTACATAGTCCAATCGTGCCAGGGGCGTAGAATGGGCCTCACTGGTCTTTCTCTTAACATAACATAACATAACATAACATTCCATAGTGCCAGGGGCGTAGAATGGGCCTCACTGGTCTTTCTCTTAACATAGTGCCAGGGGCGTAGAATGGGCCTCACTGGTCTTCTGTACCGTATCATCATCATACCATAACATACGAGGACTAAAGGATCTTTCAACATCCATCCATATCATCATCAAGTTATACAATGCAACATATTCGTAAATTCTAATGTAGACAACCTAGTATATCTCATGGCATACGTGAATTCTTCTGTCCTTGGACTGTCCAGGACAGAAGAATGAGTAGAAAAATGAGACTTGCAACCAGCTGAATCTGCAAAGAAGCCATAGTCCATTCTTGCTTTCTTCTTGAGAAGCCTGCAGCCGATAGTTAAGAATGCAACACAGAACTTTGTTGTTTGCATTGGAGACGATAGAGCCCCACTGTTATATAATGTGTTGTCTGCACTATCTGTTTCGAAACTTGTAAAATGAGGGAGCTTCTATGATTTACTCAACTGGAAAAAATCAGCAGGATGTTCTCCACTGTTATTTATTTCTTTTATTATCTATTTAAGATGATTTAATTTAAGAGAAAAGAATTTAAATAAATTCTAATAATTAAAATTATCTATGATTTTATTTTTTTTAAATGAAAATTTTGTAAATTAAATAAATAAATCTTTTATTTTAAATAAAAAATTAATAAAAAAGAAATGAATTGAGTTCAATTCTTATGAAAATTTTTTTTTCCAAATAATGGGTTTATGATTTAATTAATAATCACAATTAGTCTAGTAGCAACAGCAAATTTGGCAAGTTAGGGTTGAACAATTTTGGGTCTCATCAAATCTTTTGTTTCCCACTGTAGAGAATTGAATTCAGGAAACTACAGATGAAAGTGGAGAACATGTCCATTATAGAGATTACTACAGTTTCCAACTGTAATGGCAGATTTGTATTCTATATGCAAACATACACATATTCAAAAAAATTGAATTAAATTTTAATCATATATTATTTTATAAAAATTTATTTAAATTTTTTTCATGTAAAAAATTTTATTTGAAAATTAAAGAATTGATTGTGTATGTTTATACATAGAATACAAATCTGCCACTACAGTTGGAAACTGTAGCAATCTCTATAATGGACATGTTCTCCACTTTCATCTGTAGTTTCCTGAATTCAATTCTCTACAGTGGAAACAAAAGATTTGATGAGACCAAAATTGTTCAACCCTAACTTGCCAAATTTGTTGTTGCTACTGCTTTATTTGAAATGGAGAGAAATGAATATGCATAGATATATATAGAGTGGGTCTCAAGACAAAAAGCAACTATTGTCTTTTTATACTGGAAACAAAACAAAGAGAATAAAATGAGTTTATTTTAACTAATTTAAGAAATGCAATCAACATCCTACTGATTTTTTTTCTACTTGGGCAAATCATAGTTCTTTCTCTGTAAGCTCCCTCATTTTACAAGTTTTAAAAGCAGATATATAGTGCAGGCAACATATTATATAAGAGTGAGGCTCCATCGTCTCCAATGCATACAACAAAGTTCTGTGTTGCATTCTTAACTATCGGCTGCAGGCTCCTCAAGAAGAAAGCAAGAGTGGCCTATGGCTTCTTTGCAGATTCAGCTGGTTGCAAGTCTCATTTTTCTACTCATTCTTCACTTTCAACTGTAGTTTCCTGAATTCAATTCTCTATAGTGGGAAACCAAAGATTTGATGAGACCAAAATTGTTCAACCCCAAGTTGCCAAATTTGCTGTTGCTACTGCTTTTTCTACACTAATTGTGATTAATTAAATCATAAATCCATTATTTAGAATAAAAAAGTTTTACTTGAAATGGAGAGAAATGAATATGCATACGTATATAGAGTGTGAATCTGCCATTACAGGTGGAAATTGTACCAATCTCAAGACAAAATAAAGCAACTTAGTTTATTGTCTCTCTATAGTGGAGAACAAAAACGAGTTCACTGTAACTAATTTAAGAAATGCAATCAACCAGCTCTCAACATCCTGCTGATTTTTGCCAGTTGAGTAAATCATAGAAGCTCCCTCATTTTACAAGTTTCAAAGGCAGATAGTGCCAACATATTATAAAAGAGTGGGGCTCTATCGTCTCCAAAGCAAACAACAAAGTTCTGTGTTGCATTCTTAACTATCGGCTGCAGGCTCCTCAAGAAGAAAGCAAGAGTGGACTATGGCTTCCTTGCAGATTGCAAGTCTCATTTTTCTACTCATTCTTCTGTCCTGGACAGTCCAAGGACAACATAAAACAACGTTTGACTTGATTGTAGCAACGGATGGCAATGGAAACTATAGCAAGATCATGGATGCAATCGCAGCTGCTCCAAAGCTCAGTGCTAGGAAATTCATCATCAAAATTGAAAAAGGAATTTATACTGAAAATGTCCTCGTTGAAGATGACAAAACAAATATCATTTTCATCGGTGATGGCATTGATAAAACAATTATCTCTGGGAGTAGAAGCGCTGGAGGTGGCTACAAGACATACGACACAGCTACGTTAGGTAAAATTTTTGACAGATTCTACTTCATTGTAACTTGATGCATCTGAAAGTGTAAAGAAGATTGAATGAGATTTCATAATTGAATGAGATTTCATAAATCTGACAACCAAATTATTTTTAGTTAGGGATTCATGGTGATGGGTTCATGGCAATGGACATGACAATTGAAAATACAGCTGGGGCAGCAAATATGCAAGCTGTTGCACTCCGCAGCAGTGCTCGATCAGTCTTTTACCGTTGCAAATTTTCTGGGTATCAAGATACGCTTTATACTCATCAGAACAAGCAATTTTATAGGCAATGTGAAATTTATGGCACGATAGATTTCATTTTTGGCGATGCAACCGTGGTTCTTCAAAACTGTGCGATTTATGCCCGTCTTCCTCCAAAAGGTGAATCAAACACAATAACTATTACAGCACAGGGGAGAAATAAATCTACTAAAACCACAGGGATAGTAATTCAAAATTGTACTATAACAGCAGCAGATGATCTTAAGAGAAGTGGATCATCATTAATCAAATCATATCTTGGAAGACCATGGAAGGAATACTCAACAACGATAGTCATGCAAAGCTTCATAGACAATATAATAGACCCCGCTGGATGGTTAGAGTGGGAGGATAACAAAACCAATTTGGCAACCATATTCTATGCAGAATATGGAAATAGAGGACCTGGAGCTGCTACAAATAGAAGAGTCAAATGGACCAGCTACCACAAAATTAATAGGCGTGAGGCCATGAAATTCACTGTTAGGAACTTTATCTCAGGAAATGAATGGCTTCCATCTCTAGGAATCCCATTCTTTCTTGATCTCATGTGATCAGATAGTGTTCCCCATAAAAATTAACAGTAAAAGTACATAGTATATTTGTATAAGAAAATTGACAGGATATGGTAAGAACTGCAGCAAAAGTAAATATTGATATTGTATTATTTCATAGTTATCAAATATAGGGTTTCCAAGCAAGTATTGCCCATAAGAGAGAATCAATTATCAAGGTTGCTTAACATGTCAAGAGCTATTGTACAAAGTTGTTCAAAATGATCATTCCAAGCAGCTAATTCAGGCGGCACATCAGTTTTAGGTTCTTCAGAAAATGAATCTAGACAAGTCTCTGGAGCATCATCAGCAGCAGAAAGATAGCTATTTACATCGTTAAACTTGTTCTGTCCTAAAAGCTTTATTGCAGCTGGTAAATTTTTAACCACAGCAAGCTCATAGTTTTCCACGCACACATGAAGACAACTCTTTAAACCTTTTTCTTTGGTTTCATTATACATCTTCTTTATTTTGATAAATGCTCCTCTGCCAAAGACTAAGCTAGCTTCTAGGGTTATCTGAGTAAGGCCTTTAAGATCAGCATTAGAGCTACGAGGATCTGATCTCAGCGTTTTCACGCAAAGATCATAGTACTCGGTTTTCTTGCATGTTTCCTCGATAATGTCTGCTCCTTCTACGCTTGTTGACGTGGAGAAATAAAAAAAAAACAGAAACATGAGAAATTTCATTTTTTTTTTCTTGAAAATGAATAAGAAATACAGCAGAGTATGATTATTGAAGTTTTACAGTATAAGATAGAAGAGGGAAAATCCCTGTATATATAACCAGAAGACGAACTTGGCATAATCAAGCAAGAGTTTTTATCACATTAAATTAAATGATTTGCTTCCTTTATATAACGCATCTGCCTTAAATGTTATTAAGAGTAATTCCATGAATATTAGTAATTCATTCATTAATTTTGAAGATTTTATTATTATTATTATTATTATTAAGAAATATTATGTTGGAAGTTGTATTCTTGATTGGAGTTGAATTTGGATTTTTTTAAATATATATATTTTTAAAATTATATTTTTCCTAAAATCCTTAATGCGTACAGATACGTTGGTAGTACAAAATATATTAACGAAAATCGCGATACTGAATAAGGAAATAACAAGTCATTTATCCCACAATTCTTTTTCTTAAATTTATTTTGCTGAAAAAAAATTAAAATGATTAAGGAAATATGTAAAATAAAAAAATATATATTGGGATAAAGCCCAAAATTCACTGTTGGGAATTTTTTTAATTAATTAAAAAATTTTAATTCCATTTTTTAGATTTTAATTTTATTTATTATGGAATATTCTACAAAGAATTCTATTCTACTGCATGAAAACTACATCCAATAAATCATTGCCCTTAGAATCCTTTCAATATATTGTCACGAATTTAATTTAAGACAAAACAAATTAAATTTAAATTATTTTTTTCAAATAAAAAAAGAAATCCATTAATGATTCAAATCCGAAATTACAATCTCATGAAAAGAAGGAGGAAGATCCTCCCAAGTACAGAAACTAGCATATAAATAAGCAAGTTTAGCCAAAGCAGTAGCAAGCTGATTTACTTGCCTCTTTATT
Organism: Manihot esculenta; assembly: GCF_001659605.2. Classification (NCBI taxonomy): domain Eukaryota; kingdom Viridiplantae; phylum Streptophyta; class Magnoliopsida; order Malpighiales; family Euphorbiaceae; genus Manihot; species Manihot esculenta. The sequence continues at coordinate 3,531,203 of NC_035170.2, forward strand.
CACACCGCCTTCAAACTTGTTTAGGACAGTAAAAGTTGCTATATTTACAGCAGGAAGATTTATTATTTAATTTTTGATAAAACATAATCTCGATTTAAAAAAAATATATTAAAATATTTTTATACAATTAAATAATTAATAATTAAGTTATTCTATTTTTTTTAGGATTAAAAAAATAAATAAAAAAAAAATTTTTAAATTCTAACTTTGCCCTCCATAACTTTTTACCTCCTTTTGCTGTTGTCCCTTTATCCATCGGCTCTTTTTTTTTTCTCTGTTGTTGGTTATCAGACGCTTCTCATTGTTTGAATCAAAACTCCTATTTTTACTATCACTGGATTCATTTCTTATGGATGTGCTTCTCTCTTTAGAATTTTCATGTTTGAAATCAGAACACTTTCCGATTATTCAACTACAAGTTCAATGAAAGAAATGATGCAAAACCTTATGAATTAAGTTCAAAAACTCTATAACAAGATGAAATAACTCCAAAAATCAATAATAAATTCTCATCTATAGCACCCAATGTAAAAAAACAATAAGAACATTAATAATTGAGAATTAGAGAAACAAGAAAAACACCACAATTAAATTGATAAATTTACCTTGATTCTTGATGCAATTGGAAAAATGTAATCTCATACTTTCACAATAATAAAAACACGCAAATAGTATGAATAATTTTAAATTTTTTATTAAAAATTTTCCCACGCAAAAGATGACTTGAGTATATATAAAGAAAACTAAACATAACCCTAAGAGAATAAGGATAAGTTAAACCCTAAAGTGCCTAAACAAGACTAGCCGATTTTAATTGTCTATAACAAAGGGGCGGCACACTAAAACCCAAACAACTAAACTAGTAATACTAAAATAAATAAGATAGTATAAACTTAACACAAATAAATAGACTTACAGAATGCATCATTAAGACTCAAATAACATGTATAACAGTCCCCTAAGGCTACCCATGAGTTATGCACATGCTTTACACGTTTTCCTTAAGTTGCACATACATTACACATGTTTTTTCAAATTTATCCACTTTGTTTGATAGACTTGTACACCTTCAAATTACGCCCAATGAACTTGAATATTCATAAAAGTTTCACTTTAGGCATCTCTTTGTGTAGTTTTGGTCCATAGGTTAGATTATACTCCTTAAGCTCATAATTGCAAGTATTGCATCAAATTTGTCTCATATGAATTGAAGGATGCTCCAAGTGTATTTTGATCATATGAATATGATTTTGAACTTCTTTTAGACCCATTTGAATGATATAAGATTGTTTCACACCATTATTGCAAATCTGCCCTATTGGATCCGTATTAAGAACCTCACTCATCCCTTTCAAATAAAACTTTCAATCTCTAATGCCAGAAGAACTTTCATTCAATTTGATTATGTACAAATAAAACTTTCAATACTAATACCCAGTACCAATTTCATTCAAATTACCTAAAAAATTATAACAAATCTATTAACTCACAACACCATCCAAGAGTAGATTGACAAATGAACCAATATTGCAACAATGATTTAGTGCATAAATAGCTTGAAAAACATGTATTCTCATACTTATTTCTACCCATATTTCATCAATCTACAGTTTTCCCTTTTATTAGCTCAAACAACTTGTATTGCTTTTAGATTTCATCAATCTAAAAGCAAATCATACAAATGTATATGCATGCCCATCTATTTACTAAAACCCATCGAAGTAACTATCAGATCTGGAAACGAAATTTCCATCATTGCCAAGAATATTGTTGTCGAAGAAATCGTCTCTGCATTAGCCTTCGCCATCTATAAAAAGCTCTCTTTTATCTTGATTCGATCCATGCATCTTATTACAGATCTTTGGGACTCCATCTGCACAGTTGTCCATGCTGATCTCCACTTCCATTGAAAAATATTTTCAATTCTCTTCTACAAAACTTTCCTTCTGCATTAACAGTAGTCGAAGGTGTTGCTGACTTGATTTCACTTACTACTGTTGGGGAAAGAACAACAAAGGCGCACCTTTAGAAGCTATTTGCGTAAATTGTGATTGATATGACTCTCTCCATAAGAGATTCATAACAATTTATATACATGTATATACATGCTCATCTATTTACCAAAACCCATTGTAGTAACCATCAGATCAAGAAACGAAATTTCTGTCATTGCCAAGAATATTGTTATTGAAGAGATCGTCTCTTCACTAGCCTTGGCCATCTGTAAAAAGCTCTCTTTTAATTTGATTTGATCCATGCACCTCATTGCAGATCTTTAGGACTCCATCCGTCCGTATTGATCTCCACTTCCATTGAAAAATATTTTCAATTCTCTTCTACAACCCTTTTTTTCTATATTAACAGTAGTCGAAGGTGTTGCTAAAGGGTAAAAACAATGACTCAAATGTTTTGCGAAGGAGCATAGTTGGAGAAGATAAAAAGAAGAGGAAGGTGATGAAAGAGAGAAACAATTGAATGGTTACAAAGTTATTAAGAGAATAGGTATTAATCGAAGAGATAAAAATAATTTAGTCTTTTCTCAATGCACTGATAATGAAAATAGATGGAATGTTTATATTAATTAATAAAAAGAAAATTAGAAATATTTTAATAAATTTTTAAAAATATAAATATTGACTTATAAATAAAAATACTCAAAAATTAAAATATAAATCCTTTTCCAGAGTCCCAATCTGAAAACTCATCAACAGGAGCTCTTACAGCTTGATAACTGGTAAAACAAATTAAAATACTATAGTCCATTAAGAAATATTTAAATTCATAATTAAGTATTTGAAATATATATAATTAATTGAATAAGTTAAAATTGTATACTATTTTTCTATATGATATGCATAGAAATATTTGTGATTTTTCTTAATCTAAGATTAAAAAAAAAAAAATTTATAATATTAATAGAATATTACATTTTTACTATTCATTGTGAAAAATCCAACCAATAAAAAAAATTTAAAAATGAATTCATATATATAATTATTTTTGCCAAAGAATTCATAAGATATTGTGCATTAATTAAATTCGCAGGCCATGACCCCACCTCCTTAAAAGCCTCTGCCCTCCTTTCAATTCAGTCCACATAATTTCTTTCTAACAAACAAACTGGATTGAATGTTGGATTTGTCGGTTCATATTTCGGGAGAGAAAAGGTCTGACAACTTGCAAAAAAATTTTTTTGCACCTAATCTAAAAATTATTAATTTAAATTATTAATATTTTCTATATTCTATAATTTTTATTCTAATTTTCTATATACTATTATAATTTTATTTAATAAAATTTAATATTTTTAAAATAAATATAATTGGAAAATTAATAAAAAAGTTATTTTTTAATATATGTAAAAAATAAAATTAATAAAAATTATAGAAGGTAGAAAGTATAAAAGAGGACGATAGATAATAATTTTAAAAAATAAATAAAAAATAATAAAAATTATAAAATAAAAAGAACAGTAATTAGCTATTATAAATATCACTTTTTTTTCATTAGCGATTTCCATTAAAGGAATCAAATCTAAACCACTACATATCTCCAATTGCAGATTCATTTAATAAATGATCCACAAAAAGCGTTGAGTAGTCTTTTATTTTTGCAAAAATTAGAAATTTGGATAGAGTGATAGCGGAAGGCGGCGCTTTTACGATCATTAATGTTTGCAAAAATTTACCTGCATTCGTTGCTGTTCGAGATGTGGCGGCTGGTTGTTGTGAGTTTGCACGAAATTTATTTTCAAATGAATTTTGTTCGTTGTTTTAATGTTTTTTTTAAAATAATAATTAAAAAATAAAATTTCAAATCTTTTAAATTTATTTAAATATATTTATCATCAAACTATATTTAATAGAGCTTATAATGCTACTGACAAAAAACAAATCATCACATCTGTATTAAAGTTTTTGTTGCAAGTTGGCCTCTTCCTCCCAATCTCGCAGGCCAAAATATATCAAGAGCAACAAACATGAGCGCTGCTGCTTAAAGAGAGGCTCTCCTTCAATTTTTCTCTAACTTCATCCATCCAGCAGCTTCTTTTTCATACGGCAAAGGCTATGGTTTAAAAGAAGAATAAGGTAATAAAATCTCTTTTCATCACTTAAGCTTACTGTTTCTGCTCTGCTTCGTCGTTTCCAACCTTTGAAATCCCTTCATTTTTAATCTTGCATGCGTTTCATACACAAACTATGAGCTTTGCTTGTGTAGATCTTGAAGATAAACTTGCTAAATTCTTCAGAAGTTAACACTGTAATTTTTGTCATTGCTTCAATGCTGCATCTATCTAAATACGTTTTTGCTCTTAATTCAGCAAACAGTACTATTAGTCTTCATTTAAAAAAAAAAGTATATTAATATTACTATAATCAAGTAATAGAAAAAGAAAAATCCAAAGCCCAACCAATTGTTCATTTCTTTTTTTCTACTTCCTACTTCCGTTAACTAGTGACACATAGATGGAGATAGATCAGGTATTTTGGATGTACAAATAATAATATATAATCGAGTTTGGGAGGATTTGAATTTCAACATTTTGAGTTGAATTCGGATTTTATATAAAGAAATTTACTATTTAATTTATATAATATGAAAGAATTTATAAATTAGTTATAAATTTTAAAAATATATTAAAATATTTTTAATATTTTAAAAAATTTATAAATTAATTTTTTTTATTAATTTTAACCGTTAAATATTTTATTATTTAATTTTTATAATATATAAAAATTTATTAGTTAATCTTTTAATTTTATAAAAGTATTTACTAATTAATCTTTTTATATCGAGGATATTTTAGATTTTTTTTATAATATTTTACAGTTAAAATTAATAAAAAAATTAATTAATAATTTTTTTAAAATTTTATGAATATTTTAATATATTTTTTAAAAATTAAGATAATGTTTTTTTTATACCATAATTTGTTATTTTTAAGTAAGCTTAGTGGTTGAAAATGAGAAAAATGATCATTATTAGCTATATATACGTGTGTTTCAGAATTTCATAATGCTTAATTTATGTCTTTTCAGTAGTAGTATTGTATGTTTTAATTTTTATCCATTTATATGTCTAATATTCGATTTATTAATGAAATAAATGAATTTTTAAAATTATAATTATATTATTAGATAATGAGTAGTGGATAATTATTAAATTTGAAAATAAATAGAGGATGAGTATTATTATAGAGAAAATGGATGGATGGTGTGACTGCTATTGATTAATCATGAAAGAAAGGGAATTTAAGGTGGTTGACGTTTACGGTGGCCACACGTTTAAGTTAGTAAACTGAAAATTAAAACGAATATAAGGAATTGCTTAAAATTTAAGAGTAGTTGTGTAAAAATTATGTACTTTTGTCTCTACGATTATTCATTTTTATACTGTAAGAAGATGAAGTTAACTATAGTATTTCTTGAAAACTCGGCTGGTACCGGCTAATTGATAAGAGATCCTTCCAGCTAATTAATTGGGAATTCCGCGATTATAAGCGTAACGAGAGTATGCCTGCTAATAGTAACTTTATGTGAAAACTCGACTTATTCAGGAGAGGGCGAGTTTTGAAAAAGAATCGAATGCTATAGTATCTGGGTCTTCCTTTCCACAGATGGGATAGCGTATCGACTTATTAAACTCTTGCCACGTGGCTCTATCTTATAGTGACAACTCGTAACTTACTTTGGGCGACTGTTGTATTATATTAAAAGTTCCCCGCTGATCTTCGATTCATCAAATTCGAAGGTAACAGTTGTTTTCACGATATAGGGCACGTGGCCTGTTTAGATTGGCCTTCCACACTTGCGTCGCTTTGCCTGCTCCTACCTATAAATGATAATCGCCATATTTTGTAATTTTCATTTTTAATAAGAAGTCTTTTTTTCTATACTTTGTCATTATTTTCGCTAAGTACTTATATGCTCAGTGCTCAACCATAACTCTCATCCAATTATCGTCAACAAGACTTAAATAGTCTCCTTAAAAGATTGTTAAGAGATTAACCCGCGACCATAACACCTGGTTACTAGCCTGACTAGTGGCCATAAAATAACTTGGATAATTTATAGAAGAGGATTAACATTCAGACATGTGGCTTGGCGGCCACCCGTTTTGTGGCGCTTTTCAGCAGAAACTCGCCTCTGTCTTTTGGAACTAGTGTCTGAATACTCACCTAGCGGTTACTCATCTTGTAGCGCTTTTCGGCAGAAAATTGCCTCTGTCTTTTGGAACTAACACTCAAAGACTCGCCTGGTGATTACCCGCCTTGTGGCGCTTTTCGGTAGAAACTTGCATTTATCTTTTGAAACTAATGCCCGAAGACTCATCTAGCAGTTACCCGCCTTATGGCAATTTTCGGCAGAAAACTTGCCTTTGTCTTTTAGGACTAATGTTCGAAGACCTGCCTAGTAGATACACACCTTGTGGCACTTTCAGGCAGAAATTTGTCTTTATTTAGTGGGACTAATCACCTAGTCATGTGGCCTTGCGAATATCCGCCTAGTGGCCCGGATATAAAATGCCTTATTTAGCGGGACTAACACCCGAATTATGGCCTGATATAAATGTCTTGCTTAGCGAGACTAACACCCAGATTATGGTCTGGCGGAATCCGCCTTGTGGCCTTGTTTAGCGAGACTAACACCCGGATTGCGGCCTAGCGAAATCCGCCTTGTGGCCTTTTTTAGCGGGACTAACACCCGGATTATGGCCTGGCGGAACCTGCCTTGTGACCTTATTTAGCGGGACTAACACCCAGATTATAGCCTAAGGGAACCCGCCTTGTGCCTAGTATAAAATATCTTGTTTGATGGGACTAACACCCGAATGCCTGACGAAACCTACTTTATGGCCTACATAAAATGTCTTGTTTTGTGGAACTAACACCCGGATTATGGCGTGACGGAATATGCCTTGTGACTTGGCATAAAATGCCTTGTTTGGTGGACTAACACTCGGATTATGGCCTAACAGAATCCGTCTTGTGGCCTAACATAAAATACCTTATTTGGTTGGGCTAACACCCGAATTATGGCCTGACGGAACCCACCTTATAGCTTAGCATAAAATGCCTTGTTTGATGAGACTAATACCTCAATTATGTGGCCTAGCGGATGTCAGCCTTATGGCCTTGCTCTTGTCTCCAGGCTTTCATCTGATGTTCCTAATAAAAAAAATTTGAAGAACACATCATATTTTTGTTTATAACATTTCTATAAATAAAAACATTCTTTCAAGAATAATTAAAAGGCTCGGTTATCTAACTCAATCAATTTCAAAATTTTGGAGTTTGACTCAGGAGTAGAATATCTTGTGACGTTCCACTTTTATAGGCCCTTATTGCCACTCGGTCCTAACCACATGAATAACCTCTTCAGGTTTCCTGTCAGGGGTAGTTTTGTGAGTTGTTGCCTCCGGTTTAGGTCTCCTCTCATTCCTCTTCTTTCTGGTAAATTTTCAAAGTGTGTCATCCCTTATTAACCTCTCGATCTCGTCTTTCAGCTCCTGGCACTCCTTCGTCGTATGTCCATGGTCTTCGTGAAAATGGTAGCACCTAGTCCTGTCTCGCCTTTTGGCTTTCTCAAGGTTGAGCTTGGGGGGCCACCTGATCTTCTTATTGTTTTTCCTAATCCACCTTAGAATATGTGTTCGTAAGTCATTCAATGGAGTCTAATTCTTATGCTTACCTTGGTCATTCCTTCTTCGGGAGACTGGGTAACTTCTATGGTCTCTCTCATATCCTTGCTTCTCTGGCTTTTGGCCTTGCTTTTGACTCGTTTTTTTGTTCTCTCTCAATGTTTGGACTTCATCATCCAACCTGATATATTTCTAGGCTCTGTCCATTAGCTGTTAATACATAGCGGCTAGGTTCTTGATTAGGGAATCCATGAACTTGACATCGCATGTTTCTTTCTTCAACACTTCACATGCTAGCTCATGATTTAATTCATCCACTAGTATTACTTCTAAATTAAACCGTGAGATAAACTTTTTTAAAGATTCACCCTCTTCTTGGCGGATCTTCCGCAAGTCAAAAAAGAGCTTTTTATAAGGTATACAAGTAATAAACCTAAATTTGAAGAATATAATGAATTGTATAAAGTTCTGAATTAAACCCAGGCTCAGATATTAGTACTATTTATGAGCCAAACCTGTAAGAGTAGACGAGAACACTCGACATAACACAAAATTATTAACGTCGTGAAGCTGCATTGTTGCTCTAAAGATCGCCAGGTGACTCCTGAGATCTGTTGTCCCATCATATTTATCCAATCTTGGGAGTTTGAACTTAGCAGTAAAAGTCTTTTATTGGATCTTATCTGACAAAGGTGAAGTATCATCTAGGCCAAAGTCCTCTTCCTGCCCTTTCTGGTACCTTTGAATAGCCTGTACCAGCTTTCAGTCGACGTTCTTCGAAGCATCGCCTGATGACTCCTCTTCCTCAAACTTGTCCTTCCCTTTGGACCGCGTCTGGATTGCCTATGTCCGAGTCCTTGAAGTATCAATGGAGGCTTTCTCCCTTCTCCTGGGAGCCATGAATGACGCCTCCTCTCGACCTTTGCATTGCTCGAGAGTAGCCTGCAATCTTTTGACGTATTGGAGTATTTATTCAATGTTTAAATTGTTAGAATCTGCTTTATTGACCATAGATGGTGTGTTTTTTCCACTATCAAGAATCTGCTTCGACTAATTGATCGGAGATCCCACGATTACGAGCGTAACAGGGTCTGTCTGCTAACGATAACTTTATATGAAGACTCGACTTACTCAGAAGAGGGCGAGTCTTGATGAAGAATTGGGTATCACTGTGTCTGAGTCTTCATTTTCAAAGATGGGACTGCATATCGGCTTATTAACCCCTTACCACGTGACTCTATTTTATAATAACAGCTCATAACTTATTTTGGATGATTGTTGTGTTACGTCAGTAACTTCGAAATTTTAGTATACTACAGAAATTTAGGGGTGAGCAGTATTCGGTTCAAACCGAAAAAACCGACCGAACTGAAATAATTTCAAAATGCGGTTCGGTTTTTTATTCAATTCGGTTCGGTTCGGTTTTAATCAGAAAAAAAAAACCGAACCGAACCAATTAGTGATAATAATATGTTATTTTTAATAATATAGAAAAATTAAATTATATTAAGTTTAAAATATTTTAATTAAATTTTAAAATATTAAAATTAAAGTGTAAAAAATAAAAAAAATTATTAAAAATTAAAACCGATCAAATCGAATCAGACCGGTTCAATTTAATTTAATTTCTGATCAAAATCAATTTGGTTCGATTTTTATAAATACTAAAATTTTAATTTTCAGTTTATTCAGTTGAATCGAATCGACCGAATGCTCACCCTACAGAAATTTCAGAAAGTTATAGATTTTTAAGAAAATATTAATGGATGCAAATTTAATTTAATGGACAATATTAAAATATTAAATAATTTTGGTAAGAATATTTAAATAATAAAATAATATTTATATAATAAAATAAATATTAAAATAATGTAAACATTTAAAATTTAGGAAACAAGATAATTTACTTTCGATATGAATATGATAAAAGTTTAGTAATATAATAAAATAAGTATTTTAAAAATAAATTATACTTTACAGCAAAATTTTATTATAATTTTAAATTTAAAAATATAATAATTTTAATTCATTAATTAATAACACTCATATGTTAAAGTTTTTTATTATTTAATAAATTTAATTTAATTTATTAATATTACAGGTGATTTTTATGTATAACTAATAATAATTTATTATAATAATAACAATAAATAATTAAATTTTATTATTTAAAAAAAGTTAAGCTATATATAAAACGAGTAAAATTAATTAAATTTGAGTGTGTTTAATTAAATTATTATATTGAAATTTGCACAAAATAAATTAAATTTTATATAAAAAATACATAAATCCATATATAAATACTTAACTAAAAATTAGATAATATATTTATTTCACAATAAAAAAAATTAAAAATTAAAAATTTGATTGCAGGAGCTATTTTTTATTTAGTTGAGAATATCTAACATTGAGTATTATTAACGAATTCAAATAAGAGTCAATTATATTAAAAAATAAAAATATACAAAAATTAAATTAATTTGCATACACCAAAAGCTAGAGGTATCTGCATATCACGTCACGTGACCCCAGAATTTTCAGATTCTTTAGCCCAAAAGAATACTGAATTCTGATCAATGCAAGAGAATGAAAATTCCATAGGTTGAAATTGGGTATAAAAGGAATAATTTTAATAATTCAATTAAAATCCCTAATTAGAATAGATTAATTAACCAAGTAACTAATCACTTTAACCCAGTTTTCAACAATAATTTCAAATGGGTATTTGCTTGATTATTTAGATAACAGAATTGTCAAATGCCATTAGTACAAATTTAGCCCACTCTCAACAATGCCAAGATAATAAAACTAGACAAATTAGTATAGCCAAAGTTACTTTTACGTCTCTCATTGGCTGTTAAACCAATCGGTACGATTGCAGATAGCAGCTTTTTACACTAATATTTTTTGAAAAATAGCTTACCGTAATTTATATTATATGGACTAAATAGTAAATTTTTCTGATTGTTCCAGTTTTTTTTCATTGACAGATTGGATTCCCAATCTCATCTATGGCTCATAAATATGGGGTAAGGATTGATTTAACTTCGCTTTTAATCTTCTCATGTTAATCCTAGTTCATGCAAAATTATTATGCTAATTTGGTTTTTGATTCTTTAAACAGGAAAAATCAAAAGATGGGTGATTGGATCAGTAGTTTGCCTGATGGAATCTTATTCCACATAATTTCTTCACTTCCTTTTGAATCTGCCGTTCAAACAATTTTCCTTTCAAAGAGATGGAAACTTCTATGGGAGACAGCTCTAGTGCAGCATGGAACTGAGAAAGATGTTGCTGAAGCTATCTGTGATTTTCTTGCCAATTTTAATGAGCAAGATCCATCCAAGAACACCAGAAAGTTTCAGTTTCATTTCATCAATGGCTGTGTCCTCTTAGCTATTATTGCTCCTAATAGCAAGCTTCATCTTGATTTCTCTTCTGGGAATCATGAATTTGACAGGCAGTTTAAGTTGAAGTTAGAATTCAATAATCCTCAGAATCTTTCCCTTTCTCAACCATCTCCTTCTCTTGCTTGCTTCTCTGTCAAAAGTCTTCATCTGATATCTGTTAATCATCTCACAAATGATGCAGTTTCTTCCATCTTGCAAAATTTTTTCTCCCTTGAAACTTTGAAAATTACAGGCTGCAAGTGCTTGCAGTCTTTAAGTATAGGTTCTGATACAAAGCTTTTGAATCTGATAATCTTTGAGTGTTTGCAGTTAGAGTTTCTGCATATCAGATCTTTTAAGCTTCGAACGTTCCGATTTCGAGGACTATTACCTTCATTTTGGCTTGAATATCACCATAATTTGGTTGATGCATATCTTGATTTCAGACAAGGTCCCAAGTATAATAGCTTCAGCAGCTGCAACTTTGACTTAGTCCTGCTAACTATAAAGAATGTGAAAGCTCTGACTCTATGCAAATGGACATTTCAGGTATTCTTCCTATTGCTGCTTATTTATTAAATTAAAGGAAAATCTCCTATTTAATTCATTAATTGTTGTGTTGCTGCTGCTCCTGCAGGCATTGATTTGTCAATCACTAACCACATTTCTTTCGGAATTCCAATTCTATAATCTAAAAGAACTTTGGTGGATTGATAATTCAGATCAAGACTATGACGGTGATGCCTTAATCTCCTTCCTGAAGCTCTGTCCCTCATTAGAGAAACTCTTTGTCACTGTACGTTTCTTTGAAAGGCTCATGACTTATAGGGTCCAGTAACGTAGATTCTCATCTAATCCCTCCATTTGAAATCAAAGATTTCACAAGAATTTTGCAAGAATTTATTTAATTCTTTTATTACAAAATGGATAACGGAGTGAGTTACTTAACAATTTGCAGATTGATCCCAAAGGCTACTTTGTGGAGAAAGCTGCAAAATGTTCAATGAAAGCTGGTAAGAACACAAAGCTGCAACATCTAAAACTGGTGAAACTGGATGGTTTCACAAATGAAGCAGATGAGATCCTCTTGGCTGAACGTTTAGGAGAAATTGTCACTAGTGAGCCACTAATCTTAACATCAGCAAATGGGATTTGCTTTAAGAAGCTTATTCAGCAGAAGGGCTCACATGAAAGGAAGTGTGGTTATAAATCAGTGGAAGTAAAAGATAAGAATCAGTTATGTCCAAAGCATGTTCATATGAGTTTGTAGATGCAAAACCTGCACCAGCATTTTGTATTGATAAAGACCAGAATGGGCAGTTAAGGATATACATGTAAGGGTAATCTTACCCTTTGTCCGAATTATTAGCATCAAACTTCAACATCAATTACGGTTGGTGTTGGAAATTGGAATAGGTCACCTAAGTAGGTTAATCCAATTCCATATAATACATGTTCTTTGAATTACACAAGCTTTGAGTATACATGGAGGATTACATCAATGGAACTCTGTATACATGTTTTAAATCCAAAGTTATTTTGGAAATAAATATCTGTTTATTTACAGAAAATAACTTGTATTTGAAAAAAATTTTTCGTAGAAAATATTTTCTATAAAAAATATTTTATTTAAAATATATTTTTCAACTACATAACTTATTTTTTAATATTTAATTTTAACTTCAAAAATAAATTTTATTAACAAATTTATATATAAATATTTTAATAAAAATCTCAGCGTATAAAAATAACATCGTCTTCTCATTTTTCTTAAAATGGCATATATTTCATTATTAGGAAAATATTTTCATTGACTAAATTTTCTGATTACCCTAAATACCATAAAATATGAAAAATAATTTTTTGAAAAATATTTATCGTGAAACAAACACAGTCTAAGGTCTTATTTGGTTCAAATGAGTTATTTCCTTAGAATTCACTTCTCATGAAGTAGCTTAACTAGATTGGAGTAAATAAATTATTTCCCCATTAGAAAAAGAAAAATCCTTCACTTTCCAAGAAATTCAAAAAAACATGTCAATCAAATAAAAACAATTTTCATACTTCTTAAAAATTTTAAATCTTTTAACCGAGTTATTCCGACCAAACAAAATCTAAGATACACACCTAGATTATGAGATGTAATTGTATCTCGAATATAAATTATAATTTATATATTCAAATTTATATGTTGGATAGTTTATTAATTTTTTTGGATCGAGACAATGGAATCGAGTAAGAAAAATTGAGAGTTTGTATCCAGGTGAAATCAAACTCTTTTATGTACAGATGTACTTCTTCGTAAGTCTTGATAAATCAATGAACAATTTTTGCATAGTTTGCCTTTACTAGAATTTTGTTATCGAGAGTTTTTCTTTGAAAATAATTAATGGAAAATATTTTACAAAATTAAGTATTTTTTAAAAAATGACTTTATAATTTCTAACGATAAACCATTGTCTAGATTTGAGGTGCTTGATATTAGATTGAAAGTAATTTTTTTTTTAAGAATCATATTCTGTTCATTTCATTTGAGCCAATTAGTCTATAAATTAATATTTATTTCATTTCATAATTTTTATTCTATCATTTTTTTGGAATATTTTAAAATTATTATTCACTCTCTTTTTTTATACTATAATAGCATATAAATACACCATTATAATTCTATTTAATTTTATCTTATTTATAAAAATTTTTAAATATCTCTTAATATTTAATAAAATTTAATATTTTTAAGATGATATAATTAAAAATTTAATGAAAAATATTTTTTTAATATACGTGAAAAAATAAAATAAATAAAAATTATAGATCCAAGTATAAGTTTTGTGAACACTCCAAGTTTTTTTTTGTTAAAGGTAAAACCATTTTATTAGAATGATTAAACTTAAACCTATATAAAGAGAAGCAACCAAACAAAACACAAAGGTAAAATTATTTTTTTTTAAGTATTTAATCCGATTGATCTATATTTGGTACATGGATTTGAGTAGTTTTAGAAATTAATATTTGTAATAGGTTTGTATTTAAATTTTATTTATATAAATAATTAAATAAATCTAAAAGATGTGTTTTATGATATTATTTATAGAATTAATTTTTAAATTTTGAAAAGATAAATATCTTATCGCAATTAATAAAAAATCTATTTTTATATAACTTATTAATAATTTTTTGTGGGATTTTTGAAACTAAAATCGCTTATCATATTGATTGATTAAGATAGTAGTAAAATAACTATCTATATTTCTAATTATATTAGTTGATTAGAGGTGTAATAGAATAATTTTTACTTAATTATTTATATTTTTAATTATATTGATTAATTAAAAGTCATGTAATAGAATAATTTTTTAAAAGATAATTTTATTTTATTATTTATTAAATTATGTGATGAATTTTTTATTACACGTTAATCTTAGAATTCTAAACTAAAATCAATAGTATTCAATTCAAATAGTGAAAATCAGTATAAGGATCAACTTAGAAGACTGCTAAAAGTACAAGTTATTGTATTATTAGAAGCATGAGTGATCATGAACAAGAAACAAAGAGCTGGAAAATTCAACACAAGAAACATGCTAATATAAAATCAATCTCTATGTGATGTGAAGTGAGATCAGACCAGTGACTGCAACAGTATCAGAAAATGTAAGTCTAGTACAAGTGGTCGGTCCAATAAGAGAAAAATAGATTCAGTGCTGTTGTCCTTTTCTTGGGTAATTTTTACGAAAGTATTTCATTAATCTTTAAAATAAAATGATAATTAATAAATCATTTATTTTTAATAAAATTTTATATATTATATGGATTGGGTTAGAATATTCAAGTGGAGTAATTAATTTGATTGCGTGGCAATAATTAATGCATGTATCACGTAAGACAGAAGCCCGCGACATGAACCTTTTTGCACCACTGGATCCTCATAATTTTGTAAAATTTTCCAACTTTGTGACCGTCCACGTGATTAAATAAGAAACTCATGGACCCATACTTGCCACCCCAAACCTCACCTCGTGGCCCACACACCATTTTTTTTCTATTCAATTGCCTTTATTCAAAATCAAAAACTCGCCGCTCATCTCTACCTCCAGAGGCCAACGCAATTTTAAAATTTTTTAATATTTATTTTTTTATTTTAAAATTGTTTGTAAAGTGTATTGATTTTTAGAAAAATTATTTTATAAAATTACATAAAAATTGTATTTTAAAAACATAAATTTATTTAAGAAATTTATTTTTTTATAAAATTCTTTATGTTTATATTTTTATATTTCTATAATTTCTTATTAAATGACAATCTTTAAAATAATTTACAAAATATTTATTGACTTAAATTCAATTTATGCAAAAAACATAAAATCTTTTTTACTATATTTTAAATAAAATAATCATAAAGTTATTATAAAATTATATTTAAAAACCATATTTTAAACAAATTTTAAAAGATTAAATTATAATTACAATCAGGCTCTTAGTCGTCAATCAACCCACTCAACTACATTACCCAATCATGAAAACGGGACCCGTCGACTGTCCTTGGTCGGCGATCTCAGGGTGCCAAAATCGGCAAATCCCGCCCAACCCCACCTCTCTCGATTTTTGGAAGCTAAATTCATTTTCCACCATACACGTGTCTCAAATACTTAGGTTCCAGGTCACTTTCACTAGCCGCAAATCACCGACCCGTGACTTGATTAAAAATCCATCCTCTCCCTTCTGTTTAGTATTTACCGGAAACCGATTGTACCGGTTCCTCAGCCGTTATTTCAGGTATATATAAAGGGAAACTCAACTCTCGATCATCACTAAGCCATATTCAAATACTCTAAATAAAGAAGAAAGAAGTAGCAGAACAGAGCTTCTTCTAAACTTCACGAAAATGCCGATCACCAGAATTGCAGTTGGGAATCCGGGAGAGGCCAGCCAACCAGACGCCCTAAGGGCGGCTATGGCCGAGTTCTTCTCCATGATTATTTTCGTATTCGCCGGTGAAGGATCCGGCATGGCTTTCAGTAAGCTAACGGACAATGGTTCGACAACGCCGGCGGGTCTAATAGCTGCATCACTGGCTCATGCGTTTGCTCTTTTTGTGGCGGTTTCCGTCGGTGCAAACATATCTGGAGGTCATGTAAATCCTGCTGTTACTTTTGGTGCATTTATTGGAGGAAACATTACTCTATTGAGAGGGATTTTGTACTGGATTGCACAATTGCTTGGATCTGTTGTTGCTTGCTTGCTTCTTAAATTCGCCACTGGTGGATTGGTATGAAATTTCTCCCTAATTTAGAAAAATTAGACATCGGTTTGATGCTAAATTCTGGTTTCTATATAAAACTTGTTCATTCACTGCAGGAAACATCAGCATTTGCGTTATCATCAGGGGTGTCTTCATGGAACGCAGTTGTCTTTGAGATTGTGATGACCTTCGGCCTAGTCTACACTGTTTATGCAACTGCAGTGGATCCCAAGAAGGGGAATGTGGGAATTGTTGCCCCAATTGCAATTGGTTTCATTGTTGGTGCCAATATTTTGGCTGGTGGTGCTTTTGATGGTGCATCCATGAACCCAGCAGTTTCCTTTGGCCCTGCTGTTGTAAGCTGGACGTGGACCAATCACTGGGTATACTGGGTGGGTCCATTGGTTGGTGCTGCCGTTGCAGCCATTGTCTATGATAACATCTTCATTGGTCCAAATGCACACGAGCCACTTTCCACCAATGATTTTTAAGAATTGAATCCTTTTTCATGATAGAAATTAAATGTCTTTCCTCCTTTTTTTAGATTGAGCAATAAGAAGTTTGGATTTCTGTTGTAGCTTGGTTGTGTTAGGTGTTTCTGTTGTTGTTTCCACTTATTTTATAGCAGTGGATATCAAACTTCCATTAGTTGTCTTCTACATATGTTGAATCAATGAAACTGTTCCATTTAGGATTTCTTTATTTTATTTTGTGATCATGAAAAATTATTACATATAATATTATATGTATAAATAAATTTTGATAATTGATTATAATAAATCCATTACAATCAATAGTTACAATGAAAATCATTACACATATGATAGTTACAAAAAATTTCTCCACCACTAGGGCCCATAAAATTGGAGAGTAGACTAAATTTTCAAATGATTTGCTTCCACGAAGCAAGGACTGAAAATTCACATGGAGACTTTGAGGAAAATCAAAAAAATTCAGATTGAGGAACAAAACGTACTGTTTTTGACTTGGACAGAGATTAGGTTCTTAGATTTCTGAAATCTTATATCCACCAAGATATCTAAGTTGGTAAAATAAACAAAAGTCAACATCTTCAATTTAATTGCTTCATTTTTAAAATGCCCAAAACTAACCTCACTAAAACAATCCAATATTAATAGAAACTAAATTAGAAGCTTCAATTTAAAAATATTTTTAAATAGTTCAATGTAAAAAGATATATTATATCGTCTAATTAGTTAAACATAAAAAATAAATATTTAATTAAATTACTTGTCTAATCTCTTTTTAATTGATAGAGAAAGACGATAAAGTAATGAAAAATTCTAACTCTCATTCCCATTGGTGGTCAAAGCTTGTAGGCTGATAACTAGCATCATAATATATTACAAAGACTTATAGTCATTGTTTTTAGCTTAGCACCATCAAATTTTTATATAAGCTCTTTCAGGCAATTGCTTAAGAATTAAGATTTAATATTTATAAATTTTGGATTAATAAAATTGTAATAATTTAGTGGTAATTTTAAAATTTTAATTTTTTATTATATATAAATTCAAAACATTTAGTATTTAATTTTTTAACCTCTATAACATTTAATATTTAATTTTTTCTTGTGTTTGATTTGTTAAATTAGTATATAATTAGAGTTGAATTTGTTTATTTTTCAGAATATATTTATCATGTCGGTAGATTGTAGTTGGATATATAAGCGACTAAATCAAAATGACTTCCTTAATTCTGAATTTGAGATTGAAATAGAGACATTTCTAAATTTTGCCTGTGCACAAGTACAATTTATGCATATAGAAAAGGATGTGTTTGATAATATATTTTATAAAGTCTATTACAATCGTTCCGAGTTAGAATTATTGTATAATAATGGTAAAGTATAAAAACCTAAAGAAATCAGATTGGATAGAGGCAGAGATATGGAATGAACTTGTTGCATATTGGAGTACATCAGAGTAGAGAAAGAAATCAGAAGCTAG
This sequence comes from Manihot esculenta, assembly GCF_001659605.2. Classification (NCBI taxonomy): domain Eukaryota; kingdom Viridiplantae; phylum Streptophyta; class Magnoliopsida; order Malpighiales; family Euphorbiaceae; genus Manihot; species Manihot esculenta. Next base: position 3,549,445 of record NC_035170.2, read on the forward strand.
TAAAGCAAATAGAAACGTAGAAAAAGATGGGACTATTATGAAACACTCTAGTAGTTCAATAAAACTAGAGGTTCATAAGAATAGATTGGTATAACTATATTATTTCTTACTTTTATTTATACAATTTTATTTTTATATAGATGGTTATAAATTATTTGTGCATCTTGTGTTGTGTAATTATTTATTTTTTGTAGGCAAAAAAGTTAGGTAGGCAACCAACTCAACTTGAACTATTTCGTGCAACTCACACAAAAAATGGGAGTCAAGGTGTTTTCATTGATGGAAAATCACAACTAGTTGATTTAAATTACTTTTTACTTATTTATTGTTATCACATTATTTTTCTATTTGTTATGTTATCATTAGTTATGTATAGTTAATGAAATGTCTATTATGTTTTCTTTTTTTATTTAGGGAGCTTATTTGAGTGTAATTGCTGAAAATCTGCTTTTGATTTGAATAAGTAGATTGAAATTTCTAGAAGTAGTAAAGGGAGGGTTTATGGTTTTGGATTTTTTGATATTGCAAAATTAGGAACTCCAACTACCTCTTTCTCATGCACATCAGCTCATCCTGGAAGTTCTTCTCAAACTATGTTTTCTTTAGAGGAGATTGAACAAATATTAGAGATAAACCGGATTAAAATGAAAGAAAATATGGAGCAAATGCGAGTGCAGATAGAAAAACAAATAAAATATCAGATTAAATTATTGAAAAATAAAAAAAGATCTTCACCGCATAACACAACTCCAAATTCTACTTCTCTATCAGATGGTTCAATAAATTGATAGATTAGTTTTAAATTTTATAAACATTGTTAAGTATTATAGATTTATTTTAAATTTTATGATCATCATTAAATATTATGGATTTATTTTAAATTTTATAAACATTGTTAAGTATTATAAATTTATTTTAAATTTTATGAATATTGTTAAGTATTATGAATATGAATTATAATTATTACGAATGATGTTTGATTTATATTGAATATGATTCTTAATTATAAATTATTTGATTACATTGGGAATATCTAAATAAAAGTAGGAAATTATTTTTTTAATCGAATTTTAAAAGATTAGCGATGGATTTATGAGAATTTTTATCATAAATATATTAATATTTTCGATAGATTAGCGACGGATTATTCATAGGATGAATTTGAAATTTTCGATAGATTTAGCAATGAACAACATTAGTCGTAAAAATTTTCGACAAAATTATCCGTCGGAAAAGCCATCACAAATTTATTTGACGGAGTTCAGATCCGTCGGAAATCCGTCGCTCAAATTTACGACGGAATTCCAATCTGTCAGAAAATTAGCGACATGACTTTAAGCGACCCATTTGAGTTCGTCGAAAATCCATCGCTGAAAGTATCAGTGATGGATTTTTTATTATTAGCGATGAAAAAGCAGTCGCTGATAGTCTATTATTTTGTAGTGAGTTAACCAAGTACGAAGGAGATTCACATTAAAACGCCACAAGGTTAAATCTTGATAAGTTACTAAATAATGGAGAAGAACTAAATATTATTTATAACATTATCTTTATTCATAGGCTTCACCTTAAGGGTGTTTTTATAGGTTTCAAACCGTGATTCTGTTATAGAAATGTGTAATTATAATATAAGAATATATCTAGTTAAATAGTTAAATCTGTATTATATTAATAATAATTTTCCTAAATTATTTTAGAGAATTTTCATTTCTAAATGGATTGCATGAATTTAGCTTCTAATATTAATTTAAAACAAATCTTACAAAATATTAAAATATCAAAATAATAAAATTGATCTAAATACAATTTGACCATACATGCATTACGCGATCTGAAATTGTATTGTGCATTCACATGTATTGAAAAAAAATGTGGCTTGTTTCTTTTATTTTTTATACTTTTTAAATATAATTTTTATTTCGTAAGTTTTGAATTGAGCAATAATAATTTAATTTGTCATTATTTAAAATTTTTTATTTTAAATTTTTGAACCATCGTATTATTTCTAGTATCATCTGCCACCGTTAACCCCAAACGCTCTCTATTAGCTTTTAATGCTGTGGACACTACAGGATTGGTTTAGTGGTTCAGAGAGTTTCAAGACTTGTGTTGAGCTGTTGAAATAAAATTATTGATGCCAACAACAAATTGGTGATCATCTGATTAGCTAAAGACCAAAATTGTTGAACTTCACAGCAAAGAACTCTTGAAAAAAAAACACATAGTTAGGAGGAAACTAAAATGAAGTAGCTCAAGACCAAGGCCAATCATCTGTAAGAGATGAATCTAACTGATAACCATTAAATTCTGAAGGAGATAGCTTATTGATGCCATGCTCTGCAGCCAAATCCAATAAATTAAAATTAGGAGCTGAAAAACTAATGAAAAGACATTCTTTTCTAATTACTTATTCCAACAATAATTTTTTGAATAATTTAAAAACTGAAGATGGCCGAAAGTGTAAAGCTTTGATTTTGGATTATCACTGGGAGAGGAGACAAAACTGAGAGCTGAGCATCGCAGATCATGAACAGTTCTGCTCTTTGTTGAAGAGACCTTGACGCCTTTTGGCAAAACTCACAGGTAATTTCTATTTATTTTGTCGCTTCTCCATCGGAAGTTTTCGTATTTTCTCCGGCGGCAGTGAATGTGCTCAGATCACTTAAAACTATTAAGAGACAATAGCTTTCTTGATTTCTCCAGCGACATTGAATCTGCTCAGATCAGTTAAAACTATTAAGACAATGCGCCTCGAGTTAAGATTAAAAAAATTATTATTTAATTTTGTATCGAAAACTCAACCATTAGTTTTTTATCTTTCAAAAATACATTAAGATTAAAATATATTTAAAATTTTAAAAATTATATTAATAAGTTTTTTTTATTAATTTTAATTATTAAATATTAAAAATTTTTAAAATATTCACAATTTAAAAAATTAATTAATTTAATTTTTATAAAATTAAGAAATAAATTAATAAATTTTTTATAATATAAAAATTAAATAATAAAACATTTAATACTTAAAATTAATAAATTATTTAAAATATTTTAATAATATTTTAATATATTTTTAAAATCAAAATATTAATTAATAAGTTTTTCTATATTACAAAACTTAAATAATATTTATCCTATAAAATAAATATGGCCCTGTGTTGATTTTGGTTTGAAATTAACAGTTGGATTTACCTTTCAAATCAAATTAAAATGTATTCGATTTAAAACGGTTGAAAATTTCAATTTTTTAACGATTTCAGTTCAGTTTGAGTTTGATTTTAAAGCATTATAGTTTTGATTTCAATTTTAATTAAATCTAATTTGATTTTGATTTGAAAAAAAAATTAAAGGTAAAAAAATAAATAAAATATAAAAATAAATATAAATTTTAAATATTATTAAATATATATTTTATTAAATAAGTAAATTATAAAATACATCCATTTATATGATATAAAAAATACCCGAGAGAGAAATTCTTGGAAGACGTGATCTTGTCCATAGGTACTTGAGAAGCTGCAGAGACCTAAAACCAAACAAGTTAAAAAAACATTCGAGGAAAATCAAGAAGAGATAAACAAAGCAATTAAACGAAGCGAAATTCCCACATCCCTGCAATCCTGAAGACTAGACACAAACATGTATTTTGCGACATCATACTTCTTTTCAACAGAAGTCAGTCGAAGGTATCCGACTTGTTCAGAAAGGCTTAACTGGGGCAGATCGTTGCAGCCTAGAAGGACATCCTCCCAAGAGAGCTCCACCTCCCAAGACAACCCGGAATTCTTTTTCAGCTCTACCACTGCGAACCCCTCTACCCAGCCTTTTATTGAGTCATTGTGACCCGAAAATATGGACAGCCCTCCGCAGGGGACAAAATAGTAAAAGTCCTGACTCGCCCTAACTAGCCAAAAGAAGATAACAAACAGACGCGCTGTGGGTGTGAACCCCCAGCAGTCAAATAGACTCAAATGAGCACATGAATAGAATGAAATTAAGAGCCAGCATCCAAGGGGTTATCCTGAAATACCGGAAGATCTCAATGAAAAAAGGGGAGAAGGGAAATGTTAAATCACACTCTCGTTGTTTGACAAATAAGACCAAACTGCGGTCCCTCTGAGGGTCGATTAGACCAGAGAGAGGAGGATCCGAAAGGACGATCCTCTCATTCCGATAGGGAGCCCGAATATGGAAAAGAGGGGTATCCAGATACTCTCGAGAAAAGAAATTTTTTAGGGTGGACGGAGTAATACTAGACTCTTGATTAATGACGGGCTATCCATGGTGAAGTGAAAAGCGTACCTTGAAAACGATGGGGGCAGAAGGACAAAGCAAGCGGAACGCGCAGAGAATAGAGAAGAATAAGAGTTATGTGAATACTAAGAAAATTCGAATTTTGAAACAGTAAAGAGAAGAAGAGACGTTTTAAGGGGGACAGTCCTCGGGCCACGCGGTGAGAAGGTAAATGGGCAATTGATGACCGCTGGGTTTCACCACCCCGATATGAGGCCGAGCCCATGATGACAGCTCTAGTCCAAGGTTCACGAAGCCTCTTAAATGGGCCGGTCCAGACCATTCGGCCTTGAGATCGGGCCTCCCTTGGGCCTCAATCTCTTTACCCCCAGCTCGGTCATGAGGCTTAGCAGGAGAGGGGATAACCAGTCCATCCACCTAGTAGATCTGTTTACACGCGTGCCAGGGGAAAAATTAAATTGCCGTTTAGTATGGAGCAGACGTCTAATGCTTTTGTATGTACTTATCTATAAGACAAAGACATGTGGCCCAGTAGCAGCAAGACCATTGGACGTCACTAGCAGATAAAAGAAAAGAATAAAAGGAGGGGAGCACCCTCCTCTCAGACCAAGCTTACTCAACCATTGTAAACCCTATTTTCTCTGGATCTCAGAGCATCAATACTATAGTAATTAAATAGTAAAAAATTAATATCTAAAATTAATAAAAAATTTATTAGTAGATTTTTCAATAATTCACGGACGTTTTAATAAAAATTTTAAATCAATTGACTAAATAATAAATTTTACTAAATTTGATAGATTAAATAGTTATTTTCCAAATTATCTAAACATCATATACATATCATTAAAATACGAGGTTGATGTTAATGTAAGGGTACAAGAATTCCAAACTCATATAAGTGGTAGCTTTCTAATTTCTCTTTTTATTAAAAAAAAATAGAATCACCATTTAATTATTATTTATTGAAGTTTGAATATCATTTTTTTAACTTAAACATTTTATTATGGATACATAGTGATGATATGATATTTGTAGGATTATATTTGCAGGATTTTGGTGTGAGTGAGATTTAGAAGAAGGTAGGATTTTGGTGTGAGTGAGTGAAATTAATCTAAATGGTCCACATTTTTCTTTTTTATTCATTTTTCTCTTATTCTCTAGTGAGGTATAATCTTCATTCGGCTACGGTGCCACTTATCACTACTACATAGAGCTGTACCGGTCTTTTCACCATTTTCAAACGGCCATTTAATTTTTTTTCGGCGCTTGTGTTGATAGGATCGTGGCATAATTAGGTCTGCTCCCCTACTCTCTCATCACGTTAGATGATGAGTTAGGTCCCTCTTTGATGAGACCGAACCCCAATTAGCCCGATTTATTCAGACTGAATTACGCGCTAATAAATCAATTTGCATAAATTCTAATAAGTTTTGGATTTAATTCTCTAAGAGCTCGACCGGATACCATTGGCCCCCAACGGTCATCACATAGGATCATAAGAATTATTTTTCATTTTATAATTATTTTACTTCCAATGGAATGATTTAATTTAATTTTTTTTCCATTTTCTAAATCTTTTAGGGATGATTTAACTGATTTATTTAAAGTGAGAATAAAAATGAATTTTTATATTATTTGACTATAAAAATAATAGTTCTTACATAACTAGTGGCAAAGCAGAACAACCTTAAAAAAGAAAAGAAAAAACAGATAAGAAGAAGAGAGCCTTGAATGGACAGAAGAAATGCACTGGCACACACACACACCCGCATCCTCAATGATATCTCTGCCTCGGCTTTTTCTCCTCAGTCTCTTGTTTGCTGTAATAAAAAAACTCATTTTCTTTATTTCAAAGCTACACTAACCTCACCCACCATTCTACACAAAACCCATACTTTCTCTCTCCCTTTTGGCCAACACATCACAAAATTCCCCAATTTAAAATGTTAAACTTTTCAAATATTTCTATATTAAAAATATTTAAAATAAATAAAAAAAATTACTATTATTCCCATAATACAAAAACTCATTAAGTCTTATTTTAAAAATAATATATTAAAATATTTATAAATTTTTTAAAAAATTTACTAATTAATCACTCCATTATTTTTTATCCGTTATATATTTAAAAAAGTTTTAAAAAATTTAAATATCTTAACACAGAGAAATTAATTATAATATATTTTTATAAAATTATACGGAATAACTAAATTTTTTTTTCATATTATATGAATTAAATAATAAAACACTTAACTATTAAAATTATTATAATTGTAATGACTAATTAATAGATTTTTAAAAATTAAGAGATTAATTAATAAATTTTTTTCATAATATAAAAATTAAATAGTAATTTTTTCAAAATAAATATGTATTTTTATCACTATCCAACTACAAGCTATTTTTTTTAGTAAAACAGTAATTTATTTATTAATTTATTAATACATCCCTATTTAACATTATTCCTAAAATAAAATTTATTAAACTTAAAATTAATTTAGTAACATAAGTTATTTAATATTAATGTAGTACCATAAAAAGAAGATATATTTAGAACATTAAATAAAATTTATTATTTTAACTATATTTTCTTAATTTGCATGAAATTTGAAGTTACTCTATTTTTATGATATTGATGGAATATTTTTCTATTATTTTTAAATAAAAAATTTAAATTTTATATGATTGGTTACTGAAGTTACACGTTTATTGTTGAAGTTTAAAAGTTTTCATTTTATTTGAGTCTCTAATAATTTTAAACCAGACCAAGTCTATTGGAAAAGAACTTTTTAAATCCTTAATAAGATTTTAATTATTTACTTAATTTTTTTTTTCATTGAAATTCCTAACTGATAAATCTAATTTTTCTCTTACTCCATGATAGATTTAGTTTTATTTTGGGTCCATCATATAGGTTTCTCAATATTCGATTTGATGAAAAGACTTGCGAAATAAGGAAAGATGGTCAATAGTCTACCGAGATGCTCCCGGTGGAGACCCTCTGATGTTCAAGTCAGGTTTCTGCTTATTCATACTACACCAGTTCATTTTAATTCCTTCGGCGGGCGTGCGGATAGGACTGCGAAGTGACTGGACCGATTACTCTCCCTCACATCACATCATCGGACTGGGTCCGGCCCGGCGTGTTTGGGTTGAAGCCTGAGATGCCGAGTTGATCAGTCTAAGGAGGGCTTGATGGATTTTGGACCATTGTTCTCTTTTTAGGTCCGGTCTCGCCTAGAGTAGAGGAAACCCGACGGTCATCACTAACTAATCGTTAATAAAGAATTAGCATTTAAGTATAAATTAAACTAAGTTGGAACAAAACAAAATCTACACATTACTGATAAACGTTAAAAAACAACCGTTCTCTCTTTTTGACGAAAGCCGATGATATCTTTTTTTTATAACTTAAAATTTTCTGTGAATTTCTACATGTCAGTTGATATATTTTTAGAAATGTAAATGTTTTGTTCAATAAGAAAATTATTTTTCAATTTCTATGAAGAAAAGGAAAGAAATTGCCGAGAAAAAAATTGAGAAAAAAAATATATCGTAATTGAAAGGATGAAAGAAATAAAGCATTTCATTGAACAAAGTCCATCAAGCAGCTATTAAAGATCATCAACCTGATGAAGTAAAAATCTTAAATTTTTTCTTTAAAATATGATAATTATCATTATAAGCCTTTAAATTCTCACAGTATCAAAAACATTAACAGAGGCGATCCGCTTGTCATTAAGGGAGTAAGAAGCAATGGTGGTTTGAGAATTATGGGAAAATATAAATTTATTAACAGAGGCTCGCGAGATGGCTCGTTGAGAAAGCTCACGAGCAGACTCGTTAAATAGGCTCGTGAGTAATATTGTTTAAATAAATTGGTGAACTAATTCGTTAAATAAATTTATGAACACGTTCATATATTATTAAAAAAATAAAAATAACTATAAAGTTATAAAATTTAAACTATTATAAATACTTAAAAATTATAGTATTGAAAATTACAAATAATTAAGATTAATTAATATAATTAGTATTCTTTAAAATTAAATTATAAAAATCTTTTGTATATAATTATTATAATAAGATTCAATAAAATTAATGTATAATCACAAATAATTAATATTAATTATTATAATAAGTATTCTTTAAAATTATAGTACTACATGATAAATTGAGTTGTAAAAGTTATATGCATTTTAAAATTAAAGTATAATTATAAAAAAATTTTTATATATAATTAAGCATACAATATAAAAGATGATAATAATTATCAAAGTATATTAATAATAATTAATTAAGTAAACAATGTATATTAATCAAGTGTTTTTTAGTTAAAAATTTTAACTAAGCATTATTGATTAAAGTATCAAAGTATTATTGGTTAAAAATAATAATTATCGACAATAATTTTCGATTTCTGACATTTCATTTTCAAATTTCATCTTAACCAAGTATTATTGGTTAAAAGTTTTAACTTAAAAAAATATAATCAGTCCTATATGAATACTATAAATAATTAAAAATTATATTTTTAGAAATTTCAAATAATAATACGTACTTTTTAATATTATTATTCAAGTAGTATTACCTGATAAATTAAATTGTAAAACTAGATACTTTTTAAAATTAAAGTATAATTATAAAAATCTTTTTAAACTAGATACTACTATAAATATTTAATTAATCATTATTAATATATTTATATAATTATTACTAAAAATTTATAATTATTAATATTATTCGAGCTTTTTTAACGAGTTTCTTAATCGAGCTTTTCGAGTTCAAGCTCGAGTTTTATTAACGAGCTTCTTAATTGAGTTTTTCGAGTTCGAGCTCGAATTAGGCTCGTTATTAAACTGAACGAGCCTTTCACGAGTCGAGCTCGAATTGAGCTCGATTATAATATTTAATTTTCGAGCCGAACTCGAATCAAATATTAGAGTTCGAACTCGAGCTTCCAAACTTTTTTAATAAACGAACTTGAGCTTTACAAAGTTCGGCTCGGCTCGGTTCGATTACACCCCTATCCGCATACCGTCGGTTTAGTTCAAAATCGAATCGAACTGAACTGAAATTTTAGTATTTATGAAAACCGAACAGAATCGATTTTGAGCAGAAATCAAATCGAATCAAACCGATTTGATTCAGTTCGATTTAGTTCGGTTTGATTGATTTTGATTTTTAATAATTTTTTTTTATTTTTTATACTTTATTTTTAATATTTTAAAATTTAATTAAAATATTTAATCTTAATATAATTTAATTTCTCTATATTATTGAAAATAACATATTATTATCACTAATCGGTTTGGTTTGATTTTTTCGATTTTTTTCTGATCAAAATTAAACTGAACCGAAATAATTAAAATTTTTAAAATTAAAAATCGAACCAAACTGAATTGAATAAAAAATCGAATTAAATTTTGAAATTAATTCCGTTCGATCGATTTTTTTTATTTGAACCGAATACTGGTCCCTGCTACCGCAGGAATTAATAATTTGCTTTAAATTCAAGTGAAAACTGATCAATATTTTACAATGTTGAAACTGTGAATTAGTAATTAATTACTTGCTTTTAATAAATCACTCATAAATTTATCAGTTATGCTTGGCAACAGTTTTAGTAAATTAAAAAAAAAAAAATAAAATTAACTTGAGGCGAATCTAATATAAATTCCTTTTTATATGATAATGAATTTTATAATTACTAAATTTTTTATTGTTAATTCTAATGTTGATTGTAATATTGTTTTGTAAAAAATATATTTTAGCATTTTTTAAAAATTTAAAAATTAAAAAAATTAGTTAATAAAAAATATTTTTATAATAAAAAAATAAATAATTTTAAAGAAAAATAAATTTCTCTTAAGTTATTTTTGAATATAATTTATTTTTTAAATGAATAAGTTTTTAGATTTAAAAAATATTTTTATTTAATATAAAAAAATATGTTTAAAACTAAATTTACATTTTATTGTAAAAGTTTTAAAAAATGAAAAATAATATATTTTTAATAATTTTTAAAATAGTCCAGTCTTGTTTCAGCGGGTTGACATGAGTACAAGAAAAGAAATTTTTTGTCCAGATCTCTCCGTTTAGAAGTCAGAATTGAATAAATTAACAATTAAAATTTAATATTTATAAAAATTAAATCAAATCGATTTTGATTAGAAATCGAATAAAATTAAATCGATATAATTTAATTCGATCCGATCAATTTAAATTTTTAATAAACTTTTAATTTTTTACGACTTAATTTTAATATTTTAAAATTTAATTAAAATATTTTAATTTAATTATAATATAATCTCTATATTATTAAAAATAATATATTATTATTAATTAATTTGATTTAATTTTTTTATTTTTTAATTAAAATTGAATTGAATTAAAATAACTTAAAATTTTAAAATTAAAAATCGAATTAAACTAAAATAAATAAAAAGTTATATTAAAATTTTAAATTAATTCAATTTAATTAATTTTTTTAATTTTAATTAATTACGGCTAACTCCTTTTCCTATTCTCTTTAAATTTTAATAAAAAATATAATCTCTCAAATTTTTATATACGTGTGAAATGTAATTTTTATAAAATAAATATAAAAGAGACTTATAATAAAAATATATTACTTAGTGATTTGAAATTTATTTATTAATTTTTTTAATTATCATGTGGCAATTCTCATAAATTATGTACATATTCTGCTTTAAAAAGTAAAAAAAAAAAAAAATTGAGCGTAAAGAGAAAATAATTATTGAGAATAATCTTTTTCCTTTTCAGTTATCCTTAGAAAAAATACAATGTAGCCCCACTTGACCGTTAACCTAACTTTACCAACAAAACAAAATAAAATTAAACATTTAGAATTTTTATTTATTCTAAAATATATATTTTCATTTATTTATCCTTTAATTTTTAATTGTTTTAGAGATTAATTTAAAATTTTAAAACATAATTATTTATGTTTTAAGTTTTAAATTATTTAAATTTTTAATAGTAATTTTTGTTGCATTTTTAATAATAATTATTTTTATTAAAATAAAAATTTCAATTACCTTTTTTTAATAAAAAAATTTACTATTTAATTTTTAAATATAAAAAATTTTTTAATTAATTTTTTAATTTAAAAAAATATTAAAATATTTTAAAAATTTTAAAAATTTAATTAATTAATCATTTTATAGAATTTTAACAGTTAAATATTACTAAAAAATTTAATATATTCTTATGTATTATTAGAAATATTTATAGAAATATTTTTTTATTAATTTAATTTCATAATATAAAAAAATTATTAATTAATTTTTAAAAATATATTAAAATTTTAAAAAATTTTAAAAAATTTATTAATTAGACTATGTATTAAATTTAATTATTAACTATTATAAAAATTTAAAATATTTCAATATAAAAAATTAATTAATAAATATTTTTATAAAATTACATTAATTTGATAAATTAAGAAATTTTAGATTTCAGATCTTTAATTTTCATTTCAAAAAAATTTTTTAATAAAATTATTAATAACAAATTTTTTATAATAAAAAATAAATAATAAAATATTTAATAATTAAAATTAATAGAAATACTGGATAATAAAAAGTTTAAAATTTATGAGATATTTTTAATATATTTTCAAAAATTAAAATTGATTAAATGGTAAATTTCTCTTTTCCAAACGAAAAACAATAGAAACTGGTGCACTACACGCGCCCTTTTTCTCTAGAGTGGAGCTATCGTAGGGGGTGAGTCAACATTTCCTCTTTCTCCGCCTCTTTTGACTGAATCACCTTCCTCCTTCACTTAGCTCCCATTTTTTCCCTTTAGCTTTTCCAGCCCAAAACCAAAAAGGAAAAGAGAGAAAAAAAAAGAGAGATTTTTAATAAAAGAGCACGAAAATCACACTCAAAACTCAGATTCCAGAACCTCAGAAATCCCAATTGCTTTTGTTTTTCCCCTAAATTTAGTGGATCTACTGCTAAATTTAGCGGGGCAGGAATTTTTAGGGTTTTTTCTGTGTAGAAGGTGCACAGTTCAGTCAAGATGATGATCTCCAGGGGACTGTTTGGGTTGTCCCCACCTCATATACAGCCGTTGACGCCGGTTTCTGAGGTCTCTGAGCCTCCGGAATCGCCTTCTCCTTATCTGGATACATCTGCTGAGGCAGCTGCCGCTGCTGCTGCCGCTGCTCAGGCTGAGGCGGAGGAGGAGATGGAGGAGACGGAGGATATGGAACCGCCTCCTGCTGCTGTTCCGTTCACGCGGTTGTTCGCTTGTGCTGACCGACTTGACTGGTGTCTCATGATCGTTGGCTCGCTTGCTGCTGCTGCGCATGGCACTGCGCTTGTTGTGTACTTGCATTATTTTGCGAAGATTGTTGAGGTTATGCGGATTGGTCCTAATAGTAATAGACACGAGGAGCAATTTGAGAGGTTCAAAGATGTGAGTATGAACATTTCGAATCTTGAAAATTTGCTTGCAAATTTTGTAGTTTCTGTGTTTGCTTTGTTGTTCAGAAAATGAGGGAAGTGGAAGGAAGCTGAGATTTTGTGTTACGGGTTTTTGGAGCTTGCTTGAGTTCAGGTGAATTGAGTATATGTGGTACTTAGGTGAGATTGATTGGCGGGTTAGTTAAATTAGGATTTCGGGCTTAGAATCTGAAATTGATTATGTAGTTTGATATCACTTCCTTTCCTATGTCTGGTTATTGGAAAGCACATCCTTTTTTGTAGTGAGAATTAGATGAAGAAGCAAGCACATCGTTTTTTCTAGTGGCAATTGGATGAAGAAGCAAATTTATATTTTTGAATTGAGAGGAGTGTTGTATAAGAAGAGGTGCTATTTAGTTGGTTGAACTTTACGATTCTGCATTTGATATTAAATCTTATATGATTTAATTTTTTTTTTTTTTAAGTTTTGCTTTATATGTTGGGTTTGATAACTACTAATATTTGCAGGTAGATTGTGTTTACAATTGATGCCATAGTTATACGCTACAACCATTAATTTGTTTTCCTTAATTAATGGAGATAATATATTAAGGTTGGGGTAAGGAAAAGGCAGGAATTAATAACTAATAGAGCATTACCTATCAACAACAGGCCTCTGTTATCAACTCAGCTAAACCTCAATCGCAAACTATCAAGATCAGTTATATTAACCCTTTTCTTCCATTCTAGTTAGTTTAGGACCACATTTTATTGCAAGGTCTTGTGATCTAAAACTCTAAATCCTTCTTTATTGCTTAATTCTATGCCATTATTGCTTTTGTCTCCTCTTCTTTATTCCTTTAACCGGTATGTATACAATTTTTTTGTATAGGCACTTGTTCCGATCTACATTGTTGATGTGCAAATATCTCAATATTCTCTCTATCAATTTATTCTTAATGGGTGCAATTTTCATATTCCTTCAAATGCACTTGGTGATTTCCTGTTGCTTTCATGCTTCCATCTTTACACTTGCTCTCTTTATACTTCTGATATATGTTGTTTCATTGCGCAACATTCATTGCCACACATTTTTTGTAGCCAAATGCAGTCTTGTAGAGCTTCTCCTCAAACTTAGTGGGGATTTTGTGATTACTTAATACACCACCTTTTTATCCTTTTCAATCATTCTGCCTTTATCTTAAATTTTGCATCTTCAATTTTCAGTTTTCTCGGAAAGTAAAAAAGGGAAATAGAATACTGTTCTTCACAAATAAAAAGGTTCATGATAGTTGTCAAAGATGCAAGGTGTGGAAGGCACAACTTGGGGCCTAGGCATTAGGTGCAAGTGTATGCCCAAGGGATGTTCCACTGTCATGTGAATTAGGCTCACATTATTCTTAAACTGCGTATAAAATCTTGCATAATATTTCAGTTTGTAAATTCTTAATGCAACATCAATTATACAAAAAAGTTCACTACTGAAGCTAGTTCATTAAGTCACGTGCAAAGTAAGGTCGAATATAATCACACAAGTAAGATTATAATTTTGAACTCCAAATTCTACTCTCAAGCTATATAGTACTACAAAAAAGATGACTAAAAAGTAAAAAGTTAAGTTCATCAAAAGTCATAAACACCCAATAGTACACAGGGTCATAGACACTTGATAGTACACAAGATATAAGGAAGTCCAACAAAAAGTAAGATTGAAAAAAGAAAAAATCTCATAGATCGGTACACTAAGGTCCCTTTAAAAGGCTTGTGCTTGGGCATTGTCGTGTGCATGGTTATTAAAGGTGCGCCCTAGGCGCGTTAGGCCCTCAGTGCAGCGCCTAAACACCCTCCAGAGCGAGCCTAGGCGGCCAAGGAGTACCTAGGTCGCCTCAGCTACACAGGCGATTCAACTTATGAGCACAAGAAGAAAAAGAAGAAGAGGAAGAAAGAGAAGAAGAAGAAGCAATCCAACTTTAGAAGATGTGTCAACTTGGCATTAATTGGATTGCGATATGACCTTTGCTATGTGAAAGATCAAATTTTAGCTAGTTTAGTTATTCCAACTTTAGAAGATGTGTCAACTAGGCTCTTACGTATTTCCCTTAGAAAGGTGAATTTAATTCTCTTATGCATTTTACTGATGATGTTGATGCGCAAGAAAAACAACGTGATAAATCCTTGATGGTTTTGGTATTAATTGGATTGTGATATGACCTTTGCTATGTGAAAGATCAAATTTTGACTGATTCAGTTATTCCAACTTTAGAAGATGCGTCAGCTAGGCTCTTACGTATTTCCCTTGGTAAGAGTGACGATATAGATATGGAATCCTCAGTTTTAGCCGTGCAGCCAAGGAATCAAGGATAAGGAGGAAATCGCAAAGGTAAAGGGAAGAAGTTTCATTGCTCCTATTGTGATAAGAAAGGTCACACACGGGATGCATGTTGGGCATTGCATGGCCGACCACCATGGCCCAATCAACCCGATAATACTGGCAAGTCAGTAGCTCATCTTGCTCAATCTAATGAAGAAGGCCTGCTTTCACAACCTACTGATAAATCTCAGGAACTAGATTCAATCACTTTAACTGAAGAAGACTATAAAGAATACTTGCAGTTCCAAACAGCTAAGCAACATCCTCCATCTTCCAGCATTGCTCACTCCGGTAATTCTTTTGGTTGTCTAACTAAGTCTTCACCTGTTGGTCCATGGATCCTAGACTCTGATACTTCTGATCACATCTCTAGTAATCACAATCTTTTCTCTACTCTTGTTTTACCTTCCACACCGTCTAAAGTCACCTTAGCTAATGGTTCACAAACTCAAGTTAGTAAGTCTTCACCTGTTGGTCGATGGATCTAGACTCTGATACTTCTGATCACATCTCTGGTAATCACAATATTTTCTCTACTCTTGTTTCACTTTTCACACCGTCTAAAGTCATCTTAGCTAATGGTTCACAAACTCAAGTTAAGGGCATAGGAAAAGTACAACTTCTTTCTATTTCCTTAACTACTGTCTTGTTCACTCCTGAATATCCATATAATTTAATGTCCATTAGCAAATTGACCAAAAATCTTAATTGTTCAGTAACTTTTACTGCTGATTCTGTTGTGGTGCAGGATCGGAATATTGAGAGAATGATTGTAACAGGATTTGAATCACAACGATTGTGCCACCTCTCCACCTCTCCAGTTGCTTTTGTTTCTACCACTTCCGCTGAGCTTATTCATAATCGTTTGGGACATCCTAGTCTTCTCAAATTATAGAAAATCGTCCCTAGTCTTTCTTCTTTGTCTTCTTTAGCATGTGAGTCATGTCAACTTGGGAAACAAACTCGTGCTTCATTTCCCAAGCGAGTCAATAACAGGGCCACCTCAATGTTTGACATTGTTCATTCACACATTTGGGGTTCAAGTCGTGTCAGTACAACTGTGGGATTTCAATATTTTGTTACTTTTATTGATGATTATTCTCGTTGCACTTGTTTTTTTTAATGAAGAATCGCTCTGAGTTATTCTCCATTTTTCAAAAATTTTGTGCTGAAATACATAATCAATTTGGTGTTCGCAATAAAGTTTTGCATAGTGATATTGCATGAGAATATCTTTCCTTCTATTTTTCTCATTTTTTGTCTACTCAGAGTATTACTCACCGGACTTTTTGTGCCCATACTCCTCAACAAAATGGTACTGCCGAACGAAAAAATCGGCATTTGATTGAAACCGTCCGCACCTTACTCATACATCATAATGTTCCGCTGCGTTTTTGGAGCGAGGCGGTCTTTACTGCCTTCTACTTGATCAATTGTATACCTTCCTCTATTTTGTAGCATCGGAGTCCTCATTCGGTTCTCTTTCCTAACCAGACCTCCAACCAGTAGTCTCTGCGGGTTTTTGGATGTATATGTTTTATTAATGATCATACTCTTGGTAAAGAAAAACTCCAGTCCAAATTAGTTAAATGTGTTTTTCTCGGCTATTTTCGGCTTCAAAAAGGTTACAAATGCTATGATCCCACTAATAATAGATATTTTGTCTCTACAGATGTCACATTTTTTGAAACCTCCCTTACTTTTTTTTCTAGTCCAATGCACAAAACCTTTGTTCTTAGAACTTTGCCTATACCTGCAACTCTTATATTTCCTTGGCCTCATGTCAGTCCATCTCCCACTCCTACACCTCTTAAGGTCTACACACGTCGGCCTCACCCATCTGCTACTAACAATGATACTTCTCTTCCGGATGCAGGTACTTCTAATGACTCACCTTTTATTCTATCATTACCTACTTTGGTCATGCCTTCAGTAGCAACAGCTACTCCTCTTCTTGCTATCCAAAAAGGTATTCACTTTTCTCGAAATCCTCATTCCATTTATAATTTTGCCGGTTACCATCTTTTGTTTCCTTCCTATTATACTTTTGTTTCCACCATGTCTGCTGTTTCTATACCCAAGACAGTTAGAGAAGCATTGGATCATCCTGATCAGTGCAATGCAATGGTTGAGGAGATGACTGCTCTTCATAATAATAGAACTTGGGAACTGGTCTCTTTACCACCTGGAAAGTCTACTGTCGGTTATCGATGGGTTTACACAGTTAAGGTTAGACTTGATAGCAAAATTGATTGCTTTAAAGCTCGCTTTGTAGTTAAAGGTTACAACAGATCTTTGGGCTTGATTACTGTGATACTGTCTCTCCAGTAGCCAAAATTGCTTTTGTTCACCTTCTTATCTCACTGGATGCAATTAATCACAAATGTTGCTCAGGGGGAGTCAGACTTAGTATGTCGTATTTGACGCTCCTTGTATGGTCTAAAAGAGTCTCCAAGAGCATGGTTTGGATGATTCAACACTGCAGTTCAACTGTTTGGAATGTCTCGAAATAATTATGATCATTCCGTATTTTTACGTCAAAATGGCGATTGATGCATCTACTTGGTGGTCTATGTTGATGATGTTGTCATTACAGGAAAATGATAGGAAATGATCATTCAACATTTGTTTAGTCATTTCCAAACTAAAGACCTGGAAAAATTGAAGTACTTATTGTGGATTGAAATGGCATAGTCTAAATCAGGTATTGCAATTTGTTAACGAAAATATATTTTGGACATATCAGAAGAAATAGGCATGTTAGATTGTAGACATGTGGACACTCACATGGATCCAAAATGTCAAACTGGTTCTTGAATAGGGAAAGCCACTTAAAGATCCTGCTAGATACAGAAAATTAGTTGGCAAACTCAATTATTTCACTATCAGTCAACCATATATTTCCTTTGCTGTAAGTGTGGGTAGTCAATTTCTTCAAACCCCATACAGTAGTCACTGGAATGCAGTCATTAGCATTTTTAGATATAGCAAAGGAGTTCCAGGACAGGGACTACTCTATAAGGATAAGAATCACTCACAAATTGTTGGCTATTCTGATGCAGATTGGGTAGGTTCCCCTGCAGATTGGGTAGGTTCCCCTTCAGATAGACGATCTACTTCAGGATATTGTATTATGATTGGAGGGAATCTTATGTCCTGGAAAAGTAAAAGATAGGGTGTGGTTGCAAGATCAAGTGCAGAAGCAGAATATCGAGCTACGGCTTTAGCAATATGCGAATTCATTTGGTTGAAGCAACTCCTTCAGGAATTGAAATATAGCGATACTAGCCGAATAAAGATGATATGTGATAATGAAGCTGCCCTCCATATTGCATCAAATCTAGTTTTTCATGAGAGGACGAAGCATACAGAGGTGAATTGCCATTTTATTAGGCAAAAGATTGAGTCGGGATCAATTTCTACTATTTTGTCAACTCAAATGATCAACAAGCTGATGATTTCACAAAATCTCTTCGAGGTTCACAAATCGAGTATATTTGTAACAAGTTTGGAGCATATGATATGTACCCTCCAGCTTGAGGGGGAGTGTTGAGATTCTTTCTATAAATAGCCTAGATTTCTAGTGATAATTAGGGATATGATTATGTGATATGATTGAGACATGATTAGGCTATAATTAGGGAATTAATTTATTTTCTTACCTAGTACTTACTCTTGTAAATAGTATATATACTCCAATTGGTTTGAGGGGAATAATCAAGTATTTTCTCTCAAAGCTTTTGTTTTCTTCTTCTTTTTTTCATCATCTGTTTTAGTTATTAACAGAATAACTGCTCCTGGATTTCCCTCCAAAACACTTAGCCAACTTTTGTTGACTTTTCAACAGCTCACGCACCCTTATGTATGAACCTCTTTCTATAATACGTAACAGAAGTTTTATGTGTGTGCGGGGATAGCTTTTCAACTCGTCCTTTATTTGTAATCTGCAATCAAACAATGAATACCTGCCTTGGATAAATAAAAATTGAAAATAGCCTGTGTCCTTGAAAAAAGTTAAATTTTTGGGCGATATTCTAAAACCCATTAGGTACAACCAGTGTTGCATGGCCATGTGATTTTTTATTTAAAATTTTTTTTAATCATGCGCAAGATAAAATACGTTTGCCATAAATTTCAGAGATCCCAATGTTTGATTTTCAACGACTGAAACTTGGACATGAATATTCATTTGATATGTGCACACAAGTCAAGGATATATAGCTTCATATATTATTTAGGTTATTTTTGAGGAGGATATTTTGGTTCATTTATGCTAAAAATAAATTTATTGTTTTTGTGTATTTCAAGCAGATTTAAATTTTACTAATAAAGCTGTTTGTTTTCTGCAGCTATCTTTAACAATTGTTTATATAGCTGTGGGTGTTTTTGCAGCCGGTTGGATTGGTAAGATTTAGAATTATCATGATTTTTTTTTGCTTTCTTCTCATGTAAATTTTCATCTTTGTTGCCATCGATGCTAACTTACTTTCTGTAATAGAGGTATCTTGCTGGATTTTAACTGGGGAGCGTCAGACTGCTGTCATAAGGTCTAACTATGTTCAAGTATTACTTAATCAGGACATGAGCTTTTTTGACACCTATGGGAACAATGGGGACATTGTAAGCCAAGTATTGAGTGATGTGCTGCTCATTCAGTCTGCTCTTAGTGAGAAGGTATCTTAGAATAGAGATAGATCATTCCGCGAATTTCTGATTCCCAAGTATCATAGTTAACTAGTTGAGAGGTCTTGAATGATGCAGGTTGGAAACTATATTCATAACATGGCAACATTTTTTAGTGGTCTTGTCATTGGATTTATCAACTGTTGGGAGATTGCGCTTATAACGTTAGCCACTGGTCCATTCATTGTCGCTGCTGGAGGTATATCAAATATATTTCTTCACAGGCTTGCCGAGAGTATTCAAGATGCATATGCAGAAGCTGCTAGCGTTGCTGAACAGGTTTATGCTTTCTCCTGTTATTATTATACCTCAATGAATCCACAAATCCTGCTTGCTCCTACAAACACAAAAGGGGCCCTAGGGCTCATAAAGGAATGAAAGGATTATCTATACATTAATTCATTTAATATTTAATAGTATTCTCTCTCTAAAAGAGATACTCTTGCCTTAAAGATATTAAGGTCTGTCTCAAATGAATGTTTCTTCTTCCTATGATAGTGTTCTTATTTACTGTTTCATGAATTTGGTTTAACTTGCTACATTTCTCTTTCAAAAAAAAAAAAAAAAGACCACAAGAGATGACCTTACAGAAAAAATTAGGTCTTCTAGATTAATGTGTTTAGTTTAGTCCTAATGAATTACAGTAGAGGCATAGATACTAAAGGCTTGCTTCAGGTACAAAGTACAAACGCTTAGAGAAACCTGCCCTAGCACCTCAAGTGCAGAAAGTTGGGTGAGGTTCATGCCTCAGGTGATGTATATGCATTTGATTGGTGGCCCATTCATTGGAACCTCTACTTGTCCTGGCTTCATATTGTTGGCATCTGTTTTTGCAAATTGCAATACATTACAATTTATTCAGTATGCATCTTTTTTGTGAAATGAGCTATGGAACAATTTGTTAATGATTTCTCAATTGTGCAGGCAGTCTCATACATTAGGACCTTATATGCATTTACAAATGAAACTTTGGCCAAGTACTCTTATGCAACCTCGTTACAAGCTACTCTAAGATATGGTATTTTGATTAGCCTGGTGCAAGGGCTTGGGCTTGGTTTTACATATGGGCTTGCAATATGTTCTTGTGCCTTACAACTATGGGTAGGAAGATTCCTGGTTACACATAACAAAGCTCATGGTGGTGAAATTATAACAGCTTTATTTGCTGTAATTTTAAGTGGCCTGTAAGTCTCTTTTTCTTCTCTGTTGTTGGTGCTGTTATCTTCTATATGGTTTTCTTATCTGCTCTTTGGGTGTTTTATAGTGGGCTAAATCAAGCAGCAACAAACTTCTATTCATTTGACCAAGGACGAATTGCTGCTTATAGACTTTATGAGATGATAAGCAGATCTTCCTCCACAGCTAATCAAGATGGAAACACCCTAGTGTCGGTGCTAGGAAATATCGAGTTCCGGAATGTATATTTTAGTTATCTGTCTCGTCCTGAGATCCCTATCTTGAGTGGATTTTACCTCACTGTACCTGCTAAAAAAGCTGTGGCACTTGTTGGCAGAAATGGCTCTGGAAAAAGTAGTATTATCCCTCTCATGGAGCGGTTTTATGATCCTACCTTAGGTATTTATGGCTCATTATATATCACCTAAGGTTTCACTGAATTTCCTTAACAGCATTTATTCATTTTTATTTTTATTTTTATTATTCTGCAGGAGAAGTTCTTTTAGATGGAGAAAATATTAAAAACCTAAAGCTGGAATGGCTCAGAAGCCTTATAGGACTAGTCACTCAGGAACCTGCCTTGCTGAGTCTGAGCATAAAAGATAATATCGCATATGGACGGGATGCTACTTTGGATCAGATTGAAGAAGCTGCGAAAATAGCACATGCACATACATTTATCAGCTCACTTGAAAGGGGCTATGAGACGCAGGTGAAACTAGCAAGACTAAGTTTTTGCTTGAACCTGTGTTCCGTTATTTATCCTTTAGCCAATCTTCTGAGAATTTAACGCTTTTGCCTTGCAGGTAGGGAGAGCTGGTTTAGCATTGACAGAGGAACAGAAAATAAAACTTTCTATTGCTAGAGCTGTGCTTTTGAATCCAACAATTCTTCTGCTTGATGAGGTGACTGGTGGACTTGATTTTGAAGCTGAGAGAACAGTGCAGGAGGCTTTAGATCTCCTCATGTTGGGACGGTCAACCATAATAATAGCCCGGCGGCTCAGTCTTATTAGGAATGCTGATTACATAGCTGTAATGGAGGAAGGCCAGCTCGTTGAAATGGGTACACATGATGAATTATTAAACCTGGATGGTCTATATGCAGAACTTCTCAAATGTGAAGAAGCTGCAAAATTACCAAGGAGGTATAGGCATATTTCACTTAGAACTATGACTGAAAAAAAATTTCATGTTGCATGCAGCTTCTTTTTTCAAGTATATATATATTTTTTAAAATGATGAAAATTTGTGGTCTTCTAGAATGCATGATTATGAGATATGTGTCTTTCTCCAGGATGCCAGCTAGAAACTACATGGAAACCACTGCTTTCCAAATTGAAAAGGATTCTTCTGCCAGTCACAGCTTCCAAGAACCGTCGTCTCCTAAAATGATGAAATCACCTTCTCTTCAGAGAGTTCCAGGTGTATCACGGCCTCTGGATGGCACCTTTAACTCACAAGAATCACCAAAAGCTCTGAGTCCACCACCAGAGAAAATGATGGAAAATGGTCTTCCATTGGATGGAGCTGATAAGGAACCATCAATAAGAAGACAGGATAGTTTCGAAATGCGACTACCGGAGTTGCCCAAGATTGATGTTCAGTCTGCAAATCGACAAACATCAACTGGGTCAGATCCTGAGTCACCTGTATCACCCCTTTTGACATCTGATCCAAAAAATGAACGTTCCCACTCACAGACTTTTAGTCGGCCTCATAGTCACTCTGATGATTTTCCAACTAAATTTAAGGACGCAAAGGATACAAAGCACCGGGAAGCACCATCTTTTTGGAGATTGGCAGAACTTAGCTTTGCAGAGTGGCTTTATGCTGTATTAGGGAGCATTGGTGCTGCTATCTTTGGTTCTTTTAATCCACTTCTTGCTTATGTTATTGCGCTGATAGTAACCGCATATTATCGGCCTGAACAGCATCACTTGCGGCAGGATGTAAACAAGTGGTGCTTGATCATTGCCTGCATGGGTGTGGTGACAGTTGTTGCAAATTTTTTGCAGCACTTCTATTTTGGTATTATGGGTGAAAAAATGACGGAACGAGTCCGAAGAATGATGTTTTCAGGTAAGTAATCATTATTCTTGTGGTAGGTTCTTGAGAATAGAAATTCCTGTATATGAAGTTTGCCTTGTTACTGCCCATTATGTAACAGCAATGCTGCGCAATGAAGTTGGATGGTTTGATGATGAGGAGAATAGTGCCGACACATTGTCCATGCGGTTGGCTAATGATGCTACATTTGTGCGGGCAGCATTTAGCAACCGGCTTTCAATATTTATACAGGACAGTGCTGCTGTTCTGGTTGCCGTTGTCATAGGAATGCTGCTTCAGTGGCGATTGGCTCTTGTGGCATTGGCAACCTTGCCAATTCTCATGGTTTCTGCAATTGCACAGGTTTGCATATTTTTTCTTTCTAATTTCAACTAGATAGCATTTAGTTGTCAATGACTCATTGCTTTCATATTTCTTAGTTTTTGAATGGACCAATTTGTGGATCATTATTCTTTTGATCTTTGTTGCTGTCTGCATGCCAATGAAAAAGATCATATAGTTGCTTATTCTATAAATTGTATTCTAGGAATTCTATTGGCCAAATACCTATTTACACACTTATATTATTTCAGATTAGTCCATTAAACACTTGAACTAATATTGTAACCTACTAAACATCTAAATGTACGTAAATCATAATAATTAAACACAAATTAACCATATCATTGATGACTTGTCGAAAAAAAATTAGAAATAGTTTTAATTAGTGCTAATTATGCTCAAAATTCTATTGATTGGACTCTAAATTTTCATAAAATAAAAAATTCCTCTCATATAACTTTGTCAATTTATAAAAATTTTTTGAGCGCAATTAGTAAAATTTAGAGTACAGTAAACAATATATATGATCAATTTTTTACTTTTTTTAATGATAAATTTTCAATAATATAACTAATTTGTGTTTAATAATTATGATTTTTACAAGTTCAGGTGATGAATAGGTTATGATTTTATTTTGAGTGTTCAATGGGTTAATCCCAATCAGTATAGGGGTATGTATGAGTGTTGAGCCAATTCTACTGCTATCATTCTTTTGACCTGCGTTGCTGTGTGCACGCTAATGAGTCAATTTCTCTCTATTCTTTCAACAAGATCTATCTTATTGTTGTTTTCTACAAGATTGCAAATGCAGTTTTGCAATTATTTTCTTCAAGATTATTCAGTTTGATTACTCCATATTCAGTTTGATTACTCCATATGTTGAGTCTTTTAGTTTATTGTATTGATTGTGAAGTTGAAAAGAGAAATAGGAAATATTCTGATATCACTTATAATTTCTAAAATGCTCTGAAGCAAAGAGGACTAGAATTTCCAAAACATCATCCTGGTCTCTAGTGTGGCCATTAAGTTGACTAGGGGATGTGTAAGGAATGAAGAAGAGGAAGCAAAGGAGTTGTTAAGTGAGGGTTGTTAAAGAGATCAGTTTGTTGATTGTAAGTTGTAACTGACTTGAATGATTAGTAGCCAAACTATAAAAGGTTTGAGCTGGAGGTCGAATGCATTGTGGTTTGTTAGATGAAAATTCAGAAACTCCAAAGCTCTTGTAATTCTCTCTGGAATCTTCTTCTTCTTCTCTTTCCTCTCCAGCTGCTCACTTTCTCATACTTCCATTCTCTCTTTCCAGACAACTTGTGTCTCATATTTGAGCTCTACTCTATCCTGAATGGTGGAGTTCCTTACAGGATTATCCTGGGATACAACTCTTATCAAATGGGTTGGGCTATATTTTTTTTTATGATTGGCATGCTCAAAGTTATTGCTTATTGTTAAAAACGCCTAGATATTTGAATGCTTTTGCTACTTTTCAGATTTTTATGTTCTGTCTTATTCTTTTCCTTGCATATGTTTTCACTTTCACCTTGTATTTGGTATTGAGACTTGCATTTTCAAAATTTTTTTTCCGAGAATTTTTGTTTGCATGATCTATTGGTCTTTGCAATATTATGATCTTTCCAGTCGTAGCTACTTTAATGTTTCTTGGATGTAAGAGTTATGTAGAAACTAAGCTTCAAATATATAAATGTCTTTGGTATTTGACAATTTAATGATGACACATTGTGGTATCTAATTCTTTTGCCCTCAAATTCTGAATGGCTGCCAACTGAAATGTTGCAGAAGTTGTGGCTTGCTGGATTTTCGAGGGGAATCCAGGAGATGCATAGGAAGGCATCATTGGTCCTTGAGGATGCTGTTAGAAACATTTACACTGTTGTAGCATTCTGTGCTGGCAACAAAGTAATGGAGCTCTATATTTTGCAACTAAGGAAAATATTAAAACAGAGTTTTTTACATGGAATGGCCATTGGTTTTGCATTTGGCTTTTCACAATTTCTTCTTTTTGCTTGTAATGCTCTTCTTCTCTGGTACACTGCATACTGTGTAAAGAATGGTTATATGGATATGCCTACAGCCATCAAAGAGTATATGGTTTTCTCATTTGCAACATTTGCGCTAGTAGAGCCTTTTGGATTGGCTCCTTACATTCTTAAACGGCGGAAATCTCTCATTTCAGTATTTGAAATTATAGATCGAGTGCCCAAGATAGATCCAGATGATAACTCAGCACTGAAGCCACCAAATGTCTATGGGAGCATTGAGTTGAAGAATGTCGATTTCTGTTATCCTACTCGCCCAGAAGTGTTAGTATTGAGCAATTTCAGTCTCAAAGTTAATGGTGGACAAACAGTAGCCGTGGTAGGAGTCTCAGGCTCTGGAAAGAGCACTATAATATCTTTAATGGAGAGATTTTATGATCCAGTTGCTGGTCAGGTTCTACTAGATGGGAGAGATTTGAAACTTTATAATTTAAGATGGTTGAGAAGCCATCTAGGTCTGGTTCAGCAGGAACCAATCATCTTCTCAACAACCATAAGAGAGAACATTATATATGCTAGGCACAGTGCCAGTGAAGCCGAGATTAAAGAGGCTGCAAGAATAGCAAATGCTCACCACTTCATCAGCAGCTTGCCTCATGGTTACGATACACATGTGGGGATGAGGGGTGTGGACCTGACACCAGGACAAAAGCAGAGAATTGCAATTGCTCGAGTGGTACTGAAGAATGCGCCCATCTTGTTATTGGATGAAGCTAGCTCTTCCATTGAATCTGAATCTAGTAGGGTGGTGCAAGAGGCACTAGATACCCTGATTATGGGAAACAAAACAACCATTCTGATAGCTCATAGAGCTGCAATGATGAGGCATGTTGACAATATTGTTGTTCTTAATGGAGGGCGAATTGTTGAGGAAGGGAGCCATGATTCTTTGATGGCAAAGAATGGCTTGTATGTCCGGCTGATGCAACCCCACTTTGGAAAGGCGTTACGACAGCATCGACTTGTTTAAGTTGGGTTTTTGACATTCAGGCTTAGTTCCTTTGTATAGAACTTAATTGGCCATTTTAAATTTCTGGAAATGTGGATACTCTTGCACTAAAGAATACTTTCCAGAGTGGGCAAGTTCCAACGAGAATGACGAGACTTGTAACAATTTTGCTATGGTTGGATGGGTGGATTTCAGTGGTGGGTGGCAGTGGCAGTTTTAGCTTTGCAATGTAGGGTTTAGAAATAGGGATTTTGAAGCTTGGTTGGCCATTGAAGACATGCTCTCAGGGCTAGATGCATATTCTTTTTGGAGGCAAGGATTGGGTTGTTGCCTTGTCTCCACCGGGTATTGATTTGTTCTTTGATCGAAAAAGCTGGTGGGAGGGAGAGGTGATAATTCTAGTCCTAATGAGGTGTGCTTATGGATTTTGTTTTTCGGTTTTTCTTAGATATTCTTTTTTTCTGACTGTCTTACGTATTCCAAGTAGCATGGATGATGAATGTGTTTCATACTGTAAATTTTACATTTGTGAAAATGGAAGTTTAGAAGAGAAAAGAGGTGGAGGGTATTTGTTGTAATCTTTCTTTGTAAATAACTACGTGGATAATTTGTAAGCTTTTTTAACTTTTTGCGGCATAGTTAACTAGTTCAATTCTTGTTCCATTTGCTTTGTGCATCAGATTAGTGACCTTTTAATCTTCTGCAGGAAATTGGGAAACCAGCTTTATTCTGCATGTTGTAATGTCTGATAATGGCTGTGAACAACTTCTGCCTGTTCTTAAAGCATGGAAAATTCACTATGAAACTTGATGGAGAATATGAGTTATATAGGCAAGTGGGTGAGCAGCCAGGTTTAATTTTACTCAAATACTTAAATGGAAAGTTTAATTTGGCATATTTTTAACTTTTTATTCAAATTAGTCCATAAACTTTAATTGAAGCTCACTTTAGCCCAAAATAGTAAAATTTTGAGCTAAATTTTTTCATTTATTGATTTTAGATAAGAAAAAAAAAGTAAAATTTCTTGATATCTTGATTTAGCAAAAGATCAAGTAACAACTTTGATGTTCTTGAATTTAGGGAAATTTGTATTTAAATTGAACTTTCTATATGATTGAATAGGGAATTATTTAACCCTCATGATTGTTTTACAAGTTGAAAAATTATGCATGATTTTATATATTTCGAAAATGTAAATTACATTTGTTATTTAAAAAGGAAAATTCTAAATAAAAAAAATTAAATTAAATTAAATTAAATTTCTGTGAAATTTTTTATTTCAAACAAGGGTAAAAAAAAAAAAAAAAAAAACTACTGTATTTAGAGAATGAATGTACTGAAATATGAAGTACTCGACTTCTGATAGCTTACGAACAATAGCAGCTACACAAAATATTTGAACAAAACGTGGATGAAATTGAATATTAATGAAGTCCTTAGTATGCAGCTCAAGGGCATTACATTTTAGTCTCACTGCTAAGGGTGTGAAGGTGAAGGGCAGCTGAGGAGATCATAACAAAAACTGTTTCTGCAAAGTATCTACAATCAATGCCAATGTGTTTCTCGTTCTGTCAGAACTCTGAAGTAGTTTAGATATCAAGCATCTTGAAGGAGTCTGCTACTACTTTAAGCTTGTTGCGAACTCTTTTCCATCGTCTTTCATTTGCTCCCACAATCAGGGTGTAATATCTCCCTGCACACAAGGCCATCCAAGTCTCTTACTTACATCTAAACATGAGATCTAGTGAATTAAAAGCTTACATATTGCTGATCTTATGATGTGGTAGGGCTTAATTATTCGGAATTACCAAAAGCTGTGGTTTGAATAACTTATTTACCAAAAAGTGATGAATTGCGACTCAAAATCGCGTTTAACAAAAGATAGTGTTTTTTTACCATTGCCAATTCCAATGGTTGCAAAGGAAGTACTTGAATAATTTGGAGATGTAAGCTGATATTCGAAGGTGTAATAGTTTTTCCCATCTATGGATCGCTGCATTCAGTAAATAAGCCATCAAAGAATTTGTCAGCATCAATTTGAAAGATCATTCTGTTTACCCACAAAACCTACTCATGCTTTTTACAATCAACTAATCACATAGTAACTTCTGAACCTTATGATTCATCTTTTGAAAGCTTTATATAGAGATTTCACTACAAATGGTAGCAAAGAACAAGTAGAGGCTGCACACCTGTTTGGCATTATGGTTTCAGCATCAAAAGTGCTTTTCAGAAAAAGACACCATTTTAGACGCCATTGAAGAAAGTAATTTGAAAAAAGTTCTGTTATTTTAGTATGATTAAAGCTTATCAAATATAATCTTAAATAATTTTCTAATACTAGATAATTAATATATTTAGGGAAGCTTTTTGTTAGTCATTGAGAGGAGAGAAAAATAAGAGATATGATTGAGACTGTCTTCAATTTTATTGATCATACTGCTACTTATACAACCAAATATAACTAAAAAAATAATATGAGGTTATAAATAATCTGAATCTTAATTTAAAAATCTTAACAAAATAAATTAAATCTAAATTATTTGATTTAACATATTTTTCAAGGACATTAGTTTGCAGTGTACTGATTCAAATATTCAACAACCTTTTTCTCAATAGAATTTGCAACAGCAGTATTAAACAGATACTTCTATGGATATAGGCAATCAACAAGAATTATGTTTTAACTGAGTTATCAGGTTTGTTTCAGAATTGATCAGCTACCATGTGGCATGAACATTTTCAGTTTAAGGTGAAAAATTATCCAACAGGCAAGAAAAACTGAGTAGTAGGAAGTATCAGTATTAACCTCCTGCATCTCAATTATAGTTGGAATTTGATTTGGTGCAGCGTACACATGTTTCACTAAATCAGAAACAACCTGGACAACATAAATTCTAGTCAAGGAATATTTAGACATTCATGATTCAGAACAAGTGCAAAATTATCATACTTTATACCTGTTCCATTGGTCCCAAATCATGAATGTCTTTTTTATCAGTTGGTATGAATCTTACTCTTACATTCTGCAATTGTAGGACTCTGTCCTTAAATGCAGAATCATGCCCCCTGAAGTCAAAATCCTAAACAATGGACAAGAGACTGCCCTTGAGTTTCATAAGCTGAATAAAGTCACATTTCCATATTATTAAATTAGCGCACAACTTACAATCCAATCTGCGGGATAGTAATATGAATATCCATCTTTTGAGTCGGCAAAAGCTCTATAATTCTTTGGTGCCTCTACACAATACAAAAATATGAGCAAATTGTAATAGGAGTGTCTATATGTAAATGACACTATTCTACTAATCTGGCACACAAAGCATTTGTCCTTTTGTCTTTGTTATTACCATATCTTCGTCCTACAAAAATAGACCTACTTATTTTTCATGTGTATTAAAAGAATATAGTTTATGTAAAAACAATAAGTATTTATTGTCTTTCCTAATATATCCTTACTTATGTTACTCCAGTACTAAATTATTCTTGAAACTAATAAATTTTACTTTTTAATGTACATTAAATAGGTCTATATTAGGAAGTTAATAAATAAATTACTAGTTCAAAAGGGAAAGTGGTCTATAGTTTAGGACGGATGAAAGAAAGCTAAGCCTATTTTTATATGATAGAGAGACTATTTTATTTGGGTTATTGGGGAAAACATGGGGCGTCGAACTCATGACATTTAATGTAATTAACTTAAACTCTATTCAGAAGGAGGTTTTGTAAGAAAATGAGATATTTTTTAAGGTTTTAAGACTGAATTTGTACTTCACAGAATTTATGGTTTTATAAGATACGGTTTTTAGAGAGATTTTAAAAAAACTTGCATTTCCAAGTAACCAAATATAGGGGTTAAAGTTATTGAGGTTCTCCTTAAAATTGGTCCTTTCCTCCTAAATAATAAAAAATAAAAAAAAAATTTACCATGAAAACCTTAATTTCTTCTAAATTCCAAAGAGAGTAGGTGCATAAACAGATTCATCCCACTTAGCAAGACATTGTATACTATATATTTAGAGAATTACATGGAGATAGACCAATATATGTTACCTTCAGCAAGAAGGGGATTTACTGGGAGCAGACTTGCTGACAGTGCTCCAACTCCCAACACTAGCAATCTTCTTCTGCAATTGCCTAAAGGAAATTGGTATTGTGAATCACAAGACAGAAAAAAAGAAGGTTGTCTATAGTGCAACTTTTTGCATTAAAAAGCCAACATCTACTTATTCATTGTTGCAAAATTCCATTACTAACTGCACACTGAGGTATATCTTCAATCAATTGGTGTTCAAGTTAAAAGAAAGACGAAAACTAGAAGTCTATCAATTATTTCTACCAGAAAAAAAAAAAAAAAAAAACCAAGTCAAAGGGCATAATTTGGGTAGAAATTTGTGGATAGAAAAACTCATATTATCCAATCACCAACTTTCAGGATTTAAACTCTATGCTAGGCAGTGAGAAATTTAATTTGAACTCAAAAATCGAAGTTAAAACTGATAAGGGTTTCTTCTAAAACATGATTTCCCAATCCTAAAACAGAGCCCATTAGAAGATAAGCACTGAAATTGAAGAATACTCTGATGGGTATCTTACTTTCTTCATTGAAGGTTGCTTCAGTAGTGTATGAAACAGAGTCGACACCAGCTAATGGAAAGGGTCGAGGCAATTCATTTGAACAAGGAACGTTTAACTGGAAACACAGAAAAATTTGAATATCTATGAATTAGGCCTGAGCGATTGAAGTTAAAGTAGAAGCAAGAATACAATGTTGAGAGGAGACTGACACTAAAAACCTTTTGGGATAAGGTTGAAGAAACCAAACTCAAAGAAACTGAAGATAATGCCATTGATAACTAGGAGAAGAAGAAGTAGCTGCAGGTTCTCATAAATTAGCTTTGGTTGTTGATGGGGTTAGGAGCTTGTGGTCCTTTCTTGGAGAAGTTCTATGTGCGCACTTATCCTTCTCATTTTACAGTAAATGGATAATGCAGGAGTTGCAAGGAGAATATTGGCGCTCCTGCATTTTATTTGGTGCTTTTTTCAAAAAGGCCAAATTTGTTTTTAACTATAAAAAAATCAAATTTCAATTTTTAACCTAAAAATTTTCTAAATTATTATTATAATATTAAATATATTCAAATAAAATTAAATAGATTGAGTATTCTGAATCAAAGCAAAATTAGATAAAAAAAATAAAATTTATTATTTTCATCTTTCCTAAATAATTTAGAAGTAAATTTGGCCTTTTCAGCTAAATTTTTTTTTATTTCACTTAAATTTTTTTCTTTAAAATCCAGTCCACCGTACACCCCGTTATACAACAAATATTTTTTAAAAATATTGAGTTTTAAATATAAAAATTATTAATTAAAAATATTATTTTATATAAATAAATAATTAAAATATATAAAATTAAAAATATTGAGACAATAATAATAATCGAATTTAAAATAATAATTTAATTTAATTTCTGACGGGTTCGGATTGAGGTATATTAACTTTTGTAGATTCCGAACTGTTTACATCTTAATTATTATTATTATAATTTATTTTATTTTCTTTTCAATAGAATCTCTCATTAATTTGCTTTTTTTAATTAAATTTAAATTACTCTTAATATCTAACTCAATCTATTTAATCATAACTTTATTATTTTAAATAAAAATTAATTTTTCATTTTATACTATCTCCACTCCATAATATATATATGGTTTAAGATTTATATAATAGTTTTTTAATTTTAAAAAAATTATAATAATTTATTTAAAACATCCTTTAAATAGTTATAATTTTTTTACATATTAATATTAAATAATTTAAAAATTTAATAAATATATAAAAAATAAAAATTAATGTTATCTTGAAATTTATAATTTAAAATAAAAGTAAATTCTTTTAATATTGTGGATAGTATTAAAAATGATGGATATATTTAAAAAATTAATAGAAAAACTTTGACTTTAACTAAAATAATTATAATTACTTACTTTTTTGTAAAAAAGTAAATAAATAAAAATTATAAACGGAGAAAATAACAACAATTTTCTCAATTTGAGGGTCCGATTATGTTGATTAAGCATTTAAGTTTCCAAGGTCATCTACGAGCTGATCTAAAAACCATCAAGCTTTGATCTTCTCTTGGAGAAAAAAATATTTATTTCATTGGGGAGATTTACTATGAAATTCTTAATTTTTTTAGAAAATTTATTAGTTCATTCTTATTACAAAATCAATTAATTAAGATATTTTTCAAACTCCTGCGCGAAAATAGGCTAGTCTTCTTTTTTTTACTGGGAAGAATGCATACCTATGTTTTCTTGTGGGATGAATGGGCCCCTCTAAATCTTATTTTAGACACTGAATGTAATTTTTATTTTTAATTCAATTTAATTTTGACTATGAACAAATGAAAATTACATGACTACAATATGTCAGAAGGCAATGTCATTTCCCTAAAAATGACTTCCCATGAAGCTCTGCAACAAAGAAGAGGAAAAAAAAAATGAAGAATACATGGCAATAAGAATTAAGGCTCATAAAGCTCTGGAGATGAACAATGGTGCTTCACATTTAGAAGCTTAAACCGGAATGAGATAAACGGGGATTGAGCAACCACATTAAACACTGAAAATATTGAAGGAATCAACGACTGCGTGCAATTTATCTTTCATTTTGTCCCACCTCCTTTCATTGGCCCCTGTGGTCAGTGTGTAGAATTTACCTGCCACAGAAAAGCCAGATCCAAATGAAAAAGCAGAATGAGGATGATAACTTGCTTTCTGAGGGTCGGGGTTTATTTGACATTAAAGAGCACATCTAACTAAAGATGTTGGTAGTGTAGATCAGCATTTTCACAGGGAACAGAAGTGACTCAGTCTTTTGTAAATAATTTTAGAGATATACAAATGACAGGATTGAAGTTTTGGTCCCACTCATGTCATTGATCTGAAGTGATAAGAATGACTAATAACAACACATGGACTACTTTTAATTTCAGATATTAAATAACTAAAGAGAGTTGCCATGAAAGATCATCTCAGGCCTTGAATCTCCAAAGCATCACCAAAAGTTCCACTAGCAATTGTAGGGCCAATATGGCATATGTGACAGTGCGTGGCGAAGGGAGAAGCAAAAGGGAAATAAAAAAAAAATAGAGGAGACGAAGGAAGATTATCACAGCAATTTATGGATTTGTTCTGAAAATCATAGGTTGATCAATTCATTTCCACGAAATCATGATATCTATCCAAAGCAAAAAGGGGTAGGAATTTATTCAGAAATTTAAGATCAGCAAATGAATGATGAGGCAGGGTACAACAAGGTCAGCTAATCCATCTCCCAGTAACATATTAAAATATAATGAATTTGTTTCATACCGTTGCCAATAGAGATTGTACTAAGAGCATGACGGGTATAGTTTGGAGCCTGAGCAATGAACTCAAATGTGTAATAAGCTTTTCCATCAACGTCATGCTGCATCATAGACAAAATAAAATCAATTAAGAATATCATCACATAGCCAGTACGATCACTTGCATTGATAAAATAATAATAATAATAATAATAAAAGCAATTTTTAACCAAGTAAACAATGTAGCTGTTGAATCATAGTATTCCATTAATAAATGTAGTATAACTCAGTTCAGTTCAGCCCGACATGGTTAAGTTATTCTTAATTTTTAAAAGCATTGGGCTTCATGAAATATAGTAATTTTGAGCAGCCATTAATATCTTACAAATGCAAATCTCCACAATAGTCTATATACGTAACTAATAGTTTCAATCATGTAACTCACATTTGATTTCTGTCATTTATGCTTGCAAAAGAGGTTAAGAAGGATAGCAGGGAGATTGAAGCCAACCAATTGCCTAAGGAATTGTTTGGCCTTTATCATTGTAATCCAAATTGTGAATGTAGGTTTCAGTGTCCAAATGTAGCATTCCACAAACTTATTATTTTATATCCATCATAAAGTAATCAGATTCATGAAGGAACTGAAAGGGAATCAATAAAATCTGAAGTGCTTAGTACAACAGATGATTCCCCAAAGTATTTTATTGGAAGCAAATGGCGCCTTGCCACTTTGTGAGATCATAAAAATTAAAACACACTCAAAGTAAACAAGAGGAAATCATACCTCAGATGCCTCAATTAGTTTTGTTTTCTGGGATGGAGGGGCTAACACCTTTTTGATCAAGGTTTCAGCAATCTGAGAATGTGAAATGAACATTGTTAGCACCTTTCTATCAGTTAGAGTTATGCTCTAATAGACAAATTACAGACCTATGCATGAGTGCAAAATAGAAACCGACCATGGTCTTCTGTTCTTTGGAACAAATATAAATGATGTTAGGAGCATTTATAGAAAACCTGTTGTGGAGGTCCAAAGTCCCGAATATCTTGTTTGTTGGTTGGGATCATATTTACACTGACACTTTCTAATGGCTCAATGACATCTTTAAAGACTTTGTCTTGACCATCAATGACCACTTCCTGTCAACGTCCCAGGGACCAATGTATTTGATATCATCATGAGAAGAGGAACAAGGATGGAACCAATAGAAGACTTACCTGCCACCCAAATGGATACAGGAATGAGTATCCATCCTTCTTGTCCGTGACTAACAGGAATCCCTTTTTAGTTTCTGCAGCAACTGAACCATATCAAGGATGTCCTCTTAGGATATCAGAATCATTATTTAAGGAACCAACATATTGCATTAACAGAAATGGTGGTTTTTCCAAGTTATATACAACTTGAGCATAAATGCAGACGCTTCATTAGCTTATGAACAAAGCAAAACAGAAAAGCCTACAACTGGAATAACAAAACTAACATGAAGTTTGGTTAACAAGAGAAACCCAAGGAGCAATCACGCTGACAGCAATCAGTTGGCGTCTCCTTGATTTAACTGCAAAGGTAGATCAAAATTAAACGGAAAAAAAAAAGAAACAGAAGCATATTATAATCAACTTTGTTCCAAAAATATATATTTTCTTTTTCAATACATTAAGGTAATTGAAGAATGTAAGTACACTAGATTATCATATCCATATTCCAAGAAGATGGCAACTAAATGTCCACCACAAATATTTACAGTCCTCAATCAATATGCTTGGAAAATGATTTTCTTCTGTAGGCAACAAGTATGAGTTACTAAGGTTATTCTTCACATCAACTTGTGTGTAAGCATGCAAAAAAGGAAGCTCTCAGTCTTTTCTACAATTAACTGCAGCAATGAGAATTGATCTTTAATATTATACTGTGTTTTTTAATTAATTTTTTTTTCTTCTGCAGTTGACCTGTAGTACACATCCTGTCATAGCAAACACCACCTAGAAGATAATTATTCATAAACGGCCCATTAAAACATCAGGCATATCTATGCCAATAGATTCACAAAAAGATGCCCTTCACTTCGACATAATATCATAATCAAATTGCCAGCCAACATTTTCCTAAAATTCACTTGAATTGAACCATTGTATAGAAACAAATTGCACTCTATAAGCAACCCATGTATCAGTGTTAAGTAAAATTCAAATAATGCAATCAATAAGAGTTGCACAATTCAAAGTATGCTAAACTAACTTGCCAATTTTCCATGATTAATAATGACATTATTCATAATAGAGAATCAGGCAATTAATCAAACACAATACAGACCTTGAGCATGAGCCAATGATTGGTGAGCCCGAACAACAAATGAAAAACCTCTTCTACAGCAAGGAAACGAACTATGATACCTTTGTAGTCCAATCTATATACACAACAGAAGAAATCAAAACATGCAAGATTATATAAACTTTTCAGAAATGAGTATATATGGAGAGGGAGGACCTGAGGAAAAGAGTTGGGAGACAATGTACGAGAAAGAGAAGGCGAATTTTGCAAGGAAGCCATCGTTGAGCGTAGTGGGTAGAAGTTGTATGGACAAGAAGAGACTAACGTCTCTGCTCTGCTCTGGACGCCAAGTAATTGTTTTTTTTTTTTGTGGTGGAGAGCCTGTTGAGAGATAGAAAGCACTGTTTTAAATATTAAAAGTTAACCGTCGTCGTTTAGCATTGCACATTTGTAAATTTTATTTTATTATTTTAATATTTTATAATTAAAATATTTTAAAGTAATTTTTAAACCATAAAAAATTATAGTTTATATGTTTTAAAAAATATATTTAATATTTCTTATAGTTTTAAATAATTTAACTAAAAAGTTCATTCATTAATATTTAGTATTATTACCGTTATTTTTTTATTATATTTTATTATATTATATTATAATAACAAACAATAATATTAAAACCTAATAAAAAAATCTTTTAAGTAATTTTTAAAAATATAAAAATTATTTAACGAATGCAAAAACTAATTAGTGAATTTTTGTAACATAGATATTTGAAAGTTTTAGTATCCGTTAACAATTTTTGAAGACTACTTCGCTCCTGCTCGTTAGCCCACGCAAGTGCTGCATACACTTGTTCCACTCTTCTTGCATTAAACATTGCCTCAAATTCATCGGCTGCCAAAACTGTTTCCTTCTTAATGATCACAAGCATGTTCAGCTCCTTGTGCTGATCATTAATCACGCTCGCTTTTCTACGAGCAAAACCTAGGATTTGTCTAATAACATCGTCTTGATTCCTTTAAGAAATCCAGCTCTGCGATGGACTTTGTCTCCATTGAATTCTATCTAAAGTAAAGGAGATATTTGAGTGGGATAACATCCTGGAAACGCAAGCCCATGACGGTGCACCATCGTCGGAAGTTAAAGAGTGACATGGGAAAGAGAAAGGTATCGTTGTATCGCTGGGGTCCTTGATCTCGTTTGGCAATGAGGATTTGAGCTGTGACTTCGGAGATGAAGCTTGAGAGGATTCTTAAAATTATAGAGAATTTGGAGGTTGAAAGAGAGTTGTCTTGCCTTGAACCGCCGTAGATTGCGGAGACGTAGACATTGTAGTTGTGCGACATGGTGGGAGATAGACATTGCCAAAGATTTATTGTTCATATAGAGAGAGCCAACTGCTGAAAACTCTAATTATTCTTTTGCTGTGAGATTTCCATGATCAGTTGTGAGAAGGTTTAACATTCTCGCAGTGCCACATTCAGATTGAAGTGTATGATAAATATTTATAACAACTGAAATAGATAATTGATACAGAATTCATTCATAACTGTTTTGATTTTATTTTTTATCTAGAGCAACATTACATTTTTAAAATTAAAGTTTCACATCAATAAAATATTTAAAATTACAAATTGTAATAAATAATAATTAGATTAATTATAATATTTATTTTTTAAGTTTATAATATCAATTATTATATTATAACAATTATGTATATACATGAAAAAAAATTATATACTCTACCATTCGAATTCATTTTTAAAACACTAAAAATAAAATATAAAAAATAAAAAATCTATTAAAATTTCAACCCATCAAATCAAATTAGATTGGTTCGATTTAAATTAATTTTTATTTTAAATTAATTTAATTTTTATAAATATTAAAATTTTAAATTTTAAAATATTTAAATTAATTTAATTTTAAATTGAATTCACCGAATATTATAATCAAATTGTCATTTGGTTCAAGGACACTACATCTCCAATTCAATTCTTTAGTATGTCATAAATCACAAAGTCATTGTGAATAAAGTTCTATGGCATTAGATTCTTGAATTTTTACAAAAAAAATACTCTTAACAACCTATACTAAGATTTGAAAGTATCAAAGGCAATGACCGGTTGATTTCAGAATTCAAATTATGTGGTGAGGTCTAGAGAACAAGATTTTAGTGTGTAAACTTTATTCTTCCATAATGGTATTTTTTTTCTTTTTATTTTTTTCTTTTTGTTTGCCAATGGTGTCCAACGGTCTCTCTGCTAAGTGATGTTTGTCTCTGTCAGGTGGGTCTCTCTGCTAAGTGATGTTTGTCTCTGTCAGGTGGGCCCGTATCATTAGGTGTCATACTTATGTCAGTCGCCCATTTAATTTTTCTCAGTGCGCATGCGAATAGGACTGCGAAAGGACGATATTTACCCATTTCTCCCCATGTTTCTTTCTCGGGCTAGCCTCTTATTTACTGGGCTTGGACGTATAG
Organism: Manihot esculenta; assembly: GCF_001659605.2. Lineage (NCBI taxonomy): Eukaryota > Viridiplantae > Streptophyta > Magnoliopsida > Malpighiales > Euphorbiaceae > Manihot > Manihot esculenta. The sequence continues at coordinate 3,587,874 of NC_035170.2, forward strand.
ATGACCCGGCCTGTCATTCATGCTAGATTCTAGATTGAAGTCCCTAGACAGGCTTGTCCAGGGGCGCTCCGAACTCACAGCATTTGCAGAAATTTACTTTATTAAAGAAAGAAAAATATTTGACGAAGTAAAAAAAAAAATCAACTAAATAAATATAATTTTAATATTTTTTAAAAATTTTAAAATGATTTAATTAATTTAACCCAATCAATATACTTTAAAAGAAAAAAGAAAAAAAAAATGGATTGGACTGGTCTCAACACTGGTTTAAGGAGTGGAGAACCATGATTGGCTCAGTTGGCTCCCTTAATAAATAGTCCCAATCCAGTTTAGAAACTCAAATCATTTAATTTGTTGTATTTCCGATTCAGTTTATGGTTCCAAACAGCTTATTTGATTTTATGTATTTATGTTTAACAGCTTCTGGACTATAGAATAGCAGAACCTTGGTTGTTATCTCATTGTCTTTTAGTTCAAGGACACTACAAGTCCTATTCGTTTATCTAGTACGTGATGGCATCATATTCTTTAATTTTAGTCGATTATTTTCTCAAAATGAAATGCTAAATCTTACTTTTACAAAAATCAAATCACTCGTCTCAGCACTCATCCATAAATTCTTTAATTTTTGCAAAATAATTTTAACAATTTCAAGTAAAATTTTTTTCAAACAATAGAAAATTTGTGAATTATCATATGATATTTTTAATGAGAACTAGAGGAATAATAAACGCTTTTGATCATGGGGTGGACAACAAAATTCCCAGTAATAGTTGATGTTGATGTATCAGATGATTTTGGATTTCTGTTGGTGCTGACTGGTGTAAAGAAATTCTGTTCCTCCTTATGGCAGTTATCCGTTGCCACATTCTTGCTAATTTGAGGAGTTTCTTTGGGCTAATCATGCTTCTTATTGTGTGTTGGAAAGAGAGATTTAGATCCTAAGACAGTATTGAGTTAATGACTGAGAAGCAAAGAATTGGGTACTATATAATAGTAAAAAGGTTTCAGCATTGGGAGATTCCATATCATTAGCTTTCCTTGTGTTAAGTTATTTTTTGAGTGTTAAGTTGAATTGAATTTAATTATAAAACCAAATAACTATGTGTTATTTGATCTAAACCAACCATTAAACAGCCCTGATTATTTACAATGTAGAAGTAGTTGTTAGTTAATTTTGAGGAGATGGCTTTGAATTGTTTAGTTAATTGAGGAGATGCTTTGGATTGTTGGTATAGGTATTTATGTTTAACAACTTGTATCGTATAGGGAAAAGAACAATTTTGGTTTCTCATTTTCTCTTTTTGTTAAGGACACTGCAAATCCTATTGGTTTTGTTAGTATCATAAATAACAAGGCTTCTAAGCCTCTGTTTAGGAGAAAATTTTATATGTCGATTCTCATTTTGTCTACATCCTTCTACCATGTAATTTACTAACAAGGTTGGTCCTCTGATCTCTGTCTACTGCTTGTAATATATGCTGATCTAAAATTATAGGTAAAATCTGGTTAGTTTGTGCAAGTATGATTCTGTTGCCCACTTGCTTATGTGGTGGATGGAGCAAATCAAGACCTAATAACTACAAGAACTATCAAAACTGGTATTCATGGAAACTGTAGCTGACAGTGGTGTGTGCTTTGTAACAGAGAATTGCTATTAATAGGATGCCATTTAAGACATCAGCAACAGCAAGTTGCCGCCAACTACCAAGGCAGTTCAAAAACTAGATCATTATGCTCCTAACTATATAGAAGGGAGACCATGCCAATAGAAAACACTATATAACTAAAGATAATCCTACCTCAAAATAAGGTTAACTAGAATTAGAAAAATATCATATATCCAACATAGTCTCAAGGAGGTGCTGCTCCATCTTTGATCTCATACTTAGTAAGAAAGCTTGATGTCATGCTTAGGAAGGAAGACACTAGTAAGAGCTACCTTTGACTGGAGAGAGGCCTTCAACAATTCCAGGCCCTGTTAAAAGGCACAAAGGAAATTCGATCAAGGTCTATATATTGCAATCAACATGTTATGAGTAAGGAATAAAGAAGTATTAGATTAGTCTCTATATTCAGTTGTAATTGTAGAAAGTAGTTGTGGCACCCAAAGTAGTATAAATAGGAACTTACTTGTAAAGATAAAGATATCCAAGATCATTAGCAATCAAAGATAAACTCTTTCTCTCTACTTCTTATCTTTCATCTTTTCTAATTCTCTCTATTACTTCTCCCCTTTCTATTTCTTTTCTCAGCCCATTCTACTTCTCTCTCTTTCTCTCCCTATTTCTCTGTTTCAAAAGGAATTGCAAGTCTGTCATGTAACAAGTGGTATCAGAGCCAACGATTTAGAGGCCTAAATTCCAGGTTCTTTTCTTCTTCTTCTCCTCTCAGATTTTCTTCTTCCTTCCTCCTTTTCCGAGATTTCTCCCTTCTTTCCCTCCCTTCTTCTTCTATTCTGCTTCTTCCCTCTAATTCTTCTTTCTTCTTCCTAAAATTTCTTTCTTTACCGTCCTTTCTTCTTTCTGTTCTTTCTTCTCTCTTCTTTCTTCTTGACAGAATTTTTCTTCTTCTGTCCCTGAGAAGTTTTTCTCCTTCTTCCTCTATTCTTTCCTTCTTTCTTTTCCAGAATTTCTTTCCTCTCATTTGCAGAAATTTCTTCCATTTCCTTCCTTCTGTTATTGCTTTGTTTCTTCTTCTTCTTGGCAAAACCTTGTTTCTGCGCCTCTTTCTTTCCTTTGGAACCCCTTTCTTTCTTAAATTCTTGAACCAAATTCTTTCTTGTTCTATTGTTTTCTGGTTTCTTATCTTTTCCTTTCTTTAATTCCTCATTTTTAGCATTTCAAGAACTTGTTTATTGGAATTCTTGAAATTTTCGTTCTTTCCTTTATTCACATTCTTTTTGTGTTCTCCCTTTCTTAAAATTCTTGGATCATGGAAGTGCAATATTTGGCACAAATATTTCTTAAAGAAGTTCGAGAAATTCTAGATAGAAGATGGTTGGAACAAGGATTTGAAAAAGTGATTCAGAAAGTAGAAAATTTATATCAAAAAGTAGAAAATTTAGATCAGAAAATGGAAAGGTTTGAGCAATCAATTCAAGTGACAGAAGAAAAGATTGCAGTTTTGATCAATGAAAATCAAATTTTTGAAAAGCCTAGTGAAGAACAAGATGTCTCTTGTGAAATTTTGAATAAGAAAGACAGGGCCATTGAAGTGGAGCAGGAGCTTTTTGTTGATATGCCTAATGTAAGTGAGATTAACGAGGAAAAGAACGATAAAGATGCTGATGACGGGCAACTGGAGTTTGAAATGAGGACACTATTAGTTGAATCTGAAGTATTTGCACAAATCATTTCCAAAAATGAATTTTTTATTTTTGGACATGTTCTTAAAAAAAAGAAAGATAAATGTGTTACAAAAAGTGTGGGTATTGGAAACACGTGGCAGTATTTTGGGAGCCAAGATGGTGAGTTCGGCTGTTGTCATCCTGGAATTCTTATGGAAGATAAATGGGAAATAGCAAGAAGAGAAAGGAAGAAGGGTATGACATTAAATTCTATTGCGATCTTGAAGGAACATGCATGGAAAATTTGGAGAAAAAAAAGAGTTTAGCATCTTCAGCCAAGCCTTATGGGTCATTTCAGCTGAAGTGCGTGCAGGAAGTGAACATACATTTGGGTTCTAAATTCAGGGGATTACTGACCAGCAAAAGCTGCTATGGGGATTTTCACATCCTTTTGACCAAGCCTGAGGAAAGAAGCCACAGAAATTCTTTCAATTTTCAGCATTTTTTTCATTCTTGAGGACAAGAATGATTTCAAGGGGTGGGGAATGTTATGAGTAAGGAATAAAGAAGTATTAGATTAGTCTCTATATTCAGTTGTAATTGTAGAAAGTAGTTGTGGCACCCAAAGTAGTATAAATAGGAACTTACTTGTAAAGATAAAGATATCCAAGATCATTAGCAATCAAAGATAAACTCTTTCTCTCTACTTCTTATCTTTCATCTTTTCTAATTCTCTCTATTACTTCTCCCCTTTCTATTTCTTTTCTCAGCCCATTCTACTTCTCTCTCTTTCTCTCCCTATTTCTCTGTTTCAAAAGGAATTGCAAGTCTGTCATGTAACACAACACAAAAGCACTACCTCACAACTCAACTTCAAGTAAAGAAGAGGGGGGGGGGGGGGGGAAAGATCTTATTTTTTAAAAAAATTTCATCTGAACACTAACCCTTTGTTTGGATGTCTAGTTGTGAAGTGGAAATGGAGAGAAATTAAAGAGGAGAAATGGAGAGAAAAGAAAATAATAGAAATGTGATTTCCTTCCTTTTGTTTGGTTAGATTATTAGGAGTGAGGGACATACAATTTCTCTAATGTAAAAAATGACTATTATGCCCTCACAAGTTAATAAATGGAGGCTTTAAAACAATGAGGACATTTAAGTATTTTAATACAACTAATTCTCATGTTTTCTCCATTTCTCCCTATTTCCCACCAATTTGGAGAGAAATGTTGTGGGCAAAAATACAAGGAGTTGAGAAATATGATTTCTCCTCTTTTTATCTCCATTCCTCTCCTTTTCTCCTCTTCCGTTGATGTCCAAACAAGAGAAAGTAGGGAAATCAAATTTATCTTCTTTTCTCTGCTCTCCATTTCCCTCAATCCAAACATAGAATAAGTAAAGAAGAGAAAGGAAAAGAATAAAGAGAAATTTCATTTCTCAAATCATCTTAGCGACCCAAAATTACTTCTGGTAGGCACTTAATCCTCCTGATAGAAATGAAAAAAAAACAAATCCTCCTGATAGAATACAAAAGAAAAAAAGAAACAATTCTTGAATGTAATGAGTTGAAATTAGACATACCTCATCAATGCCAAATTCAACCATTCTCTCCTCAAGTGCAGCAAACCCATTAACACTAAACTTGTTGAGAAGAGCAACACCAGAGATCATTGACATTGGTGAAACTGACAAATCATCAGTGATCATATATGTAACCAAGCCCTTCACAAAACCTCCATCACTACTATTAGTTGTATCACTAGCTGATGTAAATTTGTTATTGGTGCCAACAAACGGCAGTTCATAATTCATTGAATATTGGCAGCTAGTGCAACGGGCACCTTTCTGATCAGTAACACACCTGTGGTTACTATGATTAGAACAACCATACAGCTTTATCCCTGGCTCAGGTTTTAGATTGCCAATGTCAGGCAGCAAGAGAGGCACATTTGCCATCTGGGTCAATGAGACTTTGGGTTTCAGAAGTGAATCCTTACTTTGATTTGGTTGCAAGTAAGCTTCATTAAGGTTTTCAAGGCTCTCATAAAGATTTCCTATACAGCCAACCATTGCTGTTTTTTTAAGCAAATTAATTACAGTACCAACAGGCAAAGAAAGCAGAGTGAAGAGAAAATCCACAAAATCTTTTCCTGCTTCTGCAAAAAGGACTTTGTTTGCCTTCTTGTCGATCAGTAGCTTCAAGCTCACTTTCTTCTCGGTCGCCATCCTTGATGAATAGCTGATATCTGCATTTACAGACGCTTGATTTGATTATTGCTATTATTTTATTTACCAGATATTCTACACCAATTCTATTTCGGGGAAATATTAATTTGTTCGATTGACTATTCTTTCAAGAATGGCTTCTCAAGGATCAAATCTGAGTATTCTAATAAATCAAATGAGAAGATTAAATTAATATTAGGGTTCTAGTTAAAACGAAAACAGCATCTATATAAAACCGCAGATGAAGATGAATGTACCTGTTGGCTGGTGCTTTACTGCGTCAAGTTTTAGTATAAAACTAGATTTTTTCTTTTTTCCCCAAGGTAAAACCTAGAATTGAATTGTGAATGAAGCCAGAGGATGATACATGATATATAGGAGAGTCCATGGGAGTAAATATAGCGTATGCCGCCGGAGAGTAAGGGAATTATGGGCTTGCGGTTTCGATCTCGATTTCGACAAGATACTTTATACTCTTGTTCGGGATGGAAAATTTCTATATAATTCAAATAAACTGAATTTTTTTTAATAATTTTTATGTTTAGTAAAATAAATAATATAGGAAGTGATTTTGACTTAAATGTAAATATTGTTAAAATTATTCAGATTTTATGAGAAACAATTTTAATTAAAGTTATTTGTATTAAAATTACTTACAGCTATTCCATTTATTTTTTTTCTCTTATTTTTTATTTATATTAATTTAAAATTTATTTGTGTATGTTAAATTTTAAATTTGGTTGTGTTTTCTCGACTAGCTATTTCTTTTAAAATTTAATGTAATATTAATATTAATATTTAATATATTTATAATTAATATTAAAAAATTAATAATAACAATAATTAGCAATAGTAACATTTAGAAAAATATTAATCGATGAATTTTTAACAAAAAAAAGGCAATGCAAAAAGTATAAACGCAATGCAAAAGGTAATAAGTATATTTAATTGAAACTCAAAAAGATATTACGTTTAATACGAATTTTTTAGGGTTGTAACTGAATTTAAACTTAATTATATTATAAATAAATTTAATATAATTTAAATTTATTTAAATTATAAATAAATTTAAATTATAAATAAAATTTAAATTATAAGGTTATTAAAAAATTTTTAAATTATTATTTTTTATTTAATTGAAATTTCAAAAATTCAAAACTAATAAGAAGATAGAAGAGTTATTTTTACTGAGAAATTATAATTTTTCATATCTTTTCAATTTTTTATGGGGGATTAGTGTTGGCGAACGAATCTATTAACGAGTTTATTCGCGAATCTGTTTATAAATCAATTCGCGAATCTGTTTATAAATCAATTCGCGAACTTGTTCATAAACTTGAAAACGAGCCAAACTTACGAGACTAAACGAGCTGAATATTGTTAAATTTAAATTTGGCTCGTTTATTAAACGAGTCTAAAAAGTGAGTTTAAATTCGACTCGTTTAAAAAATAAGTCGAACAATCGAATTTTTATCGAGCTGAATTTCAAATAACTCAAATTTGATTCGTTTACACTTCTAAAATCTTTCAAATCCTGAAAAAAAAAAATCAATGCAAAATTTAAAATATTTATATACTCTTAATTCCTATAATGGAAGGGAAAGAATGGCTATTGACAGCAGCAATGGATGTAAAAATTTAATTGAAGGTTCAATTTAAATAAGTATTTCCTTAAATTTTATTATTTTAATAAAAAATAAGTATTTCCTTCAATTTTATTATTTTATCGATTTTTATTATTATTATTTTAAAATTATTGTTTCATTTTTTTCTTTATAGCAATATATAATTCACCATTATAATTCTATTTAATTTTATATCATTTTCAAATTAATTTATTATTAATTATTATTTTTTCAAATAAGTATTCAAAATATTTTTTAATATTTAATAAAATTTAATATTTTTAAAATAATATAATTAAAAAATTAATAAAATAAATTATTTTTTTAATATGTATGAAAATTTTATATTAAAAAATAAACTTTTATAAAAATGAATAAATTATTATAATTAAATCATAACCATCTATTTTTATTTATTAAAATATATTTTTAATAACATCGTTATCTACATTTATAAATATATTTTTTTATCGATCAATTATTTATAATTAGTAGATTTCACTTTTAATAATATTTATTGTAAAAAACTTTTTTTCACTATTGTTGTAACATGCAAATTTATAAAAAAAAAATATTAAAATAATATAATATTTTAATACAGAATTTACTATTAAAATTTAATTTTTTTAAAATAAAATATTTTAATCCATTAAAAATTATTTTCGTATAATTTTAATAGTATAACTAAATTAATAATTAAGTGAAATAAATAAAAAAAATAATTTAATAATAAAAATAATATGTAAAAATAAATTAAATAACGATCGAATAACCTAATAAAAACATTTAAGTGGAGATTTTAACTTAAAAATTTTGAAAGTAAATTTTTTAGATTGAAAAATAATATAGAAAATGAAGGATTAAATAGTAAAAATTTTTTTGATAAATGATTAAAGAATTTTTTTTTAAATTATAAAATATAATAATGATTTAATTAAATAATTTTAAAATAAAGATAAGTTAGATAAATTTTTTAAATATGTAGAAATCTAGTGATAATTTTTCATGTTTTAAGAAAAATTACCTATATATCCTTAAAAAATTTTAAAAATTTCAGGAGGACCCATGGCCCCTTGTCTATGAATGGATACATCTCTGATAGATAGTGATACATATATAATTATATATCAATATTTCCCCCAAAACAATGTTAATTAGAATTACAATTACCCTTCATCATATATCTAATTAACACATAGTTTCAATTTGGTGCTGCAGCATCCTTCATCTCATCCTTAGCAAGGAAAGCACAAGTAAGAGCTGCCTTTGAATGAAGCGAAGCTTTCAACAATTCCAAACCCTGTTAAAAAGTCACAAAAGAAAACATTTAAATAGTCTTTCAAAGTGAAATTTTTATAAAATTAAAAGATAAAAACTTAAACTCTTTCATTTCAAATTGGAGAATTAAACGTACCTCATCAATGCCAAACCCGACAATTTTCTCTTCAACTGAACTAAAACCCCTAACATTAAACTTGTTCAACAAAGAAACAACAGAGATCATCGACATTGGAGAAACAGACAAATCATCAGTCACCATATACGTAACCAAGCCCTTCACAAAACCTCCCTCACCACCACCGCCACCACCGCCACAAGTTTCTGTACTACTAGCTGTCGTATTAATTTTTTTGCCATCAACAATCTTCAGTTCATTATTCATTGAACACAGACAATAAGAGCAAGGAGCACCTCTCTGATAAGAAACACAAAAGTGACTGTAATTCAAACAACCAAACACTTTCCCTTCAGCCTCAGCTTGAACATGGTGAGTGTCAGGCAGCAAGAATGGCAGATTCGCCTTGTAGGTCAATGGCACTGAGGGTTTCAGAAGTAAATCTTTGCTTTTATTTGGTTGCATGTAAGCTTCGTTGAGATTTTCGAGGCTCTCGTAAAGACTTCCTATGCAGCCGATCATTGCTGCAGGCTTTTGAAGAAGCCTGATTACGGTGCCTAATGGCAATGAGAGAAGTGTGAAGAGGAAATCTACGAAGTCTTTGCCTGCTTCTGCGAAGAGGACTCTGTTTGCTTTCTTATCGATCAAGAGCTTTAAGCTTACTGTATTCTTGGAGGTAGCCTTTCTTGATCTATGGCTCATATCTGTAGTTTTTGTTAATCTAATTACTTTTGAGCTTGAAATTGCATAGATCAACAAAAATTTAAAAATTAAAAAAGAAGAAAATACAGAGAGATCGAGATGAATCTACCTGCTGGTGTGCTGCTTTGGCTCGTCTAAGTTCTAGTTGAAAACTCCAACTGAATTTGTTGAATGGAATCCTGAGGGGTGCACAATATATAGGGGTGCACAATAAAAAAAAAAATTTATATATTTTTTGAAAATTGATAAAAATCAAAATATTTTTTGAATTAAAGGAAAATAATTTTTATATTTTAAAAATTTTATTAATAAATTATAAAAAAACTATTAATACCATAGAATTTTTTATATATGAAATTTAATGATAATTTTTATTTTAAACTTAAACAATTAATATTAATAATAGAAAATATAAGTTTATTAAAAAATATTTTTTATACAGATGACTACTCTTTTAAACTTAAACAATGAAAAAAATATTTTTTCGCGAAATAAATGAGTTAAAGATTTAAGTTAATGAAGAACTTAGACTGGAAGTAACTAATTGACGTAAACAGATGACTACTCTTTTGTGTTCTTGCATTTGGTCTTTTCTCTTTTGCTTTGTCCGCCACTTTTTTTTAACAGAAAATTATTATTTCATCTCCTAGAAAAATTTATTAATTTATTTTTTAATTTTAAAAATATATTAAAATATTTTTAATATTTTTAAAAAATTATTAATTAATTATTTTATTAATTTTAATCATTAAATAATATAATAAAACTCATTAGTTAGTTGAGAAATATATTAAAATTTTCATGATATTTTAAAAATCTAATAATCAAATATTTTATTAATTTATCTATTAAATATTTTATTATTTAGTATTTATAATTTTAAAAAATTTATTAGTTAATTTCTTATTTTTTAAAAAGTCTAATAATTAGTTTTTGCATATTAAGAATATTTAAATTTTTTTTTTATAATACATAACGTTTATAATTAATGAAAAGAATAATTAATAGATTTTTTTAAAATATTAAAAATATTTTAATATATTTTTTAAAATAAAAAAACCAAATTTATTCATCCTATAGAAATTAAAATTTTTTTTTGTTCTTCCTAACATTATACTTACACTGTATTTTCTTATTGTTGTGTACAATATAGTCGTGAAATATTAAATATAATAATTTTTTTTTTAAAAAAAAAAAAGAGAAGAATTTCAGGAAATGAAGAATGTTAAAATTATTGAGTAGAACTATCTTAAGATTTGCGAAGAAGAAAGAGTTGTTGAAAAGGATAAAAAAAATCTTTAAATTTACTCTAACTTCAACCATATATAACTTAAATTTTAAATATATTTATTCTAGTTAAAATTCTACTAAGAAGCTCAAATGTAGTTAGATATGTAAATCCTTCTCGTTGATTCATGGCATTTGTTCTTGAAAAATATTTTTTATAAAAAATATTTTTTTAATAATATTTTTTATAGAAAATATTTTTCACAAAATAATTTATTTTTTATTATTTAATTTATATATAGAAATTTTAATAAGATTTTCAAAATATAAAAAATAATTTTTTTTAAATAAAATCATTCTTTTTAAAATAATTTAATTTTGTTCTTTACTTAAAAAATTATTTTCTATTGATTAAATTTTTAAAAAATTCTAAACGTCAAAAATATTGAAAATATTTTCTTAGGATATATTTTTTATAAAATAAATAAAGTTTATTTAATAAAAAATATAAAATATTTTTTAATATTTAAAACACTCAGAAAAATTAATCAAATGAAAATATTTTACTGATAAAATTTTAAAAGAAAATGACTTTTTTTCTTTTCAAAAGATAAAAGTCATTTTTATAGTTTAAGAATTTCATTAATATCACTATATATATATATATATATATATATATATATATATATATATATATATATATATATATATTGTATTTTTTAAATAAAAAATAAGAAATAAAAATAAATTATTTTATTAAAAATAATTTGCAGATAAAAATACTTTCATAAAATATTATAAATTATTTTACTTTAATTTTGGCCTAGCCTGTATATATATATATAGATAGATATAGAACTTAGAACGGAAGTAATCGAGAACTTAGATTAGAAGTAATTAAGGACTTAATGACCAGCCTTTTTTTTCTTTTCTTTTCTTTTCTTTTCTTTTCTCTTTTGTCTCTATTTGCTTTTACATCTTTTGTGCCCTCTTTTTCTCTTGCTGTTCTATTTGATGTTTTTCCATTAGCTTTCGTACTATCTTTTTCTCTCACTTTTTTCTTTTCTTTCCTTTTTTTTTTTAAAAAAGTGTCATTATTGTCCTTCAACTCCTTTACTGTCATTCTTTATTACTAAACATCCACATGCATGATTTTTATGTCATGTTTGTAAAGCCAAAGAGAGGGAGAAGAAACCGAAGGCAAATGTTCAATTGAAAACATTGTATGGGCAGCTTGATAACCGGAATGAAAAATGAATAATGACCTCTAAAATCAAAGTGCCAAACTAGTTGATCCTCTCTAGGGATGAGATTAGGTGGGCTTTATGAATTTGTTCAAACCTTAGCCGGTGTTTATGTTTTATCCCTACATGTTTAATGAATATTATTATCATTGGAGATTTTTCTCTAATAAAAAATAGCTTTTTGGAATTGTCTACTGTTCACAATCGACTTTTCTCTGCCTTGTGAGAGTGTGTGACTTTTTATCATTATCATATGTTCAAAGAGTGAATTTTCTTTGTCTGGATCCACGGCGACTTTTGTGATTGAAATACTGCGCGAAAAGATATTCAATGGGATATCTGATATCTCTAATTTGCGCTTCCTTACTCTCACCAGCCATCTGACCTACTCCACCAAATAACAAGTGGCTTTTCGCTCGCGGTTCCAAGAGGAGTTGGGAGACAATTTCTAAGAGATGCTCCTCGTGGTAAATCATTTTACTATTTTCAAGTCTTTTGTTTCCCTTGTTTTCTAACTTTTTTTGTTGCCTCCGCTCTCTCAAATGCTTTGTAACTTTTTTTCTTGCGCAAATCTTGTAGAATTCTTTAAAGAGGAAGCCTTATTATTTTACTTTTCCTTCATTGTTTGTGTGTTATAGGCAAATCCAGTGATATTGGATTTTTTTTTCTTTTTTTTTAGATTTGCCGAGTATATTTGTGTTTTTCATGTGTTGCTCCTTTAATTTGCATGCAAGTATCCTATTCTTTGATTGTTTTCTTGTCTAGCAAAGGGCAACATGGCAGCGACTTGTGGAGCTTTTCTAGGGAGACACGATTGTGATGACGAGAGTACACCTCCTCCATGTTTTATGGCCAATCATGGCTACGATGGTGGGAATTTTCTTCTCAACCTTTTTAGGCATTTCCAAATTCTGGTGGCCAGCGTTTCGACAAGGTCATATTCTCCTTCTCCACCGAATTCAAAATTAGGTCAAGATTCTATTTGGTCTATAGGGCTTTAGATTTTTAGGCTGAATTTGGATATTTTATTTTTTCTTTCCTGGTCCTAGAGGCTTGATTTCGTTGAATGGGACTTTGATTTCTATCATATGGGACCTTGGACCATGTTTGTAATGAAATCTATCTTACCTGTTGGAAAAAAAAAAATCTAAGTTATTTTCTGTAAAACAGAGCTTTAAAGTATAATCTATCATTTCATCGATATAATGGTAATTGTCACGCTCACTACATAGCTCACGGCAGGAAACCAATTCCTACAGGAAATTAGCAAATGTTACAAATTACATGAACTATTAAATAATTTAATTAACCATTTTAACTTATTGAAAAAAAGTTCAAAAATTATTTAAACCAAATTAAAACTGAAGTTTTACAGTAATTATTAATAAAATAAAGATTTACTTTATTAAAAATAAAGTTATCACAGAAACTTCCCTATTTAAATTGAGATGGGGAGTACTCTCAAGCCTCAACGCTGCTGCAGCAGCAGCAGCAACAAAAAAAAAAAAAAAAAAAGGCAAGCATATTTTCACATCCAAATTGTGCCTAAATTTTTTAGAATATATTTCCATGTCCACTAGAATTTAGAAATATGGGATTTAAGGAGAAGAAGATGTCTAACTTAACAAATGAGTTCGTCAAAAAAAGAAATTCAAAAAGAGAAGTAAAGATCAAGGTGGAATTTGCAATGTATCTATTTCCTCGAGGATTTTGTTTCTGGACAATAATGAATATATAAGAACATTAAAATTTGTGGAACAAAATGATTCAGTTATGAGAGTCTTACAGTAACTGTACAACCAGATGAATTGCCACATAAAAACCATGGAAAGCAGCACCCTGCAAACACTGCATGAAAGAGTTCTAAATAACAATATGACAAAGAAATGCACAGCGACCATGATACAAGCACAAACACTCAAAATTACTACAATTAGCCCCGCCATTATAGAAATAAGGCTGCAAACAAACTGAGCAAATCAAACTTTGGAAAGCTCAGTTTTAGTTCGTTATGTTACTTCAAGCTCAAGCTCAACTAGTTATAGCTATATTAGAATTGAGCTCCATTCAAGCATTGGCTTGAATCAAATTCGTTTACACTGCTAAACTCGTGCTCAACTTGAGTTCAAGCTTGATTTAACCTCATTAATATTATATATTAGATGTGTGATTTAAACATAATTTAAATAAAATTGAATGTAAATTAACTTCCAACTTAAATTAAATTAAACAAACTTTAAAAATAATTTAAAAATATAATATAATTTAAAAATTAAACTTGCAGGACCCTACATGTAGGGTGCATTGTGCACCCAAGTGATATTTGAAAGAGCAAGAAGAAGTTTCCCTTTATAGGAGGCAACGCCCCCAAGAAACCATTCAAAACTGATGAGCGACTTTAGTCCCACACCTGCATTTCTTTTTTTAATATTAATTTATTACTTTTTCAATAAACAATTTTTAATTTATATCTTTATTTTATATAAATAATACTGCCATGAAGACCAAATAATATAATACAATATTATTAAATTAAGTAATATTTATAGTTTAAATTTGATTTGAAGTTATATTTTAATGTTTTAAAGGTATGTTAGTACATATAATCTGTATCATTAAAATATTTATAGTTGGATAATAGAAGTTTTATTCATCTAACTATATGTTATTAAATTTACTTCTGAGTTTTTGGGGCATTTTTTAGGTTTTCTATAAAAAATTAACACATGTATAGACACAGATATATGTGTGCTTAATTTTACAAACAAGAGCCTGCTAACTAAAACACATATTTTGAGAATTCACATACCAAAAAAAAACAACAGCCTATGGGCTAAATTTCACCAGTAGTCGCGGAATTTAGGAATGGTGTAACAGCATCATCCTAGAACTTTGATTTGTAATATAAAACTCCCTAAAATTTAATTTAATTAACATAAAAGTCCTTTTAACATATAATAACCAATTATTTGATTATAACATAGTAAAATGATCAAAGACCCCTCAAAAAGAAAATAACTTAAATATCTCTCTCTCCTACCGCACTTCAACTTAAATCAAATCCCCAATCCTCTTCTTCGCTTGTTCTTCTCTCTTTTGCTCTCTATATCATCCTACCCATTTGATCCCTCTATTTCTTCTTTGCCTACCCACAGATTTTAATCTTAGTGAGAATAATAAGAAAACAATTCAGTTTATTGAAGATATTACTTTAAACTTTGGTGATGTCCAAAAGAAAGTCCATGAAGAAATCCTCTCTCAATGCTTACTTGAGTACTTGCAAAGGCATGCCCTTAAAGTTTGGCCTATACCCTCCAATCCTGTGCACTTCAGACCTGATACTACTGTATCACCAATGGTTGTAACTCCTCAATCCCGTGCTCTATCCCATTTATTTCATGACAAGGTGTGTTCTCCTCATTTGAACAATTAATTGATAGTTGGTTTTCACCAAGTTTTGTGTTGTAATTCGGGGCATTTTCTATTAGTGAAATGGTGCATACAAGTAAAATTAATAAAACAAGAGCTTGATAAATAAAACAGTGCGCACTGAGATTACATAAACAGTGTGTATTAGTTTTCTTCTTCCTAGAAGCCATGCGTGCAACAGTAACGTGCAAAGTTGTTATCTAGCTGAGTTTGTTGGCAAGTTAGTTACTTTGGGTTAGCTGGTGTGATCTGTGAAAGTTACTTAGGTGGGAATTGTTAAGAGCTGCTATTAAATGTTGTAACTGTCATTGTAAAGCTCATTCTGGAATATACAATAAGATCTGGTCAAGTTTGAGCAATTTCTCTGTACTTGTTTTCTTCTTGTTTTTTTCACATCACAACATTTTGCCTAATGGATATTTTTTTTAACTCTCCAAGAGATGATTGTCATATGTGGATTGTCTTCTTTTTCTTTTACAGTCAAAATAATTGGAGCTGTTGCTTGTGTTCATGAGTAACAAACTTAGTTTTTTCTTGGTAATTGTGGGAGCATGAGGGACGTGTAGAAGGTGTTTGATGAAATGCTTCAAAGAGATATTGTGGCAGTCAAAAATCAACCCAACCACTGGTGATTAAAGTGAATCTGGAAAAAGTGAAGGTCTTCAATGTTGACCAGCAACTATGAAGGCTTGATCGATGGATAATGCAGACATTGACAAGAGATCTACTATCAACCTGTATCTGTGGTTGATTTTTTTTCTCTTTTGATTTTGGTTATTTTGCTAGATGCTTCAATCAAAATTCTGAATTTTGTTCAAAACATTGTTAAAAAAATGTTTATATTTTTTTCTGATTTTGTTCATAGGTTAAACTTTTATTAGCTTGTGTTTCTTTTTTTAAATTACTGATTTTGTTCATAGTTGGTTTTGGGTAATTTTTGAGAGAAGATCATGCATGTTCCATGTTGGAAGAGAAGAAAGGGTGAGAAAAACCCAATATATGAGAGAAAGAGAGAAGGCTTTAATGAAGATGAAAGATTTTATTTGAGGATATTTAGGTAATTCAATTTTCCTTTTTACTCTTTATTAAATTTCAACAATATCACGTAAAGAGAGTGACTGGAAAACTGGAAGTAACATGTTAAAGTTACAGAGTTTTTTTTGTGTTAACTCGATTATAGTCAGAGGAGTTTTATATCATAAATTAAAGTTCAAGGACAATGTTGTTACAATACTTTAAATTCAAGGCAATTGGTGAAATTTAGTCACAACCTATGTAACATATGTACAACCTATATAGGATAAAACAGAGAAGCATTCTTCCTGATGCCAACAGAATTAACTTGTGAAGTGCCTGGGCCTATTTTGGTAATATAAAGCCAAAAATCAGAGAAAAAAAACAAGAAACTGATCTCTGAAATGAAACATCACTTGCCGCATCTCAATAATTAATGAAGGTTCATAACTAATCTGTGTTCACATAAAATGCAAAAATAATTCACGGATACTGGGCTAGTTTTATAAGAATAATAAAGAACAAGTAAATTACCTCACTGGTTTTTTGCCACGAAAGTTTATTTTAATTCTTGAAATCTTGTGATATAAATTAGGCCAGCTGAAGTAACTGAAAGAAGATTAAGCTATTGGATTGCAGATTCATCCTTGATTTGCTACACTGCAGGGAACAATGCAACAAATTCAGCCGGTTCTTCACCTTCTTTGATTATCTGTTCATTATCACAATTCAAAATGCACACAGATTATCAGCACAGTGTAGTGATGCAAAAACAACTATAATAACAGCATTCTCACACCATTGGTAAGGAATCAATTAACAGGAAAGGCTTAGAAATAAAGAAAAAATACAAGTGCAACAGAACCAAAACAGAAAATTTTCAAAGTTCAGCAAGATAACGATGTTTCTTTATGCATTTTTTCCATAAGAGTTTCAAAGCATGCCCTACACATTCATTTACGCTTCCTGTCTAAGTTTCCCAAACAAGAGATTTCTTCTCGATGGATCAACACAATCTTTTATTCTCTTACCTATAAGAGCAATTCTCGTTGAACATAAGCATTTGTTCAACTGAAGGTAATATATAAAAAACCACGAGAAATATTGAAACCTCCAATAGTACACAGGTAAGTAATTTCTTGTTCACTGCACTAATGCATTCTCCTAGTATTGTTCAAGCATTATTTGTGGGCACTCTTGGACACCTCCAGACATTGTTCCCAAAACTTAGATCAAGGACTCAACATTGATTTTTTTCTTCTTTGACACAAGCAATGTTTAGATTTCATGACATTCACATAGTAGGATTTATAATTACTAGGTGAACAAACTTTCTAGTCTAAACTACACAAACTATTCTCTAGCCATGGAAGTGTTTTAGGAAAACATGGAAACACTTGGGGAGCCCTAGATATCTCAGCGAACACGGTAGGTGTTCTCCACACTTTAAAACATGTCCACAATTAAAACGGTGTTAATACCAGCATAAACAATTATGCATCAGGAGGCCAATATTCTTTCTAATCTCAATTACATTGAATATTTCTTGTATTTTCTGCAATGCCAAGCATATCAAAAAGAGAAAGCAGGCACTCTAGAGAATTTCACATGAAGAAACCAAGCACTTTACAGGGGACTAAAATGCAATAAACTGTTCTAAATTCAACTAAAAGCTAACTGACAAACTTTAGGAAAGCCATTGAAGCACCTTTTATGTTTTCACTGCTAAAAGATATAATCAACAAGCCTCACTTTTAAATAACTCACCCTGGCAACATCCAAAACCCGCATGCATTCCCTTATGCACTAAAGAGATATCATTACATATGATAAGGAAGTAGAGTATGTACTACGTACCCCTGTACTAACAGTTCTTGTTGGTTGCCAAATCACTGGAATTGTAACTCAAAGAGCTTTTAATTGAATATGTTTAATAGCCTTGTATCTGATTAGTGTTGTCTCTCCCTTGTTCTGATTATCTTGGTGGTTGCCAAATAACTGGTAAGCATAACTAAATGAGCTTTAATTTGAATAGCTTTACTAGCTTGTATCTGATTAATGTTCTCTCTCCCTTGTTCTAATCTGAACAGATAACAGAACCATCCTGTCGTTATGGATTATAGAGGATGGAATTTGGAAGTACCTAAACTCCAACTACCACCTTCAAATTCTTTTGAGATTGGGCTCCACTTGCAAGTATGTTTGCTTAACCAATTCAAGAATACCTATGCTATCTAAAGTGCCCACAAGTCAGATTACAAGATAATATAACCCAGTCTATGCTGATCCAACTTATGCAAACAAGACAATACCTCACCCATCCGCCTATGCAAATTGACCATCAGCCCTTGTGAAATAAGATTTCACCCACAAGGCCCTTCCTAAATATAAATACAAAATGATAAAGTGACCAACTTAACAGTCATATTTAGTTGCAAACATTATATATTGTTCAACCAAAACCAATTTTACAGGTTCACATAAGTTTTTCTTATTAATTAGTTACTGACCAAGTATTCAGTTAGACACCTATAACCATTGCAAGAACAAGAACTGAAACATCACTTCCCTTGGGCAAAGGATTTAACAACTGTATTGCAACCTACCAAGACTTTTCTATTTTCATACAACATAGAAAAAACTTAAAATCATTATATCAAAGAAAGATAATTAAAATAATAATAGACTCAGTGAACAGAAATTCACAATCCTTTCGAACTATTGCAACACAGAAACACAACAGCAGACATATTTAGTCTCTAGATCTAACTAATAAGGTGCATGCACGAAAGAGAATTACAAAAGTGATCCAAACAAAAGATAAGAACGCACAAATGTTAAGAAAGCAAATACCTTAACAGGGATGTCTTTTGGGAGACCCATTTGAGTTAGAACATGACAACCAACTTGATTGCAGTCAACAAATTTTCCATCCATTAATACTTTGTTGCAATCTAAGTGAATTAGGCTCTCATCAAAAGGAAAAGACCTTCCTATCCAAAAATATAGGATCCTACTACCCTCTCTGCCTAAACCTTTAGCTGGAGCTAAAATTGCAAAAGCAGCTTTAGAATCCAAGTCACTGGTACCAAAAGTTGCAATTCTTTTCAAACTGGGCCAATGGCATATCAACATTAGGTTACAAGAAGATGAAAGTTTTTCCTCCTTCCCATTTGAGATGGGACACCCAACACCTTCTCCCAAAAGACAATATCTACCAGGTCCATCACAGTTATTTACAGAGGCAGCTTCTCTGTCACATGAGTCAACACTAACTACTCTATCTTGAGATATATTCAACTTGCATTTTTCCATTGAATCTTCGTCTCCTTTAGCATGATTATTGGACTCTAAAACAATTTCTACGTTATTTGAATTACACCAAGAAAAAGAATTCTTGTTTATCTTAGCACCATCTTCCAAAGAGCCAAGTGAACCTGGAGGTGTCTTAGTCACCCTCATATTACCAGTCATCAGTGGCAGCTTCAGAGACTTAGATAAGCTACCTCTTCGTTCTGTATGTGAAGGGGAAGATTTTTTAGATGGTGAGGAAATAAATTGAGAAAAATGATTTGACATTCTATAGACATCATGAAGTGCAGGAACATTAGATGGTGGTTCAGAAGAAGCCTTGGATGAGAGAAGAGACAAGTTAGAGAAGTCGGACAATGTTGAAGATACAAGAACAGAACACGAAGCTGCTGAAGGAGAATCTAGAGAGGATTCTGAGAAGTACTTTGAGCTGGTACTAGAATCAGAAGAAATGGAATCAGGGGAGAGATAAGGAGGAGAAGTTGATGTAGAAGAAGATGAAGACGAAGATGGTGATGAGGAGTGCACGATCATCATAGAATCTGAATACACCCTGGAGAGGAATATCTTTGGTGCTGAGACAAACTCCTTCATATCAATAGGAGCAAACTTCCGCCTTAGCATACTCCAACTGCTTTCTCTAGCAGGAATGTGGGTTTCAAGCTCATTCTCTGAGGATGCAAATGGAGGCACAAAACCTCCCTTAATCGCTTTTTGAAAAATCTCAAAATCAACATTATACATGTCCACTTTTCTCTCACCAGGGCAAATCTTAATTGCTGATTTCCCAGAATCCACTCCATTACTAAATTTTTCCATCAAAGGCAGATAATTTGAAAAAGCATCCCAAAAATAAACAGGTTCTTCCCCTTCTTTAACCACTATAATTGGCCCTTGAGCTCTCTCATAACGAACAATCTGGCATACAGCCCCTCTAGCATCCCTTTCCATAATGGCATCACAATTTTTACCAATCCAGATATATATCACCGAAGGAATATGAACAATAAAGGCACCTCTAGAATCCAAAGCAGACGGTGAAGGATCATTCATCATTCTTGGGACAAGATGCAAGGGATCATATGGTGAGTGTGGTGCAATTCTATACATCCTCAACAATGAACTAGGACTAAGGGGGATTGCATGAACCCTCTTTTGGCACTGCAATAACTGGCAAGCAAAACCCATATTTGGGTCAGCAATCCCTCTCGCTGCCTTGACATATTGAAAGGCATCATCAAAACTCTGACCCTCTCTCCACATAAGATATGCGATCACCAATGAAGTGGACCGTGAAACCCCTTGGCAACAATGCACAAAAACCCTGCCTCCCTGTTCCCTAACATCCTCAAAATAATCAAAAACACCGTACAGAATACTTGTGATATCCTCTGAAGGACTATCCTGCAACCACAGGGTCCTATACACAAAGTTAGTCTTGAAATACTCAGGACAAACAAAACCCACACAGTTCAGCACATGAGTAATTCCATTTTGTTTCAAAATCTCCCTATCTTTAGCAACTGCATCCCCACCAAGATAAACATGCTCTGCTACCTTTGAGCATTCTTTATCAAAGAAAGCAATCCTATCTCTCCTCAGTAACCCAGCATTTCTATCCGAGTTCCTATGGATGGAAGATAAATCAAGCTTCAACCTCTCGCCACTCTTGTTACCACTTGGCGTGGTTGGCTGAGGCCACTCGCCCAAATCATCAGAACCCGCTTTCGGCCACTCATCTAAACTTCTACGCGCAATCGACAATGGCTGCAAAGGTGGTAAGCATGACCGTGCTTTACAATTATTTTGGGATCGTGGGGTTAAAGGAACAGGGTACCTACGGTTGTGCACATTATTACTATTACCAATATCATTACCATTCAGATCTAAAACACAGTCTCCCTCTTCAGCTTCAGGGTTTTGAAGGGCAGTCCTGGAAGAGGACCAGGATGCAGAACGCCAGAACGTTTTGCGGGACCCAGTAGCGGAGGGAAGCTGGCGCGAAGGTGGAGGCAGAGCCAGAGGATTTACATCCTCTTTACCCACCATTCTCGCTCCACTTCAAAAAGTTCAGAAAACGTAAGATTTGAGCCAAACCCAGAAATCTTTAAAACCTTCCTTGGCGTTCCCTTACCCAATTTGTGTACTTGGAATGAAGAGTGTCCGCGAATAAGTTAACTAAAAAATGAGAAATAAAGGCCCATATCAGATCAAGCAGTGTCCTAACCAGCAAGCAAGCAAAAAGTAGTAGAAAATCAAGCATTTCAGCGCAAAACTAATTAAAATAAAATAATAATAATAATAACAAAGGAAGATAGCAGAAACCAATTTGACACTAAATCAATAATTGACAAAAAAAAAAAAAAACAGAAATTCAGGAGCCAATTAAGAAAACCAGTTAAAATTTCTCAGAGAGAATCAAGGGAAGTACAGTGAAATCATAGTCTAGGTTTTTTTTCTTTCTCTTTCCTTCTTGATTCGTTGTTTTTCTCCAGTGATGCAAAAATTATAGACGAGTGAGGGAGAGATAGAGAGAGATTAGATTTGCTACTTACAGAGTACGATATGAGGTGAAACCAAGAAGAGAGGATGATTCAAAACAATAGAGAGGGAGAGGGAGAGGGAGAGGGACAGGGAGAGCCGGAGATGAAGCTGGGAAAGGTCAGCAGTCTTTTTCAGCTGACACTCTCTATTTTTTTTTTCTATAGGATTTGGTAATTTTTAAAAATAACAGAAAATAAGTAAATAATAACTTTAGAAAACCAACAGGGGTAGTTCCCTTACTATTGTAAGATCTCGCAAAAAAAAAATTATTAAGGTCCTCGAGTTTCAATCGAATCTATTTATATAGAGAGAGAGAGCGAGGCGAGCGTGAGAGGGAAAGGGTGTTATTTGTCAGCTAGAGGGGCTTCGACCTCCCTGTCTCTTCTTCACCTGTTGATTTTTTCTTTGTTTGTGTCTTTTTATTTATATTGAGTGGATTTTTATTGTATATAGATTTGATTTTCTGGTAGTTTTGGGTCTTGAATTTTAGGCCAATTCTCTTTGCTTGAGAAAGGATATTTGATCATTGATATCTACTATTTGAGATATTTACCCTATATTTGGCAATTAATACTCCCAATAATCTCGGTCACATCCCTTTCTAGCTTCAATTTCCATGTCTCTTCTTCACCTGCTGATTTTTTCTTTATTTGTATTTTTTTATTTTGTGTTATGTTGAGTGAATTTTTATTGTGTATAGATTTGGGCTTTTTTTTTTTTAATTTTGGGTCTTGAATTTTAAGCCAATCTTCTCTTTTTTAAAAAAAAATAATTTAAAATAATACCGCAATATTTGACAATTAGTGCTTCTAACGACTTATATCACATCATTTTCAGGTGTAGTGATATATTTTGTATGGAGATCGCTATGATCTTCTTCATAAGTGTTAGTTTTGGTTAGTGGTGGTAGTAATGTCGTTGGTGTTTTCATTTGTTTACTTTCATTTATTTCACACGTCAAGAGCACTATGAGTTTTGGTAGTTTCACTTATTATTTCTAATCAGTCGATTAAGGTTTTAAAATTTTATTATCGTTAAAAAATTTATTTGTAAGATTTTTTGATTGTTACATGTTTGATATTTAAATTTAATATTAAATTTGATCGTTATAATTTTATTATATTATTTCAAAATTTTTATAATCGTTTATAACGGCCTTTTTTCATTATAAATAATTTTTATTTTTTATATAAAAAAATCTCATTTTTCTATTTTTTATTTGTTAACTATAAATTTAAATATACTTTATTTTAAAAATTATAATTTGAGATCCACATCGAATGTAGAGTGTGTGAATAAGATTTATATAAAATTAAGAATTGTTAATGAGTGTTAAATTTGCCAATTAAAATTTATTTTTCTTGTAATTAGTTGAAATAAAAGAGTAGTTTAGTAAAAAAAAATTAAAAAAATAAAGTTTTTAATGGAAGTGATTTTGAAGAGGAGTTTAATATGCCTCTTAAAGTTTTAACAAAACAACAATTCATCGAAATAAAAAATTAACAGAAAATAAAAGAAGAAAAGAAAAATAATAAAATTAAAGGAAGCCCTATTTTATTCCAATCTTTCAAGATTTCACATTGAATATTAAATATAGAGCATGTGAATAAAACTTGTATAAAATTAAAAATTTTAACAAAATACTATGATTTTAATAACAGTTAAGTTTTATTTTTAAATTTAATGTGTATTTTATCGCTTGCCAAAAAAAAAAAGACTTGTAAAAGACTATTCATGACTTGGTTTATAGAATTGTTCTTCACTACAACAAATCGCACCGTAAATGGTAGATTTTTTATTCATATAATAATTGAAAAAATTTAACAAGTACAATTTCTTAGTTTTCTTAATTTTTAATCAGGTATTAAAAATTTCGTAAAAATTCAATTCAGTTTATTTTTTTAATAATTATCTTGTTATAGAATAAAAATTTTAATTTTTTTTAATTCAAAAAAAATTTAAAGAAAATTCAAATCTTTAATATGTTTAAAAGAATTTATTAAAATTTTTTTATTGTAAAATGAATATGAACGAAAGATAAACTAATTGGAATAAAAGTTAAAATAGGCTTAATTTAATTAAACTTTTCCAATAAATACAAAGTTGAAATTAAGCACTACTCCTTGAGAGTTTGGAAAAGTATTTATTTATTTATTTATTTGCTTTGCACACAAAATTGCAAACATGTCAAGATATTTGTGTGGAATTCAGGCAAAGAAATTAGCAACAGATTGAATGATGGAGCTTATTCAATCTAAAATCAACTATTTTAGAAGTCATTGCCGTTTTTTCTCCTTAGATTATTTGACAAGTTAGAAAGCCAATCGATTAATTCAACATTTAGAATTAGGGTGAATATTTCATCGATTTGATTTAAAATCGAATCAAATTGAATAAATTAAAAATTAAAATTTCAGTATTTATGAAATCGGACCGAATCGATTTTAGATAGAAATCTATTTAAATCAAATCAATATAATTTAGTTCGGTTATTAAATTTCAGTATCATTCTCTATAGCAGTTGAACTAAAAAATTTCTCAATTCAGCAGATTAAATAAGATTTTTTTTTTATTATTGAAGATTAAATAAGAATTTCAGAGAAGAAAAATCATGGTAACTATAAGTTCACAAGGTTTAGCTTGAATTTGTAATGATGCTCATCATTAGTTCTCCACTTGTCTTCCCATGGGTATGAAGGGATCACTTACAAGAAAGTCTGCCAAAGGGATAAAGTCTCCCTATACATCACACAGCAGATTCCTGGAAAAATTTGCAGGAATACCCATAAACATTGGCAGTAAAGAGCAATGAAGTTTCCAACCACATTTCCATAATTTCAGAAAGGATTGATAAAAAATTATTCTTTTATTTCAAATAAAAAAAATTACAATAAAAGAAAACAATTGAATCCAAACGGAGAGGGAATGTTTTGGAGTCCTTGCACTTGTTATATACAAAATACAGATTCAGCTTAAGATGCATTAAATTACCTTATCCTTGACATGAATACTCATTGAACATAGCATGATCCAGGACCGAGCGGAGGTTCTCGGGCGAAAAAGTTCGTGACAGGAGCAGCTTGAACTCCACGCCTATTCAGTAGGCATCTGAAGTAGTGGAAGCGAGGTAAAGCTGTTAAGGAAATATTTCCAGAAGATATGTCTTCCCTCCTACTCCATAAGCGCTCTGCAAATGATAGAACAGTAAGTAAAAAAGAAAAGCTTTTTTTTTTTTTTTTTCCGGAAGAATATCGTAGTTTGATATTCAGAATACAACTATGATTGTTGATAAATGAAAACAACAATACTTGCACAGCTGCAAATGAATAAACTGGTGGCTATTAAGCACTACTCATGGTGAGGAGATTTAAAGAGGTAGTATTGCAAATTTAGCATCCGCTTATTTACAGAAAATAACTTGTATTTGAAAAATATTTTTTATAAGATCATCATAATGTAGAAAATAACTTCCTCTTTTCAAAAAAGTTTTCTTTTTGATCAGGAAAATATCTGCCATCGACTAATTTTTCTGTGTGCCCCAAATGCTAAAAGTGGTGGAAAATGCTTTTTAAAAAATATTTTTCTTGAAACACGTCAAGTACCTGGTTATGCTTGTTTGAGTTACACTGGGCCAGTTTTAAGGTGGTTTGCTTTCATATTTTCAAGTGAGTTCCTTTAATTGATATCCAGTGGATCAGAAAGAACACTTACCTGAAGAACTTTCTTTTTGTCATACTCAAATTTTGTGTTTCATTTTAGGAGAAAGTCTTATTATTTCTTGCACATATTCTCCTCTTATGTCCCAAAAAAAAAATCCTCTTTTGTGGTAAAATTTCCCGTAGAAGTCAAAATGATTCCCAAGATCACTAATTATTGGAACTCAGAGCAAGTTGTCCTGTTATCATGAATCTAAATTATGGGATTAAGAGAAAAAAGTAAAAAGCATTTTTCAATTTGACAGAGCTATTTTCCAATGCAAGTCTTAAAATTTTATGCATGCAAAGCCAGGGGTACCTGCAGCAGCCGCTGCCCGAGGCCATATTGTTTGCTGAATATCGGAGGCATCGGCTGTCTCACCCCACATGCAAACTTCTCCTCCAAGCACAAGATCTTGCTGTGAAGTAATATTTATTCCTTCCAGCGGCTCAGCCTCATAAACTTCGTCCCAAGGGACGTCTAGATGATCAAGATACCAGAATTCTTGGTTACTGAAGATGCATCTGAAGCCTTTCGCAACAGCCTTGGCACAAACTCCACCGCCCAACCTATGCCATCATAAAGAAGAGTTCTTGCTTGAGAGACTAACAGAAGAACACCTTCATCTTAATAAGAAATTTTGAAGTATAGGGAAAAACAAACCAGTTGTGCACTACAGTCTTTGGATGAAGTTTTGATGCAAATGCATTGAAAGTTTCCTCCCTGAGATCACAAAAATTAGATTCGCCACGCGCACATAGAGCTAAGTCGGAGATTACATAATGTTGATAATACTACTTAATATTAATGTTCTCACTTCCCAGACTGGACAGTTTTGAATTGGAGGACAGAAGGGGTCAAGTAATAGAAGTTTGAAGTAGCTGATCCGAGAGGGTGATCAGCCACATTGGGACTGAGACACAGCCAGACTCCACAGTCAAACTAGGTTAAGGCAGGAGTTGCATTATTTTAGCAAATGAAAATTTTGAAAATAGCTCTTAACTATATACATTGAAGATTTAACTGTCATTAGTTTTCTTTAATATCTTTTCAAATTAAATACACTGCATAAAGAATAAAACTAAAATCGAATCAAACTGAAATTTGATTCGGTCCAATTTGACATTTCAGTTCTCACCACCTCACCAGACCCAAAAAACACATACTTGAAGAGGGCACACATAATCTATACACACCTAGCACCTTTGTCTTATTTCAATTTTGTCCCTACATGAGTTAATTATTCACATGTATATGATTTTAAAGTTCAAAAAAGTCTTCTGTTCCATTTCAGTGAATAACTTGTTTTATTAAAAACACGTCACATATAATTTGTTATGTTAAAGAAATCATTGTAAAATTTAACACTTTAAAGTTCATATGCACTTGACACCTTTATATAATTTATTCCAACATGGCCCAACTAGTTATAATGAAATAAAATGCATATCTTTATACAACTAACTAGTCTTTAAACTATAAAATTTTTAATTGAACTTGGATATAACTATTGAGATACTTTCTGTAAATAATCTAGATTTGTAATAATTGTATGCATAATTAGATGCTTAGATTATGTGATATAATTGAGATATGATTAGGCTATAATTAGGAAATTAATTTATTTTCTTACCTATTATGTATTCTTGTAAGTAGCATATATACCCCTATTGGTTTGAGGAAAACATCAAGTATCTTTCTCTTAAAATCTCTGTTTTCCTCTCCTTTTTCATTGCTATTTCATAGTACCAGAGCCAAGAAACTTGGCCTACCTATGAGTGACAGATCTGTCACCTTCGTTTAGAGACTTCCTGAAAATCAGTTAGTCCCACCACCTAGCCCACCAATCTTGCTTGCTTTCGATCGGCGACCCAGTGAAGTGTCTCCACGTGCTAGCGCGTGAACAGTTCTTTGGTGACTTTCACGCCAGCGACCCTTCCCTCAGCATCACCAGAAACCGGCGACTCCAACCTACTAGGTCCGGTCACCCACCCAGCTCTTCTTCACGCGTCCCTTGTGAACAATAGCCTCGGATCTACGTTCACGACACAAATTTCTTTTTTGGCAGATTTAGATCCTTATTCTAGTCCCTTATTGTTCTAGAATCTGCGTCAAACATATCTGAGAAGCAGAGCGCCTTCAATACAGATTTTGAATCCCTTAAACCTTTCTTTTCAATGCTACTGTGAAGTTGCAAGCAAGTAATAATTATGTGTCTTGGGTTGCATTAGTAGAAGTATGGTTTTTAGGACAAGGGTATAATGATCATTTAACAAAAAATGTCACTATTGAACCACTGGGTTAAGATTGATGCTCAATTATGTAGTCTTTTATAGCATTCATTAGACTCGAAATTGTTTGCTTTATTTCAGTTTTGCAAAACTCGTCATAAGGTTTGGACTAAGGCCAAAATGTTGTACACTATTGATGGACAACGCAACACATTCATAAGGTTGTGTCAGATATAGTCCACTTATAACAGAATCATCAGGACATGGCTAGTTATTTTAGTCAGGTAAAAACTCTAAAAAATAAATTTAATTCTCTCGTACCTTTTACTGATGATGTCGATGAACAAGAAGAATAACGAGACAAATTCTTTATGGTTTTAGCATTAATTGGGTTGCGATGTAACCTTTGTTTTGTGAAAGATTAAATTTTGACTGATTCAATTATTTCAACTTTAGAAGATGTGTCAGCTAGGCTCTTACGTATTTCCCTTAGGGCGATGCTACAAATATGAAATCCTCAGTTTTGGCTATGTAGCAGGGAAACCAAGGACAAGGAGGAAATCACAAAGGTAAAGAGAAGAAGTTTCATTGCTCCTATTGTGATAAGAATGGTTACACAGGATGCATGTTGGATATTGCATAGCCAACCACTATGGCCTAATCAACTTGACAGTACTGGCAAGTCAGCAGTTCATCTTGCCCAATCCAATGGAGAAGGCCTACTTCCACAACCTACCAATAAATTTTAAGCATTGGATTGAATCACTTTAACTGGAGAAGACCATAGAGAATACTTACAATTCCAAACAGCTAAGCAGTATCCTTCATTTTCCAGCATTGCTCACTTTGGTAATTCTTTTGCTTGGCTAACTAAGTCTTCACATGCTGGTCCATAGATTTTAGACTCTGATACTTCTTATCACATCTCTGGTAATCACAATCTTTTCTCTACTCTTATTTTAGCTTCTACACTATCTAAAGTTACATAAGCTAATGGTTTTTTCTGATGAAGAATCATTCTGAGTTGTTCTCTATTTTTCAAAAATTTTATGCTGAAATCCATAATCAATTTGGTGTTCACATTAAGGTATTGCGAAGTGACAATGCAAGAGAATATTTGTCTTCCTCATTCACTCAATTCTTATCTACTCAGGGTATTACTCACCAGACTTCTTGTTCTCATACCCCACAACAAAATAGGGTCGTCGAGCGAAAAAATCGGCATTTGATTGAAACAGCCCACACCTTACTCCTACATCACAATGTTCCGTTGCGTTTTTGGAGGGAAGTTGTCCTTACTGCCTGTTACTTGATTAACTGAATGCCTTCCTCTGTTTTGCAGCATCAAAGTCCTCATTCTATTCTATTTCCTAACTAGAATTCCACCCGGTTGTCTCTGCATGTTTTTGGATGTATATGCTTTGTTCATGATCATACTCCTAGCAAAGACAAACTCTAGTCCAAATCGGTTAAATGTGTCTTTCTCGGCTATTCACGGTTTTAAAAAGGTTACAAATACTATGACCCTACAACTAACAGATATTTTGTGTCTGCAGACATCACCTTTTTTGAAACCCCTCCTTACTTTTCTTCAAGTCCAGCACATAAAACCTTTGTTCCTAGAGCTTTGCTTATACCTCCGACTCTTATCTCTCCTTTGCCTCAAGTGTGTCCATCTCCCACCTCTATGCCACCTCTTTAAGTCTACACACGTCGACCTCACCCATTTGCTAATAACAATGAATTTCTCTCCCTAATACAGGTACTTCTAACACTCACCTCCTGTTCCATCATCACCTACTTCGGTGTCATGCCTTCAGCAGCAACAACTACTCCTCCTATTGCTCTTCGAAAAAGTATTCGCTCTTCTCAAAATTCTCATCCCATTTATAATTTTGTAAGTTACCATCGTTTGCCTCCTTCCTATTATACTTTTATTTCTGTTGTGTCTGTTGTCTCTATACCCAAGACAGTTAGAGAAGTATTGGATCATCTTGGTTGGTGTAATGTTATGGTTGAGGAAATTACTACTCTTCATAACAATGGAACTTGGGAATTAGTATCCTTACCACCTGACAAATCTATTGTTGGTTGTCGATAGGTTTACACAGTTAAGGTGGGACCTGATGGTAAAATTGATCGCTTTAAAACTCACATTATAGCTATAGGTTATACACAGATCTTTGGACTTGATTATAGTGATACTTTTTCTCCAGTAGCCAAGATAACTTCTATTCGCCTCTTTATCTCATTGGCTGCAATTAATCACTGGACCCTTCATCAATTGGACATTAAAAATGCCTTTTTTCATGAAGAGCTCGCCAAATAAGTTTACATGGAGCAACCTCTAGAGTTTGTTGCTCAGGAGAAGTCAGGCTTAGTGTGTCGTCTTCAGTGCTCTTTGTATAGACTAAAACAGTCTCCAAAAGCATGGTTTGGACGATTCAGCATAGTAGTTCAACAGTTTGGAATGTTTCGAAGTAATTCTGATCATTCCGTATTTTTTCGTCATAATGGTGATAGATGCATCTATTTAGTGGTCTATATTGAAGATATTGTCATTAAAGGAAATTATCATGATGGAATCTCTCAGCTTAAGCAACATTTATTCAGTCATTTCCAAACAAAAGACCTGGGGGAAATTGAAGTATTTCTTAGGGATTGAAGTTGCACAGTCTAAAACAGGTATTGTGATTTCTCAACGGAAATATGCTTTGGATATATTGAAAGAAACATGCATATTAGACTGTAGACATGTGGACACTCCCCATGGATCTAAATGTCAAACTTGTTTCTGAACAAGGGGGAACCACTTAAAAATCCTGCTAGATACAGAAGATTAATTGGCAAACTCAATTATTTCACTATCATGCGACTAGATATTTCCTTTGCTATAAATGTGGTTAGTCAATTTCTTCAAACCCCCTATAGTAGTCACTGGAATGCAGTCATTCGAATTCTTAGAGATATCAAGGAGTTCCGGGACAGAGTCTACTCTATGAGGACAAAGATCACTCATAATTGTTGGCTACTCGGATGCAGATTAGGCAAGTTCTCTTTCAGATAAATGATCTACTTTAGGATATTGTATTATGATCAGAGGGAATCTTATATCCTAGAAAAGTAAAAAAACAGGGTGTGGTTGCAAGCTTAAGTGCAGAAGCAGAATATCGAGTTATGGCTCTGGCAACATGCGAACTCATTTGGTGGCTCTAGCAACATGCGAACTCATTTGGTTAAAACAACTCCTTTAGAAATTGAAATATGGCGATACTGGCCAAATGATTCTGATATGTGATAATCAAGCTGCTCTCCATATTGCATCAAATTCAGTTTTTCATGAGAGGACGAAGCATATAGAGGTGGATTGCTATTTTATTACACAAAAGATTGAATCGGGATGCATTTCTACTAGTTTTATCAACTCAAATGACCAACTAGCTGACGTTTTCACAAAATCTCTTCGGGGTTCACGAATCGAATATATTTGTTACAAGCTGGGAGCATATGACATGTACGCTCCAGCTTAAAGGGGAGTGTTGAGATACTTTCTGTAAATAGCCTAGATTTGTAGTAATTATGTGCATAATTAGGGATATGATTAGGCTATAATTAAGGAATTAATTTATTCTGGTAAGTAGTATATATACCCCAATTGGCTTGAGGGGAATAATCAAGAATCTTTCTCTCAAAATCTCTTTCTCTCTTTCTTTTTTCATCATTGTTTCAACAAGAAATGATTATGATGGAATCTCTCAGCTTAAGCAACATTAGTTCAGTCAATTTCAGACTAAAGACCTAGAAAAATTGAAGTATTTCTTGGAGATTGAAGTGGCATAGTTTAAAATAGGTATTGCGATTTCTCAACAGTAATATGCTTTGGATATATTGGAAAAAAACATGCATGTTAGACTGTAGACATATAGACACTCCCATTGATCCAAATGTCAAACTTGTTTCTGAACAAGGAGAGCCACTTATTACTTAAAGATCCTGTTAGATACAGAAGATTAGTTGGCCAACTCAACTATCTCACTATTACGTGACCAGATATTTCCTTTGTTGTACGTGTATTTAGTCAATTTCTTCAAACCCCATATAGTAGTTATTAGAACGCAATTATTCACATTCTTAGATATATCAAAGGTGCTCCAAAACAAAGTCTACTCTATAAGGACAAAGGTCACTCGCAAATTATTGGCTATTCTGATGCAGATTGGACAAGTTTCCTTTAGATAGACGATCTATTTTAGGATATTGTATTATAATTGGAGGAAATCTTATATCCCAAAAAAGTAAAAAATAGGGTGTAGTTGTAAGATCAAGTATAGAAGCAGCATATCGAGCTATGACTTTGGCAATATGCGAACTCATTTGGTTGAAGCAGCTACTTCAAAAATTGAAGTATGGCGGCACTAGCCAAATGAAGTTGATATGTGATAATCGAGCTGCTCTCCATATTGCATTAATTTAGTTTTTCATTAGAGGATGAAGCATATAGAGTGAATTGCCACTTTATTAGGCAAAAGACTGAGTCGGGATACATTTTTACTAATTTTGTCAACTCAAATGATCAACTGGCAGATGTTTTTACAAAATCTCTTCAGGGTTCACAAATCAAGTATATTTATAACAAGGTTGGAGCATATGACATGTGCGCTCCAGCTTGAGGAGGAGTGTTGAGATACTTTCTACAAATAGCCTAGATTTGTAGTGATTATGTGAATAATTAACTGCTTAAATTATGTGATATGATTGGGATATAATTAGACTATAATTAGGGAATTAATTTATTTTTTTACCTATTATATATTCTTGTAAGTAGTATATATATCTCAATTGGCTCAAGGGGAATTATGAAGTATGTTTCTCTCAAAATATCTGTTTTCCTCTTCTTTTTCATCACTGTTTCAATAACAAAGGATTGTATAATTGAGGACTAGAAAATTTTTAACTGTTTGGATCCCAGTCTGGAAAATCCAACATAGGTCTAACAAGCATGTTTCATTCATTAACAGAAGTACAGTTTAAAATGACGTTATTTGATTGATTCACAAATAAGCAACGCAACATTGATAATTAAATTTCAATAGCAATTTTGGACAGGAAGATCCAGAAGGGTAACCGACTTTTTGAAATGCTAATAACAAGTTTGCTGATAAAAACATACCAGTTGACAGGAGTCCAACCTTTTGAAATTGCTATTTCTTGAGCTTTAAGTACAAAATATTCATATGCATCCTTAGTAGTAAAGTTGCGATCCCGAATCCTACAATTAGATCAATGAATGACAATGTATAATAAACGTGAAAGTTAGAAAGCATGCAGGCAATGAAAGCATGTTAGACATAATATGTCTAGATCACCAAATTTCCCAGAGTAGCAACTCATTCTTTACAGCTCATTGCTCGGAAGAAGAAGAAGAAGAAAACACTACAGTCATTAATGATTAGAAAACATCCAACATCAGAGTATCATAGGCATTATTTACTGCTGATTGTTATTTGAGTATCACTTAAGAAAGGAATCTCATAAAAGGCGAATGAAAAGGCTACAGAAGTCATAGTTGCTCATTCGAACAACAGTTTCCTTGGAATTGGAAGTCATCAATTAACAAGTGATAAGTTCAGTATGTACCATTGTTTTATATGTGAAGTAAAGAGCCAGCAATCTGTCAAGGATTGAAACCAACTTGTATCACTAAACACCAAATGGAATCCAACATAAATTATAGCATAATAGAGAGAGATGAATGGATAGATACATGGAGAGAGTAGCAACCAGCCATAGATTTTAATTATGTATAAATAAATATACAGAAAAATGAGTGAATTTTACTGATAATATTCGTCAAGAGCTCAAAGCTGCTGCCACTTGGAACCTTACCTCTATGTTCTTAAGCTCTCTTTATTCAAGTCAAGGGTTTCTTATCAACTAAGAGAGTATCTAATGCTCAGAGAATTGATTTTATCAAAACTGGGGGGAAAAGGGGATTTTTATTATCAATAATTTTCAGGTTAGAAAAAAAATCATTTGGAAATACCAAAGGTTTCTAGGATTCTCATTGTTAAATTTGGACCAGGCCTAACTCACCCAAAAGTTAGCTCAAGGGGAGGAGTGCCTATGGCCCATATAAGGGGCACATTACGCCTTTCCACAATCGATGTGAAATTCAACACACTCCCTCACGTCCAGAATTCTACTGGTGCGTGACATATTTATAGGAGGCCCAACATCGGATGGGAGGCTCTGATACCATGTTAAATTTGAACCAGGCTTAACTCACCCAAAAGCTAGCTCAAGGGGAGGAGTGCCTATAATCCATATAAGGGGCACGTTATCCCTTTTCACAACCGCGTAGGATTCAACATTCATGACTACAAGGCTAACCCAGTCATTTCACTGGAATTAAGCAAATGAATCACATCGCAAAGAAGCAAAAATTCATTCAGTCTGCATGCTGCTGATACAACAGCAGAAGAGCTCTTTAAAAACCAGCAAGTTTTGTAGATTTAAAATACATCAAAAAAATTCTTTTAAAACCAACGATATGACTCATCAATGCAATGAAAATTTTGGCCTTAATATTCATATGAAATTACAGTAGAAATTATCAAATATAACATTTGCCTTCTCTTTTAACACAACACAGAATCATGATTGTTTTAGTTATGCTACTTCTTTTGCTCTTGGCTTTTAACAATAAAAGACACGCATACTAACCTGTATTAACCTCATCACCACCCAAGTGGAAGAGCTCAAAAGGGAAGATTTTTCTCATGTCTGCAAAGAAAAAATTGCAAAAGAATTTTTTTTAAAAAAAAAAACAAAAACAATGAAAATAATTTATTTCAATGGACACTAGACATTTGATTGACAAAGTTGAAGGCCTAAGAACTTCAATAAAGATTGCAAGCTCCATAATCAGTGATACTAAGAATATAATCCAAAATTTTGAAAAGATCAATATCAACATAACAAGTTAGACACATGTATAAATTGAAGAAGGCTTAACCTGACAGAATGCCAGATATCACATCAAAGGTAAAATTCTTTGTAACATCGAGTGGCTCCTTACAGGAAACCGAAGGCCAAAGATCAGGATATCCAGCGCCCCTGCCGAGAAAAAATATCACAAATTTGAGGAATTTCTCAGTAATGAAAAATTTTCTGTACCACCAAGGCACCAACAGATAGACAGACAGCTCATAACTGGTCAAGTACAATCCGAAACAAAAATAATCATAAACTAAGGTTTATGCTGATATTTATTCAAAACCTTCTGATAGGGATTTAAGTTTACCTTTTCTAGGAAGAAATTAGAAAATCTAACTAAGTTTTTACTTGTTAAGGAAAACTGAGTTGGTTTAGTATTGCTAATTAATGTTGTGTTTAGTTTTTTTTTTTTTTTTGAGACTCCTAAATCCTAATACCTATGTCATCCAGGTATGTAGAGCTTGTGATAATGAAACAATGCAATCTTGAGAGGTTATTTCTTTTCGCCTTTGAGTGTTCTTGTGGTCTACATCACAAGTGCTTTTGGCTCCTGAAATTCCCACATGTCAAGTTCAGGTAATCACCAGAGAAATGAACTAACTAAACGGAAAACTTTAAGTTCCCATTCTGCAGACCCAGTTTGCACAAGAGAAAAAAGAAAAGCAGAGTATCCTCTCAATTCTACGCTGAAGTTTGGAGTGATCAAATTGTATTAGTTAAATTGCATTCTAAATTCTAATTGCTACAGGATTAAGAACTATAGGCAAAATGCTAGCTCAACCAAAAAGACATTTAAGTATGTATATCCCCCAGTACTCGGAGGTTATAACCTGTATAATTGAAAATAAGTAGTCCCTTACCAAGATTCTGCATGACCAGGCACATCAATTTCTGCCAGAACATTGATGCCTGCCAAGTGCCAACCATAAACCACCAAGAAATTTTTAGAAAGCACAAATGAAATATGTTATTTTAAACCAGAGGACTCTGACACCCAAATAAAATCAGTCTATAGCTTAAACTTATTTTACGGCCTAGTAATGAAATTATTGCAATTAATTTTTCACGTGAAATGTATTCTTCCACATTTCCCTTAATAATATTCAACTAAATAATTGAATAAAAAAATGTATCACGGATATGGCCACAGTTTTTTGCTAAAGTTCCAAATCAAAGATTGATACTAACCTCTCATCTTGGCAAAGCTTCATGTTGATGATACATGGAAACATAAAAAAATAAAAAGAATGAGCAAAAATGATGTTAGCATGCAAAAGGAAAGAATGACATAAGATAAAATGAGAGAGATAAAAAGATAGAACAGAGAAGAGGGAAAGAAAGAGTGGAGATGAAGAAGAAGATGATGAAGAACAACAAAAATGTCAACCTTTTATCCAAATATTTGTCCATTCACTTAAAGCTTAAGTTCATACCAAGAACATTTCTTTTCCCTTTTTTTCTCAAGTGCAAATTTAATGTTTGCTTGATAACAGAATAATCAGTAGAGATCTTACTTTACAATTTCATAGGCACCCTCCACTGTGTACCGCTCCCACTTTGTATATGAACCTTCCCACAATTTTGGATATGATGGTATTTCTAAAGGAAACGACTCCTCATCTATAATGTGCCAATGAAGGACATTCTAGTAAATGTAATATCCAATATCAGTATTACATGCAGAATAAATAATAAAAGGATGGTATAATGATTAAACGAATGCTTGACTTAATTCTATTGGTGAAATAAAAAGCTCCCAAATGAATAGCATAGCTTACAAGTTTAGCATATGACATGGATTCAATTATCTGCTTAATGACATCTACCGGTAAATAATGCCTCGATGTATCTGCAGATGTGAGCATGAAGAAAGCAATTGAATAACATTCCAAGATAAAATTATAGTGGGGAAATTTTGCAATTTTACTTTCTTCCACAGTAGAAGAAATGAGGCTTACCAAGCAAAAGCCCACGATATGAAAATCTTGGTCTGTCTCGAATGTACCATGGTGCCTTGTAGATTTGTACCGATTTATTTCCATAATCAAATGTACACAGTTGGCTGAATGTCTGAGATCACAGAAAAAATATATATATTAAATGAAGAAAGCTGAGCCGCATGCCTCAAGCTACTTGCAAGCTTATCAATATTTAATAGAAGTTTGTTTCATGCTTGAAAGCTAGATTAGCTTTTACTCTCTAAGCAATCACCATCAAACAACTTAAGTAAATGCAATCATCAGTAACAGACCCATTAGAAAATGTACAAGTTAAAAATGTATTGTATTTCACAGTTTGACTTGGAAGCCTATACTAGGAGTGAGCATTATTCAATTTGAACCAAATAAACTGACTTAACTGATTTAATTCAGAAATTTGATTTGGTTTAAAAATATATAATTTTCAGTTTTCGGTTTGGTTTTCAAAATTTAAAAATAAGAAAAACAAAAGGGACCAACCTGTCTTAAACTGACCATTTTGCACTAGATTAGTTAACTTACCACTACATAATCTATTTTTTCCCTCTCTGCACGTCCCTCTCTCTCACTCTTCCAGGAAGTCTTCCTCCCAATCACCCAGTAGCCCTTTTTTTCATTTTCTTCTTTCAGGCATCTTCTTTTTTTTTTTTTTCATTTATTCTTCTTCTTCTTCTTCTTCTTCTTCTTCTTAAGTCTTCTTTTTCACGAGTAAGGTTGACAGCCTCTTCTTCTTGTAGCCTTGCCAACAGTGGCCCAACACCCAGCAGCGCCTTGCCCTTTGACCTGACCTGCCACACCCACCCATCACAACCTCATCTTCAGATTTGCCTCTCAGCTACAGCCCCTTGTTTGAAGCTTTGTGGCCTCCATTGTGACCTTACCTCCGAGCCTTATAGGCAGGGCAGCGATGCCTCCATTGCAGGAACACAGTCCATGCATTTTTGGTGTTTTGCATTGTTTAGATTCGATTTCTCTTGTATTAAGCTTAGAGATTGTTATTCAAAGATTCAGATGTCTGTTTCATTATGAAATTGCTACATTGAAATTTCTTCTTGTTCTTGAAATTGCGAATAAAGCCTTCCTCTTTGTGAATGTGAATTATGTTTTGTGATTTGGAATGTGAAATTAGGAATCTAAACTATGAATAATAATTGTATTTTTAAACTGTGAATTGTGAAGAAAGCCAATTTACTGAACCGAAATAACAAAAAATTTTCAGTTCAATATACATACTAGAATCAGTTTGGATTTTTATTCTTCAATAATTTGGTTTTCACTTTTTCTTGGTTTGGTTCAGTTAGCGAACCGTTTGCTCACCCCTAGTCTATACCAATACAGTCAAATGTTTTTCACATTTATTCTGCTATATTATATCTTCCGATGATTTATAATACATTATTCATAAATTTCGTTATATACAACTATGTTTGGAGCCAAAAGTTTTTGGTAGCCAATTTGTGGCTCCAAGGTCATCTAACCACACTTCACTAAAATTTTAGTGTCCATTTAAAACATACAGATCTTTCATTTGTTAAAGGAAATCACGTTGACACTGCATCATAAAAGTTATATTACAAAGATATCATGTTATTTAGAGAATTCTTCCTTAGCACCGCAAAACCCAACTGACCAAAGTTTTAGACCAGAACAGAGAAAACTTTAGAGGTCAAAGGTAGTTACACGAAAGAGAGAGAGAGAGAGAGAGAGTAGTATTTGGCACCACCTCTTGTGCTTATTCTTGAAAGACCCCACACATAAATTAACAGTCTGCACATGTAATCCATTGTAGAAAAATAAGAATAAAAATGAATTAGGTAGTCTACTCCTCCCCCACCCCCACCAACACACTCTCCCTGTCTCCCTCCTAATCTACATGGGAGGAGCAATCCAACCTTCAAAACAGCGCATAGGATTCACAAGTTGCAGGCACCCCTCCCTGCACCCACACACTCTCTCTCTCCCCTAATCTACATTGAAGCAGCAACCAACTTTCAAAACAGAACATAGCAATCACGTGTTGTATGCATGCAATATGGACAATATGCATGTGGCCATTTTATTATGCAATTCACAGGTAACGTTAATACCTCCAACCCTCGCAATGCACCATAGACAGTATTTGCCTGCAAAAAGAGGGAATATGAATGTCATTTGCCTGTAAAGAAGGTTAAATGACCAAAAAAAAAAATACTAGAGTGAAATGCATGGTTACATACACACATTTGATTTCATAGATTAATAACTGAACTTAAGAAATAACGCCACATTAAATTTGGATCATGAAGGAAGTCAATTTTTTCCTTTTTAGTATGTGTTGAAATTTAATCATAAGAGGGGAAATTAGCACTCGGCCCTTTTTGTCCAGAGAGGTCCTAAAACTATGTTATGGAACTACTCAATGTAAAACCACAAGCTTGTACGTGAGGGACTAAGAATAATATCTCAAACTTTAGTAACCATAAATACCCACATAAGGGAGTTAAAGGGAATAATCTAGAGAAATCGAAGAGTTGATCCTCCGAGAAAATGAAGGGCTGAAAGTGGTGCTATTTAGCAAAAGAAATGTAGCATCCATCAAATAACCAAATCAATAGCAAATGAAGCAAAACAAACCCATGAACTGAAACTCCAAAACAAACTTTTTACCTCAATGGTCGCTTCCGCAATGATTGACTCTCCATCACCCCCATCCACCAATAACGTATAACTCTCATCAACTCCAAGCTGAAGCTGAAGACAATCCCAAACCCACAACACACAATGTTCAAAATTCACGATATAAAAGCAATAAGCAAAGTCCCAATTCAAAGTACAAAAATCTCAAAGCACTCACCTCCTCATTAGGAGAATGAACCACAATTTTCAATTCATTGATGTCATAAGCCGATCTTTTAAATCTAAACGCTTGGAAAATAGAAAAACTTTCGCCATCCTTGAATAGAATCCTCTTGTATCTCTCAAACGCATCTTCAATAATCGAGGAGTTACCTCCTTCGCCACCGACAACAAGCGACAGGCCGGGGTCAATGGATAGGATGTGATCACCGGAACTGATTTCCGAAGGCAGCGGCCAGACGTAAGTGAGCTTGTCATTGAGTTTGAAGGCGAAATTCAGCCGTAGGACTGCCAAAATTACGAAAATTGTTACAGATTTCGATGAACCCAGCAACATAGTGGAGCGAGAGAGAGAGAGAGAGAGAGAAGCTGTTGAAGTGTTAGATAGAGAGAGATAGACAGAGATAGAGTGTGGTTAACATTAGACATGATTCTGTTTTACCGTTAGGTGGATGTCTTTGTCTGGTTCCTCGCTGTCGAGGCAAGAGGGAACTTTGGATCTTGGATGATTGACCATGCGAAATTTGATGACATCCAGCACGATACAAATTTTAATTTTTATAAAATCAAATCAACTCGATTTTAATTAAAAATTAAATTAAATTAATTTGATTCTATTTAATTTTATTTAATTAATTTAAATTTTTAATAAATTTTTTAATTTTTATATTTTATTTTAATATTTTAAAATTTAATTAAAATTATTAATTTTAATATGATTCGATCTTTATATTATTAAAAATAATATATTATTATTATTAATCTACTTAATTTAATTTTTTATTTTTTTATTAAAATTAAATTAAATTAAAATAATTAAAAAATTAAAAATCAAATTAAAATAAATAAAAAATTAATAAAATTAATTTTTTAAATTAATTTAATTCAATCAATATGTTTTTGATTTAAAACAAATATGACTCGCATCTATTTTGAGCTAGTAATTTTCACAGCGAAGTGAACCGTTGTTGGCTACTCCTTTTTACACCATGCCCATGAGAAGGTAGGTAATTTTTATTAAAGTAATTTCTTTTTTAAAGGTTTTAAAACTTTTATAAATATTATTTACAAAAGAGGAAATTGAGTAGGAGGCCCATTCTACAACATTATACAGCACAGTTACCCCAACCTAACCCATTAAAATAAGAAAAAGTTAATATTTAGTCATTTTATTATAAAAGAACTCCGTAGTTAATATTTCAATTTTAAAATATATTTAATATTTTAAAAAATTAATTAATTAATTTTTATGTTATTTTTATTTATTAAATATTATAAAAAATTTAAATTTTTTTTATAAATTTAAGTGATTAATTAATATTTTTTTAAATTATAAAATGTAAAGAAATAAATATAAGGCTTAAATATTATTGAATGTATATTTTATTAAATAAGTAAACTTTATAACATGTATTCATTTACATAACATAAAAATAAAATAATATTACATATAATATAAAAAAATAAAATAATAATTCATCCATTCTATAATTTTTATTTATTTTAATTTTTCAAATATAATTTTTTTATTAACTTTTTAATTATATTCATTTTAAATATTAAATTTTATTAAATATTAATAGATATTTTTTTAAAAAAATTCAAAAATAAAATAAAATAAAATAGAATTATAACACTCAATTTATATATTATTATAGTCTCAATCTCAAATTTTTTATCTATCTTTTCTTATTTAATTATTTTAAAATTATTATTTATTTTTTAATTTTAATTCAAAAAATGAAATCGTAATTAACTTTATTAATTTAAAATTTCAGTCTAATTCAAAAATTTGAAACGATTAACCAATCCAAACTTTGACCAGTCCGGATCTTTGGCCATGTCAACTAATAAGTTTTTAGTGTAGAGCAGGGGTGAGCAGTATTCAGTTCAAATCGAAAAAATCAATCGAACTGAATTGATTTAAAAATTTAGTTCGGTTTTTTATACATTTCGATTCGGTTTGGTTTTTAATTTCAGAAATTTCGATTATTTCAATTCGGTTCGGTTTTGATCAGAAAAAAACCGAAAAAAACAAACCGAATCGATTAGTGATAATAATATATTTTTTTCAATAATATAGAGAAATTAAATCATATTAAGATTAAAATATTTTAATTAAATTTTAAAATATTAAAAATAAAGTGTAAAAAATAAAAAAATTATTAAAAATCGAAATCGATCAAATCGAATCGAATCGAACCGAATTAGACCGGTTCAATTCGGTTCGATTTCTGATTAAAATCGGTTCGGTTCGATTTTTCATAAACATTAAAATTTCGATTTTCGGTTTATTCAGTTTGATTCGGTTTTGAACCGAACCGACCGAATGCTCACCCCTAGTGTAGAGGTAAGAATTATTAGTATATTAAAAAACTTAAATTTCATTTTTTGAGAATACATTATTAAGAGAATACAGTTAAAAACCGCAAAAGGATTATTTTTTATGGATATTAAACAAATGGTTATATTATTTTTTCCTTTTTAATAAGAACATGTGAAATTGCAAGGTTTTGAAATACGGAATACAGTTTAGTAATGAAGAAAAGTTGAGAAGTAGTCTGCATATCTTGGGAAAGTTGAAGGACGAAATCCACTCGTGTATGACTGTATATCAACAACAAATATCAAAGTACTACAATCAAAGGGTCAAAGAAAGACCTCTCAAGGTTGGTCATTTGACACTGCAAAGGTTATAAGTGACTGAAAAACGAGATGGGTTAGAAAGGTCGCTAAAATAAGAAGGACCATTTAAAGTAATCAAGATCTTTAGACTAGGAGTTTACAGAATTGAGGATCTACATTAGGAAGGCTGAACTACAAGTATGGAACATTCAATATCTAAAAAGGTATTTTCAATAAGAGTATACATTGATATACCTTTAGACTTTTATTTTAGTTAATTGAAATAAAATGACATGTTCTTTGAGAGTGTGTTAAAATAAAATAAAAAACAATAAGAAGACCTGCAGCAACGATAGACACCAATTTCAGACATTGACTCCTACTATTAAAAAGCTAAGTTAGTAGTTAACATCCAAAAAACTTGCAACCACAATAGGTGTCAACCTCGGATAATGACCCTTGTGCCAAAAGGCCGAGTTAGCCGTTAACATTCAGAAAGACGTGCAACCACGGTAGACACCAGCTTCGGAAATTGATTCCTAGCAACAAAAAGCCGAGTTACAGTTAATATCTAGAAAGACCTATAAGGCTGTAACCACGGTAGGTGCCGACCTCAGACATTAATCCCTAATACCAAAAAAGTCGAGATAACAGTTAACATACATGAAGACTTACAATCACGACAGGCGCCAATCTCGGACATTAAAACCCTATCACTAAAAAACCGAGTTAGCAGTTAACATCCAAGAAGACCTATAACCACTGTAAGCGTCGACCTTGAATATTATGCCTTGGCACTAAAAAGTTCGAGTTAACAGCCAAGAGTAACTGCAACTAAGGCAAGCGCCAGCTTCAAACATTGACTCTCTAATACCAAAAAGCCAAGTTAATGATCAAGGATAAAGGATTTACAAACTAAGTACTTCTGAATATTAACTTTGAGACCAAAAAGAATAATTTAATTTAAACCAACAAAACTGGACATACTGTAATAGAATATGAATAAGTTAATTCCTCGTTCACATTGGTTAAGGATAAAAGACTCTTCTTGAGAAAAATAAATAAAAAATATCTTAAAGAGTACAACTCAATAAAAAGACAAAAAAAATTCTCAATATAAGTAAATAACTAATAAAAACACAAGGCTCAAGTAAGAAAAAAGAGAGAAACTCATTGAAACCTTTTGCCAATTATCAAAACCTATCATTGTAGCCCAACGGAAGTGCAACACCAACCAAGCTAGAGGCTAAAATTGGTACCATGTTGTTTTCAGTTTTTAATAGTCATATAGCAGTACATTTAAACATCTTATATTACAACACCAATAATTTATCAATCGGTAAACCTCAAATAATAGGCTATCGAAAGTAGGAGTGAGCAGTATTCGGTTCAAACCGAAAAAACTGATCGAACCGAATCGAATTGAAAATTAGTTCGGTTTTTTATATATTTCGGTTTGATTCGGTTTTTAATTTCAGAAATTTTAGTTATTTCAGTTCAGTTCGGTTTTGATCAGAAAAAAATCAAAAAAACCGAACCGAACTGATTAATGATAATAATATATTTTTTTAATAATATAGAGAAATTAAATTGTATTAAAATTAAAATATTTTAATTAAATTTTAAAATACTTAAAATAAAGTATAAAAAATAAAAAAATTATTAAAAATCGAAATCAATCAAACAGAACCGAATCGAATCAAACCGGTTCGGTTCGATTTGGTTTCTGACCAAAATCGATTCGGTTCGATTTGATTTTTATAAACACTAAAATTTTAGTTTTTAGTTTATTCG
Organism: Manihot esculenta; assembly: GCF_001659605.2. NCBI lineage: Eukaryota > Viridiplantae > Streptophyta > Magnoliopsida > Malpighiales > Euphorbiaceae > Manihot > Manihot esculenta. The sequence continues at coordinate 3,632,035 of NC_035170.2, forward strand.
GTTCGGTTCGGTTCAAAACCGAACCGACCGAATGCTCACCCCTAATCAAAAGTGGACATGCAACCACACTTCCTCAATTACTGAGCAACAAGCCCCCAATTAAAGCATAACATGTAGAGAAAAAGTCACAAACCTTAAACCACAACTATACCAATCTCGACAAGGGAGAGTCTTAAGGAGGAGAAGACCATCAAACTATACCAAAAACTAATCAAACCCCATTCCTGCTTGAAGGCAAGGAGATTGAAAACCTCGTATGCATGGTCTGTCTCACTGTCTGCTTCCTCTTTTCTCTTCTCTCTAATGTATTATTATTATTATATACACTACTACAAGAATTATAGTTTTTAATAAAAAAAAATAAAGACTAATTTGATTTTATTTTTTTAATTTTTTATATACGTAATAACGAATAATGTAGTTGATTATTGTTTAAAATTTGATGAATATTGTAAAATATTTTTATTAAAATAAGAGTATTAATCGTTAAAATATATATTTTTAAAATTTTATATTTAATAGAAAATAAATAAATTACCAATTAAAATTATAATAAATTAACCAGTAATATAACTTGTAAATTATATAAACTCTGAACAGAAATTAAATTTTCTTTTTTAGTAAAAATATTTGTGTATTCAATATTATCAATACTTAATTATTTTAAATTATTATCATTATTTTAAAATTATTATATTATAAAAAATAATTTTAAATTTAAATTTTAATAATAATAATTATTATTATTAAATTTATTTTATAAACACATTAATTATCATTAACGTATCATAATTATTATAATTTTCATTTTAATTTTTTACATTAAACTTGCTTTTCACATTCACTGACTGCCGTTTTTTTCGTTTTGATTTTCTTTGTAATTTCCCCAATCTGATCAGTATTTTGCACTCTGCTCTCCAGAGTCCAGACCATATATATGTATAAATTATTTTTCTCATTTTCTTTAAATTAATTAATTATATTACTTACTTTTACACGTTTTTAAAATAATTTTATTTGTAATAAAATATTGTTATTGTTTTAAGTGTAGCATTGTGTATTTTATCTTATTATAATTATTTATTTTTTATAATTTGTATTTTATTATTAAAATAAAGATTTTTTTATAATTTTTTATGTTAAATTATTAAATATTTTTTATGATCGCTCGGGTGTGAAAGAAGAATACAGGCCCAAGAACCATCAGGCCCTTCTCAAGAAAAACCAGCCCAACGACGCGCGTTTCAGCATGGTCAGGAGAGTCAGGCACACAGACCCACCTGAAAGAAGCCTGACCCAATGACGTGACAAGAGGAAATAGAGCATGCCAAATCACCTCGTAACTCTACCCGTATATGTGCCGAAAGAATTAAATGGTTGTCTGGCGTGAAAAAGAGTTCTGACACATCGTACATATAAACCTGAATGACAAAAACATGTGACACTATAATAGAAAGGCAGTTAGGCATCACTAGAAGATAAAAAATAATAAATTTTTTTTCTTTTCAACTAAACTTATACAACCACGTAAACCCATATTTTTCTTTTCAATGAATTAAATGGTTTGTAAACCATTATCTTTTATTTTAGTATCTAAACTATCATTTTATACTATTAATTATTAGCAATATATTTTTATTTTATTAACTCACTTTTACTCATTGAAATTTATTTATATAAAATCTTTTTAAAAATTAAAATTTATTATTATTTTATAGAGATAAATATTAAATTTTTACATCATTAAAAGAAATGTTGATTTTAATTAAATAAAAAAATATTTTTATAAACTAGTAGGTTGAAATTTTTTCAAAATGCTTTTACTCATATTTGATAATTACTTTTTTTTATTATTTAACAAATTTTAGTTTAATTATTTAATTTTATTAGCATTCTATTTATTCAAATTAATTGAAGATACCTTTTAATATTTAAATTCTATTTGGTTAAATTTTATTTAAATAAAAAATATAAAAATAATTAATTAAATGAATAAATTTGAATTTAAAAATATAAAACGATTAGTATCTTTATTTGGGTGAGTTTTTATTTAGATTTAAATTTCATTTGACTAATTGATAAGATGTTATTATTTTTGTTTTAAATTTAAATTATGAGTAAAAAAATTATTTTAATTAAATGAATTTCCTTTTTAGCTTTAAATTCTAAATTTTTTGATAATATAATTTTATTATAATTTTTTAAATTTAATTATAATTATAGGTGTAACGATCCGGAAATCGGACCGCTACCGGCGCTAGGATTCAGGTCGAAAAACTTAAATATTCCATGAAACCAAGCTCAACCTGTACATGCATCATACTAAAAACATAAAACTCATACTAGAGCGCTCATCAAATGCTCTAGTATGGTAAACATTACATGTCTTAAACTTGGTTCAAACATACTCATAATTAAAACTTTTACATAAGGATCATATTAACATGGATTACAATGATAAAAACTAGGGCAAAACACAATTCTAATTCATTATACAATACATGTTTACAACTATTCTATTATGTCAAACTATACCAGCTACTATGCCGGCTTCCCGAGCTATCTTCGACTCTGCAAACCTGGAGTTAGGAGAAAAGAATAAGTTATAAAAACCTAGTGAGCAGAACATAAAAACAGTTTAATAAACATATGCTATAATGAAATGTATCACAATACAAACAATTCACATCAAGATGGACTTGTCACCAATAACCCTCTACATAATCCAATGTCCCCGGCCCTCGATGGAACTCTTCAGGACTTTCGTTTAAACATAACATAACGTATCCAAAATGCCATGGGCGTAGAATGGGTCTCGACCTGGACTTCCTCTTACATATTGCCAGGAGCGTAGAATGGGTCTTGACCTGGACTTCCATATCATATCATATCATATCATATCGAAGGCTAGTAGGTCATCCAATATCCATCTATAACAACAATAAATTATGCAATGTATCATATTCGTGAATTCTAATGCAAAACAACCTAATACATAAATATGGCATTCATGATGCATGAACATGCTTAAAAAGTTTGATGACTTTAAAACAATATATTAGTTTAATTCTACTCACCTCTGGCTGACGCTTGCCTAACAATGACGCAGATGAACTCAAATAAAGGACCAAACATAACTATTATATTACTCTAAACAACTCCCAAAAACCTCCCTAAAACATACTAAAACATGCACATAAAACAAGCAAAGGAAGGCTGGGCAGGGGACTTTCGGAGGCAGGTTCGGCGGCCGAAGGTCCCTCACAGATCCGAAAGTTAGGGACTTTCGGAGGCAGGTTCAGCGGCCGAAACCCCATCACAGATTTGAAAGTCATGCTTTCAGGGGCAGGTTAAGCGGCCAAAAGGCTGCCTCCACAAGCAGGTTCGGCGACCGAATCTGGGTTCTCCAACAAGGCAGAACCCAATTCTGCCCTAGGTACTCAGCCACCAAAACTTTCAAATCCGCACCCTCAACTCCTCAAAACGTGCATGCACACTCATCAAGCATAAGGGGCATAAAAACTAGTCTAAACCCCAACAAACAACCATACAAACATCACAAAAGCAAGCATTCATCATCAAAACTAACACAACCTTAAAACTTTAGATCTAATCATTTCATACATTTTTAACCCCTTAACCCTTCTTAAAACTTAATTAAAACATAAGAAAAGCTAGGATCTAGGCTTACCTCTTGGAGATCTAAGAGTAGCAGCAATTCAAACTTAGAGATGAGAGAAAAAAATGATCTTCGGAGGGCTCCAAGATTTAAAAACTCGAATTCAAGCTCAAATCTTCAAAAACAAACCAAAACTCATGAATTTCTTAATAGATTTGAAGGAAAAACCACAAAAGCATCAAAGGGTGGCAAAAACTCACATCTGCCCGAAGATGAAGAGAAAAACTCTCTCATTTTCGGACTGAAGGCCTCTTATACGTGGCTGGATAAACTACCTTCGGGGGCTAAAAGAGGAGGTCCCGCGGCGGCACCACCTTCGGCGGCCGAACTTAAGGTTCGGCAGCCGAACCTGAGTTTTCCTTCCAAAACTCTTTTCTTTCTTTTTTAAAACCTTAAAATTTTCAAAATTATTTTATAAAAGCCTTATTTTACCATTCCTAAGAAGATTCGAACTCCGAGATTTCATCGGAAGATTGAAATTCCGACGCTGGAGTCTACCGGGTATTATAATAGATTAATGTTTAAAAATATTAGATTAAAGTTTTTAATTTTTTTATTATAATTCAAATTTTTAAAAGAATTTTTATATGGTCGAAAAATAAAAACTTTTATTTTTTTAACTTTACAAATTAAAATAATTAAGTTAATGTAAATTAATTTATTTTTTAAAAAAAATAAATATTATTATAAATTAAGTAATATTTATAATATTTAAAAATTAAATTTACTTTCATATATTTAGTATATCGTAATATATAATATGATTATAATAATTTTTTATCTATTTTATTTTTTATTTTAAATAAAGTTAGATTGTATTTTTTAGAAATTTAAAATTTTTCTTAATTAAATAAAATATAATTAAAATTTTTCTTATTGAAAATTAATATATTTATAATAATATTATAATATATAAAAAATTAAAAAATAAATTAAATATTTTAATGAATATAATAACGAGCTATAAAATTATAATAAATTATGGATTATACTTTATTTTTATTTTAAATGTGATAAATTATAATTTCGTTAAAATTTCATTAGTTTTAATTGTTTTTAATAAATTTGTATGCAAATTAATTTAAAATGAAAAAGGTTTTTTTGTTTGTTTAAAAAAATGTCACATTACATATTATATCATCACAAATTTTTAAATAAATTGATAACTTTTTTTCACTAATTTTAATTTCCTTTTTAATTACTTTTATAAAATTCTATTTTGAATTAAAGTATAATATAAATAAGATTAAGAACTTATAATTTATATAAACATTAAAATTAAAATTTTTAAGTTTATATAAATTTTAAAATTAATTTAAATATCAAAAACATTATAAATGTAAATAATTTACACTCACAGTCTTAATCTGGTGATAAATACATCTGAGTAAATATGAGAGATCTCAAGTTCTACTTTCCTAATTTCCTATCCCCATTTCAAAAAAAAAAAAATAAATTGAAAAATTAAAAATATTTAGACAATTCCATTATTTCCTTTTCCTTTTCTAGTTTTATACACATTATAGAATTATAAGCTTACTATAAAATACCTTTAATGATATGTGTATGTATAGATTTTGTTTTAATGGCACTATAATTTAAAATTATTAAATAAAATATAAAATTATAAATATTACATATTGAATTATGAAATATATTGAGCAGCAAACAATAATTTTATGATTAAAGAAAATTTAATTTTTCTGGATTTTTTAAGAGTTTTATTCATATTATTATATATGAATTTATTAATATTTTTATTTTTAAATCACTATAAAGAATAAAATATATATTTTTTAATTAAAATTATAATTTTGAACAAACAAATAAAATTTTAATTTTAATATATTTATATGTCATGTGTGATATTTTTATTGGATGGTGATGATCTGAGATCCAGAAAATAGATGATCTGAGATCCAGAAAATAGGGTTTTACAAGGGTTCTGTAGACTTAGCCAAAAAGCCCCCTGAGAAGAGAATGTTTCTTCCTTTTATCTGTTTCCATTGTCTGTCACTGACGTGTAACGGCCTGACTTCTATTGGGCCACCTGTCTCTGCGATACTGATACGATCGTACGAGGATATCAGATTTCTACCCATGCATAACGGCCTCTGATTCCTTCCGGGCGTGCATGTGGATGGACCCACAAGACAGACGGGTCGATCCACTTCCTGGTTCTGAGCTGGGCCTGAAGATTGGATTAAAGTTGAGCCCAGATGGGATCTGTTTGATGGGCCGTGTGGACTGGGTCGGCCTGGTTGAGGAAGCTAACTGGAGCTCGGTCTTAAAGCCGAGCGGACCGAACCTGGTTCATGCGGAAAACTTGAAGGCCTCCAAATAATGGGCTGGTACCATGGGCCTGGCCCCAGACCGGGGTGAAGAGATCCAGCGGTCATCAATTGCCCCTTTACCTTCTCGTCAGTTATTGTCCGACTGATGAGGGGGTAAATATCGAGAGTAATAATGACCCCGCCGTCCAAGGACAAAACTGCTCAAAACATCTTTTCGGCTCTTCACTGTTTCAAATTTCGTTTCCCGTCAGTCTCCCCAGAACGTTGGCTCTTCTCTGTTCTACTGCTCTCTTTGCTTTCCTCTGCTCGAAGGAAAGGATCGTTATTCCTGATCCTTCTCCCCCTGGCCTAGTCGACCCTCAAAGAGACGTCAGTCTAGTCTTCTTCATCAAATAGAGAGAGTATGGTCTGTCCTTTCCCTTTTCTCCTTTCTTCAAAGAGGTCTTCCAGTACTTCGAGATCACCCCTCGCATGCTAACCCCTAACTCCATTCTTTTCATGTCTTGCTTTGAATCCGTGTGTCTGAGCTGGGGGTACACACCCACGGTTCATCTGTTCGTTAGCTTCTTCAGGCTGGTTAAAGTGAGTCAAAAATTTTATTACTTTGCCCCTCATGGTGGGCTATCCATCTTCACGGGCTATGAGGACTCCATCAAATACTGGGTAGAGGGGTTTTTAGTGGTAGAGTTGAAGAAAGAGACGGGGTTGGCTTGGGAGCTCGGTCTCCCCTGGGAGGATGTCTCTCTGGGTTGCAACGACCTGCCCCAGTTGAGCCTTACCGATCAGGTCGGATTCCTTCGACTGACTTCTGTGGATAGGAAGTATGACGTCGAAAAGTGCTTGTACGCGTCCAACCTTAGGGATATTAAGGACGCGGGTATCTTATTCTATCTGTCTGTGTTAATTTTGTCTTTATGATGCTTTGCTAAAAATGGTTCTAACCTGTCTTATTCTTGTGGCTCTTGCAGCTTCTTCAGTGAAAATGGACCAAATTAAGCCCCCCAAGAATCTCGTGCTGTCCCGTGAGAGCATGGACGCTGCTCTGGATGCCCTTCTGGCTGGGCAATCCGTGAGGGAGGCTACTCAGAGAGTGGTCGAGGCTATTTCTTCGAGGTCGGTTACTCGACCTCCTCTTCCCACGGCCTCTTCTCAAGCTCCCAGGCCGAGCTCCCAGCGTAGCAAGTCGTCTCAGCCCTCCAGCTGCAACAGATCTAGCTCGGCTCGCCAGTCCTCTCAAGCCCCTCGGCCTCGACGTGCTTTTACTGAGAGGACAGAAGAGACTCCAAGAATTATTTCTGAAGTGGCCGAGGATGCCGAGCTGGAGAGGACGGATCCTGTCCTTCCTCCTGTGGACGCTTCTGATGTGGGGCTTGAAGTCCCCGCTGTTGCTGAGGGGGAGGTCCCCAAGGTGGGGCTTGAGGCCCCCATTACTGAAGAGGAAGCTCCAGGGAAAAGAAGGGAGGTTATTCTTGTAGACGAAGATATCCAGGAGGCCCCTACCGGAGATGCCCCTGCTCCTGGGGATGTCGGATTCGGCCCTATTAATGACAGAGGTGTCACAGAGAAGTCTGGGGACAAGCGTCCTGCCTCCCCCGAAATGTCCGCCCCAGCTCCTGCTCGGAAGAAATCCAGGGCTTCCAAGGGATTAGCTCCAGCTCTCCCCCCTCTTGAAAAGAAGAAGGGTGTTCCTGTGATACCCCTATTGTCTGCTCCTGACAACGACATTTTGAACGCGGAGGACATCACTCATCAAACTCCAGCGAGCGTTGTAGCGGAGATCTTGCGGGAGCGGATGTTCGGGGGAATCACGGAGGCTTCGGACTCTCGTCTGCTTGCTTTGATCAGCCATTTGGCTGGCTTCACACGAGAGCAGACAGCCTTCCGGTCTCTACCTCGAGGGGAGCTCGGAGATAGGATCAGGGAGATGCTCCTGATGGTAAGTTGTTCGTTCTGATTTCTGCTCGTATTCCAATTTTCTTTATTTCTTTGTTCTGACAGCTTTCTCTTTTGTATTAGGTGATGGGCCTCTTCATGGAGGTGGACGCTCGTGACCTCTCTCTCCGAGAATCTGTTGATCGTCGGATCGAGGAGGCGCGTCTGGAGGAGAACCTGTCTGCGACCAGTCATGCCAGGAGCAACCTTGCGGCAACTCGAGAGCATTCTAGGTCCCTAGAGGCGGAGTTGTCTCACGCCCGGAGGGTTCTTAAAGAATCTGACGAGAGGGCAGCTGCTGCTGAAGTCCGCTGTGAAGAAGTCCTGAAGCAGCTGTCCTCCACGGTAGATGCCCTTCGTGAAAGGGACGAGGCTATAAACCAGAGGGACGAGGCCCAGCGTTAGTATGAGGCCTTAAAGGTTGATTTCGAAGGAGCCCAGGCTCGTCTTAACAAGGTGGAGGTCCAGAAGGAGGGGGCACTAGCTCGGGTTGAAGTTCTTGAGCAGGAGCTGAGTAAGAGTTCTGATCGCATTAGAGATCTGGCCTCAGCGGCAGAGGAGTCTAAACTTCACAATCAAAAGCTCTGCCATGAGGTCAAGACTTTGGAGCATAGATGCTCAACCCTGCTCGAAGATGTCAGACTCGCTGAAGACAGGGTCCAGCTGGAGTGTGAGAGGCTTCTGGTGGAGTATAAAGAGTCTCCCGAGATGAAAAAAGAGAACGAGCAGGCCTGTTAAGCTCGTCTCCAGGATTATAAAAGTTCTTCTGAATTTAAAGCCAAGATGCTGAGGCCTGTGAGAAGCGACTTGCGGAGTTCCAAGGCTCTGATGAAATGAAAACTGCCATATGGAATAAGGGCTTTCGCATGTTCATCTCTGGGTATAATAGAGGTCTGAGGACAGTTAGATACAATCCCTCCACTCCTTTGGCCAAACTCCGAGGTGCTGAAGAAGACTCTGATGGAGAGGAGGTACTTTATGGGGAAGATGACAGACCTCTACCCAAAAGAGCTTCTCGCACTGCAGCTGAGCCTTCTGAGGCAGAACCCGAGCTGGGGAACGACGATGCTGGGCCTCAAGGGCAGGAGATCGTGCCTTTCGTGGGCTCTGGGGGGTCTGAGCAGAAGGATGCTGGGCCTCCCACGGACAGCAATGCAAACAATGTAAATATAGATAGTACAGGGGATAATGTAGATGATAATGCCCCTAGACATGTAAGTCCTTTAAGGACTGTTTTTCCTTCGATAGAGTAGACTGTAAAGTAGGTTGCAATTACTTTTCTTTTTAATGAAATTTAATTTTCGAGTTGTGTTGGTATTTTGAGTTATTTTGATTGTTATTTATTTCTCTGGCTTTATTCATACTTGAGCTGTTCTTACCTCTACTTGTTCTTCCCTCCTCCTCGGGCTACTTATTCTGTCTAAACAGTCTAACTTGTTTAATTTTAAAGATTTGAGAATAAAACACTTAGGCGATGTCTAATAAATCTTGTAAGGAATTGACTACATCGCCTTTCATTTCTTGCCCCTCAGTTAATCAGGGCTGAAAACTTAGCAAGAGACTTAGTATCTGACTTATAATCTTTTCTAATTTCACAAGGGCGTTCTTATCTGTAAATTTTCTCCGAGCTGGATTTGCCTTAAGGCTAAGATCTTCAAGCTGTACTTTTTTATAGATTTCAACCTCATTAGGTCTTTACTATGAGCTCGGTTTTTAACAGCTGACTTAATATCTTCAACTTTCTTTCCATTATTTTATATGTATTAGTTCGGGCGTGTAGCCTTTATATGACTGAAGTAAAAGGGATTATGTACCTCTTTAAAACAACGAGCAGGGTTGATCTTCTTGTTTTCAATTCTGTTTCTTATCTGCTCACGCCGTTGAACTTCCTTTCAGCTCATAAGAGGTTTGTTATCTTCATTTTGTTTTTTTGAGCTTTCTGAGCTCGGTTCTTCTTCTTTGCTTGGTTTTCTGAGTTCGTTTTTTCAGGTCGGCACTTTTGGCCTCTTGTCGTTCTTCATCTGATGATTCAGTTTTTGGGTATTCCCCGGCTGGGTGTTTTATTGCTTAGATCTTCCTCTGGGTTAGCCGAGCTGGTTTAGTGTCATTCATCAATCTTTGGGGTCGGTATCTTACTAGCCTGCAATCCGAGTTCGGATTTAGACTTTTTATATCTGCTTTAGTATATTCTTGAGATCGGCATGGCACTTTGCCTCATTTGGTTGTCATATGAGATCTGAGTCCCTTTCTCTTAGGATCTGAGCTCCTTTGGGAGGTCGGGTCTAGCTTCGCTCCGGGAGATCTGGGTAATCTCAGTCTTCCACCTCCCTGAGGTCTCTATGTCTCAGTTTGGTGTTTGTGGTGCCAGGAGATCTTGGGGATCCTGGACTTCCACCTCCCTGAGGTCTCTATGTCTCAGTTTGGTGTTGGTGCCGGGAGATCTTGGGGGATCCCGGTCTTGTACCTCCTGAGGTCTCTATGTCTCAGTGAGGTCTTCTGATGCCAGGAGATCTTGGGGATCCTGGTCTTCCACCTCCCTGAGGTCTCTATGTCTCAGTGAGGTGTTTGTGGTGCCAGGAGATCTTGGGGATCCTGGACTTCCACCTCCCTAAGGTCTCTATGTCTTAGTTTGGTGTTGGTGCCGGGAGATCTTGGGGATCCCGGTCTTGTACCTCCTGAGGTCTCTATGTCCCAGTGAGGTCTTCTGATGCCAAGAGATCTTGGGGATCCTGGTCTTCCACCTCCCTGAGGTCTCTATGTCTCAGTTTGGTGTTGGTACCGGGAGATCTTGGGGATTCCAGTCTTGTACCTCCTGAGGTCTCTATGTCTCAGTGAGGTCTTTTGATGCCAGGAGATCTTGGGGATCCTGGTCTTCCACCTCCTTGAGGTCTCTATGTCTCAGTTTGGTGTTGGTGCCGGGAGATCTTGGGGATCCCGGTCTTGTACCTCCTGAGGTCTCTATGTCTCAGTGAGGTCTTCTGATGCTAGGAGATCTTGGGGATCCTGGTCTTCCACCTCCCTGAGGTCTCTATGTCTCAGTGAGGTCTTCTGATATCTGTTCTTTTCTTTTTCTGAGAGAGTTAATACTCACAATAATAGAGATAATCATTGCATTGTTATAAGGTGGTGTTATTCCATTCATTCGTGTTTTCATAGTACAAGAATTTCTTTTTACAATTATTCTAAGGGAAGTACCTCTTATGCTTCACCGACTCATTAAACCTTATGTTCCTCCAACGACCATGTTGATGGTCCCACTGGACCCATCATTTACTGGCTCCGCTCCCGTTCTTCTGAGTGTTTGCGCTGCTAGGTTCGGTTGAGGCCTTTGTCCCTCCAGTTTCTTCACAAAGTTCTTGAGGTGTCCCCTCTTTATCAGCCTCTCGATCTCAGTAATCAACTGGAAGCAGTTATTGGTGTCGTGGCCGTGTGTGCCATGATACTGGCAGTATTTGTTAAGATTTCGCTGGTCTGCTTCAGTTCTCAGGGGTCTAGGCCATTGTAGGAATTCCTTGTCTTGGACGGCCATGAGCACTTCGGCTCGGGAGGCATTGAGTGGGGTCGGCTTCTCTGGGACCCATGGGGGAAGTGTCTTCTGTTCGGAGGCCCGAGGAGGGGGGAGTCTTTGGTCCCTTCTCTCCCATGGTTGTCTGTAGAGTTCGGGTTTCTTGCCGTACTTCTTCTCGTGCCTCTCCGGCCTCCTTTCCTCCGGGGCTTTCCCTTTATCCGTCACTCCCCTGGCAAATCTGCTTGTTACCAAGGCATCATCCTGCCTGATGTACTTCTCTGCCCTCTTCATCAGCTCGGCCAGTGAGGTAGGAGGCTTCCTGCTCAACGAGCCAAAGAACTCGGGCGAAGTCGTCCCTTTCTGCATAGCCTCCACTGCTCTATCCTCATCCAGTTCGGGAGTTTGCAAGGCCTCCGTATTGAAACGGGCAACGTACTCTCTGAGCGATTCATCCCTTCTCTGTCTGACTGTTTCTAGATAACTCGTCTTTCTGTCTGTAGGCACCCCAGCGATGAACCGGCTAATGAAGTGAGTGGCCAGATCTCTAAAGCTTCTGATGCTTCCGGTCTCAAGGCTGTTGAACCATGCCCGTGCTGGCCCCGAGAGCGTCGTCGGGAATACCTTGCACATCAAGGCATCTGACAGAGTCTGCAGCTCCATAAAAGTTTTGTAGTTCAAGACGTGCTCCCGGGGGTTTCCAGCTCCGTCGTACGCCGCCATAGGTGGCATCATAAATTTCTTCGGGACGGTCTCCTGCTGCACCCACTTTGAGAAGGGTGAAGAGGTAGGCAGAAGAGTTTGGCTGGGGTCCTTCGCCCCTAACTCAGCCAAAAGTTGCTCTCTCATCTTCTGCAGCTTTTGGTCTACGCTCTCTTCTTCCTGCTTGGGCCTTTTCTCCGCGCGACCTTCCTCCTCCCATGTCTCGCTCCCCGTTCTTCCGGTGGTTCCGGCAGAATAACTATCAACCTCATCATTCTCTATCAGCTCCCTCACCCTCCTTCCGTGAACTCGAGCTTCCGGCTCTTCCTCTTCTCCGACTCTTCTCCCCCCGTCTCCGGTTTCTTGGCTGACAGTTCGGAGATGGTTGAATGTAGGCTAAGGTTCGTTGGTCCGGGGCTCTTCCACCACCGGCAACACCTGTACTGGGGTGCTAAGGCCCCGTTGTTGCATTATCTGCCCCAGCCAGTGGGTAGTGTTTTGTAACTGGAGGGCGATGACTTGGAGGTCCTAGTTGGACAAGGCAGCGGCAGACACATTCCCTGCCGGGCTTGGCGAGGGGTTGAAAGAGATGGGTGGTTGATTGTTTGGAGTTGTAGGACTGGAAAAAAAGAACTGATGCCCCTCTTGGGTGGAGCTCAGGTCATTGGGAGTGTTAAGAATGTTGTTTTCATTGTGATTAGCCATCGTGGATCTCAGTGGGTTTGTTTAGAGTGGAACTCCGGTGATGAAAAGATCTCCTTCATTCCCACAGACGGCGCCACTTGATGATCTGAGATCCAAAAAATAGATGATCTGAGATCTAGAAAATAGGATTTTACAAGGGTTCTGTAGACTTAGCCAAAAAGCCCCCTGAGAAGAATGTTTCTTCCTTTTATTTGTTTCCATTGTCTGTCAGTGACATGTAACAGCCTGGCTTCTATTGGGCCACCTGTCTCTGCCATACTGATACGATCATACGAGGATATCAGATTCCTGCCCCATGCATAACGGCCTCTGATTCCTTCCGGGCGCGCATGTGGATGGACCCACAAGACAGACGGGTCGATCCACTTCCTGGTTCTGAGCTGGGCCTGAAGATTGGATTAAAGTTGAGCCCATATGGGATCTGTTTGATGGGCCGTGTGGACTGGGTCGGCCTGGTTGAGGAAGCTAACTGGAGCTCAGTCTTAAAGCCGAGCGGACCTGATTCATGCGGGAAACTTGAAGGCCTCCAAATAATGGGCTAGTACCATGGGACTGACCCCAGACCGAGGTGAAGAGATCCAGCGGTCATCAGATGGAATATCCAACCATTCTTTTGACATGATATTCTGGATTTATCTGGTAAATTTCTGAAATAGAACTTATCAATTCAATTTGTAATACTCCACTTTTATAATGTCTACTAATAATTTCTCAAAATGGGAGAATTATAATTTTATTTTTTCAAATTTATTATAATTAATAAATTAAATTTATATTTTGATATTTGATTAGGCATTTTTCTTTCTTAATTTCAAAGTTAATCATTGGAGGTTACCGAGCAATATTCCGAATGTTGAATAATTAAATCTGAATTTTTATTTTAAGAGAGAATATAGATCTTCCCTTTAGACGGCATTTGTCGCTTCCGTATGAGCCATTGGGGTGTCAATGTAAACTTCCTCCCTTATTCTGCAAGCCATAAATAAGACTTCCTCTCGAATTTTATACTGCTCAAGAGTTGTTCGCAATTTTTTAATATATTAAAGTATTTACTCGTTATTCAGATTGTTGAGATCTGTCTCATTAACCATAAAAGGTGTATTTTGTTCATTGCTAGGGGTGAAGGAAATAACGGTGCCTTTATTGACAGTAAATTTAATAACAACTCGTGAATTATCAGCCATTTGGGATAAGAAAATAAAAGGAAAAAATATTTTTTAAGAGAAAGTGAATAGAAAACTGGATTTAATCCAAATGAACAGAAATAATTTAATGAATTGTCCGGCAATAAAACTAAATAATGTAGTTAAAAAAGAGCTAAACTGGAATTGATCGATTTGTAAAAGAGAAGATGTGAAGTGGTTGGTGTCCTATCAGCCATTTGGGAGAAGAAAATAAAAGGAAAAAATATTTTTTAAGAGAAAGTGAATAGAAAACTGGATTTAATCCAAATGAACAGAAATAATTCAATGAATTGTCCGGTAATAAAACCAAATAATATAGTTAAAAAGGAGCTAAATTGGAATTGATCGATTTGTAAAAGAGAATATGTGAGGTGGTTGGTGTCTTAGGACAACCATTTCGATACTCAAATTAGTAAACTGATAAAATTTATAAATATAATGAATTGTTTTGAATTTTGAATCAGTGTGTAAGAACATTTCATGCTATAAGAAGATGAGATATACTCGAATTTTTTAAAAATCTAATTAATACCGACCTAGGGGACAGAAATCCTACATTTGTAGGTGAATTAGAGATCAGTTAAATTACATCCGCTAATAGTAATTTTTCTATGAATATTAGGCCTATTCTTGAGAGAATAAATCTTGGTGAAGTATCGACGGTTGCGGTATCCTGATCTTCCTTTATATAGGTGTCAGTTTATTAGACTCTTATCACGTAATATTGTCTTATAATGACAAATCATAACTTGTTTTAAATAATTATTATATCGCATTAATATTTTTATATATTAATTAATCAAATAATTTTAATTAAAATTATATAATTAATAATATATATAAAATAATATAATATTTTTATTAACAACTATATATAATATATTTTAATATTAACATTATTATTGTTCAAATGTTAGTATCATTATTTTTATTATTATTTTGATATTAATTATTTATTATTTTAACATTATTTTTATTATTATTTTGATATTAATTATTTATTATTTTAAAATAAAAATAAAAATATTATAATTTTATTTATAAAAATAAAAATTTAAACCAAAATTAAAACTAAAATTTAGAGTTAAAAAAATCAAAATAAGAATTAAAATCAAATCAAAACTTACCGAAAA
This sequence comes from Manihot esculenta, assembly GCF_001659605.2. Lineage (NCBI taxonomy): Eukaryota > Viridiplantae > Streptophyta > Magnoliopsida > Malpighiales > Euphorbiaceae > Manihot > Manihot esculenta. Next base: position 3,647,169 of record NC_035170.2, read on the forward strand.
TGTTTAGAACCATAATGTATTAAAATTTGAAATATAGTTTATGAAAATCAAAGAGCGAGATTTAATTTCAGTTTTGATTTTTAGCAAGAGGAGATTTGATTTCGATTCTAATTTTTAATAAGAATTATATTTAGAAACGGAACATTAGTTTATATAGTTTAATTGAATTAGAATTTTTCAATTAATTTTTTAGATATTATGTTAATTAAACTCACAAAAAATTTGTCATATGATGGAAGAAATTTTTTCAACCTATAATGTCTCTGTCCTAAATGCCTGACTGCAATAAAAAATTATTTAATTCAATTGTATGTACAATAATTACATATTAACTATTAATTATAATAGATTTATATAGAACTCACTATGTTTTTTTTTTTTGCTAAGGATAAAATTTCATTGAGGTTAAAAGGCCTCAGACTCACTCCATTGACATAAGTTGGATTGCAAATCTAGAAAATCAAATAAGTAGATCCAAGAAAAGAGAAAGTTAATGAAGCCCAAACCCAAACTCAACTATAAATCTAAGCCCAGAGCAAAATAAACTCTAATTACAGCAAAAGTAGGGGTGTAATCGAGCCGAGCCGAGCCGAACTTTGTAAAGCTCAAGCTCGTTTATTAAAAAAGTTTGGAAGCTCGAGCTCGACTCGAGCTCTAATATTTGATTCAAGCTCGGCTCGAGAATTAAATATTATAATCGAGCTCGATTCAAGCTCGACTCGTGAAAGGCTCGTTCGATTTAATAACGAGCCTAATTCGAGCTCGAGCTCGAAAAGCTCGATTAAGAAGCTCGTTAATAAAACTCGAGCTCGAACTCGGAAAGCTCGATTAAGAAACTTGTTAAAAAAGCTCGAGACCGAGCTCAAAATTAAAAAGTTTGGTTTGAGCTCAAGTTCAGGCTCGAGCTCGAATTAATGATTACACTTTAATCAGTTTTTAATCATCATTAATTTAAATAATATAAAAAAAAGAGTGTACATAAAAAAAATTACGTAACACAATTTATAACTAAAATAACACAAATAAATATAAATTCAACAACATAATAAAATTAGATTACACACAAAGTTTAATATCAAACGAATAAAGTTGATTCTAACTTCCAACAGTTGAAACAAGCTAATATAATTTAATTATCTTCATAATCATCTTCATGCTTGTTCAATTAGTTAACTTGAATTTCAACTTCAACATCCATATAACCTTAATTAATTATTATTAATATACTTTGATAATTATTATCATCTTTTATATTGTATGCTTAATTATATACAAAATTTTTTTATAATTATACTTTAACTTTAAAATGTATATAATTTTTACAACTCAATTTATCATGTAGTACTATAATTTTAAAGAATACTTATTATAATAATTAATATTAATTATTTGTGATTATACATTAATTTTATGGAATCTTGTTATAATAATTATATACAAAAGATTTTTATAATTTAATTTTAAAGAATATTAATTATAATAATTAATCTTAATTATTTGTAATTTTCAATACTATAATTTTCAAATATTTATAATAGTTTAAATTTTATAACTTTATAGTTATTTTTATTTTTTTAATAATAAATGAACTTGTTCATAAATTTATTTAACGAATTGGTTCACCAATTTATTTAAACAATATTACTCACTAGCCTATTTAACGAGCCAGCTCGTGAGCCTTCTCAACGAGCCAGTTCGCGAGCCTTCTCAACGAGCCAGCTCGCGAGCCTTCTCAATGAGCCAACTCGCGAGTCTTCTCAACGAGCCAGCTCGCGAGCCTAAAAACGAGCCAGTTCGCGAGCCTTAACGAACCGAATACTATGGAGTTCAAGCTCAGCTCAGCTCATTTAAGTGACGAGCCTCAAAATTGAGCTCGAGTTTGGCTCGTTTAAAAAACGAGCCGAACTCGGTCGAGCTTTTATCGAGTCGAGTCTCGAGTAGTTCACGAATAGCTTGGCTCATTTACAGCCCTAAGCAAAAGTTGCTCAGGGATAGCACCTAGCGCCGCCGCCCTAGTGAGGAAGCTACCATAATCAAAGAGGTAGGTGAAGAGGCTCTGCTTGCATGCAATACATAAGAAAGCGAAAAAAAATGTAAACAACACAAAGAAGCAAGTTTAGGGAGAGAGGATTTGGGTTAGAAGTTAGAGAAATTGAAAAATCATAGGGGAAAACTATAAATCCACCAAAATGTCGGTGATGGGCAAGGCTGCTGCCTATGCTAACAAAACTTTGAATTAGTAATTTTGAAGATTGGAGTCCACGAATTAAAGATTTAGAGGCTGTTGAAATTAAAATTAGTTTGATTACTGCAAGTAAATATAATCTTTGAAATTAAAGATAGCTTGCAAATTGAATTTGACATAAAAAAGATAAATGGATAATTAAACTAAACTCACCTTTCTTAATTTTTAGAAATTATATATTAGTTCATCAATTATGTGTAAATATCATGATTAAATTGAAAATTTTCCATAAATATTATTATATTTACATAGTAATTTTGAGAAAATATAAGTCGAGGAGCAACACTTCCAAGAATGAGGGATCTTACATTAATTTTGGAGTCTCCATGTGTAGGCTTTATACAGGGAAATCAAATAATTTTTTTCAAATTGTCATAATTTTAATAACAGTTTAAACATAAAACCGACAACTATAAAAATAAAATTAAAAAATTTAATCTTAATTGTAAATAATATCCAAAAAAATATCTCAACCATCTAAATTAGACAGCTTTTTCACACTCATTTACCAATATAAATTAAACTTTGAGATGACAAAAGTCGTGCAAGACTTGCTTTTTCTTAGGATAGCGTATCATGCTTATACTCCCATTTTCCATAATTGACAAACAACTCAACATCACTTAGATAAATTTACATTAATATATAAGTGAGACTTTTTTTAATTATTATATTTATTTTAAATATGAGCATTCACTGATTTAATTTAAAATTAAATTAAATTTAATAATTTAATATTTAATATTTATAAAAAATAAATTAAATTAATTTTGAATAAAAATTAATTTAAATTAAAATAATTTATTTTAATTTAGTTTAATCGATTTGATTATTTAATAAAATTTTTATTATTTACATATTATTTTTAATTATTTAAATTTTAATTAAAATATTTTAATTTTAATTATATTTATTCTCCTTAAATTATCAAAAATAATATATTATTATTCATTTACTGATTTATTTCTAATAATAAATGAGCATAATTAAAATAATTAATTTTTTTTAAAATAAAAATAATAACCGATGATCGCTAAAACACTAATATTCACACTATAATTAGGCTCAAAACTCATCAGAGTTTATTAGGCAAACTGACCATTAATATACAACCTAATCCACAATCGAGCAGGCCGAACTGAAGAGAGACCTGACTCATCTGGCATGATGGAAAAGTAAGAAAACAGGCTCAGTTATGTCACGACTCTATCAGCATGGTCACCGGAGAAAAATTAAATGGCCGATGATGGTGAAAAGATAGATACATGTCCGTATATACACCTATATCTAATAACGACAGGTGATATTATAATAAGATGTCAGTTATGCATTGCCATTAGAGAATGAAAAAAAAAATCGAAAAAATTATAAACCATTCAAGTTAAACTCATTCACCCATATTAAAACCTTATCTTCTTCTGTATATCAAATTATCCATACCAAATTAAAATAAATAAAAAATTATATCCATACCAAATTAAAATAAATAAATAATTAAATTAAAATTTTAAATTTATTTAGATTAATAATCTTTTTGATTTCAAACGACTACTTTTCACCGTAATTCATAATTATATTCTATTTTAGAGAAAACTTAATAAAAAATAATGTTCATATTATATTTTTATTTTATTAATTTTAAACAAATATTCAAATTATATTCATTTTACTATCTATAAAATATTAATTTTTTGAATTTATGATCAACCCTTTCAACAATACTATGTTAAAAAAGTTGAATCAATCGAACCAAATTTTTAAAAAAAAATATAACTGAATTAAATTTATCGCTATACTCTTGCATGTTTTTTTAATAGTCAATTAAGGTAAACTTTGGTATGCCTTTTAAATATTTTTAAAAAATTTAACTTTATGGAAGAACTCTTTCGCAAGATAACAATAAAAACTACTTTTTAAATACGGTTGGCGAAGCAAAGATGGATTAGGTATACTATAGTGGAGCCACATGGAATAAAATAAGGCAATATAATAATATATCTACCATTCCAATAGAATCCGATTATATTATAAACTAATAAATTGATTTTTTTAATATTAATTAACATATTTGGTTATTGATCCAATTAAATTAAATTAAAAATTTAATTTAATTTTTTATTTATTTTAGTTTGATTTAATTTTTAATTTAAAAAATTTTAATTATTTCAGTTTAGTTCTATTTTGATAAAAAAAAATAAAAAAATTAAACCGAATCGAGGTTAAAATATTTCAATTAAATTTTAAAATATTAAAAATAAAATATAAAAAATAAAAAATTTATAAAAAATTTAAATTAATCAAACCAAATCAAATCAGATCGATTCGATTTCTCATTAAAATCAGTTCAGTTTAATTTTTATAAATACTAAAATTTCAATTTTCAATTTATTCAATTCGATTCGATTTTGAACAAAACTGCTCACTCTACTCACAATAATATCAGATTAAAAAATATATATATTTAATATAATCATCAGCTGCATAACCATTCTATTTTAGTTATCAATTATGATTAAATTTGTTTGGTAATGTCATTATTTAAAAGAAAAATATTAAATTATAGTTAAATATATATTTGCCCCCTTTTAACTTCATCAAATAAAATCTTGTGATACAATTAAATTATTTAAAACTATAATTAAATTACTTTATAGTATTAAAATAAATTAGTGATAATATATATTTATAAAATTTAAAATACTATTTAATTTTATTAATATCAATTGATAACATAATAATTAGATATAATGTATAAATTTTGAAATTATAAAAAACATTCTTTTTATATTTAAATTTGTATACAGATATTATAAAATGTTCACACTATTTGCTGATTAACATTATGATATTATTTTAATTTTATTTTTTTATTAATTTACGTGTGCTATTCGATATTTTTAAATATCAGTGACTATTTTTTTTATCATATTTATTTTGAATTTAAATAATAAAGAAAAGAATAAATGTAAGTATGAATCATAATTAGAGGTCAACACTATTCAATTCAAATTGAAAAATTGATCGAATTGAATTAATTTAAAAATTTAGTTCGATTTTTTATTTATTTCGGTTTGATTTAATTTTTAATTTTAAAATTTTTAATTATTTTAGTTCGGTTCGATTTTAATAAAAAAATAAAAAAATCAAATTGAACTGATTAATTATAACAATATACTATATTCAATAATATAAAATGATTAGATTATATTAAAATTAAAATATTTCAATTAAATTTTAAAATATTAAAATTAAAATATAAAAATAAAAAATTATTAAAAATTCAAACTGATCAAACTGAATCAGATCAATTCGATTCGATTTAATTTCTAACTAAAATTGATTTAATTTAATTTTTATAAATATTAAAATTTCAAATTTCAATTTATTCAATTCAATTTAATTTTAAATCCAATCCACTCATTGCCGACCACAATCTGAATTTAACAACCTCATTTATTTATTTATAAAGATAACTACAAAAATATTAATAAAAATGGAAAAAAGTGGTCCTGGTTGGTAGTGGTGTGAAACATTTTTCTATTTTTCTTTTTTCAAAAATTGCTTTTAGAAAACGTAACTTACAATTTAGGACCTGTGTGGATTGATCGATAAGATAAAAGACAATAATAGTGAAAAAAAATGCAATTTTAAAAAATATAAGATAGAAAATAAATTTAAAAAATAGAGTTATTTGGAAAAAAAAAAGTGAACAGTACATAAATAAAGTTATATATTTTTTTGTAATAATTTATTTTAATTGTAAATAAAAGCAAACTAGATTTTTTTACTATTTCAAAAAAATATTTTTATTTCAAACGTTAAGATAAAGAAATAAAAATAATTTTTTATTTAATTTAATTTTTGTTTCTTTACTCATCACTCTTTATTTAAAGAGGTTTTCTAAAAATAGGCTGGCGGCAGTAAAAATTAGGTAATAAAATTATTCTTAATTAATTTGATTGATGGGTCCCTATTAAATGCTCCCACGAAACAACTTGCCTTGATTGATAGCACCGACTTTAGTTTTTATATAATAAAAAATAGTTTTTTTTTCATAATTTGTATTTATTTTATTTTTTTATAGATACTAAATGTAATTTTTATTAATTTTTTAATTATATTTATTTTAAATATATTAAATTTATTAAATACTAAAAAATATTTAAAAATAAAAGATTATTGAATCAAATTAAAAAAATTAATCAAATTAAATTAATTTATAAATTTAATTTATTTTAATTTAATTCAATTTTTAATTTTAAAAAAATTAATTTAATTTTAATTAAAAAATTTAAAAATTGAATCGATTAATAATAATAATATATTATTTTTATAAATTGATTGAAATATTTTAATCAAATTTTAAAAATATTAAAATAAGGTATAAAAAATAAAAAATTTATTAAAAAGTCTAACAAATCAAACTGAATTGAATAAAATCAAATTAAATTGATTCAATTTAAATCAATTTCAGTTTAAAATCAATTTGATTATATTTTCATAAATATTAAAATTTTAATTTTAATTTTATTTAATTTATTTAATTTTGATTATAAATAAAATAAAATAAAATAATATTATAATAATTAATTTATATGTTATTATAATTTTAAAAAGAAAAAATGATAATAATTTTAAAATAATTAAAAAATATAAATAAAAATTATAAAATAAAAAATAATTAAAAAACAATAATTATTATCATAAATATTTTTTAATTAATAAAATTAAAAATATTTATTCCTGAATAAACATATCACCTTTATTTTAAATTGCATTTATGTGTTTAACTTTAATTCCCATTCTCGATGGGAATTGTAATCGAATAAGATATAATTCAATTTTTAGTTGTTTTTTAAATTTATTTTTAATCAAATAATATTGTTTTAATTTAATTATTTCATATTTTGATTCTTGATTTGATTTTTTATTCTTTAATTCTAATTTAATTATGTTGAAGTTTGATTCGTGTGAGGATAGTGGAACTTGAATTATTTTCTGATTGTTCTTCAAATTTTTATAAAATGACAAGAATTACGAAAATTTAAATCAGCATAAAATTTTGAGTATAATTAATAATAAATATAATTCTTTTATTTTTTTATAAATTATTTATAATATATTTAATTTATATGTTAATTACTATATTTTTATAAATTTAATATAGAATAATTTATTTTTTAGTTTAAATGTATAATAAATTAATCTAAACAAATTAATTATTATCAGATTTCTATTTTTTTTAATACAACTATTAAATTTTTTTAAAACGTAATAATAATCTGAATTTCAGAAAATAGAGTTTTGTGAACTTAGAAAAAATTCAAGTTTAGAGGAGGGCAATCCTTCTTTTATTTGTTTTTTTTTTATCTTCTAATGACGTATAATAAACGGTCTATCATTGGGCCACCTGTCCCTGCCATGTTGATTCAGACGTACGAGAATATCATATTCCTGCTACATGCGTAACGGCTTCTGATTCTTCACGGGCATGCATGCCGATGGACCCATCAGACGGATGGGTCGGTCTCCTTCTAGATTTCGAACCGAACCAAAAGATAAGATTAAAACTGAGCCAAAAGAGGATCTGTTTGATGAGCCGTACGGACTGGACGGGCCTGATTGAAAAACTTAGATGGAGTCCGGTCTCAAGGCTGAGTGGGCCGGACTGGGTCCATGCGAGAGACTTGAGGGTCTCCAAATAATAAATTATTATCATGGGTCTGGCTCCAAACCGGATAAAAAAATTCAGCGGTCATTACTTATAAAATAAAATATTAATCGATACATTTTAATTTTAAATATTTATATTATATAATTAATTTAATTTTTTAATTATATATATATATTATTTTTTTACCATAATTTTAGATATTTTAATATCTAATTTATCCGAGAAATACTATCGAGTATATATGTATTACTATGTTTATCGTGATTCTAATGAATAAATGGGACCCATAAACATTTGCATCAAACTGAATCAACACCATCACGTGATCCCCTGAATGAAATCGATCCGTACACGTGTATACTTCACACGAATTACGTACGCCTCTACCTAGACAACCGCGTGCTTTCCATCTGACCAATCATCTACTTCCAAGTGGAAAATAAGTTTCTCTAAAATAAATAAATTTATTTATGTGTCTAACGATTTTTCGCTTTCCCTTCTCTGGTTCAAAAAATCGCCTGCAGTCTGTCAAGTGCCTACCACAAGCAATAGCTTCCATATTTAATATCCCCGAAATACCCTTCTATTGCCGTTAAATTTCCACTCTCTGCCCTCCTTTTCCAACAACAACACGTTATATTAAATAAATAACAATAAAAATAACACTTGCATTACAGAGCTTCTTGAATCTTGTGGCGTCCTGTGAGTGAAACGAGAATGGTGGAGCCGGGGACACATGCGAACGAGGAGGAGCTTTCACTGTTGTCTCTCAACAACAATGGTGATGGCTCGTGGAGGCTAAACTTTGATGGATATCAGTTATCTGCAGGGCATAAAGAGAAAAAGCCGCCTCGAGGTCTCCACGATTGCCTTGGTGTTTTAGGTAATTTAACGAAATTTTCCCTTTTTTGTGTAAATTTTTATATATAGGAACTTTGATGCTTATTTTTTTGGGTATCTGATTTTGTTTTTTATTTTTTCCCCATTTGTGTGATTTTTCATTCTGAATGCAAATATTCTGTTTTAGCTTTTGATGCATTATAATTTTTTTTTCCTTTTTTTTGCTTGTTTCGGTATTCATTTATTGTTTTGTTTGATTATTTATTGTTTTGATGTTTCATCATTTGTTTGTCTTTGAGTGAATGGATCGCAGATAGTGTTAAGAAGTGTACGAATTGAGTTATTGATTGTTTCTTATTGTATATAAGCAACAAGAGGTCGTGATGGGTGTTTGTTTGTTGCTCTGGCTATTTATGGGTAGTTTTCTTTGGCCATAAAGAAAAGAAATTTACTGTGACCGCTACTTGTTTACCTTTGGCTTCCTTTTTATTGGGTAGGATAGGTGTATGATTAACTGGAGTTTAGTGATTTCTGATAAGATATTTTATTAGGGATCATGGCAAACTTGTTTCAGTATTTCTTGATTGATTAAAGGACATATGAGCTCTGTTTTTACTTATTGCCTCTGGCTTATACCTAGTCTTGCTGTGAAAGGCTAAGCTTGTAAGTTTCTTTAGCCACTGGAAGCCTTTTTTTTTTTCCTGCACGTCCACAAGGTCGATCATAGCTTACATGAGTAGAGTGAGTTGACGGCAGCGTTTTTACTAGAGTTTATATTTGTTATGTGACCTCACTTTATGATTTAGTTTATTAGTTATGTGCAGTTTACACTGATTTTTTTTTTATTTTTATCTAAGACATGTGCAGGTGGGGTTTTTTTTTTTTTTTTGGGGGGGGGGGGGGGGAGTATGATAGCTATTTAGCTACATGACTATATGGATAATGGTGTGCTTGCAATTAAAAGTTCAAAGAGATGGTGTGAGTGACAACTGACTTATGTTGGTTGGCGTCTTCAGGTCCAGAAGATGATGTAGCCGAGTACTATCAGCAGCAGGTGGAAATGCTCGAGGGTTTTAATGAAATGGATGCCTTAGCAGAGCGTGGCTTTATTCCTGGAATGTCAAAGGTTTCTTTGTCTTCTTTCCCATTGTTTGAGCTGAAACTGAAACACAGTTGATGCACTCTTTAATTCCTTTAACTAAAACCTTTTTTGCATATGGGTGCAGGAAGAGCAGGAGAGTTTGGCTAGAAGTGAGACCTTTGCTATCAGAATATCAAATCTTGCTAATATGGTTCTTTTTGCTGCTAAGGTTTATGCCTCTATCAGAAGTGGTTCATTAGCCATTATTGCATCCACATTGGACTCTCTGCTTGATCTTCTGTCTGGCTTCATCCTGTGGTTTACTGCATTCACTATGCAAACACCAAATCCATATCAGTACCCTATTGGAAAGAAGCGCATGCAGCCATTGGTTAGTCCTTCATCAAGAAGTGTACATATCCTGGTCATTTTATTGTTTGGCGTACTTCTCTTTTACATCACAAGGCAATTTTAGAACTAAGCAATTAGCAACATACAATTCTATTATTAGTATATTAACACGTGTCATCAGAGAACTAAGATGATGCTTAAATTATCAAATTTTAATCTTAGTATAACAAGCAAAACTTACAGCACAAAATTACAAAGCTTGCATCGGAGAATTGTTACTGTGAAAGAGCAAGAACATGTGGATTACTCACTTCATTTATGAATGCTCCTATGAAACAATGTGGTAAACCCAAAAGAAACCAATGAATCATATGTTTGTCTGGCAAAAAACACAAATTTCCCTGATGAACGCTTCCTCAACTGTGATGCTGAATTCTTTTTTCCACTGTTCTCTGCTTTTCTACGTTGCTATTTCTTCTCTTGTTTCTTTCTTCATGTGTGAGTTGGTTAGTATCTATGCAAGAGCAAAAAAATGTGGATTAATCACTTCATTTATGAATGCTCCTATGAAACAATGTGGTAAACCCAAAAGAAACCAATGAATCATATGTTTGTCAGGCAAAAAACACAAATTTCCCTGATGAACACTTCCTCAACTGTGATGCTGAATCCTTTTTTCCACTGTTCTCTGCTTTTCTACTTTGCTATTTCTTCTCTTGTTTCTTTCTTCATGTGTGAGTTGGTTAGTATCGATGCAAGAGCAAAAAAATGTGGATTAATCTCTTCATTTGTGAACGCTTCTATAAAATAATATGGTAAACGTGAAAGAAACCAGGGAAGCATATGTATGTAAGGTGAAGACACTAGTTTCCCAAATGAACACTTCTTCAACTGTGATGCTGAATTCTTTTCTCCACTGTTTTCTGGTTTTCTACGTGGCTATTTCTTTTCTTATTTCTTTTGCCTGAACTTAATTTTTGTTACTAATTTTCAGTTTAATGCTGCTGTTATAAAAATTTGGCACGTTTTACTCATGATATTACATGTGTGCAATGCACACTGTAAAGGCTTGTAAATTTAGGTCTCCACCAGATATTTTATTAAGTTTATCTGCATTTTTATCTATATGTCCATGAACAATAATGGGTACATCTGTTCCGGATATAAAATATGGAGAGTTTTGTCTCCTGAAACTATACATTGTAAATTGAGGTCTCCACAAGAGTTTGAATTAATGTTTATCAGCAGTTTAATCTATATTAGTACTCATTTCTGTTCCAGATATAAGATATGGATATTTTGTTGGTTGAACTATACATTGTAAATTTAGGTCTCCAGTAGGTTTTGATTTAATGTTATCAGCAGGTTATATGTATACGATATAGCCGTGAATAGTGGTAGTCATATTTCTGTTGCTGATATGAAACAAGAAACTTTGTTTGTTGAGATTACACGTGTATTTGATGCCTCATAGAATTTTAATTTACTGCCATGTCCTTTAATGTTCAACCTCATCATTTGGGAAGCATGTACAGGGGATTCTTGTTTTTGCCTCTGTAATGGCAACTCTGGGACTGCAGATAATCTTGGAATCAGTACGCACATTGTTATCTGATGTAAGTAGACCCTGATGAAATTCCTAGTCCATAGTTGTGACATTTCCATTAAGAATGTAACATTTACTTATTTCAGAAGCTTGGGTGAAATGAAAGCGAAATTTATGCAAACTCCTGCATGTTCTTGAACAGATATCCATCCTCACATTTCTTCTGATGCCTCTTTTCAGGAGAATGGATTTGATTTGACCAAAGAGCAAGAGCGTTGGGTTGTGGGGATTATGCTTTCAGTGACTTTGGTAAAACTTTTGCTGATGGTTTATTGCCGCTCTTTTACTAATGAGATCGTTAAAGCTTATGCCCAAGACCACTTTTTTGATGTCGTTACAAATATTATTGGCCTTATTGCTGCACTTCTTGCTAATTACATGGAAGAATGGATGGACCCTGTTGGGGCAATAATTGTGAGTACAAACCACCTCCCTCCTTCTCTATCCCTCCTTGCTATCATTTTTCTCCATTACTGTACACGAATTAATTGAGCAGAAAATTATATGTTTTTCATTAGCAATCGGCGTAGTTCTCTTCTACTTATTTGAAATTACCATTAGGTGGCTTTTAGTGGGTTTAGGTCTTTGATACAGATATCATTGGGTCGACAGCACATAAGATTACTACTTATTAAATTGAGCATTTACCATGGTTTCATTGTAAACTGTGTATTCTTTCTGTAAATGTGCCTTGCCACTTTGTTTTACATACTGTATGTTGAAGTCTGAGCTGTTAAGACTATATAAGAAAAAGGGGTAATACATTGGTTATGATTTTCTTATTCATGATATGAAGCTGAGCCCTATTAAGATACGAATGTCGGTAGAGTACCAACGTGATTCTTCAAATTGACAGAGTTAACGATTCAAATTAGCTTGGGCTGTAACTGTAACTCAAAAAAGTAGTTGGTGCATGCATATAACATGTGGTTTAATGTTGCTGCAGCTAGCCTTGTACACCATTCGAACATGGTCAATGACAGTGTTAGAAAATGTGAACTCCCTCGTTGGAAAATCAGCTACTCCAGATTATCTGAAAAAGCTCACATACCTTTGTTGGAACCATCACAAGGCCGTTAGACACATCGATACGGTCCGGGCTTACACCTTTGGGTCCCACTATTTTGTTGAGGTTGACATTGTACTGCCTGCTAGCATGCCGTTGCAAGAGGCTCACGACATCGGGGAATCCCTACAGGAAAAGCTTGAGCTGCTGCCGGAGATTGAGCGCGCCTTTGTTCATCTTGATTATGAATTCACACACAAGCCCGAGCATGCACAATCACTCCCATAGTAAGATGGAAATCTAATCCCTTTGTTCTGTTGTTTTGGTTTTTCCCAAACAAGGTCTACCACGTACCAAGTCCATGAAGAATATGCAAATGGATGATGAGTAATTGCTGGCAAAGAGCATATGCAAATGGTTGTTAACTGCAGATTCACTAATTTATCGATTTGAAATCGCAAAGTGGTGATCCTTTCCTTCAGACAAAGGGAAGATGGCTTGGAGAAAAAATTGTCTATAGATTAAGATTTGCACTATATTTGAGAAGTAATGAATTTTATGGTAGAGGTTGATTGCTGTTTTCTTCTGATATATGATTTTCTCTTTAAGATCTTTATTTCTAAGTAGAAGCAAGCATTTATCAATTATAACTGAAATCTTGAATGGAACCATTTAACAGAAACTGTGCAGAGAGTAACAATGAACAAGAAACCAGATGCAGCTGTGTCATGGATTATAAATGGAAGGTACCTTGTTTATGTGTTCCCAGATGAATGTTTCCTCCATGTTTACATCATATACGGCACCGATATCTCCTGCCTGAGCAGTTAGCCCCCTTCATCCTCTGATTCCTGTGTTGCGAGTTCATCACCGACTCTTTTGTAGACTATAGTTCCTAGAATTTTTATATGTAGTTTACTCCATTGATCTCTAATGAACCCAAGTAATTCATCATGATTAAAACACTAGCTAGCATTCAAATCACAAATGGATCAGAATCTCCCGATTTGATTGAAGTCGTCATTCACATTTGGCTAACATTTTGCTAGCAGACAACCATGTGATAATTTTATTTAATGTATAGTGAATAGAGAACAAAATAATAAATTATTGTGTATAATCATATACACAGATTTATACACACAGATTTATACTGATGGTATCTGAGTAAATCTGAGAGGTCTCTGATTCTACTCTCTTAATTTCAAATTTCATTTAAAAAAAAAAATTATTGTGTACAACTAATATAAAAATAACATATAAAAATAGCATATGATACCAAAATAAATAATATTATTCAGTCTCAATATCATCCAAATTAATAAAATTAATTTTAAAGTATTTGTAATAATTTATTTAAAATATCTTTAAATAGTTATGTTTTTTTACATATTAATATTAAATAATTTAAAAATTAGTAAAAATGTATATAAAAAATAAAAATTAGTGTTACTTCAAAATTATTTTTAAAGTGATAAATAATTTGGATGAAAAAAATTATTTAAAATAGCAGGTGAAATAAATTTATAGATTTTATATAATGCATTTCAAGGTCTCAATATACCTTACTATAGGATATTAGATTAATTATAGTACATCTTTTACCCGTCAGCTCACATTTGCATCAAATCTCTTATTGATATTGTTGTAATATTTTAATATTTAATACATTTAATAATATAACTTAAGTTTAAATTTTTAAAATTTTTATTAATATAATTTAAATTATTTAAATTAAAATTAAATAATCTATTTAATTAAGTGTAACTTTAATTAAATTAAGAGTTAAAGGTTTCAATTATAATTTATTTTATTTTTCTATTCTAAGTAGGATAAGGAGATATATTTATCTATAAATAATTATCATTTTATATATTAAAAAAAATTAATAAGTACATATTTGATATTTCTTTTACTATTGTACTTTCATATTTAACAACTTACTAAATTTTCAGAATCACTTTATTATTTTCATTATAAATCATTTTGGTTTCGTTATTAATTATATTGGTTGATGAGAAGTTTAACATAACAACATTTAAAATACATCTAAGTTTTAATTTTTATTAAATTATGTGATAAATTTTTTTTATTACGAGTTGATTTTATATTCCACATTAGTTTTTGTATTCTATTGGATCTGTATAGACTTTGTCTATTGTAAAAGGCTTGATTTTCCTTAAAAGAATGAGATATTTATGTCTCAAATTAATAAATCTCGTAAATATTCTTTTAATGTATATATTTATATTATTGTAATTTCACAAGCAGATACATATCACGGCAGTTTGCTCTTAAGACATATATTATGGCAAATATATGTTTAAGATGACTATTACCTCAATATTAGACTTTATATAATTTACCTTTTTTAATTAGTTGTTATAAGCTATTGCTGCATTTGCAGTGATCAAACAAGAAAAAGAGCTCGAGTAGTCCTTAATTATTTATGATTTACTTTTAAAGCTGCAACTATCATTCTGAAATCCTTAGTAGAGTTCGCATTGGAACTTGAGCGAGGAGATTTTGGGTTTAAGAGAAAAATCGATGGAATTAATCTATTTTTTATTTTTATTTATCAATTTGCTGTCTATTTTTTTTTACAAAATTTTAATTTTTATTGGAAAAATTATTTTTTAGTCCCTGAGATTTAACGTAATTAACACTTCTGTCCCTCTATTTTGGCGACCAAACACTTAAGTCTCTCACTTTTTCTTCCGTCCAAATTCATAGTCCTTCCGTCCATTTAAGTCGTTTGGTAAAAAATTCAAAGGTGAGAGGTGATAATTTTTTCCAAAAATACCCTCATCTCAATGTGAAATTCCTATTTTTTTTCTCTTTCATATTTTCTCCATTTCCTTTTATTCATTATTAATTCTCCTCTCTTTTTTTCATCTTTTTTCTCTCTCCTATTTTCTCTATTTCCTTTTGACATTGTTGATTTTCTTTTTTTTTTTCTTCTCTTTTTCATCTTTTTTCTCCCTTATAC
The DNA here is from genome assembly GCF_001659605.2 of Manihot esculenta. Classification (NCBI taxonomy): domain Eukaryota; kingdom Viridiplantae; phylum Streptophyta; class Magnoliopsida; order Malpighiales; family Euphorbiaceae; genus Manihot; species Manihot esculenta. The sequence continues at coordinate 3,662,961 of NC_035170.2, forward strand.
TTTCTCTATTTTTTTTGACATTGACATGAAGAAGAAGAAGAAGAAGAAGAAGAAGAAGAAGAAGAAGAAGAAGAAGAAGAAGAAGAAGAATCTACAGTAAAAAGGCATTAGTTTGGGTTTCGTGATTTTAAAATAGCCGAACTTTTAGTGAGGGTCAATTTTGTCAATTCACGTATCCCAAGCGGCTATTTTGGACGGAAAGACTACGAATTTGGACAGAAGAGAAAGTGAGGGACTTAAGTGTTGGGTCGCTAAAATAAAGGGACAAAAGCGTTAATTACGTTAAATTTCAGGGACTAAAAAGTAATTTTCCCTTTTTTATTTAGTTAATTTAATAATAAAAATAAAAGTTCAAATAAACTCTTTGACCTATTATTTGGATTGTAAAAAAAGAATAACATGAATCAATTTGACTTAATTTAGTAATATTACGAAATTTTAATTAATTAATAATTAATTTCTCAGGTAAATATAGTAATATTAAAATTCAGTTTTATAATATTTATACAAACACTAATATATTTAAACTACATAGATATTGAAGAGAGTATTAGACTAATTTTATTTTTATTTACTTTAAGATGGATTTATACATATGACTGAATTTGCATATTAAAATTATTAATTGATATCACAGATCATTATGTATATTTTACTAAATTTAGTTTTTTTTTTTTTCATATTTTTTATTTTTTTTTTCAGTGACGTATAACTGTCGTCTTACACTAGTACTTTTCGGTTATATTCATGTTGATCATACGTATAGAGGTACTGTATCATTTTTTTTTCATCAAACGATTATTTAATTATATTCGGTGCCACTTGAACAGGATCCGGACGTTATAGGGTTTGTTGTTCCACATAGGTTAACGAATATTTGGAGCTAGGGCTTTCACGAATGGATTTTCGCCTAGTCCGACTTATCTGAACATACTCTGGACTTTCATAAGGCATAGAGCTGCGTCTTGAGTTCTAATTGAACCCAGGCCTAGTCCTTCTAGCGTGGGCTTGTCCGAGGCTCAGACTTTTGAAACACAGCTATCATCAAGTAGGTTAGATGTTGTTGGAAAGTTTGGCTTTTAACCACCATATTATCGATGTATACCTCTACATTTCTCCCTATCTGGTCTTTGAAAATTTTATTCATCAGACGTCGGTATATAACCCCGACGTTTTTCAACTCGAAAGGCATAGTCTTATAGTAATATGTCACATCTTCAGTTATAAAGGAAGTCTTCTCTTCATCTGATTTATCCATGGGGATTTGGTGATATCCCAACATAGCATCCAAAGACGATAAGTAATCAAAATCAGTCGTATAATTGACCATTTTCTTAATATCAGGGAGGGGATAACAATCTTTTGGGTAGGTCTAGTTTAAGTTGGTGAAGTCTATACATATTTTATACTTTCCATTGGCCTTTTTTACTAACAGGGGGTTAGCTAACCACTGTGGGTATATTACTTCCCTAATAAACCTGGCCTTATCTAATTTCTCCACTTCCTCCCTTGTTGCCTGTTGCTTCTCTTTTCTGAAAACTCTCTTCTTCTATTTCACGGGTTTGGTATCAGAGAAGATGTTCAGCTTGTGGATCATCACCTTGGGATCAATCTCCGGCATATTCGAAGGTTTTTAGGCAAAACTTGAGGCATGCCCCCTGATTAAGGGCCTTGCAGCTTCTTTTTGGCCTTCTCTTAGGCTCAAGTTGATGCTGAAAACCTTATTGCTTTCTTCTACAAATAGTGGGAAGGTCTCAAGCTTGTCAACTGGTTTAGTTCTAGCCTCCTTCCTCTCGTCTCTAACTTCCATAACTTTAAGGTTTACCTCATCTGGTTAGGTTCATTGTTCCTCTCCTGTGGCCAGGTATACTACTCTGGCTTCTTCCTACCTGCCTCGGACAACTCCAACTCCTGCCTCCGTCGGGAACTTCATGGCCAGATATCGAATGTTGGTCATTCTCTCGAAATCATATAGCATTGGTCTTCCTAAGATAGTGTTGTAGCTCAGAGATAACTTTAACACCAGGAATATTGTATAGTGAGTCTGTGACAGGGGGGCTTCCCTAGAGTGAGGGCTACTTTCACTTTTCCTTTCACCGCTATCGGAGTTCCCCCTATCCCTTTGACCAGAGTTCTCTTTATCCCTTTGACTAGAGTTCTTCCTATCCCTTTGACTGAGGCTTGGTCCCTAACGAGTTACTCCTCAAGTATTTTCATCTATTGGAAGACCCGGTAGGGTAATAGATTCACCTTGCTGCCGTCATCAACTAGCACCTTATGAACCCTGAAGTTATGAATGACTACTTCGATGATCATGCATCGTCCTGGGGCATGTATACCCCTTGTGCATCCTCTAGGGAGAAGGAGATGGTTATTGGAGTGTGCTCAGCGACTTGCATCACCTCTGTGCCGCTTTCATTTTCATTTCTACCTCTCTTTGCCACCGAAGGTGAATGACTTTCGGCTCTGGAGGGACTTTCGGCCGCCGAACCTGCCGCCGAAAGTGCCCTGTTCAGCCTTCCTTTGCATGTTTTCTATGATTGTTTTAAGGTGTTTTAGGGGGTTTTTGGGGAGTATTTTAGAGTCATGTTCTTGTATATTTGGTCCCTTATTTGAGTCCACCTGTGTAGGTTCGGACCCGAGGAACCGAGGACCCCAGCAGCGAGTCAGCTGCTTCAGAGTCTTGTCAGAGCTAGCCTAAGGTGAGTAGAATGACTCTTTATGTTTCAAAGCAAATAATGAAAGTTTTAGCATGATTCACGCATCATGAATGCCATGAGCTATATTAGGGTGCTTGCATTAGAACTCACGAATATGTTGCATTGCATATTATGTTGTTGATGTGGATGAATGTTGAATGATCCATTAGCCCTCTTATGTTATGACATGATATAATTATGATATGGAAGTCTAGGCGTGCCTGCACTACGCCCCTGACACTATGTAAGAGAAAGTCCGGGCGTGCCTGCACTACGCCCCCTGCACGATTGGATATGTATGATATGTTATGGAAGTTCAGGTGTGCCTGCACTACGCCCCTGGCATGATTAGACTGTGTAGAGGGCTAAATGGTGACGAGTTCATCCTTGATGTGAATTGTCTGTGATGTGATGCATTCAATTATAGCATATGATTTAAATGTTTTATTATTCTGCTCACTGGGCTCTAGTAGCTCACCCTATTTCCCTAATCCCCTAGGTATGCAGGTACGGGATAGAGCAGAAAGTCAAGAGTAAAGTTATGTTCAATGTAATAGTTAGCTGTAGACATGAGAATGATGTAATGTAATTGATGAGTATTGAGGTTTAGAATTGTGCTTGACCCTAGTATGTAAAGTTAATCCCTTTTGCATATGATCTATGAAATATTTTGATGATGATTTATGTAAACCAAGCTTAATGTATGATATGTTACCCCATTGGAGCATTGGATGAGGGCTCCAGTGTGGGGTTTATGATTATGAGTTGTGCATGCACAGGTTAAGCTTGGTGAATGATAGAAAAGTTTAAAAATTTTATGTATATGTTTGATCATGTATGGGATTTAACAGGTATACAGGATGTATGTTAGGCTTGCTACGGGTCCCGGCGACCTTAACCCGATCTGGATCCTAGCGCCGGTAGCGGTCCGATTTCCGGGTCGTTACAGTTCGTCTCCTGTGGCTAGGTATACTACTTTGGCTTCTTCCTACCTGCCCCGGACAACTCCAACTCCTGCCTCCGTCGGGAACTTCATGGCCAGATATCGAATGTTGGTCACTGTCTCGAAATCATATAGCATTGGTCTTCCTAAGATAGTGTTGTAACTTAGAGATAGCTTTAACACCAGGAATATTGTATAGTGAGTCTGTGACAGGGGGGCTTCCCTAGAGTGAGGGCTACTTTCACTTTTCCTTTCACCGCTATCGGAGTTCCCCCTATCCCTTTGACCAGAGTTCTCCTTATCCTTTTGATTAGAGTTCTTCCTATCCCTTTGACTGAGGCTTGGTCCCTGACGAGTTACTCCTCAAGTATTTTCATCTATTGGAAGACCCGGTAGGGTAATAGATTCACCTTGCTGCCGTCATCAACTAGCACCTTACGAACCCTGAAGTTATGAATGACTACTTCGATGATCATGCATCGTCCTAGGGCATGTATACCCCTTGTGCATCCTCTAGGGAGAAGGAGATGGTTATTGGAGTGTGCTCAGCGACTTGCATCACCTCTGTGCCGCTTTCATTTTCATTTCTACCTCTCTTCTTTCCCCTCCTACTCATACGGCCTCCAGTCTCTCCTACAATCATGTTAATTGTTCCACTAGAGCCATAATTTATTAGTGCTCCGCTCTGCTTCCTGGGCCTTTCCCCAGCTGCACCTTGTTGTTGCCTCTGCCCTTCTGGCTTCTTTACAAAGTTCTGGAGATGGACTCTCTTAATCAGTCTTCCTATCTCGTTTGTTAGCTGATAGCAGTTGTTCGTGTCATGGCTGTATATTTTATGGTATTGGCAATATTTATCTGGGTCCCTTCTGCTTGCCTCTGCTTTTATGGGTTTGGGCCATTGCACGAAATCTTTGTCTTGGATTGCAATGAGCACCTTGGCTCTAGACACGTTTAGAGGAGTGACTTCGATGGGGAGCTGGGATTGATAAGGTCTCTGTTCCTTCCTTTCCTATTAGTATTTATTCAGTGCCTCCGGTCCCCAGTCTTGTCTCCTTTTTGACCTATCTTGCCTCTTCTCCTCCCCAACCCTTCCTCTTTCTCTGTCATCCCTAGCAAATTGGCTAGTCATCAAGGCATTATCTTGCCTTATGTATTTCTCCGCCCTCTTCATTAACTCTGACAAGATAGTAGCGGGCTTTCTGCACAGCGATCCAAAGAACTTCGGGGAGGTTATGCCCTTCTACATGGCTTCTACTGCTCTTCTCTCATCTAGCTCAGATATCTAAAAAGCCTCATAGTTGAACCTAGCAATATAGTCTCTCAGGAATTCATTCCTCCTTTATCGAACGGTCTCTAAGTAACTCATCTTTCTTTCCGCAGGAACTCCGATAATGAATCTACTGATGAATACACTGGCTAGTTCTATGAAGTTCTTGATGCTTTTCCGACTCTAGGCTATTGAACCACGTCGGGCTGGTCCTGTTAAGGTGCTTGGAAAGACCTTACACATTAGGGCGTCCGAATGAGTCTGCAACTCCATGAATGACTTGTAGTTCAAGACATGCTCTTAGGGGTTTTTTATCCTATCATAGGCCGTCAAAGTTGACATCATGAACTTTTTTGGTATTGTTTCTTGCTGAACCTGTTTTACAAACGGATGAGGTTGGCAATAGAGGACTATTATTGTCTCGTGCCCCCAACTCTATCAATAGTTGCTCTTTCAATCTTTCTAAATTTTGGTCTACGTTTGCATCTTCCCTTCTGGCCTCTTCTCCAAATGGTAGTTTCTTTCTAACTCTTCACTCTTCACTCTTCGACCTTTTTGAGGGCTCAAAAGAGTAGCTCTCGACCCTATCATTCTCAATAAGCTCCTTCACTATCCTGCCTCTAGCTTGGGCTGTCGGCTCGTTTCTTCGACTTGCTTCCTCGTCTCCATCTTCTGTCATCCTACTACTCTGTTGAGAGATTGGATAGTTCAATGTGGGTTGGGGCTCATTGATATTGAGCCCTTCGGCTATAAGTGGTTTGCTCAACGGGGTATTGAGCCCTCTCTGCTGTAATCTCTAGCTTAGCTAGCAGGCCATTTTTTGCAATTCTTAGTTAGACAAGAAAGTTCGGGGCATAGTCCCGGTTGAGTTTGGTGAAGGATTAAGCAACATGGGTGGCTGATTTACTGGGGTGGCTGGACTATAGAACGAGAATTGTGGTCCTTCATGAGTCGAGTTCAGGTCGTTTGGGGTGATTTTTGTATAGTTTTCGCCGTGATTGGCCATATAGATATCAGTGGGTGAATGAGGATAAGAACTCTAATGACGATAAGATCTCCTTCATTTTCACATATGGCGCCAATTGATGTCTGAGATCTAATAATGGGTGAGACTCAAAGTGTATTTTGATAAGTTTGGTTTCTATTTTTCTTGCGAATTATTTTAGTCGCTTTCTCTTTTGTCTTTTAGTGATGTATAATTGTCGTCTTGCACTAGTACCTTCCTTTTATATTCACACTTGTCGTACATACGAAAATACTGTGTCCTTTTCTTTCGTCAGACAACCATTTAATTACATTCGACACCACTTGAACACGATCCTAAACGTTATGGAGTTTGTTGTTACACGTAAATTAATGGATATTTGGAGTTAAGGCTCTCACGAACGGATTTTCACTCAATCTAGCTTATCTGGGCGGACTCCATACTTTTATAAGATATAGAGCCAAGTCTTGACTCTTAATTGAACTTAGACCCAATCATTTTAACAGAGACTTCACGAGACCCAGACTTTTAGAATCCGACTGTCATCATTAATCAATCCCATATTGCAAAAACTTTGATAATTTATTTTCATTTCATAGGTTTCCAATATAAACTTATGCAATTTAATTATACAACTGTATGGACAGCGGAAAGCTTGAAACCTATGACACAAATTATTTATATTTTGCTCTTTCATCTTAATCTTATCAGGATAGAACTCAAATTCAAAATTTTTAAATTGTGTTTATTCTACTTACAGGGAGTAATTAAAATTGACCTAGTTACAATCCAATTTAAAAATTGAAATCAATTTATTATTTTAATTTCAAATTTTACATTTTTAATTTAAATTCAATTTATGATTCAAATCGATTTGAATCATGATTAGGAGTTATATGAAACTAGCGCGACCTTCAAATTCAATTGATCGAGATGTGATGGACTGTGAGATAGGTGGATTTCGTTTTGAAAATTTAACTTTTTTTCTGAGATTTGAATTTGCTAATCTTCGTTCAGTTGATTTTTCTCATTTCGAATTGTTATTTTGACTTTGATTTTGAACTTACAGATTATAAATTTGATAATTGTAAATCAATTTGTTGATTCTATTTTGTAAGATATTAAACAAAATTGAAAATAGATAGATAGTCAAGCAAGCAAGAGAATATTAGTACATTTAATTTAAGCATATTTATCATAAATCTGATTTTACCTGAATTTACCTGAAATAAATTTAATGATTGTTAAAAAAAATTATTTTTTTTTAAATTTTAAAATATTTTCTAATTTATCTCCATTTCAAAATCCGAATCCCATAAATTATTTTGGTGGGTTCAATTGAATAGTCTTCAAAATGACGTCTAAATACATTTTTTCGCCAAATTCAAGCTGCTCAGTCCTCCTATAAGTATTGGATTGTTTTTTAAATTCCTTTTAAATTATAGGTAATTTTTGTAGATGATAATTTATTAGTTAAATTTGTAATACATCGATATGATTTAGTTTATAATTTTTACCTTAAACAATTTTATCTTAAGCAATAAAATGAAAAAAAAAATTCTTTAAAATAAAAATTGAAAATTAAGAGAATAAAATCTGAAACTGCTCAAATTTATTAACTGCTATAATAATTATTTTTTTTTTGAAATAAGGGTTGGGGGAGTCGAACCTTAGACCTTTCAAGGCTACAGGATGCACTTTCCACCAGGCTAAGCCTTGGAATGCAACTGCTATAATAATTATTAAAATATGATTTATAATTATACTCACATGTTTAGTCTGATAGTAAGTGTATCTGAATAAATATGAGAGATGTTACGTTTTATTCCTCTGATCTCTAATTTTTAATTTTTTAATATGGGAGATGTCACGTTTTATTCCTCCGATTTCTAATTTTTAATTCAAAAAAAAAGATTTATAGTTTAATTATTTTATATGATTAAAATACTAAAATTACTTATAACCTTAAAATCAAGGGTTTACACTTAATTAAAAGAATTAAATGCGTGCATGCCAGCACACAGTACTCGTGTTTCAAGTGCCCCGCCAAACTTATATATCAACCACACTTCGTTCTTTTTCATAAAATACTTTTCATATTTTTTAATATTTAACATGTTATTTTATTAAAAATATTTTTAAAGTGAAAATCATTTTTTTCTTTATAAATATTATTAATATAGTTTATTTATCAAATTAAATTAAACCATAAAAAATAAATTATTTTATGTTATGATTTAAATTATATTTATAAATGAATATAGTCTAAATTATAATAGATAAATTGCTGTTCAAAAAAATCAAATTAAAAAAATAAAAATAATTAAACATTTAAATTTATTTTAAATTATATGGCAAAATAAAAATAAATAAATTTTATTTTTTTAATTTAAATTATCTATATATTATTATTAAATATTAAATCAAATAATCGTTATCTTAATTTGAGAGCGTCAACTACAATCTTTTTAATTTATTTATCCTTTATTAATATTTTAATAACAATTCACAGATAGACAAATTCAACCTTTATGCACAAGAAAAAAAATCTTATTCTACAAAGTCTTTTTATTTAGAAAATATAAAAAAATGCTATATATTTTATTTATATTTAATTTAAAATTTAAAATTTAATTTATATTAAAATAATATATCGTAATTTACCTTTATTAATAATGACGGTAAAATTTTAATATTATTAAATATTATTGATATGATAAATATTTTATTATTTTTAATTAATATAATGTTTTAAAATATTTTTTAAAATTATTGTCTTGATATTATATTAAATTTAAAATTAAAAATAGTTTTAATTTTAATTAGATATAATTTTATTAATTAAAAAAAAAGTTTGGAAATTGAAATATGAATATCTCAACGGCGTGGCACGGTGACCCTGATCTCCCGTGACCGACAGTATGGGATGCAATACATTCCACCATTGTCACATCACCATTGTTAGTAAATCCAATAAAGCCAGGCGGGTGCTGCCCACAAGATACAGGCGGCAAGTCGATGGAAATATGGAGATTATCTTCATGATTTCATTAACGAAGGACTACCAGCGTTGAAACGAAAAGGGCCGGGGAGTACAACAGTTGCACAGTCTTTAACGTTTCATGTTGGCGGCATGAACAGCTGGCCGGTCATCGAGTGAGCTGTTAGACAGTAGGCGCGCCTAGAGCTCTTCTCAAGAAGGAAGATGAAATTTCTTAGCCAAATTATGATTTAATCCCTACAAGTATTTTATTAGGGCAAATCATAAAATACCATTTTAATATAAAATAAAGAGATATTTAAAATTTAGTTTTTAAATATTATTATTATTAATAAATTAATATTTATATTTTTAAAAATCTATTACAACGTTTTAGATAAACGATAATTTTATTTTAAAATAAATTTTTATTTAATTTTTTGATATTGTTATTATTAATAAGTCAGTTTTTATATTTTTAAAAATTTATTAAAATATTTTTTTATTTTTTTTATATGTATTAAAATATTTTTATCATTTTTTTTTATTAATGAAATAATCTAGAAGATGATGAAAGAAAAGAAAAAACAGAAGAAGAAGAAAAAGAAGATGAAGAAGAAGAAGACATGAGGAAGAAAAATGAGGAGGAGAATGAGGAGGAAGAAGAGGAAAATAACGATGATAATTTAATTTTTTATTATATTTTTAACGATAAAAATAAATAAAAATACTATTGATAATATTATTGATGGTAAAAAATATATAAAAATATTTTAATAAAATTTTAAAAATATAAAAATTAATTTATTAATAATAATAATATTTATAAATTAAATTATGAATTTCTCTAAAATAAATTAGGTACAATGAAAGTGCAGAATTTTAGTTCAAAAGGATTCCACATAGTTTAAATTTTTAATTTTAAATAAAAAATTTAATTTTTAAATTTATTTATAATTATAATAATTTTTTTAAATTAATTTTGATAATATTTAAATTAATTCACTTAATATATCATTAATTTACTAAATAAATAACTTGATTAATTTAAATTTAAATTAAAATTTTTTATTTACCTAAAATTTTTATTAAAATTTTCATTTTTAAAAATAAAAAAATTAAGTATTTTAATTATATAATTTAAAAATTTTAAAACTTTAATTAAAATTACTTATATAATAAAAATAAAAATATATAATATATCATATAAATTAATATAAATTTAATTTTTTTTGAAATGGTATAAATTTAATTAAAATTAATTTAAAAATTACTATCATTACAATAAATTTAAAAATTAAAATTTTTATCTAAAATTAAAAAGTAGACTGGAAAGGACTTTCTCCTTTATTTTTCTTTTTTCTTGTTGTCTGCCGCTGATATTTAATTAGACCTTCCCGCCGATGCACGAGCAGGGTGCGGATTAAGATAACCTACACATCTCCAGCACTCGCGATTTCACCTTCGTCTCCCCTTCCACCTCTGAATCATCTATGGCGATGACCGACGCCCGGACCGTTAAGATTATTCCTCTTCACCACCCTAGTGGGACGTCATCTTCTTCTGTTTCATGTTCTCGGCCTTCTGCTCTTTTCTCTCGGTGGCTAACCAAGATGAAACGTATGTCTTTAGCTCAGTGTATTGAGACGTTCTTGCCTTGCTTCCGTTGGATTAGGACTTATAAATGGCGCGAGCATTTTCAGGTTGATCTCATGGCTGGTAGCACCATCGGTATTATGCTCGTGCCGCAGGTGATTCTAAATCTCTGTTTGTTTGGCTCCCTGGAAAATGAAAAAGAAAATTTCTAGTTGTTATTCTTATTTTTTTTTAAACTCTTGAAAGATGAACAAGTCAACTGGAGCACATGCATGCGCTTACATGTAACTTAAAAATGTTTCCAGTTTAAATTTGTTAACTCTATCGAAGTAATGCTACTGACTTTGGTTTCCAAGTTCGTATGGAAAGTTGTGTTTCCTAATTTCCTCTCTCTCTCTCTCTTTGTCTCTCTCTTTGTCTCTCTCGTCCTCTCTTCACAAATTTTCTTGTAGTTTCTCGGCAACCAAACATAGACGTACAGTGTGGATTGCACGTCTTCAACGCATGTTTTGAACTTGTGTTTAATTTTGTCATGGTTGCGTCAAGCACTCAACTGAAATTGATTGGATTGATTTTTTTTTTTTTTCAAATCTCATCAGGTATCGAATTGGATAATGTATTGCAGCGACGGTTATGAAATTTCTAATTTTCTACTGTTTAGATTTGATGAATTTGTTTTCAAAGTTTTAACTGTTTCATTGTTGACTTTTGGGCTCTTATTAGTTGTGATTACCAAAGTTTACGCCAATCAGAGATTAGAGACCAAATCTCGAAGTTAGGTCGTGTTTCGTTGCCTGGAAATGGGACGTTGGCCAGTGCAATTTCGATCTCCCAGCAACCGAACATTTTGATTTTTTATTGTTGGAATATCTTAAACTGAACAATAACATCTTTTATTCTCGTTAGTTGATATATTATTATTAGCCACTTTAATTCAATTCTCTTAATTTTAATTTAATTGATTTAATCAAAATCAACCGAACATCTTTTAATAATTTTAGTCAATTTATAAAATATTAAATTTAATAATTTATCTGTTAATTTAATAGTTTACTGGCATATGTATTATTATAATTTCTTATATAAATGATTAAAAAAGACTAAATATTTATATTATTTTATATTTTAATTTAAATATTTAAATTTTGAATAAACTGACTCAATATTTATATTTTAATATAATTTTAATTAAATTTTAAAAATTAAAATATAAGAGTTTAAATAAAATGTTAAATATAATATTTTATTATTTTTTAAATATAAACTAATTAATTTCATATATATGAAAAATAATATTAATTCATATTTATTTATAGTTAAATAATATATTTAATTTTAAATATAATATAATAGTAATATAACCGTTAAATATGTAGTCAACAGTTTCAATGATAAATAAATTTTATTTTGTTAAAATAATAAATTTATTATTTTTAATTATTTTACATATATTATTATTTTATATTGAATAACATGCCTTTATTTATAATTATTTTTATAAAATAAAATCGTTGAAAATATAAACTCCATATTTAATCATGAAATTGCTTATTTTTAATTTTAATTTTAAAAATTTAATAAAATTACGTTTATAAAAAAATGTTTGTACCAATTTATCTATAATTTAAATATTTAAATTAAAATATAAAATGCATAAATTTTCAATAATCGATCAATTAAATAATAATACTACACTTAAACTATTAAATCAACTAAATCAAAACTAAAATAATTGAATTAAAATATAAATACGCCCCAAAAGTGGCCTTATTTGACTTTACGTATCAACTAAATCAAAACTAAAATAATTGAATTAAAATGCAAATACGCCGCAAAAGTTGCCTTATTGGATCAATTTGCCTTATTCTTGTTATTACTATTACTCCATAAAGATTAGATATGTTTATTGGTTCTTACTGTTGTGGTATTTGAACAGGCAATGTCTTATGCCAAGTTGGCTGGGCTTCAACCAATTTATGGACTATGTAAGTTTATAAAATTGTTTCAAATCTAAATTTTGTAGATTACCCTTGACATGTCTATTTTTCAAATTCTATCTGCAGGCAAATTTCAGAATCTTTATTGATACGAGTAATATAGAGCTTACTTTGTAAAGTTCTAAATAAAGAAATACCATAAACATAAAAGACTGAAATATTTTATTGCAAATACTGGCTAGAGTACACCCCCATCTTTGATCATTCGTAATTTTTGGTGATACTGTTTGCATCTTACTGAATTACATTATCGAATGACAATGACCTCATTGCATTTTACTTGAATATCACTGTTGCATTATCTTTTTCATACAGTTATCTTGGGTGTTTGTTCTCAGTTTAGAACTCTTCACCACATTGTAATTTAACTCTAGATCTGTTGTACTGGTTTGGCAAGGCAGACTCTGGTTTTGTGCCAGTATTTGTGTATGCCATTTTTGGGTCATCTCGGCAACTGGCAACTGGTCCTGTGGCATTGGTTTCTCTCCTAGTCTCTAACGTCTTAGGTGGAATTGTTGATTCATCTGATGAGTTATACACGGAACTTGCTATACTATTAGCTCTAATGGTTGGAATTCTGGAATGCATCATGGGGCTTTTGAGGTACTGCTGTTTTTAGCATCACACTAATAGTCACAAATTTGTTCCTGCACTGTGATTGCTTTTTGCAAACTGTCTGTGCATATGTTCCTTTTGGACATCCGCTGGGCTTAAAATTTGAAACTTTCAGTTTTGCTGTTGTTGGTTCTAGATGCCTCATTAAGCTGAAATATATAGAATTCATTTTTTAATGTTCATACCTTCATTGCGAAGTTATTCTTTAATTTGATTGACTTGTGAACTCGGAAATGGGATACCAATGCATGTATCATTTTCATTCGCAGGCTTGGATGGCTTATACGCTTCATTAGCCACTCTGTGATTTCTGGCTTCACAACTTCATCGGCCATTGTGATTGCATTATCTCAAGCAAAGCACTTTTTGGGATATGATGTTGTACGGAGCAGCAAGATTGTACCATTAGCAAAGAGCATAATATCTGGAGTGGATAAGGTATGATTGTTCAAACTTTATGGTATAGCTCTACGGAGCGGAGTGAATATTCTTTCACATGTTTGCATTTTCTTATTGATTTATATTCAAAATTCTCTCATGTATTTCCTAAATGGAGTCCTTTTTTTAGTAGGCTTGGTATGAAATTGTTGGTTGATTACATTATTTTGGTTCTGTTGAGTGTAATCTTGTTTATTAGCTTCTTATTTGCTTGTTGGTTTAATAATTTTTAAATTTGTAGAATTCTCATTAAACAATCTTTTTCCCGACGTGCTTGATGGTTTTATGTTGAGCAGCTAGGTAAAATATGTGTTTTTTTTTTGAAAGGTTATAGAGCTCTAATAAACATCAAAACACTTTAGCCCTAATTTTCACTATCTGTAACAAGTCACTGCTTCATTAGAGAGAAAAGTACTTAAAACAAACAAAAGGTGGAGAGCAACCCATTTACTGCTTGTTTGTTAACTGTCCCTTCTCAAGTTAAATTAATCCTTTCATATATTTGGGGTTATCAATATCTATGATAAGACAAGAACTTCCATAAATTTAAAGTTTAAACATCCTAACATCCTTGTTAGGACCTCTGAAAAATTGTTATGCGAGGAAAGCACAAGCAACAGTGGAAACAAAGGGTGTGCCCTTCTGATTCCATCTTTTAAAATGGATGAAGGTAGTCTTTGAATGTAGTTATGCTGGTTTTTGCATGCTCTGATCTGGAGCTTACTTTTGTGGCAACTGCCTATGTTTGATGCCACCTGATAGGCTGATACAATTGCATGGCAGTTGATATCAACAACTTTATATATGTGCAACTAATTACCATATATTAAGTTTACAGACTCAAACTTTATTTTTCATCTGTTCTGTCCTATTTTATTGTGATTTATGAATTACCATGTGATCATGAACTAGTTTTCGTGTTTAATGTGTCAGGTTTGATGCCATAACTCATTTATTCGTTTTTAACCACAGGTGGTATCTTCCTTTTGCAGTTCTCGTGGCCTCCTTTTGTGATGGGATCTAGCATTCTTGCTGTACTTCTGTTCATAAAGCATTTGGTATGATATCAGTTCTTTTTCTCCTCCTTTTTAGTCGTAAAATGTTTATTTTTTAGATCTGTGGTTATGATTTTGTTGTTCCATGTAAAGGGAAAATCAAGAAAGCAATTTGGATTCCTTCGAGCAGCGGGACCCCTCACAGCAGTCATTTTGGGTACAACTTTTGTGAAAATATTTCACCCATCTTCTATTTCTTTGGTGAGAATGATGCAACTGCTAATCATAAGCTATTCCTTTCTAATCTGAGATTTCATACCATGAAATTGCTTTATCTATTTTATGAAGGGAGTCTATAATATCTTTTTAGAGCATTCAAATGTTCGCACAAAAGAGTATGCAGGATAGCAGTAGAAGGGATATACAACTTTTCTGTCTTTCTAAATATATCAATTGTGTGCCTAAAAGTTGCAAGGAACAATCATTTACTCCAATGAAACTTGTCATTTGCAAACACAGGGCAGATTAATCATTGGAAGTGTTAATTTTACACTATTTTTTTTCCAAATTGATCAATCACCTGTTTGCTTCTCGATCAATTGTACTTCTGTTGCATACTTCTTCACAACTTAGCGACGTGAGATACCTTTAGTCTATCTGAAAGGTGTAACTCTTGCTCTGTATTTAATTGCTTAATTTTTGTTTCTTTCTCCATTCTGCAATAATTTTAAGTTTAGGATGCTTGCCTGACCAGTATTTTGGAATTTCCATGGATTGTAGAATCTAATCAACAAAATAACCTGTTATTGCTGAAATTTTCTTTCATCTGTCTGAATTACTGTTCTTTTGTTTATCTGTATAATTTTCAATTCGAAATTTATCTAAATCACAGCAGAGCCAAATGAGAATTTCGGTGTTGTTTTAGGTAGGAGAGATACCCCAGGGTCTCCCAAGGTTCTCTATTCCCAAAGGGTTTGGGTATGCTAAGTCTTTAATCCCCACAGCGATGCTTATTACTGGTGTAGCCATATTGGTAAGTGATGAGGGTCAAATCTACATTTATGCTTCGTGGCCTCATAAATTTTGAGCTGCTCTTCTCATTCTGATCATATTAAACTTTTGACTGTAGGAATCTGTGGGGATTGCAAAGGCTTTAGCAGCAAAGAATGGGTATGAGCTGGATTCAAGTCAGGAGGTATGTTACTATGTTTGCAATGGAAGGTATCTGATGTAGGACCGGTAGAACAATCAAAGGGGAAGATGGAAGAGAAATAAATCTCAAATTTTCTGTTAACTCTCAATCGTCAATTTCAGTAATAGTAAATTCTACTAAAATACCTAAATGTCATAGGTATCAGGAATCCTATCCTGTCATCTGAATATCAATATCTACAAGTTAACTAGGATTAGGAATCCTAAAAAAATATCAACTGGTATCTCCATCTCACAATAGTCGTTTTAGAGAATTTTTTTTGCTCCAAATTATCTGTCTTTGAGAATTTCAAGGTAAGATTAATTTTTATTTTCCATATACACATTTACTAGTCTTTTAAGTCATTTAATATTAATATTTGAAAAAAACATGACCATCTAAAAGGCATTTTAGATAAATTATTGTAAACTTTTCTAAAATTAAGGATATTAATTGGTCTTAATAGTTTGAGTGAATAAACCTTAAATGACAAATACTGTGGGACAGAGGTCCTAGTAACTAGGAATAGGTTGTCAGTATCAACTAGTAACTAGGATTAGAAATCCTAAAACTAGAAAAATACTATTTCCTAATTTCCTTTCTAAAATAAGTAAACCTTAAATCCCTAGCTGAAGGTCATGCTTAATGTCACTGCCAAATGCTAACTAGAGTCTGTGAGCTGCCTCTAGTATCAACTTTCAAATAAGATAATCTTGCCAAATACCAACTAATGTTCATTCTATTTCTATCAACTCACACTTTGTCTATGCAATCAATGGAGTGACTAGTACTAAATAAGGTGCAAAAATGGAAGTAGTTAGGCTGTGGATGAAAGGCAATACAATTTGGTCCTGTCGTAGAAAGATATATATAAATATATGCACAATTTCTTATTATAGAGCTTCTAGAGCAAAATTTGGCACCATCTGGACATGTATATCACCATACATTCCTTCTTTGGATATGCTCATACAGTTGCACAATACAAATTCTGACTTTTTAGTTCTCTTCTAACAGTTGTTGGGTCTTGGTTTAGCAAATATCTTTGGCTCATTCTTCTCAGCATACCCTGCAACAGGTGAGATTTTCAATGAACTGTGAAATTAAATATTGGGTATTAGCATGACAAAAATCATCTTCATCCTTCACGATTTTGTTGGTCATTGGGATTTGTATTACAGCGACAAGCAAAAAAAAAAAAAAAAAATAAAGGGTTTATTTCTCGAACTTTTCTTGCAGGTTCTTTTTCTAGGTCAGCTGTAAGTAATGAAAGTGGGGCAAAAACTGGTTTGTCTGGAATTATTACTGGCATCATCATGGGCTGTGCTCTTCTATTCTTGACTCCATTATTTGAATACATTCCCCTGGTTTGTTTCCATTGCTCATTTTTAGAATTTGAAAATGCTTTAAAAAAGATGGTGATTATTTGGTGTCAAGTTATATCATGCTCCTAATCCAAAGAAATATTTTGGTTCGAAACATGATGTCCTGCAAAAGATCATAGAATTAATGATCTAGGAAGATGGAAACATTAGGAACTTGTAACTGGAGTTACTATTTGATTTCTGATTTCTCCCCCTTTTAAGTCTCTCATTCCAATGGTTGATGGATTTATAACTAACTCTGCCTCTCTCAAAATATAAATCTTTATCTTGCATTTCTTTTTGTTCTTTACAGTGTTCTCTGGCTGCTATAGTAATCTCTGCTGTAATGGGCCTGGTGAGTATGCTAAAGTCAGAATATGAGGACTTCTGTAGTAGATTGCGTTTATCTTATGCTTTCCAAGTGTGTCATGCCATCTTTTTCATATGTTACATTTGCAAAGGCGGAAGAGATATTTGTTTGCTTGTTTATTTACTACTGAGATTAAAATTATTAATTTTTCTACAATTTGACTTTTGTAGCGACATGTTATATTCATTATGCTGATATTTATAACTAATTCTTGCTGGAGTATATTAGTCAATGTTGTAGAGTGTGACTAATTATGTAAAATATAACACATAAATGTGAAATTGAAAGTTAGGGTACTGTTATTTCAGTTTGAACGATGAAGTTCTTGCTGGCCTTTTTTTCAGAAGTTAAGAAGCTTGTAATACAAACCGTATATTAAGAAGTTTTTGGTTTGCACCTCTCTTAACTCAAGACTTCCATGTTTCCTAAGCAACTTACTGGGGTACATTGCATTCAAGAAAAATTAAATGAAGTGTACAAAGATTGTTGTCTAGACCACGTTATGAGTTGGAATGACATAGTTTTTGACTAACAGGTATACAGAAATCGAACCTGTAACCTGATGATGTCTTAACCAAATACAATTTTCTAAACAAATCAAATTATGGAAGAAAAGAATCTCTTTAATTTGTTTTGCTAGTTGATACTCATGCTTATGTTGTGCATTGGTAATTTGGTATCCACAAAGTGAATAGTGCTGATCTAAAATTTCAACTTTATTTTTGTCTCTCTTTATGTTTGCATGTCAGGTGGATTACGAAGAGGCTTTCTTCTTATGGCGTGTAGATAAGAAAGATTTTCTTCTTTGGACCATTACTAGTGCTACAACTTTGTTCCTGGGCATTGAGATTGGTGTCCTTGTTGGGGTAAGTGTTTATAGAAATCAAATATAATTGGATTTGGTGAGTTGCATGTACAATAAATTTAAAGTTTTATGCATTTCTTTTTGGGAGCGCTTGAACTCAAAAGCTAATATGAACGTATATTCTAGGATCCTGAATCTTAACTCTTTGTTAGTCAACTTTGAGACAAAGCTTGATAACAATTAGTCAATTGTGTTGGAAGCATGAATGTTGTTGGAAACATGAATGAAACTCTCTTTTTAACTTTTAAATTGATATGGACTGTAGGTTGGTGCGTCAATTGCTTTTGTTATAAGTGAATCAGCGAATCCACACACTGGTAAGTGGTAATTGTTGTATAATGGTGTTTGCGCGTGTTAGTAACAGGCATGGTTAATTTTTTCCTGTACCCTGGAAGGTTTCTATTCTTTGATCTTCTGTAATTGCTATTATTATCTTTATCATTGTTTTCATCCTCTTGATTTCAGTAATGTTGACTATCTTCATCTTTTCTTTATTAGTTAAATTGAGAAGTTCACTGTTTTCTTCTTTATTACTTTGTATGCTGCAGCTGTATTGGGCCGTCTTCCTGGCACTACTGTTTACAGAAACATCCAACAGTATCCAGAAGCATATACTTATAATGGGATTGTGATGGTTCGCATTGATGCACCAATCTATTTTGCCAATATAAGTTACATAAAGGACAGGTGAAAATAACATGCTTCCCTAAATGAATTCTATACATGGAAACACATATTACCACCATGCATCTTTAAATCTTCATTCATATTATTCAGTCAAGTTGCTTTAATTTTGAGTTGTCAAGGTTTACTTTTTCAGACTAAGGGAGTATGAACTTGGTGTTGACAAATCTACCAGACATGGACCAGAAGTTGAAAGAATTTATTTTGTGATTTTGGAGATGTCACGTAAGTCTTAGTTATCTTATTTTAGTTGCTAGCTCAAGGAAAGCCTGTGTCATGAATTTTCTTTTAGCCTATAGACGGCAAGGAAAAATCAATAGTAAATTCTGCATATTAAAATTTTTAAGTGACATTGGCCATAAAATGTTGTTGTGGCTTTTTTCACCTCAGTTTCAATTTTGGAACGAACATTAGTGATTAGTGTGAATAATCAATATGTCTATCTTGTAAGGAGCTTGAAATAGCTATGTGCATTTAATCAAATGTCAGCTAATGTTTTAAAACAAGCTGGAGTTAGTAAATTAAGTTTCTTCCTTTTCATTTCTTTGTTGGAATTGTGGGGATACAATCATATTGGTTATCAATATGTTTGACAACTGCCTTGCTGGCATTATTCTCAAATCTGAAGTTGAGTACTACTTTTGGAGTGTATTTATGTGAGTGATTCCTGTAGAAGCCCTGTCACCTTTGTTCTTTTTTTATATTCATATGATATTTACTTGGCAGAGAAGATAGGTGCCCCATTTTAAAACTTTTCTACAATTTCTTATAGCTGTTTCAACTCAAAGAAAGTTTCATCTCATCCACTTGCGATGGTTTTAAGTTTCTCTTTCACTCTGAGGTCTATACCAAGCTTTATTAATTGACAAGTCCTTGGAAATTGCTGTATACTCTCCACTAAGTAGTTATCTGAGTCGGAAGGACCCAGCTCGAGAAGCAGATAGAAGTTAAAACTTTCAATTAATAACTTGACCATATAGATTATTTCAACCTTTAGACCCCCCCCCCCCCCCCTTCCCTTTGTCATAGTGTCTTGTTGTCTTTTGCTAGTGCAATCATGTATTCCGCTACATGATGACACTGTGACAGTTGTTTGAATTCACAAGGAATGCATTTGATTTAATCTTGCAATGGCTTCATATGAATGGTACCATGCCTATAATAATCTCAGCATCTTACTTTGCTCAGTTCTCTCAGAAGTTTTGATTTTTAGTTATGCTCTAGATAAATTATACTAATGCCCTCTTGCAATGGTTTCATATGAATGGTACCATACAATTCACCATCTCAGAATGCCCTTTTTGCATAATTTCTCACTGATTACGAGCTACCTTAATTTTAGTGGCTCATTATGATATTTTCATGAAATATTTCTTCCAGTGTTTTGAGTTCATTGATTTTTGGCTCAAAAGATTTATCCAGGATGTTGCTGTAATTTATCAAATCAAAATTTTCATGAAATTGGCCTAGTTTGATATTGGATATGTTTTGATGATGAACTCGACAATCTTGAATGTTCTTCATTCTGCAGCTGTTACCTACATAGACTCCAGTGCTGTTCAAGCGTTGAAAGACTTGCATCAGGAGTATAAATCGCGGGATATTCAGGTTTAGTGCTCATTCTGCTTGAAGTCACATTTTAACTATGAACGTTTGCTTTATACGTATTCATCGAGGATGATCTTCTTGCATGTCACTGGGTTCTTTTGCAGATTGCTATTTCCAATCCCAACCGAGAAGTTTTGTTGACCTTAACAAAAGCTGGGCTTGTACAGCTGATTGGCAAAGAATGGTACTTTGTGAGAATGCATGATGCGGTTCAAGTTTGTCTTCAGCATGTTCGGAGCATTAACCAAGAAACAAAGCACCCGGATCCATTACCTGTCGATGAACCAGATATCTTCCGCAGGCTATTGAACCAAATAGAGGAGGATTTATCAGTTGCAAAGTTGGAGTCAGGTGATATTACCGACTCTCAACTGGAACCACTGTTGTCTCGGTCTCAGAAGTCATGAAAAATTGATTTATAATTTCAGCAATTATACTATTGCCCATTTCATCAAGGCAGTGGCTTATATATGTTGGCAAGGTTTGATTGTTTTCTTCTAAATATTGTCTATTATTGTCACATTTCCTTATAATCCATTGTTGTAATATTTTATTATAATGTATCATTTGATTCTTCAAGCTAGTGGTAAGATTTGTATTGTTGCAGTGTAATACTCTGCTATAAAGTTTGCTTTCTGCAGCAGAAATTGTCTTTTTTTTTTTATTACGATTGAGTACTTTTAACTTCTGTTGAATAAATCTAAGATCAATATAGATAAATCTCATCAATTGTATCTAGTCACTTAATGTTTTTTGCTCACAAATTGAGAACCACCAAACTAAATCCATAGAATGAATTGTATTTTGAGGAGATTCATTTGAACATTTTGTTGTGCAAGTGCAGCCTTTCTTGTCGTCTACACTTGCATAAACAAGTACTTCTAAGATAGAAGTAAGATTACTTAGTTGAGACAATTTATGCATATGGTTTATGGACTTATGGGCTGTAAATTTTACATAATAAAAAAAAGACTTCTCTCCCTAAGTTTCCTCGTCAAATATCAGAGCTCCTTTGGGGTTTCGTCCCTTTTTTATGCTGGCTTGGTCGTGGCTGATGGGGCAGGGGAACTCCTCCCTTCCCTGCCTTGTTATGGGTTGCTCTCCTCCATGCGGGTGGGCTTTTTTCTTTTCCGCTTTTGTTGGGTTTTGAATAGATCTATGCTGAGATTGGAGAAAGAATTTGTGTGATCTGTTGGTATTTTTTTTTTTTAATCTTTGTTTTCTCGTATTGCTTGGTACAAAATTGCGTTCTTCATTTACCGCCAAGTCTCAGTAATGGAGTGTTAGTCTCTAGAGGAGAACCCGCGCAAACTACAGATTCCAAAAGGCGCGAATGGGTCACCAAATAGAGTCCCACCTTCGCCCTTATTGGTGCCTTAAATTTGCCGCTCTCTCATCGGCTCCTAGTTATCTCCTCTTATCTGGTTGAAACTTCCTCTTTCCTGTCATTGTCTTTGTTGAGCTGTCACCGACTGTGCTAGCAGCAGAGACACAGAGTTGAATTATTGATTTTTTTTTTTCCAGTGACCTATTTGTTTCTGTTGAACGTATTTTTAAACTTTGATCATTTTTTATATGAATATAATCTTTAACTTGAAATCAATAAGACAAATCTTATATTTTAATTTACAGATTACTTAATTTATGAATAATAAATTAGAATAAATTAAATATTGTAGAAAGTATATAAAATTATTTATGTGATTAAAAATATATATTTAGACGATAAATTGCGATAATTTATGAATAATTTTATAATTTTATGGTAAAATAAAATATATTTATTTTTTTTATATTTTATTATTTATTTAAATATGATATATGTTGATAAAAAAACTTTTATTTTTCATGTCCTTCCTTCTGCTGTGTATCAATAGAATTAAAACCCAATAGTATCTCCTTGCCTTTTTATGGCTTGAATGAATTTTATTTACCTGTATTGAAAAAAAAAAGTTCCATGAGTATGGATTGTAAGATCATGCATATTTTAATTATTAATTTTGCAGCATCAGGACTTCACATAATCATTTTCTTGTAGGATGTGAAACCCTTTAGGCTTTGTTTTGTCCCACATCGGAAATTTGAAGAAAGCCTGTCTGACGAAAAGGCTATAAATAAAATTTTTGCAGCATAAAGCAAACTGCCTTAAACTAATGAGTAAGGAAAACAAAGCGAGCGGTGAGAGCCGCTCGCCGCGCCACTAAATCAATTGTGCGCATGAATTTGTGGAGGGGTTATAGGCTGGCCGAGCGTTGACGCTGCTTACTTTGCAGAACTCGCTTGAGCGGGCCTCCCTTTTGGACCCACCCCCTTAAACAGTCCAAATCTAAACCGTTATGATATCACCTGGACATTTAGACGAACAGAAACGGGGTGCCAAAGGCGATGGGGTGTGAACGTAGTTATGATTGAAAGAAGGAAATTAGCCGACGAGATTTATTTAGATTTCAGGCCTGGGCTTTTTATCAAAGCAGAAGATGGGCGGGCGTGAAGTAACACGATTATGATTGAGGAAATCCTTGATTGCTTTTGTTCTGCAGATGGGACAAAACAGAGCATTGATTGCTTTTGTTTCGCAGATGGGACAAAGCAGAAAACATTGATTGCTTTTCAATCAACTAAACATTTGTGCTTTTTCTTAATCAAATAGCATTTCTTAATCAGATACGAAGTTCAATCAAGAATCAAACTATGTAAACGAACCATTGCGCTAATATGGATGATCAAGTGTCAAGTGAGGATGAAAATCTAAGGGAATCTCAAACTGATGGAATTTGTCTGTACTGGATTTAGATATTTGTCAATTTTGTAGCATATAAGATATCTCATTGTTTTGGGAGTGTCAATGCATGATTTGAATGAGGGGACACTATTTCCATGTACTCTCAGCAATATTCTATAGTTTTCCCAATATAAATTTCTCCCTTGTTAGGGAAGCATGGGTGTTTCTTTGCTTCGTTTGTTCTGTGAAAATGTTTGTTTTTAAAGCTTTCATTTTTCATTTTTCACTTTTCACGTTTGTCTATTTTGTTCAAATCGAAGTGTTTGTAGCATTGTTTTAGGAGTGCCAATAACTCTGGTTGAAGTAATTTTGTAAGATCAATGTAAATCCCTCTTTTGTTAGGCAATTAGAATCGTCTCCTTTGCTCCGTTTGTTTTGCAAAAATGTTTATATTCAAAATCTACTTAAAACGGCTAGTTATTTTTCATTTTTTTACATTAGTAAAAAGGATGAAACCCATACAAAAATGATTTATTGTGCCCATTAGGTTAAGAATCACTGCATATCATTTGTAGCTGTCATTGGCAGCAGCTAGCCATTAAGGGTAACTACAATTCTAGTTTCTTTTTCTGGGTGATATAATTCTAAAAATTGAGGTCCTTATGATTGTTTTATAAAAGATTTTCTTTTGTTTTAAAAAAATAATTTTCACAACATTGTTTTGAGCTTAGATTGCAATTGACTTGGCCCTGCGATCTTGGCTAAGGCTATCTATGCATCATACATGTAGAACTGCAGAATGCAGAAGGATGATTAAAATTGCCTAGCAATAGTTCTTCTCTCTTAGTGAAGATTATTTTTTATTATGTGAAACTTTGAAAGCCATAAGAAACATTTTATAAATTATTTTCTTTCTAAGTAGAAAACAAATGTAGAGAAATATACATGTAGGAAAGGAGATGCACCGTGTAATCAAGACAGCAGCCTGCTTCAATCTTCTAACAAATGGTAGGACTCAAGAAATATCAGCAATTACTTATACACCTGTACTGCTTCAGAAACTTCCATTCCAGCTCCTGCCATATTCCGTTTCCACCTCCTGCGATAATAAACTCTCAAAGAATCCGGGCATTGTTGAACTGGACCTGCATCAGCATTGCTAACACAGAGGTTGATAACTGGTTAAAACTTTTAAGAGAGGAAGGGTCAGAGCATGTATGTAATGCTTTTTCCTAGAATCAATAACGCAAAGCTACTATATGTGGAGATGGACTAGAAAATATGCATATTTTCATGTCTAGAAATCAATGATCCTGAATCCCCTTTGTGGAATTGGTCTAGATGTGCAGGGGAACCTGAAATTACAAAACTAATCCTTGTAATTACAATTTCCTAACCCCTCTAGGCATGAAATCCCCTTTTATTTGGATCTCAATCCATAATACATCTCTTTGCCATTCAATCTATTAAGAATGATTTCTAGATTTTGAGAATTATTTTATAAGAAAACGTTGTTGCTTTACCTTCTGAGGATTTGTTTCCCTCTGCTATCTTGGTTCTACATCAATTGGCTTCTTGTGTGCAACTTAATATTCTGCTACAGTTTTTTCTTTTTGGGGTATTATTTCTGCTACAGGTTTTAGATAAGGAGTCAGGATTCCCTTATCTACCTTATGTGGATCTTATGCCTTTCTCGATCTTGTTCTTATGTTATACAGATTTAAGGAATTAGAACTGGGATGGTAAGGGCGACAACACAAAACTGACTTTCTACAATTCCCAAAAACAGAAACTTCTTTTGAGTTTTAAATCATGTAGTTTGAAATTCCATGGTGCACTCCACAGATTTAGTCAATTTCTCACCAATTAAATGGCAAAGTAGTGCTGTGCATCTGAAATTTTCCTCCCAAGTTGCAGAAAAATTGATAACTAAGAAATAACTCTCATCAGAGTTGACAAATGAGTTACTTATGAGATTACAGAAATCTGAACGTTGTGTTTATTTTTGTTACTTTCTTCTGTATATAATCCTTGCCTCTAAATAAATAAAATTCTAAATATTAATAATTTCTGCATTTGATTTATCATTTTGCGAGAATATCACATCTTTGGTGTTGATTGAGCTGACTCAGGTTGACGGAGACATGGTTCTAGCCAGCCAACTTAGTGCACGATTGGTGACCGTATGTTAACTGTTTGTGTGCTCTTGAGAGCAATATCAATAATGGATCTTTCTGTGGCGTTTGCTTGTCATTTTCTGTCTTGTAGTGGTTTGTTTGATGCGGCAAACAATTTAGAAATCACCGGCCAGGGGCTAGGTAGGAGACAAAAATACTAGGCTTAAAAACTTTTAATCAATGGGGATGAAAATTTACTCTTACTTCCCACCAAAGCCAATCAATTTATGACACATCATCAGGCTCAATCTACAACCATATCAGATTATGGCTATTGTTTTCTGCTGACTTGGAAAAACAGGCTCAAATAGAAGCATCGTTCTTGAAAGGTGTACTGCATGATGTAATGCGTCAACCCACATTCTGTGATTGTTGGTGACCCTTCAAGGTGAACCACAGATGAAAAATTGTTACTTGGAGATTTGCGAAAGAGGAATGATAAATAAAAAATATCGTAAATATTCTATATGGCTTTTTACAGATATGGAAGTCAAGATCTCAGTTGAGAGAATGCTTATTTGAAGGAAAATATCTTGGAGAAGCAAGGCAGGCAAATGGAATTGATTGGTGGGATTAAGGCTTTGTTGTGGTTGTTGAGGAATATTTTGATGGCACTAGAAGAGAGAAGACAAACCTGTCAAGAACCACTAGAGAATGTTCATGCATTTAACCAAGAAACTATATTTTCAAGACTCTTTCTACTGATCATAGATAACTGGATCATATTATTTTCATGATACACTAGAAGGAAAAAAAAAAATCTTCCCTTGGTTTCTAATTCATGCTCTACTGTGACTATGTTCTTATACTATAACCTTTTTGTGTAAGTTATTTGCAAAACAGGTGGAGCTGCAAAGCTTTAGGGATAATATACATCTTTCCTGGGCTAGAGAATGTATCTGTACTGCTATCAGAGTAGCAGATACAATTGAAATTTATAGAAGGATACAGTGATCAAAAGCTAGACAACGAAGAACCCAAAGTGGGTAAATATCTCTATAAAGGCGGCGTCGTTTGCTGAAACAAGAAATTGGTGAAATCCGCCGCAATTCAAACTGGCATCTTGGCAGGTTGGCTAGGCTGTGCCACTAGTTGTTCAATGTCACGATCAATGGTATGGCCATTTTGTTGGATTAATTTGCTTCCTTTTAATTCCAGATGCATTCTCAATTCCATCTATTAAGAGTAATCATACTGTCATGTCAATAAGAAAATTACAATAGCTGAATCATCATCATTTGTCAGAATATGGGCAATAGGGGATGCTGGGTAATGATACAAGTTGCCTAAAATTTAGGAGTTTAGATTCTAACTCTTCTTTAAAAGTTTCCAATGTATAACAAGTGATCACTTTTAATACTTTGCAAGAAAAGTTGGCTTTTTTTATTTGTTAATCTTTGATAAATATGATTAGCAGAATTCTATATTAGTCATTGAAGCTGCAGAGGGTTGGATGATCTAGTTCTGTATGCTGGTACAATGATTGAATTATTTAAGGTTCCTCAGACATTTTCACCTGGATGAGCTTATAAAACATTATGTTGATACCTGTTGTGAGGAAGGGGCAGCAATAGGCTGGATAGGAAGGGGATCATTTTCCTACTGTTAGAGGATGCCATCTAGGAGTAGTGATTTGTCTTTTTTAGAGTATTTCTGATGGAAGGACCCACTATTCACGTGGAGAGGGGATGTCTAATGGTAATCCCATAAGACATAGGAATGGTCATTTAGAAATCTCCAATCTTCTCCCAACCAATTATCATCTATCTCCCACGTGGGACTCCTGGACCCATCACCAGCATCCCCCCTCCCCCACTCTCTCTTCCCTTTTAGGTTCTTTATCTTACCCTTCCACATCACTCTTGCATATGATCATGATATCGTAATATTGCACCAACTGTATATATTCTCCAAGGATATGTAATTTCATTCTCCCTGTTAAAATTTCATAACAAGCGATAACATAGTTGTGTTTTTCTTTGGATCATGGGGGACTCTTCTGCTTCATACATACACATGGTTAGTCTTTAAAGAATTTTTCTTGATTGATTTTATTTGATTTTTGATTAGGCATGATCATACTGGGCTTCTGTTTTCTGTATGATGGCTATGATTATGACTTGTTTTATAGGTGCAGCATCTTATAGAGAAGTGTCTGATCTTTCGCATGACAAAAGAGGAATGCATGGAAGCCCTCTCGAAACATGCAAGCATAGAACCTGTCATCACCTCTACAGGTTCATTTCCCTTTTACTCCGATTCTCAAATCCTTGACTTTGCAAGATCCTAGTTATTTATTCAAAAAAAAGGGTCGACATTTTGATATTCCACATTGATAAGATATATTTCTGTGCACATTCATCACCATATTGAACTTTATACGGGTAATATGAATAGTAGGATCACAGATAAGCTGTTCTAAAAGAAGTTTGGGTTGAAAAATCAACATGTTCTTGCATAGGTCTGACCTAGTTTTAGCTATTTCATCAATGATCTCTTACGAATTCTGGGTAATACGATCTCTATAGTGTCTGGTCAATCATGGATACTCCTTACTGTAAATGAAATTCCTTATACTTTAACTTCGAAACAAGATTGAACTTGATCTGTTTTACCTCACAATCTTTTTTTTCTTAACTTCAAAAAAAAAAACTTTGTATAGTTGTAAGCTGCTCTCTCTCTTAGCTTCAGTAGCTTGGTTTTACCCTTTAAATCCAATATCCAGTATAAAACAAGGTTCAAAACTTGGCATTTCTTGCACAAGCAATCACTGAAGTATTTGGTTATCACACATGCTGAAAGGCAACTTTGAGCAGCTTTGTTTTGTCTTACTTCTCTTTTCTCTTACTTGAAAGCTTAAAAAATACATGGGGAGATGACACGTAGGCTCCGTTTATTCGTAGAAAATAATTTATACTTAAAAAATATGTATAAATGCAGTGTGGAATGAATTGGAGAAAGAGAACAAGGAATTCTTCAAGGCATACGCTCAATACAAAAGCAAAGATGATCGGATGTCTGAGGAGGAAACTAGTCAAATAATCCAGAAAATGATGTCGGAATCCTCTAAAGCTACCGATGACTAAACGTTATGATGCTATGCGAAAATGATATGCACTCTCTCTCTCTCTCTATCTATCTCTATCTCTTGTACTGGTTGGTAGTTTTGGCTTTCCCTTCCAATTCTAATCCTGCCAAAAAGGACTAGCATATGTACATACGAAACTACACTACGGAAGGGTAAATTATAAGCTGAATCCGATGCATGCTAAAATAATGGATATAATGTTCCTTATTTAGTATAAAAAATCCCATGTTACCAATCACAGAATGACACATACATTGTGTTGGAAAAATTTCATGCATGTCTTGTAAACTTTGAATGATGTAATTTGACACGGTGGATTATGCATATCGATTCTAGTGGTTGTACGAGAGAAGGTTCTGGAGTTTTATACTTTAACACGGTAATTTCACGTCGCCAAATTGTGAGCCTATAAAAATTTTGACATTTAATAAAATACATTTTTTTTAAAAAATTGCTTTGCAGTGTTTTTGTTTTTAGAATTTTTTTTTTAAAATTTTATTAAGATCTATCTATATATATATATAATTTTTAATATATTTTATTTTTTAAATTAAAATTAAAAATGAAAAATAAATTATCTTAAAAAATATTTTTTTATAAAAAATATTTTTTAAATATAAATTATTTTTTACGAACAAAGATGAAAACTAAATCCTACCTAAGCTAAAAAAATAAGTTAAAATAGGGTAGGGACAGGACTATACTATACTATACTACAGCAGCCGAGGTCACAGTCAGGTTTGTTATGAAAGGAATGTTATTGTCAGAAGCTTGCTCCAAGGGCCAGTAGTCTGATATCAGTTATTGTTGCCCTTTCTCTCATCAGCCCATTTTTTTATATATATGAGATAGTATGCAATTGTTCACGACATTGTAGTAGAGAAGGAATTATAAAAGATAAAAATATCAAAATTTATTTTTTGTCAAACTTTATCCTTCAATTATTATAAAAATATTAAATAAAATTAAATAGATTAAGTAAATGTTAACTTACATTTTAATTAAGAATAGTAATTATTTTCATTTTGTTACTCCACCATTCCTGAAAATCCAGAGTTCCTGTCACCAATAAACTGGTCGGAAGAAGCTCCATTTTTAAAAACCAAACTAACTGAATATCAGGGGAGATAAAACCAGACGGCAAGCCAGCAACAACATACTTAAGAAAACGACATTAAACATCCAAGAAAACTACATGCAATACCGGAGCATGAGGGAACAATGAGACTAGATTCCAAACAAAAGTAGAAGGGGACTTCTACCATCAAACTCTTAACACCCATCATTGTCCGAATCGATGAAGGGGAACCCAGAGAAAAAGAGGCCAACAATAGGGAGGAAGCTTTCAAGGATTCTCCCATCTCCATCGCCGGACGGACTGACGTCTTAAGCGAAAAATTGAAGGTTCCACAAGGAAAAAAAAACTCAACATGCAGATACGGAGGCCGAAAGGTAAGAATGCCTTCTTCATTATCACCCATTGTGCGACAGCGAATATACATTTCCGACTTTGAATTTTATTTAAAATACTTCATATTACTTTAAACTTTATTTGATGATACATATAAAGTATTCAAAAATTATAATTAAAATAAAAATAAAAAAAAAGACGCAGCCATCGATTGATTTTAGGCTGGAATCACAGGTTCGTAAGCATTTCGATTCAAAATGGTTATTATTTGGGTTCCTTAATGAACCCCAACTGATCCATGTGTTTTTATTTTTCTCTGGAGAACTATAGACTGTTGCCTCAGCAACATGGACAACAACCATTCTTCAACAAGACTTGCATAACTACTAGCAAAAGAAAAAATAAGAAGCAAAGGCCAGTTATTGCAAATTAGTATTATAGCAAAAACTACTTTAGTTGATTATTTTGATTACAGAAAGCAACAGACCACCAGAATACATATGTCTGTTCTAAATGTCTGAACTGATACATAGTTCTGGAGTCTCAACTGCATTTCATGCCAAGAGTTTCACCATTATTCATAACTTACAATTTCTTCATGCATTGACCTTAGGCTCCCACCCTAAAATCACATGTTCCTTTGCAGCCTTTGTCTTCTGAAATGATTCCCTGGAGAAGAGCAACTGCAAACAACATTTCAGATTTCTATCATTTTCAATTCCAACTTACAAGTTCTGAACCTGTAACCCTTCATACGCAAAGAGTATTACGTGATTCAAAATGCACATCCCAATAGGCGCGTGCACATGCACAAGGTTTGATTCCAAGATATAGCTAAAAATTCATCTATAATGTAATTTAACACAGTATTCAACGCAGCGACCTGTTTCTCATTATATATCAATCACTCAACTGCGAGGAAAATAGTAATCCAATGGTGAAATAGTGAAACCAACTAGCCATATTTCACATTAATTGGACCTTATTTAAGAAATACAAGCCATTATCTCCATTCATGTTTAACTACCAATTTTTGCATTTGATGCGCAGGGTACATTAGAAAAGGGTATAAACTATAAAGTATATAGACATACCATCACTGCATCACTAGTTTTTCATAATCTACGAGACAAATTTAAGGAAGTAAAATCCCACAGGACGCATTTCAAGGAGCATTGCTCAAGGTCTCCCCATAAGACAATGACATCAAGTAATAGGCAATGCAAGAAATAATCAAACTTGGGATGTCTACCTAGTGGGGTTGACACTCCAAGGAATTATCAGTCCTTTAGAAAAGCAAATTCCAAGAATAGCTTAGCAAGGCAATTGTGGATCATAAGTGATAACACCCCATTGACAAGCAACAAATTTCCAAACAAACTAGAACATTAGCATAGAAATTGCACCTACTGCATATTCTCCTGTCAATAGATAATAAAATAAAATGCCTCCATTGGACCAATTGATACATGTTCCTAAAAGTTGACTGCAAGCTTTAACAACAAAAACTATTCAACTTGATGGCCTAACTTCATCAAACCAATACACTAAAATGTTCGTCAGATTGCCATTTGCAAAGGAATAAATACAGCAAGCAGAATCAACACTTGCCAAAACTGAATTATACCTATTTGTAGAACCATTCAATTTGTTTTAATGAAAATCAGCAACAAATATATATATATATATATATATAACAACTTATGTGACAACAGCCACATACCTCCATGTACTTGTGGACGTGAGGCAAGTTTTCAGGGACCTTCCACTTCTTAAAATGGCCAAGAGCAATCTCAAGATGGTACAACTTTGGTGCCAAGCTCAAGTCTACAGCAGTGATCTTTTCCCCAGCAATAAATGGACCCTGATTCAGTGCTCCAACAAATCAATCTTTATTTCCTTAACAAAAGATACACAAGGATCAAATTCATCTATTAATTTTATGTTTGTGTTTCAAGTTTATTTATACATGTGCCTTAAGATGCTCTTCCAATGCCTCCAATTCCCCGAGCAAAGCCTGTTCAGATCCATCATTGGCATCCTTGCTCTTCAAGAATTTGACAAAAGATGGGAATATCTTTGAACCTCTGCAGTCTCACATAACAGATGGATTGAAAACTTAAGGATACAGGGAAACCTTAAATTCAAAGTAATTGCAACTACATATGCACATATACAAATATGAAATTAGCAAAGATAAACATCTATTTGTTTCACATAAGGCATGTCCTAATAAAATCTCGCATACAAAGATAGAGAGGTAGAGAAGTTCTTCATATTTAACTTTTATTCTCCAGGTAACAAGATAGTTTCTTCAAGGTTTGTGAGAAAATGGTAATCGATATAGAAAGAACCACATAATTAAGCAAATAATAAGAAACAGATCCACATATTAAAATTAGTAAAATAAATTTTAGAAACAATAAGATTATCATAATCTCTATCTCATCATTTCATAATCGATATAGAAAGAACCACATAATTAAGCAAATAATAAGAAACAGATCCACATATTAAAATTAGTAAAATAAATTTTAGAAACAACAAGATTATCATAATCTCCATCTCATCATTTCATCAAGGAAAATCACTTTCACATTTTACTGCCTGCAACTAAATCAGCATACCAACAATAGGAAAACGGAACAAAATCCAACCCCTCAGCAGATTACCACATCAAACAAATAGAGAGATAAAATGTGCCAGGATAGATTCAGGACGCTTACACAGAAGCATATTCAGGCGGGGTGACAAGAGATGGCTCAGGGTACTTCTCCTCTAAAGTCCCAACAATCACATCAGAGTCTGGAACCCATTTGTCATCAAATTTCACCACTGGCACCTTCCCTTCAGGGCTT
Organism: Manihot esculenta; assembly: GCF_001659605.2. NCBI lineage: Eukaryota > Viridiplantae > Streptophyta > Magnoliopsida > Malpighiales > Euphorbiaceae > Manihot > Manihot esculenta. Next base: position 3,695,815 of record NC_035170.2, read on the forward strand.
ATTTCCAAAAACCTATCAAAACAACAGCACCCATCTACTAATGAATCATACATACAAAAGCCTCAAACAGTACCTATATTTTAAACGAGTCTATTTAATGTGTGCACTTTTTTCACCTTGTTTTTTGTAATAATCTAGGATTTGATCTTCACTACTTTTGTTAAAATAGATTAAGAATTTACTTAAACAGTGATTCTCAATTGAAAAGGAAAAAAGAAAAACATTTCACTTTTCCCCCTAAACTGGGAGAACTGAGGTGAGGAGTGACGTTTCCCCCTAAAGAGAACCACCAAAACAAGTTGCTTGCTTGGTTCCCCCAACAGTTGACCATCAACACTTCAATTTCAAAAATTTTAGAATATATGAACAGAACAGCCGCGTAAATGGACTCAAAGTGTACACGCAAGCAAACACAACCCAATTGCATATAAAGATAAAAGTCATAAAATTAAAAACCATTTGCACAAACTCTACAAATAAACTACTAAACGCACACAAAACAAGCATCGATTAAGATTTTTTTTCTTTTCAAGGCTCAACGATTAGCTGATTCTGATACCATTGAGGCTTATCACTGAGATTGATCAGGTGCAACTTGTAGGAAAGTTTCTTCTCTTCCAAAGTCAAGAGAGCCCTTTGGGAAAATGGGCCTGAAAAAACACAAGACCGAAAGATCGAATAAGCCAATTTCGATCAAAGTCCATGTAAATAATCGCACTCATCGACAGCATATATATAAATAAAAACAAAGGAAGATAGAGCATACAGTCTCCTATAACATCAGGAGCACCGACAGCTGCCTTGACACAGATCTCCAAAGCCATTTTCTTGGGAAAATTTGCAGGACCTTGCAATCGGGAATGAAATGAAGCAGAGTAAAAGGAGCAGTGAAGGCCTTATTTATTATTTTCTTTTTAGTTACTTGAACCGGACTGGGCCAGTTAGATATTGACACATCCATCGTTCTCGGATTGTTAAAGACATCCAGAAAGTTCTCACGTTTTATTTCTCAAAGCCTTTTTAACTTCTTCTGAAATTTTTCTCCCCTCGAAACGAATCCTGTCCACCCGAGCCAAATTTTAAAAAGTTAAAAAGTTTAATAAGCTCGAGTAGTAATTAAATTTTATTCATTTTGAATTAAAATTTATATATTATAAAATTTAAATTTAATTTATTTAGTAAATGAGTTTGGATGAGTTTAATTTTTATTGAGTTGCGTTAGTTTTTATTGAATTTAATTTTAAATAATTTATTATTAATTTAATTTATTTATATATAATAAATTTTAATTTAAAATTAATAAATTTAAAATTAAAATAATTTTAATTAAATAAATATATTTATAAATTAACTCATAAATTTATAAAAATGAGTTTTTAAATTTTAATGATTTGAATATATACAAATTTAATAGTGTAATTAAATTATATAGAATTGAATTTTAAAAAATTTAGGTTCAACTCATGAAAATATATATAGGATTTAAATTTATTTTTTTTATGATAATAATTTCAATTTACCTTAACGAGACTGTTTATAAGTCTATTTATGAATCTGTTTATGAACTAAAAAATGAGCCGAACTCACGAGTCTTAACAAGTCAAATATTATGGAGTTCAAGTTTGCCTCATTTACCAAACGAGCCAAAAAATTAAGTTCGAATTTGGCTCGTTTAAAAATTAAGTTGAGTTCGATCGAATTTTTATTGAATCTAATATCGAATAGTTCATGAATAATTTGATTCATTTACTATGAACAAATTACATGGAACTTCCTAATGTTTTACAAAATTTATAGATTAATTTTTATTAAATTTTCAGTAATAAATTAATTTTTATGATTTTATTTTTATTTAATAAAATCATAAAAAATATATATTTTCGGTTAATTAATAAATAAAAATTAAATATTTTTAAATGATTAAAATACTTCTTTAAGTATTTTTAAATAAATATCTCCCTAAATAATTAATATTTTTTATAATAAAAAATAATTTTTATCTACTATTTTAATAATAAAAATTTTACTATTTTAATTTTAAAAAGGATAAATTTATAGATTTTATTCATTATTTTCTTTTATTCTTTATCATAATAAATAATTTTAATTTTTAAAACATAAAATTTAATATTTTGTAATATACAAATTTTTATACTTATAAAAAGTAAATTTAGATAGATTTTAATTACAATATGCAAATATAAAAATTAATTTTTAATTTTCAATTAAGTATAAAAATCTTTATATTTATATAAATCAATTTAAACGGACTCCAATTATGATAGGTAAATATAAGAATTAAATTTTAATTTTTATAGCTAGAGAACATAAATTTGATTTTTAAGAAAAATTAAAATTATTAATTTTAACTTTTAATTTTTAATTTTTATACTTATAAAATATTTATTTTTATATTTTAAAAATTAAAATTATTTATTATAATAATAAATAAAAAATAATGGATGAAACCATAAGTTCATTCCTCTTCAAAAATTCAAATGCTAACCTTCTAATATTTTTCATTACTAAAATATAAATAAAATAATTTCTTATTATAAAAAAATTAACCATTTAAAGGGATATTTTAGAAGAATATTTTAGTCATTTAAAGATATTTAATTCTTATTCAATGGTCAATTAATAATAAATATTTTTTTATATACGAAATGATTATTTTATTAAACGAAAATTAAAATTTTTTTTAAATGAAAATTAAAATTAAAAAAATTAGAATTTGAGATTTCTCAAATCTATTTAAATATATTTGTTTAAATGTAATTATTATTAAATTAAATTTGTAAATGAAAACGAAAATTAAATTTAAAAATTAATTTATTACTAAAAATTTAATGAAAAATTACTCTGTAAATTTTATCAAATCTCAAAAATATTCCTACAAATTAACTTTTATTATTGTTAATTTTAGTAAGATTTATTATTCAAATTTATTATTTTGTTAGAGGAAGATTTTAATATTAATTTTTAACTGAGAAATAAAAGAAAATTAACTTATAAAGTCAATATCATAATTTAAAATTACAAATCTATTATTAAAATTAAAAATCTGTCACCCCTCAATCATTGGTCATCCTTTTTTAATATTTTCTTATTACACTCTATTTATTTGCAAAAGAAATAAATTATATATAAAAAAATATTTTCATGAAAATTATTATAGTTGTAATTTAAATATCAATAAAATTCTCAAAAATTAAAAACAAAATTAGCTTTTTTAAGTTTCATTGTTTGAAAAAAAAATTATTTACTAATTGTTTTAAGTACTCTAAAATATAAAAAATATGAAAAAAAAATATTTTTTTAAATAAACGAAATTTAAAAATAAAAATGCAATGAACATCTCCAAATATTAGACACACTTTTATTGCAAGCGACATCCATTCAGAGTTTTCCTTTTGTATAAAAAAAAAAAATCAGATTTTTTTTTTCATTTTTATACGTAAAAATTAATTTCATGTAATTAATATATAAATTCTATTTAATTTAAACTTCAAACAAGCCTATCAACCATATCTCATTTTCTTTAAAAAAAAAAAAAAAAGTAAACCTTTAGATTTTTTTTTAAAGAAATTTACTGCAATACTTGTTTGCTTATTATAAAAATCGAGTGTTTTATGAAATATAAATAATAAATTAGATATAATTATTACCCTTTTCGTTTTATAATTTTTATTTATTTTTTATTATTTTAAAATTATTATTTACTTTTTAATTTTAAATTATAATAATATATAAATTAATTATTATAATTTTATTTTATTTTATTTTTAAAAAACCTTTTAAAATATCTCTTAATATATAATATATAATAAAAATTTAATATATTTAAAATGAGTATAACTAAAAAATTAAATTTTTTAACATATAAAAAATATAAAATAGGCAAAAATTATAAAAAAATAATAAAAATATACAAATATCGAGTACATTTAAATAGCTCTAGTGATAATATGTATACAATATCTACTGATTTAAATATTGAAGAGATTATTACACCAATTTATTTAATATTCTCTTTTTTTTTCTTATTTTATAGATATATGCCTAAAAAATCACAAAAAAAATCATATACAATATTATAAACTTCTGCAAATTAAAACTCACTGTATATTTTCTAAATCTAAAAATTTTTCTTCCTAAATTTAAAGTTAATAAAAAATATTTTGTAACATTTATAATCCTTCAATGAAATATCTACTATTTAAAAACGTTAGTATAGTTAGTAAAAAAGACAAATTTTCTTCTTTATTAATCAGAATTCCAATTACTGGAAAATATTTCAAGATAATCATACTGAAAAGGTTGATATAAAATAATAATAATACTTATTAAAAAAATTCCAAACTAAAAAAGATTTTTATTTATTATTAATATTTAATGACGTATCTGAGATTAAATTGATGACGCGGTCAGAATGGAAATATGCTATGATTGATTAGAATCTGCAAAAAAGAGAATATGACGTGGTGGTAGGTGTTCATGGCAGTTATTTCGACGCTGAAGTCAGTATCGCGACAAGCTGAGAATATAATGAATTGTTTAGAGTTTTTGTATTAAAGAATAACGTAGTTTTATCTCTGTAATCGTTTCCCTTTTATATTGTAAGGAGATGGAGAAAAATATAATATTTTATGAGAATTCGGCGATAATCTGGCTGATTGTTTGATAATAGATATTATTCGCTAATAGATAGGCGATCTCGTGATTACAGGTGAAACGAAAAATGTACCTAGTAACGGTAACCATGTATCAAGACTCGACCTATCAGGGGAGCGCGAGTCTTGATGATAGTCCGAGTGTTAAAGTATCTAGATCTCCCTTTTCATAGCAGGATTGCGTCTCCCACTTATCAGATTCCTGCCACGTGACCTCTGTTTTATGATGATAACTCATAGCTTATTTTTGATGGATGTTATGTAACATCAGAGGTCTCTACCGGTCTTTGACTCTTTAGATTTGAAGGTGGCCGTTTGCTTTTCCGGTTTAGGACACGTGGCATAATCTCGGTTGTGAGCACCATTTCACTTGCATGTGGTCGCCTTATCTTCTGTGCCGCATTCAAAGCTTTGTCAGCTACTTTGCTGTATAAGAACCCTTCTTTCTTCTTTTTTTGTTTATAATAGTTTCTCATGAGGGAAAGGAATGGAGATTTCTTCTTTTTTGTTCTTAAGGATAACTAAATCTGTGTGAAGGGTATCATCATGGTCTTCAAAGAGCAATTAATGACGGGTCTTTCTAAAGGTGTGAGCACACTACTTAGCTCTATGCATTGGTTGAGGACTGCAACCAGTTCGACTATAATGGTTTTTCAGTGTCGCAACCCCTGAGGGATTGGATTGTGTAAGATTGATTTCAAGGGTAAGGCCATGAAGGTAGTTGGAGAGATATCTCTTCTAATGGCCTTTCAGTTGCATTACTCCGATATGATGAAATAAAATTTAAGAATTCTGATATAATAGAGATTTTTAATGTAATAGAGACTCTTGATGTAATAGAGACTTTATTCAAGTCTCTTTATTGACTTTTGTAATTTTTTTAATGAAAAAAATATATGTTTTTGTATATTTTTGTATGCTTTCTTTATTGTCATTATTTTTGTCAAATGAAGGGGTTAAAGCATATTTTCTTTTAGAGGTTTTGTATTAGAGAACAACAACTTTCGTTTGTGTGATCATTCCCGATGGAGATAAATATAGAATTTTCTGAGAACCCAACGATGATGTAGTCGGCTGTTTGATAATGAGCATCGCCAACTAATGGATAGGTGATCCGCGATCACAGGCGAAGCGAAAATATACCTAGTAACAGTAATTATATATCAAGACTCGACCTACTAGGGGAAGGCGAGGCTTGATGATAGTTTGAATATTAAAGTGTCAGGATCTCACTTTTCATAGCGAGACTGCATCTTCCACTTGTCAAATTTTTATTATATAACTCCTATTTTATGATAATCACTTAACGTTATTCAAATTATTAAAAGTTTATTTTTAGCGAAAATAATCTGTGACAAAACAAGAAAAAGTTATTTTCATTAATACATTAAATCCTTTAATTAAAATAAAAAACTTTTTTTTTAGCATACACATAATTATAAGGTGACAAAATTGCCTTTTTGCAACGTAATGATAATAATAATAATAAATATTTTAACGTAGTAATTTTGAGGTAAAAGAAATGAAAATTAGTACACTTACGAATATCTTGTTTGTTTCATTGCTAATAAATCAATAAACTAATAATTTTTATTATTAACCAATAATTTAAGAATTTAATTATTCTCTCTGTAAAAGTTTTTTCATTTAAACAAAAAAGGTTTTTCCCATCACAATTAAAGATTAAATTTCCATTTGATTGCTGGAGAATTTATTTACATTTTTCTCGTTTGAAACACTAAACAAAATATTTTCAAGAAAAATGATTTTTTTTAAAGAGAAAATTATTTTTCAAACTTTAAACTATCGTATATGTATTTAAGAATATCTTTAATTTTTATATTACAAATAAAAAATAGAAGAGAAAATATTTGCTTACAAAATATTTTTAAAAAAAGTAATTTTTAATTTCTTATAAATAAATGGAATCTAAGTAAATATATGAAAAAAAGAGACCCATAAGTGGTAAATAGTGAATGGAAATTAAAGAAACAAAAGGTCCTACAATTGATGGGTTGGTCTCTTAAATTATACTACTTTTGCAAAAGTGGGTTTTAAAAATATCAAAGAAAAGCAAAGCAAATATTCTAAGCTTTGTTGTTTTGGTTTTCCACCACAAATTTCTTATGGTTTGCATATTTTCTTCATTTATCATTTGTTTGCATTATTTAAGAAAGTTGCAAAACCTCTCATCATATATACAGATATATATAATGATCGCTGAAGCGCATCCACTCTGAATAAGGATAAGTCCAAAAAAATAAAATTATCTGAGAAGTCAAAAAACCCCTTAAACTGACCTACTCAATATCTCAAGACTCGATCCAGATATACATAATAGACGGAATCATCCGCGAGCCCAACTTCGGCGATCATATATTCATACATATATAAAGATTTGTGAAAAATAACATTTATATTATAAACTTTATTTCATAAATAATAAAATTAAAATTTTAAGAATAATTACATTTTAGTCAATGAACTAAATTAAAATTTTCAAAATTAATGTTAATTTATAAAATATGATTTTAAAGTTTTATTTGATTATTAAAATAATCATTTAAAATAAATATTTTTATTTTAATTATATATATTAAATACGATAATGTCTTTTTTTAATTAATTATATTATTTTTTCTTTCTCATTAATTAAAAATAAATGGATTACAGATCGTTTATATTTATTTAATTTTATATACAAATTACAAATTGATTTGAGAAGTGATTTATATTCATTTAAAAAAATTAAATTAAATTTAAAAAATAACCTTCTATTTTTAACAGAAAAATAAAAGTTATTTTCCTATACTTTAAAAATTTTATTAAGATTTTTATAGCTAAATTGTCTCTTTAAACTTTTAAAAATTTTACTAAAAATCATTTAGTTTTATCAAATAAAATAATTTATTTAATCTTTTAAATTATTAAAAATAATAAAATTTAACACTATTATATGCTCATAAAAAAATAATAAAATCTTTAATAAATGTCATAATAGTTGTTTAAATTATTGAATAAATAATTTTAATATTATATTTTAATAATTTAATTTATAAATAATTTATGTTAATTTATATGGTTATAAATAAATAGAATAATTTTATAAAACTTATAAAATAAATAAAATATTATTTAAGTTTTTTAAAAAATAAAATTTAAATTTAATAAGCAGTAAATTAAAAAAAATTTATATCAATTAAAACCATAAACGATTTTATATCTTTTTTTTAATTTCTTCCTAACTAAACACCAAACTTTAACATTAGAAAATTTTTTAAAATTTTGTAATATGTTTTTAAGAAAATATAACTGTAATATATGTAATAAAAATAAAAAAATAAAATATATTAAAATTTTAAATATAATTTTTTAAATATAAATATAAAATTTAAATAACATTATAAATTAATTGAGAAAATATCTTATAATTTTTCAGCTTTAAATGATTTTTAGCTATTTTTATAGTTTTTATAATTAAATTTTATTAAAAATATTAATTAGTTTTTTAATATATTTTTATAGTTTTTATTATTAATCTTATATATATAATATTATCTATAATTATAATAATAATTACATATTTTAATAATATTTAAGTTTTTAAACGAAATTTTAATATTAAAATTTGTGTTTAATTAATAGAAAAATAAAAGGTAATTTAAATTTTTTTTAAAATGAATTATTCTTTTATACTTTATAACAATTTTAAATTTAAATATATAAAAATTTCTATAATATTTTATTTATTTTATAAAATTATTATTTTTATTTATTAACAAAATAAATATGAATAAGTATATTTATAAACTAAATATTAAAATTTAAAAATTAAATTTATTTATCTAATAACCGTTTCAGTGAATAAGTATATATATAATAACTTTTGTGAAATTTAAAAAAATTATTAATTAATTATTTTTTTAATTTTAATTTAAATTCACCGTTAAGTAGTTACTGTTTAATTTTTATAATTTAAAAATTTTTATTAATAGTTAGAGTTTCAATTTTATAAAATATATTAAAATATGTTTAAAATGTTTTAAAAAATACTAATTGATCCAACACATTAAAAATATTTTAAATTTTTATTCAATACTTAACGGATAAGAATTAATGGAAAATTGATTAATAAATTTTTAAAATCAAAAGTTTAACCTTATTTTTTTATTTTTACTAGATAAATTATTAAGCATATCTTTCTTTAAGAAATTAAAAAGAGAATTTATATAAAAAAAAACTTACCGACGGGTTAAATAAGTTAATTTTAAATTTTTTTTATCAATTAAAACTTTATATTTTTATTAAGAATAAAATAAATTTTAATATAATATATTTTAAATATTAAAATTAATATTTCAATTAACACAAAAGTTAAAAAAATATATAAACACAGTAAATAATTTTTAAAATTACAAAAATATGATTTTAGTATATAAAATTATTTTTATTATTAAAAAATAATATTTTATCACTAAAAAATAATATTATATTATACCAAAAACGATTTAATTATCTACAAAAGTTTAATTATATTTAAAATAGCTATTACGTTTTAAAATATCTACTAAAATTAATCTCTTTATTAACTTATTAAAATTTTACAAAATTTACCAACCAATAAGTATTAAACATCAAGGAATAAATAATAAATTTTTTAAACTATCAGATATTTTGATGATTTTTTAAAATAAAAGAAACACCAGCCAGACAGTCCGATCGGATATTAAATTTTTCTTACAATATCGTAGGGTTCACAAAGTTAAACTAGGCTTTGTGTGGGCCCACTTCCATGGAAAGGACCCTCCAAAAATAAGCGTAAGCCGGTGCTAACGGCGAGGACACGGTATTCTTTAGTAAAAGGCGAAAGAATAGTTCGCTTTGTACTCACCGCTCGGCTGCGTGATTGAACGTTGCTTTGTCTTGCCATTTTGTAAGGTCCTCGCTGACCCCTCACTTCTCTTTTTCTCGATGTGGGAATTTTTAAACCAAATGCACTTCTACTTTTCCAGCGATCACTCCTTCTCCGATTCCCAGCTGCTGATCGATTCCACCTCCAAAATTTTCCCCTTAGCAAATCTATAAACTAAGGATAGGCTTCAATTCTGACATTGTCTTGGATTCTGAAAAGTTGGCTTAAAATTTTCAAACAAAATGATTTTATTTGTAGAATTTATGTGGCTAATAGCTGAAATTGGAAAGGGTGATTTAAATGTAGTTATGATAATTCCATTCTTTTAAAAAGAAATAACTTAATTTTTAATTTTTTTATTAATATAATAATTATTTTATTTAAATTTACCATTAATTATAATAATTTAATTATTTAACTTTCATGTTTTATAGTAATTTACTCATTTTAATTTGGAAAATTTATAATTTAGTCTCTGAATATTGTCATTATTAACAAGTTAGTCCCTGTATTTTTAAAAACCTATTAAAACGTACTTATCTTTTCTCTCCGTCAATAAAATAGTCATTTCATCTATTTTTGCCATTAAAAATATAGTAAAAAACTAAATTACCTTTCATTATTTTTCTCCTCCTCCTCCTCCTCCTTCCTTTTCTTCTTCATCAATTCTTCCTCCTACTTCTGCTTCTTCTTCTGCTTCTGCTTCTTCTTCTTTTGCTTCTTTTTCTTCTCTTTCTTCTTTTTCTTCTTCTTCTTCTTTTTCTTCTTTTTTTCTTCTTTCTCTTCTTCTTCTTCTTCTCCTTCTTCTCCTTCTTCTCCTTCTCCTTCTTATTTTTCTTCTTTTTTTTTTCTTCTTCTCCTTCTTCTCCTTCTCCTTCTTCTCCTTCTTCTCCTTCTCCTTCTTCTCCTTCTTCTTCTTTTTCTTTTTCTTCTTCTTCTTCTTTTTCGGAGCAGTCGAAGTCGGAGTCGGAGTCGGAGTCGGAGTCGGAGTCGGAGTCGGAGTCGGAGTAGGAGTAGGAGTCGAAGTAGGAGTAGGAGTCGGAGTCGGAGGAGGAGGAGGAGGAGGAGGAGAAGGAGAGAAAAGATAGGGACTATTTCGTTGATAAAAAGAAACGATAAGGACGTTTTAATAGATGTGAGAAAAGATAGGGATTATTTTATTGACAAAAAGAAACGATAAGGACGTTTTAATAGATTTCTAAAAATATAGGGAGTGACGATTTCATTGACGGAAAGAAACGATGAGGAAAGACTATTTCATTGACGGAAATAAACGATAAGGACGTTTTAATATATATGAGAAAATATAGGGACTATTTTGTTGGGAAATCCCGAGAATATTGCAACCCAAAGGCGCAGCGAAAAAATAAAATTTCTCTGATTTCATTTTCCCATAATCCGAGTGCTTCGTTTAATTCACAAGAAGGATATGAGACTAACCTGTTAATCTCGTCAAGAAGATACAATGTTGGACTGATGGTGCTGCTTTTTCAAACGAACACCCTCTATGGTATCCACACAAACGTCTTCTATCCTTCTAGAGTGCTAGCTCTCTCAAAGATAGATAGATTATGTGCTCCACAATCTGCAGCTTTTTAGACTGAGTTTTCTAAAAATGTGCCTTCCACAATTCGTAGAATGAGTATTTATATATTTCAGTCTTTTATTTTTCCCACAACTCCTTTTCCTAAAAAGAGTTGTGTTCATAACCCACTATCACAATCTCGCAGATACTCAAATATTTTATGTGATAGAGTCCTTTATCTGTAACAGTTACAGATAGACTATAAATCTTTTAAATATTATTATCTCATAATAATAAATAATTAATAATAATAACACTTTATTGTTATTAATTATATTAATAATTAATATTAATAATAATAACAATTATTATTATTAATTATATTAACAATTAATGATAATAATAATAATACTTTATTATTATTATTAATTATATTAATGATTAATAATAATAACACTTTATTATTATTAATTATATTAATGGGCTTTGGGCTTTTAGCCCATTAATATGACATAGCACATTAATAACGTTTTTTTTTGTGTGACCCAATAGGCTCACATTAATTGGCAATAGGCCCAGTCCCACAAAGCCCATAAGTCATAAGTGGCCTCTAGCAAGACATTATGACTACCCAACTAATATGAGGATCAATAGTCCGATAAAACCTAATAAATAGAACATGAATTAATCCATTTGTCACACAATATCTAGTTTGAACATAAGTTATGGTCAATGTCAAACTTATAATGTTTAAACTTATGATTTCTGGATCTCTAAGTAGACTGATAAAAATCAAATAATATTGATCACACTATCAATTCATTTGAGCACGGCCATGCATTTCTCAGTCTCACTTATCGAGGGGCCCAGAAGATATCTCTCTTAAAGAGAGGGACAAATCCTATCTTGATTGTTCATTATCCTCTACATAATTTCTATCATGCTCAATCATAACCTTTATGATTGTCCGATTAAAGACAATGTTTGGTTATGTCAAAACATAACAGTCCTTATGTTGGAAACTATGATAATCTCAAGTCAAAGAATTAAGACATAATTACTTTGAGATTCACTTATGACAATAACCCATGTAGTGATCTCAATGCGGGTCCATCCAATACTTTGTTCTCTAACAAGTAACAACCCGAAAACCGGACCGCTACCGGCACTAGGATTCAGATCGACTTAAGGTCGCCGGAACCCGTAGCAAGCCTAACATACATCCTGTACATCTGATAAAACCCCATACATGATCATACATTTTCATAAAAACTTTAAACTTTTCATATACCAAGCTTGACCTGTGCATGCACTAAAACTGTATACATAAAACCCTTTACTGAAACCCTCATCAAATGCTCCAGTTGGGTCAACATCTCATAAATCAAGCTTGGTTCATCAGATAACATCATTAAAAACATTACATACAGATCATGTACGAAAGGGATTACCACTACTGTTAGGGCCAAGCACAATACTAATCCATAAAACATCACTCTACTTTACATTACGTTACATTATTTTACATTACATGTCCACTACTAATCTATTACATATACATAGCTTTTACCCTTGCTGACTTTCTGAGCTATCTCTGGCCCTGCAACCTGGGAGTTAGGGAAAAGGGGTGAGCTACTAAAGCCCAGTGAGCAGAACCATAAAAACAGTTTATAAACATATGCCATTATGAAATGCATCACAACACAAACAATTCACATCAAGAATAGATTTGTCGCCAATAACTCTCTACTTATCCAATTGTGCCAGGGGCGTAGAATGGGCCTCACTGGGCTTTCTCTTAACATGACGTAACATAACATATCCAATGTACTAGGTGTAACAGCCCGGAAACCGAACTGCCACCGGCACTAGGATCCAGATCGACTTAAGGTCGCCGGGACCCGTAGTAAGCCTGCTATCCTGTCTGTGTACCTGTGAAATCCCATACATGATCATACATTTTCTGTAAAAACATAAAATTGTTATTCATTCCAAGGTTTAACCTGTGCATGCACTATCTCTGTTCTCTACCAATCCCTACTAGAGCTCCGCATTGCTCTAGGCGGATAAAACTCAGAATGTTAAGCCTGGTTTTTCTCATAAACATACACCAATATATAAACATAAACTGATCATGTGAAAACACAAAAAAGGATTACAACTCTTATAAGTCAAGCACCATTCTATACACTGTACATATACACTATCTCTATACATTTACATGTCCACACTAGCTATTACAAAAGTACTCTTCCTGGACCCTGCTGACCTCCCTCTGACCTCTGAACCTGCACAACTGGCGTTAGGGGAGAGGGATGAGCTACTATAGCCCAGTGAGTAGAACAGTCATAAAGATCAGGTGATAAAACATGCTCTCATGCAATGTATCACATCACAAGTAATCACATCTCAGCATGGACGGATCAACACTCCCTCTATACCATATGCCTGGTCCCCGTAGGGCTGTTCCAGGTCTTTGTGCCTGGTCCCCGTAGGGCTGTTCCAGGTCTTTCCTCTGAGGGCTATTGAATCCTTACTATGTCCATACAGTCATAGAATCAAGGATAAATGCAATGCAGCATCTTCGTGTACACTAATGCACTCAGCCTATAGCATAGTCATGATGCATGAAACATGATACAATACTCGTTTCTCATATTAAAATACGAAGTTCAGTTCCACTCACCTCGGGTTGACTCTGAATTGACTCTGCAGGTTCTGAAACTGGACTCACTATTGACCTCCCTGATTCCTCTGGTCCGTACCTACACAAGTGGACTCATATGAGGGACCAAACTCACTCACAAACATTTCTAAGAAACTCCCCAAAATCCTTCTAAACCATCCTAGAACATTCACAGAAAACATGCAAAAGAAGGCTGGACAGGGCACTTTCGGCGGCAGGTTCGGCGGCCGAAACCCCTCTCCAGAGACGAAACTCATGCATGTTCGGCGGCACCTTCGGCGGCCGAAGGTCTCGTCCAGAGACGAAACTCACTTACTTTCGGCGGCTGAACTCCCTCTTTCGGCGGCCGAAAGTCTCTTTCTAAAGCTTAGCTTTCGGGGGCAAGCTTTGGCAGCCGAAACTGCCTCCAAGCATGTTCGGCGGCCGAACCTGGTTTTGTCCAGGGGATAGAACCTTGCTCTGTTTCATGCAAACGTTGCCCAAAAACCTACAACATGCATATCAACTACTCCCAACTAGCACATATACATAAATATGCACAAAGGGGTCTAAAACTATCCTACAACCCCAAACAAACACATCTAACAACACTTAAACATGCTTCAACTCAAAGATCATCAAAAACCTCACCTAAACCTACACATGCATACTACCCATACAAACTTCATAAAACCTTCAAAAATCAAGAAAGGAAGGTCAGGATCTTCTCTTACCTCTTCCAAACAAGAGATTAGACGATCCCAACGTGGAGTTATGAAGAACCAAGCTTCCAAAGCTCCAAACTTCCAAACTTTGCTCTTTTGCTTAAAACCTTCAAAACAAACATAAAACCCTTCAAAACTTTGAAAGATTTGAAGGAAAACTAAAAACTCAGCAAAGTCAACGTGAGAAGGTTTTGGCTCACCTCTGGCTGCAAGTGGAGGAGAAAATACCCTCCTCTCACCGACCTTTGGCCCTTTTATAGGTGGCTGGCCAGACCACCTTCGGCAGCCGAACGTGACTCCGAAACCATGCAAGGTTCGGCGGCCGAAAGTGACCTTCGGCGGCCGAACATTAGCATTTCTCCCTTCTTGCTTTTTCATTCAAAAAAACTCTTTTCCTTTACCATTTAACACATGAAAACATGTTAAAAATACCTTCGAAAACATATGTATTACCCTTCTAGAGGGTTTCGACATCCGAGATTCCACCGAACTACAGGAAATTCGATGCCGGACTCTAGCCGGGTATTACATTCTCCCCCCCTTAAGAACATTCGTCCCCAAATGTTCCTAACATAACATAAACCACATAGAAAAGGGGAAAACGAACCTCAAAACAGATATGGGTATTGCTGAAGCATAGACTCACGAGTCTCCCAGGTGCACTCTTCGAGGTTATGGTGGTTCCACAGGACTTTCACCATTGGTATCTCCTTGTTTCTCAGCTTCCAAATCTGGGTGTCAAGGATCCGCACTGGCTGCTCGACATAGGTGAGATCGCTTAAGATTTCCACCTCAGGCTCACTAAGAACCTTCTCTGGATCTGACACAAACTTTCTTAACATAGAAACATGAAATACCGGGTGAACTCGTTCCATTGATGCAGGTAAATCCAGCTTATAAGACACAGGCCCGATCTTCTGCAAGATCTCAAAGGGACCTATGTACCGTGGAGCTAATTTACCCTTCTTTCCAAAGCGAACCACTCCCTTCATTGGCGACACCTTCAGCAATACCATATCCCCCTCCTGGAACTCTATCTGCTTCCTACAGATGTCTGCATAGCTTTTCTGCCTGCTTACTGCTGTTCTGATCCTCTCTCGGATCACAAGCACCAACTTGCTGGTAATCTCAACTAACTCTGGCCCTGCAAGAGCCTTCTCTCCTACCTCTTCCCAGCAAACAGGTGTTCTGCACTTCCTCCCATACAGAGCTTCATAAGGAGCCATGCCTATGCTAGCATGATGGCTGTTGTTGTAGGCAAACTCTACTAGAGGTAGATGCTGCCTCCAAGAACCGCCAAAGTCTAACACACACATTCTCAGCATATCTTCTATGGTTTGGATGGTCCTTTCTGACTGATCGTCTGTCTGTGGATGGAAAGCAGTGCTGAAATCCACTCTTGTACCCATAGCAGCTTGCAGACTCCGCCAAAATCTGGAGGTGAACTGCGGTCCTCTATCTGAGACTATCGACACTGGAACTCCATGCAGCTTGACTATCTCTTCTACATAGACCTGCGCTAACTTGTCTACAGAATAGTTGCTCCTGACTGGTAGGAAGTGAGCAGATTTGGTGAGTCTATCTACAATCACCCATATGGAGTCTAGTCTGTTAGACGTCGCCGGTAACCCCACTACAAAATCCATAGCGATATTCTCCCATTTCCACTCTGGAATCGGCAGTGGGTTAAGCATTCCAGCCGGCTTCTGGTGTTCTAGCTTCACCCTTTGACATGTCTCGCAGGCTGACACAAACTGTGCCACTTCCCTCTTCATCGCTGGCCACCAATACACTCTTCTCAGGTCCTGATACATCTTAGTGGCTCTAGGGTGAACGCTATACCTCGCATTATGAGCTTCCCTCATAATGTCTTCCTTCAAACTACTATCATCTGGTACACATAATCTCTTGCCATGACGAAGAATCCCCTCACTGTCAAATCTGAACTCTGCACTGTTGCCAGACTGAACAGTCCTGGCAATCTTCACTAACGCAGGATCTTCGTGCTGTTTCAGAGCCACTTGCTCTAGAAACACTGGTGTAACTCTCATCTGTGCAATCAAAGCACCTGTACCAGATAACTGCACCTGTAGCCCGTTATCTATAAGCCTGTAAAAGTCCTTCACCACCGGTCGTCTCTCCACTGCAATGTGGGATAAACTGCCAAGTGACTTCCGACTTAAGGCATCAGCTACAACATTAGCCTTACCCGGATGATATTGGATCTTACAATCGTAATCACTGAGCAATTCTACCCACCGTCTCTACCGTAAGTTTAACTCTCTCTGACTGAAGATGTGTTGCAAGCTCTTATGATCCGTATAGATCTCACACTTTACCCCATAGAGGTAATGCCTCCACATCTTAAGTGCAAAGATAACAGCGGCCATCTCAAGATCGTGTGTCGGATAGTTCAGCTCGTGCTTCTTCAGCTGTCTAGACGCATAAGCTATCACTCTGTCATTCTGCATTAACACACAACCTAATCCCACTCGGGATGCATCACAGAACACTGTGAAATCTTCCTCACTGATCGGCAGAGCTAACACCGGTGCTGAAGTTAACCGTCTCTTCAACTCTTCAAAACTCTCATCACAATCTTCTGTCCATACGAACTTCTGATTCTTCCTGGTCAGTCTGGTCATAGGAGCAGCTATCTTCGAAAAGTCCTAAACGAACCTCCGATAGTAGCCTGCCAAACCCAGAAAACTCTTGATCTCTGTCACTGTCGTGGGTGTAGGCCAGTTGGCTACTGCTTCTACCTTCTTGGGATCTACTGCTATTCCTTCTTCTGATACGACATGTCCCAAAAAGGCAATGCTCCTTAGCCAGAACTCGCACTTGGAGAACTTGGCATACAAGCCATGCTCTCTCAAGGTTTGCAAAACGAGTCTCAGATGCTGGGCATGCTCCTCTGCATTCTTGGAGTACACTAAGATATCATCTATAAAGACGATCACAAAACGATCCAAGTACTCCCTGAAAACCCTGTTCATGAGATCCATGAATGCTGCAGGGGCATTAGTCAACCCGAACGGCATTACTAGGAACTCATAATGCCCATATCTGGTCCGGAAAGCAGTCTTGGAGACATCTTCTTCTCTGATCTTCAACTGGTGGTATCCTGATCGCAGATCTATTTTAGAAAAACAACCTGCTCCTGACAGCTGGTCGAATAGATCATCAATCCTGGGTAAAGGATACTTGTTTTTGATCGTGACCTTGTTCAACTGTCTGTAATCGACACAAAGTCGAAGTGGTCCATCCTTCTTTCTGACAAATAATACTGGAGCACCCCAAGGGGAGGTACTCGGGCGGATGAACCCTTTTGCTACCAAATCCTGTAACTGGTCTTTCAACTCTCTTAGCTCTACTGGTGCCATCCGGTAGGGAGGAATAGAGATCGGTCTAGCACCGGGCATCAACTCGATCTCGAACTCTATGTCCCTATCAGGTGGTAGTCCTGGAAGCTCTTCAGGAAACACATCTGTGAATTCTCTAACAACTGGTACTGAGGATGGTTCCCTAACCTGACTGTCTAGCTCTCTCACATAAGCTAGGAACCCCTGACACCCCTTCCTCAACATCCTACGAGCCTGGAGGGCTGATATTAAACCCCTAGGTGTCCCTCTCTTGTCTCCTCTGAAGACACACTCTGACCCATCCTGGTCTCTGAGACTCACTACCTTGTCCCTGCAGTGCAAAGTAGCACTATAGGTAGATAACCAATCCATCCCTAGAATGACATCAAAATCTGTCAACTCTAGCACCACAAGGTCAGCTGGAAGGCATCTATCCGCTATAAACACTGGACTGAACTGACAGACTGACTCTGCCACTGATGGGTCACATCTAGGTCCACTGACCCAGAGAGGACACTCTAACTCGGATACAATCAACCTCAATCTCTCTGCGGCTCTAAAAGAAATGAAAGAGTGAGAAGCACCGGGGTCCATCAAAGCATACACCTCTGAACACCCAATGATGAGGTTACCTGACACCACTGTGTTCGAAGTGTCTGCCTCCTGCTGCGTCATGGTGAAAATCCGTGCTGGAGCTGACGGACCTGCACCTCGGGAACCCATCCCTGATGAAGAGGCTGCCCCTCTTCCTCTACATCTGCCACTGCTTGGTGGACGAACTGAAGCTGCGGACTGAACGACACTACCTGAGGTCATCTGCTGGGATGGTGCAACCAAAGTCGCCTGAGGACATTCTCGTGCATAATGTCCCTCCTGCCCACATCTATAGCAGGCTGTAGATCCCAACAAACAAGCTCCTTTGTGCTGTCTCCCACACCTATTGCAAACTGGAAGATCTGTGCCAGAGCTGGCGCCGCTACTCATTCCCAGACCCGTCTTAATCCTGTTCCAGAACTTGCCTCTCTTTCCTCTGAATTTCTCCCATCTCTTCTTGCTTGCACTTGCTGTACTCTGTGAGGAGGAACCTGGTTTAACACTAGAAGACTGTGCCTTGACTACACCTTGACTTATGGCACTGGCCTCCATCTTTCTAGCAGCATCCACAATGGAGTGGAAACTCTCCTTCTCCGCATGAAGAATCAAAGAGAAATACCTGGGATGAAGCCTTGTGGCATATCTCTTTGCCTTCTTCAGATCCGTATCATACGCCTGACCCACGTATGGTAACAATTCCAAGAACTTATCTGTATACTCCTCAACGCTCATCGCCTCCGTCTGTCTCAACTGCTCAAACTCCACAACCTTTAACTCCTGAGAACTGTCAGGGAAAGCCCACCCAGCAAATTCATTGGCGAACTCTTCCCATGTCATACTGTCAATTCTGGGGTCCACATAGTTCTTGAACCATTCTCTAGCTTTCTTGCACTTTAATGTGAACCCTGCCATCTCAATAGCCCTGCTCTCATCTGCTCCCAACTCACTTGTTATCATTCTGACTGCACTAAGATACTCAAAGGGATCATCTCCCGTATTGAACTTAGGAGCATCCAACTTTAAGTACTCGGTCATCTTCACCTTATTTCCCCCTGAAGAACTGGGTTGTACTTCAACAACAGGGGCTACTGGTTCAAGTGGTGGTGGTGGAGGTACTGTTTCTCTAGCTTCAGGCGATGCTGAACTTGGATGAAAAGATGGGGGTGGATACATGTGATATGGTGGATAAAAGGAAGGATAGGGCATATATGGCATATAGGGTGGATATGGGGCAAAGCTGGAGTAATCCGACGTGCCTCCCATCGGATCCCCTAGGCCCTGTGGAAAGGGTGGATAGCCAAACCCCGAGGCCTGAGCGCCTCCCTGAGACTCCCCCATACCTTCTTCTGACCTTCCTACCCCCATACTGACATCTCTACTCTGCGCCTCCTCCCTCTCTTCTTCTGATCTTCCCCCTCTGCCTATTCCTCTTCTGCTCTCGTCAGAAGACCTTCTAGGGTCTCTTGACGTTCCCTCCCTGCTTGACCTGTGTGATCTTGCCCATGGCAATGCAGGAGGACGAGCAGCTGTACCCTTACGTTCAGGTGGGACTCCAGTCAATCTCGCGGATCGACGAGTTCCTCGCATCATACCTCTCTCTGGCAACAACACATAACAGAACACATAAGCAACACATAGAGGAAATGTGTAGGAAAACAACACATGCATCATGGCAGTGCACAACATCAACAGATAAACAGGACTAACATCCTATCCTAGTGGACATGTTTTCCTACTGTGCTTGACCCAGTAACCTCTATGAGCCCAACTCTATCTATATCGGTCCGACCATGTGAACCTAAGGCTCTGATACCAATCTGTAACAGCCCGGAAACCGAACTGCCACCGGCACTAGGATCCAGATCGACTTAAGGTCGCCGGGACCCGTAGTAAGCCTGCTATCCTGTCTGTGTACCTGTGAAATCCCATACATGATCATACATTTTCTGTAAAAACATAAAATT
The DNA here is from genome assembly GCF_001659605.2 of Manihot esculenta. Taxonomy (NCBI): domain Eukaryota; kingdom Viridiplantae; phylum Streptophyta; class Magnoliopsida; order Malpighiales; family Euphorbiaceae; genus Manihot; species Manihot esculenta. The sequence continues at coordinate 3,716,235 of NC_035170.2, forward strand.
GTTATTCATTCCAAGGCTTAACCTATGCATGCACTATCTCTGTTCTCTACCAATCCCTACTAGAGCTCCGCATTGCTCTAGGCGGATAAAACTCAGAATGTTAAGCCTGGTTTTTCTCATAAACATACACCAATATATAAACATAAACTGATCATGTGAAAACACAAAAAGGGATTACAACTCTTATAAGTCAAGCACCATTCTATACACTGTACATATACACTATCTCTATACATTTACATGTCCACACTAGCTATTACAAAAGTACTCTTCCTGGACCCTGCTGACCTCCCTCTGACCTCTGAACCTGCACAACTGGCGTTAGGGGAGAGGGATGAGCTACTATAGCCCAGTGAGTAGAACAGTCATAAAGATCAGGTGATAAAACATGCTCTCATGCAATGTATCACATCACAAGTAATCACATCTCAGCATGGACGGATCAACACTCCCTCTATACCATATGCCTAGTCCCCGTAGGGCTGTTCCAGGTCTTTGTGCCTGGTCCCCGTAGGGCTGTTCCAGGTCTTTGTGCCTGGTCCCCGTAGGGCTGTTCCAGGTCTTTGTGCCTGGTCCCCGTAGGGCTGTTCTAGGTCTTTCCTCTGAGGGCTATTGAATCCTTACTATGTCCATACAGTCATAGAATCAAGGATAAATGCAATGCAGCATCTTCGTGTACACTAATGCACTCAGCCTATAGCATAGTCATGATGCATGAAACATGATACAATACTCGTTTCTCATATTAAAATACGAAGTTCAGTTCCACTCACCTCGGGTTGACTCTGAACTGACTCTGCAGGTTCTGAAACTGGACTCACTGCTGACCTCCCTGATTCCTCTGGTCCGTACCTACACAGGTGGACTCACATGAGGGACCAAACTCACTCACGAACATTTCTAAGAAACTCCCCAAAACCCTTCTAAACCATCCTAGAACATTCACAGAAAACATGCAAAAGAAGGCTGGACAGGGCACTTTCGGCGGCAGGTTCGGCGGCCGAAACCCCTCTCCAGAGACGAAACTCATGCATGTTCGGCGGCACCTTCGGCGGCCGAAGGTCTCGTCCAGAGACGAAACTCACTTACTTTCGGCGGCTGAACTCCCTCTTTCGGCGGCCGAAAGTCTCTTTCTAAAGCTTAGCTTTCGGGGGCAAGCTTTAGCAGCCGAAACTGCCTCCAAGCATGTTCGGCGGCCGAACCTTCTTTCGGTGGCCGAACCTGGTTTTGTCCAGGGGACAGAACCTTGCTCTGTTTCATGCAAACGTTGCCCAAAAACCTACAACATGCATATCAACTACTCCCAACTAGCACATACACATAAATATGCACAAAGGGGTCTAAAACTATCCTATAACCCCAAACAAACACATCTAACAACACTTAAACATGCTTCAACTCAAAAATCATCAAAAACCTCACCTAAACCTACACATGCATACTACCCATACAAACTTCATAAAACCTTCAAAAATCAAGAAAGGAAGGTCAGGATCTTCTCTTACCTCTTCCAAACAAGAGATTAGACGATCCCAATGTGGAGTTATGAAGAACCAAGCTTCCAAAGCTCCAAACTTCCAAACTTTGCTCTTTTGCTTAAAACCTTCAAAACAAACATAAAACCCTTCAAAACTTTGAAAGATTTGAAGGAAAACTAAAAACTCAGCAAAGTCAACGTGAGAAGGTTTTGGCTCACCTCTGACTGCAAGTGGAGGAGAAAATACCCTCCTCTCACCGACCTTTGGCCCTTTTATAGGTGGCTGGCCAGACCACCTTCGGCAGCCGAACGTGACTCCGAAACCATGCAAGGTTCGGCGGCCGAAAGTGACCTTCGGCGGCCGAACATTAGCATTTCTCCCTTCTTGCTTTTTCATTCAAAAAAACTCTTTTCCTTTACCATTTAACACATGAAAACATGTTAAAAATACCTTCGAAAACATATGTATTACCCTTCTAGAGGGTTCCGACATCCGAGATTCCACCGGACTACAGGAAATCTGATGCCGGACTCTAGCCGGGTATTACACTAGGGGCGTAGAATGGGCCTCACTGGTCTTTCTCTCACATCATGCCAGGGGCGTAGAATGGGCCTCACTAGACTTTCATACCATATCATAACATATCATATCGAGGGCTAGTGGGTCATCCATTATCCATCCACATCAACATCATATTATGCAATGCATCATATTCGTGAATTCTAATGCAAAACAACCTAGTACATATCATGGCATTCGTGATGCATGAACGTGCTAAAAATTTCATTTACTTTTAAACATAGTTTAGTTCTATTCACCTTTGGCTGGTACTCAACTGACTCTGAAGCAGCTATCTCACTGCTGGTCTCATCGGTTCCTCAGGTCCGATCCTACACAGGTGGACTCAAATGAGAGACCAAACATACTCTATCAAGACTCTAAACAACTCCCTAAAAACCCCTTAAAACATCACAAAACATGCATAAAAAATGAGCAAAGGAAAGCTGGGCAGGGGACTTTCGGCGGCTGAAGGTCCCTATAGAGCCGAAAGTCAAGCACTTTCGGGAGCAGGGTTCGGCGGCCGAAAGCCTTCATAGATCCGAAAGTCAGGCACTTTCGGGGGCAGGTTCGGCGGCCGAAACTCCCATCCAGAGCCGAAAGTCCAAACTTTCGAGGGTGAGGTTAGGCAACCAAAACTGCCTCCCTTGGCAGGTTCGGCGGCCGAACCTGGATCCTTCTGAGTGGCAGAATCCGATTCAGCCACTATGCCCCAAGCCTCCAAAACTCCCACAACATGCATCCAACTATTCTAAAACATGCATAAACACATTTTCAAGCATATAGGGACATAAAACTAGCCTATACCCCAACAAACATCACATAGCATCACATGAACATACATTTATCATATAACTAACATAAACCCTAACATTTAACAACTAACCTAAACATGCATTAAACACCCTTAAAACCCCTTAAAACTTACTTAAAACATAAAAGAAGGCGAGGATCTACACTTACCTCTTGAAGATCGAGAGGAGATGTGATCCAAACTTAGAGATTAGGAGGATAGGTCTCCGGAGGTCTCTAAACTTCTAAAACCTTGATATTAGCTCAAAAATCTTCAAAACAAAGTAAAACTCATCAAAAACTTGAAGGGATTGAAGGAAAACACAAAATCAACCAAAGGAGGGCGAAATCTCACCTATGCCTGAAAATAGAGAGAGAAAACTCGCCCATTTTTGGATAAGGGGCCTTTTATAGGTGGCTGGTCAGACCACCTTCGGGGGCCAAAAGAGCTTCCACAAGCTCTCCATGTTTGGCGGTCGAACTTGAGGTTCGGCGGTCGAACCTGGGTTTTTCCTCCATGGCTTTTTCTTTCAAAACTCAATTTCTTTCTTCATTAAAACTATAAAAATATGTAAAAACATTTTAGAAAACCTTTATTTTACCCTTCTAGAAGGCTCCGACATCCGAGATTCCACTGGAAAGTAGGAATTCTGATGCCAGGGTCTAACCGGATATTACACAAGTATCTATGATTATTGAATTATATCAACATATACATAATCATCTCATGATTATCAATCAATAATCATACTAGCTATATTTTATTATTATCAACATAATAATAAGTAACCAGGGATGATAATCATTATTATGTAACATGCAAACAAATAATAATAATAATAACCTCTTTTATTAATAATCAAAATGACATACAAAAAAGTCTAAGATAATGGCCTAGGGCATATACACTAACAATCTCCCACTTGCACTAGGCCTAATCATACAAGTATCTAATACCCATAGACCTAGTGTGCTGATCATGCTTGCCTGTGAAAGAGCCTTGGTTAGTAGATCTGCAATGTTGTCATTTGTGTCTACTTTGCATATTTTGATATCTCCTCTATCAATAATCTCTCGAATAAGGTGATATCGCCTGAGTATGTGTTTAGATCTCTGATGAGATATGGGCTCCTTTGCTTGTGCTATGGCACCATTGTTATTACAATAAAGGTCCATAGGATTTGCAATGCTGGGAACCACTCCCAACTCTGTGATGAATTTCTTCAACCAGACTGCCTCCTTAGTTGCATTTGTAAAATCTGCTACAATGCTCTGCTTGGAACTTTTCCAGCTAACAACTCCACCATTTAAAGTGAATACGAATCCTGACTGCTATCTGAAGTCATCTATATCGGTTTGAAAACTAGCATCTGTGTAACTATTTACAACTAGCTCGTCTTCCAAACCTCCATAAACTAGGAATGCATCCTTAGTCCTTCTAAGGTACTTTAGGATATACTTAACAGCTGTCCAGTGACTTTCACCAGGATCTGCCTGATATCTGCTTGTTGTGCTCAACGCATATGAGACGTCTGGTCTAGTACATAACATGGCATACATGATAGATCCAATAGCAGAAGCATAAGGAATCTTATCCATCCGTTCTCGCTCATCAGATGTCATAGGACATTGATTCTTGTTGAGATGAATACCATAAGACATAGGCAAGAATCCTCTTTTGGAATCTTGCATGCTGAACCTTTTCAGCACCTTATCAATATAAGTACTTTGACTCAGACAGATTATCCTCTTGGATCTATCCCTATAGACCTTAACACCAAGGATATAAGCAGCCTCACCTAAGTCCTTCATTGAAAAAGAATTCCCTAACCAAGTCTTAACCTTTTGCAAGGTAGGGATATCATTTTCAATGAGTAATATGTCATCCACATATAGGACTAGAAACACAACTGCACTCCCACTAACCATCTTGTAAACACAAGGTTCATCTTCATTCTTAATGAATCCAAAGTCCCTGACTGTCTCATCAAAACGAAGATTCCAGCTCCGAGAAGCTTGCTTCAATCCATAAATGGATCTTTGAAGCTTGCAAATCTTTCTAGAATTCTCAGGGATTACAAAACCCTCAGGTTGTGTCATGTACACATCCTCGAGCAAGTTTCCATTAAGGAAAGTTATTTTGAAATCCATTTGCCATATCTCGTAATCATAGTACGCAGCAATGGCAATGAGAATTCTAACCGAATTAAGCATTGCAACTGGCGAAAAGGTCTCATCATAGTCTATACCATGAGTTTGCTTGAAACCTTTTGCGACAAGCCTTGCTTTGTAGGTATGCACATTTCCATCCATGTCAGTTTTTTTCTTGAAAACCCATTTGCAACCAATGGTCTTAACACCCTCAAGGGAATCAATTAATGACCAAACTCGATTGTCATACATGGATTGCATTTCAGATTTCATGGCAAAAAGCCATTTCTCGGAATCTGGACCTGACACAGCCTCTTGATATGTAGTAGGCTCATCTCGATCAATGAGCAAAAGTTCACGACTATCGGTCATGAGAAATCCATATCTCTCAGGCTAATGACATGTCCTATCAGATCTACGTGGGCCTTCAACAAAAGTCGACGGCAGAAGTTAGGCTCAATCCAAGTCTGTAGTAAAATTAAAGACTAATTGCTCTGCATCATTTCCTTCCACTTATAAGAACTCAATCTTGAGTTGTCATCAACAGGGCAATACTGAAATGGATCTGTCACATTAAACATCTTAGAAATTTTCATATCATCTGGGAGGTTAATAATATAGGCATTGCCATTAATCTTCTGAATGATCCAGAATGAACCAATCTTCTTTGAATCAAACTTTTTCTATCCTCCACCATGTTCTTTGCGCAAATACACTATAATTTGATCATCGACATTGAAGGACTTGAAATATCTATGTTTATTAGCTATAGCTTTATACTTGTTATTGGCTTCCGTAAGGCATTGTTGTACCTGTTTGAAAATGTCCACATGCTGATTTGCAAAGTTGGTTGTTGCAATACTGTTATGAAAACCTGTAGGAAGGGCAATAAGATCAAATGTGTAACGACCCGGAAATCGGACCGCTACCGGCGCTAGGATCCAGATCGGCTTAAGGCCGCCGGGACCCGTAGCAAGCCTGACATATAACCTGAAAACCTGTTTAATCCCATACATGATCAACAACATACATAAAAATTAAAACTTTTCTTTCATTCATACACCAAACTCAACCTGTGCATGCACTGAACATAATCATAAACATGATCCCTCTGTGGGATCTCATCAATGCCCCAAAAGGGCGATACAATATATGTTGAGTTGGTTTACATAAACATCATAAAAAGATTTAGGATCATGCATTAGAAGGGATACCTTACACATAGGTCAAGCACAACCTCTAATCCTCAATATCGTTACATTACATAACTATTCATAACTTTACAATTTCATCATGTCCACATTCTATCTATTACATACAAACGACTTCAATACTCTTGTGGACCTCCTGGTCTACCCTGTACCTGCATACCTGGGGTTAAGGGGAAAAAGGGGTGAGCTACAAGAGCCCAGTGAGCAGAATAATAAAACATTTAAACATATGATAACATGAAATGCATCACATCACAACTAATCATATCAAGGATGAACTTGTCACCATTTAGCCCTCTACATATTCCAATCATGCCAGGGGCGTAGTGCAGGCCACACCTGGTCTTTCTCTTATACATAACATAACATACATAATCCATGGTGCCGGGGGCGTAGTGCAGGCCACGTCCGGTCTTTCTCTTACATAGTGCCAGGGGCGTAGTGCAGGCCACACCTGGACTTCCATATCATATCATCATGTCATAACATATGAGGGCTAATGGATCATTCAACAGTCATCCGCATCAACAACATTTTATGCAATGCAACATATTCGTGTAACTAATGCAATCAACCTATTACATATAAACATGATGCATGAATATGCTTTAAGCATTTGATTTCGTAAGATAAAAGGTTTAATTTAGTTCTACTCACCTCTGGCTAGCTCTGACACTGACAGAAGCAGCTGACTCACTGCTGAGGTCCTCGGTTCCTCGGGTCCGAACCTACACAGGTGGACTCAAATGAGGGACCAACATACTATAACATGACTCTGAAAACATCCCCCAAAAACCCCCTAAAACACCTTAAAACAATCATGCAAAACATGCAAAGGAAGGCTAAACAGGGCAGGTTCGGCGGCACCTTCGGCGGCCGAAAGTCCCTCCAGAGCCGAAACCCAGGCAGGTTCAGCGGCACCTTCGGCGACCGAAAGTCCCAGATAGAGACGAAAGTCTCTTTTCGGGGGCAACTTCGGCAGCCGAAAGGCCTGCCTCCCAGGCAGGTTCGGCGGCCGAAAGTCCTTCGGCTGCCGAACCTGGTTTCTGCCAAAGGGCAGAAACTTGGTTCCCTTTGCACAAAAACCTCTCCTTCCCATTCCAACATGCATATAACTCATTCAAATCATGCAAATATACATACATTGGCTCCTAGGGGCTTCAAACTATCTTAAACCCTAACTACAACACACAACAACAACACATTGCTCAAAAACACAACATAAGCTCATAAACCTAACCATAAGCTAAACATGCATTCTACCTCATAGATCTTACATAAAACTTACTTAAAACATGCAATGAGCTTAAGATCGGCTCTTACCTCTTGAAGATCGAGAGAGAGACAACCTAAACTCGGAGATGGGAGAGATTTGAGTTCTTGAATCTCAAAGCTCCAAAACTTGCTCAAAACTTGAAAATCTTCAAAACAAGATGAAAACTTGTGAAAATCGTGAAAGATTTGAAGGAAAAGCTCAAAGATTGGTGAGGAACGGCGAAGAGCTCACCTTGGCCGACAATGGGGAGAAAAGCTCGCCCGTTTTCGGCTAAGGGACCCTTTTATAGTGGCTGGCCAGGCCACGTTCAGGGGCCGAACGTGCCTCCGCATGCATGCCATGTTCGGCGGCCGAACTTGAGGTTCGGCGGCCAAACCTGGACTTCCCTCACTTATGCCTTCGGGGGCCTAAGGCACACCCGAAAAGCATGCATGTTCGGCGGCCGAACCTGTGTTTTCCTCCAAGGTTGTTTTCATTCAAAAACTCATTTCCGTCTTGCTTAAAACCATAAAACACATTAAAATATTTTATGAAAACATGGTTTTACCCTTCTAGAGGTCTCCGACATCCGAGATTCCACCGGACGGTAGGAATTCCGATACCGGAGTCTAGCCGAGTATTACAAAATGTATGCGCAAGAATTTTTCTGTATATAACTGCAAAGGGTGATATTTTTATAGAGTTGTGGACAGAGCTATTGTAAGCAAATTCTGCTTGGGCAAGAGCAAGATCCCAAGCAGTTTTCTTATCACTACAGATGCAACGCAGAATATTGCCAAGAGTGTGATTCATCACTTTAGTTTGGCCATTAGTTTGGGGATAGGCAGCACTACTGAATTAAAATTCAGTTCCAAAATGCTTTCATAAAGTCACCCAAAAGTGAGCTAGAAACTTTATATCTCTGTCAGAAGTAATGGTCTTATAAATGCCATGTAAACAAACAATCTATTGGAAAAACAGTTTTGCAATACGAGAAGCATCATTAGTTTTATTGCAATAAATGAAATGCGCCATTTTGGAGAATTTATCAATAATAATAAAAATGAAATGTAGAAGGCCAAGAACAAAATTTATAGACAGGTCCTCACAAGGATATTCTAGAATAGGCAATAGAGTGTATAAGCCCTTATTCTGTGAATGACTCTTCTGAGTTTGACAAACTGGGCACTTCTGGACCATCCGACCTGTATTCTTTTTCAATTGTGACCAGTAAAAATGCTCCTCTAAATCAGCAATAGTCTTATCACGCTCCAAATGACTACTCAAACCTCCTCCATAGACCTCTCCAATCAATTTTTTCCACAAAAAAAAAGCGAGGAATGCATAACATATTCTCTTTAAAAAGAAATCTATCATGTTTCAAAAATCCATCAGTAGGCTGACAAACCTGAACTTTCGCCTATATATCAGCAAAATCATCATCTGTAGTATACAAATCCTTCAGAAATTTCAAAACCCATGACCCCCTGACTAACTGTAATAAACAAAGCAGCTCTCCTACTCAAAGTGTTTGCTACCTTATTATTATGGCCAGCCTTATATTTTATGACATAATGAAAAGTTTCAAAATAAGCTGCCTATCGAGCATGAATCTTATTCACATGTTTTTTTCTCTTAAAGTAAATTAAAGATTAATTATTTGTGCAAATAATAAACTCCCACCCCATCAGATACTATTCTCAAACATCATAAGTAGACCTTTTCTACTCATAAGTATATAATTCCTACTCATAAGTAGACCATTTCTTCCAAACATCATTCAATTTCTCACTAAAGGAGGCAATAGGTCTATTAGACTGCGATAACACACCGTCAATCCCAACTCCACAAACATCACATTCAACCTCAAATAGTTTATCAAAATCAAGTAGAGCAAGAATAGGGGCAGAAGAAAGCTTATCTTTAATCTCCTCAAAGCTCTTGTTGGCAGTGTCAGTCCAAGTAAATTTCTGCACTTTTTATTTCTTCAAACAATCGGTGATAGGGGCAATAATGTTGCTGAAATTTCAGATAAATCGCTAATAGAAAGTACCAAGTCCATGAAAGCTGCGAACTTCTGAAATATTTTTAAAAATTAGCCAGTTCTGTATTACTTCTACCTTCTTTTCATCAATATATATTTCTTCTGTACTAACAACAAATCTAAGAAACAGAATGCATTCCCTCATATAAATGCATTTTTTTAAATTAATAACCAGCTCACTTTCTTGTAAGGCTGTCATGACTTGACGGAAGTGTTATAAATGTTCTTTTTCGCTACGACTAAAAATCAAGATATCATCAAAATAGACAAACACGAATTTGCATAAGAAAGAATGCAAAACCTGGTTTATAAGTCGCATGAATGTGTTAAGCGCATTCGTCAAACCAAACGGCATAACCAGCCACTCGTACAAGCCTTCCTTAGTTTTAAAGGCTGTCTTCCATTCATCTCCCTCCTTACTCCAAACTTGGTGATAGTCGCTTTTAAGGTCGATCTTAGAGAAGACTTTAAACCCTGATAACTGATCCAGCATGTCATCCAGTCGAGGAATAAGAAATCGATACTGAACTGTAATCTTATTGATGGCTCTGCTATCCACACACATTCTCCAGATTCCATCTTTCTTTGGAACCAATAAGGCAGGGACTCCACAAGAACTAATGCTCTCTTGAATGTGCCCCTTCTTCAATAACTCTTTAACCTGTTCCTAAAGGATTTTGCTCTTCTTTAGGCTCATCTTGTAATAAGGTAGATTTGGTAATTTGGATCCAGGAATGAGATCAATCCGATGTTGAATATCCCACAAATATGGAAGCTTTGTAGGTTCCTCCACTATCCTAGGAAACTCCTTCAACAGCTCTTTGAATGGTGATGATAAAGATGGTGCATCCTCCACTTTACATTTTGCTCTTACCAATAAAGTCAGTGTGCCTCCAGATTTCTCAATTGCACTTGATATGCTTTGCACCCCCATAGAGACAACAACAATAGTTTTCCCTTACACTTTAGAATGTTTCACAAAACCAGAAAGCAAAATAGTAATCTTCTTCCGGCACCATATAAACATGTATGAATTCTCCTTCCCCTTATGCAAAGCATCAACATTAAATTACCAAGGACGACCTAACAAAATTCAACTGCAATCCATATCTATAATATCACAACTAAAACATTCAGTGTAAGATTTACTAAACGAAATAGGCACACTGCAGATTCTGTTGACTATAATTTTCAGACCTTCCTTAATCCACTCAACTTTGTATGGTGAGGGGTTAGGCTGTGTAGGCAACTACAGTTTCTCCACCAATTGCTTAGCTATCAGATTCTCACAACTGCAACTATCTATAATTAGCCTGCAAATCGCTTTTTCCACTCAATACTTTGCCTGAAAAATCTTCCTCCTTTGTGTCTCATCCTCCTATTTTGTCGAGTATAAAATTTTCTTCACCACATAGGTGACCTCCCCATCTTTAGAACCAGCAATAGACCCATCATCTTCGTCCACTTCCTTCTCAGATTCAACCACCTCCTTAACCATATTAACCTGTCGATGATCATTATTAACTCCATTGCATTCTGGACAATTATTCGATCGATGTCCAGGTTGTCTGTAGCGATAACATATATCTCCAGTTGATTTCTGATAAGGATTGGTCTTGCCTCCTTTGTCTGTTGTATTGATGACAGTCTTTCTCTAATTGTCTCTCCTTTCTTTCACAATATTTTGCGGATTGCCAGAATTTAACACTCTATAAGATTGTCCACTGTAATTACCTCTATACTGCTGAGTTCCTGTCGAACCAGAATTTCTATAATTAAAATTTTTACTAGACTGTTGTTGAGGCTGCTATTCAACACGTCCTTTCGTTCTTTTCGCCATCTCAATGGCATCTGCCAAAGTGAAAATCACATCTACTCCCATCATACAACGAATTTTGTGATTCAATCCCCTCTGATAATGAGCAACCTGTTGGGCTTTGTTTTCACAGTTATCGCACCTCGCCTACAACCTCAAAAACTCCTTTGTATATTCAACTACCCTTCGACTCTCTTGAATACAGTCATGACCTTATACAAAATCTGAGCATAATCACTAGGCAAAAATCATTGTTTAATCATCTGCTTCATTAGCAGCTAGTTTCATATAGGTTCTAGCCTCCTCCGATAGCGTTCATCTTGAATAGAATTCCACCATGCTGCTGCGCTACTCTTTAATTTATAAGCCACAATCGGAACCTTTTGATCCTCTTCCACATTCATAACTTTAAATGTAATACCCGGCTAGATCAGGCATCGGAATTCTTACCGTCTGGTGGAATTCAAGGATGTCAAAGGGTTCTAGAAGGGTAAGAGAAAGGTTTTCTAAAAGGGTTTAAAGTATTTTAAAGGTTTAGAGTGAGAAAGGATTGAGTTTTGAAGAGAAAAGACCAAAGAGGCTTTGGCCAGGTTCGGCCGCCGAAGGTAATGTTCGGCCGCCGAAAGTGCCTTAGATTCGGCTTCCGAAACTCCAAGTTCGGCCGCCGAACGTTGCATGGTTTTGCCTGCAGGTTAGGCCGCCGAAGCTGAGGCGGTCAGTCGGCTATAAAAGGATCCTCAGTCGGTGAAAGGGATAAGATTGGCTTTCTTTTCACTACCAGAGGTCAGACCATGTCACCTAGGCGTAAGCTTCATGGTTTCTCTCAATCTTGCAAGGTTTCGATTGGTTTTAATGTTGTTTTGAAGCTTTTGAGCTAAAAACCCAAGTTTTGACGTGTGGAGAGTTTGAAGGAGAGTTGCTCCATATCTCCACGTTAGGATCGTTCCTCTTCGTGGTCTCAAGAGGTATGTGAAGATCCTGACCTGTTTTTTATGATTTCTGGGGTTTTATGGAAGTTGATGGGTAGATATGCATGTTTAGGGTTTTTGGTGATTATTGGTGAAAACATGTATATGTGTTGTTTTATGTTGTTTGTTGGGGTTTGAAGGTAGTTTTGGACCCCTTTGTGCATATACTAGCGTATATGTAGGCTGAGGAGTTGAGCTTTGCATGTTTTGGGCGTTTGGAGGTGTGAGAGGCTTGGTTGTGCACGAAGCTAAGTTCTGGATGAACTCAGGTTCGGCAGCCGAAGGAAGGTTCGACCGCCGAACATGTGAGGAGGTGGCTTCGGCTGGCTAAGCTTGCTTAAGCTTGCCCCCGAAAGTTTGGACATTCAGCTCTGGAGGGGAGGTTTGGCCGCCGAAGGTGCCGCCGAACATGCATGAGGTTCGGCTCTGGAGGGAGCATTCGGCCGCCGAAGGTGCCGCTGAAGATGCCCTGTTCAGCCTTCCTTTGCATGATTCCTGTGATTGTTTTAGGATATCTGAGGGGGTTTTGGGGGAATATGATCGAGTTGTTTATGAGTTGTTTAAGTGTGTTTGGTGCCTCATTTGAGTCCTCCATTATAGGATTGGACCCGAGGGACCGAGGTGTTTATCAGTGATAGCGGTGCAGAGTCAGTCAGCGTCTGCCAGAGGTCAGTAGAACTAAACTTAATGTTTTTAATATAAGAATGATATATATTTGTAGCATGTTTCATGCATCATGAGTTTCATAAGTATGCACTAGGTTGATTGCATTAGAATCACGACTATGATGCATTGCATTGTTTATTGATGGTGTGGATTGGACCCAGGCGACTTCAATAGCCCATGGATCTGTTATGTCTAGGTAAGACCTGTGTGAGCTCCACAGGAGGGGTCGGGCGCTAGTACATATAGTGACGAGCTCCGTAGGGGGCCGTGCACCGACAGAGGGAGTTTTGGGGTCATGTCTAAATCCGAGATGTGAAATGATTGTGCAGTGACACATTTCATGAAGGCATGTAATGAATAAACTGTTTTCATTGTTTCTACTCACTGGGCTTTAGTAGCTCATCCCTTTCCCTTAACCCCAGTTTGCAGGGCCAGAGGTAGCCAGAGGAGATCAGAATCAACAGGGAGTCAGTTATGGCATTGCTTGTGTAACATAATAGTGGACATAATGTAAAGTAAAGAGATGTATGTAATAGATTGTAAATTAGTGTGTTTATGGTTTAGAATGTGCTTTGCCTGGTGTATGCTTAATCCCTAGTGTATGCATGTATCCTGTTTTACGTTTCTTGATGAGAAATGTGTCAAACTAGGCTTAACGTATGATGTGTTTATAAAACTCCAGTGATTAGGGAAGAAAGGGTTTCAATCCCTTGACCCAAAGTGGAAACCAAGACTAACCGATGATATGCTGACCCTAAGAAAGTGGGTTCTATGGTTTCAGACATAGAGCATGGAGGTTGAGCTTGGTAGTGGATCGCTGGTGTAGGCCCTGGGGGCTGTTTCAGACTGATATGTCTGAGTGATTTTAAGGTTAAGCCTGGTGGTTGTACAGAAAAAGTTTTAAAAAGTTAGTGGTCTAGTTGGATCATGTATGGGATTTATCAGATACACAGAGTTCAGTTTAGGCTTGCTACGGGTCCCGGCGGCCTTAAGCCGATTTGAATCCTAGCGCCGAGCAGTTTGGACCGTTACAGAGGGGTACCGGTTTCCGAGCTGTTACATTAAAAGATCGATCAACCTCTGCTAATCAATCCAGTACAGATTTTATATCCAACGAACAAAAAAAAGTTTTGAAGGTCTATATTTATCTTATAACCTTCAAGATGATCCTATTGGGGATTTGCGACCATAGGATTTGGAATGGGCTGTGGACGTTCGGCTGTGGCGGGTTGGTTGTGTAACGACCCGGAAATCCGACCCGTTACCGGCGCTAGGATCCAGATCGGCTTAAGGCCGCCGGGACCCGTAGCAAGCCTACATACCTCCTGTAAACCTGTGGAATCCCATACATAACAACATATACATGATCTGTAAAAATTTTTCTTTTCTCTTATCCAAGCAAAACTTGTGCATGCACAAAATCATACATAAACCCCACACTGGAGTCCTCATCAAATACTCCAATGGGGTATCATCATACATATCAGCTTGGATAATCATGGTCATTAACATCATTACTCATTAAACACTCTGTACATAATGGGGATTCACACACCTCTAGGTCAAGCACTACTATAATCCTCAATACATCATCAAATCATTCATTACATTACATGGTCATAAGTACTCATTACATCATATTCATGTCCACTACTATCTATTACAACATACATGACTTAACTTCACTCTAGCCGACTTCCTGATCTATCCTGTACCTGCAACTCTGGGGATAAAGGGAGTGGGGTGAGCTACTAGAGCCCAGTGAGCAGAATAATAAAACATCAATTTAAATCATGCTTTCATGTATGCGCCATAACACAAACATTTCACAACAAGGATGAACTTGTCACCATTTAGCCCCTATCTTTCTTACTTATACATGCCGGGGGCGTAGAGCCGTAGTAGGCACACCCGGACTTCCATAATTTGTCATAGTGCCAGGGGCGTAGAGCCGTAGCAGGCACACCTGGACTCACATAGGCTATCATGACATACAAGGGCTAATGGATCATTCAACATTCATCCACATCAACAACAAAGTATGCAATGCAACATATTCGTGAATTCTAATGCAAACAACCTAATATATCTCATGGCATTCATGATGCGTGAATCATGCTAAAACATTTCATTAATTTGCTTTAAAACTTAAAGTTTATTCCACTCACCTCTGGCTAGCTCTGAAGAGACTCTGAAGCAGCTGGCTCACTGCTGGGGGTCTCGGTTCCTCGGGTCCGAACCTACACAGGTGGACTCGAATGAGGGACCAAACATACATGAATATGACTATAAAATACTCCCCAAAAACCCCCTAAAACATCCTGAAAACATCACATGAAAACATGCAAAAAATGGCTGAACAGGGCACTTTCGGCGGCAGGTTCGGCGGCCGAAATTCCCTCTGCAGCCGAAAGTCATGCAGGTTCGGCGGCACTTTCGGCGGCCGAACCTCCCAGACAGAGACGAAACTTGAGTTTCGGGGGCAGGCTTCGGCAGCCGAAACTGCCTCCACAAGGGGGTTCGGCGGCCGAAAGTCACTTCGGCGGCCGAACTTGAGTTTCTGCCGAAGGGCAGAAACTTGGCTCCCTCGTGTCCACAGCCTCCAAAACGCCTCAAAACATGCATAAACTTGTTTCTACACATGCATACACATCATACATCACACCTAGGGGTCTCAAACTATAATATACCCCAACTACAACACTTCAAACAACACATTGTTCAAATCGCAACATAAACCCATAAACCTAACAACAAGCCTAAACATGCATTCTACCCCATCAACTTGCATAAAACTTTCATAAAACATAAAAGAAGCATAGATCGAAGCTTACCTCTTGAAGATCGAGAGGAAGAACGACCCTAGCTCGGAAAATGGAGGGATTTAGCTCCAAGACTTCCAAGCTCCAAACTTGCTTAAAAACACTCAAAAACTTTTGTGGAACCTTAAAACTCAAAGAAAATGGTGGGGATTGAAGGAAAAACACAAGATTTGGGAGAGGGAGGTCGGAAGCTTGCTGTGGCTGAAAATGGGAGAAAACTCTCCCATTTCGGCTAAGTGCCCCTTTTATAGGTGGCTGGCCAGGCCACGTTCGGGGGCCGAAAGTGCCTCCGCATGCATGCAAGGTTCGGCGGCCGAACTTGGAGTTCGGCGGCCGAACCTGCATTTCCCTCACTCAAAATTTTCGGGCGCCTAAAGTCCCTCCGAAAGCATGCATGTTCGGCGGCCGAACTTGACTTTCGGCGGCCGAACCTGGGTTTTCCTCCAAAGACTTTTCATGCAAAAACTCATTTAATTTCTTACTTAAAAACATGAAATACATGAAAACATTTCATAAAATCATAGTTTTACCCTTCTAGAGGTTTCCGACATCCGAGGTCCCACCGGACGGTAGGGATTCCGATACCGGAGCCTAGCCGGGTATTACATTCTCCCCCCCTTAAGAACATTCGTCCCCGAATGTTCCTCAACTAACATACAAAGCATGGCATCAATCATAACATACAACATAGCATACAATATATCATACATGCAACACATAGAACAACTAACACTCACCTCAAAACAGATGGGGGTATTGCTGGAGCATGGACTCCCGTGTCTCCCAGGTGCATTCTTCAATATTGTGGTGGTTCCAAAGGACTTTCACCATCGGGATTTCCTTGTTCCTCAGCTTTCTGATCTGAGTGTCTAGGATCCGCACTGGCTGTTCTACATAGGTGAGATCCTCATGGATCTCCATATCAGGCTCACTAAGAACCTTTCCAAGATCCGACATGAACTTCCGTAACAGAGAAACATGGAAAACCGGATGGATTCTCTCCATCGAAGCAGGCAAGTCTAGCTTGTACGACACATTACCGACCCTCTGAAGCACCTTGAAAGGACCGATGTACCGTGGAGCTAACTTACCCTTCTTCCCGAACCGAACCACTCCTTTCATAGGAGACACCTTGAGCAAAACCAAATCCCCCTCCTGAAACTCTAGCTGTCTTCTGCGGATATCTGCATAACTCTTCTGCCGACTAGCAGCAGTCTTGATCCTCTCTCTGATTATGGGTACCACCCTGCTGGTAAGCTCTACTAACTCCGGACCCGCAAGAGTCCTCTCTCCTACTTCCTCCCAGCAGATAGGTGATCTGCACTTCCTCCCATACAAAGCTTCATATGGAGCCATCCCTATGCTAGCATGATAGCTGTTATTGTAGGCAAACTCCACCAAAGGTAGATGCTGCCTCCAAGAACCGCCAAAATCTAGCACACACATTCTGAGCATATCCTCTATTGTCTGGATGGTCCTCTCTGACTGTCCGTCTGTCTGTGGGTGGAAGGCAGTACTGAAGTCTAATCTGGTACCCATAGCGCTCTGCAGACTCCGCCAAAACCTGGAGGTGAACTGGGGCCCTCTATCTGACACTATAGATACCGGGACCCCATGCAGTCTGACAATCTCATCTACGTACACCTGCGCCAACTTGTCCACAGAGTAACCACTCCTGACAGGGATGAAGTGAGCAGATTTGGTGAGTCTGTCCACAATCACCCATATGGAGTCCAATCTGTTGGACGTCGCCGGTAACCCCACTACGAAGTCCATAGCTATATTCTCCCATTTCCACTCTGGAATCGGTAGTGGATTCAACATTCCAGCCGGCTTCTGATGCTCTAGTTTCACCCTCTGACACACATCGCAGGCTGACACGAACAGTGCCACGTCCTTCTTCATAGCTGGCCACCAATACACTCTCTTCAGATCCTGATACATCTTGGTGGCTCCAGGGTGAACACTATACCTGGTATTATGGGCTTCCCCCATAATATCTCCCTTCAGACCAATGTCATCTGGCACACATAATCTGTTCCCGTAGCGGAGGATCCCCTTATCATCAAACTTGAACTCATTACTCTGGCCTGACTGAACCGTTCTGGCTATCCTGACCAACTCTGGGTCCTCATGCTGTTTCTGAGCTACCTGCTCCAGAAACACGGGTGTCACTCTCATCTGAGCCACTAAGGCACCTGTGCCAGACAACTCACCCTGCAATCCCTCACTCATAAGTCTGTGGAACTCCTTCACCACCGGCCTCCTCTCTGCTGAAATGTGGGATAGACTGCCGAGTGATTTCCGGCTTAGGGCGTCTGCCACAACATTCGCCTTACCCGGATGGTACTGAATCTTGCAATCATAGTCACTCAACAGCTCTACCCATCTCCTCTGCCTCAAGTTCAGTTCTCTCTGACTCAGGATGTACTGCAGGCTCTTATGATCTGTGAAGATCTCACACTTTACCCCATAAAGGTAATGCCTCCACATCTTGAGTGCAAAGATCACTGCTGCCATCTCTAGGTCATGTGTGGGGTAATTCAGCTCATGCTTCTTCAGCTGCCTAGAAGCATAAGCGATCACCCTCTCATTCTGCATTAGCACACAACCCAGTCCCACACGGGACGCATCACAATATACTGAGAAGTCATCATCACTTTTTGGCAGAGCTAACACCGGTGCTGAAGTCAACCTCCTCTTAAGCTCCTCAAAGCTTTCCTCACACTGATCGGTCCATATGAACTTCTGATTCTTCTTTGTCAATTTGGTCATAGGAGCAGCAATCTTTGAGAAGTCCTGAACGAACCTCCTGTAGTAACCTGCTAAACCCAGAAAACTCTTGATCTCGGTCACTGTGGTGGGTCTAGGCCAGTTAGCTACAGCCTCTACCTTCTTGGGGTCTACTTCAATACCCTGTTCTGACACAATGTGCCCCAAGAATGAAATGCTCCTAAGCCAAAACTCACACTTGGAGAACTTGGCATACAAGCCATGCTCTCTCAAGGTCTGCAAAACTGTCCTCAGGTGATGGGCATGCTCCTCTGCATTTCTGGAATACACTAAGATATCATCTATGAAGACAATAACGAAGTGATCCAGATACTGACTGAATACTCTGTTCATGAGGTCCATGAATGCTGCAGGGGCGTTGGTCAACCCAAACGGCATCACAAGGAACTCATAGTGCCCATACCTGGTCCTGAAAGCTGTCTTCGGTACATCTTCATTCCTTATCCTCAACTGATGGTACCCTGATCTCAGATCTATTTTGGAGAAACAACCTGCTCCTGCTAGCTGGTTGAATAGATCGTCGATCCTCGGCAAAGGGTACTTGTTCTTGGTAGTGACCTTGTTCAACTGTCTGTAGTCGATACAAAGTCTGAGGGATCCATCCTTCTTCCTCACAAACAAAACCGGAGCACCCCAAGGTGAAGTACTCGGTCGGATGAAACCCTTATCTACCAGCTCTTGCAACTGTTCCTTCAGTTCTTTCAATTCAGCTGGTGCCATCCTGTAGGGAGGGATAGAGATCGGTCTGGTACCAGGCATTAACTCAATCTCGAACTCTATCTCCCTAGCAGGTGGTAACCCTGGCAGCTCGTCTGGGAAAACATCTAAGAACTCACTCACCACAGGCACTGAGGCGGGCTCTCTGACATGACTATCTAACTCCCTCACATGAGCTAGAAACCCTTGACATCCCCTCCTAAGCAACCTACGAGCCTGAAGAGCTGAGATCAGACCTCTAGGTGTACCCCTCTTGTCTCCTCTGAAGACGACCTCTGACCCATCCTGATCTCTGAATCTGACTACCTTGTCTCTACAGTCCAAGGTAGCACCATGGGTCGATAACCAATCCATCCCTAGAATGACGTCAAAATCTGTCAAATCTAGAACCACGAGGTCGGCGGAAAGGCATCTTCCCTCTATGAAAACTAGACTACATTGGCATACTGCCTCTGCCACTGACGGGTCACACTTGGGTCCACTGACCCATAGGGGACACTCTAACCCAGAGACCATCAATCCTACCCTCTCCACGACTCTCGGAGCAATAAAAGAATGAGATGCACCCGGGTCCATTAAGGCATATACATCAGAACAACCAATGATGAGATTACCTGCCACCACGGTGTTGGATGTGTTGGCCTCCTGCTGAGTCATAGTGAAGATCCGTGCCGGAGCTGATGGACCTTCACCTCTGTATCCTGCTGATGAAGAGGCTGACCCTCTCCCTCTGCCTCTGCCACTGGCCTGTGTTGCGGCTGGAGCTACTGGCTGCACCACACTGCCGGAGGCTGTCTGCTGAGACGGTGCTGCAAAGGCTGCTCTAGGACAATCTCGAGCCAAATGACCCGCCTGTCCGCATCTGAAACAGGTGTTTGTCCCTGCCAGACATACTCCCTTGTGTGGTCTCCCACATCTCATACATGCTGTAACCTCTGCGCCAGAGCTTGAGCCACTGCCTAAACCCAGACCTGACTTGATCTTGTTCCAGAACTTATTCTTCTTAGATTTTCTGTGGCCTCTGTCCCACTTCTTACTGCCTGCAACTGCTGCACTCAGAGAAGAAGAGTCTAACCTTTCCCCACCTGGGGTCTTGGAACTAGAAGACTGTGCCACTGACTGTTTTACCTTCCCCTCAACGATAGCACTAGCCTCCATTCTCCTAGCCATATCCACTATGGCATGGAAACTCTCCCTCTCTGCTGACTGTATCAAAGAGGAATACCTGGAGTGCAGCCTCATAATATATCTCCTTGACTTCTTTTGATCTGTGTCCAAATTCTGCCCAGCATATGGCAACAACTCCAGGAACCTGTCTGTGTACTCCTCCACACTCATCTGTTCAGTCTGCCTCAACTGTTCGAATTCTATCATCTTCTGCTCTCTAGAGCTCTCAGGGAAAGCCCATCCTGCAAACTCATTTGCGAACTCCTCCCAGGACATACTGTCCGATCTCGGGTCCACATAGTTCTTAAACCAACCACGTGCCTTCTTGCACTCCAGTGTGAACCCAGCCATCTGAATGGCTCTACTGTCATCAGCCCCTATCTCATCTGTAATAGTCTTGACCCTGTTCAGATACTCAAATGGGTCATCGGTTGCTCTGTACTGAGGAGCACCCAACTTCATATAATCGGTCATCTTGACCTTGCTCCCTCCAGATGAGGTAGGTTTGGGTACTTGTGTTTCCGGGACAGTAGGTACTGGTGGTGGTGGAGGTGCAACATCCCCTGGGGTAGGGTTTGCTGTACTGGTATAGGGAGGTGGAGGTGGGTACATGGGGTACTGAGAGTATGGTGGGTATGGCATATGTGGAGGATAAGGGCTAAAACTGGGGTAATCCGATGTACCTCCCATCGAATACCCTGGATGGTGTGAATAGGGTGGGTAGTGATGTGGCTGGACATAACTCGAGGCCTGAGTGCCTCCTTCTGATTCTCCCATGCCCTCTTCCGGCATGCTCACACCGAGACTGCCATCCCTCCTCTGATCTACTTCCATATCCTCAGACATTCCTCCCTGCACTGTTCCCCTTACTGATCTGCTTCTACCCAGATCCAAAGACCTTCTAGGGTCTCTAGCTACTCTGTCTCTGTTGGACCTACTGGACATTGCCCTAGGCAATGCTGGAGGACGGGCATCAGCGCCCTCGTCCTGAGGTGGCACTCCAGTCAATCGTGCAGATCGACGGGTTCCTCTCATTCTATCTTCTGAAAAACAGCACATAGTATAAGCAATCATTAGCATCATATGGTTCATTTGGAAACACATGAACCCTCATCACATACATAGCATCACATCATAGCATTTATGCACATGCATATCATCATGGCATATCATATCATCATATAGACAGGACTCTACATCCTATCCTAGTGGACATGATTTTCCTAGTGTGCTTGACCTTCTAGAACATCTATGAGCCCGACACACTAGGTCCGACCATATGAACCTAGGGCTCTGATACCACTCTGTAACGACCCGGAAATCCGACCCGTTACCGGCGCTAGGATCCAGATCGGCTTAAGGCCGCTGGGACCCGTAGCAAGCCTACATACCTCCTGTAAACCTGTGGAATCCTATACATAACAACATATACATGATCTGTAAAAATTTTTCTTTTCTCTTATCCAAGCAAAACTTGTGCATGCACAAAATCATACATAAACCCCACACTGGAGTCCTCATCAAATACTCCAATGGGGTATCATCATACATATCAGCTTGGATAATCATGGTCATTAACATCATTACTCATTAAACACTCTGTACATAATGGGGATTCACACACCTCTAGGTCAAGCACTACTATAATCCTCAATACATCATCAAATCATTCATTACATTACATGGTCATAAGTACTCATTACATCATATTCATGTCCACTACTATCTATTACAACATACATGACTTAACTTCACTCTAGCCGACTTCCTGATCTATCCTGTACCTGCAACTCTGGGGATAAAGGGAGTGGGGTGAGCTACTAGAGCCCAGTGAGCAGAATAATAAAACATCAATTTAAATCATGCTTTCATGTATGCGCCATAACACAAACATTTCACAACAAGGATGAACTTGTCACCATTTAGCCCCTATCTTTCTTACTTATACATGCCGGGGGCGTAGAGCCGTAGCAGACACAACCCGGACTTCCATAATTTGTCATAGTGCCAGGGGCGTAGAGCCGTAGCAGGCACACCTGGACTCACATAGGCTATCATGACATACAAGGGCTAATGGATCATTCAACATTCATCCACATCAACAACAAAAGTATGCAATGCAACATATTCGTGAATTCTAATGCAAACTGTAACGACCCGGGAATCCGACCCGTTACCGGTGCTAGGATCCAGATCGGCTTAAGGCCGCCGGGACCCGTAGCAAGCCTACATACCTCCTGTAAACCTGTGGAATCCCATACATAACAACATATACATGATCTGTAAAAAATTTTCTTTTCTCTTATCCAAGCAAAACCTGTGCATGCACAAAATCATACATAAACCCCACACTGGAGTCCTCATCAAATACTCCAATGGGGTATCGTCATCATACATATCAGCTTGGATAATCATGGTCATTAACATCATTACTCATTAAACACTCTGTACATAATGGGGATTCACACACCTCTAGGTCAAGCACTACTATAATCCTCAATACATC
This sequence comes from Manihot esculenta, assembly GCF_001659605.2. Classification (NCBI taxonomy): domain Eukaryota; kingdom Viridiplantae; phylum Streptophyta; class Magnoliopsida; order Malpighiales; family Euphorbiaceae; genus Manihot; species Manihot esculenta. Next base: position 3,739,179 of record NC_035170.2, read on the forward strand.
ATCAAATCATTCATTACATTACATGGTTATAAATACTCATTACATCATGTTCATGTCCACTACTATCTATTACAACATACATGACTTAACTTCACTCTAGCCGACTTCCTGATCTATCCTGTACCTGCAACTCTGGGGACAAAGGGAGTGGGGTGAGCTACTAGAGCCCAGTGAGCAGAATAATAAAACATCAATTTAAATCATGCTTTCATGTATGCGCCATAACACAAACATTTCACAACAAGGATGAACTTGTCACCATTTAGCCCCTATCTTTCTTACTTATACATGCCGGGGGCGTAGAGCCGTAGCAGGCACACCCGGACTTCCATAATCTGTCATAGTACCAGGGGCGTAGAGCCATAGCAGGCACACCTGGACTCACATAGGCTATCATGACATACAAGGGCTAATGGATCATTCAACATTCATCCACATCAACAACAAAGTATGCAATGCAACATATTCGTGAATTCTAATGCAAGCAACCTAATATAACTCATGGCATTCATGATGCGTGAATCATGCTAAAACATTTCATTTCGTTAATTTAAAACTTAAGATTTATTCCACTCACCTCTGGCTAGCTCTGAAGAGACTCTGAAGCAGCTGGCTCACTGCTGGGGGTCTCGGTTCCTCGGGTCCGAACCTACACAGGTGGACTCAAATGAGGGACCAAACATACATGAATATGACTCTAAAATACTCCCCAAAAACCCCCTAAAACATCCTGAAAACATCACATGAAAACATGCAAGAAATGGCTGAACAGGGCACTTTCGGCGGCAGGTTCGGCGGCCGAAAGTCCCTCTGCAGCCGAAAGTCATGCAGGTTCGGCGGCACTTTCGGCGGCCGAACCTCCCAGACAGAGATGAAACTTGAGTTTCGGGGGCAGGCTTCGGCAGCCGAAACTGCCTCCACAAGGGGGTTCGGCGGCCGAAAGTCACTTCGGCGGCCGAACCTGAGTTTCTGCCGAAGGGCAGAAACTTGGCTCCCTTGTGTCCACAGCCTCCAAAACGCCTCAAACCTGCATAAACTTGTCTCTACACATGCATACACATCATACATCACACCTAGGGGTCTCAAACTATAATATACCCCAACTACAACACTTCAAACAACACATTTCCAACATACATTGTTCAAATCACAACATAAACCCATAAACCTAACAACAAGCCTAAACATGCATTCTACCCCATCAACTTGCATAAAACTTTCATAAAACATAAAAGAAGCATAGATCGAAGCTTACCTCTTGAAGATCGAGAGGAAGAACGACCCTAGCTCGGAAAAATGGAGGGATTTAGCTCCAAGACTTCCAAGCTCCAAACTTGCTTAAAAACACTCAAAAACTTTTGTGGAACCTTGAAACTCAAAGAAAATGGTGGGGATTGAAGGAAAAACACAAGATTTGGGAGAGGGAGGTCGGAAGCTTGCTGCGGCTGAAAATGGGAGAAAACTCTCCCATTTCGGCTAAGTGCCCCTTTTATAGGTGGCTGGCCAGGCCACGTTCGGGGGCCGAAAGTGCCTCCGCATGCATGCAAGGTTCGGCGGCCGAACTTGGAGTTCGGCGGCCGAAATTGCATTTCCCTCACTCAAAATTTTCGGGCGCCTAAAGTCCCTCCGAAAGCATGCATGTTCGGCGGCCGAACTTCGGAGTTCGGCGGCCGAACCTGGGTTTTCCTCCAAAGATTTTTCATGCAAAAACTCATTTAAGTTCTTACTTAAAAACATGAAATACATGAAAACATTTCATAAAATCATAGTTTTACCCTTCTAGAGGTTTCCGACATCCGAGGTCCCACCGGACGGTAGGGATTCCGATACCGGAGTCTAGCCGGGTATTACATTCTCCCCCCCTTAAGAACATTCGTCCCCGAATGTTCCTCAACTAACATACAAAGCATGGCATCAATCATAACATACAACATAGCATACAATATATCATACATGCAACACATAGAACAACTAACACTCACCTCAAAACAGATGGGGGTATTGCTGGAGCATGGACTCCCGTGTCTCCCAGGTGCATTCTTCAATATTGTGGTGGTTCCAAAGGACTTTCACCATCGGGATTTCCTTGTTCCTCAGCTTTCTGATCTGAGTGTCTAGGATCCGCACTGGCTGTTCTACATAGGTGAGATCCTCTTGGATCTCTACATCAGGCTCACTAAGAACCTTGCTCGGATCTGACACGTACTTCCGTAACAGAGAAACATGGAAAACCGGATGGATTCTCTCCATCGAAGCAGGCAAGTCTAGCTTGTACGACACATTACCGACCCTCTGAAGCACCTCGAAAGGACCGATGTACCGTGGAGCTAACTTACCCTTCTTCCCGAACCGAACCACTCCTTTCATAGGAGACACCTTGAGCAAAACCAAATCCCCCTCCTGAAACTCTAGCTGTCTTCTGCGGATATTTGCATAACTCTTCTGCCGACTAGCAGCAGTCTTGATCCTCTCTCTGATTATGGGTACCACCCTGCTGGTAAGCTCTACTAACTCCGGACCCGCAAGAGTCCTCTCTCCTACTTCCTCCCAGCAGATAGGTGATCTGCACTTCCTCCCATACAAAGCTTCATATGGAGCCATCCCTATGCTAGCATGATAGCTGTTATTGTAGGCAAACTCCACCAAAGGTAGATGCTGCCTCCAAGAACCGCCAAAATCTAGCACACACATTCTGAGCATATCCTCTATTGTCTGGATGGTCCTCTCTGACTGTCCGTCTGTCTGTGGGTGGAAGGCAGTACTGAAGTCTAATCTGGTACCCATAGCGTTCTGCAGACTCCGCCAAAACCTGGAGGTGAACTGTGGCCCTCTATCTGACACTATAGATACCGGGACCCCATGCAGTCTGACAATCTCATCTACGTACACCTGCGCCAACTTGTCCACAGAGTAACCACTCCTGACAGGGATGAAGTGAGCAGATTTGGTGAGTCTGTCCACAATTACCCATATGGAGTCCAATCTGTTGGACGTCGCCGGTAACCCCCCTACGAAGTCCATAGCTATATTCTCCCATTTCCACTCTGGAATCGGTAGTGGATTCAACATTCCAGCCGGCTTCTGATGCTCTAGTTTCACCCTCTGACACACATCGCAGGCTGACACGAACAGTGCCACGTCCTTCCTCATAGCTGGCCACCAATACACTCTCTTCAGATCCTGATACATCTTGGTGGCTCCAGGGTGAACACTATACCTGGTATTATGGGCTTCCCCCATAATATCTCCCTTCAGACCAATGTCATCTGGCACACATAATCTGTTCCCGTAGCGGAGGATCCCCTTATCATCAAACTTGAACTCATTACTCTGGCCTGACTGAACCGTTCTGGCTATCCTGACCAACTCTGGGTCCTCATGCTGTTTCTGAGCTACCTGCTCCAGAAACACGGGTGTCACTCTCATCTGAGCCACTAAGGCACCTGTGCCAGACAACTCCAACTGTAATCCCTCACTCATAAGTCTGTGGAACTCCTTCACCACCGGCCTCCTCTCTGCTGAAATGTGGGATAGACTGCCGAGTGATTTCCGGCTTAGGGCGTCTGCCACAACATTCGCCTTACCCGGATGGTACTGAATCTTGCAATCATAGTCACTCAACAGCTCTACCCATCTCCTCTGCCTCATGTTCAGTTCTCTCTGACTCAGGATGTATTGCAGGCTCTTATGATCTGTGAAGATCTCACACTTTACCCCATAAAGGTAATGCCTCCACATCTTGAGTGCAAAGATCACTGCTGCCATCTCTAGGTCATGTGTGGGGTAATTCAGCTCATGCTTCTTCAGCTGCCTAGAAGCATAAGCGATCACCCTCTCATTCTGCATTAGCACACAACCCAGTCCCACACGGGACGCATCACAATATACTGAGAAGTCATCATTACTTCTTGGCAGAGCTAACACCGGTGCTGAAGTCAACCTCCTCTTAAGCTCCTCAAAGCTTTCCTCACACTGATCGGTCCATATGAACTTCTGATTCTTCTTTGTCAATTTGGTCATAGGAGCAGCAATCTTTGAGAAGTCCTGAACGAACCTCCTGTAGTAACCTACTAAACCCAGAAAACTCTTGATCTCGGTCACTGTGGTGGGTCTAGGCCAGTTAGCTACAGCCTCTACCTTCTTGGGGTCTACTTCAATACCCTGTTCTGACACAATGTGCCCCAAGAATGAAATGCTCCTAAGCCAAAACTCACACTTGGAGAACTTGGCATACAAGCCATGCTCTCTCAAGGTCTGCAAAACTGTCCTCAGGTGATGGGCATGCTCCTCTGCATTTCTGGAGTACACATTGATATCATCTATGAAGACAATAACGAAGTGATCCAGATACTGACTGAATACTCTGTTCATGAGGTCCATGAATGCTGCAGGGGCGTTGGTCAACCCAAACGGCATCACAAGGAACTCATAGTGCCCATACCTGGTCCTGAAAGCTGTCTTCGGTACATCTTCATTCCTTATCCTCAACTGATGGTACCCTGATCTCAGATCTATTTTGGAGAAACAACTTGCTCCTGCTAGCTGGTCGAATAGATCGTCGATCCTCGGCAAAGGGTACTTGTTCTTGGTAGTGACCTTGTTCAACTGTCTGTAGTCGATACAAAGTCTGAGGGATCCATCCTTCTTCCTCACAAACAAAACCGGAGCACCCCAAGGTGAAGTACTCGGTCGGATGAAACCCTTATCTACCAGCTCCTGCAACTGTTCCTTCAGTTCTTTCAATTCAGCTGGTGCCATCCTGTAGGGAGGGATAGAGATCGGTCTGGTACCAGGCATTAACTCAATCTCGAACTCTATCTCCCTAGCAGGTGGTAACCCTGGCAGCTCGTCTGGGAAAACATCTAAGAACTCACTCACCACAGGCACTGAGGCGGGCTCTCTGACATGACTATCTAACTCCCTCACATGAGCTAGAAACCCCTGACATCCCCTCCTAAGCAACCTACGAGCCTGAAGAGCTGAGATCAGACCTCTAGGTATACCCCTCTTGTCTCCTCTGAAGACGACCTCTGACCCATCCTGATCTCTGAATCTGACTACCTTGTCTCTACAGTCCAAGGTAGCACCATGGGTCGATAACCAATCCATCCCTAGAATGACATCAAAATCTGTCAAATCTAGAACCACGAGGTCGGCGGAAAGGCATCTTCCCTCCATGAAAACTGGACTACATTGGCAGACTGCCTCTGCCACTGACGGGTCACACTTGGGTCCACTGACCCATAGGGGACACTCTAACCCAGAGACCATCAATCCTACCCTCTCCACGACTCTCGTAGCAATGAAAGAATGAGATGCACCCGGGTCCATTAAGGCATACACATCAGAACAACCAATGATGAGATTACCTGCCACCACGGTGTTGGATGTGTTGGCCTCCTGCTGAGTCATAGTGAAGATCCGTGCCGGAGCTGATGGACCTTCACCTCTGTATCCTGCTGATGAAGAGGCTGACCCTCTCCCTCTGCCTCTGCCACTGGCCTGTGTTGCGGCTGGAGCTACTGGCTGCACCACACTGCCGGAGGCTGTCTGCTGAGACGGTGCTGCAAAGACTGCTCTAGGACAGTCTCGAGCCAAATGACCCGCCTGTCCGCATCTGAAACATGTGTTTGTCCCTGCCAGACATACTCCCTTGTGTGGTCTCCCACATCTCATACATGCTGTAACCTCTGCGCCAGAGCTTGAGCCACTGCCTAAACCCAGACCTGACTTGATCTTGTTCCAGAACTTATTCTTCTTAGATTTTCTGTGGCCTCTGTCCCACTTCTTACTGCCTGCAACTGCTGCACTCAGAGAAGAAGAGTCTAACCTTTCCCCACCTGGGGTCTTGGAACCAGAAGACTGTGCCACTGACTGTTTTACCTTCCCCTCAACGATAGCACTAGCCTCCATTCTCCTAGCCATATCCACTATGGCATGGAAACTCTCCCTCTCTGCTGACTGTATCAAAGAGGAATACCTGGAGTGCAGCCTCATAATATATCTACTTGACTTCTTTTGATCTGTGTCCAAATTCTGCCCAGCATATGGCAACAACTCCAGGAACCTGTCTGTGTACTCCTCCACACTCATCTGTTCAGTCTGCCTCAACTGTTCGAATTCTATTATCTTCTGCTCTCTAGAGCTCTCAGGGAAAGCCCATCCTGCAAACTCATTTGCGAACTCCTCCCATGACATACTGTCCGCTCTCGGGTTCACATAGTTCTTAAACCAACCACGTGCCTTCTTGCACTCCAGTGTGAACCCAGCCATCTGAATGGCTCTACTGTCATCAGCCCCTATCTCATCTGTAATAGTCTTGACCCTGCTCAGATACTCAAATGGGTCATCGCCTGCTCTGTACTGAGGAGCACCCAACTTCATGTAATCGGTCATCTTGACCTTGCTCCCTCAAGATGAGGTAGGTTTGGGTACTTGTGTTTCCGGGACAGTAGGTACTGGTGGTGGTGGTGCAACATCCCCTGGGGTAGGGTTTGCTGTACTGGTATAGGGAGGTGGAGGTGGGTTCATGGGGTACTGAGAGTATGGTGGGTAGTAAGGTGGGTATGGCATATGTGGAGGATAAGGGCTAAAACTGGGGTAATCCGATGTACCTCCCATCGAATACCCTGGATGGTGTGAATAGGGTGGGTAGTGATGTGGCTGGACATAACTCGAGGCCTGAATGCCTCCTTCTGATTCTCCCATACCCGCTTCCGGCATGTTCACACCGAGACTGCCATCCCTCCTCCGATCTACTTCCATATCCTCAGACATTCCTCCCTGCACTGTTCCCCTTACTGATCTGCTTCTACCCAGATCCAAAGACCTTCTAGGGTCTCTAGCTACTCTGTCTCTGTTGGACCTACTGGACATTGCCCTAGGCAATGCTGGAGGACGGGCATCAGCGCCCTCGTCCTGAGGTGGCACTCCAGTCAATCGTGCAGATCGACGAGTTCCTCTCATTCTATCTTCTGAAAAACAGCACATAGTATAAGCAATCATTAGCATCATATGGTTCATGTGGAAACACATGAACCCTCATCACATACATAGCATCACATCATAGCATTTATGCACATGCATATCATCATGGCATATCATATCATCATATAGACAGGACTCTACATCCTATCCTAGTGGACATGATTTTCCTAGTGTGCTTGACCTTCTAGAACATCTATGAGCCCGACACTCTAGGTCCGACCATATGAACCTAGGGCTCTGATACCACTCTGTAACGACCCGGGAATCCGACCCGTTACCGGCGCTAGGATCCAGATCGGCTTAAGGCCGCCGGGACCCGTAGCAAGCCTACATACCTCCTGTAAACCTGTGGAATCCCATACATAACAACATATACATGATCTGTAAAAAATTTTCTTTTCTCTTATCCAAGCAAAACCTGTGCATGCACAAAATCATACATAAACCCCACACTGGAGTCCTCATCAAATACTCCAATGGGGTATCGTCATCATACATATCAGCTTGGATAATCATGGTCATTAACATCATTACTCATTAAACACTCTGTACATAATGGGGATTCACACACCTCTAGGTCAAGCACTACTATAATCCTCAATACATCATCAAATCATTCATTACATTACATGGTTATAAATACTCATTACATCATGTTCATGTCCACTACTATCTATTACAACATACATGACTTAACTTCACTCTAGCCGACTTCCTGATCTATCCTGTACCTGCAACTCTGGGGACAAAGGGAGTGGGGGAGCTACTAGAGCCCAGTGAGCAGAATAATAAAACATCAATTTAAATCATGCTTTCATGTATGCGCCATAACACAAACATTTCACAACAAGGATGAACTTGTCACCATTTAGCCCCTATCTTTCTTACTTATACATGCCGGGGGCGTAGAGCCGTAGCAGGCACACCCGGACTTCCATAATCTGTCATAGTACCAGGGGCGTAGAGCCATAGCAGGCACACCTGGACTCACATAGGCTATCATGACATACAAGGGCTAATGGATCATTCAACATTCATCCACATCAACAACAAAGTATGCAATGCAACATATTCGTGAATTCTAATGCAAGCAACCTAATATAACTCATGGCATTCATGATGCGTGAATCATGCTAAAACATTTCATTTCGTTAATTTAAAACTTAAGATTTATTCCACTCACCTCTGGCTAGCTCTGAAGAGACTCTGAAGCAGCTGGCTCACTGCTGGGGGTCTCGGTTCCTCGGGTCCGAACCTACACAGGTGGACTCAAATGAGGGACCAAACATACATGAATATGACTCTAAAATACTCCCCAAAAACCCCCTAAAACATCCTGAAAACATCACATGAAAACATGCAAGAAATGGCTGAACAGGGCACTTTCGGCGGCAGGTTCGGCGGCCGAAAGTCCCTCTGCAGCCGAAAGTCATGCAGGTTCGGCGGCACTTTCGGCGGCTGAACCTCCCAGACAGAGACGAAACTTGAGTTTCGGGGGCAGGCTTCGGCAGCCGAAACTGCCTCCACAAGGGGGTTCGGCGGCCGAAAGTCACTTCGGCGGCCGAACCTGAGTTTCTGCCGAAGGGCAGAAACTTGGCTCCCTTGTGTCCACAGCCTCCAAAACGCCTCAAACCTGCATAAACTTGTCTCTACACATGCATACACATCATACATCACACCTAGGGGTCTCAAACTATAATATACCCCAACTACAACACTTCAAACAACACATTTCCAACATACATTGTTCAAATCACAACATAAACCCATAAACCTAACAACAAGCCTAAACATGCATTCTACCCCATCAACTTGCATAAAACTTTCATAAAACATAAAAGAAGCATAGATCGAAGCTTACCTCTTGAAGATCGAGAGGAAGAACGACCCTAGCTCGGAAAAATGGAGGGATTTAGCTCCAAGACTTCCAAGCTCCAAACTTGCTTAAAAACACTCAAAAACTTTTGTGGAACCTTGAAACTCAAAGAAAATGGTGGGGATTGAAGGAAAAACACAAGATTTGGGAGAGGGAGGTCGGAAGCTTGCTGCGGCTGAAAATGGGAGAAAACTCTCCCATTTCGGCTAAGTGCCCCTTTTATAGGTGGCTGGCCAGGCCACGTTCGGGGGCCGAAAGTGCCTCCGCATGCATGCAAGGTTCGGCGGCCGAACTTGGAGTTCGGCGGCCGAACCTGCATTTCCCTCACTCAAAATTTTCGGGCGCCTAAAGTCCCTCCGAAAGCATGCATGTTCGGCGGCCGAACTTCGGAGTTCGGCGGCCGAACCTGGGTTTTCCTCCAAAGATTTTTCATGCAAAAACTCATTTAATTTCTTACTTAAAAACATGAAATACATGAAAACATTTCATAAAATCATAGTTTTACCCTTCTAGAGGTTTCCGACATCCGAGGTCCCACCGGACGGTAGGGATTCCGATACCGGAGTCTAGCCGGGTATTACACAAACAACCTAATATATCTCATGGCATTCATGATGCGTGAATCATGCTAAAACATTTCATTAATTTGCTTTAAAACTTAAAGTTTATTCCACTCACCTCTGGCTAGCTCTGAAGAGACTCTGAAGCAGCTGGCTCACTGCTGGGGGTCTCGGTTCCTCGGGTCTGAACCTACACAGGTGGACTCGAATGAGGGACCAAACATACATGAATATGACTCTAAAATACTCCCCAAAAACCCCCTAAAACATCCTGAAAACATCACATGAAAACATGCAAAAAATGGCTGAACAGGGCACTTTCGGCGGCCGAAAGTCCCTCTGCAGCCGAAAGTCATGCAGGTTCGGCGGCACTTTCGGCGGTCGAACCTCCCAGACAGAGACGAAACTTGAGTTTCGGGGGCAGGCTTCGGCAGCCGTAACTGCCTCCACAAGGGGGTTCGGCGGCCGAACCTGAGTTTCTGCCGAAGGGCAGAAACTTGGCTCCCTCGTGTCCACAACCTCCAAAACGCCTCAAAACATGCATAAACTTGTTTCTACACATGCATACACATCATACATCACACCTAGGGGTCTCAAACTATAATATACCCCAACTACAACACTTCAAACAACACATTGTTCAAATCGCAACATAAACCCATAATCCTAACAACAAGCCTAAACATGCATTCTACCCCATCAACTTGCATAAAACTTTCATAAAACATAAAAGAAGCATAGATCGAAGCTTACCTCTTGAAGATCGAGAGGAAGAACGACCCTAGCTCGGAAAATGGAGGGATTTAGTTCCAAGACTTCCAAGCTCCAAACTTGCTTAAAAACACTCAAAAACTTTTGTGGAACCTTAAAACTCAAAGAAAATGGTGGGGATTGAAGGAAAAACACAAGATTTGGGAGAGGGAGGTCGGAAGCTTGCTGTGGCTGAAAATGGGAGAAAACTCTCCCATTTCGGCTAAGTGCCCCTTTTATAGGTGGCTGGCCAGGCCACGTTCGGGGGCCGAAAGTGCCTCCGCATGCATGCAAGGTTCGGCGGCCGAACTTAGAGTTCGGCGGCCGAACCTGCATTTCCCTCACTCAAAATTTTCGGGCGCCTAAAGTCCCTCCGAAAGCATGCATGTTCGGCGACCGAACTTGACTTTCGGCGGCCGAACCTGGGTTTTCCTCCAAAGACTTTTCATGCAAAAACTCATTTAATTTCTTACTTAAAAACATGAAATACATGAAAACATTTCATAAAATCATAGTTTTACCCTTCTAGAGGTTTCCGACATCCGAGGTCCCACCGGACGGTAGGGATTCCGATACCGGAGCCTAGCCGGGTATTACAGGTTGTTACCCCGTTGTAGGGCTTATTGTCCGATTATCTCCTCAATTCTGCCAAGGATGCCTCAATTGCAGCGAGTCGCCTCTTGATTGTCGGCCATGGATGAACTTCCCTCTGATACCAACTAAAATAGAACTGATTAGACTCTATTAAAAGTTTTAACTAATAACGTTTTACTAAGACGCAATTTAGAAAATGAAAGGTTAGAAGCTGAAATTTTTTATTGAATTCTCGAAAATTGAAAAGTCTCAAACAACCAAGAAAAAACTGTTTATAATAGCAAAAACCCTAATATGAAAAATTATGAAAAAATCTAAAAAAGTAATTAAAATGTAAAATTGACCACCTAAACGATAGAATTTTCGCCTCAAACTTTGTGATGGGCCTATGATTATTGTCACACTTTTGAAAGTTGTCCGTTTCGAAAATTTTTTTTTGAAAAGTTATCATGGGCTTCCCAATGGACGTCGGCAGTAGAAGTTAGGTCTGATCCAAATCTACTGTAAAATTCAAAACTAGTTGCTTAGGCCTTGTTACACTTTTGAAAGTCGTGTATTTCGAAATTCTCTTTCCGAAAAATTATCATGAGTTTTCAACGGACGTCGACAGTAGAAATTAGGTCTGATCTAAATCTGCTATAAAATTCAAGATTAATTACTCTGCATCAGATTTTTAAAGCACAAAATTTATCGATAGACTCTCTCGATCTAAATGAAAACTAGTTACTAAGTATCTATGGACGTCTTTTATAGTCGGGAGATTTGAGAAGTTTTACTTATTTTTTATTCCTTGAATTATTTTGTGTTTATATTCTCTTTCGACAACCTCAACTAACATCACTGATACCTCTAATTTGCTTCTAAGTTCACACGATAATGGTGGTTCTAGAAGTCTCCTCTAACAAGCAATGGTTTCTTGAGGTTGGGCCAGGTTTACTTATCGGTTTCGGGTATAGTCTTTAGATTTTGTTGTTAGTGTTCTGGCTTATTTTCCCTTCGAACTTAGATTTTTTTTTTTAGCTAAAATTGTACTTGGATCTTAGGCCCTTAGTTTCAATTAATCACTATCTTCTATAAAAACAAAAAGCTACAATAATTTTTTGTTGGGGGAGTAAATTCTATAAAACTTATAAATATATGATTATAAATAATTTAAATATAACATATTTAATGAGGTCAATATTTTTTTTAAGAATATAGTGTTTAAGAACAATTTAGAGCATTAAGAGGCCATGTCTCCCATTGGTGCCCCATTGATCTTCAAGATTGAGCACTACTAGAAATAGTAGGGTGATGTTTATAGTCATGAGTGAGAGAGAGAAATTCTTGAATTCAAGCTGGAAACCCACCTCTCGTTGTCCTTCTATATACTGTTCCTCCTATTTATATATATAAATTAAAAATTATTTATAATTTGAAATTGATGAAAAATAAAAGTAAATTTATTTTTTTATAAATGGGATGAGTATTTTTTTTTTTAATTTTTTTAAAACACCATATAAAGTTATATAAAAAAAATCTTGAAGTGGGATTATTCTCCAATAAAACGAATCTGTAGCTTGATTACTTCGTTTTCAAGGCATAAAATCAAGAGAGAAGAGCCTCATTTAGTGGGAGACCTCCTGGAGAGCACCCAATCCAAATCAAAGAAAATTTCTAACATGAATTAGTTATATGCATTCCTGTAAACATTTCATGCATAAAAACAGTTAAGTTCAAAGGAAAAGATACAGTTATGATAAGATAAATTTAAAAAAAAAATTATAATTTAATTTAAAAAATTTATTAGTTCATTTCTTTATTTTAAAAATATATATTATAATATTTTAACGATTAAAATTAATAGAGTGATTAATTAATAAATTTATTAAAATATTATAATTTTAAATAACATATTTTTAAAAATTGATAAATTATTTTTAATATTTTTTTATTAACAAATGAACTTTTTATATAATTATAAATTATAAGTAGTGTGATAACATTAATTCTAGTAAATTAAAAAGTATAATTTTTTTTTTGAAAAATTATTTATATTTATTATATTCGTTTTAATTAAATTAACAATCGTGATCGTTTATTTATTAGTATTATTATTATCATAACACTACTTGTCAATAACAAAAAAATGAGTTATACATTTTTTAAAACATATCATCTAAAATTATAAGAAAATCAAATTAAAATTAAAAATTAAATAAATAAAAAAAATTGAATATATTTATTATAAAAAGATTAATGATATAAATTGATAAAATTTAAAATTTTTTTAATAATTATTTATTTAAATTATATTAAAATATTATTTTTTTAAACCGATTAGAATGATGGAATGATATTTTTTTAAATTTAACTGTTAAAATTTAATAGTAAAATATAAATAAATATTTAATTAGTTAGTTTAGTGTATAATAATAAACTTTATAGTTTAGAACGAATTTTTTTTGCCATTATCCTTATTTTTTATTAGACTTAAAATAATTGGTTTAACATAAAAGCTAAATAATTTTAATATAATGTATAAAAAAATAATTAGATTTTAAAAAATAAAAATTAAATAATTGATTTTAATAAAATATAAAAACTTACTAATAATTTATATTTAAAAATAAATCAAATTAAATTTTTATATTTTTAATCAAATAAAAAAAAAGTTTCTCTATAATGACAGAAAAAATTATTAAATTTTTATAACTTTTCAATCCTAAATTTAGTAATATTTCAAAAATCTCATGGTATTATTACAATAAATAGAAAATATAATATTTATACTAATTTAAATCTCAGTCTAGAACTCACTATTAAATCTTATAAAATATTCTTTGCAAAATTTTAAGATAAATTATAATTTACCCTATTAAAAACTCAATTCAAACTTCAAACATATAAGCACTCGCAGATTTAACAGGTGCATTTAAATAAATCTGAGAGATTTTAAATTCTACCTTTCTAATTTATAATTTCATTTCAAAAAAGAAAAACTTCAAATCTATCTCAGCTTCTTCTAACAGAATTGTCCATTTTGATAAAGTTGCATTTAAAAAAAAATATTTATTTATTCATTATCGATTATAACATTTTTAATCCTTGGATACTCAAATTAGGAAAATGATATCTTTTTTAGACTCTATTTATTCTATTGAAAATATTTTTTATATTTTAGGTCATTTCAAATATTTTAAAAAATAATTAATGAATTATATTTTATTGATTAAAATAAAAATTAAATAATTATAAAGAAAACCACCTCATTTTTATAATTTGAGATTAACACTTCCATATATAAATTTAGTAATATATTTTATTTTTTAAATTAAAATTAAATAATTAAAATTAAAATTTTAAAGTAATACAGCCACGTTTAATCATTTCTATACTAGATTGGGTATTGCGATCCGTAATAATTTCGAAAAGTATATTTGTACTAAGTAAATGGTGGTTTTTGATGATATTGAAATAAAAATTGCTGAAATTTTAACCATAACTGGATTAAAAGTGAGGGATGGTTCAATATGATTATGGAGTCAAATGCTCAACTTAGCATTCGGATTATTACTTATCCCAGTTATATGAATTATTCAGCTTTTAGTTTAGTTATTTATGATTGTAAGTTTCAAATTAATGAGACGAATAGTGTTAGTGTTCGTTATATTCCTCGATCTGCTAATGGCCTAATATATATATTGGCTAGAATTGCCTGTCTTTGACAGATCAGATGAAATGAATTGTTTCAACTTTTATTTGTATTTTGCCTCTATTCAATCTTGATAGTATTTAATAAAATTTTTTTACTTTTTTTTTAAAATTAATTTATTCTTAAATTATTAAAATATCAAATAAAATCAAATAAATAGAATGAAGTGAATTTGGCACTTTAAATTTTTGATAAATCAAATTTAGTAAAGTGAAATTCACACACTAAAATTGAAAATTTTTATATGAAATTTTAAAATAAAGAAAAACAAATAGTAAAAAGGCTAAATTTAGCATTAAATTATATAACAACAAGATTAAAAGTATCAAATTTTATATCTTATTCATATTTATTTTTAAATTATCATTAAAAAATACAAATAAAACTATATTATGGTTTCTCACTGTAATAAGTTTATTTGATTTTATTTCAGCTTATTTAATTTTTTAATAATAATTTAAAGATAAATTTAAATTAAAAAATTAAATTTAATATTTTCAATCTGACATTTTATATTAAAAAATAAGCATAAAAATTAATTAGAACCCTACAATTCTCTATATATCTCTCAATCCTTCTTTTTCTCTTTATTGGACATATTGTTTGAGAAGTCTCCATGTAAGATCTCCGTCATGCAGAACAAGTGAAAGTGCCATAAGACATGCATTCAACAAGTGGAAGAAAAGGTGATATTCCAATTAGTGATTGATTTTATATATATAACACAAAAAGGCTCAATCTAAATTTGTAGAAAAGTAGAAATTGATATGGGTCATATAGCTGATCAAGCTGAATTCCTCTATATGTAGTTGATAATTTATTTTAATAAATACTTTTTTTATAATTTAATCAATAAATTTTATTATTGTTTTTTTATTAACACCATTTTTTTTATCACCGTTTAAATTAAAGAATTTTGAGTTTAAATTATAATTTAAAAGAAAAATTATTAAGACTAATGAAAAACTCACTACTTAATTATTCAATTTTAAAAAATATATTAAAATATTTTTCATATTTTAAAAAATCTACTAATTAGTTTTTTTGATAATTTTAACCATTAAATATTATAAAAAAATATAAAATATTTATAATATAAAGAGATTAATTAATAAATATTTTAAAATTTAAAAAATCAATAAATAATTTTTTTAAAATCACATAAACTAAATAGTAAAATACTTAATCTTAAAATTAATGGAGAAATTAAGTAGTAAACTTTTTAAAATGTTAAAAATATTTTAATATATTTTTTAAAATTAAAAAATTAATTAATAAATTTTTCGGTATTATAGCAGTATACAGTAATTTTCTCTAATTTAAATTCAATAAATTAAGAGAAAAAAAAAATCTTGTATTCATGGTCATGGTCCGATTTGGCAATATCTTAAATCTACATGCATAGAATTATTCTAAAAATAACGAAAAAAATAAATATTCATATATTCTGGAAGATTTGTTCAAATTTAGATAGACTGTTTATGATTCAATCATGATCTCAGGTGTTTTACTAGTCCCTATTTTAGATTTTACGCTAAACTAATTAGCATCTCTATACTTTATACTAATTCCCCTTGTTCGGTATGCAAAATCTCCAATTTTTTATAATATTTTTATATAATATTATTTAAATTTTTTAACTAATTTAACTGTTAGTAGATTCTATTAATAAATTAAAATTAAAAAAAATTACTATTTAATTTTTATTTATATTATAAAAAAAAATATATTTAATAACATATCTAAAAAAATACTGTTTCTAGTGGGACTCCAGCTTCTGCTACCTTTATAAATAATTGTCATCTGAAATTTTCATATTTCCATTTAAAACAAAAGAAAGCAAAACAACAAGAAGGCAACAAAAGGTTTATTTTGAGATGAAAATTTGCAGGTGGATGCATGAGGTGAAGGCAGTGATATTAATGGTGGTGGTTCAGTTCTTCTTGGCTGGGCTTAATGTGTTGTACAAATTGGCAACATATGATGGTATGAGCTTGAGGGTGATTGTCTCCTACAGATTCATTTTCGCCACTCTCTTCTTGATTCCTCTTGCTCTCATCTTTGAAAGGTAATTAATTCATTAATTATAATTATTTTTCTTAATTTATTATCTTAATCTTAAACTAGATAATTTTTCTTAGGAAGAAGAGGCCTAAGCTTACATGGACTATACTGTTTCAAGCTTTTCTCTGCGGCTTTTTTGGGTAGGTTATTTGAGAAAGGAGACAAGGAAGAGGGAGATGTTAAATATTTTTTTTCCTACTTTTATATAATTTATTATTTAATATCGCAGGGGATCGTTGTGTCAAAATCTGTATTCTGAAAGTTTGGTGTTAACGTCTGCAACATTTGCTTCTGCTATGGCTAATCTTATACCAGCCGTCACTTTCATCTTGGCTGCTTCTTTTGGGTACTAATTATTTATTTTTCTTTACTTGGAATTCTAGCTGCAACTCTCTCAGGATATTTTTAGTAATAAAGATTTGAAATAATTTAATAATTAAAAAATTTCAATGTGGGGAATTTAGGCTGGAGGAGATGGGAATATCAACTCTAGCAGGAAAAGCAAAAGTGGTGGGAACATTAATGGGTATCACAGGAGCAATGTTGCTAACATTTTGCAAAGGAGCAGTGATCCACATCTGGTCAAAACAGGTCAACCTGATGAAACTTATTACACCTAATGGACGCCACGCGGCAGCATCAAATGGCAGCCTTGTACTGGGGTGTATATTTGCCATGGGGACTTGCTTGTCATTTTCTGTGTGGTTAATAATTCAAGCTAAAATGAGTGCAAGATATCCATGTCCGTACTCAAGCACAGCTCTAATGTCTACAATGGCAGCAATTCAATCTGCTGTTTTTACGATCTGCGTAGAAAAAGACTGGAGCCAATGGAGATTGGGCTGGAACATCAGGTTGTTTACTACAGCTTATTCAGTATGTTTCTTATACCTTTTTATCAGATATTTTTCTCGTAGTTTAGTAATTTTCTCTCGATTTAATTGGGAGTTGATGTGTAATAGTTTTATGGATGATTTATATTACAGGGAATAGTTGTGCAAGGCATGAATATAACTTTCATGATATGGTGTGTGCGGATTAAGGGTCCATTGTTTACAACTTCTTTTTATCCCCTGATGCTTCTGTTCACTGCCTTGGCTGGATCTCTGCTTCTTGACGAGGAATTACACCTTGGAAGGTATGTTTCAATCCATTTCTCTTCTAAGTCTTAAAGTTGATTATAAATATTGATGAATTATCAAGTGATAATTATAGGATAATTTATATAGACAATATATCAATTTAGAAATTGTAACGATGAAATACATATGCAAATTAATTTGTTCTTTGAAAAAACTGCAGCATAATAGGATCGACTTTCATCGTGTGCGGATTATATGCAGTATTATGGGGTAAAAATTCAGAGACGAAGAAAACATCTCTACTCATTCCGTTGAAAAACTCGGAAGAAGTTGAAACCACAGTTATAACTAGTAAGAGTGACAATGTTGAAAATTTATCATCAGAAAAGTTGCATGGAAAAGAAGAAAAAGAAAAGGAAAGTGAAGAGAAGGTATAGTCTTCACTCTGTTGAACTAAGTAGAACAAATATTGCAGTAGCAATTAGCAAGCCTTCCCATTGCAATTGCCCAACAAGCTGCAACATACTTTGAAGAGATGATAGCAATTTTTTTCTTTTTTTTTGTTTTTAATAAATATAAGCGGATGGAGAATTGGTATTAAGCGGAGATAGTAGCAATTACTCTTCATTTTATTTTCTTGTGTTTTCATATATATATGGGGCAAAAGCAAATCCTAGCACAAATTAACATTTACCATCTCTTGCCTCAATTGGACATTTACACAGCGGGCTAATTTTCTAGCTCATAAATGCTAATAAAATAAAATCATGAAATTGGAAAGTAATTGACATATCCTAACAACAAAAAAATAAATTCTGTTAAATTACACAGTAGTTTGAGATAGGAACAATGTGTCCTTACAATTATTTTAAGCATTCATTGCTAGAAACTAGTTCAAGGGTTGAGTTAGGCCTATTCTAAATTTGACAAATTCTATAATATATTTTTTTAACATACAAGACAACAATAGAGAAAGGTAGAGAGAACGAGGGAGACGAAGACGAAGGCAGAGAAATAAGTTTTTATGGTTATGTGACTGCGATTTTGTTGATTTCGGCATCGGCTTTGTGTTTTCTTATTTGTTGGTTCCTGGTCTTTCCTTTAATTTTTTTATTTTGCAGGTCCCTGTTGATTGGCGGTGAGAGTTTTATTTTGGACCTGGGTGATGAGAGGGATGATGGCTATGCTTATAGATCAGAGGACTCCTTGCTGTGTGATAATAGCATCTCAGGATCCTACCGCTATGCTCGGTGATCTCCGCTCCTGTCAGTCGTTAATGGGCTATTAGCTCTAATGTGTCATCTTCCTTGTGTGCTTCTTCCCTATGGTTGATTCTTATGGATCAAGAGTCTTCCTATTTTTCTTTTTCTCAAGCAACAAGCTTACTCCTATGGCGCTTGTGGACTATTTAGATAGTGTAAGATTCGATTTAACAGGTTAGACCGTTGATCCAGGATTGATTCTATTAGGTTACTCCATATTTAATCTTGAGAATGAGAATATAAAAAAAAAACTATCAGGGATTCACCGAGAATGCCTCTAGTGGAAATCCTTTGACACTTAAATTAGATCAAAAATTATTTGAAATTTATTAATATAAAGAGAAAATAAAAGAAAATAAATAGTAAAGTATTTAAAAAGAAATCTTTAAAAAACTTCTATTTTGAGGGTTTTTCATGAGAATATGAGATAGATTTTTCTTTAAACGTGAGAGAGATTAACTTTCCGTGAGTTAGACTCCGAGAGAGAGCCCCATGGGAAGTTGGTTAAGGGATATTTATACCTCGACTCCTTGCCTTTAAGTCTCCTCAGATTGGATGGTGGCGTGTTGTAGCTGACATATCAAGCGGCTGACAGTCGATTAATCAATGCAAAATCGTTTTGCCCATACTTTTTGACAGGTGTGTTAGGTGACACATAATTGTGGAGCATGCTTAGCCCATACCCTTTGGCAGTTATGACAGGTAGTTGAGCAGTCTTTCTACACGCGCATTTAATACCTCAGAGAGGGTTAAAGAGGCCTACCATTGCGTGGGAGGTCCTATTTTATCAGGTTTGTGCCCTAGTTTCATATCTGGATGTTCCGGTGGTGTGAAGGTGTGGACGTGTATTTAAATGATTGGATTGCGAGTTTGGTTTTATGGGTTATGGTTTTTCGGATTGTATTTATGGACTGTGGTTTGTGAGCTGTAATTACTGGACGGTCTGATTTATTTGTTACAGAGTGGCTGCTTGGTTTTCTTCTCCCTCTATAGTTTGTACTGAGCCTGTTTATAGACAATGTAAAATGCAACAGTATTGCATCATTAAGAAAAAAAGAACAGAATAATTTCACCTTAATACTCTATTAATAACAAGTCTTTGATTCAGTCGGTATAGTTTCAAAGTAAAATGAATCAAATTAATCAAAAAATTGCTAAAAATTATAAAAATATGAATAAGATTGAAAACTAAATATTTGATTTATTAATTATGTTTTCCCATGATAAATTTCAACAACGAAATTTAAGACGAAAATTATGAGATAAAAAATTAAATTAGAGCCAAAATTTAATTATGAAAGCAAAAATTTCTTTCACAAGCTAGTAGAGTGATCTTGATTCAATGTGTTCATTGTTATTTCTGTCTATTTTATGGCTAATTTTTATTGTTTTAAGTAATTTTATACTAAATTGAATAGTCTAATCTCTAATTTCTAATGGAGGTGATGATGCTACTAGGAATATTAGGTGGGTGTGTTAGCAAAAATTTTATATCTCCAAATTTCAAAAAGGTCTAAGTTTCATATTACCAGCTTTAAGAAACAATGTAGGCGGCTTGTCAATCAACTTACTAGTATGTGGCTTGGGTTCTTAAAAGTTTGTTTCTTTCTCTTTTGTCTTTCTAGGAGGTGAAAAGCAGAAGGCAATTTTCTTTAATTTGGTGGAAAGGGAATTATTGAAGAATGAGAAGCAACATCATTAATATTGCAATAAGAATAGGACTGCACTAACACTTTGTATCTAGATGGAAGATCATATTATTTATAATACGAAATTAAAGTATATGATATATCGAGTTTGATGAAAATGGTGAAAATAATTTAAGTATGAATTATTGCAATCATTTCCTATATTAAAAGATTTTTTACAATAAGATAGTGTGGTTAACCACTCAGCCACCTTATTAATATAGAGGGATCGAAAATTAAGTAAGAAAATTTAAAATCAACAACTCTAGACATTTACGATTGGAATGAAAAAAAATATATATATCTCCAATATTTATACACACTCAAAGTTCAGTAATTCCCTTTCTGCTAACCATTCTAATAATAATACCAAATAAACCATATGAGTAGCAGGAGAACTCGAGAATGAACTATATGATTGGCTTGGAGAAAAAAGAAAAAAGAGAGGAAACAAAAGCGCTTGTAAAAGCAGAAAAGAAATATGGTTTTTAAGGGAACTTGGGCTTTTGGTGGCAAGCCTATTTTCTTGACCCGAGCCCATAGAAAATTTGGCTTTTGGTGGCAAGCCTAATTCCTCCTGCTCTTAATTAGCAATGTAATATGGACTTATTATTTATTTTCTGCATGCAAAGGGATTGCATTTTGTCAAGGTCTAATTAGTAGAAAAATGGGTAGAGAACAAATTAGTTACAATATCCAAGAACAGAATAGCCCAACCTACACCACAACAAAACTAAACTAAACTGGTAAATAAATCTAAACTAAAATTTTTCAACTAACTTTACTACAGGACTAAATCGAACTATTCCAAAAAATACCGTATTTAGAATTGAGAATTAAGAAAGTAAAATCTGAGATTTTTGATTTATTCAGATACACTTATCACCATATTAAATCTGTGAATGCTATTAAAATATTCGTTAACTTATTTAAATATATATTATTTAACTTATATAATTTTACCTATATATATTATTTAATTTATATAATTTTAAATATTTATATTATTTAATCATTTGATTAATATTAAAATAAGTTGATTAATATTTTTTATAAAATATAAACACGTTTTAATGAGTAATTTTAATATATGAACAAAGTAATAAATTTTTTAAAAGATTAGAGATTTGATAATAACTTTCTATAAATAAAATCTCTAACTCATCATTTTTTTAAGCAACCATCTATACGTCTCTGGCCATCTTTTCCAACCCAAACAATTTATTTTTAATTTTCAAGATTTCAACTTTAAGTATTCTATTTAATTTTTTTAAAAGTATTTATTGAATAATTTATTTATTTATTATTTAATTTATTTTTATACATTATTTTTATTATTAAAAAATAATAGTTATTTTTTAATTTATATTTATTATTTTATTTATTTATATTTATATAATTAAATTATATATTAAATTATTTAATTTATAGAAAATAAATTTTTTTTTTTTTAAAAAGTATGAATAATGATTAGATTATTTGATGAGTTACGTATAGACTAACTAAATTTAAAAAATAATAATTTTTATCTATGAAAAATTAAGTTTTATAGGTAAGGAGTAAGATTGTTTAATTTTTTTAAAAATTTTAAATATAAATCAAATTAAAATATTATTTCTATAAATAATAGGTTAAATGCTCACAACACTTCACTCAAAGCCCATTTAGGGCCTGCCAGATCTATCTAACTATTCTGCACAGCCATTTTCATTTAATAAAGAAAAGATAATTATTTAATTTTTATAATATAAAAAATTTATTAATTAATTTTAAATTTTAAAAAATTATTAATTAATCCTCTATTAATTTTAATTATTAAATATTCTGAATATATACAAATACTAATTAATATATATTTTTATAAAATTAAAAAATCAATTAATACATTTATTAATAATATATCGAGTATAACTAGGGATGGCAACGGATCGGGTATTTTCTGGTACCCGATCGGACCGAACCCTAATAGAACGGATTTGAGTAGTTATAATCGGATTTGGGATGAGTTCGAGTTTTAAAATAATACCCGTTGCGGGTTCGGATCAGATTCGGGTTTTATGTACAGGGTACCTACTACCCGAATCTATTTATATAAATAATTAATTTAATATAAAAAATATATTTTATAATAATATTTATAAATTTTTTTTATATATTTATATTTAAAAATTTAAATTTAAATATTCTTTAAAAATATTAAATTTTTTAAATAAAAATTATTAATGAAAAATATTTTTTATATAAATTATTAATTAAAATATATAAAATTAAACGGGTTCGGTTTTATTCGGATAATAATAATCAGATTTGGGACGGATTCGAATAGTTTAAATTAATTTTTAATCGGGTTCGGAACGGGTTCAAATATTACTAATATAAATCGGGTTCGGGTTCGGGTAGTTTAATTTTCGCGGATACCCTACCCGTTTACATCCCTAAGTATAACACTTAGCTATTAACATTATAGAATGATTAATTAATAAATTTTAAAATTTTTTAAAATATTTTAATATATTTTTTAAAATTAAAGAATAATAAATAAATTTTTTATATTACAGAAATTAAATAATAATTTTTTAATAAATATTATTATTATTATTATTATTATTATTATTATTATTATTATTATTATTATTATTATTATAAGAATAGAAAAGAAAGAGGAGTAATGGGAATATAATAAACTCCCATAATTGCATTTAGTAATTGCAAATTGTCATTTATTTTTTGTTGACTATAGAAAATAATATAATGATTTATTATTATTTTTAATAATTTAATTTAGTTAATTTAATAAATTTTTAATTTAAATTCAAATATTAGTTAAATAATTCTTTTACTATTTAAACTTTATTTGATTAAGTTTTCTCTAATTTAAAACAATAAAATAAAAAGAATTAATTAAAATTAAAAAATTATTTTTTAAAATGCTTAAGCTTAAATATGATTTTTAAGAAAAAAATTAAATTTGTAAACAAAATTTAATGTTAATGTTATTATTAAATTTGTAAACAAAATTCAATTATTCTTTTAAGAAAAATATTTTTAATTGTTAATGTTATTATAATTAATATAAAAGAAATTTATTAATAATAAAAATTTATTGGACAAAAATACCCGTGGCATTTCTATGTATCTTAACAGGAAGAAACAGTAACAGGAATTCTTTTCAGAAAGAAGGGATAGAAATGTGAAAAAGACTTAGAAATAGCATAGGGTTTCTTCAGGTAAGTTAATTTTTTTTTTCTTCATTTATGATTTATATGTCTTTCAAATATTAGTATACTTTTAAAATATAATAATAAATATTAAATTATATTTTTAAAATAAAATAATAAACAATTTATATCATTAAGAAAAAATGAATATTTTTCATATAACAAAAATTAGCAATTAATTAATATCATCAAACATTTCACCTACATTTGATTTGGGAGCTAAGTAGCACCCTTTTCTATATTCCAAATTTCTAATTAGGGTTTCTATGTTCCAAATTTCTAATTAGGGTTTCTATATTCCAAATTTCTAATTAGGGTTTCTATATTCCAAATATCTAATTAGGGTTTCTATATCCCAAATTTCTAATTAGGGTAAGTAATTAGCTGGAAGAAAATCTCTATGTACATATATGTAAAGATTTTTCAGCAAACTCCTTACCCTAATTAGAGATTATATATATATATATATATTAGAAAAAGGTTTTTGCAAAATTATAGGTAGGGATGGCAACGGATCGGGTATTTTCGGGTACCCGATCCGACCGAACCCTAATAGAACGGATTTGGATAGTTATAATCGGGTTTGGGACGGGTTCGGATTTTAAAAATAATAACCATCGCGGGTTCCGATCGGATTCGGGTTTTATGTACATGGTACCCACTATCCGAACCCGTTTATATAAATAATTAATTTAATATAAAAAATATATTTTACAATAATATTTATAAATTTTTTTAATATATTTTTATTTAAAAATTTAAATATTCTTTAGAAATATTAGATTTTTTAAATGAAAATTATTAATGAAAAATATTTTTTATATAAATTATTAATTAAAATATATAAGATTAAACGGGTTCGAATTTTATTCGGATAATAATAATCGGGTTTGGGACGAATTCGGATAATTTAAATTAATTTTTAATCGGGTTCGGAACGGATTCGGATATTACTAATATAAATCGGATTTGGGTTCGGGGTAATTTAATTTTCGCGGGTACCCTACCCGTTTACATCCCTAATTATAGGCCATTTGATTTTTTTTTTTTTAAGAATTCTTAAGCCCGCAGACTTAAGGGGAAAGTAGAGTTTACTGCCCTGAAATTTTAATTTTTTTAATAGGAATATGTTAAATTTTTTTTTTTTTGTCATAAGGTATAAGAAATTAAGAATAGGAATATATATGAAATTGGAATGTACTTGTATATACTACACACGCATGAGATTTTTCTCAATATTTTTGGCTTTAATGGAAAATAATTTTTTTTTAACTTAAATTAATTTTCTGAATTGGTGAAAATATTTTGATTTAAGGAAATACTTGAAACAGTATTCAAATTCAAAACAAACCTTTAATTTTACAAAAAAAGAAAAAAATGGTAATAATAAAGAAGACACATAATTAATGTCCATTTGCTTGGTTCCACAAAAGAAGTCAATCACCTGAAAAACCCTAATAAAACCCTTATCAGAAACAGCCAGCTCAGATATAATTAGGGTTTCACTGGTTAACAAAGGGGCAAGGCTCTTTATCATCATCTTCCTTCTTCTTCTCCTTCTTCCTTAAGTAGGGTTTATGATCAACTGATGTCAACTGATATCAGATGAGATGAAGCTTTTAGAGGAGATTCTCAAGTTGATAGATGCATCGAAGGAAGTTTTGGTAATGGTGATTGTTCAATTGGCGTATGCTGCTAGTAATATTGTATATAAACTCGCAATCAGTGATGGAATGAACGTGAGAATCATTGTCGCCTACAGATTCATATTTGCTACTGTGTTTATGATTCCTCTTGCTCTCTTCTTTGAAAGGTAACTCTCTTTCCCCCCTCTTGTTAATCCAATTTTCATTCTGAACATCAAATACAGAGAAAATCTTCTGGTTCTAGAGACGATTTCAGTATCAATGAGTTAAAAAAAATTACTTGATTTCTTGTGATCTTCAACATAAATATCAAATAAATTTAAGAGTTTTTTTTTTTCAATTATATTTAGAAGTTATATGATTTTTTATCTTTTATTTTTTTTATTTTATAATTGACGACGTAGAAAATTCTTATTTGTATACATTTAATTAATAAATATATTATACATTTATTAAAATCATGATAATTTTATATTTAAATTTAAATTAATAATATTTTATTGATTAAATGTTGTTGCACTGGATAAATATAATATTATCAGTGTCTAATTTTATTAGTTTTCTTTAGAAAAATTCTTCCAAATTTAGAAATAATAATATTATCAAATATAATATTTAAAATTAGTTTTACTATCAATTATGTTATAAATTAAATATTAAAGTAAAAAAAAATTATTTTTTGGTGCATAAAAATGTATCTCTTTTATTTTATTCCTTAAGAGTAAAATTTCTAGTTAATTACAATTAATTATATAATAATTATAAATTCCTATTTTAAAATATTAATTAATTTAAAAATATTTCTAAACATATACTTAAACTCTTAAATTTAGTTTTTCTACAACATTTAGACTTTCTAACTCTTAAACTTTAAATTAAATTCTTCAGAAATTTATACCTTATCAGATTATTAGGGTTAACTAAAGAAATTTATTAATATCTAATTGCAGGGGAGCATTGGCTCAAAATACATTTGCAGAAAGTTTAGTCTTGACATCACCGACATTCATTGCTGCTATCGGTAATCTTGTACCAGCAGTTACCTTCATCTTATCCATCTTATTTGGGTACTACCCATTATTAAATTGCCATTTCTATTTTTTTCAACACCGACATTCGAAATTTACTAACTTGCTTAATCTGATTTCCGGAGTTTTCAGGTTGGAGAAAGCTGGACTAAGAACCATGGCAGGGAAGGCAAAAGTGGTAGGGACAATGGTGGGGATAGGTGGAGCTATGCTTCTTACATTCTACAAAGGATCAAAAATTAACATATGGACAACACACATCAACTTGTTGAAGCATTATCAGCCACATGAAACCCACAAAGCTTCATCATCTCCACGTAATCGTGCCTTAAGTTGTCTATTAGGTCTTGCTAGTTGCTTGTCTTTTGCCTTGTGGTTAATCATTCAGGTCAGTCCATAAAGTCCTTCAAAGTTTATTTTCATGCCCTTTTAAGCTAATGGGTCTCATCTGTGCTAATGCATGCTAATTATGTTTTGCTCTCAGACAAAAATGAGTACGAGGTATCCACTGCCCTATTCATGCTCGGCTTTAATGGTATTCATGGCATCAATCCAAGCTACTGCTTATGCTCTTTTCATGGAGAAAGATTGGAGTGTATGGAAGCTAGGCTGGAATATAAGATTGTTCACAGCTGCATACACGGTATATATATATATAACAATGGCTTCAATTTTCCTTTTTTTTTTTGGGCAAATTTAACAATGTTTTTAAGTTGAAATTGTAGGGGATAGTTGTCGCTGGGTTGATGAATACTCTTATTATATGGTGTGTACGCTTGAGAGGTCCTCTGTTTGTATCAGTTTTTAATCCTTTGTTGCTTATATTTACTGCAATTGCGGGATCCCTATTCATCGATGAAAATCTATATCTTGCAAGGTACGTATCAGTTTTTATAAAAAAATTTTACTCATATTGGGATCTTTATACACTCAATCAATAGAAAGCCATCAGTGGAAGCTACCATGAATTTAGTATACATGGTGTTTCTGTATAGACTTGAATACCTAAACCTTTGATTTGTTAACAACTTAGTATTTTAAATTGCAGTGTGCTAGGAGCGGTGTTGATAGTAAGTGGGTTGTATGCAGTTCTGTGGGGGAAAAATGTAGAGATGAAGAAGATGAATCAGCTTGTTCCCATGATAACCTTCCGTGAAGTTGAAAGGATAGAGTTGCAGGTTATTTCTAATTCTCCCACAAATGACTGTTGTAAGAATGACGACAATGTTCAGACACGAATCAAGGGCAATAATAATTTAGAAAAAAGTTCACAGTGATCTTCCTTTGTAAACTTCAATGCATTATTAGTAGGAACGTGAAGCTATATTAGCCAGTATTGATGTATATATATATACTGTCTTTATTATTATTATTATTATTATTATTATTATTATTATTATTATTATTATTATTATTATTATTATTATTTTCTTTTATTTTTGATAAGCAAGATTTTATTAAAAAAATCTAAGAAAAATTAATATCCTATCGCATATTAAAATCAAGCCAATAGGTCATTTTAATATATTAATTCTCACCGCTTTACTACATGAAAATCTAGGTCATTTTAATATATTAAAAATTATTGACTATGAGTATGGTTTAACGTATTCGGTTGAAGTTGAAAAATTGATCAAATTGAATTAATTTAATAATTTAATTTAATATTTATTTTTAAAAATTTTAGTTGAATTTGATTTTAATAAGAAAAAATAGATAAAATCGAAATGAATCAATTAGTAATAATAGTATACTATTTTTTATAATATAAAGAGGGTAAATGATGTGTAAAATTGAAATATTTTAATTAAATTTTAAATTATTAAAAATAAAAGATAAAAATTAAAAAATTATTTAAAAATTTAATCGATGAAACTAGAATGAATTTAAATTAATTTTTATCTAAAATCAATTAAATTGAATTTTTATAAATATTAAACTTTTAATTTTTAATTTATTTAATTAAATTTAATTTTAAACTGAATCTATTAAATAGTTTTAAGAATCTTATATTTGCTAAAGTTCTAGTGCCGCCAGCCTTAGTATTGCAACATTGCAAATCTTTCTTATAAATTTATTTGTCTTAATGTATAAAATATTAATATTGTTATCATTTTACAAAATTTTAAATTTAAGTAAAAAAAAATATACCGAATTGAAATCACTTTGAATTATAATCATTTTAAACCATAATGATATTCTGAAATTTAGAAAATAAAATTTACAGTATGAGTGTCAGCTTGACTAGAGAAAATGACGTTTCTTCTCTTTTGTTCTTTTTTCTTTTATCTACTAGTAACGTCTAACCGCTTTTCTGTCACATGTCTTTGTTATGTGTCAAAATACCCTCCATGCCAAGCGACCATTTAATCCTCCCGGCGCACTGTTAAGGCTGCGAATGACTAGGCTAGCTATTTTTCCTCGCGTCTCATTTTCTGGTTGGGTTTCCATGAGTAGGCCTGCAAATATAATAGTGACGTCTAACCGCTTCTCAGTTACAATGTTATCTGTTTCCGTCACTCAAATCTGTACGTACGGATGGGTCAAAACACCATTCATGCCAGGCGACCATTTAATACTTCAGGTGCGCATTGTTAAGGCTGCAAATGACTGGACTAGCTATTTTCTCTCGCGACACATCTTCGGGCTGAATTTCCATGGATAGGCCCTATACACATAATCAGTTCTGGTTCGCTTCTCATCGCAGGACTCACGCAGTGTTGGGCCAATTTGCCTGCATGTGACTTGATGGATTTTGAACCCATGTACTTCTCCAGGAGCATGCCTCATTCCCTGATGAGAAAAGTGTGACGTTTATTACATAATTATTTTTGAATTAAAATCATTTTAAGATTGAAATCAATTTAAAATTATAAAGAGCGAATAAATCAGTGATACAACCCAAAATCAGTCCATAATTCAATCTACGTGACTCTACCTTCTGAGTTAACTTTTAGAAATAAGTTAGATGGGAGTATTTCTTTTAACAAATTTGAATTCACTAATCTGAAATTTTGACCTAAAATTAATAAAAATGTATGTTAATTAAGGTAATGAGTAATCTTTAAAAAGGGTTGACATGGATATTATCAAATTTATAATTTATTTAATAAACCATATTAAAACTGATCATGAATCGATGACCTAGCGTTGATTTAATAGAGTGAATATTCAAGGAAATAATAAAGTATATTTTATTCTTTTAAAAAGAAAAGTTTGCTTTTTCTTTCGTATTATCAATTCATAAATAAATTCTAAAGTAATCTCATAAAGTTAAAGGTAATGACTCTATTTCCATGAGGAGTTTTATACATGCACGATACGACAGAGATGATGAATTTTTCTATGGTTGGAGTTTAACGACTGCTTGATCTCTAGTATTCGAATTGAGATCGAGATCTGAAGAAAAGAGTCACATTCAAAATCTACGGAATCCATTAAGCAGACCGATTCATTACGCATCATCCAATTCGCGGCTAATCCATTAAGTAAATCTATTAATTACGTGTCATTCAACTCGCGGCTAAAATAAATCGAATTGACTGAAGATCTAGACCGGCTAAAAAAGAGTCTAGATCATCTGATGTAATGGGAGTAGGAGAACAGGTTCAGTTACGCCACAGTCCTATCTGCACACACGCCGAAAGAAAATTAAATGACCATCTAACGAGTATGGACAGACAAGTAGTATGTACAGATTTACATTACAAAAACGGGTGACACTGTAATAGAATAACGGTTATACATTATTAGAGAGCAAAGAAAAAAGAAATAAAAAGGAAATATGTGATCTCTCATGCTAAAGTTACACACTCTATAACCCTACCTTCTGTCATTTCCACGAGATAGAAATGAATTTTTTTTTATTTTATGCATATTTATCTTCGATTTATACACATATAATTAAATATTGATGATCGCTGGATTTCTTCACCCCGGTATAAAGGCCAGGCCCAAAATAAAAAACTGCCGGCGGGCCCCGAGGTCACCCCGGAACGGCCGGTGAGGATATTAAAGATGCCTCCCGGAGCATGAAGACCGGGATCCCCTAGAACTCCCGGGAAAACAAAACAAAAAACTGCCGGCGGGGCCCTGAGGTCACCCCGGAACGGCCGGTAAGGATCTTAAAAGACCTCCCGGAGCATGAAGACCGGGATCCCTTAGAACTCCCGGGAAAACAAAGAAGACCGGGATCCCCTAGAACTCCCGGGAAAACAAAGAAGACCGGGATCCCCTAGAACTCCCGGAAAAACAAAATAAAAACGGTCGGTGAGGATCTTAAAAGACCTCCCGGAGCATGAAGACCAGGGTCCCCAAGATCTCCTGACAAAAGAAGACCTCAATAAGGTCTTGACAAAAGAAGACCTCACTGAGGTCCTAGCAAAAGAAGACCTCAATAAGGTCTTGACAAAAGAAGACCTCACTGAGGTCCTAGCAAAGGAAGACCTCAATAAGGTCTTGACAAGAGAAGACCTCAATGAGGTCTTGACAAAGGAAGACCTCAATAAGGTCTTGACAAAAGAAGACCTCACTGAGGTCCTAGCAAAAGAAGACCTCAATAAGGTCTTAACAAGGAAGACCTCAATGAGGTCTTGACAAGAGAAGACCTCAATAAGGTCTTGACAAAAGAAGACCTCACTGAGGTCCTAGCAAAGGAAGACCTCAATAAGGTCTTGACAAGAGAAGACCTCAATGAGGTCTTGACAAAGGAAGACCTCAATAAGGTCTTGACAAGAGAAGACCTCAATGAGGTCTTGACAAAGGAAGACCTCAATAAGGTCTTGACAAAAGAAGACCTCACTGAGGTCCTAGCAAAGGAAGACCTCAATAAGGTCTTGACAAGAGAAGACCTCAATGAGGTCTTGACAAAGGAAGACCTCAACAAGGTCTTGACAAAAGAAGACCTCACTGAGGTCCTAGCAAAGGAAGACCTCAATAAGGTCTTGACAAAAGAAGACCTCACTGAGGTCCTAGCAAAGGAAGACCCCAGTAAGGTCTTGACAAGAGAAGACCTCAATGAGGTCTTGACAAGAGAAGACCTCAATGAGGTCTTGACAAAGGAAGACCTCAATAAGGTCTTGACAAGAGAAGACCTCAATGAGGTCTTGACAAAGGAAGACCTCAATAAGGTCTTGACAAGAGAAGACCTCAATGAGGTCTTGACAAAGGAAGACCTCAATAAGGTCTTGACAAAAGAAGACCTCACTGAGGTCCTAGCAAAGGAAGACCTCAATAAGGTCTTGACAAAAGAAGACCTCACTGAGGTCCTAGCAAAGGAAGACCCCAATAAGGTCTTGACAAGAGAAGACCTCAATAAGGTCTTGACAAAGGAAGACCTCAATAAGGTCTTGACAAAGGAAGACCTCAATAAGGTCTTGACAAGGAAGACCTCAATAAGGTCTTGACAAGAGAAGACCTCAATAAGGTCTGGACAAAAGAAGACCTCACTGAGGTCCTAGCAAAGGAAGACCTCAATAAGGTCTTGACAAGAGAAGACCTCAATCAAGTCTTGACAAAGGAAGACCTCAATAAGGCCTTGACAAAAGAAGACCTCACTGAGGTCCTAGCAAAAGAAGGCTTCACTGAGGCAGAAGACCTCAATGAGGCAGAAGATCTCAATGAGGCAGAAGACCTCACTGAGGCAGAAGACCTCAATGAGGCAGAAGACCTCACTGAGGCAGAAGACCTCAATGAGGCAGAAGACCTCAATGAGGCAGAAGACCTCACTGAGAGGTAGAAGACCTCAATGAGGCAGAAGACCTCACTGATTCAGAAGACCTCATTGAGAAGTAGAAGACCTCACTGAGGTAGAATACCGGCGAAGATCTCAAAGATCTCCCGGAGCGAAAATG
This sequence comes from Manihot esculenta, assembly GCF_001659605.2. Classification (NCBI taxonomy): domain Eukaryota; kingdom Viridiplantae; phylum Streptophyta; class Magnoliopsida; order Malpighiales; family Euphorbiaceae; genus Manihot; species Manihot esculenta. Next base: position 3,771,480 of record NC_035170.2, read on the forward strand.
GCCGGAATCCCCAAGATCATCCGGTGCTACAAGCAAAAACAACTCATAAGAACGTAGTTCCGATCTCACATAAAAGATTGGGGCACGGGACCATAAATGAAAAGTTAAACTCCGATCTCCCAAAGGAACTCGAGTCTTCAGGTAGAGAGACTTGGATCTCACACAACAGCCAAAAGTACCAAAGCATCATGCCGATCTCAAGAAAACGAGCGCAGTACTGGTAAACCCAATAGGCAGACCGAATTGAGGCAAGGCGATTCCTAAGCAAACTGCATACCAAAATACAAAGCCAAACAGAGAATCAGGGGCAATCATAAGAGGCACCGACCTCGGGAATTGACCGCTCACACTAAACCAACTCAGCTGGCCTAGAGAAAGGTCCAGGTAACAAAGAGCCCGCAAACGCTCAAGAGAAGACAACCCATAAATACTCAGGGGCAAAAAACATACACGAGAGTCCAACGCTCAGACAAAAATAATAAAAAGGCAAGAAAGGGATACTTTCGACAAGAGCAGTTCTCAGACCGCACGGTCATGAATAGAGTTTAAAGATTTATCCCCTCACCAGTCATGGAATAACTGCTGAGGAGATAAAGGGGCAATTGATGATCGCTGGATTTCTTCACCCCGGTATAAAGGCCAGGCCCATGAAAACAGTCCATGATCCGAAGGCTTCAATATTCCCCTCGAGAGCCAGGTCCAGCCCGCTCAGTCACAGGGCCGGACTCCGCCTAGACTCCTCAATCAAACCGGCTCAAACCTCTCGGCCCAGTAATCAGGCCCTCACCAGGCTCAACTTCAGCCCTACCATTCAACCCAGCCCGGAAAGAGGAAAATGACCAAGATGCCCCGCTGGTAGGTCCTTCCGCATGCGTATCAGAGGAGAATTAATGGCCGTTACGCATGGAGCAGGCGCCTGACACATTCGTACATACGGAGCTAGGCGACAGAAGACAGCTAGCATTGTGGCAGAGAGACAGATATATATATCACGGTAGAGGCCACGCAGAGGAGGCTCTCTTCTTCTTCTTTCTCCTTCCTGGACACCATTTTTATTCTTTCTGTAACCCTTGCCTAAATATACTACTCTGAGCCATAAAATCTGACTTGAGCGTCGGAGGACCTCTGCCGGGGCACCCCCGGTAGGCCCCTGACCATTCTTTCTTATTTTACAGATCCTTTCACCAGGTAGAACATGGAGAGACCCATCAGGGAGCCCAACAAGAAAGGACCCAGAAGAAAACCAGATCTATCATGGACCAGGAAGAGGAAAATATTTATCAAATATAATTTTCAAAGTTTTAACACTACTATATTTTAGATGTTGGAGTTTGAATAATAATATTTTAACAAACAAAATGAAAAAAATTATTATTTTAATACTATTAACATAATAATTTAATTAAAATTATTTAAAAAAATTCTATATTTTTTACGGATCACTTCTAATTAATTTTTTAATTAGTAGGAACAATTCTTCTACAATTGTTGGCGGAGTTGCATAGGTCTCAAATTTGGATTTTGCTGCATAGAGTGGAGATCTAAGACATGTATAGAAAGTAAATAAAGCAATAAAGCATTATCCTTTATTTTCTTTCTATCTAAAAATGATGAATGGGAAATAATTATTAATTATAATAAAAAAATAATATTGATTAAAAAATTCTAAGTTAAGAGCATATTTTTTTGAAGAAAAAGATGTTAAAAATTAATTTAATTAATACTATAATTTTTTGTTATTTAATACTTTGAACATAATATAAATTTAATTCATTAGTGGGTTAAAAGCTGGAAAGCACCAGGCTAGTTTTAAGTGTAATTATCCTAATCATATTTATTAATTTTAATTATTTAATTAACTTGCCAAAAATAATATTTTAGTGGAAAGAGGATAAATATAGGGAAGGGAAGTAATTTTAGTGGACAAGACGGATTATCATGACAGGTTTAATTAATATAAAAAATGTTTTTAAAAATTAATTCTAATAAATAAAATTAGTTTGAAATTATTTTAATTATAAGACTCTGTTTGTTTTAAAAAATAACCTATATTTAAAAAATATTTTTGATAAAAAATATTCTTTATAGAAAATATTTCATAAAATATTTTTTATTTTATGAAAATATTGTGTATTTGGTAAAAATATTTTTTATGAAAAATATTTTTTAATAAAATAATTATTTTCTATTATTTAATTTTAATTTAAAAAAAATAAAAAATATTAATAAATTTGTATGTAATGATATTAATAAAATTCTCAAATTAGAAAATGATTTTTTATTTTTGAAAAAAAAAAACTTTAATATTTTTCTATAAAATATTTTATAGGAAATTACAAAATATAGAGAATTAAAATTAACTCTAACAAAAACTATGGAATTAAGTTATTGAAGTTTGGTAGAAACGGATCATCAACGACTGACCACATACATTTTCTTTTCCATTTCTTTCTTTTATACTTTCCGTCCTTCTCTTTAGAAAAACTTTATGTATTTCTTCCTTCTCGCCCTTTTCTTAAATATTATTGACTAACAATTAATATTATTAAATTATTTTTGAAAATTGCATGACTTTATTATTTATGGTTTATGGATTGTCAAGTTACAAAAGAATTTGTAAACTTTGAGTATAATTATATAAATTAATTATTTTTTTTGTGAAATTATTTGATTATATTTTGATAAGTGATCCCCAATTCAATATTTTTTTTAAAAATATTATTGAACAAAATCTAAATTTTAATATTTTTTTTTACTCGAATATATATGGAGTCATTCTGAAAAATGGGTGTGTGCAATTTCAGGTAAAAAATTGGATGGAAAAGGAGTAATTGAGTGAAATATTTGGCAAAATAAGTGATCCCCAATTCAATGTGTGCATAAATATGTATATATAGCTGATTTGGATTCCAAGGCTTTGTTTGGTTTGGTTACAGAAAATAGGATGTGAAGTTTGAGGCTATTGGCTATGGTAACTCAATGCAAGAATCTGATTCCAAGACTAGCATATGAGGAATTGCCATTGCCATTGCCTTGCGTAATTTCGAAGATAGTTATTATTTATTTTAATTGTGATTGATAGAATATTATAAAAAATAAATTTTTATAATATACTTTTTTTTAATTTTAAATGACTGTATTTTGATAAAGTTAAAATATAAAATATTATTTTTAAAATTATTACTAAACAAAAATTTAGAAAACATATAGATTGTTATAAAAATAACTTTGTTTAAAATTTTAGCTGATGAATTTTTTTTTATTTAGATATTATTATTCTTTTAATATTTATTAGTTATAAAATTTTAGCTTTTTAATTAATTTTGTATACCCATAAATTATTTATTAATATAACACAAATAAATATAAAATATTATAAATGATAATTAAATTAATTATAATATTTATTTTTATATGACATAAATAGGTTTAGACTATAAAATCGTTATATCTGCTTCACGAATACATGTTAATTTTATGTAATGTTTCACGAATATATGTTAATTTTATGTAATGTTCTGAGATGTAGAGTCCACATTTATATAAATATGAATGTAAAAACTTAATACGAGGGGTTACGTAATTTCCATTTATTCCTTTTTCTTTATCTTTTAGTGACGTACACTACAAGAATCCAACGGAACACTAACGGACTTCACCAACGGATTGAAGTCCGTTAGTGATACTGACGGTTTACTCTAACGGATAATTTTAATCGTATTTTCTATCAACGGATGGAACCATCCGTTAGAAATCCGTTAGTGAAATATTAACGGAACCTTTTCCCGTTAAAAATCCGTAAGTGAATTTTTGGAGCCAAATACAAAACCTAAATGAAATCCCTAAATCTTTTGCTTGTAAAATCAAAATCAAAAGCACTCTGAAATCTGAACTTCCCTCCAACTTCTTCTCGGTCGTTCACTGTCGCCGGCATCCATCGTGTTGCGCTATCAACGGTTCGCCGCCATCCACTGTCGCCGGCATCCATCGTCCTGCGCCATCAGCTTCTTCTCGGCATCACTGTCCACGTGCTCACTGAAATCTGCACTTGCGTCCAACGGAACGCTCGTTCACTGCCGCAGGCATCCAACGTCCGCCGCCATCAAAGGTTCGCCGCCATCTATTTCAAATTTCCCACTCCACTGGTAGGTTGCATATTTCTTTTGAAATCTAGGAACTACTTGCATGCTTGAATAACTTGAACAGTGTGACTCAGGTTATACATTTTATTTTAGAAAACTAGAGAAATGAAAAGCAACAGAACATATGAACCATGTTAAATGCCTGTAGACTGGGTTATGACAAGTTACTGAAGTTAAAGTGGGTACTTGTTCTGTGCCATGCTATTCATTTGATTAGTGAGCCCTTCCTGTGTTTTAGTTTTGACCATATGGAAATAAGATAATTTGGAGTTGGATGACATATCTAAACTTGCATAGGGAAGTTAAATATAAATCTGTTCAGACTCTATTTAATGCAGCATGCTTATAATAGTTTGGAATAATGTTGGATTTTACTCCTTAGGTTCATTAAATCCAGGTTGCGTACCAACTTAAACACATCTAATAGACTTGTAATATTAGGCTTGTCATATCCAGGTCGTTGACCAATTAAACACATCCACTAGACTTGTACATATTACTGTAATATTAAACTGAAAATACTATATCCATTCTCAGGTTGAGATATTAAAAGGAAAAATAAGGCTAAAAAGGCTTACACCACCATGTTAGAATCTGAGAAATTAATTTTGGAAGGACCATGAATAGCATTATTTCTATAAGTGGTTGTGGTACCTGCTGTAAAAGGTTTCACATGGTCTGTCTTTTCAGGAAACAACTAGAGGGAATACTCGAAAATCTCAAAGAGAAGCCAGATGGTGGAACTTTGTTGCTGGTAAAGACTCTGGAAAACCTATATTATGAGTTCTATTATTTAATATTTTTAACCATTCTATTCTTTCCTTTCTACTTTAGCAGTGAAACCTGCAATAAGTTGTATATCTTAAACTATTTTGAACATATTGGCACATCTACTGTCTAATGTGTTGAAACTTCATCTGTTTGACCATTGTACTGATCTTTGAATTAGATTAAATAACATTAAAATAAAATCTTTGCACCACTTTAACCTTTGCCGTCTTGTCTGTCTGATAATTTGTTTTTCTTGCATCCTAAATAAATTGGATTATGTTCTGCTTAGTGCAAATTACTATTAGGGGATTCCCTTGAAGGAGTTTTCCCAGCACTTGTCTTGGGGTTCTGGAAAATTTTTTTTCTGAGTATTTGCTAGCTATTACTTGTCTGACTTAGCTTCAAGCAATTAAAATTGGAGTACCTATCCTCTACCTTTCTTTGGTGATGTTAATGAGATGTTAATGCACAGTATGATCAATATTCCTGTCTCAAGAATTCTTTGATTTCAGGATGCCAGTTTTGCATCTGCTAAGTGCTAATGCTACTTTTGTTTCAAAATTTGTGTCCAGGCACTACAACGAACTTTAGAATTTGAGGATGAATTAGCAGAAAAATTTGGAGGCCGCTCTACTAGTAGAGAGATTGGGAATGAGATAGAAGAAATTGGCAGGGACAGTAATAGTCAAACTGTATCAGATATTCGAAAAAAGTACGAAAAAAAGCTTGCAGCTAATCAAGGAGAGCCTGAAGTATGTATATTAGTCTTCCTTACAGAGTGATACAATTTTTTCCTAATTGATATATGATTTGAGTCAAATTGCCATTTTTTATTTGTGCTAGCAGAAGAAGGATGAAATTAAAGATTTATCAGTACCAGGAGCACCAGCAGGTGCACATTTCAAGTGCACCAGCAGGTGCACATTTAAAGTGCACATGCTGGTGCACTTGTGCACCTGCTGGTGCACTTGGACAAGTGCACCAGCAGGTGCACTGCCAATGTGTGCACCTGCTGGTGCACTTTAATGTGTGCACCTGCTGGTTTCAAGTGCACCTGCTGGTGCACTTGGACAAGTGCACATGCTGGTGCACTTGTGCACCTGCTGGTGCACTTGCCTTGTGCACCTGCTGGTGCACTTGTGCACCTGCTGGTGCACTTGGACAAGTGCACATGCTGGTGCACTTGGACAAGTGCACCTGCTGGTGCACTTGCCTTGTGCACTTGTGCACTAGCAGGTGCACATTTCAAGTAAATATGCTGGTGCACTTCAAAGTGCCAGAGCAAATGCACAAGTAAATACACCAGCAGGTGCACATTGGCAGTGAAATTGAAATCTAATTGCATTGTGAAATTTTTTTGTTGCATGTGTTTGAATTTACACTAAGTGTGCGTGGATAGGTAGATATTCCAAACATGATGCATTTTTAATATGGATGATGGCTGAATACGTATACTGATTGCTATAATTTCTCATTAACAGCCTAACGAACCTGGTTATACTGCCCCGCCACCTTCCCCTCCAGTAGAAGATACTGCCATTGATATCAGGCAAGTTCAAATTTATGTTAATATTTAGTTCCAAAATGAATGTAGTTATCAGATTATCATTTTGATATAATGCACAATTTAATTGTTGGTTTTCAGGCTCTGTTCGAAGATAGGGTTTATAAGTTATTTGTTTTCATATCAGCATATTAATTGTAGTTAATATGACTGCTGAACGAAGTTGGATGTATGCTCGTCTCATAGACGGTTTACTGAATCCCAGATATTTAGAGGGTATCAATGAATTTCTAGAGAAAGCTAAGACCTGCACAGAATATTTAAATGGCGATCAGATCCGCTGTCCTTGTAATCGATTTTAGTGCCAGAACCGTAGCTTTCAAGATGAAAATACAGTTAAATATCATTTAATGAAGCATGGTTTTGTTCAAAATTACCTTGTTTGGTATTTGCACGGTGAAACTGAAGTGCATGACGGATATGGTGATACAGATTTAGACATGTCTTATGGTTCTGACAGTGTTAATCGCCCAAATTTCAATCGTTTTGAGGACATGGTCATGGATGCAACAAGCTGTCATGTAATGCATAATGATACATATGAGATGCCAAACTCGGCTGCACAGAAACTGTATGATATGTTAAATGCATCTAAGCAACAACTATGGCCTGGCTGTGAAACTCACTCCCAGTTATCAGCTGTTTCACGTTTATTAAATCTGAAGGCGGAACATCATTTCTCAGAACAGTGTTTTGATCAGATTTGTGAACTCATGAAGGAGATGTTACCGAGTGACAATGTCATGACGGACAGCTTTTACTCAACAAAGAGACTAGTCCGAGGATTGGGGCTTCCTGTACAAAAGATACACTGTTGTGCGAATGGTTGTATGATTTTTTGGGAAAATGATAAAGAACTTACACGATGCAAATTTTGTGACCATGGAAGGTTCAAACGCCTGAAGCACAACTTGGGGAAAGGGAAGAGTCAAATACCATACAAAAAGATGTATTACTTCCCCATTACACCACGTTTGCAAAGACTTTATGCGTCATGTGTTACAGCTAAGTATATGACTTGGCACAATGACCATGCAACTGAGAACGGGGTGATGCGCCACTGTTCAGATGCTCCTGCTTGGAAGCATTTCAACCAAACTCATCCAACCTTCGCACTGGAGGCCCGAAATGTCAGACTTGGCCTTTGCACTGATGGATTTCAACCATTCGGTCAATCTGGGCAACAGTATTCTTCATGGCCAGTAATACTAACTCCATACAATTTGCCACCAGGTATGTGTATGAAAGATGAGTACATGTTCCTGACAATTATAATACCTGGTCCCAAGAATCCGAAAGAGAAGCTTGATGTGTACATGCAGCTATTAGTGCAAGAATTGAAAGAACTTTGGGCAACTGGTGTTAATACTTACGATGCTTTCCAACAGAATAATTTTACTATGCGTGCTGCATTAATTTGGACTATAAGTGACTTCCCTGCTTATTCAATGCTCTCAGGGTGGAGCACTGCAGGACGCACTGCATGTCCCTACTGTATGGAAAACACAGATGCATTTACATTACGAAAGGGGGGTAAACAAACATGGTTTGACAGTCATCGGAAGTTCTTGCCTGACGACCACCCTTTCCGTCGAAACAAGACATCTTTTATTAAAAACAAATGTGTATCGAAGTCACCACCGCCAATTAGAACTGGGGAATACTTGCTAAAAGAAATTGAGCAAATTGGGTTGAGGCGGGTTATAGACATTGACAGTCATGAAATAAATTGTCGGCTTTCAAAGATAACTGGTTGGCGTAAGCGGAGCATATTATGGGATTTGCCATATTGGTCTTCAAATTTGATTCGCCACAATCTTGATGTCATGCACATTGAAAAGAATGTATTTGAAAATATTTTTAATACAGTTATGAATGTGGAGGGGAAGACAAAAGACAATATCAAATCAAGGGAAGATTTAAATGAAATATGCAGGAGACCAGAATTGAAGAAAGATCCAATTAGCGGGAAATATCCTAAAGCATGTTATTGTTTGGATAACCAATCGAAGGTGATACTGTGTGATTGGCTTAAAACACTCAAATTCCCTGACGGATTTGTTTCCAATCTAGGGAGATGTGTTGATAGTCGGAAGCTTAGACTTTTTGGTATGAAAAGCCACGACTGTCATGTTTTCATGCAACGAATTCTTCCTATAGCTCTCAGAGAGTTCTTACCAAATAATGTTTGGCAACCAATAACAGAGCTTAGCAATTTCTTTAGAGAACTCACCTCAACTACACTTACTAATTGGGACATGCAACGGTTACATGAACAAATTCCTGTGATCCTTTGTAAGCTTGAACGAGTTTTTCCTCCAAGTCTGTTTGATTCAATGGAACATTTACCAGTACACCTTGCATATGAGGCATTAATTGCAGGACCAGTACAATATCGGTGGATGTACCCATTTGAGAGGTACACGTACTTAATATTTACTTGCACTCCTTACCATGATGAATTACTTAGTAAACATATATAATTTTTGTTTCCACACACTAGGTACTTGAGAAAGTTAAAGAACAATGTTAAAAATAAAGCAAGGGTTGAAGGTTCAATATGCAATGCTTACTTGGTAGAAGAAGCAAGTGCATTTTCTGCTCACTACTTTGAAGCACATGTAATGACCAGACATCGAAAGGTTCCACGCAACTTGCATGAATTTGTATCTGATGATGACATACCAGGTAAATTAAGCATATTCAAATGCACAGGTAGAACTATCGGAAAAGGAAAATCCAGATATATGACTGAAGATGAAATCCAAGCCGCTCAAACATATATTCTATTAAATTGTCCAGAGGTGAAAACATATATTGAGTAAGTATTGGTAGTTATACTAATAGTCAAATACCTCTTATATTGTACATTATTGTTAAACATTACTTGTTTCTTTGTATGTATAGTATTTATGTGGAGCGAGTAAAGTCGACACAACCAAATATCACAGATGCAGTTGTTGATGAAAAACTAGAGAGGGACTTTGTCAAATGGTTTTACAAGTATGCCCATGAATCGCCAAACAATGTACAAAATCAGCTTATGCAAGATGTGGCGAAGGGACCACTCAGAAGTGTCACCACTTTTAATGGGTATTGTGTTAATGGATGTAAATTCAACATAATCAATGGAAATTCAAGTAGTAATTCAATGAATTTTGGTGTATGTATAAAAGGGAGTAATTACAGTTCTGAAGAAAGTGACTACTATGGACAGTTGGTCGAGGTGTTGCGATTGGAGTATCCAGGGCTACCAATTAAGCGGACTGTACTTTTCAAATGTGACTGGTTTGATCCAACACCAAATACGGGCACCAAAGTACACCGACAGTATAGAATTGTTGATATTAACAATAAGCGTAGATACAGTAAGTACGAGCCATTTGTATTGGCCTCTCAGGCAACACAAGTCGTTTATGCTTCATACCCGAGCAAGCGTCGTGACAAAAATGATTGGTGGGCTGTGATGAAAGTTAAAGGTAGACCCGTTGTTGAACTATCTCAAACGTCTTCAAAGACATATGAACCTTTTCAAGAAGATGACATAGAATATGCTGAAGTAAATATCGATGATATTAATCAACAACACTGCCTCAATGATCCTAGCGAAGGAATGACTGAGATTCATGATGACGTTTCGATAGATGAAGACGAATTCCTTAGTGACCCTGACTCTGATGCAGATGCAGACGGTGATAATGAGTACAATTCATATGAATCAGACTAAATTCATCTATATACTAAAGAAGTTTGGAGTTGTAAATTTCTTTTATTACTCAGTGAGTACCTTAATACATTTGTATATATTTAATATAATGTTTATAAACTTTATATTATTTTTGACTATGACATTTTTTGTTTATTCACAGATGAGGGGACGTGGAAGGGTTAGCAAGGCCAGAGGACGGGTTCAACTTCCTGCAAGTGCTAGTCAAGAGGACGCGAATACAGATGACGGACATGAGCATGAGGCGCATATACCACGGGCACCGACGGGACTTGGGGATACGGAACTTCAAATATGGGTTCCACTTGCATCCAGTGTACAGCCATCTCATATAGATCGATCATATACACCAGTTGCACCATCTGCCGATGCACAGCTTCCCCGTCCCCTTCCACCACCTCACCGTCACAGTTTACATCCTCACCACCCTCCTGCAGCTCCACGACCACCGGTATCACATACACATTCACCTCATTCTGCATCCCCTTCTGGTACTGCATCCGCTAGAGGGACAGGATCTGCATCAGCATCTACTCCATCATCTGCTCCTGCATCAGCTCCAGCATCAGCTGCATCAACCACTGCTGTAGGCGGAACACAGTCATTCAGACAGACTATTTCACTCATTAACAACAAGTAATAATTAATTGTTTATTAATTTACAATATTTTAAATGTTACCATTTACTTACTCTAAAATTATCTTGTTCATGTAGTTTGCATCCGTCGGAGATGTGCAGCCGCAGGATAACTCTGATAGTGAAAGAAAGATTGGTCGAGGAAGGCCACTGTTGGAAGACTGTGCCCAATGAAACCAAGGAGTTTTATTGGCAGGAATTCAAGGTGAAGCATATTTAATTTATCCCAAAAAGTTTATCATCTATTTTTGAACTGTTTAATTACTATCTAATCATAAAATGTAATCTTTTTGCAGAAATACTTTCTATGGGACCAAGCAATTGAGAGCTTGGTAAAAATTGCCTGGCAGAAAAAAGCCGCTGAGCGATACAGGGGCTTAATGTGGGAAATCCGGAAAGGAAAGGCGAAGAATCTTGCAACCCCTGATTATGTTTTGAGGAAGTGGCAGGAAACTTGGAACACTTCTGAATACAAAGAGAAGTGTGAGAAGTTTTCTGCCAATAGGCGCAGTGAGGCTGGAGGTTCAGGATCTGACATTTCTAGGCACGCATGCGGTTCTGTTTCACAGTACACCCACCAGCGGAGGATGGTATTTCTTATAACTTTTATTTTATAATTATCTTCTTATAAATATTTTGGTTCGATGACAAATGCTACAATTCTTATAATTGGTAACAGAGGGAAAGACTAGGCAGAGAACCACATCCGCATGAGCTTTTTGAGGCCACTCATAAGAGAAAGGGGACGGAGGAGTTTGTTGATGCCAAATCAAAAGCTATTTATGTAAGTTCATCTTAAATGTAGTTATTAACAATTTTGATTGATGTAAATTGTTTTACTTATATGTTACTTTAAAATTATAATGCAGGATAAATACGTAGAGCTGAAGGAGGCTGCTACACATCAACAGGAGGGAAGCAATGAACCAACGCCCATAAATGAGGCCCAACTGTACTACGAAGCGGTTGGTGGACAGAAAAAGAGTCGAGTTTATGGGTTAGGGTCCCAGGCCTCAGCATATTTTCATGAGCCAGCTCATTGTTCTGCATCATACACGTCTGCACCCCCAGTGGATCCTCCTACAATTGAAACAATGAACAGGATGCAGAATAAAATTGATCGGCTAGAGACAGAGAATAGTCGAATCACCACAAGGCTGGACGAGTTGCAGACGTTTATGCATAGGATGATGGCACAACAGGGTATTGGGACATCCACTCAGACATCTAGTCCTACGCCACCTCCAGCTCCGTCTCCACAGCAGCGGCGTGATGATGCTCCTGCCATTGGTGATCATCATACAGATAGTGATGATGATACAGATGATGAGCTAGCTAGTTTAGTTTAGTATGTACATTTTGTTATGACCACTTTATAATTTTTTTTCCAACATATAATTGTAGTACAAATTCATTACGTTCTTTATATATTTTAATGAGTAATTTAGTTTTGTCTGTTTATAGTATTTTTATTATATGAATATACAAATGGATGTATATGAATGTACAGGGTACAGATGCATGTATATGAGTGTACAGGATATAGATGGATGTGGATGTATATGATTGTGGATGTGGATGTATATGAATATACAGGGTGCAGATGGATGTATATGGAGTTACAGGGTAGGGGTAGGGATGTGTAATTCTGTATTTTTATTCACTAACGGATTAGTAACCAAACATCCGTCACTGTCACCAACGGAAAATTCCGTTGGTGATCCGTCACTGTCACCAACGGAATTTCCGTTGGTGATCCGTCACTGTCACCAACGGAATTTCCGTTGGTGATCCGTCACTGTCACCAACGGAATTTCCGTTGGTGATCCGTCACTGTCACCAACGGATTTTCCGTTGGTGATCCGTCACTGTCACCAACGGATTTTCCGTTGGTGATCCGTCACTGTCACCAACGGAAAATTCCGTTGGTGATCCGTCACTGTCACTCACGGGTACAAATTTCCGTTGGTAATTAAAATTACCAACGAGGATTTTCCCGACGGACTTAGTCCGTCATAGATCCGTTGGTGATCCGTTTCACCAACGGAATTTCAGTAATTACCAACGGAATTGTCCGTTGGTAATTATGAAATTTCTTGTAGTGGTATAACCGTGGTTACGTAATTCTCATTTATTCCTTTTTCCTTTATCCTTTAGTGACGTATAATCGTTAATCTACTATAATGCCACATGTTTTATCACCGATATCTATATGTAAGGACCAGCGCATCCATTTCTGTCAGACGGTTATGAAGTAGGTGAGTTTGTTCCTCTGATAGACCCAAGCATAGGATGGTCCGGATGCGCATGCTGATAGGGTCACGAGTTAGTTGGACCTGTTCTCCTACCTCCTATCATGTCACCGGACTAGATTCTCCTCCAGTAAACTTAAGCATAGAATGGTCTGATTTGGTTTAGTCACGGGCTAAATGGCGCGATGTTGAGCACTCAATGAAGTCTATTGAGTTTTAAACTTATTTTATTCTCTAGAGCCCGCCTTTAGCTCGGGTGCTAAAAGTCCGGCGGTCAGGACAATGAATGTTTAGTATAATACTAATCAGCAAATATTGGAAAGGGATATAAAGAACCAAATTCCAATTTGTTTTTCATTTCCTAATTTCTATGAGCCGCACGACACAAAAGAAACAGTTGCTTTTTTGAGCTGGAAAATTTTACATGAACAAAGCATATGTCCCAGAAAACAAAAACAAAATAAAAAACAAAAATTGACCTTCCATTAAATCACAGCCCTTCAATCCAAACAAGCTCTTTATCATAAGATACAACACCTGGTTTCAAAAGTAGCAGTCTTCCCACTTATAAATATCACCAGCATCTTAAACAAAGCAAATCAAGCAATCAAAGAAGATCAGTAGATAACAGTTCCTTCATATTCTTGTTTTTATTATTGATGATGAAGACGTTGATGGAGTTTTATGAGTTGGTGAATGGGTTGAAGCCGGTGGTGGTGATGGTGGTGGTTCAAGTGGCGTACGGTGGTGTTAATGTGCTCTATAAATTAGCAATCAGCAATGGAATGAGCGCCAGGATCATTGCTGCCTACAGATATATTTTTGCTACTGTTTTCATGATTCCTCTTGCTCTCTACTTTGAGAAGTAACAATTCTCTCTCTATTTCTTCTTCCTTGTTTGTCTTATTTTCTTTGATTTTGATCTAACTTGTTTGGATTCACAGAAAGAGTATAACTAAACTTACATGGACAGTACTTTTTCAAGCGTTTCTTTGTGGGTTATTTGGGTAATATTTTCTGCCAAACTCATTTTCCTTAATTACAGTATCATCCTCATTTATTTGTAAGTTTGCATTTTCACCCTTGATTTAATTACAATATTTGATTGCAGGGGATCATTATCTCAAAATCTGTACTTGGAAAGTTTAGTCTTGATATCTCCCACATTTGCTACTGCCATTTTTAATCTTGTACCAGCAATTACCTTCATCTTAGCCATCTCTTTTGGGTATTATAACTTAATAATTCTTATTTAATTTCTCCATTTTTCAAAGCAGGATTATTAATTTTCTTCAACTAATTAATTACAAAGCTAATCATTCTTCTTCATGTGAATTTTAGGCTTGAGATAGTGGGATTAAAAACTCCAGCAGGAAAAGCAAAAGTGTTAGGGACAGTAATGGGAATTAGTGGAGCTATGCTACTGACCTTCTACAAAGGACCAGAAATTAACGTTTGGAAAACAAATATTAATCTTCTGAAACATCATCAATCTCATCAAACCCACTTGGCTTCATCTTCATCATCTCATATCTTAGGTTGTTTATTAGCTTCGGGCAATTCCATCGGCTATGCTTTGTGGTTAATCGTTCAGGTGATTCTGTTATAATCACTGATTATGGTTCTTACAAGTTTTTATATAATTGCCTTAATTAATTTTATATTTATATAATAAAACATTTTCTCCTTATAAAAAAAATTAACTAAATTATATTTCTGGCGTTAGGCTAAGATGAGTGCAACATATCCATATCCATATTCAAGCACAGCTTTAATGTCATTAATGGGATCAATTCAAGCCACTGTTTATGCTATTTGCATTGAGAAAGATTGGAGTGCATGGAAGCTAGGCTGGAATATAAGGTTGCTCACGACAATATATGCGGTAAATTTATTTATTTATATATCTATATACATAATTTATTGCTAGACTAAATCTGTGAATACGGTTATTTCATCTATTTAAATTGTTAATATAATTAAAATATCGAAATTTTATTATTTTTTTTATAAAGACTATTTAGCGTATTTTTTAAAAGAGAGATTAAATAGTGTTTTTGGTTGAAATTGCAGGGAATGTTTATAGCTGGCCTGATGACCACTCTTGTAATATGGTGTGTGCGCAAGAAAGGTCCACTGTTTGTCTCCATCTTTAGCCCTCTAATGCTTGTGTGTACTGCCTTGGCTGGATCTATACTACTTAATGAAAATCTACACGTGGGAAGGTATATAGATTTTCTTAATTTTCTTTATTAATAAGAATATATATACTTGAATTATTAAAAATTTTTGCAGTATGGGAGGAGCAGCATTGATAGTGTGTGGTTTATATGCTGTACTATGGGGCAAAAACAAAGAGATGAAGAAAGTGAGTCAACTTGTTCCATTAAGAACCTTCCAAGAAACTGAAAAGATTGAGGTGGTTGTTTCTTCTCTCAAAAATGATAATGACAACAATCACTCCAACGTTGAACATT
The DNA here is from genome assembly GCF_001659605.2 of Manihot esculenta. Classification (NCBI taxonomy): domain Eukaryota; kingdom Viridiplantae; phylum Streptophyta; class Magnoliopsida; order Malpighiales; family Euphorbiaceae; genus Manihot; species Manihot esculenta. Next base: position 3,787,050 of record NC_035170.2, read on the forward strand.
GCAATAAAGACATGACGACGGCTGACGATTTTTTACAAAAACAAGATAAATAATAAGATTTACAAAGAAGCAATTAACAAAAAAAAATTCGCAGACCGTGGTCTCGCCATTGTTCCAATTTCCAATTGCCACCAAGCTTGGGCAAATTGGAAATTATTTATGCATCTGCTTTTTTTATTTTTATTATTATTATTTATTAATTAATGATAATCAAATAAAATTTTGCTTACAAGCAGCAAAGTATCATATTTTTATTAATTATTTTACATGCTAATAATAATATTTTATTATGAATTTATTATCAGCTACCCATTATAATTTAATTATCTGCTATTAATCATATTTAATAATTAAAAAAATAATAGTGGGTAACAAAAACAGTGGCGGAATTTTTAACCATGCAATACACTAGCTTAATATATAAAGCTAGCGGAGGTCACTTTTGAGGCAATATCAATGTGATTACAGTAAAATTTTTATTAACTGATTATCTATTAATTACCAATTAATTCCTAATGAAATTTAATAATTATATTTTTAATTTTTAAAAAATTTACTATTTAATTCTTAAATATTACTAACGAGTCAGCATTTTCAAAAATCTATTAAAAGATTTTTATCTTTTTTATTTATCAAAAAAATTATCTTTTCATTTATTTTTATCATTAAAAAGATAATAAAAAATTAAATTATCTCTCTTCTTCTGTTTTTTCTTTTTGACACTTTCTTTTCTTCTTCGTCTAGACGCTTTATCCTCTTGTTTTTTCTTCATCAGATGCCTCATTCTCTTCTTCTTTTCTAATTTTGATTCTTTTTTTTTATTTTGATTATTCTTCTTTTTTCAAAAACAGGAAGAGAACTCTTCTTCATTTTTTCTCTTTTCTTTTTGAGGATGAGAGGAAAATGGACTACTTTATTGATAAAAAAAAATAAAAATATTTTAATAAATTTAATAAAATATAAAAAATTTTTAATAATTTTAAAAAATATATAGACCGATTTATTGTTAATAATAATATCTAAAAACTGAATAAAAAGTTTTATTTAAAAGTAAAATAAAATATTAAAAATTTTATCTTTTATTATTCATTTATTTTAACGAAAAAAAAGATTATTTTATTAAAAATATATATAAAAATATTTTAATAAATTTTTAAAAATAATAAAATTAATTTATTAATAATAAAAATAATCAGAAACTATTTTTTTTTGTGGTGAAGTAAGGCAAGAGATGAATATTGGGTAAAGTGGTTTTCGACTCAGTTTCCATACTAAGCGGACAAAAGATATTTGGGCAACTTCTCTTTAATGAATAGAAAGGCCCAACTCAACCTTTTTAACTTCCAGACCATCGTATTCTAATTATACAAATCCTAAAATTACAGGAAATTAAAATTAATTATTTATAAGGTCATTATTTTTTACAATCTTTTTCCACCTGAAGCGTGAGAATCCCACTTCTCATCACGTCTTTGTACACTGATAGGGATGTTTATTGCTGTCATTCTTTTTTTTTTTGCTTAAAGCCACCCACTGTCGGCTGCCAAAATAAAATTAATTTTTACTTTTCTTTTAAGAAAAATATTATTTAAATTTTATAATATAAAAAAATTTATCAAATGATTTTTTGATTTTAAAAAATATATTAAAATATTTTTAATAATTAAAATATTTATTAATAAATTATTTAATTAATTTTAATTATTAAATATTTTATTATTTAATTTTTTATAATTTTAAAAAATTTATTAATTAATCTTTTAAATTTATAAAAAATTTATTAATTAATTTATATATATTATATATGTTTTAAATTTTTTTATAATATTTAATAATTAAAATTATAAAAAAATTAATTAATAATAAATTTTCGAGATAAATGATAAAATTTATCTGTTTCTAAATATTATTATATATGTTTTTTATTATATATTAAAAATAAATAACATATATATATTATATATGTTTTTAATGATAAAATTTTCGAGATAAATGATTATTAGTTTCTAAATATTATTTATTATTTATTTTTAATTATTAATTTTTAAAATAGATATTAATTTATTTTATGTTATTTATTTTTAATAATAAATTTTTAAAAATAAAAATATATATATATTTTTAACTCGGAATTGAAAATTGGAGAGTAAAACTAGAGACTATTTAAATTTACTCAAATACACTTATTATCAGATTAAATATATCAATGCAAAAAATATATTAATTTTTAAAACATTTTATTATTTATTTTTAATAATAAATTTTTTAAAATAAAATTAATTCATCTTATATTATATATATATTTTTTTTAACTGAGAATTGAGAATTGAAAAAATAGAATATGAGATCTCTCATATTTACTCAAATACACTTTTCACCAGATTAAATTTATGAGTGTAAAAAAAAGTATATAAAAAATTTTAAATCTTTTAAGATTAATTTTATCATATAAAAAATTTTAATCACTTTTAAATTTATTATTGAAATATTTATCATTCGCATATAAAAAAAATATTATGAATTAATTAATATATAAATGAATTAATATATAATGTATTGAATACGTATATACTAAAAAATTAAATATGCAATGCAAATATATAAATATATAGTTGTATGACATTTTATTGGTATATATTAAAATAAATAATTATAATTATATTATAATGAAATTTATATTAATAAAGTTAATTTACCATGTTAATAAATAAAATTTTAACTAACTAGATATATATACAATAATAAATTTAAAATTTTAAAATATTTTAGTTTTATTATATGATTACTTAAATTTATATCATAAAGTGATATTTTTAATTAAAAATATACTTCAAAATTTATAAATTATAATGAATTTTAATATATCATAAATTTATTTTAAGAATTAAAATGTAAAATTAAAAATTAAAAAATAAAAAATAATAAAAAGGGAAACGATGTGGAACCAAGTGGGATTGAAGTCCCACATCGTTCAGAAAAGAAAAGGGAGACATTTGCCTCCCAATAAATAATGAAAAAAAGCTTCCTCCATTAAAAATTCTTAAGTGTTTCCCTTTTAATTATATTAATCAGAGTTTGGTACAGTGATTTTTGCGAGTATTTCACTTATTTGCATTTTTAAGATCAGGATGTGCAATGAGTGTGTTCAATCTCCAACATAATTAGAGAATATGTCTTTTTAAGTTACTGAGTTGGAAATATCATTTTTTTTTAAATTAAAAAAATTGAATAGTTAGATTTCACCGTCAAAATTTGAGACTGCAATTTCAATTCCCATTCTCATAAATCTTAATCGAAATCATTGATTTTGGTCTAAGTAAGCCCTTTAATTAGGCATAATGTTGAAACCTGTGGAAGTGGGCAACAATAAATTATGAGAGTGGAGATGTAGGATGAGCTGGATTTGGCGTTAATCATCAAATTAAACAATTGTAATCATTTCATAAATGCTGGTTTGAGAAGAGAAGGCAGTGTCCAAAAATGCAAGGAGAATTTTTACTTCAATAACACTCCATACACAAATATCTATTAAATTTGAAGCCTCAATTAATGAATTTTTCATAAACTTAAAAGAAAAATAATTTTAATAAAAATCAGAAACTAAATTATTTACTGTTAAATTAGCAAGAATTAAATTATATATTTTATTAAATCTCAGGATTATACTGTAAATTATCCTAATTTTCTTTTTTAATCTTCCCAGGAAATCCAATGACTGCAAGCCATGTGGAGGAGTTCTGGGCCTGGGCCCAATTCAAATGGTCTCATCTCACTCCAATGATTGGTTATCAAACCCTAATTTTAGAAAACCTAATTCACATGCAAATCACGTGACTGTATTTTTCTCATACTACGTAAATAAAGATGCGAATATGTCTCCACACCTGGAAAAAAACAAAAACTCTCTCCACTCCAGTAAAGTCAAAGCAAAAATGTCAACAACAAATCTGGAAGTAGAAGAAATATGAGTTGAAATAGTAAAATTCCACCATTAAACAACGAAGATCGTATCACTTTAGCGCCAAGTACGCGAACACTGACATCAACGCTGCGCGCGTAAATCCACGAAACGACAGAAAATTGAACCCCACATTTCCGTGTTCTTTGTAAATAATTTTTTAATTTAACGTTTCTCTCTCTCTTTCCTCCATTATCTTTCTTTCTTTTAATGATTAAGGTTCTTTTCATTTCTTTTTTATTCTTTATTTTTGTCCCTGGATTGATTTATCAAGAACGAGGAAGGAGAAAAATACCCGATTTCTGTTTTGGGTCTTAGACATATTTTTTTTGTTTTTTTTAAAAATTTTTTTTGCGTGTTCAAATTTGCTAAATTCAATTGGTTTGGACCATTTTCTTTGTATTCGTATCTGTTGACTATAAATTGTTTTTCAATGTTTCGGCGTGTCTGTTTCTTTTCTTGATTTATAATCAACATTTGAGAGTGATCTAAAGATTGTTTTATTTACTTAAACATTTTATTTAGAACGATTGGAGACGATCCTGATTCAAGTTTTTTGCATGCGGTGGAGAAATCGGGTTCTGGGTACCCAGAAGAAGTTAAGATTCCAATCTTAATTGGAAGATCTCCGAAGAAGGTCCCTTCTCTTTTCCCTTTTCTGTGTGATTAATTCTGTTTTATTTTTCTTTTTATTTTTTGGGATGGGGAGGGGGGTGAGCGGCGGCGTTGCGATTGTGATTATTCCGTGTGATTTCATTTTGGAGTGTGCTGTTAAAGTGGGTAATTTATTTTTTGTTCTGTAGTGGGATTTCATCAGAATCATTTTGTTTTATGATGAAATAAAACCATAGATGGCTATTATCGTTGTTTGTTGTTGATATTATGGCAGTTCATTGGTGGAACTTTAGTTTTATTTTTCACCATTTTGTAATTGGAATTTATTGTATCTACTATTCAAGTGATGATAGCTGTACTCAACTTTACACTTGTTTCTATGTTGTTCTAATTATTGCTTACCAAAAGAAACTATTTTAATGATTTTGTTTCTGCATGTTTGAATTCCTGCAACTTTTACTTCTTGCCTTTAATGGATTTGATGCGTCTGGGATTTCTAAATTACCTTTTGGCTTCAGGTTTGGTCCCTTAATCCTGTCAGTTGGTTTCACTTGCAGTTTCTTTTTCTTTTCTTTTCTTTTTTTAATTACCTTCTATTTTATTTTCGTTTCATTTTTTTCCCTTTTCTTTATTCTCTTCAAAGTTGATAGATATTGTCTGGCCTGCTGTGATTCCATTATCTGAGGCATTTTCAAAAGCAAAATCCAACCTTTTGTTTTGATTTGTTTAGGTTTAATCTGGGAAAGGAAGAAAAAGGGATGCTTGTGTTCAGGCTTAGAATTCTTTGTGCTATTTACTTCACTTTTTATGTTTATGTTATGGTGTTTTAAATATGTTTCCTTTCATGAATCAAAAAATTTTTTTATTACTGGCCTTTCATGATTGTATTTAGAGTCCGTCTTTCGTTATATGCGCCATTTCTTGGCCCTTCTTTTTGTAAATCTTTGGCATATTTGCTTATTTTCTGTGCACATAAATGCTTTTCATTTTCATTGAAATATTGAAGAATCATTTCCAAGAAGCCGGGAGCCTGGATTCCTGGGAGTCGTCGTCCAAATTAGTTAGTTGATAGCACTATCACTTAGGAAGTTAGATTGAGCAGCTTATTAGCATATTGTTTTGCAGATGTTTGCTGCTTTATTTTGCATAGCAAATAATGAAGAGGAGGAAAATATTGAAGAGTTAGGCTATAACAATAAATTTATTTCCTTCTTCAAATAGCTTTTCTCTTTTTGTTTGATGCAGGTGCATCATTGTATTTTCTGAAGTGCTTCAAAGAAATGTCAACAAAAAGGGAATCTAAACAGGCTGCACCAAGTGTCATGGCAAGATTAATGGGGTTGGATGAAATGCGACCTCAGCAGCCTATTCAAAAGAAACCAAGAGTTCTCTCTGAGAATTATCTCTGCAAGGCTGCTTCTATTGGTATCAGAGAGAAATGTCCAGAGCGTCATTCATTTAATTTGAATTCTGAAGATCAGGATGGACATAATGCTGTATTCTTACAAACACTGAGGAAAAAGAAGCAACCTAACACGCCAGTTCAAAAGAGGGAACTGCATTTGGATTCATCTGGGGTCAAGATGAAAGTCACAGAAGCACATCATGTTTCATGGGATAAGAAACTAAGAAGTTCAAAGGATTCTAATGAACCGTTAGCAGCTATTGATTCAGAGATGATCAATATTCTAAAACACCTCCAGAGACCAGATTTGCGTATCACCAAGAAAGTCAATCAGCCAAATGATGTGCGTTCGAGCTTGCAGTCAGGATGTGTTAGAGTCTTAAAGTCACCAAGTGCTTCTTACAGCAGAAAGATTAGCATGTGCAGGAAATTTAGGAGGAAAAGTGAACGAGGGCATGTCAACTCTCTAAATATAGTTCAGAATGGTCTTGGAATAGGAGACGTTTTAATTGATGATATGAACAAGTTTTCAAGATCAAAATTCAAGGCAAATAACAGATCATTTCTCCCAACTTCCACAATTGTTGTTCCAAAACCGAACCTGGGAAAGGCAGATAGTGCTTTGAGATCCTTTTCTCATTATGTATCTTATCCGGGTAACGGAAAGCAAAAAGATATTCTAAGTTCTTGCAATGGGGATTTATATTCTCAAGTGAAAAGGGGTAAAAACTTGGCAGATGGCGTGGGAATTGTTAAGCCAAGGTCTAGATTTTTGAGGGAAAGAACCAGAAAAGTGGGGCGCAACATAGGTAGCATGCCCTTTGAGGAATCAAGTTCTGAAATTAGTGGTAGTGGCCTCTGTGCAAAAGAATCTGAGTTAACAGTGCTCTCGACTCCCATTTTATCTGATAGGAAGGGACAGTTTTTTAATTCAGATGGATCAAATGTGGTCAGGGAAGCCAAGAAGCCAATCTCTGAAAGGTGGAAGATGACCAAAAGAAACTACGATACTCTAGGCATAAGCAGTGATGTGAGTCATGAGTTTATCCGTGACTTACCGAGATCCAGGTCCCTTCTTGCATACTTTAATGAAGTTGGAAGTCCCAATACCAGGACAAGCCATGAACCTCTTGAAAATAGCAGGCGTGCAAGTGACTTTGAGTCTGTCAATTTGATACAGAACAAGTTAAGAGAGCAAGATTTTGACCAGAAAGATGATAGTTCAGAATTTAGAAGCTCAGACTCCAGCTATAAAAAGTCTCAACGTTTTCCTTGTTTGGAGGTAGAAAACATTAGCCCAGTTGGACATAATTGTGTGGTTCAGAATGAAATGGAGTGCAAACTCAAGGAGAAGGATTCGGGTGGCCAAGTTTCAGCAGTTGCTAAGTCCTCTGGGCAAAACAATCAGACTTCACAAGATATTTGGATGAAGCAGGAGGGACTCAAGAATGAAGGATGGAGAGAGGATCATCCTGGACATCAATTTGAATCAAGAAACTCTGTCTTGTCGATAAGAGAGGAAGATTCTTATTGCCATATCCAAGATAGTTCAGTTCAACAGGTTTGTTGCATCTTGCTTGTGAAATACACTTGATACCTAGGAATGGTCCTTTTTTAGCACATATCCAGGGCAGTTTATGTCCCTTGTAACTCTATTCTTTTGCAAACAAAATTTGTATAATCCTGGTTCCAAACTTGGCCTGGTCTTTTCCTGGCTTGAACTCTGTGAAGTTAGGACTGAGCTAAACGGAACCAAATATGTTTAGTTTGGTGGAGATCCTATAGGATCCTGTGCCAAAATTTTACTCCCGTCCCCTCTTGTCATAACTCATAAGAAATTCTCTAATGGTACACAATTTGCTATAATAATTAGCACATATTCTGTCTTGTTGCAAAAATATATCTTATTGTACCTCAGATTATATTTTATAATAATACCTAGCATGATATAATACAAACATTCAGAATTAGTGTTTAATTGGTTTTGAAGAAAGAAACTAAAACAAAACCCTAAGCATAGCAAAGCATTTACAGGCTTAAAAATAGAGCATATTGATGGAATCCAGGATTGAAGCCATTCATGTGTTGTTCTTGCATACAAATTTCTTTACTTTGTCAAATGGTATAAGCATGTGGAGAATAACTTATTAAACATGAATTATGTGAAAATACATCTGTTCATCTATGACATTTTTACTCCTTTTCTTTGTTGTAATAATCTTGAGTTCTTTTGCTTGATTGAGCTGAATCTGGAGTTATGTAGTTTGGTTCATTTATCAGCTTCATATTGTCTTGCAAATACTTGAGTGTTTGCCGCAATGAAGTGAAATACAAAAAGCTTTTGAGTTGACTGTTTCTCTTTCTAGGATTCACATCATGCATTGTTTTGCATATGCTACCCCATTTTTTATGTGAAACCAAAATGAAGAATCATGGACAGCCTTTTAGTTCTTTGTGCAGTTGAAAAATAATTTAGGAAATATAGGGCTTTGTTTAGAGTCAAATAACGTCCCCTGTACAGTATTGCGTCTATTAGAAGGATGGTATGTGATTCTTGTTTTTAGGACCAGGCTTGAGAATCGGATAAGTGCTGCATTATACTGATATGGAGTTTCTGGATGCAGAGAAACAGTAGAGAGGTTATGGGGATTGGGAAATTTTCTGTGAGATTTTCTTTTTTAACAAATTTGTCTTGTTCTTGAGAATTAAATAATTTTAGACTCTTCAAATTTCTTTATTTGGCTTATAGATCCCCCTAGTGAAATTTATTACTTATCATCTGAGGTGAAGCTGTTAGCACAAGGCCATATAACTAAGAATTGTTTGTCTGTCATCTTGATGTTATATTAATCAATTAGTTACCTTGCTTATGAAATCATTAAAAAAAAAGATATTTCTCATAAGCACTAAGTGATTATCGTTTCTTCTCTGCACATTTTTTTGGATAGTTCCTCCCCATTTTTTCATATGTATTTGAAAGTTTCTATGCTTCTTGCTTATTTTAAGTTATTTCATAACATTGCAGGAATTTTCCAATGATATCTTTGAAGAAGAGTCTGTTTCCTCACCAATCTCTTGCACAGGCCCAGAATCAGTGATGAGCTTCGAGGAGGCTTATCAACCTAGTCCAAATTCAGTACTGGAACCATTTTACGGAAAGGAGATTTTTTCTAGCTCTGACTCTTTTAAAGGAGTGAATGCTTCCTTACATGGTTAGCAAACTAGCGCTGCTGCTTCTAAATTATTAAAATTTATTTCCTTTAGGTTTTCCCCTTCTTTTCCATATATATATTTTTTATAGATCCTTCTTTTTGCTAGGTTTGCATACGCAACTTGAACTCCTACAGTCAGAGACATCTGAGGCATACTCTGAAGGATCCAGCATGGTGGTGTCTAGTGATGAAGATAATGGGGAAGGATCTGTAAATGATTCTGAAGAAAATCAAGGCCTGATGAGATTGTTCAGGGTCGAAGAGAGTAGGGATTTCTCCTATCTCGTTGATGTGTTAGCTGAGGCAGCTTTTCACAACAGAAACTCTCACTCTCAGGAATTCCCAATCAGTTCTTCTGTCTTTGAGATCCTGGAGAAAAGGTATGGTGAGCAGATATCCTGGAAAAGATCAGAAAGGAGGCTTCTATTTGATCGCATTAATCCTGGGCTGATGGAGATTTTGCAGCTATCCATGGGTGTGCTGACATGGAAAAAATCTGTGGCAAGAAGGTTTAATTTTAGTCGAAGGCCTGACATGATTGAGGAGGAGCTGTGGATGTTACTGGTTAACCAGGAAAAGGAAGCAAGGAAGGAATCTGAGAAGTTTCTAGGAAAACATGATGGGTGGATGGAGTTGGGAGATGATATTCAGATCATTGGCAGAGAAATAGAGAATTCTTTGATTGATGAGCTAGTAGCAGATGTTAGCATGGAGAGTTTTTGATAGACGGTATTTTTGCTTTTGATATATTATCAGAACTACATTGCATATAGATTTTTTTTTTTTTTTTTTTTTTTAACTAGAGAAAGAGAAGAAGAGGAATGTTGTGTTTGTTTTTTTCCTAGTTTGTGTTCTTTTTTTTTTTGAACCACGAGAGAGATATATATAGGAAATTTTTTGATAGAGTGAGATTTGAAATTGGGTAGTCAATATTCGTGTAGTTTTTCATAAAAAGAAATGATGAATATACATGTGCCCTGTTCTTCTTAGGTTTTTCTGTTCTTCGTTTTAAGTTAGCTATTTTCTGTCCATAACTTCTTGCATGCAATTGTACAGCCTGTGATTTTATTTGTGATGTTATACTTGTGTTTCTGAACTTGTGAGGATTTGCTGATCACTATGTAATGATAATATATACTTCTCTTTCTTCACCAGCAATGCATCTTGAAATCTTAGGACATGCTTCCATGATGATTACTTTTTTGTCTCTGATTCATGATGTTTCATTTTTGCCCATGAAGTTGTCGCTTTGTTTAGGTGAGCTAAACCTGGTATTCACATGCCACTTTCCAAACCTGAATGCAAACTTCTTTTCGTTCCCAACCAAAACACTGAAAATTAGAAGTTCATCTACCAACTCCATCCCATCAACTCCCATTTTACAGCTCAAAACTCTAGCTATTTATACAAAAATTGGCAATCCCTTCAATGCATCAAGAGAGCATCAAGGGAGCTGCTGTTATTTGCCTGCTTTATCTATTTCATGGATTGCCACAGCTTTCTCTTTATCATAAACAAAGCCAAGGCCACAGTCTACCTTATATTCCTTGCCCTCACTGTTGCCGCCTCAGCTCGGAAGCTAGTTGAAGAACCACCAGTTCCGGTGGTGTCCCCGCAGCCGCTCCCTACATCATTACAACCTAATCCTAGTGTAGCTGCAACTACTACTGCTTCAACAGTCAACTCTGGCAATACCTTAACCTTCTTCATGCATGACATTCTTGGCGGGTCAAACCCCACAGCCAGAGCAGTCACCGGCATAGTCAACAATCCAGCAGTCAGCGGTCAACTCCCGTTCGCCAAACCCAACGGGGCAGTCCTTCCAGTGGATAATGGGGTGCCCCAAAACAACAACAATAATGGCCTTATAAACAACAATAACCTCCCATTCCTTACAGGCCTCAGTGGAACCACAGCAAATGTTGTTCAAAACAATGGGAACAATAACTTGATCAACAATGGATTTAACTTCCCGGTTGTCAATGGAGACCAACTTCCATCCACTCTTCAACAACTCATGTTCGGAACGATTACTGTGATCGACGATGAACTAACCGAAGGGCATGATCTAAGGTCAGGATTTGTAGGCAGGGCTCAAGGGTTCTATGTGGCTAGTTCTGTGGATGGTACCAGCCAAACCATGGCATTTACAGCTATGTTTCAGAATGGGCATTATGAGGACAGCCTTATATTTTTCGGAGTTCATAGGACTGCTGTGTCTGAGTCTCAGCTTGCTATTATGGGTGGCACTGGAAAATATGTTAATGCTAAGGGCTTCGCCATTGGTAAGACCTTCCCTGCTACTAATCAGCATGAGACTGATGGTGTTGAGAGCTTGTTGCACTTTACTGTTTATGTTAGTTATTAATTCTATTTTGATGGGTATTATGTTATAATTCAAAGAAAAATCTGTGAATCATGTTGAGTGAAAATTTGAGAAATTTCAGTTTATTTTCATGGATCTGAAAATATTATGCTCCATATAAAACGGATATATTAAAATTATATTTTTATAAAAAATAAAAAATTAAAATTACCACAATTATTAATATAATAAATTATAATAGTTTAGTTGTTTTTATAACGGTTAATTTAAAGTATTGAAAACACTATTTTATTTATTTTATTTTACATTAATTATTTTACGTTAATTATTTATCTCTATTTATTTTTTTATATAAATTATTTAAATTGAATAAAATTTTATACAATTAGTTTTATTAATTCTTTAATTCTTTTTATATTTTATCACAATTAATATTTTTTATAATAATTTTAATTTATTATATAAATTTATTCTATATAATTATATTTTCTATAGGATAATTATTTAATTTTTATAAATATATTTTTAATATTAATAAAAAATATAATATTATTTTAATAATAAAATACTATGAAATTTTTATTATAATAATATATTATATTAAAAGGTAATAAAAAATAAAAAAGTTAGTAACAATTTATATAATAAATTGTATTTATTATATCAAAATATAGAAAATCGAAAAATCATATATTAATAGTGATGATAAAAATAATAAATAGTATTTAACATATATATTAATTATTATTTTATATAAAATTAAAATTAAAAATATATAAAAATTATAAATTTATGCTATATGACATCATTATGTAAGTTAATTATGTACTAGTAATTTTTTATATATTTATTATTATTTACATGAAAAATATATAGTATCAATTAATTAATAATATTGATTATAATATTAATTATTCACATAAATAAAAATAAAATATATATATTAAAATTTTTATTTTATTATAATTAATATATTATATTAAAAAATTATAAAAAATTAAAAAGTCATATAGTAGAAAAATAAAAAGTCATATATATATCATAAAAATAAAAATAATAAATTTCATTTATTATGAATATATTAATTAATAATATTATTAAATATAAAAATATAATTTAAAAATAAAAATAAAAATATTAAATATATCACTTTATATAAATATATAAATTTTAATAATGTTATTTACATAACTACATAAATTTAAATATATCACCGGTCAATCTCTCTCTAACTTATTTTAAAATTTAGCTTTATATATATTAAAATTTAATTTTTATAAATATATTTTTAATATTATATTTATTATTAAAATAAAAATATAATATTTTTTTAATAATAAAATATAATAAAATTTTTATTACAATATTAATAATATTTTATATTAAAAAATAATAAAAAAATAAAAGGTTAATAATAATTAATATAATAAATTATACTTATTATAACAAAAGGTCATATATTAATAGTGATGATAAAAATAATAAATTATATTTAATATATATATATATATTAATTATTATTTATATAGAAATAAAATTAAAAGCGTATAAAAAATTATAAATTTGTGTGAGTTAATTATAATACTTTTACAATCTCTCACATATTTATTATTATTTCTCAAATATATTATTATTCACATAAAAATAAAAATATATAATATTAATTAATTAATTATGTTGATTTTTTTCAGTTTATTTATTATTAAAAATAAAATATATATATTAAATTTTTTATTTTATTGTGATTAATATATTATATTAAAAAATTATAAAAAATTAAAAAAACACATACTGTAATGATAGAAAAATAAAAAATTATATATATATATATATATATATATATATATATATATATATATAAATTATAATAATAAAAATAATAAATTTAATTTATTATAATTAATAATATTATTAAATATAAAAATATAATTTAAAAATAAAAATAAAATATATTAAATATATTATTAGACACAAATATATAAATTTAATACAAGCACTTATATAAATATACAAAATTAAGCATATTATTTATCAATCTGTTTACGCTCTACAAGATTTGAGCTTGATGTTCCAGCTCTTCAACTTCGTCAAACACCGTCCGTCGTGTGCTGATCCACCTGAGGAAGAGTCTCAACGGTGGCTACCCTTTTGCATTCTCATACTTTCCGGTGCCACCAACCACCGCAATCTGCGATTCATGCGATGTAGTCCTGTGTACCCCAAAGAAACTAATACTATCTTCAGCAACTCCATGCAATAAAATCGTCAGTGCCATTGTAGGGCTTGTACCATCCAGCGAGCTAGCCAAATAGAAACACTGAGAAATTCTTAGGTGGAAGAATTTTTAATAATGCAGGATCCACTTGTCTGTCTTGAATTTTTGATGGACTGGGTCCAGCCAACTTTTTCCTAAAACCCTGTGCTCTGCCAAGTATAGCAGATCCCAACTCATCATGCTTTCTGTAAACTCGTCATCGATGACCGTGATCGACCCAAACATGATTTTCTGCAGTGTGGACCCTTCCAGGATCTGACCGGCGGTGACAAATGGTTGGTTATTACCGTTGACAACGTTGTTGTTGTTGTTGCCACTGTTTTGGAGAACATTGTTGGCTTGGCCAGGGTTTAGGCCTGTGATCAATGGGGCAGTGTTTGGGCTTTGTAATGCTGTTAATATTGTTAAGGTTGGGCAGTGGAGCCCCACCTTGGAGTGGGAAGAAGTTGTTGTTGGGTACAGAGAATGGGATGCGATTACTGTCTGTCCGGGCAATGATTCCGGTGACCACCCTCGTGTTATAGAAATAACTTTGATAGCTTATTTAAATAAAATTGTGAGAATGAAAAATAAGAATGATTATAAATTTTTTAACATTCTTATGATAAATTATATGTATGATAAGCAGCTAATAGAATTTTTCTAACTTATGAGATAAACATTGAAGGAAAGGAGTTTCTTTCTTTTGTTTTCTTCTTCCCCTACACTAGAGTCTCCATCTACAACCTTAATCACTGCATAGCCATTAGCAGCCTGAAACTTCCCAGTCCCTCCAATGACTGCAATATGAGACTCATGCACATCTCTCTTGTACTCGCCAAAAAAATTCAACCCATCTTCAGACTCACTCTCGCCAAACTTCACAACCATTGCCACTATATGACTAGTTCCATTTTCTGAGCTTGCAACAAACATTCCTTGTGCTTTTCCTGTCGCTAACGAACCATATGTTGTTTCTTCAAATAAGTTTTCATCAATTTCAATCACACTTCCAAATTCCATTTCCTGCAGAGTAGCACTGACTGGAAACGACATCCCAACGTTCGAAAAATCAAGCGATGCGGGGTTGGATTGCGGTAAAGGGATGCCTCCATTGGGAGGAAAATATCCAAGAGGTTTAGAAAATGGAATTGGGGTAGTGAATTTAGTGGTTTTAGGGTTTGGAAAAGGGTATGTCACATTGAGAACATTTGGCATTAGGAATGTGATTTGGGGATGATTATGGTTATGATGAGAATTAGATGGAGATGGATTGCCAAGATTTCTAGCTGAGAAGGATTGATTGATAATGGCCATGAAGAAGAGGAAACCAATGATGGCTAAAATGAAAGGGTTCTTGGCCATTGTCATTTACAAGTTTATGGTAGTTTGGACCATGTTTAATTTCTAGGGTTACCAAGTTTGATCAATTTATAGAAAATGAAGAAGAATGTGAGAAAATGGATTAGCTTTGCTTTTAATGGATTTGGTAAAATGGTGGAGTTGGTAGTAACTGCATGGCTTTTGGGCTTGTTTAGCTACTGCAAAGTGTGAATTGTTTGGCAATTGGAATTCAATTTTCATCTCCTTTGAGCTTCGTCTCCTTCTTCAAATATCTATTTACGAAAGAAATGGATCAGTAAAAACAAACTTCTTTTTTATTATTTTTAAAATTATATAATTTTGTGACCTTTATTATTATTACATAGCCAACGACATGACGTTTGGAGGCAGGCTCAAATATATATGGGCTGTACTCGGGAACAGCCTAAAAATTCTTTTGATGGACTTTGATTCATAGGCCATAGCCCGTTATGTGACTCTGAAATTAAATGCTTGCTCCATCATGAAAAAAAATCCCCAAATTGATGACTCTCTTTTATCGACTCTCTAGTAAAACCCTAATTCTTTCAAATCTCTTCCCTCTCAAAAACTTTAATTCTTCATTTCAACTCTTCCCTCTCTCTCAATGTACCTCTACAGTCTTACGCTTCAACGAGCGACCGGCATCATCTCCGCGATCAACGGCAGTTTCTCCGGTGGCAAGACCCAAGAAATTGTAGTAGCTCGCGGAAAAGTCCTTGATCTTCTCCGCCCTGACGAGAATGGTAAGCTTCAGACTCTTCTTTCTGTTGAAATATTCGGTGCTATTCGCTCTCTAGCTCAGTTCAGACTAACTGGATCTCAAAAGGATTATATAGCTGTTGGGTCTGATTCGGGAAGAATCGTAATTCTTGAATATAACAAGGAGAGAAATGTTTTTGACAAAATACACCAGGAAACTTTTGGGAAATCTGGTTGCCGCCGGATTGTTCCAGGGCAATACTTGGCCATTGACCCAAAAGGAAGAGCTGTTATGATAGGTGCCTGTGAGAAACAGAAGTTAGTTTATGTTTTGAATAGAGATACTGCTGCTAGGTTGACTATATCGTCACCGTTAGAAGCACATAAGTCTCACACAATAGTATATTCAATTTGCGGTGTTGATTGTGGGTTTGATAACCCAATATTTGCTGCTATTGAGTTGGATTATTCAGAGGCAGACCAGGATTCAACAGGGCAGGCTGCCAGTGAGGCACAGAAACATTTGACGTTTTATGAGCTTGATTTAGGGCTTAATCACGTGTCTAGGAAGTGGTCTGAGCAGGTGGATAATGGGGCAAATATGCTCGTTACAGTGCCTGGGGGTGGTGATGGACCAAGTGGAGTTTTGGTTTGCGCAGAGAATTTTGTAATTTATAAGAATGAGGGGCATCCAGATGTGAGAGCAGTGATTCCAAGGCGAGCAGATTTACCTGCTGAGAGAGGGGTTTTGGTAGTTTCTGCAGCTACTCATAAGCAGAAGTCCATGTTTTTCTTTCTTTTGCAGACAGAGTATGGTGATATCTTCAAGGTTACATTGGATCATGAGAATGATAAGGTAAAGGAGTTGAAAATTAAGTATTTTGATACAATTCCTGTTACTGCTTCTATGTGTGTGTTGAAATCAGGGTTTTTGTTTGCTGCATCAGAGTTTGGGAATCATGCATTATATCAGTTTCAGGCGATTGGGGAGGAGGCTGATGTGGAAGCCTCATCAGCTACTTTAATGGAAACTGAGGAAGGTTTCCAGCCTGTGTTTTTCCAGCCAAGAGGTTTGAAGAATCTTGTTAGAATTGACCAGGTTGAGAGCTTGATGCCTATTATGGATATGAAGGTTTTTAATCTTTTTGATGAGGAAACACCTCAAATATTTTCACTTTGTGGACGTGGTCCTCGGTCTTCATTGAGGATATTGAGGCCAGGTTTAGCCATTAGCGAGATGGCTGTTTCACAGCTTCCAGGTGTACCAAGTGCAGTCTGGACTGTGAAAAAGAATGTTAACGATGAATTTGATGCATACATTGTTGTGTCTTTCAACAATGCCACACTAGTACTTTCAATTGGAGAAACAGTTGAGGAAGTCAGTGACAGTGGGTTTCTTGATACTACACCTTCCCTTGCTGTTTCTTTGATTGGTGATGATTCTTTGATGCAAGTTCACCCAAATGGCATCAGGCATATAAGGGAAGATGGGCGTATAAATGAATGGAGGACTCCTGGAAAGAGAACAATTGTAAAGGTTGGCTCCAATAGACTTCAAGTGGTTATTGCTTTAAGTGGAGGGGAGCTTATATATTTTGAGGTTGATGTTACTGGTCAGCTAATGGAGGTGGAGAAGCATGAGATGTCTGGAGATGTGGCCTGTTTGGATATTGCACCTGTTCCAGAAGGAAGACAGAGATCCCGATTCCTTGCAGTTGGTTCATATGACAATACCATTCGTATCTTGTCCTTGGATCCTGATGACTGTATGCAAATTTTGAGTGTTCAAAGTGTCTCATCACCTCCAGAATCCCTCCTCTTTCTCGAGGTTCAGGCATCAGTAGGTGGAGAGGATGGTGCTGATCACCCTGCTAGCCTTTTCCTTAATGCTGGTTTGCAGTCTGGGGTTCTATTCAGGACAGTGGTAGACATGGTGACAGGCCAGCTTTCTGATTCTCGTTCCCGGTTCTTGGGCTTGAGGGCACCAAAACTCTTCTCCATTATTGTGAGAGACCGGCGTGCAATGTTGTGCTTATCAAGTCGACCCTGGCTTGGTTATATTCACCAAGGGCATTTCCTTTTAACACCCCTTTCATACGAGACTCTTGAATTTGCTGCTTCATTCTCATCTGATCAGTGTGCAGAAGGTGTGGTAGCTGTAGCTGGGGATGCCTTGAGGATTTTTACCATTGAAAGGTTGGGAGAAACATTTAATGAAACTGCAATACCTCTAAGGTACACTCCAAGAAAGTTTGTGGTTCTACCTAAGAAGAAGCTTTTGGTAGTTATTGAGAGTGATCAAGGAGCATATGCAGCAGAGGAGCGTGAAGCTGCCAAAAAGGAGTGTTTTGAGGCTGCTGGGATGGGGGAAAATGGAAGTGCAAATGCTGATCAGATGGAGAATGGTGGTGATGATGAAGACAAAGATGATCCACTTTCTGATGAGCAGTATGGTTATCCAAAGGCAGAATCAGAAAAGTGGGTTTCTTGCATCAGGGTTCTAGACCCAAGGACAGCATCCACAACTTGTCTGCTGGAGCTTCAGGACAATGAAGCTGCATTTAGTGTGTGCACAGTTAACTTCCATGACAAGGAGCATGGAACTCTTTTAGCCGTCGGTACTGCCAAGGGACTCCAGTTTTGGCCCAAAAGAAGTTTAGTTGCTGGGTTCATTCACATCTATAAGTTTGTGGATGATGGCAGAACCCTGGAACTTTTGCACAAGACACAAGTGGAAGGTGTACCACTTGCCTTATGCCAGTTTCAGGGAAGACTGCTCGCTGGGATAGGACCTGTGCTCAGACTGTATGACCTAGGGAAGAAGAGGTTGCTTAGGAAATGTGAGAATAAGCTGTTCCCTAACACTATTGTCTCTATTCACACCTACCGCGATAGGATATATGTGGGTGATATTCAAGAGGTATGCTATCTGTATATAAAAATCTAGACATTTCTTATCTATAATATCTTTGTTGCAAAAAGATTGTCATGTCTAATTTTTCTCATAGTTTAAGAATCATAATATAATGTTCTTTACATTTTTCCTTTAGATCGTCCTTATTTTCTAGAGCAAAAAATTATTCTTTCTTTTTATTTTGCCTTCAACATGTATAAAGTTACAATGCATATCTCATTTTGCTATGGAGCTGATGAAGGGAAAATCTCTACAAGTATTTTTTTTTTAATTATTTTTTTGCTTAATGGAAGTGGCATATATTTTGGGACATCCTGAAAAGGAACAGTAGGCAATCTTTATGGGACCCTCGGGTGGGGGGGGGGGTATGTATATTATTTTTGTTTTATATGCTTGCATGTCCCTTTTTTTCCATGTAATTTGACTCACTAGTTTCCTTATTGTATACGCTGCAGTCGTTCCATTTCTGCAAGTATAGGCGAGATGAAAATCAGCTCTATATATTTGCAGATGATTGTGTTCCAAGATGGCTTACTGCAACATCGCACATAGATTTTGATACTGTGGCAGGTGCCGACAAGTTTGGAAACATCTATTTTGTGCGGTTGCCCCAGGATGTTTCTGATGAGATAGAAGAAGACCCAACTGGTGGAAAGATAAAATGGGAACAGGGGAAGCTTAATGGAGCTCCGAACAAGGTAGAGGAGATAGTACAGTTTCATGTTGGTGATGTCATTACTAGCCTGCATAAGGCATCCTTAATTCCAGGTGGTGGAGAGTGCATCATATACGGGACAGTGATGGGGAGCTTGGGGGCTCTGCTTCCATTCACCTCTCGCGATGATGTTGACTTCTTTTCTCACTTGGAGATGCATTTGAGGCAGGACCACCCACCATTATGTGGAAGAGACCATATGGCATTTAGATCTGCTTATTTTCCAGTTAAGGTAAGTCATAGTGCATGGTCCTTGTTTTACTATATTTGCTCAACCCTCAAAATGAATAGGAAGTATCATGAAAATGGTGATCTCATTGCAAGATCACAGCAATTTGATATGGGCCTTATTGTTTTAGCGGTTGCTCTCAAAGAACACTCTTTTATGCTGCTCAATTTCTGTGTGTTTTTCTGGATAGATCAATTGACCCTTCACTTCTCCGTACTTTCTGTAATGTGTTAAATGTTTGACATGATTTTGCAGGATGTGATCGATGGGGATCTATGTGAGCAGTTCCCAACACTTCCACTTGATGCGCAGAGAAAAATTGCTGATGAATTGGATAGAACACCTGGGGAGATACTGAAGAAACTAGAAGAAATTCGAAATAAGATCATCTAAGGAAGGTCTATGCTTGAAGGTGCAGTTTTGCTTTAAACGTTTATCATCTTATTTTTGGATCATTCTGCAGGGTGGTTACTAGTATTGAAGGAATGGAACATAACATCATTCTCATGAATGTAGGATGATTTATATGTTTATTTATCGGAAATTAAAAGTCTGAGAATCTAGTTTATCACTTGGTTGCTGTTTCTGAAATTGATACTTATCAAGTTTTTTATAAAGAACTACGTCAATGCTATGCAGCATGGTTTTATTCTCCATGCCATCCAGTTGTGGCCTTGTAGAGCATTGAGAATACTTGTGAATTTGGCATGAGCATATCTGTGGGAATACATGTGAATATGTTCTTGATTGGTGGAATTTTTAGTTGGGCTATATGAACTAACAGCAGCAAAATACCAGGTTCATGAATTTTGGTTTGACCATCTAATGGCGCTTATGAAGAATTTGATCTTGTCCATGCAGGTCTTTTACTCTAGAGTTCATAAGGGTCATTGTCGGTGGCAATCGAAGGTGAAATGTGCTGATCTGTCTAAAAAATGCAGATGTGATAATTGGACAGTGCCAGGACTTGACCCAAAGACCAGCCGGGTGAATTTTATTGGTGGAAAAAGCTACCTGGAAGTTTTGTTGGTTGAAGAAACAGGCTGACTATTAGAAAAAGCTACCTATATTGAGGCAGCCCTTTCTGTAGATGTATTGTCTTTTATCAATGCATCGTCTGGTTCTTGGCTCTATAGCTTTAAATGGCATCGATGAAAATGGCAACACGTTTCAGATGATGGTGGATATTGTAACCATGCCTAGATAGTTAAAGCTGTTTGTCTCTTGTGAAAATGAGAAGAAATCTGTATGATTAAATTTGAAATGCTTATTATATAATTTGAACTCTCATATTTACACTGATAAAAGTCAGATGACAGTTTAATATTTTTGTTATTAACCTTTTAACTTCTAATTTTTATTAAGTTATAATATAAGTTATAATTATTTAATTTCTACACGTAAATGATCTAAATTTTTAAGTGTTAAAATTTTGGATATTGAAAAATTTTTAATTTATGAAATTACATATATTAGAAGTATTATCTAATAATTTGCTTATAAAATATAAGCTATCAACACTGGTATGAGCTCTACAGGTGAATACTGTGGAGCGTTGGCTATTTGATGATACACACTGGCCTACTTGAGACTAGAATTTGGGAAAAGCATCCTACCACACCATTTAATGTCAATTCCAAACTTCTGGGATCAACCTGCGACTTCTCCAGAAAACCCTTAAAAGTTAAATCCCTTTGCCTTCTCCATTTCCATCTTTTTATCCCAATAATGATTCTTGCTTAGCAACAAACTTATATTTATTCCTTATGCATACTTTGATAAATCATCATTTCTATGTTTTAGCTCTCTCTCCAACCTTGTATTTCCAAGGCTTGCTCTTTCCCTTAGCCATTCTATAATGTCCTTGAAAACAATCTCAATGTTTTCTAATGGCTCCCCATAAAGCAAACCATGCCACATTCCTGGGTATAGCTTGATGGTCTTGTCTGTGCTTGAAGCTTCTCTGTGGAGCTGTTTGCTAACTGATTTATCAGTCACCTTGTCGTCTTCGCCATGGAGAACCAGAAATGGAAATGAAACCTAGTTAATCACATGAACATGGCAGTGTTAGATTCGATAAATATTTCGAGTATGAATTTTTCTAATTTAAGTCTATCTGACTAATTAGTAGATATTTTAAAATTTTAAATATATTTTAGTGTCTTTTTTAAAATTAAAAGAATAAACTAATTAATTTTTTCATAATATAAAGGCTAAATAATAATTTTCTTTATATATTATAAGAAAAGCTTGCTTGGCAGTAACAAACCTCTTCAAGCTTTTGTTCCATTTGCAGAGTTGTTCTATAAAGTTCATATCCAGTTTTCAACCTTGGCCTGCCTTTGTAGCAATATGGGTTTGATCTAACCTGCAATTTGAATTGAACATCAATTTATTAGATGGTGATGAAATTAAATCTCAGAAGAAGAATGTGAATATGAATGTATAGTATTATTACCTCTTGTCTTACTTGAGGGACTTTAAAAGCAAGATCAATAATATCCTTGGAAGGGATTATTTTCCAAGTTGGAATGAAACTGCTAAGCTTTGTTAGAACATTGATTACTACTGGATGTGGTCTCAAATCATCAGCAATCTGTTTACAAATCAAATCAAATCAAATATCTTTTCAGATTAAATTTCATCAAGCAATTATTATTATTTAAGCTAAATAATTTTCTTAATGAAGAAATGTAACTAAAAAAAAAATTAATTTGACAAAGCATATATAATTAGAATAAACAAGGTTAGCCAACTCTTGCATCATTTAAAACCTAACCCTAGTTGAAATTGGGTATCTCTTTCCCTAATCTTTAGAAATTTGAGCCTAAAACTAACTACTCTTCTGACTGGACAATACCCTTTAACATTAAAAAAAAAAAAAATTGTTCAATTTACAAGTTCTTTGAATTAAAATTTTATTTTTCTGGTAAAGGTTTGCGTCTGATAGTGATGTTTTGATGAAAACACCCTAAAATAAATATTATTTAATTTTTTTATTAAAATTAAAATGAGTTGATTCAAACTGTTTAATTTTATAAAAAATATATATTTTAATCAAATAATTTTAATATAGGAATGAATTAATAAATTTTATAAAAATTAATTTTTTTTTTATGTAAAAAACAAAGAGGGTACACTAGATCCGTAATTGTAGGGACACGGAATCAAATTATAAGGGATATGAAACAATCATGGCATCCACAAACTCCAAGCAAAAGCCAGAGGGATTCCACCAGAGAGACAGAGTTGAAAACAAACCTTACACATGGGCGCCACCAACACTGCACCATCCCAAAACTCTGGTTTTTTCCTATGCATAAGCATAGCCACTGCTCCTCCCATGGATTCTCCTAGCAAATATCTCATCTTCTTTCTATTCTCTTCCTTCTCTGCAAATAATAAATTTTTTATTTTAAAAAAACTCAATAAAATTTTAATAAATTAAAAAAAAATTATCATTTAATATCTGTAGTATGAAAAAAATTTATTAGTTAATAAAAAACTTACCACATATGCTAGTGAAATGCATAGTGCAATCATCTATAACATTATCCATATTATCAACATAGCCTTGTAATCCTGAAGATTTTCCATGCCCTTCATAATCTATTCCATAAACTGCAAATCCTTCCTTTGCTAGACGATTTGCCGTGCCTGATTAGATTTCAAGAACACCCATTATTCTTTTTTTTCGTGAAATTATTTTATGGAGTTGGAGTTGCAGCTGACAGATAGTTACTTACTGTTCATGGTGATGCTGCACTCCATGGCGTAGCCATGGCAGATAAAGATCAAAGCTATTGGTTCTTGGTTCAGAGGAATCCATCTGCATGTGAATAGCTTTAATCCTCTGGGATTCAATATGAACTCCTGCAAAAATCCAACCAAGAAAAAAAATTAAATCAAATTTATATGTATTTTAATCAAGCAATCAATCAATCTCCAGTATAAGGAAGTTAAACTCAGCCAACCTCATCGTATCTGATGTTTTCTGTCTGTTTTTCCTGCAAATATTGAAGAACAACAAGTCCATAAATTACAAAGTATCATGTAAGAAGAAGAAGACGCACAGAAGAGAGAGAAAAATACCATGAAAATAGGATGAGTGAGAAACTCAAGGGATTTGGAAGAGAGAAAGTTTATTACAGAATCCTAATAATGTGGGGATATAAATAGATGTGCAAGGAATCTCACAGGCCCATGCCGCCAACAAGTCAGGAGTTCAGACACAGACTTGCAACTTGTATACAACAAGTCGTCAATTTACGAGCGCTGTTCTTTGGGAAAAATTACTTGCGGGTCCTTTAATTTTTTAAAAGAATTATTAATTCATCCTATTTCAAAATTAAAATCAAAATGGTTATTATCAAAGAAACCGTTAGTCAAATTTAATATTTTTTAATAGAAAAATTGAACAATTTGATTTCAAATAATAAAAGCATATATTAATCAAATGATTTTGATGTAAGAATGGAATAGTTTATTTTCTAAAAAGTCAATAGTTTATAACTAAGTTTTTCAATTATATATATTAGAACAAGTATTTATTAATTTAGAAATTACCTTCTAAATTTGACCATTATTGATATATTTTTTAAAATTATAAAAATTTAAAAAATAGATTAAAATATTTTTAAAATTTTAAATTATTTATTAATTAATTTTTCTATTAATTTTAATCATTCAGTAGTACTTAAAAAAATTAAAATGTTTTTAATATAAATTAATTAATTAACAAATATTTTTATAAAATTAAGAGATTAATTAATTAATTTTATAATATTATAAATATTAAATATTAAAATATTTAACGACTAAAATTAATAAAAAAATATAATTAATAGATTTTATAAAAATTTAAAGATGTTTTAATATATTTTTTAAAATTAAAAAATTAATTAAAAAAATTTATTATATTATAGGAATTAAATTATAAATTTTTAAATTATATATATAATCATAACTGCTTTGAAAGAGACGAGTTAGGAGTTAAGCAAGCTAAAATTAAGTTTATTTTATTGAATTAGTTAACTAATAATAATTAAAAAATTATGAAGGTGGGGTAAGCAACTTGGCTTAGCAATGGATTTGTGATGGTGAATTATTAATTATTTTGATTTCGCAATTGGCTTTTTGGTCAATGTTTTGAGGCCTAAGCAAATTTGTCCATTCCGGCGTACGCTAAGGGCTTAGCTTTATCCCTCCAATTGGGATACGTCACTCCAAATATTAAAAAAATTATGATTTTTTAAATTTTTAATAAAATTTAACCGTAAATTATTAAAATTTAAACGTGTTATTGTAAAAGCAAGTGATGAGACAGACGGCACCTTTGACCTGTATTATTTATTTATTTAATTTTTTTTTAATTCCTCACGATAATTCTACAATTTAGTGGTGTTTGCAACTTGAAAGTTGACAATTACTAGAAATCAAGACTTGTAAATAGGATACGATCTTTCGGTTTAAATTGAAAAAATTGATTGAATTTAATTAATTTAAAATTTTAATTTAATTTTTTATATATTTTAATTTGATTCGATTTTTAATTTTAAAAATTTTAATTATTTTAATTTGATTTTAATCAAGAAAAAATTAAAAAAATCAAATCGAACCGATTAGTGATAATAATATATTTTTTTCAATAATATAAGAAATTAAATCATATTAAAATTAAAATATTTTAATTAAATTTTAAAATATTAAAAATAAAGTGTAAAAAATAAAAAATTATTAAAAATCGAAACCGATCAAATCGAATCGAATCAAACCGAATCAAATCAATTCGATTCGATTCGATTTCTAATTAAAATCGATTCGATTTGATTTTCATAAACACTAAAATTTTAATTTTTGATTTATTCGATTCAGTTCGATTTTAAACCGAACAAAACCGAAAACACTTGTCTTTATCACTATTGCTAGGGCCAGAATTAAGGTTCCCACAGCTGGCCTGGCCTGCAACATATAAGAGAAAACACGGACTTTTGACCGAAAACTGTTGTTTGAAAATTATTTTTCTTTACGGTTTGGTTTTAAATTGAAATTTATTTACTATTTAACTTTATTTTTTAGATAAATATAAATTAAAATCATGTCTCACTGATTTTTTTAAATAAAAATAATAATTTAATATAAATCAATAAGATTATTTTTTTAAAAAAAATATCACATATTTTAAAATAATTAAATCGAATCAAATCAAAATATTATCCACGACTGCTTTCTTTTAAACAAAATAATCCACGACTGTTTTGTAATCACATGTTCACCAAAGGCAAATCCAAAAGTCTTGTAGCATAGAAAGGTCAAACAATCTATTCAACTCCTCTATGAAAACAAAAGGACTAATTACTTTGAAGTTGTTTTTGTCCTTTTTTGTGCTTATCTTCTCACCCACCACAATAATATCTCAATCCATTTTTTTTTATTTTTTAATTATTTAAAATATATGATTAATTATATATTAACTTAGCAATAAATTGTTGAGTTTTAATAAAATCACCCTAAAAATAATTTATGTACATATTCAAAAATAACTTAATCTATTCATATAATAAAAATTATATATGATATTTTAAAAAATATATTATAAAATGTTACACGTGATTAATTTTCATTTTAATATCTAATATTTAATGTCAATTTTGCGATAAAATAGTATTTTATATTAATATATTAATAATAAATAGTAATATTTGTGTATGTGTGTCAGAAAATATTTTAATATTTTTATTTTTTTATATAATAAAATAGTGATATTACATTAAAATAAATGGAGTATTTTTGTCTTGTGAACTACTACTCAAAATTGGCTGCTTCCCAACAAGCCAACTTAATTTTAGGAATGCTATCTAAGTAAGGAAATTGGTTAGGAGTAGGATTCAAATTATTTAATTTTTCTAAAAAATGATTAGACATTTGATATATTTAGGGGTGACTATTCGATCGGTTTGATTTTATCAAATAAATTAAAAATTTAAATTTTGGTATTTATAAAAATCGAACCGAATTGATTTTGATTATAAATTAAATCAAAACGAATCGATCTTATTCGGTTAGATTTAATTTAATTTGATCGATTTGAATTTTTAATAATTTTTTATTTTTTTTATTTTATTTTTAAAATATTAAAAATAAATTAAAATATTTTAACTTTAATATAATATAATCTCTTTATATTATTGAAAATAATATATTATTATAACTAATCGATTTAATTTAATTTTTTTAATTTTTTTCTAATTAAAATCGAACCAAATTAAAATAATTAAAATTTTTAAAATTAAAAATTAAATCGAATTAAAATAAAAAAAAATTAAAATTAAAATTTTAAATTAATTTAATTCAGTCAATTTGTTTAGTTTAAACCGAATTCCCATCATATATACCTTTTGAAACTTCAATATCAAACCCTATTTACTACAACAGCAATATTTGCCAAAAAATATTAATGCTTAATTTCATTCCTTCCTTCCTTTTTTCTTATCTAAATTAATTCAGAAATTTTAATTTAAGATTAACTTTTACATGTGTAAAAATTATAAATAGTTAATTTTTAATTCATTTAATTAAAAATATATCATTTCAAAAGTATTCATATTAAAAGTGATTTTTTTTAAAAAAAATATATATATTATCATTTTATTAAATATAAAATAATTTTTTAGTAAAATATATTATTTTATATATATATAATAAAAAATAAATTTTATTTATAAAATATTAAAATACCACTGCTTAAATCTTAAAACATAATAATAAATGCTTAATTTATTTAATTAAAAATATTTTACTCCATCTCGAATTCTTACAATTTTTTCCTCAAACAATAAATGCTACTTTATTTTTTTAAAAAAAAATTTCAAAGAAAAAGAAAATTTGTACACCTAGCCATGAATTAATTGATTGGCATTTTCTTCTTTTCTAGAATGTCTAAGTCAAGGGATGGATATTTTATGCCATTTTTGTAGATTTTCATTAAAAATTCAAGGATTACTTTTTTCAATTTTTCAATCTATTGAAGAACAAAAATTTCAATCACTATTAAAAAAGTAATTAAGAGAGAAAATTTAATAAGATATAGGACGTTGGAGGAAATTATAAAAATAATTAGTATATATTTAATGGAGCTAATAATATAATTAAAACCATTAATTTGTATTTCTTTATTTTCTTTAAATGATAGAAAATTTTAAATAAAATATTTTTTCTATAATATAATTAAAACCATTAATTTATATTTTAAATGATATAAAATTTTAAATAAAATATTTTTTGTTTAGAAAAAATGATGATAGATAAAAAGGTGCATTTACGGGTTTAATTAGATTTAATTTAGTGGGGTGTGTATCTCAAAAATAATAAATATATTTAAATAAATTAAAAAAATATGAAATTTTATTTTTCGATTAAAAGGTCGGAGAATTTTAAATATTGTTTTCATATGTGGTTTATGTATATATGACGAGTGATGAGGGATGAGTGACGAAATATGATCATTTGTCAAAAAGTTTTACTAAATAATTGAAAAAAAAAACTATTTTTAATCTATATTAAGATTATTTATTCCAAAAGATAAGTAAAAAAATGTTTATTTCCAAGAATAGTAAATTTCAAGTAATAAAAAATATACTATTTAACTATTCCTTTAATAAAATTACTTATTTAACTCTTTTGTGGTGAGTATTTAAAAATAATTTCTAGATTATTATGCAATTGCCAAGTGTAAAAGATTAAAAAAAAAAGAAATTGTTCTATTATTTTGAAAGTCACGTTGCCATGTTATATTCATTTTCCATTTAATTTGATTAAATTTTATTTAACTTTCATTTATTTATAAAAAATATTTTATATTTTAAAAATATTTTTTATAAAATAGTAATCTTTATTAAAATTTCTATACATAAATTTATTAATAAATTTATATTTTTAAATTAAAATTAAATAACACTATCTCGTTAAAAAAATATTTTAAATATAAATTATCTTTTTCAAATAAATCAAGATTAAATTAATTTTTTATTTTAATACAAATACTAGATCATTAAATATGATATTTTTTGAAGAGATAAATAAATTAATGAAAATTGAAATTCAAATTTGTCAGGTTTGTCGCTTATGTCTTAGCCGCTGATCAGGCAAGACTAGATAAATATTAATTATTACTTTAATAATAAAATAATTTAAATAAAATGAAAATATTAGAAAAACACCTTATTTCTCATTGGTTGTTTCTTAGTAACGGACACATAGAAAAACTATATAAATTATTAAATATGATATGACTTATATTTTGATTTTTTGTTAGCAAAATAATTAAGGGCAATATATAAATAGCGAAATTGAGCATCATTTTCATGTCTGACTTTGAAGGTTTTTTTTTCTTCCATTTGGATAGAAGCTGGAAAATCACAGGCTAATATATCAGTTTTTTAGAAAGATATATTTTATTAGATTTGTTCAAATTTAATTTTTTTAAAAAAATAAAATTACATATTATATTAATAAAATTTCATTATATCATTTCAAATAGAGAGACGATTATACCTAATAGATTCTCTAGCTAAAATATGAGCAATTAGAGTAGTATTACGACGAACCCATTTAACAGAAATATCAGTCTTAAACTCTAATAAAAATTTATAATCATTCAAAATCAAATCCCTACATAAAATAATTTGACAAAAATACTCCTCGAAATGCCTATCTAAACTTCTATAGAAGATAATTTGGAAAAAATAATTTTTCTTCTTTCTCATCTCTCGAATATAAATCATTAAAGTCTCTGAAACTCAAATAAGATTTCAAAACTGATGTCGTCGTTGCGATTCCAGAAATCCATAATAACTAGTAAATTTTCATTGAACATTACTTTCCGAAACAACCGAATCAATAAAATTTGAAGAAAAGACAACTCTAAAAACATACACGTGACTCTTTTACACTGAGAACTAAGAACTTTTGTTTTCATTAAAAATAAAATATCCAGCTTGTAAATAATAACCAAATTCTTCAATACATTAACTGTTCGAGAATTGCCGAGTTCTCGGTAGTTTCAACACAGGACGATCATTGCTTTCGGTTATCCGACTTTTGACGAGATGAACCGCTTCACTATTGTCTGTCAAATTAACATTCTCTATATTTTTAAAATCAACATTATTAAAAAACCGAAACAAATATTTTTTTGCCTTTAATTCCATAATAGATACCCTCTAAAAAATGTTATAAATCTATCAAAGAGGTCTGCATATTCTAAAAATTGATTGGATTGTATGTGAAAAATATTCCCATCATACAGAAATTATAAGTCACGACTGGAATATTTCTGAAACTCTTAATAGGAATAACACCATCTTCTTTTTCATCGATAATCAATTGATGTAGATCGTTTTTCATAGAGAAGGGGAAGGGAGAAACTAGGTTTAAAAAGAGTAAAAGGTGAGAGTATCGAGTTACAAAGAGACCAAAAAAAAATTTACGTTCAAAGTCGCAATTTGATTTTGATCAGATTTAATTTATTTTAAAAATTAGACAAGTAAAACGAGTACTGCATAATACCTCTCCATCACATGAACATGAAATTCAACACATTCATTATGTTATATCATATTCAATTTAAATCATATTTAATTATTTCAAAAATTAATTGAATAGAAAAGAGTGTCCAACGCCAATGGATGTGAGATTCAATTGTTTGATTAAAAGCACTGGTTGAGATTGGAGGATGCACTACTGTTAACATCATGTAGCTTATTAAAATTAATTATTTTGTTCTTTTTTTTTAACTCAACAAAAAGTTTTATAAACTAATTTTTTTAATTATTTCATAAAAAAATATTAATAAAATTTTTTAATATTGATTAATGAGATTAAATAGTATAAATAATTAAAACTATCAAGATTAAATAATATAAATAGTTAAAATATAAAAATTTAAGTCTAAATTAAAATGTTTTTCTTTAATAGATGGACTAAAATATTTACTTTTATAATTTTTAATTTTTATAATACTACTTAGTTATACCAATAAATAATGATAATTTTTTAATACTTTAAAAAATATTTACCTAATAATTAAAATATAATTATTAATTAAAAAATAAAAATATAAAAAAATATATTATATATTTACAAATTTAATTTGATAGTAAATACATTTAAAAATTTAATTTGATGGTAAATACATTTAAATAAATCTGAGAAATCTCAGATTCTACTCCTCTATATTAATATAAAATTTTTACTTTTTATTAATTAAATATATAAATTAATTTATACGCTCAAAATACGTAATGGGATATATAGATAATTATAAAACGAATTATTAAAATAACTTCATTATTTTAAATTCTATCAAAGATGTTTGTGAAATTAATATTTATTATTATATTATTAATTTGACTTAATACTAAGACATAAAAATTTCAATTCATATAAAATTTTTATATTTAAAAAATATTTGTGTTTAAAACCTATTTTATACATATGATTTATTCATAATTATATTAGTAATATAAAACTCTATAATTATATATTATATAGAAATAATTATAAAAAAAATTACCATCTGATTTAATATTTTTTTCAAATAGAGTCATTTAATTTAATTTATAATAAAAATAATTATATGATTTCACTCTATTAGACAAATGAAATTTTTTTAATTTAATACCGTTAATAAATTCTGATATAACATCTAAAATTTAATTAAATATAATTTTTAATTAAAATAAAATAAATTTTAATTTTTAAAATTTTATAAAATATATAATTTAATTAAGATATTTATAAATTTAATTATAAAATTTTATTTTATAATAAAATAGTCCCTTTAATTATAATTCATTCTTATATTTTTATAAATTAATAACTAAATATCATAATTATTTATAAATAAATATTTATATAATTTTTAAAATTAATTTCATATGTTTATTAAATTTAATATTTTAAAATAAATTAATAAAATAAAATTTAAGTGATGAATCTCAGCACAATATACATCTAAATTCAAATTTAAAAAATCTTTCTAGTCTAATTTTTTTTTTCTCAATAAGTCTTTTTATTAATTACAACAAAAAGGAGATATCAAATTATTTTATTTTATTGTTTTTCACATGTTAAATATTAAAATTTAATAAACAAAAAGATTAATTTATAAATATAAAAACTTATTAATAATTACAATATTTAAGGATCAATTTATAAAAATATAATAATTAATTTAATTTAAAATATAAAGTTTAAAAATTAAAAAAATTATTTTATTATTCAAATAAAATTTAATGAATTAAATTAAAAAATGCAAGTCTAAAATATAGTTTTCATTAAATATTAGGGTAAATTAACAATTTACCAGTAATATCTAACGGTGTTAGAAAAAATTTCTCTACTTTGTTAACGGCATGAAATATATGATTATTTTTATTATAAATTAAAATATAAAATTTTACTTAAAAATGTTGAGAAATAAGTTTATTTGTTCCTAGTCATAAGGAGTTTGTTGACAGCATATCTCCCATTATTTAGTTATTGGATGTTTTATTTCCTATTTTATAGCTGAAATTTGTTATGCTCTGCTATATTTAAAGAGCTTATGAATGTAAGTTTAATATCAGAAAAATATTCAAGCTTTCTACACTTCATTTTCTTCTTTACTATATAAGCATATATAGTTTAACAGTGGTATCAGAGCTGAATTCGGTTGGGACTTGAGTTTGAGCGAAACACGTGAGGGAGAGAATTTGAGAGTTTTGTTGCAGCAAAATAAAAAGTATCACATGGCTGCAGAGAATTTTGTTCAACCAGCCATTCCTCGTTTTGATGGTCACTATGACCATTGGAGCATGCTTATGGAAAATTTCTTAAGGTCCAAAGAATATTGGACAGTTGTTGAGTCTGGGGTAGTAGAACTAGTAGCAGGTGTTGTGCTAACAAATGCTCAAAAGGCTGAGCATGAAGCACTGAAATTGAAAGATCTCAAAGCCAAAAATTATCTCTTCCAAGCGATTGATCGTTCAATCTTGGAAACCATTCTTAGCAAAGAAACTTCCAAGCAAATTTGGGATTCCATGGAAAAGAAGTATCAAGGGACTTCAAAGGCAAAAAAAGCACAGCTACAAGCACTTTGTGCAGATTTTGAAACATTAAAAATGATGACAGGAGAATCTGTTTCAGATTACTTCTCACGGACTATGGCAATAGCAAACAAGATGCGTATACATGGTGAAAAGATGGAAGATGTCACTATTGTTGAGAAAATTCTGCGCACGATGACTTCGAAATTTAACTATGTTGTTTGTTCGATTGAGGAATCCAAAGATACTAGTGAACTTTCAATTGATGAATTGCAAAGTTAATTGCCAGTTCATGAGCAGAAAATGAATCGCCAAAACACTGAGGAACAAGCTTTACTTACCTCATCAAGTAATCACTCTTCAGCAGCGAGAGGAGGTAGTCGCGGAAGAGGTAGAGGCCGAGGCAGAGCCAGAGGAAGAGGCAGAAACAACAACAGTAATGGTGGTGGGAGGCACTCTGATAATTTTGAAACAGGAAGAGAAGATGACCATTCAAAGCCAAAGTATGTTGACAAATCTAAAGTTGAATGTTATAGATGTCACAGGTATGGTCATTATCAATCAGAATGTCGAACTAATTTGAATAGAAATGGTGGAAGGCAATCTAATTTTGCAAAAAAGGAAGAGGATTCTGAAATCACTCTACTAATGACCTACCAAGCATCAAATCAGTCAGAGAAAGATACTAAATCAAATATTTGGTATCTTGACTCTGCATGTAGCAACCATATGAGTGGGAACAAGTCTGTCTTCTCCATCATGGATGAATCCTATCAGGACTCGGTGAAATTGCGAAATAACACTAGAGTCTCTGTCATGGGAAAGGGTCAGGTAACTATTCAAACAAGAAATAATGCTACCCACAAAATTGGTGATGTTTTTTATGTTCCAGATTTAAAGACCAATCTCCTCAGTGTTGGTCAACTGCAAGAAAAGGGGTATGAAATTCAAATTAAGAATGGAATATTCCGACTTCTTGATGATAATTTGGGCTTAATTGCTGAGGTCAAAATGACACCAAATAGAATGTTTCCTCTTCATTTTAATCATGTTGATAATTCATGTTTCTTGGCGAAAGAAGGAGATGAAGCTTGGTTATGGCACTTCCGTTACGGACATTTAAATTTTGGTGGATTAAAGACCCTGCAGCAAAAGAACATGGTGATTGGCCTTCCTCAAATTACACCACCTTCTCAAATTTGTGAGGATTGTGTCTTGAGTAAACAACATCGTAATTCATTTCCACAAGGAAAATCAAAGAGAGCAAAGACTGTTCTGGAACTTGTATATTCTGACCTTTGTGGTCCAATAACACCATGTTCCAATGGAGGTAAACGCTATGTCATCACCTTCATTGACGATCACACACGGAAAATTTGGGTGTATTTTTTGCAAGAAAAATCTGAGGCTTTTGAAGCTTTTAAAAGCTTCAAAATTCTTATAGAGAAGAAGGTTGGAAGTCCAATAAAAGCTCTTCGAACAGACCGTGGAGGTGAATATAACTCACATGAATTTGTAAATTTTTGTGAGGCTCACGGAATAAAGAGACAACTTACAGCAGCTTATTCACCTCAACAAAATGGAGTTTGCGAAAGGAAAAACCGCACTATTATGAATATGGTGCGAAGTCTACTAAAGAGCAGTAGCGTCCCCAAAAATTTTTGGCCTGAAGCTGTCAATTGGAGCATTCACGTTCTGAACAGAAGTCCCACTTTTGCAGTTAAAAACATGACTCCGGAAGAGGCTTAGAGTGGACAAAGACCAGCAGTGGACCATTTTAAAATTTTTGGGTGCATTGTATATGCACATATTCCAGATCAGAAGAGAAAGAAACTTGATGACAAAGGGGAGAAATGTATTTTTCTTGGTGTTAGTGATCAATCAAAGGCCTATAAACTTTATAATCCTAACACTAAGAAAATTATCATTAGCAGAGACGTTGTTTTTTATGAGAACAGTTTCTGGTCGTGGGATAAAATTGTCACTCAAGTTCAAATTCCAACCAATTTTGATGGAGAAAATGAAGAAGAAGCTCCTAATGTCGTTCCTGGAAATTCCCAAAATGACGATGTTGATGTTCCGAATTCTGATGTCGCACCAATTTTGGAGGCAGAAACTGAAACTCCAACAAATTCACGTGCTCAACGTGTTCGAAAAAGGCCAGCTTGGATGTCAGATTATGAGGTAACATGAATTGATAATTCTGATGATCCTCTCACCTATCTTGCTCTATTTTCAGATTGTGATCCAACAAATTTTGAAATTGCTGTCAAAGACAAAAAATGGCGAGAAGCGATGAATCAAGAAATAGCTGCAATTGAAAAAAATGATACATGGGAAATTTCTGATCTTCCAATTGGTCACAAAAAAATTGGTGTCAAATGGGTTTATAAAACCAAATTGAAGGAGAACGGAGAAGTTGATAAATACAAGGCTCGGCTCGTGGCGAAAGGCTACAAGTAAGAATTTGGTGTGGATTATAGAGAAGTCTTTGCTCCTGTTGCAAGACTTGATACAATCAGATTAATGATTGCAATGGCTGCTCAAAATTCATGGCCCATTTTCCAGTTAGATGTAAAGTCGGCCTTCTTGCACGGAGAGTTACAAGAACAGGTATTTATCGAACAACCTCCTGGTTACATTAAAGCTGGTGAAGAGAATAAAGTTTACAGATTGAAAAAGGCTCTATACGGACTTAAGCAGGCACCTCGAGCCTGATATAGTCGTATAGATGCTTATTTTCAAAAGGAAGGTTTTCGAAAATGCCCGTATGAGCATACTCTTTACATAAAAAATGGAGATGAAGGAAAAATGTTATTTGTATACTTATATGTAGATGATTTAATTTATACTGGAAGTGATGGTGTTATGTTTGAGAATTTTAAAAGATCCATGATGCTTGAGTTTGACATGTCTGATCTTGGAAGGTTGCATTATTTTCTGGGCATAGAAGTAGTGCAATCTGCTGATGGAATATTTATCTCTCAAAAGAAATATGTTCGGGAGATATTAGATAGATTTCAAATGAGCAATTGCAATTCTGTTACTACACCATCAGATGCTGGATTGAAGCTCACAAAAGATCAAGATGGCAAGAAGGTTGACAACACTCTTTTCAAACAAATTGTTGGAAGTTTGATGTACTTGACAGCAACAAGGCCGGACATTATGCATTCTGTGAGTGTAATCAGCAGATACATGGAGAACCCCACTGAATTACATCTTTTAGCTGCCAAGAGGACTTTACGCTACTTAAAAGGTACAACTAATTTTGGGGTGTTTTACAAAAAAGGAGAAAAATCAGAATTGGCTGGATTCATAGACAGTGATTATGCTGGAGATTTGGATGCTCGAAAGAGTACTTCGGGTTATGTTTTTATGTTAAGTTCTGGTGCAGTCTCATGGTCAACAAAGAAGCAGCCAATTGTCACGTTATCGACAACTGAGGCTGAATTTGTGGCTGCTACTTCTTGTGCTTCACAAGCAATTTGGTTGAGAAATATACTTGCAGAGCTGAATTTTAAACAACAAAAAGGAACTATAATTTATTGTGATAATAGTTCTGCCATAAAGTTGTCTTAAAATCCTGTTTTACATGGGAGAAGCAAACATATTGATGTGAAATTTCATTTTTTAAGAGATCTTAGCAGAGAAGGAGTAATTCAAATGATTTATTGCAGAAGTGAAGATCAATTTGCTGATATATTCACTAAGTCTCTCAAAGCAGCACCATTTGTCAAGTTCAAAAAGTTACTTGGTGTCTGCACCATGGAAGATTAAACTGATTGTTTGAGAACATCAGTTTAAGGGAGGAATAATGTTGAGAAATAAGTTTATTTGTTCCTAGTCATAAGGAGTTTGTTGACAGCATATCTCCCATTATTTAGTTATTGGATGCTTTATTTCCTATTTTATAGCTGAAATTTGTTATGCTCTGCTATATTTAAAGAGCTCATGAATGTAAGTTTAATATCAGAAAAATATTCAAGCTTTCTACACTTCATTTTCTTCTTTACTATATAAGCATATATAGTTCAACAAAAAATACGCTAAACTACAAAATAGTTTTACATAATTATTCCTATTATATATTACAAGCCAAATATATAATTTACCTTTCGTTTTATTATGAAAAATCATTTTACTCAAACTTTATTTTTATTCTAGTTAGACATTTGACTTTTAAATTTTGAATTATTTAATATTTAAAAAAAAGAAAATGTACTTATCACCTTTCAATTTTTAATTATTAAATAAATACATTTTATATATATTATATAGAAAAATAACATAAAGTATATAATTATTAAAATTTGAGTGTAAACAGCAAGTAGAGACAACCTGCAAGGCACATTTAATAAAACTAGTATATATAAAACTCTCATTAAGTTGTTCTTTATCAAAAAGAGAAAAAGTTTGTCAGAATTATCAGTTCATCGCAGTATACATCCACGCGATGAAGATGATGGAGAGCTGTCTGAAATTGCAACTCCATGAAGCAAATCTGACAGGCAGTTTCCCAGATCATCTGCACTAAACCTCGCCAACAATTCCAGATTCTTCTCTCCACTCAACATCCCTAAATACTTCTTAGAAAATTCTCTGTAAGCTGGTACAAGTTTTTTAGCTATGGACAACACCTTCAATCCATTGCTTAATTTCCCATCTGGTAAAATCCATGATGTCTGCTTCTTATATGCTTCTTCAAAAGCTGCATTAAACACCCGAAAACATTCTTTTGCTGCTTCTGGGGATAGTTCTGGAGAAGTTGGCAAAGATGAAAAGACCTTATTCCAAGCCATTGTTTCATAGTTGGCTGCATATTGTCTCACCTTCTTGGCATGCTTGATGATCCAATCCTCGCCTAGCAGGAGCTTCAGGTTTGTGTTGCTGACCTTTTTTATGATAAATTGAAGATTGTTTGCGAGGAATAGATATGACAAAGACACATCTCTGTAAGCTTCTGCTTTAGTGTCAGGCTTGCAGAGAAGAACCAGAATGAGCCAAGCCAGGAGGACTGAGATTGCTGGGGTTGAGCTATCATCAGTGGTGGGACTCTGGAAGTACGATTCAGGC
Source organism: Manihot esculenta (assembly GCF_001659605.2). NCBI lineage: Eukaryota > Viridiplantae > Streptophyta > Magnoliopsida > Malpighiales > Euphorbiaceae > Manihot > Manihot esculenta. The sequence goes on from NC_035170.2 coordinate 3,824,903, forward strand.
AATGTTGGTGAAGAGTCTCTGAAGATTTCAGAGAGAACCCCACCATAATCTGCAAGCTTATATATGTAATTGATCACCGTCCGAGTCAGGAGGTGAATGCCACCACCGGGAACAGGGGTTTTTGACGAGTCCTTTTCAATTGTTGATTCAAAGTCGGATAGAATTGCACGAACTGATTCGCCAAGTCTCTGCAGTGATGAAGCAGCTTGCAATTTAACTGCTGAAGTTGATTCAGAGTTGAATGCGAATTCAATCTCTGGCCAAAGATTGGAGAGTGCTTCAGAGAGTTCCATTAGCAGGAAAATTCTTTCCGGTGTTTCCTTGCTCTTAGCGACAAGTTCAGGAATTCTGAACAGATTTGTTGCAGCTTCCTTGCTAATATCAGTGAAGCATGATTCTCTGATAGTCTGAGATGCAGAAAAAAACTTGATCACAGAGAGCTTTTTCTCCGCTAAATAGTGTTTTGACTGCAATCTTCACTGCATTGAGCAGATTCTTGATTAGATGAGTTGCAAAACTCGGTCACTTTTTCTATATTAAATTTCATTATTTTGTTTTAAATGGTTCTTCTTTTTCTCACCTTCCATAAAGTTAAAACAATTTAAGTTCTACGTGGATAGATACCCATTTAACCAATCTGCAAAATCTATTAAATTAAGGAAAAATCAGCTTTATATTGAGGGATTCGACGCCCGTAAAATGCTCAAGAGCTTCCCAGTTCATTTTTTGAATTTGGGAAGATCTGAACTTTTCAACTCCAAGAAGATAGAGTCCTTCATCTACAATGGATTTTCTGATGAGCTTGTATATTTTGACACACTCTTTGCCATAGCCACAACTTATCATGCAATCAGCTATTAACTTGAGATCAGGCATGACGATTTTTGCTTCTCTCTCAACCTTAGTGATTGATGATTCACCAGCTATTTTAATCTCTCCTTCAGATTCAACCTCGTCTTCATCTTTAGAATTGGTCGAGCTATCTGACGATAGACCTGAAATAGACTCTGGATCAAGTTGGTCACGATTTGCAGACAGAATCAGAGACAATTCTTTTTCAAGTCTTTTCATGGCAATTTGCATGAGGTTTTGAGCACGAACAAGCTTATTAGAGGCTGAATGTTCAGACAGTAGAAAGTGCATGGCACGACGGAGATCTTTGACACATCTGAGGAACTCGTTTGCTTCTTTTCTCTGGTGGAATAGGGAAGCTGATGATGATTCAGAGTCCCATTTCTTGATGATTAACTCTGCAATTTGAATGTTCTCTTCCATCATAGATTCAGTGAACTTTTGAACAACAGGAGAGGAAGGAACAGAAGAGCTTGGAAAGGAATTAGAAGAAGGAAGAGTTTTTGAGGATGAAAAGAAGAGAGTTGACAACCCTTCTTCTTGCCATACTTGTAGTTTTGCGATTACTCTTAGGAGACTGAGAAAAATCATTGAGACTTGAAAGGGTAATTAATCCAAATCCTTTCCTTTGATTTGCTAAGTATTTGTGATGAAGATTATACAGGGAAGAGCCTTCGTTGTTATCGAGGAAGGTGGATACTAGCCGGTGACTGAAATTCAGTTCAGTAGCCTAATTTAAATAAATATTTCTCATTTTATTATTTTATCAATTTTATTATTATTATTTTAAATTATTATTATTATTTTTATTATACTAATATATATTTAATTATTATAATTCTATTTAATTTTATATTATTTTTAAATAAACCTATTATTAATTATTATTTTTTAAATAAGTATTTAAAATATTTATTAATATTTAATAAAATTTAATATTTTTAAAATAGTATAATTGAAAAATCAATAAAATAAATTATTTTTTTAATATATGTAAAAATTAAAATTAATAAAAATGATAGAATCAAAAGAATATAAAATAAATATATTTAAAAAATAAATTTTTATAAAAAATAAATAAACTATTATAATGGTCATTTTTATTTATTTTTAATGATTAAAATATATTTTTAATGATATATTATCATTATTTGTAAATAAATTTTTTAATATAAATTATCGATCAATTATTTATATTTCATTAATTTTTAATGATATTTTGATATGGAGCAGTTAGTCTTGAACTTTACGGCAGACTTGGACCGGACCTAACTTTTGTATTTTAATTATTATTTTTGGATATTTTGGGTATTTTCATAATTTTGCACATTAGGGTTTTGTTTCTATTATAAATAGCCTCTTTTAGCTATTAGGATATTTTGGGTATTTTCATATATTTGCACATTCGGGTTTTGTTTCTATTATAAATAGTCTCCCTTGGCTATTAGAAAAACACTTTTCAATTTTTGAGAAATTTCAGTAAGACTTTTAGTCTTTTATCATATCTTTTCCCTTATTTCGTCTTAGCCAAACGATATTGGTTGAAACTCCTGACGGAGTCTAAATAGTCCTTTATCATATTGGTATCAGAGCGAAGTTCGGCCATGGCAGATAACCAAGAGGCGTGACTTGCTGCGATTGAGGCATCCTTGGCAGAATTGAGGGAGATGATCGGACAGCTGACCCTGCAGCAAGGAATCCATCAACCCGCCGCCGCCGCACATCCCCATGTGGCCGCCATTCCTGTGGCCGCCAATCCTGTGCCTGCAAATCCCCAACAATACTATCAGGAAGGTTACAGGATCAAGGTAGACCTTCAAAACTTTTCTGGTTCGTTAGATGTTGAATCTGTTCTTGATTGGCTGGCAGAGGTTGAACGCTTCTTTGAAATTATGAACGTGGAAGAGGAGCGCAAGGTTCCAATTGTGGCCTATAAGTTGAAAGGGGGAGCAGCAGCCTGGTGGAATTCGATCCAAAACGAACGCTATCGGAAGAGGCTGGAGCCTATACGAAACTGGGTGCTGATGAAGCAGATGTTTGAACAACGGTTCTTGCCTAGCAATCACGCTCAGGTCTTATATAACTGGTATCATGACTATGTACAAGGGAACCGAAGGGTGGATGAGTATACTGAGGAGTTTTTAAAGCTGCAGGCGAGATGTGAAAACTGTGAGAATGAGGCCCAACAGGTTGCTCATTATCAGAGGGGGATGAATCACGAAATTCGTTGTATGATGGGAGTAGCAGCGATTTTCACCTTGGCAGACGCTATTGAGATGGCAAAAAGGGCAGAAGAGCGTGTTGATTGGCAGCTACGACAGCAGCAGTACAACCAGATTTTTAATTACAGAAATTCTGGTTCAATAGGGACGCAACAATATAGAGGCAACTACAGCGGGCAGCCTTCTAAGGTTGTAAACTCTAGCAACCCTCCGAATACCATGGAAGAAAGGAGAGACAGTAAGGGCAAGGCAGTCACTATTACAACAGACAAAGGAGGCAGGACCAATCCTTATCAGAAGCCAACGGGAGACATATGTTACCGATGCAGGCAATCTGGTCATCGATCAAATAATTGTCCAGAACGTAGAGGAGTTAATACTGACCGCCGGCAGGTTAATATAGTTGAGCAGGTGGCTGAAACTGACGAGGAAGAGGATGACGATGACGGATCTGTTGCTGGTTCTAAAGATGGAGAGGTCACCTATGTGGTGAAAAAGATCTTATGCTCAACAAAACAGGAGGACGAGACATAAAGGAGGACGATTTTCCAGGCAAAGTGTCGAGTAGGAGAGGCAATTTGCAGGCTAATTATAGATAGCTGCAGTTGTGAGAATCTGATAGCTAAGCAGTTGGTGGAAAAATTACAGTTGCCTACACAGCCTCACCCCTCACCATACAAAGTCGGATGGATTAAGGAAGGACCGACAATTGAGGTCAACAGAATCTGCAGCGTGTCTATCTCGATCGGTAAATCTTATACTGAACATGTTAATTGTGATGTTGTAGATATGGATTGCTGTGGTATTTTGCTAGGTCGCCCGTGGCAATTCGACGTTGATGCTTTGCATAAAGGGAAGGAGAATTCATACATGTTCACTTGGAATCAAAAGAAGATTACTATCTTGCCTTCCGGTTCTGCGAAACATTCTAAGGTGGAAGGGAAGCATACTGTTGCTATTTCTACGGGAGTGCAGAAGCTATCAGGCGCAGTTGAGAAATCTGGAGGCACACTAGCTTTATTGGTGAGAGCAAAAGGTACAATGGAGGATGCACCATCTTTGCCACCACCCGTTAAAGAGTTGTTGAAGGAGTTTCCTAAGATAGTGGAGGAATCATCCGAGCTTCCACCCCTGCGGGATATCCAACATCAGATTGATCTAATTCCTGGATCAAAATTACCGAATCTGCCTCATTACAAGATGAGTCCAAAGGAGAGTGAAATCCTCCAAGAACAGGTGGAAGAATTACTGAAGAAAGGGCATATTCGGGAAAGCATTAGCCCCTACGGAGTACCTGCCCTATTAGTTCCAAAGAAAGATGGGACTTGGAGAATGTGCGTGGATAGCAGGGCCATCAACAAAATTACAGTTCAATATCGATTTCCTATCCCACGATTGGATGACATGCTGGATCAGCTATCCGGGGCGAAAGTCTTTTCTAAAATCGACCTCAAAAGTGGCTATCACCAAGTTCGGATCAAGAAGGGAGATGAATGGAAGACTGCCTTCAAGACTAAGGAAGGCTTGTATGAGTGGCTGGTTATGCCCTTTGGTTTAACAAATGCACCTAACACTTTTATGCGACTCATGAACCAGGTTTTGCGTCCTTTCTTACGCAAATTTGTGGTTGTTTATTTTGATGACATTTTGATATTTAGTCGCAGTGAGGAAGAACATCTACAGCATCTCCGTCAAGTCATGACGGCCTTACAAGAAAGTGAGCTGATTATTAATCTTAAGAAGTGCATCTATATGACGGAGCGCGTTCTGTTCCTGGGATTCATTGTTAGTGCAGAAGGGATACATGTTGATAAGACGAAGGTAGAAGCAATACGGAATTGGCCCATCCCCAAAACTATTTCTAAAGTTCGCAGCTTTCATGGCCTTGCCACTTTCTACCGACGGTTTATCAGAAATTTCAGCAGCATCGTTGCCCCTATCACAGATTGCTTGAAGAAAGAGAGAGTGCAGAAATTTGCATGGACTGAAGCTGCCAACAAGAGCTTTGAAGAGATTAAAGATAAGCTTACTTCTGCCCCTATTCTTGCTCTACCTGATTTTGATAAACTGTTTGAGATTGAATGTGATGCTTGTGGAGTTGGGATTGGAGGAGTATTGTCACAGTCTAAAAGGCCTATTGCCTTCTTTAGTGAGAAACTTAATGAAGCTAGAAAGAAGTGGTCTACTTATGAGCAGGAACTATATGCAGTATTCCGGGCTTTTAAAACTTGGGAGCAGTATTTGATGGGACGAGAATTTATTATTCACACAGATCATCAGTCTCTAATCCATTTTAAAACTCAAAAACATGTGAATAAGATGCATGCCAGATGGGCAGCTTACTTTGGAGCCTTTCATTATGTCATCAAACATAAGGCTGGCCATAGTAATAAGGTGGCAGATGCTTTGAGTAGGAGGGCTGGTCTGTTGATTACAGTTAATCAGGAGGTTGTAGGTTTTGAATTCCTGAAGGATTTGTATGCTACAGATGATGATTTTGCTGATATATGGGCTAGAGTCCAGACTCACCAGCCTACTGATGGGTTCTTTATACATGATGACTTTCTTTTTAAGGAGAACAGGTTATGCATCCCTCGATCTTTCTTGCGGGAAAAGTTGATTCGCGAGATCCATGGAGGAGGTTTGAGTGGTCATTTGGGGCGTGACAAGACTATTGCTGGGTTGGAGGAGCGTTTTTACTGGCCTCAATTAAAAAAGGATACAGGTCGGATGGTTCAGAAGTGCCTAGTGTGTCAAACTCAGAAGGGACATTCGCAGAACACAGGCTTATACACTCCACTGCCTATTCCAGCCCATCCTTGGGAGGACTTGTCTATGGATTTTGTTCTTGGTCTTCCACATACTCAACGTGGATCTGATTCCATTTTTGTTGTTGTTGACAGGTTCTATAAAATGGCGCATTTCATTCCTTGTAAGAAAACTAATGATGCTTCTCATGTAGCAAAACTGTTTTTCCAGGAGATTGTTCGCTTACATGGTGTCCCCAAGACCATTACTTCTGACAGAGATGTGAAGTTTCTAGCTCACTTTTGGGTGACTTTTTGGAAATGTTTTGGGACTGAACTTCGATACAGCAGTGCTGCCCATCCCCAAACTGATGGACAAACTGAAGTCGTGAACCAAACGCTTGGCAATCTTCTACGCTGCATCTGCAGTAACAAGAAAACTGCTTGGGATCTTGCTCTTGCCCAAGCAGAATTTGCTTACAATAGTGCGATTCACAGCTCCACAAAGATGTCACCGTTTGCTATTGTGTACAGGAAAGTCCCAGCGCATACAGTTGATCTTATCGCACTTCCCACAGGTTATCACAACAGTCTTGCAGCAAGCAACCTGGCAAAGCAGCAGGTGGATATTTTCAAGCAAGTACAACAATGCCTTACGGAAGCCAATGATAAATATTAAGCTACAGCTAATAAACATAGGTGTTTCAAATCCTTCAATGTCGGTGATCAAGTTATGGTGTATTTAGGCAAGGAACGTGGTGGAGGACAAAAAAAGCTGGATGCCAAGAAGATTGGTCCATTCCGGATCATTCAGAAGATTAATGACAATGCCTATGTTCTTGACCTCCCACATGAGATGAAAATTTCCAAGACGTTTGACGTGGCGGATCTATTTCAGTACTATCCTGCTGAAGACAACTCGAGGTCGAGTTCTTTACAAGTGCAAGGGAATGATATGGAGCAGTTAGCCTTGGACTTTACGGCAGACTTGGACCGGACCTAACTTTTGTATTTTAATTATTATTTTTGGATATTTTGGGTATTTTCATAATTTTGCACATTAGGGTTTTGTTTCTATTATAAATAGCATCCCTTAGCTATTAGGATATTTTAGGTATTTTCATAATTTTGCACATTAGGGTTTTGTTTCTATTATAAATAGCCTCCCTTGGCTATTAGAAAGACACTTTTCAATCTTTGAGAAATTTCAGTAAGATTTTCAGTTTTTTATCATATCTTTTCCCTTATTTCGTCTTAGCCAAATGATATTGGTTGAAACTTTTGACGGAGTCTAAATAGTCATTTATCATATTTATTATAAAAAAATATTTTCGCTAGGATTATAACATGCAAATTCATAAAAAAAATACTATTAAAATAATATAATATTTTAATACATAATTTATTACTGAAATTTATTTATTTTTTAAATTTTAACCCATTAAAATTTATTTTTATATAATTTCAATCATATAAAAAAATTAGTAATTAAGTGAAATAAAAAAATATTACTTAATAATAAAAATTATATATAAAATTAAATTAAATAATAAGTAAATAATTTAAGAAAAAATTTAAATCTAGATTTGAATTTGAAACTAAATTTTTTAAATTGAAAAATAATATAAAAGATAAAGGGTTAAATAGTAAAAAAAATTTTAATAAATGAATTAAAGAGTTTGAATTTATAAAATATAATGATGATTTAATTAAATAATTTTAAAATAAAAATAGTTAGATAAATTTTTAAAATATATAAAGATTTAACAATAAAATAATTTTTTATATTTAAAAAAAATATTTATATATTTTTAAAAAATTTTAAAAATTTCAAGAAGATTCATACTCTTGGCTATGAGTGGCTTCGTCCCAGATTACATCCGGTTTGCATTGACCGACTCTGCTGGGTGCGTATCAGTCTAGAAGAGAGAGATTGTTGACATGAGTTTTTGGTTGTTTTGAGTTTTATTTTGTGATGTAATCATAATGACGAAAAGCCAATACGACTACTAAGAAGTGGAATGACCAAAGGATTCCTAGGCTTGTGATTAAATAGGAGTCCATGGCTCCCATTCCCTCCCCCCACTTCCCCTTCGTGGATTTCTTCCTATGATAAATGTTCAATTTACTCTATCTACAGATGGAAGAAGAATAGATTTTCTTTTTCAAGTCATTTTAAGTTTTTTTTTTTTTTTTCAAAAAGAGGGATAAAGCTCTTATTTTATTAATTTAGGCCGTAAAAGTCCCAACCTATCAGTATTCAGTAAAAATTTAATAGTAACAAGAGGTTATTGATAAATTTTCAAATTAAAATCATCATGGTTAAACTAGTCAAACGATTCGCTACCGCATTTGATTTCCTATAAATTTTTACAATATTGACTTCCCAGCTTCTATTGATAATATCACAGCAATTCCTCACCAAATTAGCAACTCTAAAAACTCCTCCACCTCTACCTGCAAGTAAATCTAACGCGAATTGAGAATCCGTTTGAACTTTAATCTTCTTCCACCCTAAATCCCATACTAATACTAAAGTATATATTCCCCATAGCTCAGTTTTCATTGCTCCACAATTGCCCAAAAACGAAAGCCCAAAAGCCATCTACTTTCATTATTTTGAAAACATCCTGCACAACTTGCCCTTCCTGCTAACAACAATGCAATACCATCGGAATTCACTACCACCCAGCCTGTTTCTGGCGGCTTCCACCCAACATACTTCAAAGACCGGCCTGTCGGTTCAGACCCAGTCTGCACCAAAAATCTCCATGCGTGAACATATTCTTTTGCTCGAAGCTGAATAAAGGACGCATCAATAGTATTCTGGTCATTATTCTCATTAAAAATCAACAAGTTTATTCGCTTCCATAACCACCAAACAGTCAAACTAAAAAGCACATCCCATGGTATTCCATTAGCCAATAACCCTACTTTTTCTATATTAGCAGATAGCCATAAGGGCACATTCCAAATATCAAAAAATGGGAAAACTAAATTGGTAGGTAAAAAGAAATTCCAAATTTGTTTCACATGTTGGCAATCTTGTAGAGCATGCAAAACAGATTCATTTGCAACTTCACAAAGAGGACATAAATCATAATCAATAAATTCTTGCTTTCGACGTTGAACATTAACCATGATTTTTTCATGTGCCACTTTCCACAAAAACACTCGAACTCGCTGTGGCACCCTAACCTTCCATAACTCTTGTCAATCCATATTAGATCCTAGCACTTCTGAATAAAATATATTAAATCCTGACTTAACTGTATATAAGCCAAAAGAAGAATGTTTCCACGCAAAACCATCCAAACACGACCTATCATCAACTAAAGTAATTGGTTGGAAATATAAAAGGACATCAGTAGGAGGAAGAGAATTTTAATATATATATATATATATATTATTACATATTTAAATTTATTAACGCAATTAATTCAAATTTATATTTAGCAGATTTATTAAAAGATGAAAACTTTCTTTTTCACATTTATAAATACTTTTATATTTTTAAATATTATATATTTTAATGAAAAAATATTTTAACTTATTAAATACTACAATAAGTTTTCAAAGTACCAAACGATTTTTTTTATTTGTAATATAATAAAAATTCGTTGATAAATGGATTATGATTCATTATTAAAAAATTAATAAATTAAGAAAAAAATTTACCAATGGTCATTAAAAAACTAATAAATTGTGAAAAAATTTATTAATAAATATGAAATTTATTAATAAATTACCAACAAAGATCAATTCGTTAATAATTTTACTGATAATTTATATTGATGACCGCTGGATTCCTTCACCCCGGGCCAGGGGCTTGACCACAGCCCAAGGCCCATGACGTAGAGGCCCACACACCTGATATACATAACAAGCCTGGCTCATCCAACCCTCAAGGCCGGGCTCGACCCATCTTCTTCACTCAAGCCGGCCCGGCCCACACGAAGCAGGCCCTCTCCACTCAGGCTTAGCGTCCGGCCCAACTCACGGCCTAGCCCAGGATCCAGAAAAATATTCACCAGACAGCCTGGCAGATCCACTTGAACGTACACACGAGAGGAATCAGAGGCCGTTACGCATGGAGCAGGCGGCTGATACCCTAGTACCTCCGAATCCGCATGGCAGAGACGCGTGGCCCAATCCTGGGGAGACCTTTACACGTCACCAACAAGCAAGACAATGTATAAAAGAGGAGTCCCCTCCTCATAAAAGAGAGCCTTATTCAGTAATACAAAACCCTTGTAAAACCCTATTCTATTGGATCTCAGATCATCAATTGGCGCCGTCTGTGGGAAACGAAGGAGATCTTTTCATCACCGGAGTTTTCACTTTCAAAACCCACTGAGATCCACGATGGCAAACCACCAAGAAAGTAACCTTAATATTCCAAATGACCTGAGCTCTGCCCAAGATGGGCAGCAGTTCTCCTTTTCTAGCCCTACAACGTTGAATAACCAAACACCTATTTCTCTTAATCCCTCGCCAAGCCTGGCAGGGAATACTCCCACCATGACCCTGTCTAACCAAGACATTCAAACCATGGCTCTCCAGCTACAAACCACTGCTCACTGGTTGGGGCAGATAATGCAACAAAGGGGACTTAGCACCCCAGTAAACGCACTCCCAGTAGTGGAGGAACCCAGAACCGATGAACCCCAACCTACCTCTGCCCGCCTCCAAACTAACAACCACGATGCCGGAGAAGAGGAAGAACTGGAGGCCCGAATCCATGGGAGAAGGGCAAGAGAGTTGATAGAAAATGAAGAGGTGAACGACTACTCTGCTGAAACAACCAGGGAAACGGGAACTGAAACAGAGGAGGAAGAATGTAGTTTGGGCAAAAGATCCAGCCAGGAAGATGAGAAAATGAACCAAAAGCTGAAAAGGTTGAAGGAGCAGCTCCTAGCCGAGCTAGGTAAGAAAGATCAGAGTCAAACCTCCTTGCCTACTTCTTCTCCCTTCTCAAAGTTAATGCAGCAGGAGACCGTTCCCAAAAAGTTTATGATGCCGCCGATGGCGGCCTATAATGGGGCTGGTAACCCGAGAGAGCATGTCATGAACTATAAGACCTTCATGGAGTTGCAAACTCTGTCAGATGCTCTGATGTGCAAGGTGTTCCCAACAACGCTCTCGGGACCAGCGAGGGCATGGTTCAACAGCCTGGAGGCCGGAAGCATTAAAAGTTTCGGAGATCTGGCCACCCGCTTCATTAGCCGGTTCGTAGCCGAGGTGCCAGCAGATAGGAAGACGAGCTATTTGGAAACAGTGAGACAAAAAGCTGGTGAATCCCTCCGAGAGTATGTCGCCCGTTTCAATACGGAGGCCCTGCAGATTCCCGAGCTTGACGAAGGAAGGGCGGTAGAGGCCATGCAAAAGGGAACAACCTCTACCGAGTTCTTTGGTTCTCTGAGCAGGAAACCTCCGACCTCACTGGCCGAGTTGATGAAGAGGGCGGAAAAGTATATAAGGCAGGATGACGCCTTAGTAACGAGTAGATTTGCCAAAGGGGTGGAAGGAAAAGAGAAAGCCCCGGAGGAGGGGAGGTCGGAGAAACACGAGAAGAAGCGTGGAAAGAGGCCTGAGCCGTACAAGCAGGCCTGGGAAAGAAGGGATCAAAGGCCTCCTCCTCCTCGGGTTCTCGAACCAAGAGTGCTCCCTCCTTGGGTCCCGGAGAAACCGACTCCATTAAATGCGTCCAGAGCCGAGGTTCTCATGGCTGTCCAGGATAAGGAGTTTCTCCAGTGGCCCAAACCTTTAAAGTCGGAAGCAGATAAGAGGAATCCTGACAAGTATTGTCAGTACCACCGGACGCATGGCCACGATACAAATAACTGTTTTTAGTTAATCGCGGAGATTGAAAGATTGATAAAAAGGGGGCATCTCAAAAATTTTGTGAAGAAACCGGAGGGGCAGAGGCCTCAACCCGGTCCGGCAGCCCAGATGCCCAGGAGAACTGGAGCTGGACCAGTGAATGATGGGTCCAGTGGGACTATTAATATGATTGTTGGAGGAACTGGAGGACGGATGAACCGTCGAGGAAAGAAGAGAAACCGGGAAGGGGAGACCAGCAATGGCGAGGTTATGCAGATCGTTGAACACTCTCCCATGACCATCGCTTTCTCTTCGGAAGATGCACAGGGCATTCAGATGCCCCATGATGACGCGCTTGTCATTGAAGCAGTTATTCATAATTTTCGGGTGAAGAAGGTTCTGGTGGATGATGGGAGTAAGGTCAATTTATTGCCATATCGGGTTTTCCAGCAGATGGGAATCCCAGAGGAACAGCTGGTTCGGGACCAGTCACCCATCAAAGGGATCGGAGGAGCACCGGTAGTTGTAGAAGGGAAGGTGAAGCTGGCCCTTACCTTAGGAGAAGCACCCAGAGTTCGCACCCATCATGAGGTGTTTTTGGTGGTCAAACTCCCACTGAGCTACAATGCGATTTTGGGGAGGCCGGCGTTGTTCAACTTTGAAGCTGTCACTAGCATCAGGTATCTGGCACTCAAGTTCCCAACGGAAGAAGGAGTGGGAATGGTCCGGGGCAGCCAGGAAGAAGCAAGGGCAATATACTTGGCCACAGTGACGGAACCGAACTCAACCGGAGAAGCGCTTGATTCAGAAGTTTTGGAGGTCAGGGATGAGACAAAGGAAGCCCGGACAGAGCCCGTTGGAGAGCTGGAGACCTTCTCCCTATCAGAAGAAGAAGCGAGTAAGGTCTTCAGTCTCAATGCCGACCTCACCAAAGAACAAAAAGGTGAAGCCATGGCCCTGATCCGAAGTCACTCGCCGACCTTCGCATGGAAGCCCTCAGACATGCCGGGAATTGACCCCAAAGTGATGACACACCGATTGAATGTCCTCCCCGAGGCCAGACCAGTAAAGCAAAAGAAGAGAGTAGTGGGAAGAGAGAAGCAGCAGGCTACCCAGGAAGAAGTGCAGAAGCTAGAAGAGGCAGGCTTTATTAGGGAGGTTATGTACCCACAGTGGTTGGCAAATCCTGTGTTAGTCAAAAAAGCCAATGGCAAATACAGGATGTGTATAGATTTTACCGACCTGAATAAGGCCTGCCCTAAAGATTGTTACCCCCTCCCCGATATTAATAAGATGGTCGACTCAACGGCCGGTTTTGATTATATGTCTTCTTTGGATGCTATGCTATGTCTGGTTACCACCAAATCCCAATGGAAAAGACGGATGAGGAGAAGACCTCATTTATAACTGAAGACGGGACTTACTGCTACAGAGCTATGCCCTTCGGATTAAGAAACGCCGGGGCAACTTACCAACGATTAATGAATAAAATCTTTAAGAACCAGATCGGCAGGAATGTAGAAGTGTATGTGGATGATATAGTGGTTAAAAGTTCAACTTTTCAACAACACATAACGGATTTAAGGGAGATATTTGGGGTGTTAGATCAATACAGGATGAAGTTGAATCCAGCAAAGTGTGCTTTCTTCATCAGGGGAGGAAAGTTCTTGGGATACATGGTGAGTGGAAAAGGCATTGAGCCCAATCTGGAGAAGGTGGAAGCCATATTGAATATGCCAGAGCCGACCTGTGTAAGGGACGTCCAGAGATTAACCGGGAGAGTAGTGGCGCTTCACCGATTTATGTCAAGGTCGGCAGAAAAGTGTTTGCCATTCTTCAAAAAATTAAGGAAGGTCCCGAATTTTGAATGGACAGAAGACTGCCAAAAAGCCTTCATAGAGCTTAAGGAATACCTCAGCTCGCCTCACGTGCTCAGCAGCCCCATAAAAGGGGAAGAACTCCTGATATACTTGGCAGCCTCAGAGCAAGCAGTCAGCGCAGTACTAGTAAGAGTGGAAGAAGGGGAGCAGAAACCTGTTTTCTACGTCAGCAAGGTACTCAGAGACACTGAGGTCAGATACTCGAACATTGAAAAATTGGCGTATGCCTTGTTGTTAGCAGTCCGGAAATTCAAAGTTTATCTGGAAGGCCACCAAGGAGTTGTGATGACGGACCAACCTTTAAAGAAGATCCTACGTAGGCCGGAAACTTCAGGACGGATGTTAGCATGGTCCGTGGAAATCAGCCCTTACTGTCTGGAGTACCGACCTCGGACAGCTATAAAATCTCAAGCGCTGGCTGACTTCATAGCAGAATGCTCATTCAACGAGGAGAAGGAAGGATCATCCTCGGAGATACCAAGAAAAGAAGGAGAGGGAGAGCTTTCCCAAGAGTCCAGCTGGAAGCTATATGTAGACGGAGCATCAGGCTCTGAGGGCAGTGGCTTTGGGATAATACTTAAGGGGCCGGAGGGCTTTAAAGTATGTTATGCCTTACGGCTAGAATTCAAAGCTTCTAATAATGTGGCCGAATATGAAGCCTTGGTGAACGGAATGTTGGTAGCTTTGGAAATAGGGGTAACCGACCTCGAAGTAAATAGTGACTCTCAGCTGGTGATCAACCAGGTGACGGGAGTATATCAGGCCAGAGATCCCATCATGCAGAGTTATCTTGATAAAGTAAAAACTGTGGAAGCCGACCTCACGAGCCGAGGAATTATTACCAGATTTCAGAGGATACCTCGAGATGAAAATGAGGAGGCAGACCTGCTTAGTCGACTGACCAAAGAAGAGTTAGAGCAGCTCCCTGATGAAGTATACATACAGCATGTCAGCACACCTGCTTTCAAGAAGACAAACATAGTACTGCAGGTGGAGCAGAGCCCAACTTGGATGACTCCATACCTGAGATACTTGGAAAAGGGCGAACTCCCCGAAGATAAAGTTGAAGCCAAAAAGATAGCAGCTCGAGCTGCCAATTACCAAGTAATAAGGGGAACTTTATACAGAAAAGGGAAGTCCAGCCCATGGCTCCGGTGTGTGAGTCCGGAAGAAGCTGCAAAGGTAATGGAGGAAATACATAGAGGCCTATGTGGGGTTCACGAGGGAGCAGGGACATTTGCTAACAAAATATTCAGGCAAGGATACTACTGGCCCACTGTTAAAAAAGAAGCAGAAGAGTTTGTCCGGAGGTGTGACGTATGTCAGAGATTTGCTAATGCCATCAGGACCCCTGCCACTCCTCAAGCAAGCATATCCAGTCCATGGCCTTTCTCACAATGGGGAATTGACATCCTGGGACCTTTCCCCAAGACTACGGGGCAAAGGAAATTCGTAGTGGTGGCTGTGGAATATTTCTCGAAATGGCCAGAGGCAGAAGCAATAGCCACAATCACAGCTCGCAAGATGATAGATTTCATATGGGGACATATCATCTGCAGATTTGGCATACCAAGAGTACTTATCTCAGACAACGGCAGACAATTTGACTGCAGCACTTTCAGAGCCTTCACGACGAACATGGGCATATGGCATAAGTTCTCCTCCGTGGCTCATCCTCAGACTAATGGCCAAACGGAAGTCACTAATAGAGCTATCCTTCAAGGATTAAAGAAACGGCTGGACGGCGCAAAAGAGAATTGGGCAGAAGAACTCAATAGCACTCTATGGGCACTCCGAACCACTCCCAGAGCGCCCACTCAAGAAACCCCGTTTGCACTTGCTTATGGCACAGAGGCTGTAGTCCCAGTTGAGTTGCAGATCCCCACTCATCGAGTTCAATTCGTTAGTGAGAACGGTAATGGGGACAAATTAAGGAGCAACCTAGATGCTCTTGAAGAAGTTAGGGAAGAAGCCCAAGTCCGAACTGCTGCTTATCAACAACGAGCGGCAAGATATTACAATCAAAAGGTCAGAGAAAGAAGCTTGAAGGTGGGAGACCTGACTTTAAGAAACCTGGAAGCTACAGGAAAAAGAGCAGCCGCAGGCAAGCTAGCACCGACCTGGGAAGGTCCATTCAAGGTGACAAAAGTGGTTAAGCCCGGGGTATACCGAATCGAAGATATGCAAGGAAACCCCGAGCCCCACGCTTGGAACATCCAGCACCTAAAAAGGTATTTTCCTTGAAATATTCGTAAAGAAAAACGTTGTATTTTGACAGACATGAGTAAATAAAAATTGTTTATACAATGTGATTATCTTTATGAATAACGTTCTACATGAAACAAGGCCTCAGTTAGGCACAAAACCAGCTGAGATGACGAAGCGACAGTAAGGCCAATGAGCCTGAATCTTGTACAAACAACCGGCGAGGCCCCGAGGTCGTCCCAGAAATTCAAAGAAAAACAGGATCCCGTAAGATCTCCTGGAAACAAAAAACAACCGGTGAGGCCCCGAGGTCGTCCCGGAAATTCAAAGAAAAACAGGATCCCGTAAGATCTCCTGGAAACAAAAAACAACCAGCGAGGCCCCGAGGTCGTCCCGGAAATTCAAAGAAAAACAGGATCCCGTAAGATCTCCTGGAAACAAAAAACAACCGGCGAGGCCCCGAGGTCGTCCCGGAAATTCAAAGAAAAACAGGATCCCGTAAGATCTCCTGGAAACAAAAAACAACCGGCGAGGCCCCGAGGTCGTCCCGGAAATTCTAAGAAACCCAGGATCCCGTAAGATCTCCTAAAAAAAAAAAAAAAAAAAGAGGGCCGAGCTCCCAGCTCGGATAGACTTATATTCTTACAAAACTCAAGGTCGAGCTCCCAGCTCGGACCAATATTCACAAAAGCCCAAGACCGAGCTCTCAGCTCGGATAGACTCATATCCTTAAAGGATCAAGATACGAAGGCCAAAGAGAAAGGCCGAGCTCCCTCCATAGAAGGACTCATAAATGAAGAAATCCTTAGGAGGATAAAAAGGCTATAATCAAAGCCTAAATCAGTTTATCTGGAACAAATATACGAAGTCACAACCAAGAAAGAAAGACTAAAAGCCAAAAACTGACATGATAGTTGCCATTAAAAAGGTACGAGATTTGATCTCTCAGACTATCAGCTAGGAGCTGAGCTCGCAACTTAAGATTAATTCAGAGCTTATGAATGAAAATATGTAGTTTACATCACAAATACGAAGAGTAGAGATAAATGTCAAGAAATATGAAAAACAAGAAGGAAACTAATTGATAGGCGGTTGTCGAAGCCGTCAAAAATAAACCTATTAAACAATCAACAATAAACTTGTAGATAGTGGCAATAGGGTCGAACCACAGGGAATTGACACTAAAGATCTTCCTAATAATAACCAAGATGAGTAAATAACAAATAATTAAAAGAGGGGGGGTTTGAGTTTGATGAATTAAAACTAAATAGCAAAAGAAAGCAATAATTTAAAGATGAGTAAATCAATAAGAGAAAAGCTTCTAGTTGAAATATGGATCTTATTTCAGATTGTTTAGAATTGATCATTGATTTTTAACACTCCTATTTATTCCAATAAATTAGTTTTGGATGTGGAAGACGCTTCTCACAATCCAAATTCCTCCTTAGTTCTAGTTTGATTAGGAAACGTTCGCTAATCAAACACTAGTTAACAAGTTGCCAAGGAACGTCCTTGGGGCATTATAGCATCGAACAACTGTTAACTGCATTAAGACTTAGAGAAACCTAATTCTAACCTTGCCAACCGCGTGGTCAAGTTTAGATCATGCAACTTGATTAAATGTGAGTTTAAACAATTTAAGCAATTACGGACCTAAATCATTCAAACAATTTATCACTTTAGCAATTTAAAAGCAATGGGCCCTTATTGATTCTAAAAGCAAAGTAATAATTATGGAAAAGATCAGATTGCATAAATATTGAAATAAACAAGAGTTCAACAATGGAGTATTAAATCTCCCAATTCATCACAAAATCTGAAATTCACCAACTTCAACTAGAAAGGAAAGTGTTTAGCCACTCATGGTGGACTAAATACACAAAAAGATGAAAAGAAAAGAAAAAGGAAGATGCTAGAGAGTTTCTGGCGAGTTGAGTTGCTGATCAGAAGATGATATTGCTGGTTTGGAGGCTCTCCTTTTATAACTGCAGAATTTCTCTCCATCTAGGGTTTTGAAATCCCTCTTTGATTTGGTGTTTGACTCCTCTTTTGATGTTGATTTTAATTGCAATTGGAATTCCTTGGATGAGAGACTCTTTCGTGGCTCTTGGTTTTGTGTTGGAAGTGATTGGATTGGATTTGGACTTCTGAAAATTCGGATTTCTGTTTTCTGCCCATTTTCCCGCTTTGCTGTAAGTTTCTACTGTCAAAGTGATTTGCCCGGTGCTTTGACCAGTTTCTTCAAGTGATTGGGCAAATCACTGCCCATATCGCTTCTCTGTGAGTCAGTCCTCTGTGTCTCTGCGAGTGATTTGACCAGTGATCTTCGAGTTTCTTGGGCAAATCACTGCCCATATCACTGCTATCTGTTGCCTCCGGGTTTCTGCTTTGGCTTGATTTGGGCAGTGATTGGAGCAGATTTTTGGGCAAATCACTGGGCAAATCATCCTTTTGTAATTTTTCTGCACTTTTTCTCCCATTTTCCAATTTCTTCCTTTTCTGTAAAAACAAGATAAAAACCATAAATTAAACTAAAAAATGTGTAAATAAGCAATAATAATTATGATAAAAATGTGGCTAAATTATGCTTGATCAAATACCCCCACACCTAACTTTTTGCTTGTCCTCAAGCAACAAATAACTTAGCCAATCAAGCCCCCTTTTTCCTTAGAGCCTAAGTACCACTTAATCAGCCCCCCTAGACTCCTAATCTGAATTATCACAGTATAGAGTACATGCACTAAGGTCATCCTCTCCTTTCCTTGTTTCCTTTCACCTACCATGGTCAAAAGAAAGGTTTTTGGCTCAATCATGCTTATTCCTTTATGTTAGTTTTAATGCAACCCCTAGGAGTGACTTGCCACCTTCTCCCTTTCTCCTTTTTATTTTATTTTTATTTTATTTTCAGCAGCACTTATTCTTATCCTTGCCTGAAAAAGTCACTAACCTTTTTACGCGATTGTGTACATGGGTGATACATCCCCGGTTACTCAGTTAGTCACTTGTTCAAGTGGCTACTAGCTCTGTTCATAGTCTAGACCATCGAAACTTATTTGCTTGAAAAAGTTACTGACCTTTTTACGCGATTGTGTACATGGGTGATACACTCCCGGTTACTCAGTCAGTCACTTCTCCAAGTGGCTATTAGGCTCAGTTCATAGTCTTAGACCATTGGAACATGTTTATGATTTGTGCTTTGTGCTGATTTTTCATGATAGTTTGGGCAAATCAGCTCATAGGGAGTTACACTAGCTTTTTATTTGCATGTATTTTTATTTTTATTTCCCTTGACCACAACAAATTCAAGGATTCAATTCAAGAGAAAAACTCCCTAAGTGAAGGTAACATACTGTGAATGATTCAATTTAGGCTTAAAGGGGTGGCAAATCAATGGGGTCATGAGATAAGGGTACTTTTTCAACCTTGTTATCTATATTGAGTAAAGCAATTAGCTACAAAATTCTGTGTGTGTGTGCTAGGAGTATGAAAAAATTCTGGTGTGTGCAAAAAGGGGTAAAAAAAATGCAAAAAGAAACAAAAAGAAACAAAAAGAAATAAAAAGAAATCAAAAAGGTGGTGTGATCAGTGAATAAATACTCTCCAGTACCCCCACACCTATCCCAAATATTGTCCTCAATGTTTGAATATATATATATAGAGAAATGAAGGAGAAAAGGGAAAGGGACTTCCTGGCCTGTGAGTGATTTGACCAGTGACTTGGGCAAGCACTGGGCAAATCACTGGGCAAATCGCTATCTGTCACGGTGCTGGGGCAGAAAATGTTGAACCAGTAGCTGCAACATGTCTTCCATGTGCTGCATCCTGTCTTGAGCCTCCACCGAATGGTCTTGAGGTGCCTTTTATGTCCTCCAAGGTCCACCCAATTGCTTTCTTGTGCTTCCTCAACACATCAAAGAGCTTTTCCTCTTCTTCTTGGCTGAGCTGGTTAGAAATAATTACTGGAAGTGTATTTCCAGCTCCCAAGTAGGCATATTTGAGGTGATTAGGCAAGGGTTTCAGTTCTGGTGCATCTTCTGTCTGCTGATTTTCTGTCTGCTTACTGTCTGATTTGAGCTGTGATTTGAGCAGATTTTCTGGTATTCTGGGCAAATCACTGGGCAAATCACCCACATCCAGCAAGTTACAGCAGTCTGCTGTTTTTTCTGCTTCAGTGATGTTGCTGTCCACTTCTCCTTTCCTGCAAAGACCATCATAAAGTAAATTTTCTTGATCAAAATCAAAAGTTTCTTGACTTAAATCATCAATTATATCAAGGCCATAAACAGGAGAAACATCATTGGGGAATTTCATGGCATCATAAACATTAAATTTTATAATTTCCCCTTCAAACTCCATGGTCAATGTGCCATCATGCACATCAATTTTTGTTCTTGCTGTGCTCAAGAATGGTCTCCCAAGTAAGATATCAGAGGTGATGTTGCCCTTGTCCTCCTCCATGTCAATCACATAAAAATCAGCTGGGAAGACTAGTTGGTCCACTTGCACCAACACATCTTCAAGCACTCCCTTGGGGTAGACAATGGATCGTTCAGCCAATTGGATCACAATGCTGGTGTCCTTGAGTGTACCTGCATTTAACAAGTTAAAAATAGACAGAGGCATGACATTTATTGAAGCTCCAAGGTCACACATGGCCTTCTTTATTCCCACATTGCCTATTTTGCATGAAACCGCGAACATTCCTCTATCCTTGCATTTGGTTGGAAGTTTCCTTTGGATGACAGCTGAAACACACTCCCCCACACTTACCTTTTCACGTTCAGCAAGTTTCCTCCTATTGGTGCATAGCTCTTTGAGAAATTTAGCATACCTTGGTATTTGTTTGATAGCATCAAGTAGGGGTATGTTGATTTCCACTTTGCGAAATGTCTCCAATATCTCTTTTTCCTCTTTCTCCTTTTGGGATCTTGCAAATCTCTTTGGGAAAGGAGGAGGTACCTTGAATTTCTCCATAGGTTGCTGTTTCTGCCTTTGACTGGATTCTGCCTTCTCTGGTGGTTTGGGCAGATCGCTGCTGGACAGCTTAGTTTGACCAGCGATCGGGTCAGTTTCTACTAGTGAACTGGGCAAATCACTGCCCTGATCACTTTTTGGCAGAATTTCTTCCATGCCCTGTTTTTGCAATTTTTCAGCCCTATTGTCTTGCAATTCCTTTCCACTCCTCAATGTGATGGCACTAACATTTTGCCTTGGATTTATCTCAGTTTGGGAGGGTAAACAACAACTTTCCTGTGCTAGCAATCTGGTTGTGCTGGATTCTCCAGGGGGCTGGTCTGTTTCAGAAATTTCAGCAGATTTTGGTTCAGTTGGGGCACTTCCAGCAGTTGCTGGTTTATGGACAGCAGCAGGGGATGTAACAGTGGCTGATTCAATACTTGTTGATTTTTGGACAGCCGGTTCAGCAATTGCTGGTGTAATTGTGGAAGCTTCAGCAGTGGCAGGCGTGGCAGTGGATGAATTTGCTGGTGCAGCAACAAAATCTGCAGGTGCAGAAAAATCTGCTGGTTCAGCTGGGGCAATTTCTGAGGTTGCTGATTTTTGGACAGCAGGTGCTGTTTCTGCAGTGTATATTTCTGATTCAGCTGGTTCAGCAACAAGTGTAGTGGTGATTTGTGCAGCAGACTCTACAGCTCGGTCTGTTTCTTCATCATCGTCCCATAGATCTTGAAGCTCTTCCTCTCTTCTTAATATGTATGCGTCCACTGAGTTGACCGCTTGATCTACTTGCTGTTGGAGAATTTTCCCAGAAATTTCCAATTTCCTCACCATCTCTTCAAGTTCCATATTGGAGTTTTGAGGTGTTGCTTGGGCTTGATAGTTTTGGTAGTAGTCAGCCCTTGCATAGCCATAATTCGGATTGTCCCCCCAACATGGGTTGTATTGCAGATCGCTTTGGTAGTCATGGTAGTGGTCTGTCCTAGCATAGCCATAGCTCAGATTGTCTCTCCAACCTGTATTGTATGTGTCAAGGTAGGGATTATGTCTTGGCTGTCCATAGAATCCTTCAAATGCATGTGCTTCTTGAAGTTGTTGAACTTGTCGAGCTTGACCATAATTTCTCACCATAGAGGTTAGTTCAGAAATTTGAGAAGAGAGAAAAGACATACTTACCGTAGCCATGCTTGTAAATCAGCCCTGGTCATAAAAGGAAAATACGTTAGTTAGATCAATTCCCCGGCAACGGCGCCAATTTTTGATAGGCGGTTGTCGAAGCCGTCAAAAATAAACCTATTAAACAATCAACAATAAACTTGTAGATAGTGGCAATAGGGTCGAACCACAGGGAATTGACACTAAAGATCTTCCTAATAATAACCAAGATGAGTAAATAACAAATAATTAAAAGAGGGGGGGTTTGAGTTTGATGAATTAAAACTAAATAGCAAAAGAAAGCAATAATTTAAAGATGAGTAAATCAATAAGAGAAAAGCTTCTAGTTGAAATATGGATCTTATTTCAGATTGTTTAGAATTGATCATTGATTTTTAACACTCCTATTTATTCCAATAAATTAGTTTTGGATGTGGAAGACGCTTCTCACAATCCAAATTCCTCCTTAGTTCTAGTTTGATTAGGAAACGTTCGCTAATCAAACACTAGTTAACAAGTTGCCAAGGAACGTCCTTGGGGCATTATAGCATCGAACAACTGTTAACTGCATTAAGACTTAGAGAAACCTAATTCTAACCTTGCCAACCGCGTGGTCAAGTTTAGATCATGCAACTTGATTAAATGTGAGTTTAAACAATTTAAGCAATTACGGACCTAAATCATTCAAACAATTTATCACTTTAGCAATTTAAAAGCAATGGGCCCTTATTGATTCTAAAAGCAAAGTAATAATTATGGAAAAGATCAGATTGCATAAATATTGAAATAAACAAGAGTTCAACAATGGAGTATTAAATCTCCCAATTCATCACAAAATCTGAAATTCACCAACTTCAACTAGAAAGGAAAGTGTTTAGCCACTCATGGTGGACTAAATACACAAAAAGATGAAAAGAAAAGAAAAAGGAAGATGCTAGAGAGTTTCTGGCGAGTTGAGTTGCTGATCAGAAGATGATATTGCTGGTTTGGAGGCTCTCCTTTTATAGCTGCAGAATTTCTCTCCATCTAGGGTTTTGAAATCCCTCTTTGATTTGGTGTTTGACTCCTCTTTTGATGTTGATTTTAATTGCAATTGGAATTCCTTGGATGAGAGACTCTTTCGTGGCTCTTGGTTTTGTGTTGGAAGTGATTGGATTGGATTTGGACTTCTGAAAATTCGGATTTCTGTTTTCTGCCCATTTTCCCGCTTTGCTGTAAGTTTCTACTGTCAAAGTGATTTGCCCGGTGCTTTGACCAGTTTCTTCAAGTGATTGGGCAAATCACTGCCCATATCGCTTCTCTGTGAGTCAGTCCTCTGTGTCTCTGCGAGTGATTTGACCAGTGATCTTCGAGTTTCTTGGGCAAATCACTGCCCATATCACTGCTATCTGTTGCCTCCGGGTTTCTGCTTTGGCTTGATTTGGGCAGTGATTGGAGCAGATTTTTGGGCAAATCACTGGGCAAATCATCCTTTTGTAATTTTTCTGCACTTTTTCTCCCATTTTCCAATTTCTTCCTTTTCTGTAAAAACAAGATAAAAACCATAAATTAAACTAAAAAATGTGTAAATAAGCAATAATAATTATGATAAAAATGTGGCTAAATTATGCTTGATCACTAATATTTCATTAATGACTATTACAATTTATCTCTCCGGCGAGGCAGGAGAATAAATAGTCCTTAAAGGACTTACATCAGTAAGAACACCCTCGCCTGCATTATCTCTATTTACAGCCACCTCCGAAGGAAGCTCGGTGTCCCTTGGGCCAGAGCTCTCAACATTAATAGTATGGGCAACTTCTGACCCAAGGTGGAGGCTGTCTTTCTCAGAATCAGGATCATCCTCCTCCGACCCTATCTCGGATTCCCCTGACGAAGACTCAGCTGGCCGGTCTATGTTCCTCCGAGAATCTCCTCGGGGCAAAGGGAAATCATCCTCCCCGTATAGCACTGACTCGCCATCTGAGTCCACTTCGCGCCTACGAAGCTTGGCCAAAGGAATATCAGGAGCCTGTCTAGCTTCTCTTAAACCGCGATTGTATCCAGTTACATACATGCGGTAGGCCTTATCAATGATAGCCTGTTTCATTTCACCAGAAGCTTTATACTCATCAAGATGTTCTTCACAAGTCTCAGCCACAAATTCCTTAAATTCAGAAGAGTCTTTGTAGTCCTAAAGATGAGCTTCACAGGCCTGTTCAATTTTAACCTTCAGCTCATCAGACTCCTGATACTCCGCTATACACTATTCACGCTTTAGCTGAGCCTTCCTTTCGGCATACTTTACCACCTCGAGCAGGGCTAAACATTTACGTTCCAAAGCCCTGACTTCATTTTTTAGCTGTTGTTGGCGAAGGTTGAACTCTTCAGCCGATGAAGACAGATCTTTGATACGTTCAGAATTTGTGCCCAATTCCTGCTCAAGGACCTCCACCCGGGCTAGGGCACTTTCCCTCTGAGCCCTCACCTCATTCAGGTGAGCTTGAAGCCCTTCAAAATCGGCCTTTAAGGCCTCATATTGGCGCTGGACCTCAGCTTTTTGGCTTACAGCCTCATCCCTCTCCTGAAGGGCCGCTGTCATAGAGGACAGCTGCTTTACAACCTCTACACAACGAGCTTCCACCTCAGCTGCCCTCCCATCGGACTCCTGGAGAACCCTGCGAGTACGAGACAGCTCTGATTCCAGGGATTTGCTATGTTCTGCCGCCTCAACCGCTCTGTCCTCAGCTCTTTTAGAGGCCTCCAGCGCAGAATGCAACTCCACTCGGAGAGACTGGATCTGCTCCCGGGCGGCTGCCAGGTGGCCCCTCGCATCGCTGGTGGCAGTCAGGTTTTCATCGCGACGCGCTTCCTCGATCTGGCGGTCCACGGACTCCCGGAGAGAGAGGTCACGGGCATCCACCTCCATAACCAGGCCTAACACCTAGTACGGAAGAACAATTGTCAAGAAAAGAAACAAAGCAAACTCAAAGAGAAGTGAAAAAAT
Organism: Manihot esculenta; assembly: GCF_001659605.2. Taxonomy (NCBI): domain Eukaryota; kingdom Viridiplantae; phylum Streptophyta; class Magnoliopsida; order Malpighiales; family Euphorbiaceae; genus Manihot; species Manihot esculenta. The sequence goes on from NC_035170.2 coordinate 3,849,729, forward strand.
AACTTACCATCAGAAGCATTTCTCTAATCGTGGATCCGAGATCCTCACGAGAGCGAGATTGGAAGGACACCTGCTCCTTGGTAGAACTGGCCAAGTGACTAGTCAGGGCCAGAAGACGAGGATCCGAAGCCTCTGTTATCCCGCCGAACATCCGCTCCCGGAGAAGTGCGGCAACAGCAGAGGCCGGAGACTCAGGGGAAATGCTTGACAGGTCCAGAATGTTGTCAGTAGGAGACGACGAAGGAACAGCAGAAACACCCTTCCCCTTCCCAATGGGAGAAAGAGGTGGGGAAGGACCCGCAGCAGTCCTGGATTTCTTCCGAGCAGGAGATGGGACAGGCGTTCCAGAAGGGGTCGGACGCTTGCCCCCGGTCTTTGAGGGGACACCCTCAGATCCCTCAGGCTCAGTCCTCACAGGGGCAGGGGCACCTTCACCAGAAACCTCTGGGCTTTGATCCTCTAGGAGGATGATCTCCATCCCTGTCCCAGAGGTCTCCTTGTCTTCAACAGGGGACTTAAATTTTCCCCCTAACACCCCCTCAGTAGAATGGGCGGCACCCTGCCCCACTTGTTCAGTAGCTTGGGTCTGCTCCACAATAGCTAGGGAAGTTTCCCTCACGACCTCTGAGGAGGCTGGAACGGATCTAGACCCTTCAGCAGGCGTCGAGGTTGAGCTCGACCCACCATGGCTAGATGGCCGAGCTGATTTGATGCTGCGAGAGCTCGGCTTGGAAGTTCGAGAAGAAGCTTTGACGGGAGGTCGGCTGACCTTCTTGGAGGAAGCGGCCTGAGCCAGCTCTGCAGCAATCTCAGTTACAGAACGCCCATCCCTAAAGGCGTCAAAAATTGCATGCATGTTCTCCCGAGACAGGTCAAAATTCTTGGGGAATTTGATGCCATCCATTCTAACCTCAGAAGCTGCAAGAAACAAGAAGTTATAAAGAGTCAGCATACTTCCTGATATTATGAGCAAAGAAGAAACAGAATAGCCAGACAAAGCACTATACCCGTGTCCCGGATATCCCTAAGGTTGGACGCAAACATACACTTCTCGACATCATACTTCCTCTCAACGGAAGTCAGTCGAAGCAGCCCGACCTGCTCAATAAGACTCAATTCGGGCAGATCGTTGCAGCCCGGAAAGATCTCCCCCCACCTTAGGTCCACATCCCACGATCGGCAGGACCCTAGTTTTAACTCCGCCACAAGGAAATTCTCTACCCATCCCTTTATAGAATCCTTGTAGCCCGTAAGAAGAGACAGCCCATTACGGGGGGAAAAGTAATAGAAGTTTTGCTTCGCCCTAACCAGGCGGAAAAAAGTGACAAACAGACAGGCCGTAGGTGCAAAACCCCAACCCAGACAGATAGACTCGAAACAGGACATGAATAAAATGGAATTTGGGGATAACATTCGAGGAGTTACCCCAAAGTATTCAAAGACCTCAACAAAGAAAGGGGTAAAAGGAAACGGTAGACCAAATTCTCTCTGCTTCAGGAAAAACACTATGCTATGAACCTCTTGGGGATCCACCAAACCAGGAGGGCGAGGGTAAGGAAGAACTATCCTCTCATTTGGAAGAGGTACTCGAATAAGATACAACGGAGTATCTAAAAGCCTCCGGGAAATGTGATTAGTTATGTTGGAAGGTGTAATATGCGACTCAAGGTCAAAAACATCAGGAAGCTTTGAACTTGCCATGGAAGAACAAGGAAGCGTACCTGAGAACACGATGGGATGAAAAACCGTACAAGGAGTTGCAGGAAGACAGAGAGCAGACAAGAGCTAGTTCTTCAAAAGACAGAAGGAATTCGAAAAGAAGGGCAATTATGAGGCAGGGCGTTGATCTGAACAGTTTTGTCTTGGAGCGGCGCGATCATTAATTGTTCTCGAAGTTTACCCTCTCAACGGTTAGGTAATAACCGGCGAGACGGTAAAGGGGCAAAAGGATGATCGCTGGGCTTATCTACATCTATCAAGGGCCAAGTATACGATGACAGCCCATCATTTAAAAGCCCATTCGCCATCCACATAATACAGGCCCAACTCATCAGTCAGAGCAACTTAGCCTACTACTTTACCATCCCTATGGTAAATGCCGAGGAAACAGAGGGGCAAGTCATGAAAAGACTCAAAAGTACAAGGAAATGGGAGCATGATAAAGGTCAGGCTTGCTCATCACTTAAAACGTTATAAGATTTGATTTATCGTTATTAAACAAAGGATGTGAGATCATAAAGAGGCGCCAAGAGCACCTCGGGATCATACAGAGCTGAGAGCTTAGAGTTCAACTCATCAGAAGCCGAGCTCAGAGGTCGGATTAGTCCAGCTCGGACAGCATGACTTGAGAGCTCGGCCAGCTAAAGGAAACTCAGAGCTCATTTCACTAAGCAAAGACAGAACTCTCGGGTCGGTTAGTCCAGCTCGGACAACATGACCTGAGAGCCCGGCCGGATGAAGGAGACTCAAAGCTCAATTCATCGAAGTAAAGACCGAGCTCACAGGTCGGTCAGACAGTCCAGTTCGGAAACTTGAAAGCCCAGTTGGCTAAGTGGATCCGGAGTTCAACTCATCAGAGCTCGCAGATATGGTTAGATCAGCTCGGGAAAAAGCAGGACAGAGCTCAGTTGGTTAAAATTATAAGGCGATCAATCTAAAGTATTTCACACATGATAAAGGAAGAACAGCTTAAGCATGAGAGCAGAATAAGAACTTCATTAAAAGAAAAGTACACTACAGCACGTTACAAAGGCCTACACTACGGGATGAAAGACTATCCTTAAAGGATTTACATATCCAGATACTTCATCATCTACGATTATCACCTACCCTACTATCCTAGTCTTCAGCTCGGAGGACTTCTCGTAGCTCGGAATGTGAGTTTTTCAGAAAAGGCCAAGATCTGTCCCGCTATTATAGGGGAAATGAACAAGTTGATTCCCATAAGCATTTCTCACTGTCCCCCTGGGCAAACGTTCGGTTACCCGAATGTGATGCACGGTACATTCGAACAAGCTCAGATATTGTATGCCGGCCGTGCACCACACATGAAAAACATAAGTCTTCGGGCTATGGCCCCGAAGAGATCGCGAAGTACACATTCGAAGAAATCGCTGGAGACCTGACTGAGTGCAGCAGATCCCAGTCTCACGTAATACTGGTACTTCACACCAAAGGGAATAATAATACTGGTACTTCACATCAAAAAGAACAACAAGCTGAGCGCCGGCGCCACTCCCATTTATATCAAAAGAGGACAACAGGGGCATCGAGGAAATTCCCTTTTTCTCTGCGGAAAAAGGTGAAGTTAGAGCGAACCCCTCAATAGCCCAAAACTTCTTTAGAGCCCGGGCAACAAGCAGAGGAGGAGGCCGGCCAGACGACCTAGGTAAAGCAGTTTCAGCAGCTTCCCGAATGGTCCCACCCTTCGACTGCCATACCAGAAGGATCTTCAATGCACCATCCAGACGCCTTAGAGGTAACATCAAATTTTCAAGAATTTCGAGCTGACCCATTTTTATTTCAGGAACTGCAAAAAGTTTCAAAACAGAGACAAGTCAGAAACAGTTCTCCCTTAAGATGATAAGAGCAAAATCAAAGCAAACCTATGAGGCACAAGGCAATCTGTTTGAAGAAGGCGTCGAATAGACCTGCCACAGATAAAACAAGAATTTCTCATTTCAACAGAAGGCTCAAGAATGAAGAAAAGCTGGCGCTGATATATACTCGGAGCCTGAGGACTTAGTACGGGGCAGAGCTACACTAGACTCTAAGCCAGTGATGTCAGATTCTTAAAAGATATTCACGGGAAAGGAAAGAAAGGAGATGTCCAGATAATGATGACAAAAAAAGCAAAGGCGGCAGAGGACAAGAAGAATAGAAAAAAAGACAGAAAGAGAAAAGAGCAGATAGAATTCAGAAGCTGCGCAACGACTGAAAGATGAAAGGATGTTATTAAGGCACCTGAACCCGAACAGACGCGATCATACTAGTTCTTAGTATTCACCCCCTCGGCAGTTGGAGCAATAACTGCCGAAAAGGTGAAGGGGCAATTGATGACCGCTGGATTCCTTCACCCCGGGCCAGGGGCTTGACCACAGCCCAAGGCCCATGACGTAGAGGCCCACACACCTGATATACATAACAAGCCTGGCTCATCCAACCCTCAAGGCCGGGCTCGACCCATCTTCTTCACTCAAGCCGGCCCGGCCCACACGAAGCAGGCCCTCTCCACTCAGGCTTAGCGTCCGGCCCAACTCACGGCCTAGCCTAGGATCCAGAAAAATATTCACCAGACAGCCTGGCAGATCCGCTTGAACGTACGCACGAGAGGAATCAGAGGCCGTTACGCATGGAGCAGGCGGCTGATACCCTAGTACCTCCGAATCCGCATGGCAGAGACGCGTGGCCCAATCCTGGGGAGACCTTTACACGTCACCAACAAGCAAGACAATGTATAAAAGAGGAGTCCCCTCCTCATAAAAGAGAGCCTTATTCAGTAATACAAAACCCTTGTAAAACCCTATTCTATTGGATCTCAGATCATCATATATAATTCAAAAAATAATTATTATTTAAATTAAATAATAAATTTTATTGTTAATATTACTTTTTATTAATTCAGTAGAATTTAAAATTATATTATTATTGTAATTATATTTAATAAGTTTTCAATTTTTGTCAAATATTTATTAGAAATGTAAATATATTTGAAAAAAAGTGTAAATGATAAAGTAAAGTAAGAAAAATAGAAATAAGAGAAAAGTAAATGATATGAAATAAGAAAAAATAATAAAATAGAAAGAAAAGGAGAAAAAAAAAGAAAATAATAGAAAATAAAATTTATAGAAAAGAAGAAAGGATGAGAGAAGAGATAAATAAGAGAAAATATAATAAATACTTAAATAAGAAAATAAATAAAGAGAAAATAAAATGATAAAAATTATAAAAAGATGAAGAAAATGAGATGAAAGAGAAGAAAAGAAAATGGAGAAAATAATAAAAAAGAAAATTATAGAGAAATTGAAAAAAAAAAGAGAAAAGAATAGTAGAAAAATAAAAATAATAAAAAAATTATAAGATAAAAAATTTAAATAAAAGAAAAATATAAAATAAATAAAATGAACAAATAAAAAAAAAAGAAAATAACGTTCTATTTATAACGATGAATAAATAATAAAAAGAATAAATTATTAATAAATTTAGTATTAGATTTAGAATTTGATATTAATTTTTTTTTTTAAAAAAAAAAGATTTTTAGACTGTACTTTTGGTTCGTAATGTATGTATGAGTCTTGGGCACAAGAGCCACAGTTTACCCACTTTAGTTTACCTGGTGTTGCCCTTGGTCTTCCAACACCAATAATGACTTTATCTAGAGAAGCCCACTAATAAAACAAAGCAAGTCTTTATGGGAACAAAATCTCTAAATAAAATTCCCAAATTGCATGAACAAAGGCTTGCACTTTTAATATTTACAAATATTTTAGGGCTTTATAAAATTCAAATAGTCCTATATATAATTTTAAATTACTGAATTATATTATTTTATAAAAATGAAAAATTGAAATATTAAAGTTAAAATCTTTCAAAATTTAACTAAATATTAAATTCGTGAAATTCGCTAAAAAGATATTATTTGTTTTAAATTATGCTTAATATTAATTAGTGATTTTCACTGGAGAGAGCATATATATAAGTTTGAATCGAAAAATCAAATCAAATCGATTAATTTTGGTTTAATAATTTGATTAATTGAAATATTCAATTCAGTTCGATTAATATTTTTCAGTTTATTTGATTTTCGATTTGATTCTGTTTAAATGTGTTAAATAATCGACAAACCGAATAATCGATTTTATACATATTTTTATTATGTAGAACACTAATTTTATTCATACTTTTAAATTTTATATGAATTTATATGAATTTTTTTAAATATTATCATTATAAATTCAGACAATATTTATTGATAAATTTATATAAAATATTTATTAAATTATTTTATTGAAATTAGAAGTAAAAAATTTTAAAAAATTACATATTTCGGTTTGAAGTAACCGAATCAAATTGATTTTTATCGATTTGATTTAATTCAATTATATTTTTATAATCAATTTTTTTAATTTTTAATATTTTTACAATTCAATTTTCAATTTTTCCAGTTTAACAACCTAATGATAAGAATTAAATAGTAATCCTCCCTTCTTATAATTCTATGACTAGTATAATCTTTAATGGAAGAATCTCATTACATATGGAAAAAAAAAAAAATTAAAGTGTATCAAGAAAGTTCATGCATAAAAACTACAATGCTGTTAATAAAATTTTAAAATATAAAAAATACTTTTCTTTTAAAAAAAATTAAATAACTTAATTTTTTATTTAATTAGAGAAAATATTCTTTATTAATTAATTTTTTTTAAGTATATCAAACGTTATATTTTCAAGAAAAGCAAGAATTAAAAATTTTATTTCATTTTTTTTAATAGAGAGGACTTGAAGTAAACTACAAAGAAAATTATTGAGTTTCTAGATAAGATCAGAAATTAACCACATCAATATTTTCTTGGTCTATGATCTTCATTAATAGAGACCTAGACTACTACTTTGTCATGATACTAATCATTAAGAAGAATTACCATAGTTTTTTTTTTTTTTTTTTGTTCATCTTAATGGAGACATTAAGATTAATAAAATGGATAAAAGTATTTGGTCTTACATGTATAGACCAAGAAAATATTGATATGGTTAAATTTCTGGTCTTATCTAGAAACTCAATTATTTTTATCTACAAAAATGTAAGCCTTTGTTTATGCAATTTGACAAATATTGTTTTTATGAGGTCATTTAAAGGGTTAAATCATATTTTACAAGAATTTATCAATTCCTTTTAGTGATTTTCTTCCCATTGAGTGGGGAATGGAGGCCATGGAGTCCTAACAGACCTTTCACTGCCTGCAATTTCCTGGAAAGTTTCTCGTTACATCACAAGCCTAGAATCCTTTGCCCATTGCATGATTATATCTTAGTAGACATATTGGCTTTTGGTTTTATTTTTCATCATTATGATTACATCAGAGACTGATACGCACCCAGCAGAGTCAGTCAACGCGGACCAGTTAGTATCCACCTTCCCCAATAGCAACAATGGCTCTTCTCTATATAAACCCTTCTTCATCACAAATACTTAGCAAATCAAAGGGAAGGATTTGGATTAATTACCCTTTCAAGTCTCAATGATTCTCTCAGAGTCTCCTAAGAGTAATCATAAAACTACAAGCATGGCAAGGAAAGGGCTGTCAACTCTCTTCTTTTCATCCTCAAAAACACTTTCTTCTTCTAATTCCTTTCCAAGCTCTTCTGTTCCTTCCTCTCCTGTTGTTCACAAGTTCACTGAATCTATGATGGAAGAGAACATTCAAATTGCAGAGTTAATCATCAAGAAATGGGACTCTGAATCATCATCAGCTTCCCTATTCCACCAGAGAAAAGAAGCAAAGGAGTTCCTCAGATGTGTCAAAGATCTCCGCCGAGCCATGCACTTTCTGGTGTCTGAACATTCAGCCTCTGATAAGCTTGTTCTTGCTCAAACCCTCATGCAAATTGCCATGAAAAGACTTGAAAAAGAATTGTATCAGATTCTGTCTGCAAATCGTGACCAACTTGATCCAGAGTCTGTTTCAGGTCTATCCTCAGATGGCTCTAGCAATTCTGAAGATGAAGATGAGGTTGAATTTGAAGAAGAGATTAAACTAGCTGGTGAATCAATCAGTAAGGTTGAGAGAGAAGCAACAAACGCCATGTCTGATCTCAAGTTAATAGCTGATTGCATGATAATTTGTGGCTATGGCAAAGAGTGTGTCAAAATATACAAGCTCATCAGGAAATCCATAGTAGATGAAGGACTCTATCTTCTTGGAGTTGAAAAGTTCAGACCTTCCCAAATTCAAAAAATGAACTGGGAAGCTCTTGAGCATCTGATCAAGAACTGGCTCAATGCAGTAAAGATTGCAGTCAAAACACTGTTTACTGGAGAAAAAGCTCTCTGTGATCAAGTTTTTTCTGCATCTCAGACTATCAGAGAATCATGCTTCACTGATATTACCAAGGAAGCTGCAATAAATCTGTTCAGATTTCCTGAACTTGTATCTAAGAGCAAGAAAACACCAGAAAGAATTACCCTGCTAACGGAACTCTATGAAGCTCTCTCCAATCTTTGGCCAGAGATTGGATTCACATTCAACTCTGAATCAACTTCAGCAGTTAAACTGCAAGCTTCTTCATCGCTGCAGCGACTTGGCGAATCAGTTCGTGCTATTCTATCTGACTTTGAATCAACAATTCAAAAGGACTCGTCAAAAGCCACTGTTCCCGGCGGCGGTATTCACCCCCTGAATCGGACAGTGATTAATTACATATCTAAGCTTGCAGATTACGGTGGGGTTCTCTCTGAAATCTTCGCAGACTCTTCACCAGCATTGCCTGAATCGTACTTCGAGAGTCCCACCTCTGCTGACGGCTCAATCCCAGCAACCTCCGTCCTCCTGGCTCGGCTCATTCTAGTTCTTCTCTGCAAGCTTGACACTAAAGCAGAAGCTTACAGAGATGTGTCTTTGTCATATCTATTCCTCGCAAACAATCTTCAATTTATCATCGAAAAGGTCTGCAACACAAACCTGAAGCTCCTGCTAGGCGAGGATTGGATCGTCAAGCATGCGAAGAAGGTGAGACAATATGCAGCCAACTATGCAGCAATGGCTTGGAATAAGGTGTTGTCGTCTTTGCCAACTTCTCCAGAACTATCCCCAGAAGCAGCAAAGGAATGTTTTCGCAGGTTTAATGCAGCTTTTGAAGAAGCATATAAGAAACAGATATCATGGATTGTAGCAGATGGAAAGTTAAGGGATGCATTGAAGGTATCCATAGCTAAAAAACTTGTACCAGCTTACAGAGAATTTTCTGAAAAGTGTGTAGTGATTTTGAGCGGAGAGAAGAATCTGGAATTGCTGGTGAGGTTTAGTACAGATGATCTGGGGAATTACCTGTCAGATTTGTTTCATGGAGTTGCAATTTCAGACAGTTCCCCATCATCTTCTTCGCGTGGATGTATAATCCGATGAACTGATAATTCTAATAAACGGTGAATTAGAATAAAATTTTAAAATTATTCGTTAATTTTTTTACTTATTATGTAAGATTTTTTTTTTTCATAACGATTGGAGGGTATTATGAAATAATATTTTGTACAACACTATTAAACATATTTCTGAACTTATAAGGCACTCGAGCGATGCTGCGTTGCAACTATGAAATTTTCGATAATTTTATTAATTAAAAAATTTATTGCAAAATTTTTAAAATTAAAAATTTATATAATGTGAGCATTAAGAGATTGAAAAATTAAAATTAACAACCACAAACAGAATATTAAGATTAACTTATAGAATAAATAATTCAAGATAGGATTTTTATTTTAAAATTAAAAAAATTATTATTTAGTCTTTCGATTTTAAAAAATACATAAAAACCCATTAATTAGTCTCTTAGTTAATTTTAGTCATTAAATATTGTAAAAAAATATTTTAAAAAAGTCTAAAATACTCTTTAATAGACACGGTAAGAAACTGTTGAAATAATAATAGAAATTAGTAACAGAATTGATTTCATTAGTGATACTAACACAATTTATAACGGAGTGCAAAATATATTATTTTATTAATGGAAGTGAATGAATTATAGATTTCGTTATTAAATATATGAATTACTAATGGATGTTTATTTCTACTATAGATTTAATAACATAAATATTTCAGTTATAAAGTCCATTATTGAACTGTAATTTGCGAGTGAAATCAATAACATATACCTTGTTTGTTAGTGTCAATAATAGAAAGTTTTTGTTAGTGAGATTTAAATCCCTAAAACAATACATCACTTCCCTCTCACTGCTCGTAATTTATTTATTGCAATCTCTCTCTATATACATATATATATATATAGTAATCCCTACTGCAGTTATCGGCGATTTCCCTCTCAGGCTCATTGAATAGGGTCTCATTACCTATTATCGGCACCTCCCCTTAATTCCTTCTCAATCTCGATTAAGAATGTAATACCCGGCTAGAGTCCGGCGTCGGAAGTCCTGTAGTCCGGTGGACTTTCGGATGTCGGAATCCTCTGGAAGGGTACGGCTTATGTTTTTCTATGTTTTCTATGTTTTGAAAGCATTTTCATGTTTTAAAGTGTTTACAGAAGTAAGAAAAGCAACAAGGGAGAAAAGCCAAGGTTCGGCCGCCGAAGGTCACTTTCGGCCGCCGAACGTGCATGGCATTCGGGTTCTCCTTCGGCCGCCGTAGTTGGTCTGGCCAGCCAACTATAAAAGGCCCTAGGTCGGTCAAATGGATAAGATTTGCTGTCCATTTGCACGAGCTGAGGTGAGACTTGATCTTCCTTGAGTGATTTATGTGTTTTCTCAAAGTTTTCATGGTTTTGATGGATTTGCATGTGGTTTTGAAGTTTTTGAGCAAAAGAGTGAAGTTTGGAAGTTTGGAGACTTTGAGAGAGGATTTCTCCATCTCTCCACGTTGGGATCGTTTAATCTCTTGTTTGGAAGAGGTAAGTGAAGATCCTGAACTTCCTTTCTTGAGTTTTAAAGGTTTTATGGAAGTTTTATGGGTAGGATGCATGATAGGGTTTCGTTGAGGTTTTTGATGATCTTTGGTGTATATGTATGCTTAAGTGTTATTTGTGATGTTTGATGGAGGTGTTATGAGAGGTTAGGACCTCTTTATGCATGTTATATGGTATATGCTAGTTGGAAGTAGTTGCTATGCATGTTGGATAGGTTTTGGGTGAAGTTTGCATGAAACAGAGCAGGTTTCTGTCCAACGGGCAAAACCAGGTTCGGCCGCCGAAGGAAGGTTCGGCCGCCGAAGGAAGGTTCGGCCGCCGAAGGAAGGTTCGGCCGCCGAACCCCTTGTGGAGGCAGTTTCGGCTGCCAAAGCTTGCCCCCGAACATTTGGACTTTCGTCTCTGGAGGCAAGGTTCGGCTGCCGAAGGTTGAGTTTCGTCTCTGGACGAGACTTTCGGCTGCCGAAGATGCCGCCAAACATGCATGAGTTTCGTCTCTGGAGGGGAGTTTCGGCCGCCGAACCTGCCGCCGAAAGTGCCCTGTCCAGCTTTCTTTTGCATGATTTATGTGATTGTTCTAGGATGCTTTAGAGGGTTTTTGGGGAGTTTCTTAGAGATGTTCTTGAGTTAGTTTGGTCCCTCATTTCAGTCCACCTGTGTAGGAACGGACCAGAGGAACCAAGGAGGTCAGCAGTGAGCACTGCTTCAGAACCTGCAGAGTCAGTATAGAGTCAACCAGAGGTGAGTGGAACTGAACTAAAGCTTTGAATATGAGAACTCAAACATTTTGAGCATGTTTCATGCATCATTTATGCCATGTTTATAGTTTTGCATTAGTGAGCACGAAGATGTTGCATTAATCAGTGCATGTACAGATCGGGCGTAGCTTGGATTCATTAGCCCCCTAAATGAAGACCTGAGGAGCCCTGAAAGGGCCGGGCACATGGTACCATAGGGTGCTGAATGAAGACCTGAGGAGCTCCTTCGTGGGCCGGGCAATGTGGGGAAATTTTGAATTAGTCCGTCTGAGATTATGTGATTTACTTGTGTTATGATGCATTCCATGAGATCATGTTTTATCACCTGTTTTATATGTACTACTCACTGGGCTAGTATAGCTCACCCTTCTCCCTTAACCCCAGTCTTGCAGGTTCAGAGTCCAGAGAAGTCAGCAGGGTACAGATAAAGAGAAGAGTTATATAATAGCTAGTGTGGACATGTAATTGTATAAGAAAGTGTATGTTGTATAGATGATGCTTGACCTTATGAGTTGTAATCCCGTTTGTATATACATGGTCTGTTATGAAAATGCTTTTAGTGTCTATGTTTGTATGAAAAACCAGACTTAACATTATATGAGAGGACCCGCCTAGAGCAAAGATGAGAGCTCTAGCAGGGGTTTTATAGTACAGAGTTAGCGCATGCACAGGTTAAGCCTTGGAACAGAGAAAAGTTTTAATGTTTACAGAAAATGTATGATCATGTATGGGATATCACAGGTACACAGAGTTCATGCAATCAGCTATTAACTTGAGATCAGGCATGACGATTTTTGCTTCTCTCTCAACCTTAGTGATTGATGATTCACCAGCTATTTTAATCTCTCCTTCAGATTCAATCTCGTCTTCATCTTTAGAATTGGTCGAGCTATCTGAAGATAGACCTGAAATAGACTCTGGATCAAGTTGGTCACGATTTGCAGACAGAATCAGAGACAATTCTTTTTCAAGTCTTTTCATGGCAAGTTGCATGAGGTTTTGAGCACGAACAAGCTTATTAGAGGCTGAATGTTCAGACAGTAGAAAGTGCATGGCACGACGGAGATCTTTGACACATCTGAGGAACTCGTTTGCTTCTTTTCTCTGGTGGAATAGGGAAGCTGATGATGATTCAGAGTCCCATTTCTTGATGATTAACTCTGCAATTTGAATGTTCTCTTCCATCATAGATTCAGTGAACTTTTGAACAACAGGAGAGGAAGGAACAGAAGAGCTTGGAAAGGAATTAGAAGAAGGAAGAGTTTTTGAGGATGAAAAGAAGAGAGTTGACAACCCTTCTTCTTGCCATACTTGTAGTTTTGCGATTACTCTTAGGAGACTGAGAAAAATCATTGAGACTTGAAAGGGTAATTAATCCAAATCCTTTCCTTTGATTTGCTAAGTATTTGTGATGAAGAAGGGTTTATATAGGGAAGAGCCTTCGTTGTTATCGAGGAAGGTGGCTACTAGCCGGTGACTGAAATTCAGTTCAGTAGCCTAATTTAAATAAATATTTCTCATTTTATTATTTTATCAATTTTATTTTTATTATTTTAAATTATTATTTATTTTTTTATTATAATAATATATAATTAATTATTATAATTCTATTTAATTTTATATTATTTTTAAATAAACCTATTATTAATTATTATTTTTTAAATAAATATTTAAAATATTTATTAATATTTATACAAATTAATACTTTTAAAATAGTATAATTGAAAAATCAATAAAATAAATTATTTTTTTAATGTATGTAAAATTAAAATTAATAAAAATGATAGAATCAAAAGAATATAAAATAAATATATATTTAAAAAATAAATTTCTATAAAAAATAAATAAACTATTATAATGTTATTTTCATTTATTTTTTAATGATTAAAATATATTTTTAATAATATATTATCGTTATTTGTAAATAAATTTTTTAATATAAGTTATCCATCAATTATTTATATTTCATCACTAGAGTTAATTTTTAACGATATTTATTGTAAAAAAATATTTCTGCTATGATTATAACATACAAATTCATAAGAAAAATATTATTAAAATAATATAATATTTTAATACATAATTTATTACTGAAATTTATTTTTTTTAAAAAATTTTAACCCATTAAAATTTATTTTTATATAATTTCAATCATATAAAAAAATTAATAATTAAGTGAAATAAAAAATATTAATAAAAATTATATATAAAATTAAATTAAATAATATGTAAATAATTTAAGAAAAAAATTTAAATCCAGATTTGAATTTGAAATTAAATTTTTTAAATTGAAAAATAATATAAAAGATAAAGGGTTAAATAGTAAAAAAAAATTTAATAAATGAATTAAAGAGTTTGAATTTCTTATAATGATGATTTAATTAAATAATTTTAAAATAAAAATAGTTAGATAAATTTTTAAAATATATAAAGATTTAACGATAAAATAATTTTTTATCTTTTAAAAAAAATTATTTATATATTTTTAAAAAAATTTAAAAATTTCAAGAAGATTCATACTCTTGGCTATGAGTGGCTTCGTCCCAGATTACATCCGGTTTGCATTGACCGACTCTGCTGGGTGCGTATCAGTCTAGAAGAGAGAGATTGTTGACATGATTTTTTGATTGTTTTGAGTTTTATTTTGTGATGTAATCATAATGACGAAAAGCCAATACGACTACTAAGAAGTGGAATGACCAAAGGATTCCTAGGCTTGTGATTAAATAGGAGTCCATGGCTCCCATTCCCTCCCCCCACTTCCCCTTCGTGGATTTCTTCCTATGATAAATGTTCAATTTACTCTATCTACAGATGGAAGAAGAATACATTTTCTTTTTCAAGTCTTTTTAAGTTTTATTTTTTTTAAAAAAAAAGGAATAGAGCTCTTATTTTATTAATCTAGGTCATAAAAGTCCCAACCTATCAGCATTCAGTAAAAATTTAATAGTAACAGGAGGCTATTGATAAATTTTCAAATTAAAATCATCACCAATGGTTAAACTATTCAAACGATTCGCTTCCACCTTTGATTTCCTATAAATTTTTACCATCTTGACTTCCCAGTTTTTATTGATAATATCACGGCAATTTCTCACCAAATTAGCAACTTTAAAAACTCCTACACCTCTACCTGCAAGTAAATCTAACGCGAGTTGAGAATCTGTTTGAATTTCAACCTTCTTCCACCCTGAATCCCATGCTAATACTAAAGCATAATATATTTTCCATAGCTCCACAATTGCTCAAAAACGAAAGCCCAAAAGTCATCTATCTACCTTCATTGTTTCGAAAATAACCTGCACAACTTACCCTTCCTGCTGACAACAATGCACTACCATCGGAATTCACTACCACCTAGCCTGTTTCTGGCGGCTTTCACCCAACATACTTCAAAGACCGGCCTGTTGGTTCAGACCCAGCCTGCACCGAAAACCTCCATGTATGAACATATTCTTTTGCTCGAAACTGAATAAAGGACGCATCAATAGTATTCTGGTCATTATTCTCATTAAAAAACAACAAGTTTCTTCGCTTTCATAACCATCAAACAGCCGAACTAAAAAGCACATCCCATGTTATTCCATTAGCCAATAACCCTACTTTTTCTATATTAGCAGATAGCCATAATGACACATTCAAAATATCAAAAAATGGAGAAACTAAATTGGTAGGTAAAAAGGAATTCCAAATTTGTTTCACATGTTGGCAATCTTGTAGAGCATGCAAAACAGATTCACTTGCAACTCCACAAAGAGGACAAATCATAATCAATAAATTATCGCTTTCGACGTTGAACATTAACTATGATTTTTTTATGTGCCACTTCCCACAAAAACACTCGAACTTGCTGTGGCACCCTAACCTTTCATAGCTCTTGTCAATCCATATTAGATCCTGACACTTCTGAATAAAACATATCAAACCCTGACTTAAATGTATATGAGCAAGAAGAAGAATGCTTCCACGCAAAATTATCTAAACACGACCTATCATCAACTAAAGTAATTGGTTGGAAATATAAAAGGACATCAGTAGGAAAGAAGAGAATTTTAATATATATATATATATATATATATATATATATATATATATATATATTATTACATATTTAAACTTATTAACTCAATAAATTTATATTTATATTTAGCAGATTTATTAAAAGATGAAAACTTTCTTTTTCACATTTATAAATACTTTTATATTTTTAAATATTATATATTTTAATGAAAAAAATATTTTAACTTATTAAATACTACAATAAGTTTTCAAAGTACCAAACGATTTTTTTATTTGTAATATAATAAAAATTCGTTGATAAATGGATTATGATCCATCATTAAAAAATTAATAAATTAAGAAAAAAATTTACAATGGTTATTAAAAAATTAATAAATTGTGAAAAAAATTTATTAATAAATATGAAATTTATTAATAAATTGCCAACAAAGATCAATTCGTTAATAATTTTACTGATAATTTAAATAATGCAAAAAATAATTATTATTTAAATTAAATAATAAATTTATTGTTAATATTACTTTTTATTAATTCAGTAGAATTTAAAATTATATTATTATTGTAATTATATTTAATAAGTTTTCAATTTTTGTCAAATATTTATTAGAAATGTAAATATATTTGAAAAAAAAGTGTAAATGATAAAGTAAAGTAAGAAAAGTAGAAATAAGAGAAAAGTAAATTATATGAAATAAGAAAAAATAATAAAATAGAAAGAAAAGGAGAAAAAAAATAATAGAAAATAAAATTTATAGAAAAGAAGAAAGGATGAGAGAAGAGATAAATAAGAGAAAATATAATAAATACTTAAATAAGAAAATAAATAAAGAGAAAATAATAGAGAAAATAAAATGATAAAAATTATAAAAAGATGCAGAAAATGAGATGAAACAGAAGAAAAGAAAATGGAGAAAATAATAAAAAAGAAAATTATAGAGAAATTGAAGAAAAGAAGAGAAAAGAATAGTAGAAAAAATAAAAATAATAAAAAAATTATAAGATAAAAAATTTAAATAAAAAATAAATAAAATGAACAAATAAAAAAAAAGAAAATAAAGTTCTATTTATAACGATGAATAAATTATTAATAAATTTAGTATTAGATTTAGAATTTGATATTAAATTTAAAAAAAAAAAATGATTTTTAGACTTGGCCACAGTTTACCCACTTTAGTTTTACCTGGTGTTGCGGTTGCCCTTGGTCTTCCAACACCAATAATGACTTTATCTAGAGAAGCCCACTAATAAAACAAAGCAAGTCTTTATGGGAACAAAATCTCTAAATAAAATTCCCAAATTGCATGAACAAAGGCTTGCACTTTTAATATTTACAAATATTTTAGGGCTTTATAAAATTCAAATAGTCCTATATATAATTTTAAATTACTGAATTATATTATTTTATAAAAAATGAAAAATTGAAATATTAAAGTTCAAATCTTTCAAAATTTAATTAAATATTAAATTCCTGAAATTTGCTAAAAAGATATTATTTGTTTTAAATTATGCTTAATATTAATTAGTGATTTTCTCTGGGGAGAGCATATATAAGTTTGAATTGAAAAATTAAATCAAACCGATTAATTTTGGTTTAATAGTTTGATTAATTGAAATATTCAATTCAGTTCGATTAATATTTTTCAGTTTATTTGATTTTCGATGTGATTCGGTTTAAATGTGTTAAATAACCGACAAACCGAATAATCGATTTTATACATATTTTTATTATGTGGAACACTAATTTTATTCATACTTTTAAATTTTATATGAATTTATATGAATTTTTTTAAATATTGATGACCGCTGGATTTCTCCACCCCGGTCTGGGGCTAGGCCCACGATACCAGCCCATTATCTAGAGGCCCTCAAGCCTCACACATGCACCAGGTCCGATCCGCTCAGCTTTGAAACCGGACTCCAGTTAGTCTCTTCAACCAGGCCAGCCCAGCATTGTCAGCCCAACGAACAGATCCTCTCTGGGTTAAGTCTTAATTCTACCTTTCGGTCCAGCTCAGGATCAGGAGGGAGGCCTATCCATCCGTCACAGGAGACCACCCGCATGCGCATCCGGAAAGAACCAGAGGCCGTTACGCATGGGGCAGCGATCTGATTTCCTCGTACGTCCATATCAACAAGACAGGGCCAATGACATACATTCTGTTACACGTCACTAGCGGACAAAAGGAAACATATAAAATGAGAAATACAGTTCTCTAGGTCTAAGTTTTTCCAGTTTTAAAGAACCCATTGTAAAACCCTATTTTCTGGATCTCAGACCATCAAATATTATCATTATGTATTCAGATAATATTTATTAATAAATTTATATAAAATATTTATTAAATTATTCTATTGAAATTAGAAGTAAAAAATTTAAAAAAACTTACATATTTCAGTTTGAAATAACTAAATCGAACCAATTTTTATAAGTTTGATTCAATTTGATTATATTTTTATAATTAATTTTTTCGATTTTTAATATTTTTACAATTTGATTTTCAGTTTTTTCAGTTTAACAACCTAAGAATTAAATAGTAATCCTTCCTTTTTATTATTTTATGACTAGTATGGTGGTGGTTGAATCTTTAATGGAAGAATCTCATTACATATGGGAAAGAAAAAAAATTAAAGTGTATCAAGAAAGTTCATGCATAAAAACTACAATGTTGTTAATAAAATTTTAAAATATAAAAAATACTTTTCTTTTCAAAAAAAAATTAAATAACTTAATTTTTTATTTAATTAGAGAAAATATTTTTTATTAATTAATTTTTTTTAAGTATATCAAACGTTATAAATGTGAAAAATATTTTAAAAGATATTAAATAATTCTTATATAATAGTTTTCTATTTTTCAAGAAAAGCAAGAATTAAAAATTTTATTTCATTTTGTTTAATAGAGAGGACTTGAAGTAAACTACAAAGAAAATTATTGAGTTTCTAGATAAGATCAGAAATTAACCACATCAATATTTTCTTGGTCTATGATCTCCATTAATAGAGACCTAGACTACTACTTTGTCATGATACTAATCATTTTTGGAGTTTTCTTTTTATTTTTGCTTGTGCGAAATTGGAAAAATTTAAGAAGAATTACCATAGTTTTTTTTTTTTTGTTCATCTTAATGGAGACATTAAGATTAATAAAATGGATAAAAGTATTTGGTCTTACATGTATAGACCAAGAAAATATTGATATGGTTAAATTTCTGGTCTTATCTAGAAACTCAATTATTTTTATCTACAAAAATGTAAGCCTTTGTTTATGCAATTTGACAAATATTGTTTGACTCATACATCCATTATAACTAAAGGAAGAGTCTAAAAAGCAATTCTCAATCTTTAGTGTTTGATTTTGAAAAGAAATTATACAATTTTTTTTAAGTATCACGTTACTCATAATACGTATTATTTTTAATTGATAAAATTAAAATATTTAGTTATATGAGTCGTAAAAAATCTTACTCGAAAAAACCCTTGTTCTTTTTAGAATGAGTAAATTGAACCATTACCATACAAGGAAAATCCATTTTTGAGTGGGGAATGGGGGCATGGAGTCCTAACAGACCTTTCACTGCCTGCAATTTCCTGGAAAGTTTCTCGTTACATCACAAGCCTAGAATCCTTTGCTCATTGCATGATTACATCTTAGTAGACATATTGGCTTTTGGTTTTATTTTTCATCATTATGATTACATCAGAAATAAAACTGAAAAAGCCGAAAAAAAAAAAAAAGTCTATTGGCTTTTGGTTTTATTTTTCATCATTGTGATTACATCAGAGACTGATAGCACCCAGCAGAGTCAGTCAACGCGGACCAGTTAGTATCCACCTTCCCCAATAGCAACAATGGCTCTTCTCTATATAAACCTTTCTTCATCACAAATACTTAGCAAATCAAAGGGAAGGATTTGGATTAATTACCCTTTCAAGTCTCAATGATTCTCTCAGAGTCTCCTAAGAGTAATCATAAAACTACAAGCATGGCAAGGAAAGGGCTGTCAACTCTCTTCTTTTCATCCTCAAAAACACTTTCTTCTTCTAATTCCTTTCCAAGCTCTTCTGTTCCTTCCTCTCCTGTTGTTCACAAGTTCACTGAATCTATGATGGAAGAGAACATTCAAATTGCAGAGTTAATCATCAAGAAATGGGACTCTGAATCATCATCAGCTTCCCTATTCCACCAGAGAAAAGAAGCAAAGGAGTTCCTCAGATGTGTCAAAGATCTCCGCCGAGCCATGCACTTTCTGGTGTCTGAACATTCAGCCTCTGATAAGCTTGTTCTTGCTCAAACCCTCATGCAAATTGCCATGAAAAGACTTGAAAAAGAATTGTATCAGATTCTGTCTGCAAATCGTGACCAACTTGATCCAGAGTCTGTTTCAGGTCTATCCTCAGATGGCTCTAGCAATTCTGAAGATGAAGATGAGGTTGAATTTGAAGAAGAGATTAAACTAGCTGGTGAATCAATCAGTAAGGTTGAGAGAGAAGCAACAAACGCCATGTCTGATCTCAAGTTAATAGCTGATTGCATGATAATTTGTGGCTATGGCAAAGAGTGTGTCAAAATATACAAGCTCATCAGGAAATCCATAGTAGATGAAGGACTCTATCTTCTTGGAGTTGAAAAGTTCAGACCTTCCCAAATTCAAAAAATGAACTGGGAAGCTCTTGAGCATCTGATCAAGAACTGGCTCAATGCAGTAAAGATTGCAGTCAAAACACTGTTTACTGGAGAAAAAGCTCTCTGTGATCAAGTTTTTTCTGCATCTCAGACTATCAGAGAATCATGCTTCACTGATATTACCAAGGAAGCTGCAATAAATCTGTTCAGATTTCCTGAACTTGTATCTAAGAGCAAGAAAACACCAGAAAGAATTACCCTGCTAACGGAACTCTATGAAGCTCTCTCCAATCTTTGGCCAGAGATTGAATTCACATTCAACTCTGAATCAACTTCAGCAGTTAAACTGCAAGCTTCTTCATCGCTGCAGCGACTTGGCGAATCAGTTCGTGCTATTCTATCTGACTTTGAATCAACAATTCAAAAGGACTCGTCAAAAACCACTGTTCCCGGCGGCGGCATTCACCCCCTGACTCGGACAGTGACTAATTACATATCTAAGCTTGCAGATTACGGTGGGGTTCTCTCTGAAATCTTCGCAGACTCTTCACCAGCATTGCCTGAATCGTACTTCGAGAGTCCCCACTCTGCTGACGGCTCAATCCCAGCAACCTCCGTCCTCCTGGCTCGGCTCATTCTAGTTCTTCTCTGCAAGCTTGACACTAAAGCAGAAGCTTACAGAGATGTGTCTTTGTCATATCTATTCCTCGCAAACAATCTTCAATTTATCATCGAAAAGGTCTGCAACACAAACCTGAAGCTCCTGCTAGGCGAGGATTGGATCGTCAAGCATGCGAAGAAGGTGAGACAATATGCAGCCAACTATGCAGCAATGGCTTGGAATAAGGTGTTGTCGTCTTTGCCAACTTCTCCAGAACTATCCCCAGAAGCAGCAAAGGAATGTTTTCGCAGGTTTAATGCAGCTTTTGAAGAAGCATATAAGAAACAGATATCATGGATTGTAGCAGATGGAAAGTTAAGGGATGCATTGAAGGTATACATAGCTAAAAAACTTGTACCAGCTTACAGAGAATTTTCTGAAAAGTGTGTAGTGATTTTGAGTGGAGAGAAGAATCTGGAATTGCTGGTGAGGTTTAGTACAGATGATCTGGGGAATTACCTGTCAGATTTGTTTCATGGAGTTGCAATTTCAGACAGTTCCCCATCATCTTCATCGCGTGGATGTATAATCCGATGAACTGATAATTCTAATAAACGGTGAATTAGAATAAAATTTTAAAATTATTCGTTAATTTTTTTACTTATTATGTAAGATTTTTTTTTTCATAACGATTGGAGGGTATTATGAAATAATATTTTGTACAACACTATTAAACATATTTCTGAACTTATAAGGCACTCGAGCGATGCTGCGTTGCAACTATGAAATTTTCGATAATTTTATTAATTAAAAAATTTATTGCAAAATTTTTAAAATTAAAAATTTATATAATGTGAGCATTAAGAGATTGAAAAATTAAAATTAACAACCACAAACAGAATATTAAGATTAACTTATAGAATAAATAATTCAAGATAGGATTTTTATTTTAAAATAAAAAAAATTATTAGTTAGAATTTCGATTTTAAAAAACACATAAAAATCCATTAATTAGTCTCTTAGTTAAATTTAGTCATTAAATATTATAAAAAAGTCTAAAATATTTTTTAATAAACACTATAAGAAACTGTTGATATAATAATAGAAATTACTAATGGATGTTTATTTCTAATGGATGTTTGCGAATGAAATCAATAACAAATACCTTGTTCGTTAGTATCAATACTTGAAAGTTTTTGTTAGTGAAATTTAAATCCCTAAAACAATACATCACTTCCCTCTCACTGCTCGTAATTTATTTATTTATTTATTTTTTTTTGAAATGGGGTTGGAGGATTCGAACCTGAGATCTATCAGGTTTAACCGGATGCACTTACCATCAGACTAAGCCTCTACATACATATATAGATATATATATATGATAAGCGGTTGTCGAAGCCGTCAAAAATAAACCTATTAAACAATCAACAATAAACTTGTAGATAGTGGCAATAGGGTCGAACCACAGGGAATTGACACTAAAGGCTTTCCTAATAATGACCAAGATAAATAAATGACAAATAATTAAAAGAGGGGGGTTTGATTTGATGAATTAATACTAAATAGAAGAAAGCAATAATTTAAAGATGAGTAAATCAATAAGAGAAAAGCTTCTAGTTGAAGTATGGATCTTTTTCAGATTGTTTAGAATTGATCATTGATTCTTTAATACTCCTATTTATCTCAATAAATTAGTTTAGGATGTGGAAGACGCTTCTCACAATCCAAATTCCTCCTTAGTTCTAGTTTGATTAGGAAACGTTCGCTAATCAAACACTAATCAACAAGTTGCCAAGGAACGTCCTTGGGGCATTATAGCATCGAACAACTGTTGACTGCATTAAGACTTAGAGAAACCCAATTCTATCCTTGCCAACCGCGTGGTCAAGTTTAGATTATGCAATTTGATTAAATGTGTGTTAAATAATCTAAGCAATTACGGACCTAAACTATTCAAACAATTGTTACTCAAGCAATTAAAAGCAATAGGCCTAAATTGATTCTAAAAGCAAAGCAACAATTATAGAAAGATCAAATTGCATAAATATTGAAAATAAATAGAAGTTTAACAATGGAGATTTAAATCTCCCAATTCATCACAAATCTGAATTTTCCAACTTCAACTAGAAAAGAAAGTGTTTAGCCACTCATGGTGGACAAGATCACAAAAGAAAAGAAGAAAGAAGAGATTGCTGTGTTTCTGGAGAGTTTCTGAAGCTGAGAGATGATCAGAAGATGATTTTCTGGTTTGGAAGTCCTCCTTTTATAGCTGAAGAATTCTCTCATCTAGGGTTTTGAAATCCCTTTTTGATTTGGTGTTGGACTCCTCTTTTGATGTTGAATTTAATTGCAATTGGATTTCCTTGGATGAGAAGCTCTTTCGTGGCTCTTGGATTTGTGTTGGAAGTGATTGGATTGGATTTGGACTTCTGAAAATTCGGATTTCTGTTTGCTGTCCATTTTCCCGCTCTGCTGTAATTTTCTGCTGTCAAAGTGATTTGCCCGGCGATTTGACCAGTTTCTTGGGCAAATCACTGGGCAAATCGCTTCTCTGTGAGTCAGTCCTCTATGCCTCTGCGAGTGATTTGGCCAGTGATCCTCGATTGTCTTGGTCAAATCGCCTGCCCATGTCACTGCTGTCTGTTGCCTCTGGGTATCTGTTTTAGCTTGATCTGGGCAGTGATTGGAGCAGATTTTTGGGCAAATCACTGGGCAAATCATCCTTTTGCAAATTTTCTGCACTTTTTCTCCCATTTTCCAGATTCTTCCTTTTCTGTAAAAACAATATAAAAACTATAAATTAAGCTAGAAAATGTGTAAATAAGCAATAAAAGAGATAATAAAAATGTGGCTAAATTGTGCTTGATCAAATACCCCCACACCTAGCTTTTTGCTTGTCCTCAAGCAACAAATAACTTAGCCAATCAAGCCCCCTTTTTCCTTAGAACCTAAACACCACTTAATCAGCCCCCCCTAGACTCCTAACCTGAATTATCACAGTATAGAGTACATGCACTAAGGTCATCCTATCCTTTCCTTGTTTCCTTTTACCTACCATGGTCAAGGGAAAGGTTTTTGATTCAATCATGCTTATTCTTTTATGTTAGGTTTAATGCAACCCCTAGGAGTGACTTGCCCCTTTCCTTCTCTATTTCTTTTTGTTTTTATTTTCAGCAGCACTTATTCTTATCCTTGCCTGAAAAAGTCACTAACCTTTTTACGCGATTGTGCACATGGGTGATACACCCCCGGTTACTCAGTTAGTCACTTGTTCAAGTGGCTATTAGCTCTGTTCATAGTCTAGACCATCGAAACTTATTTGCTTGAAAAAGTTACTGACCTTTTTACGCGATTGTGTACATGGGTGATACACCCCCGGTTACTCAGTCAGTCACTTGTCCAAGTGGCTTTTAGGCACAGTTCATAGTCTTAGACCATTGGAACAAGTTTGTGATTTGTGCTTTGTGCTGGTTTGTCATGATAGTTTGGGCAAATCAGCTCATAGGGAGTTACACTAGCTTTGTGTTTGCATGTATTTGTATTTTTATTTCCCTTGACCTTAGCACATTTAAGGATTCAATTCAAGAGAAAAACTCCCTAAGTGAAGGTAACATACTGTGAATGATTCAATTTAGGCTTAAAGGGGTGGCAAATCAATGGGGTCATGAGATAAGGGAACTCTTTTAACCTTGTTATCTATGTTGAGTAGAGCAAAAGCTAAGACAAAAATTCTGTGTGTGTGTGCAAAAAGTGAAAAAATTCTGGTGTGTGCAAAAAGGGGTAAGAATAATGCAAAAAGAAAAAAAAGAAACAAAAAGAAACAAGAAAAAAACAAGAAGAAATCAAAAAGAAATCAAAAGATGGTGTGATCAGTGAATAAATACTCTCCAGTACCCCCACACCTATCCCACATATTGTCCTCAATGTGTGAATAAACATATAGAAAAATGAAGGAGAAAAGGGAAAGATATTTCCTGGCCTGGGGGTGATTTGACCAGTGACTTGGGCAAGCACTGGGCAAATCACTGGGCAAATCGCTATCTGTCACGGTGCTGGGGCAGAAAATGGTCCACCAGCAGGTCCAACAAGTGCTCCATCCTGTGCATTCGATCCTCAATTCGACTGAGACGAGCCTCTACTGTCTGGTTGGGGGCTTCGCCTTCAGGTGGCTGATGGGCATCCTGTTGGGGTCTGCTGGAAGTGTATTTGCTGGTTCTTGCCCTGTTTCCTGTTCTGTCTTATCTGCAGGGGCTGCTATAGTGGCTGGTGGAGGGACATTCGCGCCTCGTCATCACTGTCGGAGGGGATGGGTTTCGGCAGCCCTAATTTCTTCCACATGAATGGCCCGCCGGTGGCCTTCATCTTGATTCTTACCATGGTGGACTTGAGCTCGCCGGTGGGTGAGTGGTGGTCGGAGAGGAGAAAGCTTGAAGAAGAAGAGATAAAAAAAACAGTAGATAGCGTAAAAAGTAAAAAAAATAAAAAAAATAAAAAAATAAAAATAAAAGAAAAGACTACTTAAAGTGATTTGGGTATGTGAACTGCCCTGATCATTTAATGCTGGCCCTCTGGATTCTTGACAGGGTGATTTGACCAGTGATTTGGGTAAGCAGTGGGCAAATCACTTGGCCAGATCACTCCTCCTTTGCAGTTGCTGGGCTGGTACTGTTCACGCCCTTTGCTGATGATGTGCTTGGTTTTGCGATGGGACCGGTGATCTGGTTACTTTATCTGGGCAACTGGGCAAATCACTGCCCTGATCACTTGTGATTATGGTACATTCAGTCGATTTGCCCGGCGATTTGGGCAAGCAGTGGGCAAATTACTGGGCAAATCACTACATCTGGGCTGCCTCCCAGTAGCGCCCTGTTTTCTGTCTTGGGCTGGACTTCAGTGTCTTGCTCAGCAGTCTTGGGAAGGGGGATCCAAGGGAACCTCCTCCACAACATGGACAATAAAACCTTCATAGAATCTTTTCAAACGATGCCCATTAACCTTGAAAACCTTGTTTGTTTGTGGACTCCGTATGTCAATAGCTTCATGTGCTGCATCCTGTCTCTGATTCTGGTGAGATGAGCCTCCACCGAATGGTCTTGAGGTGCCTTTTATGTCCTCCAAGGTCCACCCAATTGCTTTTTTGTGCTTCTTTAACACATCAAGGGGCTTTTCCTCTTCTTCTTGGCTGAGCTGGTTAGAAATAATGACTGGAAGTGAATTTCCAGCTCCCAAGTAGGCATATTTGAGGTGGCTTGGCAATGGTTTCAGTTCTAGTGCTGATTTCTGCTGTTTGCTGTTTGATTTGGGCAGATTATCTGGTGGTCTGGGCAAATCACTTTCTGTCAAGTCTGTCTGCTCCAGTGATTTGGTCTGTGATTTGAGCAGATTATCTGGTGGTCTGGGCAAATCACTGGGCAAATCACCCACATCCAGCAAGTTACAGCAGTCTGCTGTTTTTTCTGCTTCAGTGATGTTGCTGTCCACTTCTCCTTTCCTGCAAAGACCTTCATAAAGTAAGTTTTCTTGATCAAAATAAAAAATTTCTTGACTTAAATCATCAATAATATCAAGGCCATAAACAGGAGAAACATCATTGGGGAATTTCATGGCATCATAAACATTAAATTTGATAACTTCCCCTTCAAACTCCATAGTCAATGTGCCACCATGCACATCAATTTTTGTTCTTGCTGTGCTCAAGAATGGTCTCCCAAGTAAGATGTCAGAGGTGATTTTGCCCTTATCCTCCTCCATGTCAATCACATAAAAATCTGCTGGAAAGACTAATTGGTCCACTTGCACCAACACATCTTCTAGCACTCCCTTGGGGTAGACAACAGATCGATCAGCCAATTGGATCATAATGCTGGTGCCCTTGAGTGTACCTGCATTCAACAAGTTAAAAATAGAAAGAGGCATGACATTTATTGAAGCTCCAAGGTCACACATGGCCTTCTTTATTCCTATGTTGCCTATTTTGCATGAAATGGCAAACATTCCTCTATCCTTGCATTTGGTGGGAAGTTTCCTTTGAATGACAGCTGAGACACACTCCCCCACACTTACCTTTTTATGTTCAGCAAGTTTCCTCCTATTGGTGCATAGCTCTTTGAGAAATTTAGCATACCTTGGTATTTGCTTTACAGCATCAAGTAGGGGTATGTTGATTTCCACTTTGCGAAGTGTCTCTAATATCTCTTTCTCCTCTTTCTCCTTTTGGGACCTTGCAAATCTCTTTGGGAAGGGAGGAGGTACCTTGAATTTCTCCATAGGTTGTTGTTTCTGCCTTTGACTGGATTCTGCCTGGTCTGCTGATTTGGGCAGATTATTTGGTAATCTGGGCAAATCACTGGGCAAATCACTGGGCAAATCACTTTCTGGCAGATTCTCATCAGCAACCTGTTTCTGTAATTTTTCAGACTTTCTGTCTTCCAGCTCTTTTCCACTCCTCAATGTGATGGCACTAGCATTTTGCCTTGGATTTATCTCAGTTTGGGAGGGTAAACAACAACTTACCTGTGCTAGCAATCTGGTTGTGCTAGATTCTCCAGGGGGCTGGTTTGTTTCAGAAATTTCAGCAGATTTTGGTTCAGTTGGGGCACTTCCAGCAATTGCTGGTTTATGGACAGCAGCAGGGGATGTAACAGGTACTTCGGCTGGTGCTGATTTGCGGGCAGCAGTGGTTGTGGCAGTTTGATAGCAATTGCTGTCTCTATTTTCAGCAACTTGGACAGCAGCAAATTCTGTAATTTCTGGTGTAATTTTGGCAGTTTCAGCAAGTGCAGCAACTTCTGGTTCAGTTAGAGCAATTTCTGAGGTTGCTGATTTTTGGACAGCAGGTGCTGTTTCTGCAGTGTATATTTCTGATTCAGCTGGTTCAGCAACAAGTGTAGTGGTGATTTGTGCAGCAGGCTCTACAGCTCGGTCTGTTTCTTCATCATCGTCCCATAGATCTTGAAGCTCTTCCTCTCTTCTTAATATGTATGCGTCCACTGAGTTGACCGCTTGATCCACTTGCTGTTGGAGAATTTTCCCAGAAATTTCCAATTTCCTCACCATCTCTTCAAGTTCCATATTGGAGTTTTGAGGTGTTGCTTGGGCTTGATAGTTTTGGTAGTAGTCAGCCCTTGCATAGCCATAATTCGGATTGTCCCCCCAACATGGGTTGTATTGCAGATCGCTTTGGTAGTCATGGTAGTGGTCTGTCCTTGAATAGCCATAGCTCATATTGTCTCCCCAACTTGTATTGTATGTGTCAAGGTAGGGATTATGTCTTGGCTGTCCATAGAATCCTTCAAATGCATGTGCTTCTTGAAGTTGTTGAACTTGTCGAGCTTGACCATAATTTCTCACCATAGAGGTTAGTTCAGAAATTTGAGAAGAGAGAAAAGACATACTTACCGTAGCCATGCTTGTAAATCAGCCCTGGTCATAAAAGGAAAATACGTTAGTTTAAATCAACTCCCCGGCAACGGCGCCAATTTTTGATAAGCGGTTGTCGAAGCCGTCAAAAATAAACCTATTAAACAATCAACAATAAACTTGTAGATAGTGGCAATAGGGTCGAACCACAGGGAATTGACACTAAAGGCTTTCCTAATAATGACCAAGATAAATAAATGACAAATAATTAAAAGAGGGGGGTTTGATTTGATGAATTAATACTAAATAGAAGAAAGCAATAATTTAAAGATGAGTAAATCAATAAGAGAAAAGCTTCTAGTTGAAGTATGGATCTTTTTCAGATTGTTTAGAATTGATCATTGATTCTTTAATACTCCTATTTATCTCAATAAATTAGTTTAGGATGTGGAAGACGCTTCTCACAATCCAAATTCCTCCTTAGTTCTAGTTTGATTAGGAAACGTTCGCTAATCAAACACTAATCAACAAGTTGCCAAGGAACGTCCTTGGGGCATTATAGCATCGAACAACTGTTGACTGCATTAAGACTTAGAGAAACCCAATTCTATCCTTGCCAACCGCGTGGTCAAGTTTAGATTATGCAATTTGATTAAATGTGTGTTAAATAATCTAAGCAATTACGGACCTAAACTATTCAAACAATTGTTACTCAAGCAATTAAAAGCAATAGGCCTAAATTGATTCTAAAAGCAAAGCAACAATTATAGAAAGATCAAATTGCATAAATATTGAAAATAAATAGAAGTTTAACAATGGAGATTTAAATCTCCCAATTCATCACAAATCTGAATTTTCCAACTTCAACTAGAAAAGAAAGTGTTTAGCCACTCATGGTGGACAAGATCACAAAAGAAAAGAAGAAAGAAGAGATTGCTGTGTTTCTGGAGAGTTTCTGAAGCTGAGAGATGATCAGAAGATGATTTTCTGGTTTGGAAGTCCTCCTTTTATAGCTGAAGAATTCTCTCATCTAGGGTTTTGAAATCCCTTTTTGATTTGGTGTTGGACTCCTCTTTTGATGTTGAATTTAATTGCAATTGGATTTCCTTGGATGAGAAGCTCTTTCGTGGCTCTTGGATTTGTGTTGGAAGTGATTGGATTGGATTTGGACTTCTGAAAATTCGGATTTCTGTTTGCTGTCCATTTTCCCGCTCTGCTGTAATTTTCTGCTGTCAAAGTGATTTGCCCGGCGATTTGACCAGTTTCTTGGGCAAATCACTGGGCAAATCGCTTCTCTGTGAGTCAGTCCTCTATGCCTCTGCGAGTGATTTGGCCAGTGATCCTCGATTGTCTTGGTCAAATCGCCTGCCCATGTCACTGCTGTCTGTTGCCTCTGGGTATCTGTTTTAGCTTGATCTGGGCAGTGATTGGAGCAGATTTTTGGGCAAATCACTGGGCAAATCATCCTTTTGCAAATTTTCTGCACTTTTTCTCCCATTTTCCAGATTCTTCCTTTTCTGTAAAAACAATATAAAAACTATAAATTAAGCTAGAAAATGTGTAAATAAGCAATAAAAGAGATAATAAAAATGTGGCTAAATTGTGCTTGATCAATATATATATATATATAGTAATCCCTACAGTAGTTATTGGCAATTTCCCTCTCAGACTCGTTGACTAGGGTCTCATTACTTGTTATTAGCACCTCCCCTTAATTCCTTCTCAATCTCGATTGAGAATAGTAAGTAGAATCTCCTCTCACACTCACAATTCATCGACTGAATGGGTGATTCATGGACATTGCAATACTAAGCTTAATTTTTCTATTAATTCAATTTCCTATCTTAATTAGAGTTTAATGCTTATCATTTTAGTGCTAAGCTTTAAAGAAATTTGTGAGTCTTTATTTTGAATTTATAATCGAAGTTTTAGTTTATTTTAATAGTGCTTGTATGTATTATACGTCAAAAATATCAAAGGAGAATCATCTGAAAGATAAATGAAAGACAATCTAGATAAATAATGTGAAGTAATGCAGATAATGGATTCAATTGTCAATTTTGTTTATGCAATTACTCATAAAGTGGAGAAGATGGAGGTGTTTGGATAAGGCTTAGACCCAAAGCAGATATTGAAGTTTATTCAATGGATCGTCATATTGATTAATGTCCTATGTTTTTTCCCCTTTAAATTCTTACATTCATTAGGATATATCAGTGGATATTCTAATGTTTTAGTTATTGATGCATAAATGATACATGACTGAGAATATGCAATTGAAGTCTGGGATGGATTTGTTTCTTTAACCTTATTTCTCATCAATATTTTTCGTATTTTCTAAACATATTTCGTATTTTTCTTATTTCTTTATAATCTTTTCGTCCTTTGCCTCTTGGATACTTCTTTTGCTGATTGTGTTTTGATGATTTGTAGATTTTTATCTTTTATATTCCTGTTTTGAATCCTATGTATCTATCTTATCGAAACACCTCCATCTTCATCATGTTAGCAATCACAGCTGATATAAGGTGATAAGTGTGATTCTGCAAATTAAGTACAACCTGTTCATGGAAAATATGATAGGTATAAGGTTGTCAAAGGGGTTATAAGGTTGACTAATATTTTCCTATTTTTCACAACAAGAATATATTTGGTTATTTGATATCTTTGTGCAGCAGGTTCTTGACTTGGTATTAGTTCATATTCTTAGCCAAATAATCTGGCTTCTGTTACTATTTTTTGAATAATTGCATTATTATAGGGATTCAGTAGATTGTATTTGTAAAACAATCTCTATTTAAAGAGCATTGTATTTGTATTGATGGGTGTGTGGAAAAAATATTAAAAACAGTTTTTTTCTCTATTAAGGTTTTTTTCTATCTTGGTATCAGAGCATCACATCCAGGAACTTCATGGCCTTAACAGCCTCTTCATCCCTATCACTGAATGTAGGTAACTTCGTTACCCTTAAATTAACTCCAAACAACTACCTCCTATGGCGTGAGCAAGTTCTTGGGCTAGCTGAAAGTCAAGAACTCTTAAACCACTTAACAAATCCACCACAAACCAATCCAGCCAACTCCGACTCAGCTACAGATCAGGCTACACAAAATTATATAGTCTGGCAGAAAGCAGATCGCTTGCTTCGCGGATGGATTATTGGCACATTATCTGAAGAGTCCCTTGGACTCGTTATTGGCAACGACACAGCATATGCTGTTTGGGAAGCACTAAAAGAATCTTATGCTCAAAACTCGCAGGAACGTGAATTTACCCTCCGTCAACAATTGACGTATCTGCGCAAAGAAGACAACATGGATATTAATACTCATATCCGCAAATTCAAAAATATATGTGACAGTTTGGCTGCCATTGGACGCCCAGTTTTAGAAAAAGAAAAAGTTTACAGTTTATTAACAAGTTTAGGTCCCCAATATGAGACCTTCACAACCACAATGCTAAAACCTCCCAGACCCACATACTCAGAGTTGATCTCGCACCTTCAAAACCATGATCAAAGACGAAATTGGTTTGCCAATTCTGGAAATTCCTCATTTACTGTGCACACACCACATTTGGCATTTTACACGCAGCAGAAAAAAACTCCTCAATCTAGTGGATCTCAAATGGTGTTTGAAAACAAAACCCCACGCTCATCTTTCTCTTCAGCAGGACGCGGCTTCCAAGCGCAGAGTCAAAACAACTATGGCGGACAACAACGTCGTCCTGCACCTCCTGGTAAACGACGAATGACTGCAGCAGAGCGGGAACTGTACCAAAATGAGATATGCCAAATCTGTTCCAGGAAAGGGCATATTGCCAAAATATGCTGGTGGTATCAACCAACCTCTCCGTCAAATGATCTTCCACAAGCCTTAGCAACATTGACATTGGATAACAGTGTAGCTGATCATGATTGGACCTCAGATACCGGTGCCACAAATCATATGGCTGGAAATGGAGGTATGGTGACAAATTTACAAAATTACAAAGGTAGTGATGAGGTTATTATTGGTGATGGATCTTCAATTCCTATTGTTGGTATTGGTAATTCTCAAATTAAGAAAAATAACAAAGTGTTGCCTTTGTCTAACGTATTATATGTTCCAAGCTTAAAGAAAAATTTGTTATCGGTAAGTCAATTAACCTCTCAATTTCCAGTCAATTGTGAATTTACTGACAAGTCTTTTATTGTGAAGGAACGGAAAACAGGTGCAATGATAATGCAGGGACCAAAGAAGGGTGATTTATACACTATTTCAAGCAATCCAGAAGCACATTTTTCATTTCGCTTTAAGTCGTGCAGTGCAGATGTCTGGCACCAACGACTTGGACATCCACAAGTTTCAGCTTTAAATAATTTACATAATAAAGGCCTCATTTCTGTCAATGGACCATTAAAAATAAAAAATTTGTGTGATAGTTGTCAACTTGGAAAACTTAGTCGATTTCCATTCTCAAATAGTTCTAACTCTACTTCTGTTCCGTTTGAAAAAATTCATTGTGATTTATGGGGACCAGCTCCGGTTTTATCATTTGAAAAATTTAGATACTATGCTTGTTTGGTTGATGACTGCACTAAATATATTTGGCTAATTCCATTGCGTATGAAATCAGATTTTTATTCTGCTTTTATTGCTTTCGAAAAATTTATTCAGCGTCAATATGATGCTGTTATTAAAATTTTTCACTCTGATGGTGGAGGTGAATTTGTCAATAATGCCTTAACTTCACACTTTCTTGAAACCGGAATAAAACATCAAATCTCCTGTCCTTATACACCTGAACAAACTGGTGCAGTAGAACGCCGTCATCGCATAATTCGTGAATTAGGAATGTCAATGTTGTTTCATAGTCGTGTTCCTTTGTCATTATGGATGGATGCTTTTGCAACAGCTGTTTTTCTTATCAATCGGTTACCATCGTCATCTCTGTCCTTTGAGTCACCATACTTTGCTTTACATAAAAAACATCCTGATTATTCCATTCTGCGAGTCTTTGGGTGTAAATGCTTTCCGTATATTTGGGACTCTAAAAAAAATAAGTTTGATCCTAAATCTATTATCTGTGTTTTTGCAGGTTATAGTGAAAAATATAAGGGATACAGGTGCTTTGATATTCATAATAGACGATATATAATATCCAGGAATGTTGCTTTTGATGAAGTGTGTTTTCCTTACAAATCTAAAATGGGTACAGATGTCATTAACCAAGCTGGTCAAATTATTGACAACTGGACCACTACTTTAAAAACTACTGAGTCGCACCCAGAGCAACCAATCTCAACAATACCCCTACCTGCACCTGGTCTTTTAACACCTGCAATCGTCCCACCACAAATAACACCTTTGAATTCTGCTCCAACGTTGCCATCCAATTCACCACCCCCGCTCCTCAGTTCACCAATTGATGTCAATTTCACACCTCAAACCCAATCGGAATCTAGAGTATCCCAAGCGGATTCCATTTCCTCTCACCATATGTCGGTGTTTTCAGAAACTACACCACCCAATTCACCTGCAATTCCTAGACCGTCAATTGAATCCCAGTCACCCACCTCAGGTGGATCTGTTCCGACCATCCATCAAGATGAAAATCGACAAGCAATAATAGTGGCAGAACACTTACACATTGATCCTCCTGTTCCTCAACATTCGATGATGACGAGGTCAAAATCTGGCATTGTGAAACCTAACCCCAGGTATGCTCTTCTAACAACTGTTGATTCATCCATTCCAAAAGAACCTCGCACAGTCCGACAAGCTCTGGCCCATCCTGGTTGGAAACGTGCTATGGAGGAGGAGATAGTTGCTCTTCACAAAAATGAAACCTGGACTTTGGTTCCCAGGCTTCCAAATATGAATGTCATCGGGTCCAAATGGGTCTTCAAAGCCAAGCTTAAATCAGATGGTACCTTAGATCGGTTGAAAGCACGGCTGGTAGCGAAAGGTTTTCATCAGATTGATGGTAAAGATTTTACGGAAACGTTCTCTCCAGTAATCAAACCAGGTACAATACGTCTTGTTTTGTCTATTGCACTGGTTCGAAAATGGCAGATTAGGCAATTAGATGTGAAAAATGCGTTCCTGCATGGACACATTACAGAGGATTTGTACATGACTCAACCGTCAGGTATGACAGATTCTCAGTTTCCAAATTATGTCTGTAAACTGAAACGAGCGTTGTATGGTTTGAAACAAGCTCCGCGAGCTTGGTTTGATCGGTTGAGTAGGTTTTTGATTTCGTATGGGTTTGTTTGCAGCTTAGCTGATCCATCTCTGTTCATATTTCAGTCCTCCAAAGGCATGCTCGCTTTGTTAATTTATGTCGATGATATGTTGTTAACAGGTTCTTCTGCTGTTTTACTTGATGAGTTTGTTCAGTTATTATGTAAGGAATTTGCCATGAAAGATCTAGGACAATTGCATCATTTTTTAGGCATAGAAGTTACCCATACGTCTGAAGGATTGTTCTTGAATCAGTTCCACTATGCATTCACATTACTTGACAGGTTTGGAATGCTTGATAGTAAGCCCATGTCGACACCCTTAGAGCTTCGACCGCCGGTTACCAAGGCTGCTGCTTCAGTTGATGCCACTATATATCGCAGCATGGTCGGCGCCTTACAATATCTCACTCTAACACGACCTGGCATTGCTTTCAGTGTTAACTTTGTTTCACAGTTTATGCACGATCCGACGGTACTTCATATGAAGTTTGTACATCGCATTCTCCGCTATGTGAAAGGCACTCTTGAACATGGTTTACATTTTACTTCCAACTCCACCTTAACGCTTCAAGGATTTGCTGATGCTGATTGGGCCGGCTGTCCGGTCACAAGACGATCCACCACAGGCTACTGCACTTTCCTCGGCTCCAATTTGATTTCCTGGTGTGCAAAAAAACAGCACACGGTCTCACGCTCAAGTACGGAGGCAGAGTATAGAGCTATGGCGCATGCGGCAGCAGAGCTTACTTGGCTCACCTATTTGCTCCAAGAATTCTTGGTCCCTCTTACGGTTACTCCGCTTTTGTTTTGTGATAATCTCAGTGCTCTCTATCTCACTATCAATCCCGTTTTCCATGCACGAAGTAAACACATAGAATTGGACTATCACTTTGTACGAGAACGTGTTGCACAAGGACTTCTTGTAACTAAGTACATTCCCAGCACTCAACAGGTCGCTGACATCTTCACTAAACCAATCCATAAATCTGCCCTTGTTCCATTTCGGACCAAACTTCGCCTCCAACCTCGGCCAAGTTTGAGGGGGGATGTTAGCAATCACAGCTGATATAAGGTGATAAGTGTGATTCTGCAAATTAAGTACAACCTGTTCATGGAAAATATGATAGGTATAAGGTTGTCAAAGGGGTTATAAGGTTGACTAATATTTTCCTATTTTTCACAACAAGAATATATTTGGTTATTTGATATCTTTGTGCAGCAGGTTCTTGACTTGGTATTAGTTCATATTCTTAGCCAAATAATCTGGCTTCTGTTACTATTTTTTGAATAATTGCATTATTATAGGGATTCAGTAGATTGTATTTGTAAAACAATCTCTATTTAAAGAGCATTGTATTTGTATTGATGGGTGTGTGGAAAAAATATTAAAAACAGTTTTTTTCTCTATTAAGGTTTTTTTCTATCTCATCAGCAGGGGAATGTTGTTGTGCATCACAGCAGGGGAATGCTGCAATTTTGTATCAGCACAACAGCACATCACAAAAGCAGCAAGTACCTGCTGTTGTGTACCACATAAGCAGCAATAGCTGCAGGCATCTGCTGTTGTGCAGCATAGAAGTAGCAGCAGCTACATCAGCTGCTGTGCAGCACAGTAGTAGTAGCAGCTGCAACAACTACAAGCACCTATCCCAGTAGATTTGAGAAATAGATTAACACTAGTATTTTGCTCATAATGGTACATACATTAACACCATCAGCAGAATCTTTCTTTTTTTGAAAAAAAAGGAAACAGATTTAATATTTAAGAACTTTTAGCAAAAATAAATAACCAATAAGTAAGTACATACTTGGAAAACGATAAAAAAAATATGTCATTATCAATTTGTGCTTATGGGTAAAGGGGAGAATGCACAGCTCATAAGAAAAGATCCAAACCTAAAATTTATATGGAGGACCAAGGAAGCAAAGAGCATAACAGATTTGAAGCATAAAATATCAAAGGCTGGTATTTATGATTAAAATTTATTTATTTATTTATTATTACATTGATAATTTTATCCTTAATATAATTGTCCACATAAAGAAAGTTTGGAAAGAGATCATCATCCTCATGAGGTTTTTGAGTACACATATAAGAGTAAGGGGATGGATGAATTTGTTGATGCAAGGTCACAGTCTATTATGTAAGTTTCTAAGATGTTAAGTTTTTTTTTTTTTTTTTTTCTGAAATGGTAAGATGTTAAATTTATAATCACCTTTTTAATTGTTATATTATCAAATAAATATTATATTGATATATTTTTATATTGCAGGAGCGCTACATAAAGTTGAAGGAGTCTGTTACGCAGCAACAAGAGGGAATGAGTGAGCCGCTAAACTTTGATGAAGTCCAGCTGTATTATGAGATAGTTGGTGGCAGAAGAAGAGTTGAGCTTATGGACTAGTCTCAGATTTTTGCATATTTCCATAGTTCTTCACATTATTCTACCTCATTCTCCTCCGCACCCCATGTGAATGTTGTTGTAAGTGAGAAAATGAATTTGATGAAGACTAAAATTGATTGGCTCGAGACAGAGAATGGTAGACTAAACTTAGTTGTGGAGCAAATGCAAGAGTTTATATATAGGATGATGGCACAACAGGATAGCGGATATCCTCTCAAACATCTGTCCTACCCCCTGCTCTACAACAACACCGTGATGATGTCCTGTTTGATCCTAATCAGCATACAGACAGCGATGAAAATACAAATAATGAGCTGGAGAGTTTAGTTAATGATGCCACTTTTAGTTTAACTTGTGGAACTTAGTACATATTATACTTAAATTAGATATTACTAATGCAATGTTTGATATTTTAAAACACTTTTAGTTTTAATTATAATTTTAGTTATTAAGTTGATAATTGCTTATATATAATATAATTGATTATGTTTATGTTGAGATCATGAATATTATTAATGTACAGATATAACGTTATGAAAAATAGGGATGTGGTGAAAAAATAAATGGTACTATAGCTGAATTTCCATATTCACTAACGGATTACCAATGATAATAGAAAAAATCTATTATTGATCCAATTAGTTGTTGTACTCTACAGTAATGGATTAGTGACAGAAATTTCATTAGTATCTGTAACAAAATAGTAAGAAAAATTTCGTTAGTATCTGTGATAGAATAGTGACGGTTTTCAGTTAGTACTATGATAGAATAGTGACGAAATTTCAATTAGTAATATTTTAAAATCAGTTGTCCAGAACGATTGCGGTCAACAACGGATTGGCCATCCGTTTTAATCATTAACGTAATTGTCTGTTGATGAGTCATTGTAGGCACTGACAAATTTTTAAGTGCCAAATAAAATTACCAATGAGGTTTCTACAATGAATAAATTCTGCTAGTAATCCGTTAGTGACTCGAATCACCAACGGAATTATATCTTTTATTAACGGATTTGTCGCTTAGTAAACTGTGAATTTCTTGTAGTGAGACTTCAATTGAGTGAGTCAGACTAGCAGCAATGGATATGTGACAAAAAAAAAAGCAGAAATCCTTGCATCAACAGCTTTTATGGTAAATAGTCTCTTGGTACAAGTTGATGAATATTGGACAAATAGAAACTTTATTCTTGAACAGATTAAGAAGCGTCTATATAACTATTTTTTTTAATGGGAGAAGCTATTTAGTTCCTAGGTATTGTCATTATTAACAAGTCAGTCCCTACATTTTCATATTTTCAGAAACCTATTAAAACATTCTTATCTTTTCTCTCCGTTAACGAAAAAGTTCTTCTATTTATTTCTGTCGTTAAAAATAAGACCAAATTATCCTCCTTCTTCTCCTCTTCCTTCTTCTTCTTCTTCTTCTTATTTGATTCTTCTTTTTCTTCTTCTTCGATTCTTCCTCTTCCTTTTCCTCTTCCTCCTCCTCTTCTTCTTTGATCTTGTTTTTTCTTCTTTCTTCTTCTTCTTTTGATGATGATGATGATGATGATGCTGGAGGAGGAGGAGGAAGAACTATTTTGTTGACGGAAAGAAACGATAAGGACGTTTTAATAAATTTGAGAAAATATAAGGATGTTTTAATAGATCTAAGAAAAGATAAGAACATTTTAATAGATTTCTGAAAATGTAGGAACTGACTTATTAATGATGGCAATACACAGGTACTGAATAAGAGATTTTATGTGAGGGCAAAATTGATTTTTAAGAAATTTCTCTCTCATTCTTCATTTATTTTTAACGAAAAAGAGGATCGAATGACTATTTCGTTGATAGAGAGAAAATATAATAACGTTTTAATAAGTTTCTGAAAATGTAAGAACTGACTTGCTAATAATGGCAATACTTGGGAACTAAATAGTAAATCTTCATTTTTTTTTTATTATAAAAATAAAGTTATCCAATTTTTTAATTCTGATAGAACAGAGGGAATATCATATTAAATTTTTGGTTAATTTTCAAAAAACAAAACTTGAGAATTCTTCTTCTTGGCTATTAAAGCTTTAGGTTCACACTTTATCTCTGCTCCGTTTTCTTTGGTGGATTGAAGAGCTAATAGCGTTGTTAGTGATGTAGCAAAACTCGGTCATGTTAAAAAGAGATAGAATATATTTTAATTCCAATAATACCCTCACCCCCTAATTTATCTCTCTCATCCTAAGAACCCCAAACGCACAGTGAAAGCTTTCTTCACATTATGTGATTCTAGTTTTCGATCAAAGTCTAACATCTTCCAAATTGATCACTAGGTGATATTGGTAGTTAAAGAGGGGCAAACACATATATGTTTTTTTTTTTTTTTTGCTGAATTTAACTCCTCCTTTGCTCTCAACCATATGAAGCACACATAAAGAGCAAAGAGAAAGCTTTAACTAAAGGACAAAAAATGACGGGAGAAAATGGAAAGCTTGAAAAGGAGAGACAAATAGAGACAAAGATCTACAAAGGTTTGATGGTTTTCGAAAAGATGACATCCAATAAGAAGATTGCAGCTGAAAGCAAGTCTTTATAGGAATTGGAAGAGAGTTTCATGTAAGCATAATTGTATTCAATCGTTAATGCCAAGCTTGCTATCTCTCAAGACAAGAAAAATATCAAATATCCAGCATTAGACAGAGGATAAGATAGGGGTTTAACTGATAATATATGAGGTATAAGACTCTTTACGATTAGGACACGTATTCACGGTTCGATCGAGTTTTAATAACCAAAGAGAACTAATCATGATAAAGGCTGTGCAGATTGAGTACAGCCTGATACAATCAGAGGATAGATATAAAATTTCTGCGAAAGTGATCAATTCCACTTATGCTTGCCGAGGTCATAAATGCGTGTCCTATGGATTAAGTATGGGACAAATGATGTGATGTGTACAAAAAGATTAGGTATGGGATAATTGATTCCGCATTTATTAGCTAATTGTCCACCATTAATGAACCGCCTGACACACTTGTCAAAAGATATCCCATTCCGATTTGATAAGACATAGCGTTGAGGCTGTCAAACAATCAGAGTATAAATACCCCAGAATCAACCCTAATCAAATATATTGAACTCCTTCGGAGAGTATTATGCCTCCATTACTCTAAGTATCTTAATCTACCCAAACCGACATATTTAGCTCTATTAATTCTACAACCATTAATTATGACTCATTGATTTTCTTGAGAGGTCGAAACCTAATTCAAATATCTCTTTTTAGTGAATCAACCGGATCTCAATTCATGATTTATATGATATAAACTATTATTTTTTGGGATTATAATTTCTTAACAAAAAAAAATTGGATATTTTTTATTAAATTTAGATTTGATGAATTTAGAATCTCACGCATCCATAGAGCTGAGTTTTTTTTATGAATCTATAAATAAATTTAGATTTAATTTTATGTAAGTTTTAGTTAAATAATGAAATGTACATATAAATTTATGATGAACAATAAAATTTTATCGAGATTTATGTTTTTTTTTTTACCTTTTGATTGTTTGATTTTTTAATATGCGATGTTAATTAATGAGTAACTAATGCTTTTAGGAAAATTGCACTCAGTCTAGAGTAGAATTCAATTGCTTTGATTTGTAAACCGAATGATAAATTTTTTAATCAAGTAAATGTTTTCATGTTATAATTATGGGTATCTAAATATTTTTATATCATTGGAGACTAAAATGTACTAATAAATAATATTTACAGTATAAAAGTGTTTAAAATTTTTTAAATGGGATACATTCAATTTTAAAGATTTTACAATTATATAAAAGTAAAATTGATATGTTCATTTAACATAACGATAAAAATAAATTAAAGAACCGCTTGTTGGACTGATTTAAAATATAAAAATTTAAGTATTTAATTTTTAAAATAAAAGTGCTAAAATTTAATAATTAATGGTGTAATTTAAAAAAAAAAAAAACTCGGCTGATAACAGATAAGATTTTACCGTAAAATTCTTGTAAAATATAAAGTATATATTATTATGGTCAAAATCAACCACCATATTTGTTAGAATGTGTAGGGTGAGCATTCGGTCGGTTTGGTTTAAAATTAAACCGAATCGAATAAATCAAAAACTGAAATTTTATTGTTTATAAAAATCAAACTGAATCGATTTTGATTAGAAATCGAATCGAATCGGTCCGATTCAGTTCGGTTTGATCGATTTCGATTTTTAATAATTTTTTTATTTTTTACACTTTATTTTTAGTATTTTAAAATTTAATTTCTCTATATTATTGAAAAAACATATTATTTTTACTAATCGGTTCGGTTCGGTTTTTTCAGTTTTTTTCTGATCAAAATCGAATCGAACTGAAATAACTAAAATTTCTAAAATTAAAAACCGAACCGAACCGAACCAAAATGTATAAAAAATCAAACTATATTTTTAAATCGATTCAGTTTGATCGATTTTTTCGATTTGAACTGAATACTGCTCACCCCTAAGAACGTGTACATTCAATGCAAATGATAGTTTGCAGATTTAAAAAAAAAAAATCTTTTTCTTATTAAAAAAAAGATATTTCAATGAATTGATTAATACTTTTATAAGTGCTTATACATGCAATTCGTTATTAGTTTTCTTTAAAAAAAGTTATTATTATAATTAAATTTTTTTGGCAATCTTCATTTGTTTGACAAATTAACACAACAATGCAGACAAACAATGCACAAACATTAAATTGAATAATTAAGAAAGCTCTATCTTTGCTAATTTGGCTAATTCTCTTGGATTTAAATTCAATTCCCTAATTTGATTAAAGATAAATTATTTTCTCTATTTTTTTAGAAAAAAAAAATCTTGTATTGATCAACAAACTAGGAAACAAGCAAATAAAAAAATAATTGCAATTTATTTAAAAAAATTATAATTACAATTAATTGAGATAAATTTGGAAGATTTTTATGGTAAAAATTTTGTTTGACTTAGTTGGGAAATAAGGGACGGTAAATTAAATAGATATGAAAAATTATTTTAAGATATTTATAGTAAGCAAAACTTAAAACAAGCAATATTTTTTTTATTGAACTCAACGGCTCTATTATTTTATTTTTTTTCTTCATCCACACGTTCTCTCCCACCCTAATCTTTTTCTTTATAAAAGTATAATCGGTAACACACAACATTTAAATAATTTTTAAATTAATTTTTCACTTGAATTAATAAGTTAATTTAAATTATCTATTAATTTAAGTTAATTAAAGTGAACAATATTCCATTCAAATTAAAAAAATTAATCGAATTGAATTAATTTAAAAATTCAATTTAATTTTTTATTCATTTCAGTTTGGTTCGATTTTTAATTTTAAAAATTTTAATTATTTCAATTCAGTTTAGTTTTGATTAAAAAAATTAAAAAATCGAACTGAATTTATTAGTAATAATAATGTATTATTTTTAATAATATAAAAATATTAAATGATGATTAAAATTAAAATATTTTAATTAAATTTTAAAATATTAAAAATAAAAATAAAAAATTTATTAAAAAATCAAATCGAATAAAATTAAGAGAATGCTCACCCTAAATCTAGCTATATATTAATGCCCTTAGATTTTCATTTCATCACTTGGAATCAATATCCGACAAACAAAGTAGGATGTTTCATGATGATTAGATCATTTGATTTTAACTCAGTAGTTAACGGGGCTTAATTGTGATTTAATAAAATATAATGTTAATTATTTTGTTAATAAGTGAGTAGATAATATAAAGTCATATATATCATTAAAAAAATGTTAGTCATAAAATGATAAGATAGAATATAATAAAAAATAT
Organism: Manihot esculenta; assembly: GCF_001659605.2. Lineage (NCBI taxonomy): Eukaryota > Viridiplantae > Streptophyta > Magnoliopsida > Malpighiales > Euphorbiaceae > Manihot > Manihot esculenta. Next base: position 3,892,193 of record NC_035170.2, read on the forward strand.
ATAAATGTAAAGAAAAAAGAATTATTTGATATATATTTAAAATATTTAAATTTTTAGAAAATTTATCAATCAACTCTATTCTTTCATAATATAAAAATAAAATATATACAAAATTTAAAATATACACTTTTATACTCTCATTCTTAGCTAAGCTACTTTCTTATATTTGTCCTTTGTGATAAATTACTGATTTCAATAACATATTGATTTATAGACATTAGGGGTGAGCATTTGATCGGTTCGGTTTAAAATTGAATCAAATCGAATAAACCGAAAACTAAAATTTTAGTGTTTATAAAAATCGAACTGAACTGATTTTGATCAGAAACCGAATCGAACTGAACCGGTCTGATTCGGTTCGATTCGGTTCGGTTTAATCAATTTCGATTTTTAATAATTTTTTATTTTTTACACTTTATTTTTAATATTTTAAAATTTAATTAAAATATTTTAATTTTAATATAATTTAATTTCTCTATATTATTGAAAAAACATATTATTATTACTAATCGGTTCGGTTCTTTCGATTTTTTCTGATCAAAACCGAACCGAACTGAAATAACTGAAATTTTTGAAATTAAAAATCGAACCGAATCGAAATATATAAAAAATTAAATCAAAATTTTAAATCAATTCAATTCGATCGATTTTTTCAGTTTGAATCGAATACTGCTCACCCCTAATAGACATGACATCAGTCGTTATTTAACCAATCATTTTTTAGTTTATTTTCTGCAATAACTAATTTTAGCCAACTTATTTCATTTGTTTAGAAAATTTAAGCTAATTATTACGATTAATATGTAAAATTACTAATTAAAAAATATATATTAATTTATTATATTAATAAAATAAACATAAAAAATATTAATTTATATAGCATATATATAATAATTAAAAATATAATTTTTAAAATATAATTATTTGTTGCATATGTATATTTTTTTCTATAATAATGAAGATTATAAATACCTTAATTATTAAATATAACATTTTCAAATTATCTATTACACCTTATAACTTTAAATAATTTATTGATATAAAAATTTAATTTAAAAGTTATAATTAATAAATTTTAAAAGAGTAATATATCATTTAAATAAAAAATAAAATTAATTAATAGATGTAAAACTGTTATAATTATAAACTAACATAAAAATGTAGCGGATAAATCTCGTATCAATACTCCATTAATTTGTTTAAATTTATCAAATTAAATACACGCTAGCTTTTAATAGCTAAATCAAATGTCATTAATTGCGGCATCATCCACTGTGTCGCTGCGGGTACCGACTGCTGCATTGCTGTGACATCTTCATCCCCTTCAAAGCATTTTTCAGTCACGTGCCTTACCCTACCTTTCCTCCGCCCTGATTAAAATATTTCATATAAATAATATTCATTTCTCCCCAATTTTTCTCCATTCCCAGCCAAATTCAAAGGAAGAGTTCTAAATTTGTTTTAAGAGATTAAAAAAATGTAATTTCTTTTTTTTTCCTCTTATTTTCCCTCAATTTATTGTCCAAACAAAAAAAAATTGTAAGAATCAGTCTTTTCTCTGCAATTCCCTCAAATGCCAAGCGAAGATTAACGAAGCTTTATATTTCTTTTCCTACATTTAAAACTCGGTCAGGGTGGGAACACAGTAGGAACGGAAAATCGAAGAAAGATCGGAGAAAAATCGAATATGAAACTGACCCAAGCTGGAGTCGTCCTCCTTGCTTCCTTGCTTTTTCTCGTTTTCCCATGAATTTGTAAACGGTTCTGGGGTCTTGATCCAGATCCCCTCCACTCTGCGTATCTTCCTCCTAGATCAGTGTTATGAGATCGATGTCCTCATCAGCGGAAAATACTTGCATTTTATTTTCCTCAAGATGCTTTCAGGACTGTAGTACCATGCGATTCCCCAATCTCCAGAGCAACAGTTTTTCGAGTTTATCGTAGTATTCCGTGCTCAAATCGTAGCCTTTTTCTCTGGATCCAAGTTGGGTACCTGTGATTTTAACTTCTTTACAGTCCTTGTTGCCATGAGTTCTGCTTCCGATGTCGCAGCTTGCTCCTATAGCCTTTAGCCGTTATTGCATTTAAACTGTACGATAAAAAACCACACTCAAAACTTGCAAGTACGATCTTCTTTGTGGGTGATTCTAGCTTTATCCTTCCATATGTATAAAAGTAAGTTTTCACATATTCAACCGACTGAGTTCGATTCTTGTCCAAGTTTTCTTGAGCAAATATTTTGAGGACGGTACATGTGAGAAGGTCGAATCCAGAGAAGCTTTCTCTTCATGGGTTCGTGCATTAGTACAGTATCCAATGCCGAGATCGATCTTCATCGTGGTGTGATTCCTGAGACGGATCTTCATCGTGGTGCGTTTACAACTTAAAAAGCATTTTTTATGTGTTTATTTTTACCAATGCATGTTTTACTGCATTTTGCAAGGTCGAATAGGGCTAACTAATTTCTTATGTATATTTGAGCTTTATAGAATATAGATTGCTAAAAATAGCGCGTCACGTGTGTTGAGTTTTGAGCGTACTTACTTTTTACTGATTGAGCAAGAAGGCAGAAGCCTGCTTTTGTTTGAAAAGTATGACCTTTGTGTTTGCTTCGTTAGAATTAGACATTGATCCTCTGTCTCCTTGCTGACCTGAAGTGTTGAATGGGTAGGATATTTTTTAATACTTGATCTTATTGTGATAGACTTAGATAACATACAATAGGGTTTAAGATGGTTTCCATCATTCGGATTATAATATTAATCGAATTTGTGTTGGGATTCTCGCATATACCCTAACCATTTATTTCCATACTAGAAGGGAAATAACTTGAGATGTTTTACTTTAACTTAGTTCATTATAATTTTTTGAATAATTCTTTCATGATGTATACACGGCCTAATAAAATAAAAACATTAGTTAAAATCAATGTAAGTTACGCAGTTAAATTTAAAATAATAAACTTTTATTGGATGACACTTTGTTGTATGTAAGAAATTTCTCTTATTCTAGGATTTATTGGTCTGATGGACTCACATAACTGCATAATTGTACCTTCTAGTTAAATTACATTGGCCTCAAAGAATTTTACCCTAAACCATTGACCTTCCTATGTTAACAAGTGTTTGTAGCCTATGAATTAATAAGACTTCATTACCGAAACACAAGATGCATTCGCACACACAAAGGGAAAACATAACTACTAAGAATTTTATCTCAATGAAAAAAGAAATTCTCTTATATTTTCTCTGTACTTCTAACTCTATTTAATTGGCAGTGGAGTTTGAAAGTAGTGCTTGTTTTTGTACTCTGGTAGGATAAATGTGCTGCCTTCTGGTCCATAAATAATTTGTTTTAATTCCACAATCATGTAATTATGCGTTTATGAACACGTATAAAATAAATTTATTCTTAAAATATTCCATTTTCAGCAGTGGTAAAGAATGATATGATTTGGTTAATCTACATTTCATCCTTCACAGTGACTTCACATCCTCGGACACAGGGTGGGATCATCGAAGCAGCGAATTTGGTGTGCTTTTGCTTCAGTGAACTGGCAGCAGCCACAGGACACTTCATTAATGAGAATGTGTTGGGTTCGGGAGAATTCGGTGTTGTCTACAAAGGATGGGTTGATGAGCATTCCCTAAAGGCTACAAGTCCAGAGATGGGCATGCCTATTGCTGTAAAGAAGCTTAGAGATGACAGTTGCCAGGGTCAACAAGAATGGTTGGTGAGTGCTTGCTACTTAGTATCTCTTGCTTCTATAGTTATTGCCAGCTTTTGTATAGAAACATTGTAGTTGCCTACATGAGAGTAATGTGCTGCCCAAACATGCCATAAAGTAATATGCAAAATTCCTTTGAAAGTCACATTGATTCTTAGGTTATTGCAGAAGATTCATTAGATTGTTATCATTTTTTTGGGGTCAATTGCAAGACATTTATAGATCCTGATCTTGGTAGTTTTAGTTGCATGTATGATTGATGAATTCTATGGTATTTGGTCAATAGACAGAAATCAAATACCTGGGGCACCTCTGTCATCCAAATCTTGTGAAATTGATGGGTTACTGCATAGAGGACAAGAACCGGCTTCTAGTGTACGAGTTTATGCCAAATAGCAGCTTGGATAGACATCTATTTGAAAGTAAGTGTATAATACTGTCTGTATTGGCAATTCAAGCTTCTAACCCCAGAAATTAACTATGCACTTGTCAAACAGCAGGACATTCTCCCGTTCAAACAATCACTTGGCATCACCGAATAAAAGTTGCTCTCAACGTTGCTAAGGCTCTAGCATTCCTCCATCATGAGGTAGACGCAATACATCGAGATGTTAAGCCTTCTAATATCCTACTTGATGCGGTATGTGAGAATCTTCAATCTAAAAATTTAGTTTCTAAGGGACCTATGGATGCATATCCTAGTTAACACATCCTTTCCACTAAATGGCAGAACTATAATGCTAAACTCAGTGATTTTGGGTTGGCCAAGGATGGGTCTGTGAACAGTAGAACCCATGTCACAACAAGGGTCTTAGGTACTGAAGGGTATTATGCTCCTGAATATATGGAGTCAGGTATGTTTTGATCTTTAACTTCATGTTCATTTCAGAATTGTCCTCTATAAAAATTTGCATATGCTACAGCTACCATCTGTCCAAGCAAATATTTGAGCGTTAGTTGACAGGGCCTTCTATTTTATTTCTTTCTTGCGAAGGTCATCTAACAACAAAATGCGAAGTATATAGCTTTGGGGTGGTTCTACTGGAGTTGTTATGTGGCAGGCCAGCCATAGACATAAATAGGCCGTACAAGGAAGCGAACTTAGTTCAGTGGGCGAGGCCTTCCCTTAGTCCACGCAAAATTTTCCGGATTCTTGATGCTAGATGTTTCAGCCCCTTTTTTTTATCAGAAAGTGTACTAAAAACAGCAGAGTTAATATCACTGTGTGTGTCATCAAAACCAATGTCTAGACCAACCATGAGAGAAGTGGTAGAAGCTTTGGGAAAAATTCAAGAACTCAATCGAAATGTGATATCCAGGGCCTGAAAAGTAAGATCACAACTCAAGCGGTGTCCCCAGTTATATTAGGAAAACATCAAATGAGGATTGCAATGAATTTGAGGCCATCAAATTCTCCTGTTTGACATAAGAGAGGAAAGTAATTGGTTCTTAATTTTATGTAAGCCGAAGGGATATTAGGTCATGTTTGGTACACTGTAAATTACATTACTTATTTAATTACTGTGTTTGGCATTGGTTGGTAAAAAGTTTTTATCGTAGCTAAATGAAGATCAGGCGTATTTGTCAATACATGTACAGTTGTACTGACGTAATTTCCATTCCATAGCAAAACGAATTTCTTCCCAGAATTTCTTCTCCTGCAAATCCACATTTCTTCAATGTTTCACTCTCATGGCTCCCATTTCTCTTCTCCATAGGAGCTCTAGGATTTGGCAAATTGATTTTTTTTTTTAGGGACCTTTCTTTGCAATACCAATCTCTCTAGCCTCTAATCATTCCCTCTCTTGCAGGAACAAAGCCAGCCATGAGTCTTCATATCAGATGAGTTGCTTTGAAACCTTATATTAGTAATGACCTGCAGAATCTGTTCTAATGGTTAATTCTCAATCTTGGAAGAAATGAAACATTAAGATGGCGAGATTAGTTAATGAGCTGATAATATTTCCAAGTCTTGTTCTGGAATTGTCTATTTTCAGCCTGTCTTTTACCTGCTTAGTTAGGATTGTAGATTGTTTGATGGTAGGTTTGTTTAAGCAATTAGATAATCAATTGATTTATAATCAGAAATGGGAGTTAATTAGATTAGCTATATTCTGCGATTCTTTGGGTATAGTTGAGGATTTGGCATTTAGTTTTCACTAGGAAGTATCTTCTCTGATTGCTGGTTTTCCTTCTATGGCCTTATTCGGCAGAACTAGTTTTAGTAGTTGTTATCTATTTTAATAGTAATAATTGTTCAGGTAGTGATTAGATAAAAGTTAAAAAGGTATAACTTTTTATAATCCACTACCTAAACCTCTAAATATTAGTGTTTTAACTATTTCAAAATACTAAACACTTTATTGCTGAATAGGGACTATATATTTTGGAGTTTTCAAAAAATTTCAGTATCCTGGTACATTTTTCCCCACAACTTTATCTTGGTCTGGGAACTCTTCTTGCCCAAATTGTAGGCTATGCATGGAGGCCCAACGAAAAAAAAAATCATGAAAAAGAGCCAAAAGAAGGGCAGTAATTTCTGAGCTTCATCACATGGGGAACTAGATTAAGAGGGCATGAAAAGCATAGACTCTGTTCCTCCAAAAAAATTAAAAAAAAAAAATCTATCTGCAGATATCATAAATTTTCTGCAGAGAGTTTGCTACTTGCAGCCTTTTTGCCGCTTCTGTTTATTTAAGTGATTGTCTTATTACACTAAAGGCGAATTCAACAGTTTAGGCCAAAACACTTCTCTTTCTAATAAGCCAAAAGTACAAAACTTTTGAAGATTTCCTTGCATTAACATGGTGTTTTGGTTTGATGATTGAGTTATATATATATATATATATATATACTGTTGCTGTGCATCTGAATATTTGAATTGCTGCTCTGAATTGTGGTTTAGAAATGTTGAAATTTTAACTTAATTACTGTGCATACTTAATTTTCTTTTGCCATGTTTCAACCTCTGCTTCATTTTTATTAATTTATTAAGCTAACATGCACAACCTAATTATCCCATTTGCCATTGACCAGATAAAATCTTCGTGGACAAGGTTTATTTTAAAGATAACAGTTTTGCTTTTGGTCATACTTCACCACCGTACATTGCTATGGAATTTCTCAGAAGCTTCAAAAATATTTTAATACCAAGATAAGTACCGTAATTCTCAGCTTATGTTTATATTATTTTTATTTCCGACATTGTATTTTTTTTTTCACTGTTTAGAATCAAAAAATTTGCAAGAATTCAATTTAATTTTTTATTAATTTCTCATGTTTAAATGGAAAGTTTCAATTTTCTTAACTAACAATCTAGCTAAAATTGGCCTAAATTATTTTTAGAATCATTTTTCACTTGGTTCAAAATGATTGACTCATGCAGGTGTTCTGAACTAGTTATTATATATCCTTTTATCATCTTGATAATCTTGTGATGTGGGAAGATTATCACCTTATACAATTGGATCACATACCTAAAAATAGATGTAAGACCAAAAGCTACAAACCCCAGTTCGTTTTCTTTTCTCCTAAAATATAGGGAAAGGGCCTGAAAACTATCTTGGGGGAAGAAAATGAAAAGAGATCTTTTCAAACATGCAAGTGATGCAAACAAAACAATGAGGAACCACACAATTACCATGCAATCATCTCTCTTGGGTGAGGAATAGATTGCCAACCTGCACAGATTTGGACAACTTGTTTCAGAGAATCTGAAGGAGCTTCCAATGTCCATATTGGATAATATTCACTTGGATGAAACACACATTCTTCACCTACACCTGTTAATAAGCATGCCTGAGCTCCATTAAGGAATACATCTCCTTCGGATCTTATTAAACCAGACCTCGCCTCTTCCTTGTCTGCTGCCTGCAAAACCATCAGAATGGCAACATTTCAGAAATATATGTCGTACATATGTTAATAGCCATTAAGGTTAGAAGTTGTAATGAAAAACATAATGCAAATATTCATATAATGTTTTTGATATAAAAGTTGTCACAATGTGTATGACATTAATTACTTTAGTGACAGAGTACCCAACCAGAACTCGAAATCCAAAAGCCAGAACCTGAAACCCAAGAGGTCAGAACCCAACCAAAAGACGTCCTAATTCAACTATAAGTCCCTATCAAATAGAGACTCAAACGGAGTCGAACATGGAGTTCTTATCCTACCAAATCTCTATTAAATCTCCAAACCTTATCAGGATTAGACTTTCAACAGTTATAAACTCCTAGGTATGCATTTATATCATTGTTCACCCTTTTCATTGTTCACCCTTTTCGCTAATTACATCTTTAAACCGATTATTGACTTAAGTATCAGAGGTTATACCAAACAAACCACCCAGTGCTTTACTTAGTTTGCATATCTGAACCTATCAAAGGAGCTGGTGCAATGTCATTTAGCTTTAGAAAAGCTATCCATGTCTGTGCATCTTTCCTTTTTCTTTGGCCCTTTTTCATTTTTTTAATTTCGCTTGAGTTCTTGTTACTCAGAAATTAATCAACTGGAGTATGATTTTCCCAAAAGAAATATTATTTACTAACAAATTGCTTTCACCAGAAAGTTGAACCGCATATGATATGATCGGTGATATATGTTTATGCTACATGCTATAGTATGGAAATTCATTACACAAATAAACAAAAAAAAAATACAGCTGATAATTTAAATTGGCTACTTAAGATAACCTAAAATATCCAACTCAAGTTAAAACCTATCCCAAAATACAGCTGATAATTTAAATGGGTTAATTTTAACCGTTAAATATTTTATTATTCAGTTTTTATAGTTTAAAAAAATTTATTAATTAATCTATTAATTTTATAAAAATTCTACCAATTAATCTCTTTGTATTCTCTTTGTATTGAAAATATTTTAAACTTTTTTTATCACTAAAATTAACAGAGAGACTAATTAATATTTTTAAAATTTTAAAAATATTTTAATATATTTTTTAAAATTGAGAGACTAACTGATGAATTTTTGCCGCCATGACAAGTCAGGCGTTTTTAGCTTAATTTGTGAGGTAAAACTTGGAATTTAATGAAAAGTGGAGCTAATTCATGGCTTATTTGATGGGTTTTAGCTCTTCAATTTCAACAAAAACTTTATAAAGATGGCTATGATCATTGTAGTTTGATAAGCGATTCAGAAATATTTTCTTTTGGTAGTCTTTATTTAGTGTATGAGAAAATTACTATTTGGTCCTTGTATCTCACGTCAACAAATTAGATTCAAAGAAAGGGGAATCGTTGGGGCTCAAAAGAGAAATAATTGAATAAGTGAAGCCTTTGAATAATTGAATAAATAAGTTTTTTAAAGTGATGAGACGAATACCAGCCAAAGTGGTCACGGTATAGAGCGGACCATGGAGGCCAACAATTGCGAAACGGCCGAATCCCTCTGCACGACCGGCCATTGCTCGGAGGCATAAGTCGACGTCGCCGTACGGCAGCGAGGCCATGTTCGTTCCCCTGTTTGAGTAGAATTGAAGAATTTTTCTGCGCGCATGAAATGAAAAAGCAAGCAATTTATTTCAAGACTTCCCCGTGGCACATAAGCCGTTGTAGCGGTTTGGCTGGACCATTAAGCAGGTGATTAGTCGATGTCGGACTTTTTATAATAATGGAATAATTAAATTAGCATATGAAACGTTGAAAAAAAGAGCGGCGGACTTTTTATAATAATGGAATAATTAAATTAGCATATGAAACGTTGAAAAAAAGAGAGCAAAACATCAAGAGAGAACAAAAGGACAAGTTAAAAATAAAATCAAAAAGTAGAAAGGCGAGAATATGCGGAGACAAGAAGAAGGCTATAAGGCGGATATTCGCCAGGAGTGTTAATTCCACTAAATAAAATATTTTATGTCAAGACCATAAGGTGGTGGATTTTCGTCAGGCCATAATCTATTTATTAGTTTTGCTAAATAAAATATTTTATGTCAAGGCTATTTGTTAGTCCTACTAAACAATACATTTTATGCCAATATCATACGATGGGTATTCGTCAGACCATAATTAGGGTGTTAGTTCTGTTAAATAAGACATTTTATATCAGACCATAAGGTGGGTATACGCGAGGCCATAATCCGAATATTAGTCTCGTTAAACAAGACATTTTATACCAAGAACACAAGACGGGTATCTGCCATACTACAATCCGTGTGTTAATCCCGCTAAATAAGGCATATTATGTCAAGCTACAAGGGGAATATCTACTAGGCCACGCAATCGGATATTAGTCTCGTTTTCCAAAAAGTTTTCAAGGCAATTTATACTCAGGCTATAAGGTGGATATTCGTCAGACCACGCAACCAGGTGTTAGCCCCATTTTACAAAAAGATTCTAAGGCAATTTATATCCAGGGCACAAGGTGGGTATTAGCTAAGCTACACAACCAGGTGTTAGCCCCATTTCACAAAAAAAATTCCAAAGCAATTTATGTCCAGACTACAAGGCGGGTATTAACTAGGCCACGCAACCATGTGTTAATCCCATTTAACAAAAAATTTCTAAAGCATTTTATGCTCAGGTCACAAGGTGAATATCCACCAAGCGAGTTTTCGACTAATAAAGATAGAGGTAAGTTTCTACTAATATTTGCCACAATGTGGATAACCGTCAAGCGAATTTTCGAGTGTTAATACCAAAAAGCATAGACAAGTTTTTGCCAAAAAGTGCATAACTACTAAGCAGTATTTGGGTATTAGTCTCAAAAGGTAAAGTTAAGCTTCTGCCAAAAAGTGTCACAAGACGGATATCTTCCAGGCTAACAACCAGATGTCAATCCCAATTAATAAAATCCTTTAAATCATTATCATAATTGAGTGTTAAATTCAATTTATTATTTTTTTTAAAGTTCTTTTTTCTATAGCCACGAAGTGGATATCTGCCAGACGAGTCATAAGGCGGAGGTAAATTCTATTAAAAAATTCAAAGTTACTTTATGGTAAAAAGTAGAGACTTCCAGGTATTTGGTCGGTGTTAACCTCTTAATAATTTTTTAAAGAGATTATTCAAGTCTTATTTGATGATGGTCGGATGAAGGTTATAAATGAGTACAGAGCATATAAACACTCAGTAAAAGTAATGACAAGATATAAGAGAAATATTTTTCATTAAAATCATGAAAGGCCAATTGAGATGTGCCACGTGTCCTAAATCACAAAGATAACTGTCACCTTTAAATTTAAAAAAAGAACTTTTGATATAACACAATAATCAATCAAAATAGGCTATATGATGGCACTTGATGATAGGGTCACGTGACAAAAGTCTAATTAAGTAATACTCAGTCCCATAGAGGAAAAAGAAGGTCCGAACGCTTTAAGACTCAGCTTTTCTTCAAAACTCGTCTTCTCCACTACAAGGTGAGACTTAATAGAAAGTTATAATTAGTGGATACAATTTAGCAAATCCCATTACACCTATAATTATGAGATTTTTTATTTATTAACCGAAATCAGTCAAATTTTCAGAAAATGTAATATCTAACTTTATCTTTTTACAATACAAAAACAAATAAATATCGAAATCAATATACGCAATTCTTATATTAAATTTAAAATATTATATTACACTCGCGCTTATTTTCGGTGTATTGAATTGAAAGTTAGAACCGCGGCCATCAACCACCCACATCTTTTTTTAATATTAAACAATTACGGTGCAGGTTTCAGCCCCATCCATTTTAAATTATTTTTAATAATTGTAATGGTGGCATACAATAATCCATAATAATACTTAATACAATATTATTATAATTAAAATTAATAATTCTTATTAAGACATTTCAAAAATATTATGAATTACTGTGCCAAACTTTTAATAAAATTTACAATTAATTCTGATTATATGTTTTTATTTTTATAAATCAAACATTTTAATTTTATAACAATTTCACTATTAAAATATTATATGCATAATCTCTAAGATTTCTCTTTAAATAGCATTCTATACTTTAAAATGTCACATAAACTATTTTTTAATTTATAAGAAATTTATAAATTAATAAATTTATTAATTTTTTATTTAAAATTATAGTCTTTATTTTTATAATATATAGCTTTTACTGTTTTTAGTATAATATAAAATTTGAAAATCTTTTATTCTTATTTTTAAAATATTTTTAAAAAGAGTTGTATGAAAATCTAAATATTCATCTTAATTTATATAATAGCTAAATATTTAAATTTTAGATAATAAAATAAAAAATTTTAATTAGTTACGTAAATGTGGAAATCAAATTATATTTAGAAAACTTAATAATAAATTACAATATAATTACTAAAATAGATATTAATTTAAATTATTTATTTAAAATAGATTTTTTAAAATTACTCTTCTAAATATTTTTTTTTATGTCAGCCACAGTAAGTGTTTTTGGGATTAATCAATATGGTTTGGTATTTTATGGGTTTGATGAATATATTCTTCTTCCGTTGAATTTTCCATTTTGTTGTTTGATTAAAATTACAAATATATTTAAAATTAAAATTAATATTTTATTAATAGAAAATTTTAAAAATACTATTAATAAGTTCATCTGATTTCTTAAAAAAAAAATTAAGATAATTTATAGTATAGCTCTTGAAATTTAATAAAAACCATAATTTAATCTTTATATATTTAACAGAAAATAATTTAGTTTTTCAATTTTAATTTATTGATAGAATAATTATTTTTATTAATTTTATATTAGTTAATTATTAATTAAAAAATAATTTAAATTAAAGAATTAAACTATAAATATTAAAATTATAATGATTAAATTATTAAACATTATTAAAATTAAAATAATTAAACTGTTGTAAAATATAAAATTTAAATAATTAAATTATTACAGTAAATTTTAATAAAATAATTATTTTATTAATAAAATGAAATTTGAAAAATGAAATTATTTTTATTAAAATAATAAAAATTAAATGGTAGATTTTACTATATTATAAAATTTCTAAAAAATATTTAGAAATCACTTCACACTTCAGTGGTAAAAATAAGATTTCTTTCGAGTTTATGATGCGAAAGCTGATTGGAAGCCGAAATGAAGCAGTTGAGCAGCCAACCATTAACGTTCGCGACCAAAGCCAAAAAGCCAACTGACAACGATAATGACAACGGAAACAGCCAACGTGACTTCACTTCAAAAAGAATAGTCGTGCAGGCTAATGAAAAAGAAGAAGTAAATTTATTATTTAATTTTTATATTATAAAAAAAATTTAATTAATCTTTTAATTTTTTAAAAAATATATTAAATATTTTTTTTAGATTTTTTTTAAAAATTATTATTTTATTTCTCTATTAATTTTAATTATTTTATTATTTATTATTATATTTTTAAAAAAAATTTTAATTTTATTAAAATGTTTATTAATTAATATTTTATATTGAAGATATTTTAATTTTTTATAATAATAAATAGTTATAATTAATGAAAAAATTAATTAATAATTTTTTTAAATATTAAATATATTTTTATATATTTTTTAGTATAATATAATCAACTAGAGATTATAATATAGGGATTAGATAATAAATTATTAAAAAAATTCTCTACTCTCTTCGCTCGAGCTGAGGACCTTCTCTGTACCTTCTCATTTCACAACTCTCTCTCTCTCTCTATAGATATATATATATCATCTCAAATTTTCTCTTTCTTTCATTTACTGACCTCTTAGGTCTTTTATCTTTCTTCACCGCCATTAAATTTTCAACCACTGATGGCTTCCCCAGTAGAAGAAGGTATTCACTTTTTCTTTTCTTGTTCAAAATCGATTTACTTGCTTGCTTTTCATAGTTTACTCGATTTTTGTTAATGGTTTAGAAATTTGGAAGCGATTTTCTTGTTAGTGAATCTATGATAGTATCTGCAACTACTGTTAGATTATGGCAATGATTATACCTAAGAAACTTCACTTCTACTGTTTTCTAGAAGATTTTTCCTTCCAACTAATGTATGTGATGCAAAATTTACTTCTATTAATCTGTAAGATCAATTCACTTTTTTTGTTACATCGGGAAATTTGTATCAACCTCTGTTTGGTTTGAAGGAAAATGGTACTATAAAAATTGGATAGTGAATTTTTTTTTTCTACAATTACTTTGAATCTAGATTATCTATCAATTCTAGCCAAAGAATTTACAAGAATCTTCAGTCATATAGTAAAATTTTATAATTTTCTATTTAGAATCAATCTCTTCAAATCTAAGTGACCTAAGAAATGGGGAAAGCATTCTTACTTATGTCACTTCTGTAATTGAATAACTTTTTGCCTGGTGATTGTGTAGGGGGAGAGAGGGACCTAGAAAAGGGACTCATATATCCACAACAAAACCAAAACCAAAACCCTCTTGCAGAACCCTCACCAACACCATCACCTTCCTCAACTTCATCAGCTCCAGCCCTGGTTCTATCCAACTCTGGAAAACGGATTGATCAAGCAGGAAAAAAGAAGTATGTAAAACAAGTAACTGGGCGACACAATGACACTGAGCTGCACTTGGCAGCTCAACATGGTGATGTGGCAGCTGTAAAGCAGATTCTTAATGATATTGATTCACAATTGATGAGAACTTTTAGCGGGGAGGAGTTTGATGCAGAGGTTGCTGAAATAAGGGCATCAGTGGTGAATGAGGTGAATGAATTGGGAGAAACTGCACTGTTTACTGCTGCAGATAAGGGGCATCTTGAGGTGGTAAAGGAGTTGTTAAAGTACTCAAGTAGAGAGTGCATTACAAGGAAGAATAGGTCAGGTTTCGATCCATTGCATATTGCTGCTGTGCAAGGGCATCATGGTAATGTTCTTGAGCTTTCTTTTCTCTCTCTCTCTTTTTTCTCTTTTTTTTTTTTTCATTTGAATTGATTGATCTCTTTGGTTGTTAAATTTGCAAATAAGGTAGCAAATCTGTTTTGGAGGAACATGTGAACTATAGCATCTTATGTTTGTATATACTGTGTTTTATACTGTAGTTGTGCTAAAAGTTATGTTTTTTTATCGAACAATTGCTTTCTGGTTAACTGCTTAGATGCTTTAGTGAATCAATGGGAAGAATCATAAGTTTTAAATCTTCCATGTAAGGATCTGAACTTCATTCAATCTATGTATGTAACGACTGTTAATAAGAGTTGGTGGACTGTGAAATTCATACTGCTAAGTGTCCCCCCCCCCCCCGCCTCCACTTCATTACTTGCTGCAGTGTAGAGGCTTTGACTGCTATGAGATTATTCCTGTGTCATTGTGATACTATCAATAGTAAAAATTGGATGTTTCTTTATGAAGAACAGGAAATAACAACTTTAGCATGGTATAAGATAAGCAGTTTGTGGATTCATAGGCACTTATCTAATAACTAAGAAAAGGTTCTCCTTGTCTTCTTTTGTCTTGACAAGTGCAATTCATACATGCTCAAGTAATTGTGCAAGGGGAATTGCCTATTGTCAATTAGTCATGTTACCAGGAGTAATGTATTATTGTTATAAAAAATAATGGCTTTGGTTCAGTTCTAAGTCCGATGGAAAACAGAAGTATTATTCTTAAACATAAGGAACACAGATAAGTGTCTTTCCAACTTCAAGGGTGTACTAATGAGGATGTAGTTTTGGTATTTTCCATGGTATTGCCATCTTCCATTTTGAGAGTATGTTTTCATTTTCCACACCATCCCAAAGAGCGTTAGAGCCAATTTGGTTGCAGAATTTGTTCCATTATAATTATAGTAAAATTTGAATGCCTGCCAAGGTGAATATTATATTAATTATGAATGTCACCAGCTGTAGAATTTATGTTCCTATTATCAATAGTTCTGGATAAAAATTAGGAAAGCAATTTATGAGGATTCTTTTATTACAGCCATTGTCCAAGTCCTTCTAGATCATGACCCAAGCCTGAGCCAAACATATGGCCCATCAAATGCAACCCCTCTTGTATCTGCAGCTACAAGGGGGCATACTGCAGTAGTCATTGAATTGTTGTCAAAGGATGGTAGCTTATTGGAAATTTCCAGATCCAATGGTAAAAATGCATTGCATTTGGCTGCCAGACAGGGGCATGTAGATGTTGTAAAAGCATTGCTCAGCAAGGATCCACAGTTGGCACGAAGGACCGACAAGAAGGGGCAGACTGCTTTGCATATGGCTGTTAAAGGGCAGAGCTGTGAGGTAGTTAAATTGCTTCTTGGGGCAGATGCTGCTATTGTGATGCTTCCAGACAAAAATGGTAACACAGCATTACATGTGGCAACTAGGAAGAAAAGGGTGGAGGTATGACATATTCATTTCCTTCTTTTAGAACTAGAATACTTACTTTATGTTTTCTCTTGGAATTGTCAAGGTCTATCAGATCTCCCTGTTCTAAATTTGCAATGAATCTTACTGAAGCTTTAGAAGTTCAGTGTAGAAGGATAATATTTGTTGTATATCACAATAGATATTACAATTTATTTATACATGAAAGACGGTATCTAAACAAGAAGGAAAATCAAGCCTATGATTGTATCAGCCTATGATTATACAATCCTAAGATTAAGCAACTAACCCATCTATCAATATTTACTTCCTATATTAACATATCTTAAATGTTACCCTTTATAGGTAACCCAAATGAACATTCAGTAATATCTTAGGTTTGAAAATTTTCCTTGCAGATAGTGAATGAGTTGTTACTGCTTCCTGACACAAATGTGAATGCACTGACAAGAGACCATAAAACAGCTCTAGATATTGCAGAAGAGCTTACCCTCTCAGAAGAATCATCAGAAATAAAAGAGTGCCTGTATAAATATGGTGCTGTTAGAGCTAATGAACTCAACCAACCAAGGGATGAGTTGAGGAAAACTGTTACACAAATTAAGAAAGATGTTCACACCCAACTTGAACAAACCAGAAAGACCAACAAGAATGTTCACAATATCTCTAAAGAGCTTAGGAAGCTACATCGTGAAGGGATCAATAATGCTACCAACTCGGTGACTGTGGTGGCTGTGCTATTTGCAACGGTGGCCTTTGCAGCCATATTTACTGTACCAGGTGGGGATGATAAGAGTGGGATTGCAGTGGTGGTAAGCCATACTTCTTTCAAAATTTTCTTCATCTTTAATGCTATTGCACTCTTTACCTCATTGGCTGTTGTGGTGGTTCAAATTACACTGGTTAGAGGTGAGACAAAAGCAGAGAGACGTGTGGTAGAGGTGATTAACAAATTAATGTGGTTGGCTTCTGTGTGCACTTCAGTTGCATTTATGGCCTCATCATATATAGTTGTCGGCCGGAAACACGAGTGGGCTGCTATTTTGGTTACAGTGGTAGGGGGAGTGATTATGGCTGGGGTTCTTGGCACAATGACATATTATGTGGTTAAGTCGAAGAGGATTCGGTCGATGAGGAAAAAGGAGAAGCATGCACGAAGGAGTGGATCAACCTCATGGCAACACTCCGACTTCTCCAATTCAGAAGTTGATCGAATCTATGCCCTGTAATTTGTGAATTCTTAACTTCTGGAACATCTTTTAACTTAAGATTGTAGAGGGAAAAAATGGATGTCGAAGCAAATGAAAGTATTATAGTTAAATAAAAATGGTTCTTCCTGTAATTTCTTTGATGGAGTTAACTATCTCTTGAACCCAAAGGTAAATGAGCTTGCTAGGCCTCTGGACGTGACAGGCCAGGTAAGGCAATTCAATTTCTAAATTCGAATTAAAATATTTTAATCCAAAATTATATTGAATTCAAGTGAAGTAATATATTGTATGAATAGAATAATATATGAATAATACATTTGTAATTATAATCAAATAAATATTTCATAATTATTGTGTTCATGAGGAATATGAATGATGCAAATCAGATCAATTTTCTAGGGAGTCCTCTATTTTAATGCTCTGCTAAATTTTGATTTACTACTCTATGCTTAGTTTTTAGGGTAATGTGTGTAAATTAGTTTAATGATGAAGAACATGGCTCGTAAATTTCCAATTGAAATTTAAACTTAAAATCTTATAGTTTAAGATACGACTTCAATACTTGTATCTGTAGCAGATCTTGAGGTGCAGCTTCCTTATCAAAGAAAAATGCCCCATGTTAGGATTATTCTTCACATGTTAGGT
The DNA here is from genome assembly GCF_001659605.2 of Manihot esculenta. Classification (NCBI taxonomy): domain Eukaryota; kingdom Viridiplantae; phylum Streptophyta; class Magnoliopsida; order Malpighiales; family Euphorbiaceae; genus Manihot; species Manihot esculenta. The sequence goes on from NC_035170.2 coordinate 3,910,035, forward strand.
TTCTGGGTCAAGCATACTGCCAAAAGACGAATGAGCAAATATTCTTCTATTATTATTATTGAGGCAGGCCAGCTCAATAATTAAATTTTGAAATTGTCTTATTCTGGCGCAGTATTCTTGTTTGTTATCTCTCTGCCTTAAATTAGGAATAAAATAAGGCCGCCTTGTTATACTTAAATAAGTAGGCAATCAGAAATCAAAATGAGTTTAGATTTCTGATATAATGTACAATCAAGAAGGTATATATTATAAATTTCATTTACTTTATTTATCATCAATTAGACAACTGGGAGAAGTTTTCACTCTGATTCTTCATCTGGTGGATTCAAAGAGGAGGTCAATCAGTGTCCTTTTCAACGGTTTGTTTGCCGCCTTTCGACTTCTGGAACCTCATCTCCTTCTTTTTCTTCTCTTATAAGCCTTTATTAATAGTAAAAGTCTGTTTTGATTATGATGGTGGAAGTGTAGCCAGCAAGATTGCCAAAGGAAGGGCATCACTAAAAGCAGCACTAGGTGCTGGGTTGCTTGTGTTGCTAGGTCATGATAGATGGATGCCCTAGTAGGTTTATATTATATGATTAATTAATTAATTTTAAAAATTAATTAAAATTACATTTAAATGTTAATATTAAATTAATTTATTTAAATTTCAGTCGATTCACCTTTTTTTAACAGCTTTTTCATCTAGCAATTCTGAAGCAGCAGTGAAGAATCTTCATGCTTGATCATTCAGGGATTTTATTCACCTGGTTAAGGCATAGTTTTCTTCAACTCTTTTTCCAACTTGAAATTTGGATTTTGTCATTTTACAGAAATAAACTATTTTATTTCGATCTATGCACAACTTTTTGTTAAGCAATTGTTACTTTATATTTAGACTAATTGATTAAAAAAAATTTCTAACATTTATGTGGTTTTTTATTTTAATTTAAATGTTTAAATTTTAAATAAATTAATTTAATATTTACATTTAGATGTATTTTTATCTAATTTTTAAAAATTAAAATTTAAAAATTCAAGTTGCATACTATATATAATATTTTATTTTTTAATATAAACTAATTTCACCTATTAAACTAATATTAACTCACCCCTTAATTATAATTAAATGATAAATTTTATCAGTTGCAATAATTATGAAAAATTTATAATACATATATTATTTTTATTATTTTATATACGTTATTATTTTAAATTAAATAATATATTTTTATCAAATTTTTATAATTATTAATACAAAATAAAATGTATTATTGTTGAATTACTTATTTAATAATTGTATTGTTTATCTAGAATATATTAATTAATTAGAGTTAAGTAAGAGTATTATTTTCACATGGAAAATTAGTTTATATTCAAAATTAATAATAAAATATTACATAAATATGACACCTAAATTTTTATATTTTAATTTTAAAAATTAATTAAAATTATACTCAAATATAAATATTAAATCAATTTATTTAAAATTTAAATGTTTGAATTAAAATATAAAATGATGTAATTATGTTATTTTCAATCAATTTGCCTTATCTTTCAATGGGCTATTGTATTATGACTTCCTTCATCTAAATCAATAAAAAAAATTTTCTCAAATTTAATATCCTTAAATCATTATTGTTGAAATCATGATTACTAAAATATTTTTTAGTATATAATAATTTTGGTATCAATAAATGAATTTCATCGTTTCTTAATTATTATATATTTAAAATTTATTATATTTTAGTTATAAAAATATTAAAATAATAAAAAAATGTAATTTTTCTTCTTTAAACATTTGAAGTAATTTATGTAATTTCTGAACTTTTAGAAATTTTTATATGGTTATTTATGTAATTTATATTAATTTTAAATAAATAGAAGAAAAATTATTATTCAGTTTCTAAATTTTTTAAAAATTTATTAGTTTATCCTATTTAAAAATTATTTAATTAAAATATTTTTATATCCTATAAAATAAATATTTTGATTTTTATAAATTTATTAATATTTTTTAAATATTTATACTATTTATTTTATATAATTTTAATTATATATATTATTTAGTCCCTATATATTTAAATATTTATGTTATAAGATAAGACAAGTTGATTAATAGTTATTTTGACTAAACAATTAGTTTCATAAACCACATGAAGTTTTAATTGAGTAATTTTTATATAATTGATTTTATGAATTATTTAATTTAAAAAATAAATTTTACATAAAAAAATAAATTTAATAATTCACTGTTATATTTAAAATTTAAAAATTTTAAATATAAATCAAAACATTAAAATCAAATAATATTTTTGAATATATAATAATTTAAAATTTTATATTAAAAAAATTTAAAAATTCATATTTAATATTTAATGTGAGTAAATTCATTTACTTTTGTAAAATTTTATATATGTAAATTTTTTTTATTTTTCTATTTAAAATTAAATTTTACTTTAATATTATTATGCATATAGATAAATATTTTTTATAAATTAAATAAAATTAAAATTTTCTGAAAAAAAAAATAAAATTCAACCTGATTTAAATTTCTGGATTCGTTAGTGATAATTTGATCTGTTTTCTATAAACTGGTGTTTATTTTTGGCTACTTTACATTGCTTTGATGTTTATAAAATTGAGATTCATCATCACTTTGCACAGTAAACGATGTCAAATACATAGAGTGTTTGAGAATAAACAGTGATAAGAAGATACTATTAGCCTATTGCTGGTACTAGAATCTTAAATTTGTAGATTTTGGTATTGATTGGAAAATATTCTTTCAAACAATTGGTATTATTTTTTTTTTTAATTATGATTTGTTTTATTTTATTTTATCAATGCAAATTTATTATATTTTCTAAGGTCCATGTGGACTATATACAAAATGATAAGAAAAATATCAAAGACTTAATAAAATTTAAGTAAATATAAATCAAGTCAAATCTAAACCAACAAACAAACTAACCAAATGCACAATCCCAATCAAGTTGCATATGTTGAAGCACACACCCACTCTACAACAATTCGCTGCTTTAGTCATCAAAAAATAACCAACAAGACAACTAGAATTCAAAACAATAGATAGGAAGTTACAACACTTCGAGAATATAGACACAACAATACAAATATGCATGCAACAAGTATTAAAAATTAAGAAAACAAGAAGAAAGATTCTTGTTACGATAAAGCAACTAACCGGCCATCAAAGAGTTATACAGTAGAGTTTCAATTAAAACAGTCTACGGTAAAAATTGATTCAATTAAAACATCATATCATGAATTCTAGTCTTGATCTTCATACTGTTGTAAATATCATGCTTCCTATAATTGATTCTAATAAAGGAAGCTTCATATCTTCTAAACATATGTATGATTGTATTATGACCATGATTGATTTGCATGATAGACTAGGCCATGCATTTGTTAGCAAACTCAAGCACATCAAGGGTATAAACATTAGTGATAATTCTATAACATGTTGTCCTATTTGCCCTCTAGCAAAACAATCAAGACTGCCCTTTCCTAGACCCATACTTTGGCTTCAAAACCTTTTGATTTGATTCATATAGACATATGGGGGCCTTATAAGACTAGCTCTATCACTGGTGCAAAATTTTTCCTTACCATTGTAGATGATTATAGTAGGGCAGTCTGGACCTTTATCATGCATCTCAAGGGCCAATTCTTTAATCTGACTAAACACTTCATCAATATGGTGGAAACTCAATTCAATACCACCATTGAGGCCATTAGGACAGATAATGACAGAGAATTTTTAAGTCATGCTTATAGCTCTTTGCTCACCAGTAAATGGATCATTCACCAAAGATCTTGTCCATATACTTCACAACAGAATGGAGTTGTGAAAAGGAAACACAGACACGTCGTTGACACTGCTAGAGATTTAAAAATGCAATCTCATGCCCCTACCCAGTTTTGGTCAAAGTGCATTCTAACTGCCATCTATCTTATAAACAGAATGCTCATGGAATAATTTAACTAGACTACACCATATGAGAGACTTTATGGGACCTTGCCATATTATTCTCACCTCAGAAAATTTGGGTGTCTTTGTTTTGCTACTACTATGGGCACCCATAAGGATAAATTCTAAGAAATAGCTATCAAGGTTGTAATGGTGGGTTATGCTAGCATACACAAGACTTATAAGCTGTATAATCTCACTGAGAAGTCTATTTTCATGAAAATATTTTTCCTTTTCAAAACAATGATGATATTGAGAGTTCTGTTATTCCCATACCTATGGTTGAATCTAAACACACAGATTCTCAACCTTGCAAACCCAGCCCTACAAGTGATAGCCTTCAGGAATGTTCTTCTCTTAGAAGGTCTCAAAGGCATAGACAACCACCCGTTTGGATGCAGGACTATGTCAATCCATTGCACACATTCTCTCTTTTTTTCTGTCCCTCTTACAGCTCTTACATTTACAATATCAACAAGGTCCATGGACCTTATACCTATGCTCAGGCTTCTAAGGATGCTCAATGGGTTGAGGCCATAGAACAAGAATTTCAAGCCTTGAAAAATAATAATACTTGGACTCTTACTACTCTGTCTAAGCACAAAAAGGCAATAGGCTGTAAATGGATATATGTAGTGAAATTCAAACCCAATGGGAATGCTGATAGATACAAAACTCGTTTAGTTATCAAAGGCTACAACCAAATAGAGGGCTTAGACTATAAAGATAGATTCTCTCTTGTGGCTAAACTTACCACAGTAAGGATCTTCATTGCCCTTGCTACTTCTAAGTAGTAGCCAATCTTTCAATTAGACATCAATAATGCTTTTTTGCATGGACATTTGAATGAAGAGGTATATATGATACCTCCTCAAGGCTATCACTGTAACGACTCGAAAATCGGACCGCTACCGGCGCTAGGATCCAGGTCGGCTTAAGGCCGCCGGGACCCGTAGCAAGCCTAACATGCATCCTGTGAACCTGATTAATCCCATACATGATCAACAACATACATAAAAATTAAAACTTTTCTTTCATTCATTTTCTCATACACCAAACTCAACCTGTGCATGCACTGAACATAAACATAATCATAAACATTGGCCCCTCTGTGGGACCTCATCAATGCCCCCAATGGGTGGCATAACATGTGTTGAGTTGGTTTACATAAGCATTACAAAACATCTAAGATCATGTATTAAAAGGGATATCATACACATAGGGTCAAGCACAATCTCTAATCCTCAATGTCATTACATTACATAACTATTCACAACTCTACATCATTATACAATTTGTCATGTCCACATTCTAGCTATTACATACACAAGACTTCATTACTCTTACTGACCTCCTGGTCTACCCTATACCTGCAAGCCTGGGGGTTAAGGGAGAGGGGTGAGCTACAAGAGCCCAGTGAGCAGAATAATAAAACATTTGAAACATATGATAACATGAAATGCATCACATCACAGCTAATCACATCAAGGATGAATTTGTCACCAATAGTCCTCTACATGGTCCAACTGTGCCAGGGGCGTAGAATGGGCCTCACTGGTCTTTCTCTTACATAATCATAACATAGCATAACATAACATTCCAACTGTGCCAGGGGCGTAGAATGGGCCTCACTGGTCTTCCGTACCGTATCATCATCATATCATAACATATGAGGACTAAAGGATCATTCAACATTCATCCGCATCATCAACATATTATGCAATGCAACATATTCGTGAGTTCTAATGCAAGCACCCTATTATATCTCATGGCATTCATAATGCGTGAATCATGCTAAAACTGGTTTATTTATTTAAAAGCATAAGAGTTATTCTACTCACCTCTGGCTGAAGCTCTACTGACTCAGAAGCAGCTGAACTCACTGTTGGGGTCCTCGGTTCCTCGGGTCCGAACCTACACAGGTGGACTCAAATGAGGGACCAACATACTATAACATGACTCTGAAAACATCCCCCAAAAACCCCCTAGAACATCATGAAATAGTCATAGAAAATCATGCAAAAGAGGGCTGGACAGGGCACTTTCGGCGGCAGGTTCGGCGGCCGAAACTCCCAGACAGAGACGAAAGTCTCCTTTCAGGGGCAAGCTTCGGCAGCCGAAGGCTGCTTCCACAAGCATGTTCGGCGGCCGAAAGTTCCTTCGGCTGCCGAACCTGGTTTCTCCTTTAGTGGCAGAAACTCAGCTCTTCTATCCATATACGCCTCCAAAACTTCCCAAACATGCACAAACCTATTCTACAACACACATACACATGCATACCAGCTCCTAGGGGCTTCAAACTACTTAAACCCCATCTACAACACATCAAGCATGCATTTGCAAGCCACATTGATAAAAAACACAACATAAACTCATAAACCTAACCATAAGCTGAACATGCATTCTACCCCATAGATTTTCATAAAACTTACTTAAAACATGCAATGAGCTTAAGATCGGCTCTTACCTCTTGAAGATCGAGAGAGAGACGACCTAATCTTGGAGATGGGAGATTTTCAACTTCCTTGGGTCTCCAAGCTCAAAACTTGCTCAAAACTTGAAAATCTTCAAAACAAGATGAAAACTTGTGAAAATCGTGAAAGATTTGAAGAAAAAACTCAAAGATTGGTGAGGGACGGCGGAGAGCTCACCTTGGCCGAAAATGGGGAGAAAAGCTCACCCATTTCGGTTAAGGGACTCTTTTATAGTGGCTGGCCAGGCCACGTTCGGGGGCCGAACGTGCCTCCGCATGCATGCCATGTTCGGCGGCCGAACTTGAGGTTCGGCGGCCGAACCTGGACTTCCCTCACTTATGCCTTCGGGGGCCTAAGGCACACCCGAAATGTCTGCATGTTCGGCGGCCGAACCTGGGTTTTCCTCCAAGGTTGTTTTCATGCAAAAACTCATTTCCATCTTGTTTAAAATCATAAAACACATTAAAACACTTTATGAAAACATGGTTTTACCCTTCTAGAGGTCTCCGACATCCGAAATTCCACCGGACGGTAGGAATTCCGATACCGGAGTCTAGCCGGGTATTACAATCACAAAGCTCAACCTGGGCAAGTCTATTTACTTCAAAGATACTTGTATGGGCTTAAATAGGCCTCTAGCCAATGGAACATTGAGTTTATTACCTTTCCTAAGACTTTGGGATTTATACAATCCTCACACGATCACTGTCTCTTTATATAGCATACTTGTAATACCCGGCTAGATCAGACATCGGAATTCTTACCGTCCGGTGGAATTCGAGGATGTTAGAGGTTTCTAGAAGGGTAGAGTGAAGGTTTTCTAAAAGATTTTTAAGAGTTTTTAAGGTGGTGAATCAAACCGGATTGAGTTTTGAAGAGAAAGGACAAAGGAGACTTTTGTCACTTTCGGCCCCCGAAGGTTAAGTTCGGCCGCCGAAAGTGATAGAGTTTCGGCCCCCGAAGGTTAAGTTCGGCCCCCGAAAGTTGCATGGTTTTGCATGCAGTTTCGGCAGCCGAAGCTGGGGTGGTCGGCTAAGCTGTGCATGCTCCTCAGTCCGTGATTTGGCCAGCTGTTGCCTCCAGATCATGGCGAGGGGGTTAAGCCACGTCTCCCTTGACTCATCTGCAAGCTTTAATCAGCTTATGCAGAGGGTTTGGTCATTTGCCAAAGGGTTTGAAGGTTTTTGAGAGAAAATGAGAGAAAAGTGAGTTTTGGTGGTTTGAAGCTGGAGAGGAGAAGTTGCTGAGTTCTGTTGTTCCAGCTTCTGTCTTCAAGAGGTAAAGGAAGGTTTTAGTTGTTTTAATGCGTTTTTACCAGCTTTTAAAGAAGGAGTAAAGAGTTTATGCATGAGTTGCATGCTTAAGTTAGTTTATGTGTTTTGATTGATAAAGCATGATTATGTGTTATAGTTTCTATTTTGTTGGGGTTAATAGGTAGTTTTGGACCCCTTTGGTCATATACATGAGTATATGTGAGTTGAGGAGTAGAGTTATGCATGTGTTGAAGGTTTGGAAGGGTTGGAAAGCTTGCTGGCGCGTGAAGCTGAGTTTCTGGATGAACTCAGGTTCGGCAGCCGAAGGAGGAGTTCGGCCGCCGAACATGCCCAAGGTTCGGATCTGTTCTGGACATTCGGCCGCCGAAGGTGCTGCCGAAGGTGTTCTGTCCAGCCTTCTTTTGCATGTTTTATGTGCTTGTTTTGAGAGGTTTTAGAGGGATTCTTGGGAAGATGTTTAAGAGTTATGATAGAGTATGTTTGACACCTCATTCGAGTCCATTTGATTCAGGACTGGACCCGAGAGATCGAGGAGGTCATCAGAGTTAGAGGTTGCAGAGTCAGTTCAGTATCTGCTAGAGGAGCAGAGGTGAGTAGAACTAAACTTAATGTTTTATATTAAAGTAACAGATTGCTTGTTTGAGCATAGTTCATGCATCATGGATGCTATGATTTATATCAGGGTGATTGCATTAGAATCACGAAGATGTTGCATTGCATAGTTATTGTATGAGTTGGGTAAATACTGAATGATCCAATAGTTCCCAGACAGGTATAGAGAATCCAGGACCCCATTCCATGGCCTGGAAGATTAAAAAGTGTGCATGGTCATAATTATAAAGGAAAGTCAGGACCTCATCACTGGCCTGACAGATTAAAATGAATATACGTTGCATGTATGCATGACAGGAAGACCAGGACCCCAGTCGATGGCCTGGCACGATACAGATACTGGGACTATGTGGTGACAGGTTTATTCATTGATAGTGAGGATTGGACCAAGGCGACATCAATAGCCCGTCGAGGGAGTTTTGAGGTCATGTCTAATCCAAGATGTGAAATGTTTGAGTTGTGACACATTTCATATAAAGTATGTATGAATGAACTGTTTTCAGTGTTTCTACTCACTGGGCTTTAGTAGCTCATCCCTTTCCCTTAATCCCAGTTTTGCAGGTTTCAGAGTAGCTGGGAAGAGTAGGAGCATCAGAGTATATGCTAGAAGATTGCATGTGTAATAGTATAGTATGGACATGATATAAAATAAAGAGATATTGTAAAGTGATGTAATAGATAGTCAGTCAGTGTGTATATGAGATAGAATGTGCTTTTGCCTATAGTATGAGTATGTTGATCCCTTGAGTATATACATGTATCCTGTTTTATAGTTTCTTGGTGAGAAATGAGTCAGACCAGACTTAATAGATGTTGTGTTTCGAAAACCCAGTGACATATATCAGATACAGAGGAAAGACCAGGTTTGATTCCTGTGATCCACAGAGAGGCCATTGGGGAAGACCGGGTTTGATTCCTGCGACCCTATGGTAGCCAAGTTAACTTATGATATGCTGACCTATTATAGCGGTCTTATGACACAGCGGATAGGGCATGGAGGTTACTTGGTAGAGCATCACTGGTTAGCCCCTGAGGGGTAGTTCAGACTAGTATATCTGAACATTGGTTCATATGATTGGACCTACAGAGTGTTTTAAAGGTTAAGTCTGGTAGTTTTGAAAGAAAAGTTTTACAGATGTCGGATCATGTATGGGATTTTAACAGGTACACAGAGTTCATAGCAGGCTTACTACGGGTCTAGGCGGCCTTAAGCCGATCTGGATCCTAGTGCCGGGCGGTTCGGGCCGTTACAGAGAGGTACCGGTTTCCGGGTCGTTACAGATTGGTATCAGAGCATAGGTTCCTCAAAAGTACGATGTTTTACATTGGAAAGAGGTTGGTCTCGAGGTTATAGAAAGGCAAAGCACCATAAGCAGAATCATGTCCACTAAGATAGGAAGTTGTTTGCATGCTGATGTGAAATGCCCATGAGTATAAGCATGAGTATTAATGTTCTGTTCTACATGCATGTATATGATATAGGTTCATGTGTTTTCATATGAACATGTGTGCTCAAGATTGTTTCTATATGTTTTGTTCTTCAGGAAAGCTAAGATGAGTAGTTCTGTGGAAGTAGATCCTTCTGAGAGATCTTTTGAGGAAAGTAGAGAAGGACTGAATCTAGAAAGAGTATCAGGAGACCAAAGAAGAGATATAGGTGTACAGGTGAATATGAAAGAAGAAAATGTTCAGACTCAGAAGACTGAAATGTCAGGTGGAGGAAAGAGTGAACCTTCTACTTGGAGTACAGCTACCTCGAGAGGAGTGAAGTGGGGAAGAACTTTGAGTAAGAAAAAGAGCAGGTTTTGGAAGAATTTAAAAGTTAGTATGAGTTCTGGTCAAGGTAAACCAGAGTGTGAGAGATGTGGAAAATTGCATAGAGGAGTTTGTTTAGCAGGGACCACAGCTTGCCATAGGTGTGGACAGGAGGGGCATATGATACGTGAGTGTCCCACAGGTAGAGTAGCTCAGGATAGTAGGCAAGGAAGAGAGGTTGATACATCTGAGACAGAGCTGCCAGGTATGTTCATTCAATTTTTCTTTAAATGATCTGCGGTGTTTATTTTTGTAGACCATAGTGAAATTATGCTAAGAGTAAGAGTATAAGGAAGAAGGATAGAGTAAGAAAGTCAGAGAACAGAATAAGTTACAGAAAAAGTAAAGTAAGATTAAGCAGAAAACAGAACAAGAGACAGAGAAGTAAGAATGAGTGCAGAAAGAGATTAGAGATAGTCTGGGATTAGTGGTAGTTGAGGCAGAGGAAAAAGGGTGAGCCGTTTCTTCAGTAGGATTCCCGAGAGAAGTTCCATTAGCTTTAGCTTGGATCTTCACCCTGACCCAGTAGGAGGCTAACACATCATACACGGTGACGTCAGATACGTTCACTTAGAAGTGTTTAGATGTGTGTGCTGTTGGTTTTAGACCTCAGTGTTTCGCTTTCCTTGTTGTTTATGAGCCATTGATATAGTGGGTTTGATGATTTCTGAGCTTAGAATGTTTTCTCACGGTCAGTGGACCTAAGTGTGATCCATCTGATGCAGAGTCAGATAGTACAGTTTAGAGTTTATAGTGAGTAGATGCTATCCAGCTGACCTTATGGTTCTAGGGGTGACTGATGATGTCAACCTAGGGCGTATTGGCTAGCTACTCATAGTACTACCTGTGTCCACAGAGACAAGGTAGTAGAGTTCAGAGCTAAGGATGGATCAGAGATAGTCCTATAGAGGACAGGGTACAGAGTATAAGAGATGCTCAGAGGTTTGATATCAGTCCATCAGGCTCATAGGACTCAGGAAAGGTTATCAGAGGGTTCCGGCTCTTGTGAGCAGATATAACAGTCAGGACAGGGAATCAGCCTCAGTGCCCATTCCTAGTGAGTACTAGATGTTTCCCAGACTAGCTGTCAGGTTCCCATATGTCAGGGAGTCAGAGTTGAGAATGGGAGTGGTGTCTGGACACAGAACCATCTTATTCTTTTCTTCTACCCGACAGGATGGTACCTGCAGATAGAGAGACAGAGAGAGAGAGTAAGAATAGTAGCAAAGTTAGTAGATAAAGGTTTTATCTAACCTAGTACCTTACCCTGGAATGTTTCCAGTATGGTTGCGGGAAACGAAAGATAATTCCTTAGGAATTGATTATTAGTGACAGTTACTCCTAGTTAGAGTTAGTGGTCTAATAGAACAGTTAGTAGAGCCAATTCTGTTCTAATCAAAGAAGATTGGATTACAGATTGGTATGATCAGAGTACAGATTGGAGTAATACCTGTTGCGAGTAGATTAAATCAGTTTAGTAAAGAAGACGAAAGGCGGGCAAGGATTAGGAGTACAGGTTGATATCAGATTGGTATCGAACCTCCTGATTGGTAGAAAAGATTGGTGATCTATAACTAGTTGTGATTCCAGTGTGATTACGGATTGATATCATTATAGATTGGTATCTGTTAAGCATTAAAAAGTGAGAGTTGTCACAAAGAGATTAGTTTAGTTAAGAGAAAGAGAAGAGTAAGGATCAGAGTAGCGCAGCGGAAGCTGAGGAGTTCAGAAAAAGGTTATGAGTATGAACTCAGATCAGTAGAGTAGAGGTATAGATTTTCTCTTTAGAGAAAAGTGATAAGCTTTCCTTGCTTATTTGTTTGTGTTTTTACATTCGAGGACGAATGTTTTATAAGGGGGGAAGATTGTAATACCCGGCTAGATCAGACATCGGAATTCTTACCGTCCGGTGGAATTCGAGGATGTTAGAGGTTTCTAGAAGGGTAGAGTGAAGGTTTTCTAAAAGATTTTTAAGAGTTTTTAAGGTGGTGAATCAAACCGGATTGAGTTTTGAAGAGAAAGGACAAAGGAGACTTTTGTCACTTTCGGCCCCCGAAGGTTAAGTTCGGCCGCCGAAAGTGATAGAGTTTCGGCCCCCGAAGGTTAAGTTCGGCCCCCGAAAGTTGCATGGTTTTGCATGCAGTTTCGGCAGCCGAAGCTGGGGTGGTCGGCTAAGCTGTGCATGCTCCTCAGTCCGTGATTTGGCCAGCTGTTGCCTCCAGATCATGGCGAGGGGGTTAAGCCACGTCTCCCTTGACTCATCTGCAAGCTTTAATCAGCTTATGCAGAGGGTTTGGTCATTTGCCAAAGGGTTTGAAGGTTTTTGAGAGAAAATGAGAGAAAAGTGAGTTTTGGTGGTTTGAAGCTGGAGAGGAGAAGTTGCTGAGTTCTGTTGTTCCAGCTTCTGTCTTCAAGAGGTAAAGGAAGGTTTTAGTTGTTTTAATGCGTTTTTACCAGCTTTTAAAGAAGGAGTAAAGAGTTTATGCATGAGTTGCATGCTTAAGTTAGTTTATGTGTTTTGATTGATAAAGCATGATTATGTGTTATAGTTTCTATTTTGTTGGGGTTAATAGGTAGTTTTGGACCCCTTTGGTCATATACATGAGTATATGTGAGTTGAGGAGTAGAGTTATGCATGTGTTGAAGGTTTGGAAGGGTTGGAAAGCTTGCTGGCGCGTGAAGCTGAGTTTCTGGATGAACTCAGGTTCGGCAGCCGAAGGAGGAGTTCGGCCGCCGAACATGCCCAAGGTTCGGATCTGTTCTGGACATTCGGCCGCCGAAGGTGCTGCCGAAGGTGTTCTGTCCAGCCTTCTTTTGCATGTTTTATGTGCTTGTTTTGAGAGGTTTTAGAGGGATTCTTGGGAAGATGTTTAAGAGTTATGATAGAGTATGTTTGACACCTCATTCGAGTCCATTTGATTCAGGACTGGACCCGAGAGATCGAGGAGGTCATCAGAGTTAGAGGTTGCAGAGTCAGTTCAGTATCTGCTAGAGGAGCAGAGGTGAGTAGAACTAAACTTAATGTTTTATATTAAAGTAACAGATTGCTTGTTTGAGCATAGTTCATGCATCATGGATGCTATGATTTATATCAGGGTGATTGCATTAGAATCACGAAGATGTTGCATTGCATAGTTATTGTATGAGTTGGGTAAATACTGAATGATCCAATAGTTCCCAGACAGGTATAGAGAATCCAGGACCCCATTCCATGGCCTGGAAGATTAAAAAGTGTGCATGGTCATAATTATAAAGGAAAGTCAGGACCTCATCACTGGCCTGACAGATTAAAATGAATATACGTTGCATGTATGCATGACAGGAAGACCAGGACCCCAGTCGATGGCCTGGCACGATACAGATACTGGGACTATGTGGTGACAGGTTTATTCATTGATAGTGAGGATTGGACCAAGGCGACATCAATAGCCCGTCGAGGGAGTTTTGAGGTCATGTCTAATCCAAGATGTGAAATGTTTGAGTTGTGACACATTTCATATAAAGTATGTATGAATGAACTGTTTTCAGTGTTTCTACTCACTGGGCTTTAGTAGCTCATCCCTTTCCCTTAATCCCAGTTTTGCAGGTTTCAGAGTAGCTGGGAAGAGTAGGAGCATCAGAGTATATGCTAGAAGATTGCATGTGTAATAGTATAGTATGGACATGATATAAAATAAAGAGATATTGTAAAGTGATGTAATAGATAGTCAGTCAGTGTGTATATGAGATAGAATGTGCTTTTGCCTATAGTATGAGTATGTTGATCCCTTGAGTATATACATGTATCCTGTTTTATAGTTTCTTGGTGAGAAATGAGTCAGACCAGACTTAATAGATGTTGTGTTTCGAAAACCCAGTGACATATATCAGATACAGAGGAAAGACCAGGTTTGATTCCTGTGATCCACAGAGAGGCCATTGGGGAAGACCGGGTTTGATTCCTGCGACCCTATGGTAGCCAAGTTAACTTATGATATGCTGACCTATTATAGCGGTCTTATGACACAGCGGATAGGGCATGGAGGTTACTTGGTAGAGCATCACTGGTTAGCCCCTGAGGGGTAGTTCAGACTAGTATATCTGAACATTGGTTCATATGATTGGACCTACAGAGTGTTTTAAAGGTTAAGTCTGGTAGTTTTGAACGAAAAGTTTTACAGATGTCGGATCATGTATGGGATTTTAACAGGTACACAGAGTTCATAGCAGGCTTACTACGGGTCTAGGCGGCCTTAAGCCGATCTGGATCCTAGTGCCGGGCGGTTCGGGCCGTTACAGAGAGGTACCGGTTTCCGGGTCGTTACAGATACTTTATTTTTGGCTCTGCTGGTATATGTTGATGATGTTATCTTGACTGAAAATTCTGTTAATGTCATTAACAAGTGTAAGCATGCATTGCACTCAAAGTTCACTATTAAAAATTTGGGACCTGTGAAATATTTCTTGGGTCTAGAGGTTGCCAGATCTTCACATGCCACTGTTCTCAGCCAAAGGAAGTTTGTTTCAGATGTGCTTAAAGATGCGGACATGTTTTACTATAAACCTGCATCATCCCTTTACCACAAGGTTTGCATTTAATTCTTGACTCAGGAGAGCCTCTATCTGAACTTGATATGTACAAAAGGCTGCTTGGCATACTTGTTTATATAAATTTAACAAGACCTTATATATGCTATATTGTGCAACACTTGAGTCAGTTTATGAGCATGCCCTAAAAGCCTCATTAGGAGGCTGCTTTACATATGCTTCAGTATCTTATGGGGTCCTTATATCAGGGCCTTTATTTTCCTATGAGCTCTAATATATCTCTCAGTGCATATTGTGATTCTGATTGAGCTGCTTGCACATACTTATAAAAATCATTATCTGGTTATTACATTTTCTTGGGGCCTTGTCTCATATCTTGGAAAATAAAGAAATAGACCACTGTTTCTAGGTCTTCTGCAGAACTTGAGTATCATACTATGGCCAATACATTGTGTGAACTTCTCTGGATTAGCTACATTCTTCAGGATTTACAGGTCTCTGTTCAATTGTTTATATCCCTTTATTATGACAGCAAAGCAGTTGTGCATATTGTTGTTAACTCATTGTTTGATGAACGCACGAAGCATATAGAAATCGACTGCCATATTGTGAGAGATCAGCCCCAACGGGAATTCATCTTGCCCAGTCATCTTCCCACACAAAACCAATTAGCAAACCTTTTCACCAAAGCATTATTAGCTTGTCGCCACAATTGTCTGTCCCGAAAGTTGAACCTCTTGGCTTTATCGGCTTTAACTTGAGGAGGGAGTGTTGAATTGTATTAAGTTTAATGCTTTAGTGTTATTTTATTTTGTAATAGGGCGTTATTGTATTTTGCATTAGTTATTAAGGCCTTTTCTATAATTTTTCTTTTTTGGCCTTATAATAGCCACGTATTATCCTTTGCTCTTGGATATAAGAGAAAGCATAGAAGCTTCCAGACACACTTGCATCGTTACAATTTTAGAAATAAACTTCAAAATGTTTTTTTTTCTCCTCTCTCTTGGTTCAAACACTATACAATTAAGAAAAAAATTTTGCATTAATATCTCAATTTTAATTTAAATATAAATATAAATAATTTTGTTTTAAAAAATATTTATCATCCGAAAAAAAAAATCTTTGGGTAGAGATATAAACATAAAATTCACGAAATGTTTTATTAATTATTCATTAAGTAAAACACAAATTATAAGATCTCATCCCACAGATAATATAAAAATTTAAAAAGTTATATATAATCGCTAGCACATAACTATTACATAATTTGAATTAATCATGTTTGATTCCATGTATATGGAAATTTTTTAAGGTTTCTTGATTTAAACTTCCTAAATTTTTTGTAATAAAGCACCATATTCATTGCCATTCTGGTATTGTGCTTACTGTTAAATACTGGCATTAACATCTCCAACTCATGCCATGAACAAAAGGATGCCCATAATCAACTTATTAAAAAAAAAAGAGAGAGAGAGAGAGAGAAAGAAGAAGCACTTGACAAGCTATTCTCGTTATTATTATTTATGATTTTTTTTTTTTCTGTTCTTTTCTTTCATTTTCAACTGTTCAGTGAAGTTCAGCCTCTGCAAAGTTCAATTTCTGCCTTTCTTGGGCAGAACAGTTGCTGATGAGACTGCTTGCAGTGTGCAATTGCTTCTTGAATTGGATTCTCAACTTCTAAATTTACACTGCTGCTTCTCTTTATAAATGGCAGCCCATAAAAGCCATTTGTATTTGTTGAGCTTGAAGATGATGAGGAAGACTTGTTTGTAGAATGGCGTCTGAGGGCCATGGAGAACGATCTCCTGTGAAGGCGATTATCTTCATCTTCACTACTGATCTTCTGTTTGTTACCATTGCGGATACGAGTTGTTGGCAGTTGAAAATTTTCCTTTTGAATTTGTCCAAAAGGGACTTTTCTTGATGGCTTAGAAACTATTCCTTCGTCTGCAACTTTTGATGCTGCTGTACAGGAATCATCAGAGCAGCCAGATTTGCCAAATAAAGATTTGAGATAAGCCCTGGAAGCCTTCAGCCTTGAACTAAGAGACGACTGCTTGATTAGCTTAAGCTTTTTCGTCCATGTCTTCTTTCGGTTTTCACCATTGAAACCACCTTCTTCATTTGAGTACTCAAAAAAATACTCTGCAGGATTTAGTTCTCGACTAACACGACAAGATTCAGAAGGTGAAATGTTGCAGGATTCAAATGGGGTGCTCGTTGTAGTTGGCGTTGTTGCTGTGGTCATTAATGGGGTGCTAAAGAATTCTTCCAAGGTATTTTTCCTGCAATCATAAGGAGAGTTGGAGTGTTGCAGGAGCTTTTCCACCATTTGCAGACGAGGAGGTAGGTGAAGAGGAAGGAGTTTTCCTTTGTAGAAGAGCTCATCAGCTGGTGAAGTTGTCGAATCTTTTTCAAATGAAACTGAAGACATTTGAAACTCAAACTCTCTTGCTTGTGGGATAGAGCTTTCGGAGTTGCAGAAGAAGCTGGAGTATGAACTCACTTCCATGTCAATGTAGTCATCATCTTCATGATCATACGATATGTTCACTGCCATTTCTAGCAACTCTCACCGTATTGTTAAGGCAGAGCTCTCTCTCTCTCTCTCTCCTTCTCTTTGTGGATAGCTGTGAGGAAAAGCTTATGGAAACTGAGCTTAGTGAGAGGGAAATGAAGGGAACTGCAGTATTTAAAAAATAGAAAAATATTAATGATTA
Organism: Manihot esculenta; assembly: GCF_001659605.2. Classification (NCBI taxonomy): domain Eukaryota; kingdom Viridiplantae; phylum Streptophyta; class Magnoliopsida; order Malpighiales; family Euphorbiaceae; genus Manihot; species Manihot esculenta. Next base: position 3,927,430 of record NC_035170.2, read on the forward strand.
AATTTAATAAAATCATTAATTAATAATTTTTTTAATATTATAAAAATATTGTAATGTGATATGCTAAGTCCTGAAAAGTGATGACTGTAAGAGACAAATGTCAGAGTTTTGGAATTTTATGATATTAAGGAAGCTGCAGTAGTGGTCCATTATCCATGAAACTTAGAATTTGTGGCTCATTTCTCTTTGCTTTGCTTTTGCATTTCATTTTTCCTACATCATTCACCAATCCAACTTTTTAAGAAAGAAAATCTTTAATAAAGTTGAATTTGAGATAACCTTTTTCTTTAGTACACTGAAAATCTTTATTGGAAACTTTATGGAAGAGGCAATTAGAATTGAATCTTTAACCTGCTACTTTATCCTCATTTAAAAATCAGAAATTTAGAATATTTCAATCAATTTGTTTTTTTTTAATTAATTTACATGTTTCATAATTAAATATTTCACCAATCTCTCTTTTTTAACCAAAATCAAAAGCAACCCACGTCTTCATATGCATTGTTATCATATAATAATTCTCTCCCTGTGCTCCATTAACTGATTAAACAAACAAAAGATTCCACCTTTGCAATCTAATATACAATAATCTAAAAGAATCCCTTTGCCTGGTTTTACTGCTTTTACTGGATTCCTGGGTTGTTTTTTTTTTAAGAAAAAAAAATTCACTTTGGTTTTTTATTGGAGAGTTCCTTATGGCATCTTCTTAATTTTACCATTGATCTATAAGTAGGCATTCTTTTTTTTTTTCAATGTCTTTTTTATATATAGTTCTCTATATCCTTCTTCTTCAAACCCTAATGGTAGTGAATAACTTATAAAAATTAAATTACAGTGCCAAAACCTTAATTATTTAAAATTTTAAATAATTATAATATTATTTAGTTAAAATATTTATGGGTGACTAATAAATAGTTATATATTTGATAATAAGTACTCCTATAGTTTTATAATTTTTATTTATTTTATTTTTTATATATATTAAAAAAGATAATTTTTTATTAACTTTTTAATTATATCCGTATTAATTGCATTAAATTTTATTAAATATTAATAAATATAATAATTATTAATAAAAAATTATTTTAAAAATAAAATTAAAATTATAATAATTAATTTATATATTATTATAATATGAAAAAAAAGTAAATAATAATTTTAAAACGACTAAAAAAATAAACGAAAAGATTAATTTATAAACATATTTATAACTAAAATTACTAAAATAAGACAATGCTGTAAAGTCTAAAAACTGAACAATAGCAATTTAGTAACTTATTAATTAGACCAAACTACCTAATTTTATAAGTTGAATTTATAAATTCACAAAATATCATAAATAAACAATTCAGATTATTTTTAGAATTATAAGTTAATTTAATCCATTTATAAATTAAGATAAATATTTTTTTAATAGAGTTTTTAAAAAAGAAATTATTTGTTTTAGGATTTGCGAATTCATTAAAAATAAAGAGAGAAAACACAATTATTATGGTTCTGATCTGAGTCATGCCGGGAATAAGGGGTTTACAAGGGGGAAAAAAAACTTCCATTACGAGCCTTTCTTTTATTTATAAATTTAGTAAAATCTGTTTTAATTTTTAATTTAAAATGCAGTTCTTAATTTACTGAGTTCAGTTTGAAAAGGTACATTTCAATTATTTATTTTTGAATTTAAATCTTAAAAATAAATTAGTATTTTTAAAATTTATAAAAAAGTATTTTCCTTTAAGAAATCTGTCCAATATAAATTCAGGTGAATTTTAGATAACCAATAATATATTAGAAAAATTATAAAAGAACAAAAGATTTTTAATACAACCTGAGTTGTTATCCTCACTATGAAAAGAACATATGATCCGACAAGCTAAGGTGGAGAGGAAGGAACTTGTGGATTAAAATGCCTACAAAGCTCAAGACTTTGGTTTTTGTCTTTCCTTTTAACACAATCCCAATATTTAAGACCTCTCTCTCTTGGCTCTTCTTTTTTTCTTTTATAAAAATAAAGGCTTAATTTTTAGGTTCTTGCTATTAAGAAATTCAAATGGGGCATTAAAAAACCATTTGCTTTCCCCTAATCCTAACAGTTTATAGCTGTTACAATTTGACAATAAGCATAAAAAGAAAAAACCCAATTACCATCTCTTTGAATTTCTGTTGTGCAGTTTAGCCATTATCATGTGTATTGTTATCAGCAAGTTAATTGTTAGCCTATTTAAACCAACCCATTTTTCCACTAATGATCCTCACCTACAAGGCTGAACTGGGAATTAAATGTGTTGCTCTCCATGAAAGATATCAGCTTTTATGTGTTTTTTCTTCCCTTTATATTTATTTAGTTTCAACTGAAACTTGAATTCAGGTTTTCACAACACTATAAATAGAGTTTTTTGGGTTTGAGTGTTAAAAAAATATATATATATATTTATCTTTTCAAATTTGACTAAATTTATTTAGTAAATAGAGATTTGACCGCTAACAAAAATTTCACTTCTAACGCATTTCTGAAACACCTTAAAATTTTAAAAAATAAATAAATAATAAAAAATAAAGTCTGCACGCAAGCTTTACAAATAATTTTACTTTTTATTGTTTTAATTATTAATATATTATAATAATATATTTATATTATATTAATAAATATAATTTTTTATAATTATAAAAATTATAATTATTTTTTATAATATATTTTATTATTTTTAATATATTAATATAATAATACTATAATTAAATAATATTAGCACGTTTGATAGTAAATAGATCGAAATATATAGATGCACGAAATCAGTATGATAAAATATAAATTTAATTTTTATAATTTTAAATATTTATACTAATTTATTTATTTTTTATAAATTATAAAAATTATATTATAAATAAATGTAATAAATTAAATTATATATAATATAACATATATTAAAAAAATAAGAAATATAAAAATAATTATGTAAACTTATAAAAAAAATTATTTGGGTGCTATTCAATTCCAGTATGACAATGATTAACAAATATTCTGAAGTAAATGACACCGTTTCTTTTATTTTTATATAATAAATTTATATTTTATAGTATAATTTTAAATTATTTTATATTACAATTAATTTTAATAGAAAATATATTTAATTTATAATATATTATAATAAAATATATTTTATTATATTTATTATAAAAATATTTAATTATATTATGATAAAGAATTTTAATTTATTAATTTAAAATTAAAAATTAGTTTTTATTAATTTTAATTTTTATATATAGAAAAATAACAACTCAGTTATATATATTTAATCGCATGATAACATCATTTAATAATTTTAAATATTTTCTGTATAATTTTTATTATTATTGATTTTTAAATATTTTTTTAAATAATTTCAAATTAATATAACAAAATATTCATAATATAATTTTTATAATATTTTATTATATTTTATATTTTAGTTTTATGGTAGTACTTAACACATACTTAAAGGTAAATATGTAAAAATAATTTTTTATAATTACCTTATAATTTTTTAATAATTATCTATATAATATAAATAAAAAATATAATAATTATGTACGATAAATTTATAATTGATTAGTACACAAATATATTAAAAATAATAAAACATATTATAAAAAATAATTAAAAATATTTATTATTATAAAAATTATATTAAAAATAATATTATTAAATTAATATAATATAAATATATTATTATAATATATTAATAAAAAATTAAAATAATAAAATACCTGCACAACACGTTTTGTATTGCCTGCGAGGAGACTTTGTTTTCAATAAATTTGAAGTGTCTAGACCGCTTGCCTGCCCCTATTTAGTAAAAGATATTTTTTTTTAATATCAAAACTCCAAAATGCCTCTATAAACGGCTCAATTTCATCGAGGTAAAGTTTATTGAAATAATTTAAAAGGAAGAAAAGAATTTGTTTCATCTTGTATTGTTCAGTGTGCTTATTCTAAGACATTTTATCTGAAGAATAGATATTATTCAGTTTTACCTTTAAACACTCAAATATTATTTGAATAGTTCCTTATCGATTCAGATAAATATTTTATAAAACTAATTATATTAACAATAAAATTATTATTCATGATAAACTAAAATATAAATACTATAACTATCCTGATCTCATCTTAATTTTATAATATTATATTCATCGTATTTCTTATAACTTTTATAAGAATTCAGATACTAATAAAATTATTTTAGTAAAATTTAACTCAATCAATTTCGAAAAAATTGCACCATATTATACCTTTAAACCAAGGAGACCCTGATAGGTAGGAAGGGAGTATTTGCATGCTTGTATTTATCCTGCAAAGTGAGGAAAATAACAGGAACTGGATATTATCACATGTTAATTGTGAATCTTAACTATAACGCTGTACTCAACAAAGGGCAGACTTTTCTTCATTTTGAAGAAATTCTGTCTAGAGATAAAGCTTAGCATTGGTGTAAAGGTAAATGTGTTGAGATATGATTTGCATGTTGCACATTATAATAAAGAAAATAGCCTCTCTTTTCATTTAACCCTTCCCAGAAGCTCCTCGTTATGGGGAAAAGTCGGGTAAAATTTATTAATAATCACTAAACTAGTACTGAACTCTATTATGATCACAAAAGCTCAATTCATTTACAGTTACTTCACCAAACTTTAACACTGATTTTCAACCTTTATGTTGCTTTCACAACAGATGAAATAGAGTTCAGATGCATAAATTCAATATCTAATTTCACTGTGGTCCACCCTTGTCATAGATATTGAACTGGGATTCTCAAGGGACACAAGAGGTACAAGCCATAAACGTATCTATCCCGATGACCCACCATCCACAAAATCAGGGTGTCAGGGTTTCTTTCATAACTTGAAAAATAGAAAACTGCTTCAATTGAATGGGTTCCATTTGCTGGGTATCCCACCAACAATAAACCAAAGTAGAAAATTGCAGCAGCTAAACCTTTAGAACATACCCTTTTGGAAGTCATTGTAGTGGCTGCCTTGGTGCCTTTCAAAGAGATCTTGGGTGTTGTGGGGGCTAACCATCCACTACCTTCTGTACTCTGGTAATGGAAGCATAGAAGGTCCTGCATAATCATGGTGCCATATAAAAGATGAGACAAAATCAGATAAGGAAACTTTGAGATATTACATCTAACCTTCTTTTTTATTTTCCATAAAGACAGCTAGTTGCCCTCTCATTCTCTATTTCCTTGCTAAGGCCCTGTTCGTTATGAAGCATGAAGGGTCACCTTCAAAATAAAACGGTCTTCCACATAAACAGCAAACAGGCATATCTGCACCAATTGTTGGTAAGCTTTGTTGATGCAATTAAGGATATTTCTATCTTGGCAATGGTTCATCTATATTTCTTTTTCCAAGAAAGAAGAAAAGAAAAGAAAAGAAAGAAACCACATCTGCCGCATTCTCGTTCAGAATTAGATCATTAGGAAAAGATGTCGCACAAGTTCATTTCACAACTTGATACTTGCCAGTGTATTTCTCTGATAATAGTGTTAGTTCACATTTACATTCGGCGACTTTGATTTGTTTGTTTGTCTAATTCCACCGTAAAACATACAACTTTGACAATTTACAGATGAATGAACAAATTGAAACTTAATTCAATGTTACAGATAAGTTACATCAAGAAGCTCGTGATGTAAAATTCTGCTTTTGGGGAGGTCACGACTCACGTGTATATCTTTGTCATAATTTACGGATTTTTCGTTGCAATTCACAGTATTGGAGGGCTTATTGATCACTTTCTTGTTGCTGCATCATCAGACATCAACTCCCTCTCAAGTTCATCAAACTCCCAATCACCAATCTCTTCTGTCGAGTAATCTCGAGCATCCTTCCTGAACTCCGACTCCAGTTTAGCTAGTTCAGCTGCAGGATCAAGTTCCTGCTGCTCCTCAACTCCCGGTGCTTTGGGTTGCCGATCTGTCTCAGATTTTGGGGAACTAGGATCTTGCATCGACTTCTGGGTGGGGCTTCCCAATGGCTTCTCAGCTGCAGTCTCTGCCTCGGGGGTAGGTGGATTCTCAATTTCTAAAATTGGTCTCTCAATGGATTCAAATTCTTTTCTCAGTTTCTCAATATCATCAAATAGTTCTTCAATCTTTGCATCATCTTTCCTGGATAGAAATGGGCACAAAAAGAAATTCAGGAGAATATAATACAACAGAATAAAATAACCAAACATCTTGTCTTGTATAGAATTTGAAATGCAAAGATATGAATTCAATTTTATTCAAATTGCATAAATAGGAACAGAGAAAAAAATCAATAATGACACTTTTGCTATATATTCCAAATTCATATTCAGACAAGTTATCAGACAATCATAAAATTAATTTCCATATATGAACTTAACCAGGAAAATAAATATAAGTTACCTAATTCAAGTAATATAAACAATTGATACCTTTCATTTCAAATTCCAATCCATCTAAAGCCTAAAAAGATAAATTAAGGAGAAAAGGAAGAATGATTGAGAATCACGCCAGAATCGCACCTAAGAAGATCCCCCTGTTGAGCATAAAGCTGTTCTCTTATGCTATCCACCACACTGAAGGTACTTATTATCTGAAACAAGACAACAGAATTCATATATCAACTAACCTTTATGGCTCTTACATGCGTGTCTATACTAGACCAGTGGAACACGTAGATAAACCATTTCAAAAAGTACAAACATGATAACAAATTTTGAAGAATAGAAAGAAAAAAAGAATACCACTAAGACAAGAATGGGTTGTTGAAAAATGCAACTCTTATCAAAGAGTTGGTCTGCATTTTTGGTATCTTGGCTTCATCAGAAAGAGAAACATGAACCAAACAACCACATTACTTACCTTGGTTTCATAGACCAAATATTCCTCCTCAAGATTTTTCCTTGGGTGTAATACTTTAGAACCATCTCGATCCATACCTGCCACCTCTGAACTGTATTGTGAAGTGGCACAAAAAATTCAGAAAAATAGTCAAGCTCAAATCAAAGTATTTCAGAACAAAATCAGTGCAAAAAGCACGTCACCCTTCACTTAAATTCTTTAGATTTGCCACAAATTTCCCAATCTGACTGATATCAGGCCCCAATTCCTTCTGCATAACGAATATAGGAAGCATCAGAATATGAATGTTCATGTGCACACAAGGGAGAGAAGAGACAGACAGATAGACATAAGAGGAGAAACAGAGAGATTAAATAGCCTTAAGCACCATTTCCAGATAAAATATTGTGAAAAAGCAAGCGATCATACCTTGTGCTCATTGAGAAGATGGATAACCAAGTTCATGAAATAGTCCTCATGCCTCTCCAGTTCATCACTTGAAAATATAAATAAGAAACAAGTACCAACATAAGAAAATCCAGGTGTTTTCAGTTTGATATATAAGACACAAAGGGACTAGGGAAAAGTTCTCTTCCACAAGCTATATTAGAAAGTAAACAAATGCGCACAACAAAATATTGCTAAACCAAAAACAAGAGGGCATTCTTAATATCACAAAATTGATGTACACACATGACCTGCTTCTCCATCATTTCTGTATATGAGCGCTGGAGAACCCAAGTATCTTCCAGAAAATTAATCCAGGTACTCAGGACATTTGCCTCCAGCCTTGACGCAGCAATAGATTTTGACAGGTCATCTTCCTATTAACATAATGGAAAGATATAACAGAGAACAGAATAACAAGGACCACCGAAGACTTTATGAAATCATTATCAGAAGTAGCAAACCAGAAAGATAATATTTGCACCTTTGTTTTCAAGTGCTCAATGATCTGATCGTTAGCTTCATCGAACTGATCTCTCTCTTCTCTAGCATTGTGAAGTTGTGCATTTGCAGCAGCCAAGGATATATTAACCTAAACCATGTTGATCAATCTTAATTGTTTGCTACCAACATACGATAAGTAGATAAGCAAATTCCAGAATACAGCACATCGAGTTCAGACTTACAAGAAGAAAATGACTATTCATGGTAAAGATGATTTAACTAAAGAAAGGACATCCCAGTTCAAAAATCCAAACAAAGTCTAAAACTACAAGGATGTGGAAGTATTTTATAGCAAAATCATTCACATGATTCTGGAAAAACTCTCATGTCCCATTTTGATAGAAGGACTTCAACTCAAGGAATGGAATATATAATCTTCAGTTCAAATGCTCTGAATGATATATACATGCTTTAGTTGATCAAATTAACTGTAAATTAGATTCATAAATGGAAATGAGAACTTGATCGAGGTGCATTAGAAATAGCAATTTATTATAGGCATTTTAATCTACAGTCAACTTGATGAACTGATGAAACAAATGCAATATCAAATCTAAATCTCTTTTTTCAAATTCCCCCATCCAAATGTGAAGTCAGATCACATATTTCACAATATAATCACCATGGAAGTTGTAACATACCAATATGATGTGTAAATTTGCCGTATCCTATGGCAACACCAATTATGGCAGTGCCATAGTGGACAAGGAAAGCTATATGAGCTTCTATATGAATTCCTTAATTGGCAAAAAAAAGATGCAATAATGTTTGTAAACTATATTCCCGTGCAACAAGAGAGAGAGAGAGAGAGAGAGAGAGAGAGAGAGAAGAGTAAAGGGAAGGAACGTTTTTCAGTTGAGCTTCAAGTTCATCTCTTTCTTGTTCGAGTACAGAAATTTCAGCTGATATTTCCTGGAGAGAAAACAAAGAATAAAAAAATCAGTTTTCCCTCCGATCTGAATAAAGTAGAAGATAGGTACTTGCAAGCATGCATGTTTCCTAGTTTATGTCATAGAACTTTAAAATGACTCATAAAGAAAGCTATGCCACATAGGATATGTAATAGAACAGATTGGTAGAAAATTGTGTATTCTCTAAATTTTATCAAGTAATAAGTAGTCCCTTACTCCTTTCAGATAACAACTTACACATGATCACTGATAATGAAAGTTGAAACTAATGAAAAAGATCTTCCAATAAGCCCATTTAAAAAAGCTATCAGTATGTCATAAAAAAATTGAGCGTCAAACAATTAGATGAATGCTTCCCTAGAATACATCCAGCAACACTATTATCAGACACACAGAAGCTAGCGATAAAACTGGCCATTCCAATAAGAAAAGATATATGTGCATTGCATTTCTAACTGCTTGAATAACTAACTAAACAATGACTCTTTTGTAATAGTGATATAGCACTATCAGAAGAGAAGTCTTCTTGCAGTATGTTTATTGTGTTACTATATGATGTAGACTTAAGGATAATAAATGAGAAGGAAGCTTTTCTTGTGAAGCACATTACCTTCTCTCTTTCATTAGCTTCATCAGCTTTGGAAACACGAACTTTCAGAGCCTCTTCCTTCTGTAGTCTGCCAATCAATTGTAGGTCGAAATAAAACCCCACATCAAAGTAATGATAGATTTAATAATGTTTATTTGGTAGAGTTAAGAGTTCTTTGCCATGTGTCTTGGTCCCAAGAAAATGGAAGAGGATCCAATCTGATAATGTAGTTGACAATCTCCTACTTATTGCTTAAGGACTGCCAAGCCTCAGAAATTATTTACTAAGCCACCTAGCAGACAGGCTTTAACTATGCTAGTATAGAAAACATGACAACAATTGTTATATACTTGGAATGAAGATAATATATACACTTCAGTCTTTTGTTGCACATAGTTGAAACAAATGCACCACAAGCCATCCTCTAATTAAAGTAAAATAATCCTCTGAAACACCTAAAGAGAAAGAGGTGAATTCAGGAAAATGAATCATAAAAGATTATTTCAGGCATCAAATGGAACTTACAGCCAGTCAATGGCCAAAAAATTTCATAAAACAAGAAATTCTAGAAGGCACAAGATTTGAGTCAAATTACATGTGAATAAACGTCTATGCTCCCAAATTAAGGAGGGCATACATGCATAGTTGCTAATTTGATTTTCTACCTGTGATCTAAGATGCGCTTTTCAGCTTTTGCTGCAGAACTGGCAAGGGATTCTGACAAGACCTTCAACTTATCAACCTGCTCACATGATAAAAACAAAAGCTTTAAAGGGAACTCGGTGTTTTCCAGCTAATATGAGCAACAATAGAAATATATAAATATGCTCTCAACAAAAAAACCTAGATAAAAGAAACTTTAAAACTAAGCAGAAAACCAACGGCCACCACTTAATTATGGAAATAGAGGAGAGAAGGCAGGGACAAAGGTTGACCTGGAATTGGAGACCAATTTACGACAAATGTCCTGGAAAGCAAGCTCTATAGAGTTTTGATTAAGCAAATATACTATCAAAAGTGATATATAACATGGAGATGAGGTCACTTGAACACAGGCCAAATAATGCATATGGCAGCAAATAAATAAACCAGCAGAAAGACAAGGGAACCATGTCTTAAGAATCTGTTCAATCCGATGCAACACCATATAGTTACTGAAGTGAAAGATGCATATGTGCTCATTGACGACAGTTCTACACTGATTTTGTCAGACACTTCTCCGTATCAATATTGAGCAAATTGAACACTTCGTCACACAACAACCACAGCAATGTCAGTAAAAACATCACAAAATTTGACAATAGAAGCTGCATAGCAAAGATATGGTCTCTTTATTCAGGTACTTGCTAGGAATAACAAAAAGGTTTTTATCTTTCCCTCTCAATTTCAGTTTTTCTTTTTTCTTTTTTTCTATAAGTTCTGTGGCAGCTATTGCATAGACTTGTTAGGATTTAAGTACTTGCATTATCAATATCACTACTATTATTTTACCTTCCTTTTTTTTAACTATGGGCACTACCAGCTGCAGTTTGTGCACAAGAAACCTCCAATATTCAGTTGATATCTAACCCTTCTCATTATGATTATCACTATTGCCAACTTTGATCCTTATGCCTCTTATGCATCCAAATGTCCTTGTGTCATGCATAAGAGTCACTCACACTCTGATCCCATTCCCATTCACAAGCGGGAACAAATATAATGTCCCCACCCCAGTGATCCCACCCCATTTGAAGTACAGACATCCAACAGGATCCATGAAGAAATATTTACTAATGTCTGTTCATGTACAATTGCTGGAACAGGAGAGACAAGAACATGACCAGGCCAAAATCAATGAAGGCAAACAAGTGAAGGCAACAGATGATGAATGTAAACACGAAACCAAGATTTCATAAACATAATCGAGAAGAAACCAAAAGCAATAGCAAAGAATACCTTTTGAGCATGAATCTCTGGAGAGTCTCCAAAATTTAAATTTTTCTTTTTCACTAAAAGCCCTTCCAATCTGGAACAGATATGTATTTGTGCAAGGGCTTCTTTCAGAGCCTACAAATACAAGGGTTTGATCAATAATTTGTACTTCAACAGTAAGCCAATGGTCAAGCTGTCATATGCTTTCAGAACCATGTAACAATACCAATGAAATCTAACAATATCCTGAAATAATGTTTGCATCAAGAAAAGAAAAGAGAAGAGATCAGGCAGTGATTTTACTAAACCAATTAAGACCCTTTTTTATTGTTTCCCTTCATGATACACACAATTAAAACTAAAGATACTTTAACTGATCTCCTAGGTGACCAAACAAATAGCTCTATGTATTCTCTCCCTTCTCATTCTTATGCCTTCCTTGTAACAAGAGCCATTAAAACATAAAATGCACATTACAATCGAAAGCACACAAGTCAAAATGATAAAATAATTTATTTTCAACATCTCCAATATATTTCATATTTCAGCAAAAAAATCTAAAGCTAATTATTTGTCGGACAAAGCATATAAACATTGCAAGCACCTAATGAAAAATCAAATCCACATGAAACAAGAACCAAATCAGTAGCATAAGGACAACATTTATATTAAAATAACAAAATGTGAGAAAACAATGCAATCACAACACCCAAATATCACCTCCACAGTTGCTTTAGCTGTTCCATTAGATGCTCTATTCTCATCTTCACTTGATGGTTTATCAGCACCAATTATTCCAACAAGTTTGTTCTTCAGGTCAATGGCTTCAGCATCTATTCTGTGACAAGAAAACACCAAAAAAAGACCTATAAATTTCTATTCGTTCATTCATCATGGATAAGTCTACATGCAACAAGCATCCTTATGCATCAAATCACTGTAATATCTGGATGTAATTTGCTAGTGACAAAAACTTGTATGTTTGTCGAAATAATCATCATTTTGAAAACAATTACAAAATGATAAAGAAATTATATAAAAAAAATACAACAATTTCAACCTGGAAGATGAGAATTAATTTTTTTCTCCAAACATGAATTCCATCATAATCCGTCCACGGACATATTACTAGAAAAGAAAAAGGGAAAAGAAAAAAGAAAGTTCTTGTTCTTTAACCACCTTCCAAGATCAACACTAACTTTCAACCCTCCAACAGCACCTTGGGCAAATTGAAGCAACTCCTCCCTCTTTACCTATTAAGTTACAAAAAACGGAGAAAAAGTAAAACTATTAGTATCTACTTTCAAGCTGCAATAAGGAACAACATTTTAGCGTTCCACTTGGTTCACATAAATTTATCCAGACCAAACGCCTCCCAGTATAGCCATATTATTCCTTATGGGGCTATTTCTTTTGCAATGGCAGTTACCATTCTTTTATTCCTTAAAGATGATCCTCTTTTCTTCTTTGCACTTTACTTCAACTAATTTTATTTCACATCAAAGGGAAAAATGAACAGAAAACAATTCATGCAAGATATAGTAGGCTTCAGCCTTTTTCCTTTTGGTATCATCATTCAACACTAAAAATACACCTGATTCCACATTAAGCAATTAAACATCAGCAAGTTCCTCAATAGCATGTATAATATGAGTTAAGCCAATCTCTTCATGTCTTTACCAACACTTCATCTTGGTAGATGGCAAAAGCTGAAGCCAGATCTAGTATGCTGCTCACTACTGCATTATGAACTTCTTTTCCGCCAGTTAGACAGATCCTGAGAGTAACCAAATTTATAAAGAGGATTCAGGCAAAACCTAGGCTCATTCCGAGTTCAATATTTGCACTATACTTCAACAGACTCAATATTCAAGAAGTGAAAGATGAACTTTGAAGTAAATTGAAAGTATTTTCAACAAGTGTTCAAAATAATGAATCTAGAATTCTAGATTCATTAAGTTTATTTGAGAAACAGGAATATTAAAATTATTTGCGACACCTGAAAAAGAAGGATTTTTTTTGGAACCAGCAACATCCTGAATGCATGCTAGCACTTGATACCCTGATATTAAGCTCAGTCATTACTGGAGATTCAGAATGTCAAGAAGACTCACCTAAACATCTCCATAAGCAAAGAAACTTCTTCATCAGTTGGCGCTTCAAGAATCTGTCGAGAGAAAAAAGTTAATCAGAAGACAATAGTCAAATTTATATGTCCTACTGTCGTGTTTAAATTGTAGAAGAAAAATAACTCTATTCTCAAAGCCTATATCTTCGTAGTTACCTATGCCTTCCTTTGACTATATAAATCTTTCAAGTAACATATGAACACCTGAAAGTTTACTACGTCTCCATTGCTTCATAGAAATTAACTTTTTCATGGAAAATATTTTTTGAGAAAAATGAATTATTTCAATTATCTAGTTGTACCAATGAACATCGACTAGAAACCATCCTCTGGAATTTAGAAAGAAGGTTCACATTTACAAGGATTCCTTTTCTTTTCTTTTAACTTGGTCTTCTAATTTGCTTGAATAGAAGAGGGAGGGAAGAGAAGAAGGGAGAGTGAAATTATAGCGTTGCCAACAATCAGCAGCTATCAACAATGATTCAATGATGGTGGACTACAATTGAATTTGGTATATGAACTAGCATGTATATATGCTCTCCATATGGATTCCTTCTGCGCTTTTAATTTTGCATGTCTGAAAAATCTTCACATTGTAAAAAGGAAATCCATTATCAAGGAAGACATCCTTTGGTTATCCATTTTCTCATGCACCCAAATGTTGGAAAATTCAAAATCTTTTCCAGGACAATATTTCCGTGAAAGAAATAGTCCAAGGATCACACCTGAAAAGCGTGTGCATCAGCATTTACTATCATAACATAGACTCAAAAACTTGTTTGGACGATTGCATAATAAATCCATCTTATATTGATTTTTAATATTGACTATATGTGCAAGTATGTTTAAATATACGGCTGAAAGCACATAAAAATACCATGGACAATATGATGCCTTCCAAAGCCTGGCTCTTGAGAAAAACATCGCGAAAATTCATTGGCTCACCCCCAAATTCAGAATCACAATATAGTACCTAGTCCATCACGGCAAAAAGTTAGAAAAAGCACTTTGACAAACTGGAACTTTAAGGTGTCCAGTCATTTCAAGCTATAAACCATTTCATGCGAGTTGTTTCAAATTCCAGCTTACTACACAATTGCACCCAAAATTTGAAAAACATGCACCAACACGCAGAAGTCTTACCTCAAAGGAACACTTAACAGGGGAAAAACTTATAATGGTTCACAATAGAAGAGAAGGTGCATGATGTATACATAGCCGCATCTAGCAAACTAGCAAATGGCACACAAAAAAAGGGGGGTGTGGGGGGTGTGATCGTTGCTCACCATGAAGTGTTTTCTTGGACTTTCCCTTCCTTCATCAGGAAAAGGGTGTTGCTCAATTTGTTTATCTTCAGAAACAGCTGACCATACCTTCTCAACTTCTTGAAGCACGAGTAACCATCTTTTCAGTAACAGAACCCTCTCAGGACCTCTACAAGAGACAGCAGCCTCCTCCAATCTCTTAACAGTTTGCTTAACACTTTTGTAACTCCGATTCCCCTGCATAAAAATGAAAAACTCATATAATTGAAAAGATTGCACCGCTCAGAAAATGCTTAGGAGATAGAATGAAAAACACAGCAAAGACATATACAAAAAGCAGAACATCAGCCACATTCAAAACGGAAATTATTTAGCTGTTAGAAGCTCACACTGGCTTAGCTCAAAGACACAAAGCCTTACAAAAATCTCATTCCTCAGCATCAAAATACAGCAAACAGTCCAGTTACTTCAATTTCCATGTGCTAGTTCTTGAATTTAAATTATATAAAATAAAAATTAAAAAAAAAAAAAAAAACAAAAACAAAAACTAAGACCTTGTTTGGCCCAGATAATTTTGCACAAAATGAAGCTACACAAAACGACAGCGGTAATGAATTAAAAAACAATGAAAAACATAATACCACAAAAAAGCAATTTGGTGAAATTAAATTACTAATGAACAAGGAAATTACAATTCGATCTTGCAATATTTTGGCTCCTTCAGCGACGGCTTGGCCGGCCTGTTGAACGACGGTGTCGGCGTAGTTCTTGACGGCGCGGGTGAGGTTGTTCTTGTTCCCCACTTCCACAGCCTTGTTCACGGCGGATCTCAGCCACGACATTTTTCGCCTTTCTTCAGAAAATTTTTCTATTTCTCTTCTGTAAAACACAGAAATTCAAAGGATAATCGTAAAAGCAGCTTTGAAATTGATTTTCTGTTAGGTTTTAGAGGGAAATAAGAGATTGTTAGTTTAGGGGTTTTTTAGTGGTTGAAGAACAGATAAATTTATATATGGAGTAATTAGCAGATAGAGTAATTATCAGATAGAGACAGCACAGCGCATTTGCTGTCGATTAACCAATCACGAGATAATGTAATATAATAATAGTTTGTTTGGCTTGTTTGTTAATTTTAGAGAAACTAGTTTACTCGTTATAAATTATTTATTTTTAATAAAATTTAATATTTTATTATTATAATAATAATAATAATTATTATTATTATTATTATTATAATTATTATTAATTATCTATAAATATAATAATATTTTAAAAATAACAATAAAAAATAACCACAAGCATCCTCTTAATCCGATATATAATTTCTTTTTTGTTTTTAATATGTTAAATTTCTGCTTATAATTTATTTTTAATTTAAAAAATATTAAAATTTTATAATAATTTAAAAATAAAGATTAATCTATAAAAGTTTATATAATTTTAAAATACAATTTATTTAATTTAATATAGAGATTAAGTGTTATCATATCTTATTATTAAATTTAAATTAAAAATTAATTAAATAAAAATTTTAAATAATAATACATTATTTATTATTTTTCACTCAATCAAAATAGGGATAATTTCTATAAATGTAATTATGAGTATTTTAAACAATTTATATTATTTATTTTTCTCTCACTGTAGTATAATTTATATGTAAAATAAAAAATATATAAATTTATTAATTATAATAATTCAATTAAATTATCATTTAATTAAATAATTTTTATTTTATTTCTAAATATAATACATCACCAAATTTTAATTCTCAATACTAATTTTTATATACGAATTTCTCTATTTAATTTATTATTTTTAAAAATAATAATTTAACTTACAATAAAATATCAATAAATAGAATTTAAATATTAAAAAACATCTTCTACAATAAATTTTAATTAAGGTTTTCTTTAATCCATTTAAGTTTAAATAGACTAATAATATAATTAAATAATTAAATTAAAATATTTTAAATAACAATAAATTGTAATTATTTAAAAAAATAGTTTAATTTATTATAAAATTTCAATACAAATAATTTAAATGTTAATAGAATCCTTTGGAATTTAATTAATTATAATTTAAAATATTAAAGAGATTTTTTCAATTAATTTAAATTTAAATAGAATAATAATATAATTAAATAATTAATTTAAAAAAATTTAAGTAATAATTAAATTATAATCAATAAAATATAATTGAAATAGTTTAAAAATCCTAATATTTCCTTTCTTTCCATTTTATTATTTAGTTTTTATAAAACAAAAAGTTCATTAGTTAATTTTTTAATTTAAAATATATATATATGTTTTCGATTAATTAATAGATTTTTTTATAAAAATTAAAAATTAATTAATGTGTTTTTTTTATTTTAAAGATAAAATTAATGAAAAATTAATTATTAAAATTTTTTAAAATATTATAAGTATTTTAATATATTTTTTAAAATTAAAAGAATAATTAATAAATTTTCTAATAATATATAAATTAAATAATAATTTTCAAAGTTGAATTAATCAATTTCACAACTTATACACCGTTTGTTTCTTTGTTTCATAAAAATTACTAAAGATAATTAAATCCCTTTCATAATATTATTAAAATCACAATTTTGTTAGTGCCCCTAACAATTTTCTAAGCCTATCTATAAATTGAAATCAAATTAAATTTCCAGTTTTGGTTTAATTTAGTTTTTATACATTGATTTTAATTGGATTTAGTTTTTTCTACTTCAATTTTGAATCCATTTCGATTTAAATGTAATTCTCTCAAATATTTATACATAATTAATATCATTAAAACTTATTCTTGAAATTACTATTTTTATTATACAATTGATTACTAATCCTGTATTATATTATATATTAGTTATTTTTAATCATATAACAACTGTTTAGTTTGGTAATTAGACATAAGGACAGATTATAATTTATTGCTAATAATTTATTTTAGCTCATAAATCTAAAGTATTTATGTAAATTATATTTAACTCTTATTATTAACGTGTAAAATAATAATAAAATAAATATGATTTTTTTTTTAAATTGTAAAATTATTTATTAATTTATTGTATGATATATATAATAATTAAAATAAATTTTTAAAATGTAGTTACTTATGCATAGACATAAACATTTTTTTGTGAAAGCAATAGACAAAAACATTATAAGTTTTAAAAAAATATATCATAATTAGTTTGCTTTATTTATGATATTTTTAATTTATTTATCATTTATTGTTATTTTAAATAATTTATTGATATAAAAAATTAATTTAAAAAATATAATTAATAAATTTTAAAAAGGCTATATAACACATTAATTCTCAAAATAAGTTGTGCACTAGCATTCGAAAACAGAGTCACATAGTAAGAGTTTGATCAGATAATAATCGATTTCACTGAGAGAAAAAAAAATCGGATGAGAGAGAAAAAAAATTTTCGAATAATTCAAGTCTCGACTTTTTATCAAGACTCGTCCACTCAATCTATAGGGTGAGTCTCTATGAAAAATTACCGTTAAAAATATTATATATTATATATTCATTATGTCTATAATCACAAAATTTTTTATCAATCAGTCTCTACCAACCAGATTATGCGATAATTAACTTCATTTTCTTATAATATCATAAAGACTAAAGTATACAATTTTTACACATTATTCATGAATTCAAAATATTATATTACACTCGCCTTCTTTATAATTTGCACATTTTTTTTCGTATATATTGATCAATCGCGACATATCTATACTTTAACCACATCAATAATCTAAATAAAAAAAAATCAAAGCAAAGCAATTATCAAATAGCTGCTCATCTCAAATATAATTGATAGATCTCAAATCAATTGCCCATCAATATCAATTGAATTTCTTAAAACTTATCAAACATGTAAATTTAACTGTTTGAATCCCTAAACTAAACACACCATAATTTTTAACGATAAAATAAATTGATCATTGAGAATTTATTAAGATACTTACAATTATGGGCTATAAATTAGGTTAATGCATTTATAGCTAAAATTATTAAGAGAAATAAAATATATTCGAGAATATGTATATATAAAATTAATATTTAATTTAATTTTAATTAACACATGTTCAATTTAGTTTGTGTGTGGCTGGTAGTTAATTTCCTCTATTAATAATGAAGGGAAAGAGGTATGTTAAGCACATGGGTGGCCCAAAAAAAAGTCAGAGGCTAATTTTATATATAAAAAAAAAAGCATCATTTTTAAAAAGATAATTAATTAAATTATTGTCTACGTATTTTAAGAGTGAATGTTCATTTTATGAACAAGCAATATCAATTCTCTCTGCCTTTTCTAGCTCATATCGTACACCAGACACTTTGATATAGCATTTTGCGTATAATAGCTTATATAGTGTTGGTTCTGGATATTGATTACTTATGTCTTGCTCATTTCGTGAGGAGATATTTCAGGTCTCATTTCCGTCTAACATACAATCAGCTACTAGCAGAGCGTATGGTCAGTTCAAGTATCTTCTAAATTGAATTTTTTTTTGACAACTTATTCATAATACTATGCCAATTTTTTGTTAATTTGATTAATCGTGGTGTATTGTATAATTCTTTGTATTATATTTGTAGATTACAATCTTAAATCTTGAAGCATATTTTCTTATGGTGTCCACATGTTAGGGCAATTTGATTACTTAGGCTTTGTGAGTATAGTTCTAATCTAATTGGTTTTGTTGGTTTTATATTATAATGGATAACTTTGTGTAATAGTTTCAAATCAAAATCAAATAGCTATTTATTATTCACCTTAGTTACACTCACTTTTTGGTATATTACACTACAAGAAACAAAAAAGATAAAATTTACCGACTAAATTATTGAAAAAGTAAAATTTAAAATAAGTTACCGACCATTTGAAATATCAATGATGAAATAACTGATCAAAAGTCGTATTTATATTTTCGCATTATTGTGGTGATGGAAGAAACAAAATGGAGGTGTTTTTGAACTGATACAATCTGATTCTATTGCTTTATGGCAGCATATTTCTATTGATTTTAGACAGCTACAACATAATGATATTTTTGCTCATTTCTCTTATCCACAGTCATTCAGACCCTCTTCAAATATTGCTTGGAGCCCCTTTCTAAGGAAACATCAATCTCAATTATGACATGACATGAAAAGATCCGTTTTCACCTGCTGCTATTGCGATAGTTACTTAAGATGAACAAGGAAAGGTTGTGTAGAGGATTGTTGTATGGGTGTGGTGTTCATATACTATGATAGAGGAGGCACCAGCTATATTGACAGCAGTTTATTGGCTTTTCATCCCTTGCATGTGAATTTGACTCCGTCATTTTGTACAATGCTCTCTTTATGGAGTATTCATGCTGCCTCTCATTTTCATCCTGTTTCTTTTTGCTGTATTTCCATACATGCTAATTGCATTGCAAATATGGTCATTAAGTTTAGAATCTAAAATTTACTGCCTCCTAATTGGCACTTTTATAAGTTACACAAGTTAACGAAATACAAGTTAATGAAATAGAATGTTATATTGCATGAAAAAAAAAAGAATGTTGATATATATTAAAAAATGATACAATAAACTATAAAATATGATATAATTCTACCCATGAGTTATGTCAATTATTTTTTTTAATTTGAATAATATAATTTAATATTTATTTTATATACTCATAATTAAATTATAAAATTTTGTTAATAGTAAATTTATTAATTAATTATAACTTCATTTCAAGAGTTAATAACTAAAATTTTTTATAATAATATGATGTTGGAGAGATTAAATTTATGAGTGGTTGAAATTGAGCTATGTTATAATTGGCTAATTTTGTAAGACAGAGAAAGTAAGGTAGTAGATATTCACGACAGTCATTTCAACACTCAAATTAGTAAATTAGAGAAAATTGTGAATGAAAAACTTGAGAATATTTATGTAGAAAAATAACTAATTTTGTCATTCTAATCCTTTCTCTTTTTATACTGTAACAAAATATAGATAAATATAGCATTTTCTGATAATTCGATGATGATGTGGTCAATTATGTGATGAGGAATATCGTCAGCGAATAAATCGATGATCCCGCGATTATAGACATAATGTGATATACTGGACTATGTTTGATAACCGCTAATTTTGTGTCGAGACTGGATCTATTCAGAAAAGAATGAGTTTTGGTGATGAAGATGATATTATATTGTTCTAACTTTCTTTCTCTCGAATCGCGTTACCCACTTATCATATATCTGCTACGTGACAGTTCATTGTCTATTTTAGACAAGTTTCATGTAGCATCACGATTCATATTGTCTAATTTAGATGAATCTCACGTAGTATCACGATTCATATAAATTTAAATGCGATAAAAATTAGTTTATTTAAGTTTATATTTTGGAATAATTTAATTAATATATTATATTATTTTTCTTTCGTAAATTAGTATATATTTACGATATATAAAAATGAGAAAAAAAAATAATGGATTAAAAATTGTTAAATTAATAATCACAAGTTGTCCAACATTATGATTGGTTAAAAACAATATGCATTTTATTTTATTTTAATTTTTAATTTGATATGTTAGAGCAGTTTTTTTAATTAAATTTAACTTTAAATTATATCAAGAAATGTATAATTTAAATGTTAAATATAATTAATAGTTACTATTAATAGTTGATAATTAATTTTATTTTACGTATTTTATCTATTTAATAAATTATATTTATTTGTTATTATTAATATGTAAAATTATTAATAAAAATAATAAAATAAAAAATAAAAGTATTAATTTATTATATAACATGTATAATAATTAGAAATAAAATTTTCAAATATAATTGTTTTTCATGGATATACATATTTTTTATCATATAATAATTAGTATTATAATTAATTTAATTATTATTTATTATATTTTTAATTTATCTATTATGTATTGTAAATTTTTTTTTAAAAAAATAAGGATCAGAAATTGGAGGGTAGAATTTTTAATATGTAATTAATGTAAAAATTTATATTTAAATTTAGAATTAATAAATTTTAAAAGAAATAATTTGATCTAAAATAAAAAAATAAAGTCAAAACATCTCCGGGTGGATGAGAAACATTTCTGATTGTAAAACTTATTAAAATGCAACTAATTATATTAGTTATCTATTAAATTTCAATTTCAATTAGACCTAATTATATTAAGAAAAAGGAAATTTTATGAAATTAAAATTGTAAAATTAACCAATGGACTATAATCAATATTAATTGAATTGTTTCTTCTTAAAAAAATTATAATATTAATTTTAAATGGAATTCAAATTCAAAATTTTATTGTTTTAGACACTGTAGGCAAAATTGAGAATTTTAATGACTGAAATTAGTTTTAGAATTTTTTTTTTAAAAATCTTGATTTTGTTTTAGTTGCAATCTTTATTTAAATTTAATTAATTTTAGTGATTAAATATTTTTTTTAAAAATGAGATTTTATTCAAAAAAGAAATAACTGATTTAATTTAATTTTAAATTATATTACTCGAGTATGAATTTCAGACCGGCCCATATGGAGTCTAGGCATGCGCGAGGAAAAATCAAAATTAGTTGGAGCCTGGAGGTCTCTAATTATATTTGGATGGGCCTGAAGTGGGCTAGTTTCTAACTAGTAAAACTTATAATTAAAGTTGCGTCCGGTAACACGGTACGATTTTTATTATTTATTTTTTTAAATTAAAAATAATTTTGTTTTATTTTTTAAAAATTATTTATATAAAAATAAATATTATATAAAAGTAAGTAATAAAATATTTTTTTAAATATAATATAAATAATTTTATAAATGATTGGATATAAGAATGATTATTAAATTGTTGTTATAAAGTATATAATATTATAATAAAGATTTATTATCTAATATTTGTGTTATAAAAAAATTTATTATTTAATTTATAAATTTTAAAAATATATTAAAATATTTTTAAAATTTTAAAAAATTTATAAATTATTTTTTTTTAATTTTAACCATTAAATATCATAAAATAAAAAATTATTATTTAACTTCTGTAATATATAAAAATTCACTTTAATTATAGAATAAAAAATTATTATTTACCTTCTATAATATATAAAAATTCACTTTAATTATTTAATTTTAAAAAATATATTAATAAATTTTAACTATTAAATATTAAAAAAATTAAAATACTTTTAATATAAAATAATTTATTAGTAAATATTTTTATAAAATCAAAGAAATAAATATTTTTTATTATAAAAATTAAATAATAATTTTTTTTACAATTGGTAGAAAGAGAATAATTAATAGATATTTTATAAAATGAGAATTAACTAATAAATTTTTATTATTATAGAAATTAATAAAAAATTAATTAATAAATTTATTAAATTTTTCTATAATTTTTTTATATTTGAGATATTTATAAAAATTAGTTAATAAAAAATATTTTATCATTATTTTAATAATTGATAATTTTATTATTTAAAATTAATTTTTAAAATAGATGATAATTGTATTTTTTTTTTAATTAATTTTAGTTAGTTATGGAAATCTTAAAAGATATGTACAAAAATAATAAGATTAAATTTTTTAAATAAGAACATATATTAGTTTATAATTTTATTATTTTAAATTAATTTTGAGAGTTTATTAAGAAAATTCAAAATGAAGATTTAAATTAATTTAAATATCATTAAATTAATTTCAAAATAAAAATTATTAAAATAACATATTTAAATATTAGATAAATATTAAGAAAATTATTAAACTAATAAATTTATATTTTTAAAGTATAAATTAAAATAAAAAGTTAAATTTAATTAATTAATATTAAAAATATTAACGAAATAAAAAAATTAAAATAAGAAGTATATAGAATCATTAATTTTTTTAGTAGATTAATAATTTAAAAAATTATTTTACTTAAATATCTTTATTTTTTTAACTTTTATAATTTATGTAGAAAAAACTTTTTTTATTTGTTAAATTAATTTTAATTTTTAAATGGATTTAATTCACTATCAACTTATAAAATACTATTTAAACTTCTTAAATATTTTAAAAGTGTGTTAATAAAGGAAATCCATTTATAATAGAAATAAATCCTGATAAATAAAAGTATGAAAAATATTTAAAATATTTGAAAAAAATAATTAAAATGTAAAATTGATATTTAAAGAATAAAATTTTTATATTAAATTTTGTAATAAATTTACAGCTCTCGTCACATTTTTGAAAGTCGTGCGTTTTAAAATTTTTTTTTTAAAAAATTATAGTAGATTTCTATTTGATGTTAAAAATAAAAGTTAGATTCGATTCAAATTTATATAACAGTCTAAAATTAATTGCTTTATATCATCAGGCCAAAAAATATTAAAATGAGCTATATTTATTTTTTCATAATGAAATCACTTGTTTATGTTTTGGTGCAAAAGTATAAATAAATATTTTTCATGAGTAATTATATTTTTTTAATAAAAACTTATCATTTATGAATAATTATTATTTAATTTTTTTTATTTAGAGAAAGTGTATAATCTCTTCATTTTAAAATAATTTTAAAACTGTAACTATTTAATTTTTTAATTTTCAAAATTATAACTATTTAGTCATTAAAATTTAGTGAGAAATTATACAATTAACCGTTAAAATCAGTGTGCTTATTTATGATTCGTTGTGATATATGGTGAGGAATAGGACAACTTTTATAATTTTTAATATAAAGAGATCGGATGAGATAGAATAAGTATTTCATAGTTTGGGTTTAAAATTAAATTAAATTAAATTAATTAAAATTTTAATATTTATAAAAATAAAATAAATTAAAAAATATTAATTATATATAATATTTTTATATTATTAAAAATAATATACTATTATCATTTATCTATTAGTTTAATTTTTAAAATTTTTTTTATTAAAATCAAATTGAATTAAAATAATTAAAAATTTTAAAATTAAAAATTAAATTAAAATAAATAAAAAATTAAATTAAAATTTTAAATTAATTTAATTTCATCAATTTTTTTAAATTGATCCGAAGACCGTTCATATGAGTTTGTTATTATTAATATAATTTTTAATTTAATTTATTTTTCTTGACTATTTAAATCATTTTCAACATTTTAAATTTTTTTTTTTTATGGATCTTTTATCTTTTATTCTATACGCTGTGGTTACCAGATTTGTTTTCTTAAAAGATAAACAAATTAGAAAAAGGAAAACATTAATGTGCATTATATGGAAAATGTTTTATTTAAATTTAAATAAACAATTTTAATTTCAATTTATTATAATAAATCTATCTTTATAACCTAGATAAAGCAAATGTAATTTAGGCATTGTATTTAACTAAAACAACCAATTTTAATTTCTCTATAATATTTATTTTTTTAAATATTATTATCATTTTATGAAATATAACATCGTATTTAGATATGAAGAGTCTTTTGCTTGCTAATAGGAATTGATGAATCCTACAAATTGAGAAAGTCCAAGAGAGTGTGAGATCGAAAGGGACAGATATTTCCGGGTCGTTATGGAGGTTTGTTGCATTTGTCTAGTTTTTCATCTATTGTAGTTTGTTTTTCCATGCCTTAAGATAAAAGAAGGGTGGTTCTCTGTTTTATTTTTTATGCTTGCTGCAACCGTCTCACTTTTGGTTCCTGATTAAATGTATATTTACATACTTTATTATTTTTATTTATTAAATATTTTAATTTTAATTATGACCTAATAAGTATCTAAAATTTTAAAAAATATTACACAATTTTACTAAATCTATGTTTTTAAAGTATTCTTTAAAAGTAAAATTTTAAATTTATAGTTAAATTCGTATTTAAAAGTAATTTTTAATTTTATGATTTTAAAATTGTATTTAAAAGTTTTTTTTTTAAAGTTTAGGTGTTTAAAATATTTTTTTTAAAAAAAATTAATTGTTTAAACGTAATGATTTTTAAAATTTAAGTATTTATTAAGTTATGATTAAAATTGAAATATCTAATAAATAAAAATATTAAAATATAGGTGTGCAAGTAAGCATTTTGACTTTATTCATTCACTATAGGTGGGCATCATGGAAATCTTCGGTTATTGTGCAATTATATCGTTTTTTCTCAAATTTGCATGCTTTTAATGGTCGAGGGTTTCCTCTAAGCTTATTTCTTAGGTGGGAAAATATTCAAAGAGTGAATTCATACTTATAACTTGGTATTTCGAGACTACATTGTTTCGTCCAATAGCTATCCTCCTGCAGATTATTAATCGGTCACAAGCTTTGTTTAGAATTTTTTTTGTTTGTGTTTTTTCTATTTTATTTGTTTTTTATAGCGTGTTGAGTAGTTTTGTTGGCTTTCGTTGAGGTGTTTTACTCGGCGTAATGGTCAAATGTTAAAGAGATACTGCCTATGTGGCGTGGTGGAGTGATTCCTAGGGTTCCAGGCATCCGCGATGGCGTTCGGTTTGTTATTCTGTTTTAGTACTTAGAGTACTTACATTCGATTTATTTTATTATATTTTGAGTGATTTTATTTTATTTCTTCTTTGAGTCTTTATTTGAGCTCATGTAGACCTTCTTCTATTTTGGCTATTTAGTCAGTGACATACAAATCTCTATTGAATGGTAGAAAGAAAAATATATATATATAAAGAGTCGAAAGTATGCTACAATGGGAATGTGGGCGATTTTATGTCACATTAGTTTAAACTTGCATGTTTAGTAAATAGTCAACTTTATTAAACTATAAAAATTAGATATTAATTTTTTATTTAAAATTTTATTTAATTGAATATATAAAATATCAAGCAAATGTAATTTTCTTAATTAGCAAAAATATTGTGAAAGGGAGAGAGGGAAAACAGAGGTAAGGCCACCAAAAATTTTGAAGGTCATGGATTTCTCTACCTATCGGTGGAGGAATTCTGCCCTTATTCAAGGCGGAATTCTTTTTACATTGATGATTTTTTGTCGAGGTTTTATATGGTTTTGCTTTTTGTGTGGTTTTGATGGTCTCCAGTAATGTGTTTGTTTGGGATCCAATTTTAATTTGTCAATGGTGTGTGGGTGTGTAAAGTTGTGTTTCTGATTGCATAGTTTGCAATCTATCTCAATTTTCTTTTCGGTTTATTGTGATCAAGAGGGAGTGAACGAGTCACTTTGTCAATTTTTCGGTCTTTGCTCAAAATTTTAATAAAAAATTATAGCTACTAATTTAGAGTGTAAAAAGTAATGAATTCAAATAAACTTTTCAAGTGTTTACTTGGAAGATTTAAAAAAATGCTTAACAGCAAGTATATCAAAAAATAACAAAAGCAAATTAAGAAAAGTAAATATTAACATAACAAGCTAATTTTATCAAATTCTAATCGGCATAACAGATGTCTCATATTAATAAGGAAAGTTTAAAAGTAAAGAGATAAGAGTGAAAAAGATCAAATATAGAGATTTTATAATAGTTCGGCAAACTTAACCTACATCCACTCCCAAGGTCCTTCTTCTCAAGTCCTTCCTTGAGTCTTAGCTCCATTAAACCTCCTTTTAGCAGGTAAGGGAACAATCTTTCGTACAATTAGCAAACTTTTCAGGCGCTTGTAGACCTTTATACGTATGATCTACACTCAAACTTCACTTAGACTTTAAAATGTGCTTAGAACCTATATCAAGTGATCACACACTTGAACACCTTATATTGGTTTTAATTTATAAGAAAGATACTCTCAATAACTATTATCAGATATAGCAGAAATACTATTAAAAT
The DNA here is from genome assembly GCF_001659605.2 of Manihot esculenta. Taxonomy (NCBI): domain Eukaryota; kingdom Viridiplantae; phylum Streptophyta; class Magnoliopsida; order Malpighiales; family Euphorbiaceae; genus Manihot; species Manihot esculenta. The sequence goes on from NC_035170.2 coordinate 3,954,808, forward strand.
GAAAGAGAATAAATTTCCCAATAAAGATTAGATGTGAGAATGAAAAACTTTTAAAGCAAAGATATCAAAATGCTCTTAAGAATTTTGTGCTTTAATTACTCATTTACGAAGAGTTTTATTCTCTTAAATAGATGTTCTGAAAATCTTTTCTTTCTTAACCATAGAGATAGCTTAACGGTAATTAGTTTAAAAAACTAACCGATAAACCGTTTAAAAACCGTGCAGACTTAAATCAGTTGCTTTTGCAGTCTGAAAATAGTTAACTAAAAATGAACACAAGCAGAAATTAGATATCTAAATTTAAACTGTTTCTAAAATTAAATGTCTAATTTTAGCATTTCATAACAGTTTAGAAAAATAATTTAAAATATTTCTTTTGCTTTACAAGAAACAGAATGAGATGGACAGACACTACCGTATCAACTCACTCACTCTTTTACAATAAATCCTAGAGTTACCTTTCTATATTTATTCTTTCTTTGATTCATCTTGTGTTGCTTTTTTGATTCATCTTGTGTTGCCATGAGAGTCTTCATTCTTTTCGATGTGTAGACTTTGCTTGTGTCTTCAATATTTTTTAGATATTCCACTTTCAACATTAAAAATGGTTAGATAAATATAATTCATTAAGTTTTTGTATTATCAAAATCAAGTCCTTCCATGACTTATAAAGTCAACACGGTCAATTGCTATTGAGGGTAGTGTGGAGCGGTGGATTACTTAGCACAGGAGTGCAGACTGTCTCCTTTAACTACTCGATGGATATTCTAAGATTGTGAATGACCTAGCATCATTTCTCTGTTAGTGAATTTCAATCGAAAAATATGATTTTGTTGAATATGGTTGGATGTGTTTTAACTACTCGCTATTCTAAGACTGTGAACGACCTAGCATCATTTCTCTGTTGTGAATGTCAGTAGGAAAATATGGTTTTATTGAATATGGTTGGATGTGTTTTATTTGTTTGTAGACATGGCCATGGGCTAATTTCAGTTCGGTTTTGATTTATTTTTCGAATCGAACTGGAATCAGTTTGATTTAAAACAGTTCAAAACGATTTTGATTTTTTAATGTTTCAGTTTGATTGCAATCCAAAATTAAAGCGATTATAGTTCTAAATTTTTACGATTCTAATTTCAATTTCGGTTAAATTCAAACTATAAATGGTTAATCCGGTTTTGATTTTAAAAAAATTAAAGTAAAAAACTTAAATAAAAGGTAAAGAAATAAATATAAGTCTTAAATATTATTGAATGTATATTTTATTAAATCAATAAATTGTAAAATGTATTCATTTACATGATATAAGAAATAAAATAATGTTACATTTAAATATAAATAATATTTTTTACATGTTAAAAATAAATTGAAACTTAATTATTTGATAATTTAACTTTTTTATATGTTAAAAATAAATTGAAACTTATTTAATGATGAATTTTAAGCGGTATAATTTTTTAAAATAATTTATTTTAAAAATAAAAATTCGAACTGAACCACCGAATTTGATTTTAATTTTGATTCATAAGAGGATCAACCATAACCAACTCTCCTAATTTAAAGTTTCGCTTCAATTCAAAAATTAAAATCAATTGACCTTTCCGACCTTAAATTTAATTGATTCAATTTCCATTCAGTTCACAATTCAAATTAGATCATGGCCATATCTGTCTGTTTACTATTTGTTTGGTTTCATTGGCAATAATATGCATTATTGTTGGAAACTATTTTCTATTTTTAATCCATGTACTTATCAATAAGAAAGATAAAATAATGATTCTGGACGGATTTTAAAACTGATTGAATTATATTTGGACTTCTAAACTGAATTATTGAGCTTGACTTATTTCTGGACTGGATTAAACTTTATAATCAGTTGCCTATTTGAGCAATGCATCTCATCTTACATGGTAAAAAAAAAACAGCAAATGTAATTTTGCTGAAGACAAAGAATGGATAAGGGAACGTGAGGGGGGAGTGCGTGGGCCGGGGGGGACCAAATGCAACCACCGCCCACCTTCAAAATTGAGAAAAAAATGCATCACAGCTTGTCATGATATGATGTGGTGGGAGCAGCCAACAGAAAAAAGCAGGTAGTTGGTGCAGCGCTGCAGTGGATAATTCCCACTTCCCGCTATCTACGCTTGAATTGCTGGTTGTTGAAGAAAACGCGTTTCTTTCTTCTTTTTTCTACATGATTATAGTAATGGGCAATGAGTAGCAACAACTCAGAAGTGGTGGGGAACATCAGAATAATTCATTTATACCCACTTGATGCCCTTTGATTTTTTTAATAAAAAATTTAAGATTAGATTCTCTCATCCTATCAACCATTTGAGGAGGAAGCTTCTCAATACTCTCCCTCTCTCGCTCTCCATCTTCTCCTATTTCAATTCCATAAAAAGCTTCTAGATACATATTCATGGAGAATTAGGGCTTTTATTTTTGTGTCTTGTTTTCTTTTTCAGCGCTATAACAAAATTACATTTTTTTTTCTATAATTTAGAAATTCAAATAATTATATTAAAAATAACAGAAAATATTATTATTGATTAATAATTCGCAACAAAAACGTTCAAAAATCAAAATATATTAATATTACTAAAAAAAATTACATAATAAAACTAATATAATATATATATATTATCATATTTTATTAATATATTTTATTTTTACCTATTAAACTAATAAAATCATAACAAATAAAATATAAAGAATTTAATATCTCAGAGACTATGTTATTATATTCGGAAAAGAAAAAAGGTAAAGGACAGTTTTGGGAAGCACGAGGCACACACAGCACGCCGTCCCACGATTTCTACCCCTGGCAAGTACGGTCGCACGGTTTTTGAAACTTCTGGATTAAATTGAACAATCATATTTAATTAATTAAAATTGTATATGAGTAATTTTACTTTATTATTACAATTTAAGTATTATATTTATTTAGAAATGTTTAAAATTCAACAAATCAAATTCAAAATGAAAATTTAATTTTGTTTGCAGTTTTCTGCAATAATTGTATTTGAAGGAAAAATGTATTATTTAGTATTTATAGTATAAAAAAATTATTAATTAATTTTTTATTTTAAAATATAAATTAAAATATTTCTAAATTTTTAAAAAAATTATTAAATAGTTTTTTTTATTAATTTTAATTATTAAATATTCATTATTTAATTTTTTTGTTGGAAAAATCATTAGTTATTTTTTTAATTTTATAAAAATATCTTAATTAATACATTCATATTAAAATATTTTAAATATTTTATAATATTTATGATTAAAATTAATAAATTAATTAATTAATAGAGTTTTAAAATCTTTAAAATTATTTTAATATATTATTTAAAATCGATAAATTAATTAATAAATTTTTTTATAATATTATAGATTCAACATGATATTTCATAGTAAAATTTATATATTTTCACTTGTAGTCATAATTTTTTTTCACTTTATTTTTTTATATATATTAAAAAATATAATTTTTTATTAACTTTTTAATTATTTTTATTTTAAATATATTAAATTTTATTAAATATTAAAAAATATTTTAAAAGATTTATTAAAAATAAAATAATTATAATAATTAATTTATATTATTATAATTAAAAAATGATAATAATTTTATAATAATTAAAAATAAAAAAATATATAAAAATTATGGGATTGAGGAAATATTAGATTAATTTAAGTAAAATTAATTTTAAAACAGATTTAGATGAGATTAGAATAAATCAATTCAGTTTTAAATAAAAAAAATACAAAAATCAGACGTTGTTTGTAGAAGGTGAACCAAACCAATCCATCCACTGTTCTCCTCTATCTTCTTCATTTAATTATAAAGACATTCAATCCCACGTTGCCTGTCCTTTTCTCTATCATTACCTACTTTCCTCTTTATATTTTTTCTTTCGACTTCTTTTTTGTTTTCTTCCATTTGGTTCTCTGAATTTGTCAAAATAATATGTTGTTCTGAAAAAAAAAAGAAAAAGAATTATTTTTTAGTTGTAGCTGCGTGTTGCTGCATAATTTTTGTCTTCTTCCCTTTTCTAATCCTAACCCTTAATCACTATTTGAAGGGTCTTTAAACTTTAATCTTATTAATATTCTTGGCTTCTTGTTCTTTGATATTTCCAGTGATTTTTTAGCTGACCCTCATGTTTATTCCTTGCATTTCTTGAATTTCTCTGCCGGGTTGTTGATATTTTGAAGTGGTGGTGAGGATTGTGTATAGTTGTGTTTTCATTGCCTTCTCTGCTTGTAAATATTCCTTCTCAGTTTTGTCAAAAAGTTTGCGGAGTTCTTTTACAATTGGGCATTATTTTCTCTGCTAGTTAGCTTTCTTTTGATTCCTCTATAGTTCTAGCTGGCCATTTACGTTTGTCTCCTGTCAAAATCTCAGCTTTGAGCTAATCTGGGTTTCACAGCTTCTGGATTTTTATTTTGTAATCTGGGTTTCGATTCTTAAAATTTACCCATTCTTCTCTCTTTGTTCTTCTGGTCATGGTGAATAATTGGGGCTCTGTGGTGTTCATCTGGGTTTCATCCATAATGTGTTTGATCTGTGTTTCCTTAGGATATAATCCTGTAGACGACTACTTGATAGATTGTGGATCCTCCACCAATAAATCAGTGGGGGACCGTGTATTTGTAGCCGATCAATTTTATTTCAATCTGCTTTCAACCCCACACATCACTTTTGCAAATGCTAGTTCAAGTCCCAACTCATCAGCCTATGACCCTTCTCTTTTCCAAACTGCAAGAATATTCAATGAGACTTCTTATTACTCTTTTTCAGTAAATAAACCTGGAAGACATTGGATTCGCCTTTATTTCTTTCCATTTATGTTTAGAAACTACAATCTCAGCACTGCCAAATTCTCTGTTTCTGCTCAAAATTTCACCCTTATTAATGAATATCAGCCAAAGGTTGATCCTGAGGTCAAGGAATACTCCTTCAATGTAACTTCTGATAAGCTAGTTCTTAGCTTCACTCCTTTTGCCAATTCATTTGCTTTTGTAAATGCACTGGAAGTTTTTTCACTTCCTGATGAGCTTATTCCTCCGGGAGCCCCCACCATTGGTTCCCAGGGCAAATACCAAAATCTGGGGAAACATGCTTTAGAAACTGTTGAGAGATTGAATATGGGCAATCAAACTGTTTCTCCCTTAAATGATACCTTGTGGAGACTTTGGGAAGCTGATGGTAAGTATCTTAAACACAGCAATGTACAAAAGTTTGTGTCAAACGTGAGAGCTGTCAATTTCACAAAAGGAAAGCTAACAGAGAATATTGCTCCATCCTCTGTCTATGGAACTGCTACTATATTGAATTCAGATCCTGATCCTCAGACCAATGCCAATGTGACCTGGCTTTTTGATGTTGATCCTGGTTTTGAGTATCTTGTTCGGTTCCATTTCTGTGACATATTGCCTAGACCTGCTGCAAAGTTCTTCTTCAATGTATATATTGGTTCATCTGCAGTTGTTCAATATCTTGATCTTCTTAATCGTACATCAGATGTTGGTGTGCCCTATTTTATGGATGTGATCACAAGAGTGAGTGTTAGCCGGATGCTAAATGTCAGCATTGGCCCTTCTAATAATCTTCTATATCCAAATGCAATTCTTAATGGGTTGGAGATCATGAAAATAAGCAATTCTATGGACTCCCTTGATGTCTCAGACTCTGCATCATCAAAAAGTTCCAAGACAAAAATCATTCTAATTGCAGGCTTGGCCGCTGTGTTTTTCATCATTATTGTTCTTGCTGTAGTTATATTTCTGCTGTGCAGAAGGAGGAGACTAGCAGATTTAAACCATTGGAATGAAGGAGATACTATTTACACTGCAGGCAGTAAGTTCTCCAATGGGACATTGATGTTTTCCACTTCAAAGTTCGGGTATCGCTTCCCCTTTGTGGCAATTCAAGAGGCTACTGATAACTTCAGTGAAAGTTTGGTTCTTGGGGTTGGTGGATTTGGGAAGGTTTACAAGGGAGTCCTGAGAGATGAGACAAAGGTGGCAGTGAAAAGGGGGACTTCTCAATCACAAGGCATTGCAGAATTCCAAACTGAGATTGAAATGTTGTCTCAATTCAGACATAGACATTTGGTCTCTTTGATTGGATACTGTGATGAAAGAAATGAGATGATCATAATCTATGAGTTCATGGAAAATGGCACCCTCAAGGATCATCTGTATGGCTCGGATCATCCCTGCTTAAGTTGGCGACAAAGACTTGAGATATGCATCGGAGCAGCCAAAGGACTTCACTACCTTCATACCGGCTCTACAAGGTCAATCATTCACCGCGATGTCAAATCTGCAAACATACTACTAGATGAGAATTTCATGGCCAAGGTCGCTGATTTTGGCCTTTCAAAGACTGGTCCTGAGATTGATCAATCACATGTTAGTACAGCAGTAAAAGGAAGTTTTGGATACCTCGATCCTGAGTACTTGATCAGACAACAACTGACAGAGAAATCTGATGTTTACTCCTTTGGAGTTGTCATGTTTGAAGTTCTTTGTGGGAGACCTGTTATTGATCCATCGCTGCCAAGAGAAAAGGTCAATTTAGTTGAATGGGCATTGAAGAGTCAAAGGAGAGGACAACTGGAGGAAATTGTAGATCCTCTTCTTGAAGGTCAAATAAAACCAGATTCCTTGAACAAGTTCGGCGAAATAGCTGAGAAATGCTTAGCAGAACGCGGTGTTGATAGACCTTCAATGGGAGACGTTTTGTGGAATTTGGAGTTTGCACTTCAACTCCAAGGAAATGAAGGGAGATCCAGCCATAATGGTAACATCATCGAAAAATTTTGTCGTGCCAATAGCTTCGAGACCGATGTATCTGCTGCACAAGTCAGCATGGGGGATCTTGCTGGTGTTTCAATGAGCAAGGTTTTTGCCCAAATGGTGAAAGAGGAAATGAGGTAGACTGCAGATTCTCATACTAAATTGCAGGAGTTTGCTCCATTCATAATTGCTAAACAAAGTGAGCTTAGAAAGTGTATACTGTGCAGAAGATGTGAATTCAAATTCATTGCTAGTGTGAGTGTGGCTGATTTGAATCTCCTGGAAATTGCACACACAGAACAAATCCATTAGCTTGCCAACTTGTATTTGTCATTGGTTGTTGTTCATTTCTGATACGTGCTGCTTCTGTGATATTAAATCACCTATTCTTTATTTGAGCAGGGACTCTCTCCCTTGATGTATAATCATCTTACATAAATTCGGTGCTTTTTTTCCCACTTATATTTTTTTTTTTCAGTATTCGCGACAAATAGGCTCATTTAAGAAGACAAAGCACTTTCAGAGAAAGGTGCTTCATATCCAAGTCTCGAGTTTGAGATTGGAAGAAGGGAAGTTGACCAAGAGCAAGTTATTCGATTTTTTTAGCTTAATTGCAGAGACTGAGCCTGAACTTAGAGATCACTTTCATTTCTCTCCTCTTCAAACTTCAGTTTGTTAGAAGTCAAATCATTTATTGCTTACGTTCGACTAATCTGCTCTCTCCTTCATGCCTTATGCAATCTTTTAAACATGGATGTGAGATCAGTAATTTTAATTAGGAGTCCAACTAAATTAAATTATATTTAATATATCTAATAAAAATATTTATAGATAGATAGATAGATATAGAATGTGATAGATCATTACAATAGAAATTTACTATTTATTTTTTATATTATAGAGAAATTTATTATTTAATTTTTTAATTTTTAAAAACACATTAAAATGTTTTTAAATTTTTTTTAAAAAACTATTAATTCATTATTTTCTTAATAAGAGCCGTTAAGTATTTTACTATTTAATTCATATAATTTGAAAAAAATTCATAGTTTTAAGCACATATTAATTAGTTTCTCCTTATTAAGCACATAATATATTTTTTTACAATATTTAATAGTTAAAATTAATGGTGAAATTAATTAGTAAATTTTTTTAGAATGATAGAAACATTCAAATATAATTTTTAAAATTGAAAAATTAATTAATGAGTTTTATTATAATATAAAAACTAAATAGTTTTTTTTTTCGTTACAGCTATATAAATTGATTTTTTTTTAATTTGTTTTGAGAGCATTGCATAATAACTTATGATTAATACTTACCTTCTAAGCATAATCTCAAATTTTAATAAAATAGCTATTTTGTTAATATTATAAAATTTTAAAAATTAAACTATTACAAAGTTTATAGTAATATTGTGTTAAATATTTTCTTTATCATATTAAAATGAATATTTCAATTTAACTATTTATATTTTTATCATTTCATATATTTTTTTACTATCTACCAATTGTAATATATATAATATTTTGTAAAAATAATTTATTAATAGACTGTTACAAATATCTTCAAATAAAGTAGAGATTTAGAAATTTAGGAGTTAATGTAAAATTATTTGATGTTATACGATAATAGCCTAAAATAGATATTGAGTTGTCACCATCAGAGCTATACGGTAAATATATGATAAACCATTATACTGTTTATATTATTCTCCCACATAAAGTTGGGTCTTCACAAAAAATTACTATAAACAGATATAATTCAACATGCTCCCCTTACGTCTGTAATTATAGGATTCCAGCCAATCAGCTGATGAGATCTATTATCAATGAGCTTGCCATATCATTAATGAATTATCAAAAAATATTATATTTATCTCTATATTTTTATAGTATAAAAAAAGAATAATCACACAAATAAATGTACGTTATTCTCCCACATAATTACTCTTGAGTTTTAAACACTATACTCGCTTGTTTTTTCAATTAATTAACTTAATCGTCAGAGTAAATATTGTGACCGCCAATCACTTTATATTTTCGGTCTTATAAATAGACCAATTATAGCACAACTCTATTAGATCAATACGTTATCAATTTAATTTCAGTAATATTATTATTATAAAATATTTTATTATAAATTAGTGTTTAAAGAATACAATAAATTGTGATTCTATAATATATATATATTTTAAAATTATGTACTCTTACGTCATTTCAAATCTCCAGTAAGGTATATATATATATATATATATTATATTATATTATGTATTAAATGAGTAAAAAATTGTTAAATTAATAGACTTCTGTTTATATTTCTTTTTCAAATATTATTTTTAAGAGATTTTTATATTTAACAAGTACAAATTATTAAATATATACTTTTTTTCATAAACTACTGAGGATCCAATGTCCCTCTTTGCCTCTCATACATCCATGATCCATCCATAACTGAACAGATGATATCAACTTATATCTAAGAAAGTTAAAAGACAAATGTACAATATAAAAAAATTAAATTGAAAATTAATTTTTATTTGAGTTTTTTTTTTAATTTAAAGAGTTTATTTGTTTAAAATAGACTTTTAATTTTTTTTTTAAATTAAATTCTTTTAAAATTTTAAAAATTCTTTAGATAAAAATGTTTTGTAATCAAATAATTTTTTTTAATAGACTGTCTCCTCAAATTAAAGCTGTTTTTTTTTTTTTTTGTGTGTGCACGCGCGTTTTTACATATAAATTTTCATTGCATTTTAAAACTCACGAGTACATAAACCTGTAACATTGAGTTTGAAAAAAATCCAAAAAACTCGAGATTCAAAACAACAACTCAATCTCAGAAAATACAAATTAAACCAATCAAGGGTGTAAATTAAACCAATCAAGGGTATAAATTAACCAAATCATTCGTAAACTATTTGAGATTTCATTCGATAAAAAACTCAATCGAAGTCGATTGAATTTTTAAACGAGCAAAACTCGAATTTAATTTTTAGATTTGTTTAGTAAATGAGTCAAATCTGAACTCCATAGTATTCGACTCGTTAAAACTCATAAACTCGATTTGTTTTTGAGTTTATGAGCAGACTTGCGAATAGATTTGTGAACAGTCTCATTAAGTAAGTTGAAATAATTATTATAAGAGATCATAAGAGAAATAAATTCAAATTCTGCGTATATTCTCATGAGCCAAACCTAAATTTTCTAAAATTTAGCTTTATATAATTTAATTACACTCTTAATTCGCATATATTTGTATTATTGAGATTTAAAATTTTATCTTTATAAATTTACGAGTTAATTTATAGATATACTTATTTAATTAAAATTATTTTAATTTTAAATTTATTAGTTTTAAACTAAAATTCATTATACACTTAAATAAATTGAATTATTTGTGAATTATTCAAGATTAAATTCGATAAAAATTTAATTCGTCTAAATTTATTTGCTAAACAAATCAATATTGAACTTCTTAATACTCGGTTAGAGTTCGAAATAAATAAAACTCGAATTCGGCTCGATCTCAAAAAAATTTTAACAAATCAAATTTAAACTCTTTAAAATTCGGTTCAACTCGATTCGTTTACACCGCAAGTATAATTGGTGCGAACCCAATGTATTGTCCCTTCTCTTTTTATTTTTTTATTTTTTTAAATTTTATAATTTAAAATTAATATTTACTCCTTAATTATACTTAAAAAAAATTATCTGTTTTTTTTTCTTTCAAGAATGAAAAACTTGTAAGACGAAGTATTAAAGTTCACTTTTTTTAAATTGAAATTTTCGCTCAGTCACTCTCTATAATTACTTTGTTTAAAGTAAAATAATAATTATTTTATTTTATTTATTTTGCTCAAAATAAAGTAATAATTATTTTATTGCAAAAATTAATTAATTTTTTTTAAAAATATTTTAACTTTTAAGTGTCTTTTAAAGTGAAACTATTTTTATAATCAATCATATTAGCAAAATATATAATATTAACCAAAAAAGGGTAATCATTTAAAAAGAGTATGTAGTATAATATTTTTATAAATTATTTAAAAATTAAAATATAAAATATTTTTATTTTATAAATTTACAAAAATGATATATATTTTATAAAATGTTTTGATAAGTCTCTACTCCTAAACAGGTAACCATATTAAAAGAGAGCGTAAGAATTTCAAAGGTAATCATATTAATTAAACATTAATTATAAATATACATTAATTAAATATTAATTAATAAACTAAAAATAAAATATTCTTACATATTAAATTATTAATAAAAAATATAAACTCATTGAAATGATGATTCAAATTTATATATTACTCCAACAAATACTCTTGTTAATATATTATGAAATGCAAAATTAATATTTTTATTTTTAATTTTTTTTTATATCAAGCTAAAAATTATTTAAATTAAATAATTTTATCTATAACCATTTTCATAGTCGACCATTTTAAAAGTTGAAGCTGAAAATCAATAAATACATTAAAATCACGATTATTTTTAATTATCATATTATGCATGATAATAGTAGATAATGATGACTGCTGGATTTCTTCACCCCAGATCATGGGCTTGACCACAGCCAAAGGCCCATAACGTAGAGGCCCACGCACCTGATATGCACAACAAGCCTGGCTCATTCAACCTTCAAGGCCGGGCTCAACCAAGCTTCTTCGCTCAGATCGGCCCAATCCGCAACCAGCAGGCCCTTTCCTCTCAGTCTCAGCGTCCGGCCCGACTCTCGGCCCAGCCCAGTATCCAGAGCCATACTCAGACAGCCTAGCAGATCCGCTCGAGCGTACGCACGAGCAGAATCAGAGGTCGTTACGCATGGAGCAGGCAGCTGATACCCTCGTACGCCCGAATCTGTATGTCAGAGACGCGTGTCCCAATCATGGAGAGGCCTTTACACGTCACCAGCAAGCATAGCGAAATGGATAAAAGGGGAATCCCCTCCCCAGAAAGTAAAAGTTTTATTTTTCAATACCAAAACCCTTGTAAAACCCTATTCTATTGGATCTCAGATCATCAATTGGCGCCGTCTATGGGAAACGAAGGAGATCTTTTCATCACCAGAGTTTTCACTTTCAAAACCCACTGAGATCCACGATGGCAAACCACCAAGAAAGTAACATTAACATTCCAAATGACCTGAGCTCTACCCAAGATGGGCAGCAGTTCTCCTTTTCTAGCCGTACAACGTTGAATAACCAAACGCCTATTCCTCTTAATCCCTCGCCAAGCTTGGCAGGGAATACTCCCACCATGATTCTGTCTAACCAGGACATTCAAACCATGGCTCTCCAGCTACAGACTACTGCTCACTGGTTGGGGCAGATAATGCAACAGAGGGGCCTTAGCACCCCAGTAAATGCACTCCCAGTAGTGGAGGAACCCAAAACCAATGAACCCCGACCTACCTCTGACCGTCTCCAAACTAACAGCCACGATGCCGGGGAAGAGGAAGAACCGGAGGCCCGAATCCATGGGAGAAGGGCAAGAGAGTTGATAGAAAATGAGGAGACGGACAACTATTCTGCCGAAACAACCAGGGAAACGGGAACTGAAACAGAGGAGGAGGAATACAGCTCGGGCAAAAGATCCAGCCCGGAAGACGAGAAAATGAACCAAAAGCTGAAAAGGTTGAAAGAGCAGCTCTTAGCCGAGCTAGGTAAGAAAGATCAGAGCCAAACCTCCTTGCCCACTTCTTCTCCCTTCTCAAAGATAGTGCAGCAGGAGACCGTTCCCAAGAAGTTTATGATGCCGCCGATGGCGGCCTATAACGGAGCTGGTAACCCAAGAGAGCATGTCATGAACTATAAGACCTTCATGGAGTTGCAAACCCTGTCAGATGCCTTAATGTGTAAGGTGTTCCCAACAACGCTCTCGGGACCAGCGCGGGCGTGGTTCAACAGCTTGGAGGCCGGAAGCATCAAAAGTTTTGGAGATCTTGCCACCCGCTTCATCAGCCGGTTCATAGCCGGGGTGCCAGCAGATAGGAAGACAAGCTATCTAGAAACAGTGAAACAAAAAGAAGGTGAATCACTCAGAGAGTATGTCGCCCGCTTCAATACGGAGGCCCTGCAGATTCCCGAGCTGGATGAAGGAAGGGCGGTGGAGGCCATGCAAAAGGGAACAACCTCTGCCGAGTTCTTTGGTTCTTTGAGCAGGAAACCTCCGACCTCACTGGCTGAATTGATGAAGAGGGCGGAGAAGTATATAAGGCAGGATGACGCCTTAGTGACGAGTAGATTTGCTAAAGGGATGGCAGGAAAAGAGAAAGCCCCGGAGGAGAGGAGGCCGGAGAGACACGAGAAGAAACATGGAAAGAGGCCAGAGCCGTACAAACAGGCCTGGGAGAGAAGGGATCAAAGGCCTCCTCCTCCTCCTCGGACTCTTGAACCAAGAGTGCTCCCTCCCTGGGTTCCTGAGAAGCCAACTCCCCTCAACGCCTCCAGAGCCGAAGTGCTCATGGCAGTCCATGATAAGGAGTTTCTCCAATGGCCAAAACCCATGAAGTCGGAGGCAGATCAAAGGAACCCTGACAAGTATTGTCAGTACCACCGGACGCATGGTCACGATACAAATAACTGTTTCCAGTTGATTGCGGAGATTGAAAGGTTGATAAAAAGAGGGCACCTCAAGAATTTCGTGAAGAGGCCGGAGGGGCAGAGGCTTCAGCCAGGTCCGGCAACTCAGACGCCTAGGAAAACAGGAGCTGGACCAGTGAATGATGGGTCCAGTGGAACCATCAATATGATTGTGGGAGGAACGGGAGGACGGATGAGCCGTCGAGGAAAGAAGAGAAACCGGGAAGGGGAGACCAGCAATGGTGAAGTCATGCAGATTGTCGAGCACTCTCCCATGACTATCGCTTTCTCTCCGGAAGATGCACAAGGCATTCAGATGCCCCATGATGATGCGCTCGTCATTGAGGCTGTCATTAACAATTTTCGAGTAAAGAAGGTTCTGGTAGATGACGGAAGTAAGGTCAACTTGCTGCCATATCGGGTTTTCCAGCAGATGAGAATCCCAGAAGAACAGCTGGTTCGGGACTAGTCACCGATCAAGGGAATCGGAGGAGCACCGGTGCTCGTAGAAGGAAAGGTGAAGCTGGCTCTCACCTTGGAGGAAGCACCTAGAGCTCGCACCCATTATGAGGTGTTTTTGGTGGTCAAACTCCCACTGAGCTACAATGCGATTTTGGGGAGACCGGCGTTGTTCGACTTTGAAGCTGTCACTAGCATCAGGTATTTGGCACTCAAGTTCCCAACGGAAGAAGGAGTGGGAATGGTCCGAGGCAGCCAGGAAGAAGCAAGGGTGGTATACTTGGCCACAGTAACAGAGCCTAGCTCAACTGGAGAAGCACTCGACTCGGAAGTTCTGGAGGTCAGAGATGAAACAAAAGAAGCCCGGACAGAGCCAGTTGGAGAGTTGGAAACCTTCCCCTTATCAGAAGCAGATGCAAACAAGGTCTTCAGTCTTAATGCCAGCCTCACCAAAGAACAAAAAGGTGAAGTCATGGCCCTGATTCGAAGTCACGCGCCGACCTTCGCATGGAAGCCTTCAGACATGCCGGGAATTGACCCCAAAGTGATGACACACCGATTGAATGTCCTCCCCGAGGCCAGACCAGTAAAGCAAAAGAAGAGAGTAGTGGGAAGAGAAAAGCAGCAGGCCACCCGGGAAGAAGTGCAGAAGCTAGAAGAGGCAGGCTTTATTAGGGAAGTCATGTACCCACAGTGGTTGGCAAATCCTGTGCTAGTCAAAAAAGCCAATGGCAAATACAGGATGTGTATAGATTTTACCGACCTAAATAAGGCCTACCCTAAAGATTGTTACCCCTTCCCTGATATTAATAAAATGGTCGACTCAACGGCCGGTTTTGATTATATATCTTCTTTGGATGCTATGTCGGGTTATCATCAAATCCCAATGGAAAGGTCGGATGAGGAAAAGACCTCGTTTATAACTGAAGATGGAACTTACTGTTATAGGGCTATGCCCTTTGGATTGAGAAATGCCGGGGCAACTTATCAGAGGTTGATGAATAAAATCTTCAAAAACTAGATCGGTAGAAATCTGGAAGTGTATGTGGACGATATGGTGGTCAAAAGTTCAACTTTCCAACAACACATAGCAGATTTGAGGGAGATATTTGGGGTGTTAGATCAATACAGAATGAAGTTGAACCCAGCAAAATGTGCCTTTTTCATTAGAGGAGGAAAATTTTTGGGGTACATGGTGAGTGGTAAAGGCATTGAGCCTAATCCGGAGAAAGTGGAAGCCATACTGAATATGCCAGAACCGACCTGTGTAAGAGATGTTCAGAGACTAACCGGGAGAGTAGTAGCGCTTAACCGATTCATGTCGAGGTCGGCAGAAACGTGCTTGCCATTCTTCAAAAAGTTGAGGAAAGTACCGAATTTCGAATGGACAGAAGATTGCCAAAAGGCCTTCATAGAGCTTAAGAAGTATCTTAGCTCGCCTCATGTGCTCAGCAGTCCCATAAAAGGAGAAGAACTTCTGATATATCTAGCGGCCTCAGAACAAGCAGTCAGCGCAGTGCTAGTAAGGGAGGAAGAAGAAGAACAGAAACCTATTTTCTACGTTAGCAAGGTACTCAGAGACACTGAGGTCAGATATTCGAACATTGAAAAATTGGCTTACGCCTTATTGCTAGCAGTCCGGAAATTCAGAGTTTATCTAGAAGGCCACCAAGGAGTCGTGATGACAGACCAACCCTTAAAGAAGATTCTACATAGGCCGGAAACTTCAGGGCGGATGTTGGCATGGTCTGTAGAAATTAGCCCTTACTGTCTAGAGTACCGACCTCGAACAGCCATAAAATCCCAAGCTCTGGCTGACTTCATAGCGGAGTGCGCATTCAATGAGGAGAAAGGAGGATCATCCTCAGAGATATCAAGAAAGGGGGAAGAGAGAGAGCCCCCCCAAGAATTTAGCTGGAAGCTATATGTAGACGGAGCATCAGGTGCTGAGGGTAGTGGCGCTGGGATAATGCTTAAGGGGCCAGAAGGTTTTAAAGTATGTTATGCCTTGCGTCTAGAATTTACGGCTTCTAACAATATGGCCGAATATGAAGCCCTGGTAAATGGAATGTTGGTAGCTTCGGAGGTAGGGGTAACCGACCTCGAGGTGAATAGCGACTCTCAGTTGGTGATCAACCAGGTGACGGGAGTATATCAGGCTAGGGACCCCATCATGCAGAACTATCTTGATAAAGTAAAAACTATAGAAGCCGAGCTCACGGGTCGGGGAGTTATCGTCAGATTTCAAAGAATACCTCGGGATGAAAATGAGGAAGCAGACCTGCTTAGTCAATTGACCAAAGAGGAGTTAGAACAGCTTCCCGATGAAGTATATATACAGCATGTCCGTACACCTGCTTTTAAAAAGACAAACACGGTACTGCAGGTAGAACAGAGCCCAACTTGGATGACCCCATACCTGAGATACTTGGAGGAGGGTGAGCTCCCCGAAGATAAAGATGAAGCCAGAAAGATAGCAGCTCGTGCTGCCAACTACCAAGCAATAAGGGGAACCTTATACAGAAAAGGGAAGTCCAGCCTATGGCTCCGATGTGTGAGTCTGGAAGAAGTTGCAAAGGTAATGGAGGAAATACATAGAGGCCTATGTGGGGCTCACGAGGGAGCAGGGACATTAGCCAACAAAATATTCAGGCAAGGGTATTATTGGCCCACTGTCAAAAAAGAAGCAGAGGAGTTTGTCCGGAGGTGCGACGTATGTCAGAGATTTGCTAATGCCATCAGAACCCCTGCCACTCCCCAAGCAAGCATATCCATTCCATGGCCTTTCTCACAATGGGGAATCGATATCCTGGGACCTTTCCCCAAGACTACGGGGCAAAGGAAATTTGTAGTGGTGGCTATAGAATACTTCTCAAAATGGCCAGAGGCAGAAGCAATAGCCACAATCACAGCTCGCAAGATGATAGATTTCATATGGGGACATATCATCTGCAGATTTGGCATACCTAGAGTACTTATCTCAGACAACGGTAGACAATTTGACTGCAGCATTTTCAGAGCCTTCACGACGAACATGGGCATATGGCATAAGTTCTCCTCCGTGGCTCATCCTCAGACTAATGGCCAAATAGAAGTCACTAACAGAGCTATCCTTCAAGGATTAAAGAAACGGCTGGATGGCGTAAAGGAGAATTGGGCAGAAGAACTCAATAGCATACTATGGGCACTCCGAACCACTCCCAGAGCGCCCACTAAAGAAACACCGTTTGCACTTGCTTATGGCACAGAAGCCGTGGTCCCAGTTGAATTGCAGATCCCCACTCATCGAGTCCAATTCGTTAGTGAGAATACTAACGAGGATAAGTTAAGAAGCAACCTGGATGCTCTTGAGGAAGTCAGGGAAGAAGCCCAAGTCCGAACTGCCGCTTATCAACAACGAGCAGCAAGATATTACAACCAAAAGGTCAGAGAAAGAAGCTTAAAAGTGGGAGACCTGACCTTAAGAAACCTGGAAGCTACAGGAAAAAGAGCGGCCGCGGGCAAGCTAGCACCGACCTGGGAAGGTCCTTTCAAGGTGACAAAAGTGGTTAAGCCAGGGGTATACCGAATCGAAGATATGCAAGGAAACCCCGAGCCCCACGCTTGGAACATCCAGCACCTAAAGAGGTATTTCCCTTGAAATATTTGTAAAAGAAAAACATTGTATTTTGACAAATGTGAGTAAATAAAAATTGTTTATACAATGTGATTATCTTTATGAATAACATTCCTCCATAAAAAAGAAAGAACAGGACTCAGAAAGATCCCTTGAAACAAGACATCAGTTAGGCACAAAACCAACTGAGATGACGAAGCGACAGTAAGGCCAATGAGCTTGAATCTTGTGCAAAACCTCAAAGAAGGTATCAAAAACAGCCGGCGGGGCCCCGAGGTCACCCCGGAACGGCCGACGAGGATCTTAAAGACGCCTCCCGGAGCATGAAGACCGGGATCCCCTAGAACTCCCTGGAAAACAAAACAAAAAACTGCCGGCGGGCCCCGAGGTCACCCTGGAACGGTCGGTGAGGATCTTAAAGAGGCCTCCCGGAGCATGAAGACCGGGATCCCCTAGAACTCCCGGGAAAACAAAACAAAAAACTGCCGGCGGGCCCCGAGGTCACCCCGGAACGGCCGGTGAGGATCTTAAAGATGCCTCCTGGAGCATGAAGACCGGGATCCCCTAGAACTCCCGGGAAAACAAAACAAAAAACTACCGGCGAGGCCCCGAGGTCACCCCGGAACGGCCGGTGAGGATCTTAAAGATGCCTCCCGGAGCATGAAGACCGGGATCCCCTAGAACTCCCGGGAAAACAAAACAAAAAACTGCCGGCGGGGCCCCGAGGTCACCCCGGAACAAAAACAGCCAGGGTCTCGTAAAGATCTCCTGAAAACAAAAATGGTCGGAGAAGGACTTAAGAACCTCTCAAAATGAAAATTTCTCATATCATATGCAGGGACAACTTATAAAATACAGTTCCGACCTCACAAAAAAGAGAGGAGCCCAGAGCTACCAAGGCAAAATCAGGTTCCGACCTCCTGAAGAGGTTCGGGGCACAATAGCCAAGAAGCGCCGACCTCGAAACAGACGCTAACGCTAAAAGTTTGGCTATCGGGCAAAATGCCAAGCTCCCAGCTCGGATAGACCTATATTCTCGAAAGCTCAAGGTCGAGCTCCCAGCTCGAATAAACTTGTATCCTCGAAAATTCAGGGTCGAGCTCCCAGCTCGGATAGACTTGCATCCTCAAAAGCCCAAGGTATGAAGGCCAAAACAAAAGGCCGAGCTCCCTCTCTCAAAAGGCTCATCTAGAACAAACATCCAAATTCACAACCAAGAAGAAAGGGCTAAAAGCAAAAGGCAGGCATGCTAGTCGCCATTAAAAGGTATGAAATTTGATCTCTCAGACTATTAGCTAATAGCTGAGCTCGCAACTTAAGATCAATTCAGAGCTTATGAATGAGAATACGTAGTGTACGTTACAAATACGAAAAGTAGAGATAAATTCCAAGATATATGAAGAACAAGAGTAGTTGGGAAAAAGAAATCTGATATTTCATTAACATAGATATTACAATTTATCTCTCTGGCGAGGTGGGAGGATAAATAGTCCTTAAAGGACTTACATTAGTAGGAACATCCTCGCCTACATTATTTCTATTTACAGCCACATCTGAAGAAAGCTCAGTATCCTTTGGATCAGAGCTCTCAACATTAACAACAGGGGCAACCTCTGACCCAAGGTGGAGGTCCTCCTCCTCAGAATCAGGGTCATCTTCCTTTGACCCAAGGACTTCCACGTCCTCCCCCTCTAGCTCGGATCCCTCTAAGGAAGACCCAGCTGGCCGGCCTCTGTCCCTCCGGCAATCTCCTCAGGGCATAGGGAAATCATCCTCCCCATATAGCACTGGCTCGCCATCTGAGTCCACTTCGTGCTTGCGAAGCTCGGCCAAAGGAGTATCAGGAGCGTGTCTAGCTTCTCTTAAACCGCGATTGAAGCCGGTTACATACATACGCAAGGCTTTCTTAAGAATAGCCAATTTCATTTCACCAGAAGCTTTATATTCATCGAGATGTTCCTCACAGGCCTCAGCTACAAATTCCTTAAACTCAAAAGAGTCCTTGTAGTCCTGAAGGTGAGCCTCACAGGCCTGCTCGATCTTCCTTTTTAGCTCGTCAGACTCCTGATACTCCGCTATACATTGTTCGCGCACCAACGAAGCCTTGTCCTCAACATGTTTTACTACCTTGAGCAGGGCTAAACACTTACTTTCCAGGGTCCTGACTTCATGGTTGAGCTGTTGATGGCGAAGCTTGAGCTCTTCAGCCGATGAAGCCAGGTCTCTGATATGATCAGAGCTCGTACTCAATTCCTGCTCAAGGACCTTCACCCGAGCTAGGGCCATTTCCTTCTGAGCCTTCACTTCCTTCAACTGAGCTTGAAGCTCTTCAAAATCAGCCTTTAAGGCCTCATATTATTGCTGGACCTCAGCTTTTTGGCTCACGGCCTCATCCCTTTCGCTAAGGGCCTCCGTCATAGAGGACAGCTGCTTCAAAACTTCTTTACAACGAACCTCCACCGCAGCTGCCTTCTCATCAGACACTTTGAGAACCCTGCGAGTCTGAGACAGCTCTGCTTCTAAAGACTTGGTATGCTCTGCTGACTCAGCCGCCTTCTCATCAGCCTTTTTAAGGGCCTCCAACGCAGAACGTAACTCCACCTGGAGGGACTGGATCTGCTCCCGAGCGGCTACAAGATTACCCCTCGCGTCATTGGTTGCAGATAAGTTCTCCTCCAGACGCGCCTCTTCAATCCGGCGGTCTACAGACTCCTGGAGGGAGCGATCACGGACGTCCACCTCCATAAAGAGGCCCGTCACCTAGTACGGAAGAACAACTGTCAAGAAAAGGAAACAAAGCAAACTGAAAAAAAGTGAAAAAAAGTAATTTACCATCAGAAGCATTTCCCTGATCGTGGATCCGAGCTCCTCACGAGAGCGAGATCGGAAGGATGCTTGCTCCTTGGTAGAGCTGGCTAAGAGACCAGTCAGGGCAAGAAGGCGTGGATCCGAGGCCTCTGTGATTCCGCCGAACATTCGCTCCCGGAGAAGTTCGGCAACAGCACTGGCCGGAGACTCGGAGGTAATGCCTGACGCGTTCAGAACATTGTCAGTAAGAGATAACGAAGGCATAGCAGAAACACCTTTCTCTTTCCAAATGGGAGGAAGAGCTGGAGAAGATCCTGCAGCAGCCCTGGACTTCTTCCGAGCAGGAGACGGGGCAGATGTTCCGGAGGAGGCTGGACGCTTGTCCCCGGTCTTTGATGAAATGCCCTCAGATCTCTCAGGCTCAGTCCTCACAGGGGTAGGGGCATCTTGAGCAGAAACCTCTGAGATTTGGTCATCTAGGAGGATGATCTCCATCCCTGTCCCAGAGGCCTCCTTGTCTTCAGTAGCAGGGGACTTAGATTTTCCCCCTGACACCCCCCCAGGAGAATGGGCAATTCCCTGCTCCACTTGTTCAGCACCTTGGGTCTGCTCCACAATAGCTAGAGAGGCTTCCCTCGCGACCTCTGAGGAAGCTGGAGCAGATCTAAACCCTTTAGCAGGCTTCGAAGTTGAGCTCGATCCACGCCGGCTAGACAGCCGAGATGACTTGGTGCTGCGAGAGCTCGGCTTCGAAGCTCTAGAAGAAGCTTTGGCAGGAGGTCGGCTAACCTTTTTGGAGGAAGCAGCTTGAACCATCTCCGCAGCAATCTCAGTCACTGAACGCCCATCCCCAAAGGCATCGAAAATGGCATGCATATTATCCCGAGACAGGACAAAGTTCTTGGGGAACTTGATGTCATCCATTTTTACCTCAGAAGCTGCAAAAGAAACGAAATTATAAAGAATCAGCATACTTTCCGATATTATGAGCAAAGAAGAAGCAGAATAGTCGGACAAGGCATTATACCCGTGTCCCGGATATCCCTAAGATTGGACGCGAACATACACTTCTCGACGTCATACTTTCTCTCAACAGAAGTCAGTCGAAGCAGCCCGACCTGCTCAATAAGACTCAATTGGGGCAGCTCGTTGCAACCCGGAAAGATCCCCCCCAACTTAGATCCACCTCCCACGTTCGGGCGGACCCTAATTTTAACTCTGCCACAAGGAAGTTCTCCACCCATCCCTTTATGGAGTCCTTGTACCCCGTGAAAAGAGATAACCCAATACGGGGGGAAAATAATAGAAATTTTGAACCGCCCTAACCAGACGGAAAAAAGTGACAAACAGACAGGCCGTGGGTGTAAAACCCCAACTCAGGCAGATAGACTCAAAACAGGACATAAACAAAATGGAGTTTGGGGATAACATCCGAGGAGTTACCCCGAAGTATTCAAAGACCTCAATAAAGAAAGGGGTAAAAGGAAACGGTAGACCGAATTCTCTCTACTTCAAGAAAAACACTATACGACGACCCTCTTGGGGATCCACCAAACCCGGAGGGGGAGGGTAAGGAAGGACTATCCTTTCATTTGAAAGAGGTGCTCGAATGAGATACAACGGAGCATCTAAATGTCTTTGGGAAATATACTTAGTTATGTTGGAGGGTGTAATATGCGACTCAAGGTTAACAACATCAGGAAGCTTTGAACTTGCAATGGAAGCACAAGGAAGCGTACCTGAGAACACAATGGGGTGAAAAATGCAGAAGGAGTTGCAGGAAGACAGAGAGCAGAAAAGAGCTAGTTTCTTCAGAAGACAGAAGGAATTCGAGACGAAAGGCAATAATGAGACGGAACGTTGATCTGAACAGTTTTGTCTTGGAGCGGCGCGATCATTAATTACTCTCGAAGTTTACCCTCTCAACGGTTAGATAAATAACCGGTGAGAAGGTAAAGGGGCAAAAAGATGATCGCTGGGCTTCTCCACATCCGTCAAGGGCCAGATCCGTGATTACAGCCCATCAATCAAAAGCCCATTCGCCACCTACATAATACAAGCCCAACTCGCCAGTCAGAGCAACTTAGCCCGCAAGAACAACTCAACCTGCAAAATTCACCACTTCACCACCTCCATGGTAAATACCAAGGAAACAGAGGGGCAAGTCATGAAAAGACTCAAAAGTACAAGCAAATGGGAGCATGATAAAGGTCAGACTTGCTCATCGCTTAAAAAGTTATAAGATTTGACTTATCGTTATTGAACAAAGGCTGCGAGATCGGAAAGAGGCGATAATGGCACCTCGGAATCATACAGAGCTGAGAGCTCAGAAATCAACTCAAGGATTAAAGACCGAGCTCACAGGTCGGATTAGTCCAGCTCGGAAAACATAACTTGAGAGCTCGGTCGGCTAAAGGAGGCTCAAAGCTCAATCCATCAAGTAAAGATCGAGCTCACAGGTCGGTTAGTCAAGCTCGGAAAAGTAAACCGACCATCCAGTTGGTTAAGTAGGCCCGGAGCTCGGCTCATCGACTAAAAGCAAGAGTTCGCGAAATATGGTTAGTTCAGCTCGGTAAAAATGAAACAAAATTTAGTTGGCTAAAGCTACGAAGAAAAGCAGTATCAGTACTTCATCCATGACAGAGAAAGAACAAGTATGAGTAAAAAACAAGAATTTCATTAAAAGAAAAGTACATTACAGCACGTTACAAAGGCCTACACTACGGGATGAAAGACTATCCTTAAAGGATTTACATAACCACATACATCATCATCTACGTTTACATCACTGACATCTGCTCTACTATCTTAGTCTTAATTCCGGTGTAACAGCCCGGAAACCGAACTGCCACCGGCACTAGGATCCAGATCGACTTAAGGTCGCCGGGACCCGTAGTAAGCCTGCTATCCTGTCTGTCTACCTGTAAAATCCCATACATGATCATACATTTGCTGTAAAAACATAAAATAAAACTTTTCTTTATTCCAAGGCTTAACCTGTGCATGCACTCTCTCTGTGCTCTACTAATCCCTACTAGAGCTCCTCATGGCCCTAGGCGGATCAATCTCATAATGTTAAGCCTGGTTTGCTCATAAACATACAACAATAAAAAAACATACATAAACTGATCATGTGACTCCACAAAGGGATTACAAGTCTTATAAATCAAGCACCATTCTACACTGTACATATACATTATCTCTGTACAAATACATGTCCACACTAGCTATTACAAAACTCTGTACTCTTTCTGTACCCTGCTGAGTTTTCTCTGACCTCTGAACCTGCACAACTGAAGTTAGGGGAGAGGGATGAGCTACGATAGCCCAGTGAGTAGAATAGGTAAATAACAGGTGATAAAACATGCTCTCATGGAATGCAACACAGAATCACATCACCTCGGCCGGACGGATCAAAACTCCCTCTATCTCATCTGGGGTACCTAAGTACCATGTGCCTGGTCCCCGTAGGGCTGTTCCAGGTCTTTATGTATATGTGCCTGGTCCCCGTAGGGCTGTTCCAGGTCTTTCCTCTGAGGGCTAATGAATCCTCACGAAGTCCGTGCCGTCTCACATAAGCAATGTACAAGGAGCAATGCCAAGTACAAGGATAAATGCAATGCATCATCTTCGTGTACACTAATGCACTCACCCTATAGCATATTCATGATGCATGAAGCATGATAAAATATCAGTTCTCATATTAAAACATTAAGTTAATTTCCACTCACCTGTAGTTCTCTCTGAACTGACTCTGCAGGTTCTGACTCTGGACTCACTGCTGATGTCCCTGATTCCTCTGGTCCGTACCTACACAGGTGGACTCAAATGAGGGACTAAACGCACTTAAGAACATCTCTACGAAACTCCCCAAAACCCCTCTAAACAATCCTCAAACCATCACATAAAACATGCAAAAGAAAGCTGGACAGGGCACTTTCGGCGGCAGGTTCGGCGGCCGAAACCCTACTCCAGAGACGAAACTCACACACTTTCGGCGGCCGAACTCCCTCTTTCGGCGACCGAAAGTCTCTTTCTAAACCGAAAGCCTAGCTTTCGGGGGCAACCTTTGGCAGCCGAACTGCCTCCACAAGGGGTTCGGCGGCCGAACCTTCCTTCGGCGGCCGAACCTGGTTTTGCCCGAAGGACAGAACCCTGCTCTGTTTCATGCAAACTTTGCCCAAAAACCTACCAACATGCATAACAACTACTCCCAACTAGCATATACACATATATATGCACAAAGGGGTCTAAAACTACCCTAAAACCCCAAACAAACATAGCACATAACACTTAATCATGCTAGAACACCACAAATCACCAAAAACCTCACCTAAACCTAAACATGCACACTACCCATACAAACTTCATAAAACCTTTCAAAATCATCAAAGAAGCTCAGGATCTTCACTTACCTCTTACACAACTTGAGGATGGAGGATCCTAACGTGGAGATATGAAGAAAAGCTCTTCCAAAGCTCCAAGCTTCAAAACTTGCTTCTTTTGCTCAAAACCTTCATAAATCATCAAAACTCTTAAAACTCTTGAAAGATTTGATGAAAATCATGGAAAACATGAAAGTCAACGTAGGAGAGGCTGAAACTCACCTCTGGCTGCAAGTGGAGGAGAAATAACCTCCTTCCACCGACCCTTGGCCCTTTTATAGGTGGCTGGCCAGACCACCTTCGGCAGCCGAACGTGAAGCCGCAACCATGCAATGTTCGGCGGCCGAAAGTGACCTTCGGCGGCCGAACCTTTGCATTTCTCCCTTGTTGCTTTTCTTTCAAAACTCAAGTCTTTGCACACTTCAAAACATGAAAACAAGTGAAAATACTTTGGAAAACATAGGCATTACCCTTCTCGAGGGTTCCGACACCCGAGATTCCACCGGACTACAGGAATTCCGATGCCGGACTTGAGCCGGGTATTACATTCTCCCCCCCTTAAGAACATTCGTCCCCGAATGTCCCTAACACAACATAAACACAGAGAAAAGGGGAAAACTAACCTTAAAACAGATATGGGTATTGCTGGAGCATGGACTCCCGAGTCTCCCAAGTGCACTCTTCTAGGTTGTGGTGGTTCCACAAAACTTTCACCATTGGTATCTCCTTGTTTCTCAGCTTTCTGATCTGGGTGTCAAGGATCCGCACTGGCTGCTCTATATAGGTGAGATCACTTAAGATTTCCACCTCCGGTTCACTAAGAACCTTCTCTGGATCTGACACAAACCTTCTCAACATAGAAACATGGAATACCGGGTGAATTCGTTCCATAGAAGCTGGTAAATCTAGCTTATACGACACAGGTCCGATCTTCTGCAAGATCTCAAAGGGACCAATGTACCGTGGGGCGAGTTTACCCTTCTTCCCAAACCGAACCACTCCCTTCATCGGAGACACTTTGAGCAATACCATATCCCCCTCCTGGAACTCTATCTGCTTCCTACGGATGTCTGCATAGCTTTTCTGTCTGCTTACAGCTGTTCTGATCCTCTCTCTAATGATAGGCACTAACTTGCTGGTTATCTCAACTAACTCTGGCCCTGCAAGAGTTTTCTCTCCTACCTCTTCCCAGCAAACAGGTGTTCGGCACTTCCTCCCATACAAAGCTTCATAAGGGGCCATCCCTATGCTAGCATGATGGCTGTTGTTGTAGGCAAACTCCACCAGAGATAGATGCTGCCTCCAAGAACCGCCAAAGTCTAACACACACATTCTCAACATATCTTCAATGGTCTGGATGGTTCTCTCAGACTGACCGTCTGTCTGTGGATGGAAAGCAGTGCTGAAATCCAACCTTGTGCCCATTTCCGTTTGCAGACTCCGCCAAAACCTGGAGGTGAACTGAGGTCCTCGATCTGATACTATCGACACTGGAACTCCATGCAACCTTACTATCTCGTCTACATACACCTGCGCCAACTTGTCCACAGAGTAGTTACTCCTGACTGGAATGAAGTGAGCAGATTTAGTGAGTCTATCCACAATCACCCAGATGGAGTCTAGTCTGTTAGACGTCGCCGGTAAGCCCACTACAAAATCCATCGTTATGTTCTCCCATTTCCATTCTGGGATCGGCAGTGGGTTAAGCATTCCAGCCGGCTTCTGGTGCTCTAGCTTCACCCTTTGACATGTCTCGCAGGCTGACACGAACTGTGCCACGTCTCTCTTCATTGCTGGCCACCAATACACCCTTCTCAGATCTTGATACATCTTGGTGGCTCCCGGGTGAATGCTATACCGCGCATTATGAGCTTCCCTCATAATGTCTGCCTTCAAACTGCTATCATCTGGTACACATAACCTCTTACCATGTCGAAGAATCCCCTCACCGTCAAATCTGAACTCTGTACTGTTGCCCGACTGAACAGTCCTGGCAATCTTCACTAACTCGGGGTCTTCGTGCTGTTTCAGAGCCACTTGCTCTAGAAACACTGGTGTCACTCTCATCTGTGCGATCAAAGCACCCGTACCAGATAACTGCAATTGTAACCCTTCTTCTACGAGCTTGTAGAAATCCTTCACCACCGGTCTTCTCTCTACTGCAATGTGGGATAAACTGCCAAGTGACTTTCGGCTTAAGGCATCAGCTACAACATTCGCCTTGCCTGGATGATACTGGATCTTGCAATCGTAATCACTGAGCAATTCTACCCACCGTCTCTGCCTCAAGTTTAACTCTCTCTGACTTAAGATGTGCTGCAGGCTCTTATGATCCGTATAGATCTCACATTTTACCCCATAGAGGTAATGCCTCCACATCTTAAGTGCAAAGATAACAGCTGCCATCTCCAGATCGTGTGTCGGGTAATTCAGCTCGTGCTTCTTCAGCTGTCTAGAAGCATAAGCTATCACTTTGTCCTTCTGCATCAACACACAACCTAATCCCACTCGGGATGCATCACAGAACACTGTGAAATCTTCATCACTGATCGGCAGAGCTAACACCGGTGCTGAAGTTAACCGTCTCTTCAACTCTGCAAAACTTTCCTCACATTCCTCTGACCACACAAACTTCTGATTCTTTCTGGTCAGTCTGGTCATAGGAGCAGCTATCTTCGAGAAGTCCTGAACAAACCTCCGATAGTAGCCTGCCAAACCCAGAAAACTCTTGATCTCTGTCACCGTAGTGGGTGTAGGCCAGTTGGCTACTGCCTCTACCTTTTTGGGATCTACTGATATACCGTCCTCTGATACAACATGTCCCAAAAAGGAAATGCTCCTTAGCCAGAACTCGCACTTGGAGAACTTGGCATACAAGCCATGCTCTCTCAAGGTTTGCAGCACTATCCGCAGATGCTGGGCATGGTCCTCTGCATTCCTGGAGTACATCAAGATATCATCAATAAAGACGATCACAAAACGATCCAAGTACTCCCTGAAAACCCTGTTCATGAGATCCATGAATGCTGCAGGGGCGTTAGTCAACCCGAACGGCATCACAAGGAACTCATAATGCCCATATCTGGTTCTGAAAGCCGTCTTGGATATATCTCCTTCCCTGATCTTCAACTGATGGTATCCGGATCTCAGATCTATTTTCGAAAAACAACCTGCTCCTGACAGCTGGTCGAAGAGATCATCGATCCTGGGTAACGGATACTTGTTTTTAATAGTGACTTTGTTCAACTGTCTATAGTCGACACAAAGTCTAAGAGGTCCATCCTTCTTTCTGACAAATAATACTGGAGCACCCCAGGGTGAGGTACTCGGGCGGATGAAACCCTTAGCTACCAAATCCTGTAATTGCTCTTTCAACTCTTGCAACTCTGCTGGTGCCATCCTGTAGGGAGGAATAGAGATCGGTCTGGCATTGGGCATCAACTCAATCTCGAACTCTATTTCCCTATCCGGTGGCAATCCTGGAAGCTCTTCCGGAAACAAATCTGGGAAGTCTCGAACAACTGGTACTGAGGATGGTTCCCTAACCTGACTGTCTAGCTCTCTCACATAAGCTAGGAACCCCTGACACCCCTTCCTTAACATTCTACGAGCCTGGAGGGCTGATATCAAACCCCTAGGTGTCCCTTTCCTGTCTCCTCTGAAGACACACTCTGACCCATCCTGGTCTCTGACACTGACTACTTTGTCTCTACAGTTCAGGGTAGCATCATAAGTAGATAACCAGTCCATCCCTAGAATGACATCAAAATCTGTCAACTCTAGAACCACCAGGTCAGCTGGAAGGTATCTACCCTCTATGCACACTGGACTGAACCGACAGACTGACTCTGCCAAAGATGGATCACATTTGGGTCCACTGACCCATAGAGGACACTCTAACTCAGACACCATCAGACCCAACCTCTCTGCAGCTCTAGAAGAAATGAAAGAGTGAGAAGCA
Organism: Manihot esculenta; assembly: GCF_001659605.2. Classification (NCBI taxonomy): domain Eukaryota; kingdom Viridiplantae; phylum Streptophyta; class Magnoliopsida; order Malpighiales; family Euphorbiaceae; genus Manihot; species Manihot esculenta. Next base: position 3,983,436 of record NC_035170.2, read on the forward strand.
CCGGGGTCCATTAAAGCATACACCTCTGAACACCCAATGATGAGATTACCTGACACCACCGTGTTCGACGTGTCTGCCTCCTGCTGAGTCAGGGTGAAAATCCGTGCTGGGGCTGACGGACCTGCACCTCGGGAACCCATCCCTGATGAAGAGGCTACCCCTCTTCCTCTTCCTCTGCCACTGCTTGGTGGTACGGCTGAAGCTACGGGCTGAACTACACTGCCCGAACTCATCTGCTGGGATGGTGCAACTAAAGTCGCCTGAGGACATTCCCGTGCATAATGTCCCTCCTGCCCACACCTATAGCAGGCTGTGGATCCCAACTGACAAGCTCCTCTATGCTGTTTGCCACACCTCTTGCACACTGGAAAATCTGCGCCAGAACTGGAGCCACTACTCATTCCCAGACCCGACTTAAGCCTATTCCAGAACTTGCCTCTCTTTCCTCTGAATTTCTCCCATCTCTTCTTACTTGCACTTACTGTACCCTGTGAGGAGGAACCTGGTTTAGCACCAGAAGACTGTGCCTTGACTACACCTTGACTTATAGCACTGGCCTCCATCTTTCTAGCAGCATCCACAATAGAGTGGAAACTTTCCTTCTCCGCATGAAGAATCAAAGAGAAATACCTGGGATGAAGCCTTGTGGCATATCTCTTTGCCTTCTTCTGATCTGTATCATATGCCTGACCGACATATGGCAACAATTCCAGGAACTTATCTGTATATTCATCAACGCTCATCACCTCCGTCTGTCGCAACTGCTCAAACTCCACAACTTTTAGTTCCCTGGAACTATCAGGAAAAGCCCATCCAGCAAATTCGTTGGCGAACTCTTCCCATGTCATACTCTCAAGTCTCGGGTCCACATAGTTCTTGAACCATTCTCTAGCTTTCTTACACTTTAACGTGAACCCTGCCATCTCAATGGCTCTACCGTCATCAGCTCCCAACTCACTTGTTATCATTCTAACTGCACTGAGATACTCAAAGGGATCATCTCCTGTATTGAATTTAGGAGCATCCAACTTTAAGTACTCGGTCATCTTCACCTTACTTCCCCCTGAAGAACTGGGTTGCTGTGCTTCCACAACAGGGGCTACTGGTTCAGGAGGTGGTGGTGGAGGAACTGGTTCCCTCACTTCAGGCTGTACTGGACTTGGATGAACAGGTGGGGGTGGATACATGTGATAGGGTGGATAAAAGGAAGGATAGGGCATATATGGCATGTAGGGTGGATATGGGGCAAAGCTAGAGTAATCCGACGTGCCTCCCATTGGATACTCTGGGCCCTGTGGAAAGGGTGGATAGCCAAACCCCGAGGCCTGCATGCCTCCCTGGGACTCCCCCATACCTTCTTCGGACCTTCCTACACCCATGCTTGCATCTCTACTCTGATCCTCTTCCATCACACCTCTTTCTTCTACTGACCTTCCCCCTCTGCTTACTCCTCTCCTACTCTCGTCAGAAGACCTTCTAGGGTCTCGTGACGTTCCCTCCCTGCTTGACCTGTGAGATCTTGCCCTTGGCAAGGCAGGTGGACGAGCAGCTGTACCCTCACTTACGGGTGGGACTCCAGTCAATCTCGCGGATCGACGAGTTCCTCGCATCTTCACTCTCTGGAAAAACAACAAATCACATAACACATCAGCAACACATCAAAAACATGCACATGCATAACTCAGGGCATTGCACATCAGCATATAGCGACAGGACTGACATCCTATCCTAGTGGACATGTTTTTCCTATGGTGCTTGACCTGTTAAACCTCTCTATGAGCCCACAACTCTCTCTAGAGGTCCGACCATATGAACCTAGGGCTCTGATACCAATCTGTAACAGCCCGGAAACCGAACTGCCACCGGCACTAGGATCCAGATCGACTTAAGGTCGCCGGGACCCGTAGTAAGCCTGCTATCCTGTCTGTCTACCTGTAAAATCCCATACATGATCATACATTTGCTGTAAAAACATAAAATAAAACTTTTCTTTATTCCAAGGCTTAACCTGTGCATGCACTCTCTCTGTGCTCTACTAATCCCTACTAGAGCTCCTCATGGCCCTAGGCGGATCAATCTCATAATGTTAAGCCTGGTTTGCTCATAAACATACAACAATAAAAAAACATACATAAACTGATCATGTGACTCCACAAAGGGATTACAAGTCTTATAAATCAAGCACCATTCTACACTGTACATATACATTATCTCTGTACAAATACATGTCCACACTAGCTATTACAAAACTCTGTACTCTTTCTGTACCCTGCTGAGTTTTCTCTGACCTCTGAACCTGCACAACTGAAGTTAGGGGAGAGGGATGAGCTACGATAGCCCAGTGAGTAGAATAGGTAAATAACAGGTGATAAAACATGCTCTCATGGAATGCAACACAGAATCACATCACCTCGGCCGGACGGATCAAAACTCCCTCTATCTCATCTGGGGTACCTAAGTACCATGTGCCTGGTCCCCGTAGGGCTGTTCCAGGTCTTTATGTATATGTGCCTGGTCCCCGTAGGGCTGTTCCAGGTCTTTCCTCTGAGGGCTAATGAATCCTCACGAAGTCCGTGCCGTCTCACATAAGCAATGTACAAGGAGCAATGCCAAGTACAAGGATAAATGCAATGCATCATCTTCGTGTACACTAATGCACTCACCCTATAGCATATTCATGATGCATGAAGCATGATAAAATATCAGTTCTCATATTAAAACATTAAGTTAATTTCCACTCACCTGTAGTTCTCTCTGAACTGACTCTGCAGGTTCTGACTCTGGACTCACTGCTGATGTCCCTGATTCCTCTGGTCCGTACCTACACAGGTGGACTCAAATGAGGGACTAAACGCACTTAAGAACATCTCTACGAAACTCCCCAAAACCCCTCTAAACAATCCTCAAACCATCACATAAAACATGCAAAAGAAAGCTGGACAGGGCACTTTCGGCGGCAGGTTCGGCGGCCGAAACCCTACTCCAGAGACGAAACTCACACACTTTCGGCGGCCGAACTCCCTCTTTCGGCGACCGAAAGTCTCTTTCTAAACCGAAAGCCTAGCTTTCGGGGGCAACCTTTGGCAGCCGAACTGCCTCCACAAGGGGTTCGGCGGCCGAACCTTCCTTCGGCGGCCGAACCTGGTTTTGCCCGAAGGACAGAACCCTGCTCTGTTTCATGCAAACTTTGCCCAAAAACCTACCAACATGCATAACAACTACTCCCAACTAGCATATACACATATATATGCACAAAGGGGTCTAAAACTACCCTAAAACCCCAAACAAACATAGCACATAACACTTAATCATGCTAGAACACCACAAATCACCAAAAACCTCACCTAAACCTAAACATGCACACTACCCATACAAACTTCATAAAACCTTTCAAAATCATCAAAGAAGCTCAGGATCTTCACTTACCTCTTACACAACTTGAGGATGGAGGATCCTAACGTGGAGATATGAAGAAAAGCTCTTCCAAAGCTCCAAGCTTCAAAACTTGCTTCGTTTGCTCAAAACCTTCATAAATCATCAAAACTCTTAAAACTCTTGAAAGATTTGATGAAAATCATGGAAAACATGAAAGTCAACGTAGGAGAGGCTGAAACTCACCTCTGGCTGCAAGTGGAGGAGAAATAACCTCCTTCCACCGACCCTTGGCCCTTTTATAGGTGGCTGGCCAGACCACCTTCGGCAGCCGAACGTGAAGCCGCAACCATGCAATGTTCGGCGGCCGAAAGTGACCTTCGGCGGCCGAACCTTTGCATTTCTCCCTTGTTGCTTTTCTTTCAAAACTCAAGTCTTTGCACACTTCAAAACATGAAAACAAGTGAAAATACTTTGGAAAACATAGGCATTACCCTTCTCGAGGGTTCCGACACCCGAGATTCCACCGGACTACAGGAATTCCGATGCCGGACTTGAGCCGGGTATTACATCCGGGGACTATCCTAGTATGGAAAGCGAGCTCTACAGGTCGGCTGAGCTCTGTCTCGTTATTATAGGGGAACTGAACAAGTTGATTCCCATAAGCATTTCTCACTGTTCCCCTAGGCAAACGTTCGGTTACCCAAGTGTGATGCACGGTACATTCGGACAAGCTCAGATATTATATGCCGGCCGTGCACCACACATGAAAAACATAAGTCTTCGAGTTACGGCACCGAAGAGATCACAAAGCATACATTCGAAGAAATCGCTGGAGACTTGACTGAGTGCAGCTGATCTCAGTCCCTCATAACGTAAGCATCCCACACTGAAGGAAACAATAAGCTGATCTTTCTCGCCACTTCCATTTATATCAAAGGAAGATAACAGGGGCATCGGAGAAATTTTTTTCTCCCTCTTGAGGAAAGGCAAAGTTAGAGCAAACTCCCCAACAGCCTGGAACCTCTTTGGAGCCCGGACAACAAGCAGAGGAGGAGGCCGGCCAGACGATCTGGGTAAAGCAGTCTCAGCAGCTTGCCGAATAGTCCCACCCATCGGCCGCCCTACCAGAAGGATCTCCAAAGCACCGTCCAGACTCCTTAGAGGTAACATCAAATTTTCAAGAATTTTGAAATGACCCATTCTTATCTCAGGTACTGCAAAAAGTGTCAAAACAGAGACAAGTCAGAAACAATTCTCCATCAAGATGATAAAAGCAAGATTAAAACAAACCTCTGGGGCAACAAAGCAATACAAACTCAAGCTCACCTCATTCCGTTTGAAGAAGGCGTCAAATGGATCCTTTGCAGATAAAACAGAACAATCTCGCTGGAGGAAAGAAGTAGACAGAGAAACGGAAAGGAAGAACCTCTTGTTCCAGCAGAGGATTTGAGAATGAAGAAAAGTTAGCGTTGATATATACCCGGATCCTGAGGCCTTAGCACGGAACAGAGCTATGCTAGACTCTAAGCTAACGGCGTCAGAATTTTAAACGATATTCATGGAAAAGGAAAAAAAGGACATGTCCAGACAATGATGACAGGAAAGCAAAGACAACAAAGAACACGAAGAATGGAGAAAAGCCAGAAAGGGGAAAGAGCAGATAGGATTCGGAAACTGCACAACGACAGAAAGATGAAAGGATATTATTAAGGCACCTGAACACGAACAGGCGCGGTCATAATGGTTCTTGATATTCACCCCCTCGGCAGTGGGAGCAATAACTACCGAGAAGGTGAAGGGGCAATTGATGATCGCTGGATTTCTTCACCCCAGATCAGGGGCTTGACCACAGCCAAAGGCCCATAACGTAGAGGCCCACGCACCTGATATGCACAACAAGCCTGGCTCATTCAACCTTCAAGGCCGGGCTCAACCAAGCTTCTTCGCTCAGATCGGCCCAGTCCGCAACCAGCAGGCCCTTTCCTCTCAGTCTCAGCGTCCGGCCCGACTCTCGGCCCAGCCCAGTATCCAGAGCCATACTCAGACAGCCTAGCAGATCCGCTCGAGCGTACGCACGAGCAGAATCAGAGGCCGTTACGCATGGAGCAGGCGGTTGATACCCTCGTACGCCCGAATCTGTATGTCAGAGACGCGTGTCCCAATCATGGAGAGGCCTTTACACGTCACCAGCAAGCATAGCGAAATGGATAAAAGGGGAATCCCCTCCCCAGAAAGTAAAAGTTTTATTTTTCAATACCAAAACCCTTGTAAAACCCTATTCTATTGGATTCAGATAATATATTATGATTTGTCTTAATTATTTATTATATTTTTAATTAATATATATTATTTAATTATAATTAATTTATTTATTATTATAGTCTAGTGAATATTAATTTTAAAACAACTAAAAATATAAAAATTGATAATATATAATCAGCCGAATATTATAAAAGAACTTAAAAATTGATAACACATTCATGAAATTGAAAAAAAAAAAGTCAAAGTTTAGAGTTTTAATAAGTTGATATTATAAAAATTTGCTAAATAAATTTAAAAATATATTCAATCTCCAACTCATTTACTAAACAAACTTAAAGCAAGCTTTAATTTCGCCTAGACATCTGTCCAGTTTTTATCAAATTTAACTTATTTATATTCTAATTTTTCTTTTCTTTCACTGCACTCCTAGTTGGACCAATATATAATCCAAAAGTCTGACTTGCTCTTAAAATAAGAAAACAAAATTATTATTTAAAATATATTATAAAAAAATTTATTAATTAATTCTATAATTTTAAATATATATTAAAATGTGTTTGATGTTTTAAAAAATATAATAATTAATTCTTTTCATATTAATTATTAAATATTATAAAAAATTTAAAATATCATAAATATATAGAAATTAATTAATATTTTTATAAAATTAAAAAATTAATAAATAATTTTTTTTACACTATAAAAATAAAATAATATAACACTTAACACTTAAAATTAATTGAATGAATATTATTTTAAAATATTAAAAACGTTTTAATATTAGTTGAGGGATAAATTAGCGAGTTATTCATAATATTGGATTGAATAATAAATTTTCAAATACAACATATATGTTAAAAATCTTCCTTACTGCGGCGCTCTGCTGTGCTCTGCTCCGTTCCCGCTCTCTCTAAACCGGGGAGATAGGAAAATAGAGAGAGAAAACGGTGAAGGATAGCACTGATCAAAACCCTAACCATGGATAGATCCTCTAACAAGGATAAATCTTCCAAACGCTCCCGAGAAGACCGCGACCGTGACTCCACCAAAGACCACCGGGTCCGGGAGCGGGACCACAAACACCGATCCCGAGATAGGGACCGAGATGATAAACATCGGGAGTCTGATTCTCTCCACCGTCACCATCGATCGGACCGGGAAAGCCATCGCGACTATTACAAGTCGTCAAGGCGTGAGGATCGGGAGAGCTCTAGAGACCGCGAACTGAAGCGGGAACGATCGTACGAGCCGAGAGAGGATAGGGAGGGGAGTAGGGAGGCGCTTGAGCGCTCTCACGAACCGCGAAGCAATAAGAAATCCCCCTCGTTAAGGCGCGAGGACCGAGAGCGGTCTCGTGAGAGGTCCTACGATCTGAGAGAAGATGGAGAAGGGAACAGAGATGGACGCGAGAGAGAAGCAAATGGAGAGATGTCGTATGATAGTGAGGATTTGGAGTATGAAGCTAGAAGGAAGAGAAAAGAAAGAGGAGATGACGAGGATAGGGTTGTTGAGAGGGCAAAGAGGGCTAGGGTTTCAGAAGAGAAGAGAGAGAGGAAAAGATTTGAGGATAAAGTGAAAGAAGAGGATAGTACTGATGAGAATGACAATAATATCAGTATTGAAAATGCTAAGAGAATGGAATCAAGTTTGATTAATGCGAAACAAGAAGTGAATGATGAGCCAATTAGCGGTAGTACTGCCAATGGAGTCAATGCTACTGACAATGTGAGTTCTTTCACTTCGAGTTTTGCCATTATTTCATCCTTGATTTGCGTTTTAATTATTAATATATATCTTTTAAATATTCAGTTGCTGTTCTGTGTTTATGACACAAAATGTTTTTGTTTATGCTAAGGTACTGGGGAAAGTAATTTTATATTGGTATGCCTTTGGATCGTTTGAATTGGACTTTTTGGGAGAGTAGACATGGGAGATTGAGTTGCGTTTCTAACTTTTCTCCTTCTCTTGTTGCTTTTTTTTTTTGTTTGGTTGAATTGGCTTGTGGTAGTGTGCTTGAATTGGCTTGTGGCATGTGAGGTTTGTGATTTCATTTTTTTCTTCTTTTGGCTTTTGAAAACTACACTGGCAGAAAGTTCCTTTTATGTTTGTTGTGATTTATTTGATGCATATGCCGAGTTTGGGTGGTTCTGCTTTCTTATTTTTATTTTACAAAGAGCTTGCATCTGTTTGAAATGGATTATCTGTATATGTTACAGCTTGAATATCACTATTTCGTGTGTTTACTTTTCTAATACCTTATTATTCTTGTTTACTTGAATTGTTATTGTATACTATGTAAATGTAGGTAATATGGTAATGAAAATTGTGTATTGATATTGCGTGGTTTCTAATTGTATATTATTCACTTTTTGGTTTATTGAAAAGGATAGTGTGTTTTTTTATGCATTCTTCTGTTATTAGATGACTACTATATTTGAGGTTAATTACTGTGATCACTTGAAGATTTTAAATTTTTGTGCCAATGGTAGTTAGCCATGCGTTATCTAGGTTTTTATTTAAAACAAAAAACTAAAACGGTACAGGGAATTTTTATTTCCCTAGGATGCAATAATTTTGTATTCATTTTAAAAGATGTTTTCGTGTCATTGGCATTAGTTATGATGGAGTTTTTCATGTTATTTAGGTCTTCTGTTAATGGAACTCCACAGGACATGGGATTCCTGGGTTTTTTAATAATGTAGAATATTATATTCGATTGTTTTTTTTTTAATCATGTTGCGTATTCATTCATATAGTTCATAATATTTCTGATGCAATTAAGGAAGATTAATTTGTAGGGATGGTTTTGATTTAGTTATTGATTGTTATAATTTTTATTTAGGAAATTTAGGTTTTGGCCCTATTTAGAAATTTTTGTTAGGATTTTCTCATCTAGAAAGTTTGCTTCCTATTAATTGTTGTTAACTAGTTATTTGCCTAGCTTCTATGTTGTGGCCTTTGAGTTTAACATGCTGAGCGTTGTTTATGATTATTTCCTTTTTCTTATAAGATTAATGATTTCTGTTTCAGTTTTTTGTGTCTGTTGTGCTCTTTCCCTTCCTACGTTTTTGTCATGATCTCCATTCACTTTTTCTTATTCTGATACTTGGTGGGTTTATGTGTTTACATGCTAATGTAATTGTCTGTTCTTTTAGGGTGCTGCCCTGGAATCATTCACTAAGCCATCGAGCTTTTTGCCTGAGAGTCCTATGGGATCTGTTCATCCTCTTCCTATCAAGGTATCTTCAATTTCAAACACAAATGAAAATAGGGGAGTTAGTATTACCAGATCTCATGAGGTTCCTGGAAAATCTAGTACAGATGGGGCATCTTCAGCTGCTGGGAAGAGTGGAAGTCTATCCCTTGATGCTTTAGCAAAAGCTAAAAAGGCTTTACAAATGCAGAAGGAACTGTCCGAGAAGCTGAAAAAGATACCTCTAGTAAGTCCTGATTATGGTACATTTATTTTGTTATTTGTGGAAAGAATAACTCTCCTTTCAAGTTGCATTCACTGTTGTCTTTTCTTTATCCCAATTAAACATTAACTTTTTCTTAATCTGTTAATGTAGTTGAGCAAGGGTGCTAGCTCAAGTTCAGATAATAGGGCATCATCTCTTGTAAAGGAGGAGCTGAAAGTACAGTCGTCTATTACTGGAGGAGTACAGGGGGTCAATCCACCCACATTCACTGCTGTTTCAGCAGGGACATTGTCAAGTACATTGGCTGCTGGGAAGCCACCTGCGAGTGGCATGGAATCTCTTCCTGGGCTTGCTAGCATACCAAATATTGAAGCTGTTAAACGTGCTCAGGAGCTTGCTGCTAAAATGGGATTCCGGCAGGATCCTGAGTTTGCTCCTCTTATAAACTTGTTCCCTGGCCAGGTGCCAGCAGAAGTTTCTGTACCACAGAAACCTACGAAAGCCCCTGTTCTTCGTATAGATGCACTTGGTCGTGAAATAGATGAACATGGAAATGTAGTGAATGTGACTAAACCAAGCAACCTTAGCACCCTAAAGGTTTGTTTGACCTTTAAAATTTTGATGTTAACACTGATTAGGTTTATATTTGTCAATGCTGTATTATTTGCTATTGATTTCACCTGTCATTATCGCCATAAACTTTATAGGTTAACATCAACAAGCAGAAAAAGGATGCATTTCAGATTCTTAAACCTGAATTGGAAGTGGATCCTGAATCGAATCCTCACTTTGATCAAAGCATGGGGATAAATAAGAATAAGCTTTTGAGGCCCAAACGGATGAGTTTCCAGTTTGTAGAGGAAGGGAAGTGGTCGAAGGAAGCTGAAATGATGAAATTGAAGGTACTTCTTATTACCTCTTTACACTTTCTTTATCACTTCATATTCTGTTTACCTATTTTTATTGTTTTTTCATGTGATAATTGCAGAGTCAATTTGGAGAAGAAAGGGCAAAAGATATGAAGGCGAGACAAGCATTACATGCAAAGGCAAAAGCAGCTCCTGATATAAATCCCAATTTGATAGAGGTATCAGTGAGGGTTATAATTAAAGAAAAGACCAAGGAGCCAATTCCTGAAATTGAGTGGTGGTAAGTTTAGATTCTTATTTTTCTTAGGAATATGATTAATTTTATTCACACTTTTCATGGTAGTTGACCATGATTGTTCTAATATTTGCGTTGCACAATCTGGTTCTTTAAATAGGCCCTCATACTTTACGAGGGCCTGTGATGCAGTCAAGTATACTTGATACAAGTCAAGTTGAGCACCCAAGGACCTTATAGTTTAAATTTATGCATGGTATTCTAATAATGTCTACTTCTGCTGGAATAGGTTGGCTAGATGTCTTTAGGAGTCCTTATTTTGCTATGAAGCCTCATGTTGAGGCTTTTTGATTTAGGATAATATTATTCCTTATATTTTTCCTTGGGAGTCAATATCCTTTGAGGATTAGGACTAGTTTGAGTCCAATGTCTTGGAGGTCTGGCTTTCTATGTTCATTTGGCCCATTTTGAATGAAACTGATCAAGTATTTGACAGTGTTTTTTACTAGGTTCCTCATTTTTTGGCCCTTGTTTCTTAACTCCTTCATGTGTTTGTTGTTGGCAAGACTTTAATCTGGTTATGGCTGCTGAATTTCAGGGATGTACCTCTTCTGCCTAGTGGAACTTATAGTGACATTGATGATGGTGATATAACTGAGAAGTTGAAAATGGAGAAGATCACAATCTATGTAGAACACCCACGTCCCATCGAGCCCCCTGCTGAACCAGCTCCTCCACCACCTCAGCCTTTGAAGCTAACAAAAAAAGAGCAGAAGAAGCTCCGTACTCAACGTCGTTTGGCTCGGGAAAAGGATAGACAGGAGATGATTAGGCAAGGCTTGATTGAACCCCCAAAACCTAAAGTCAAAATGAGCAATTTAATGAAAGTTCTTGGCTCTGAAGCTACACAGGATCCTACGAAACTTGAGAAGGAAATCCGCAGTGCAGCTGCTGAGCGTGAACAAGCTCATATTGACAGGAATATTGCACGCAAGCTCACTCCTTCTGAGCGCCGTGAGAAGAAGGAGAAAAAGCTCTTTGATGACCCAAATATTGTAGAGACGATTGTTTCTGTCTACAAAATCAATGACCTGTCTCACAAGAAGACCCGGTTCAAAGTAGATGTTAATGCTCAAGAGAATCGTTTAACTGGTTGCGTCGTGATTTCTGAAGGAATTAATGTTGTGGTTGTTGAAGGTGGAAGCAAATCCATTAAGAGGTATGGGAAGCTAATGCTTAGGCGCATAAACTGGGCCGAGGCTGTAGAAGATGAAGAAGAAGATGGAGATGACAGTGACGACAAGCCGGTGAACAAATGCGTGTTGGTGTGGCAAGGCAGTGTTGCAAAACCAAGCTTTAATAGGTTTTCTGTACACGAGTGTGTAACTGAAGCTGCAGCTCGGAAAGTGTTTGCTGATGCTGGTGTTGGCCACTATTGGGATCTTGCTGTCAACTTCTGTGATGATCAAATGTGAGTGGCTTCCTTCACTAAAATTTCTTGCTCATTTTTTAAAGTAGCTAAAACTTTTTGGCGGTCGAGACTCCAGAGTTCCCAAGTTACCTCGATGTCACGTTTCAGCTTATGTAAGTTCCATGTGTATCAGAGTCGTTATATCAATGGGCTTAGAAGGAAAATGCATCATGTGTAACTTTGAAAGCTAATACCTTGTTTCGCACTTGTATTTGTATGGTTCATTAAGAAAATTTTAGGTTCTATCCTTTTTGCAATCTGTGATAGGAAGGTTGTTAAAGTTCTGACGCTCACAGTTGCTTTCTGTGTGATTTGATTAAAAATGTAGTGTTTCTTGTAGGTACGGCTTGATGAAACTAATCTAAGGCTGTAGCAGGTGATTTAAGATAATCTGGTTCATATTTATTTATTTTTGTTACGATATGCTATTAATAAAGTGTAATGATGTTCTCTAGTTGTTGAATACTTATTTCTAACAAATTGCTTTTGGAGATATTTTAAAGTGGTAGAAATTGTCTTATAAGTTTTATATTTTATTGCTGTCAAACTTGACGATTTGACATGGTTTTTCAGAAAAGGTGTAATTTTGAGAAAGTTGTAATGCTTTTGATCTGAAATATTTACCGAAGAATGGGCCAACGAGACCTTTAATTACAAAGCTTAGTTTTAGAACTTATTTAAAGATAATAATAACAATATTGGTTAGAATAATTTTTATTATTACTTGATTTGAATGTTTTAGCATGTAAGAATTGATTTCGTTTACAACGTTTATTCCAATGTAATCCGCTCAGTCGGTATCCTAATCTTAATCGACTTTTTTTAAGTTTGACTAAATATATATTTATGCCTTATTTCATATATATCTAAATTAAAATATATTCATTTTCATTTAATGAACATATAGTCTTGTAAAAAATATATCAATTAAATATAAATTAACGGTATTATAATTTGTTTTAACTAGTCAAGAATAGTTTAATTTATCGTTAATTACATTTAAAATTTACTGATTAAACACTAAATTTTTAAATAATGGTAAAATTATTTTTATCTAATTTATTAATTTTTAAAATTTTAAAATATAATTAATAAAATTTATAATTAATAAAATAATAAGTAATTTATGTGATTAATTTTTATTTCCGTAAAATTATTGATAATATCATTAGTTTACTACTAATGATTTTTATAAATTTAAATATTGAATAAAATTATAATTATAGTTGAAATATTTAATAAGTTATTTAGTTTAGAGTATAATTCTAGCTTACATGGCACATTTGAAATTAAATATTGTATTTTATGTAGGGTAAATTATAAAATATTATTTGGTTCCCTTTTTTTTTTAAAAAAAAAAAAAACTCTTATAATTTAATTATATGGTTTTGCTTTAGTTGTAATTTAGGTGGTGGAATTTTAGGTCTGCCTTTGGTTTCGCCTTTATTTTTTAGCCCACATGTCGAGTCTGCTGCCTGGCGACACTATCTCTGTTGTTAGCTGTTGGAATTTTGGAGGGAGTGGTGGAATAGGCATTGGAGCGTCAGTCTCGGAACGGTCCCGCCATGGCTGCGAGAGTGAAACCAGTGTGGCATCAGTTTCTTTCTCTGGTGGTTTTCATCGATGACCCTGGGTGGCCTTGTGTTTTTCCCTCTGTGTACTCCTATTGCTCTAGCTGAGAGGTTGATTCTGTAGTGTGCTTTGTTGCTGTTTGGAGCTCTGTTTCAGGCAAGATTTAGCTCAGCTCCCTTCTTTTCTTGTAAGTTGCTTTGTCTTAGACGGTGCGATGGTGTTGCTGGCGGTGCTGCTATCGATGGTGCAGGCAGTGCGGGGGTTAGGCTAGGCGTGTTCTAGATTACTCAAATGGGCTAGGTTTGCTTTTGAGTGGGCTTAATTTTTGGTTTGCCTATATGCTTTGTTAATGGGCTGTGTAGGCTTTTGTACTTCTAGCCCTCCTTGTGAAATGTAATCTACACCGAATTAGTAGAAAAAAAAAATCTAGAGTTTATTATTTAAATAAGATAAATTAAAAATAATTTAAAAAATAATGTAGTCTAAAAATATTTATAAAATTAATGCTTACTTTAAAACATTAATGTAACAAGTTTTTAATAAGTGTTTTTAGATTTATATGATAATAAAAATCAAAATTGCTATGAAAAATACTAATAAAAATAGCTTTCAGTCAAATGAAAACTCCATTTTGACTGGAAATTTTTTAGAGAAAAGGTTTGCTTCTGAAAATATCAATTAAAATAATATTTTTAGAAGTATTTGACTATTTCTAAAAATGCTATTTTGACTAATTCAAAGAATAAATCTTACTCTTCTGTCGTATAAATACTGAAAACACTAATATAAATATAATATTAATAGATTAATTAAAAATTAAATTATAATTTATGGAACATTAAAAATTAAATTATAATTTACTAGAAAAAACTTAATTTATTAACGGTAAAATATGGTAATTAATTTCTCCTTCGCTCTCTCATTACGCACGACCACTATAATTCATTCAACTCAGAGCCTTATCTAGAAGAACGAGAATCCACCATCGAAGGATTCTCTTTTGACAATATTAAATATCATTTTATTGTCTAAACGATGTCGTGCAATTACTAAATGAATTCTGATTTACAAGGTGATAATAAGTTTATCTTTAAAAAAAAAATAAGTTTCCATTAATAAACTTTATTTTTTAAAACATAATTTTACTTTTATTTTTAATTTTAAAAATAAAATTAATTATTGTAAAAATTAATTAAATTTTACTTTTTATTTTTAATATTATATATTTTAATTTTTGAAACTATTAGTGAGTTTTAAAAATAGTAAATTTACAAGTTCTTCAACTATAATATTTATAAAAAAAAGTAAATATGTGTGAGATAGAAAATCTAATTACATTATATTTTATTACAAATTTTCAAATATCTAAATAAAACCATTTGTAAGATGAAGATCAAAATGGCTAATTATAATTATACATGTGTTTTATAAAAATACAAAATATTTTGAGTGAATATTTATTCTATTTATAAGAATTAAATTTTTAATTTTACTTGAAATAAAAAAATATTGAATTACACTTTTAAAATATTAATCATAAAATATTAAATAATTAAAATTATAATATTAAATTTAAATTCTGATCATAAAATATTTTTAATAAATATATCTTATTCGAATGGATTGATAAATCAGTAAATTTTAAATATTAAGTAATTAAAATTAATAAAAAGGTTGAAGTTTAAAAAAAAAGAAAAAGAGTAATGCTTGCATAAACACAACCACTCATCCTGAGCGTGGTCTTGCTTTATCATCTTGTTTGTTACAAAGACCCAGAAATTCCAAGTCCACTGCTCTGATTTTTCTTTTCTGTAATGATAACATTTTAGATTTATTCATTATAAGTAAATTATTAATTAATTATTTTTAATTTTTTATAAATGAAAATATCAAAATTTATTTTGATATATTTAATTAAATACATCTTTATCATCACTTTCTAAGGTGAGTAAAAATTCTCAGTCCATAAAATAATTGTCATCGTCATAGAAAGAAGCATCACTCATTAGTCAGTCCACCACAATTTTCAAAACTTCACACTCAAAGAAAATTTAACAGTTTACTTATAAATACTTTATTAAAAAAAAGAAAAAAGAAAAATCCAAGTCCTCCACTACTTTGACCTGATTTTTAATGGGAGAATTACTATTAAATTTTTAAATTTTTAAAAAATTCACAAATTCGTTTTTTTTTTAAAATTATATAATTGAAATATTTTTATATTTTATAAAATTAAAACTCTTTAATTCAATTTATTTTAACTGCAATAGGAGAGATTAAGTCTTTATTTATTTTATAGAAAATATTTTTTATATTTTTTTGAAAAATATATAATATTTTTTATTAATTAAAATTTTTAACTATTTTAAATATTAAAAATATATTTATATTTTTAATATTTAAAATAGTTAAAAATTTTAATTAATAAAAAATATTTTTTAATTAAAGAAAAAATAAATTGTTTTCTATACTTTAAAATTCTTATTAAAATTTATATATAAATTTACTAATAAATTTTATTTTTTAAATTAAAATTAAATAATAAAAAATAAATGATGTTACATCACAACAACCTGAGCCATAAGTTGTCATCATAAAATAAAATTACAGGGCAATAGTTCAGAAATCAAGAACGCGATCCATTATGAGGTAAAAAAGATACGAGTAATTCAGCATACGCGTTATCACTATAAGGCTGGTTCCTCCCTTGACAATACAAGTCTCGGTACGAAATCACTATCATCAAATATAGCCTTGTATATCTCTATTGTACTTGTGATTGCAGATTTTCACTTAAATAGCCGCCGAATTACCTACCGGATTATCTGAAAAATACCATACTCATCATAATCTCTTACATGGTAAAAAAAAATTATCTGCAGAAATAAAAGTACGCTATTCCAACACGCAAATACTCATAAATTCTTCATCTTCTCTAATATACTGACTTGAGCGTCGAAATATATGCCGTAAACACCTATCAGCTCACATTCTATTCCTTGCAGATTTTATCAATCACGTCACAACACCGTTTCGATTACATCATCATTTTATTTTCAGTAACGTGATTTGATTCCTTTGCTAAAAAATTCATTAAATCTCCTTTATTTACTTGGATAGGACTGATTTTTTATCATCTTATCACACTTTCAAAATGACCGGAAGTTCTAAAGCATCTGTTAACATCGTTACTAACGAAGGAGTCATAGTTTTCTCTACTCTTGATAATAAAAAAAATACGTTTTCACTGATTAACGAAATAAACCTCAATAATTTAAATCACGAACAGATATTCTAATATATGCAAAGGTTGCAGGTGACTCTCGGATAGTACAAGATTTGGGAAGAGGCGTCTAAAATAGATCTTAGGAGAGGGATGAAACCTCTATAAATATAACAATTTAGAAAAATAAATTTAGGAGTTAGACTAAGATTTATGTAGTATAATTATATGATATTTATATTGATGGCATAACAATTTTCTTAATGATGGAATAGAATTGGTAAAGCATTTTCAGTACATGGTTCTCGCCACAAAAGATTAATTAATTAATTTTTTTTAAATTATAAAAATTAAATAGAAAAATATTAATTAATTAATTAATTAATATATATTTCAAAATTGATTGAATAATTAATTAGTTTTTTCGTAGTTTAAATTTGATTGTAATTATTTATTTATTTATTTAGATTTTAAGAATAATTACCTAAATACTCTTAGATAAGCCAGAAAAATTCCAGGCCGCCATACCCACTTGGCCACAGTGAGCTCCAATATATTTCTATATACAACAAAGTTTAAGTCTCCATCTCATTTCCTGCATTATATCATGCATCTTCTGTGCTCTCAACGGATAAGGTATGAGCCAGACGTTAGCCATTCTTATTTATATTTACGTAACTCACTTTAAAAAGAATTGAATGGTAATAGAACTGCATGTAACTGTTGATGAGAAGTATATAATATTTTTGAGTATTCGATTCGATTGAATTATATTAAAATAAGTTTATATTTTATGTAATTAAATTTAAAAATTTGTATTTGTAATGAATTTAAATTTTATATATAAAATATTGAATTTTGTATCAATAATTAATTTAATATAAAATATATTTTTTAATTCATAATTCGTTTTATATATGTTCATTCTAAAATTAAAATTTAAATATTTTTAAAAGTTATTTCAAAAAAAAAAAATATTATTTTTTAAAATAAAAATTATTAATAAAATATTTTTTATATAAAATATTAATTAAAATACATAAATTAAATATATTTGAATATTATTCCGATTTGTTCGGTTTTGCAGCAGTATTTGAGGACTTGGAAGGCTTGTTTTCCATTGCAATTTCGGGTTTCTATGAGGGGGTGGGCAACCTGTTATTGCTGAAACTTTGGCCTTGCGTCAATGTTTATCTTATGCTAGAGATTGTTTTCTTCAGGCGGGTTGTATTTTTACGGATAATCAATCCTTAACCTTGGCTATTCGCTCTCCTCTAGATGACTTTTCAGAGTTTGGATTAGTTGTTTCTGATTGCAAAGATGTTATGCGGTCTCAGGGTAACATTCATGTTTGTTGGGTACGGTGTTCAGAAAATAGAGCCGCCCATTTATTAGCTAGAGAGTCTATTAATCATGTTAGATTCAAGATTTGGATTGACATTCCTGATTGTCTCTTGGATTATTATTTTACAAGATAAATAAAGTTTTTCTTGATTCAAAAAAAAATAATAATAATTAACTTTAAAATGTTGAGTATTAAAAATATTAATAAGTTCCGATTGAAATAAAATGATTTCAGTTGGTATCGTACTAATTACCATCCCAAAGCCTAATTTAACTGTTAAATTTAAAAACGTATACTAAATAATTTATATATTAATTTAACGGTTAAATTTTAAAAAGTATATTAAATAATTTATATATTAATTTAACCGTTAAATATTATAAATTTTTTTTTAAAAAATATACTTAATATAAAATAATTAATTAGTATAAGTTTTTATAAAATTAAAAGATTATCTAATGAATTTTTGTATATTATATTGATTAAATAGTAAAATATTTAATAGTTAAAATTAATTAATATATATTTTTAATTTTTTTAAATTAATACATAAATAATTTAATTTTTATATACTATAAAATTCAATAATTAATTTCTTAATTCAAAGTTATGAATTTGGATGCATGTATCTATTACGTTAGATTATTTTTCTTGCCTTATATACTAATATAATTATATACTAATATATAAAATAATAATAATAATATAAAAAGAAATATAAAATAAAAAAAATCCCTCAAGCCTTTTCACTCCACCTTTGATTTTTTTTTTTTCTGAAAAAAGGAATTCAAAATATAATTCTCATTTTTGTTTAGTTGTCTAGAATACTTAAATTCTATTAGAAACTTATTATTATTATTTATTATTAAAATTTATTATCAGGAAAGATCTCATTTTTTTAAAATATTATAAAATAAATTATTTTTTATATAAAATATTTAAGACATAAGAATTCAAACCTTTAAATACGGTTAATCCTATAAATACTAAAACTATTAAAAAAACACTTAATCACTTATCGAGTACTGTATAAAGTATTTAAAATATGAAAAGAAATATCATTTAGCCAGTATTTCTAAAGACGTAGTAAATAAATTTATAGATTTACTAATTATTAATGGTTTTATAATGGCTAAATTTATATTTTTAAAAATAATTAAAATTATTTTTTATTATATTAAAAAAATTTTATTAATAAAAAATATAAATTCATTAAAAAAATAAAAAAAATATGTATATAAGATGAAATGATGATCGTTGCTATTGCTATAACGAATTATTAATTTAAAAGAATAAAGAGATTTGGATAAAGTTTGATAGACAGATAATATTTACCGGATTGAGCACGTTTTTGAATTATAAAATAATTACCCTAATCAAATTTAAACGGTTTTGATATATCTAATTTTTTTGAGTTGAAATTTAAATATATTAAATTTTGCAAATATCTTCTTGTTATCTCGTGTTCAAATTTTAACTGAGATAATATTTTGATGATTTTAGAGTAATTATAGCATGGAGGTAAAAGATAATCTTCTCCTTTTATTATAATTGGAGTGAATAATTTTAAAATAAGAGGATAAAATGATTTCAATAGAGATTTTTCCATTCTTTATTTTCATTAGATGTATATGAATTTATAATATAATAACAGTTATAATACATTTAATTTAAATATATATTACTTTTTATTCTTTAGACTTTTATTTTTTAAATTTAAATATGTATTATTTTTTATTTTTTAAACTTTTATTTTTTAAACAAATTAAATATAAATAAATAATTTAAAATATTTATTCTTTTTAATCAATTCATCAATAAAATAATAAATAGAAAATTTTTTATTTGATTAAATAAATTATATAAAGATTTAAATATTTAATTTTTTTAAAAAAATAAAAATTAAAAATTAAATGAATAAAATTTAAAATATTTTAAATTTATTTAAATATATTTACCTTTATATTAAATATATGAGTAGAGATATTAAATTTTAAAAATATAGAATTAATTTATTAGTTATATTAAAAAATAAAGAATTAAAATGTAATTTTATTTTAAAAAATTTAGAAAGGGAAAAACACAATAATACAGTCTCAAAACCATTTTGCCACGTGTCATTTCGACTGATCAAAGTCACGCAAATACGACATCACACTACCCCCTTTTCTCCAATAAAAAGTGTACGTATATACAAACAGTTTACTAGGCCTTTTTCTTACAAAGTATTAATAATTAATTAATGAAAAATATAATAAATATTTTTTAATTAATAAAATAAAAAAATATTAAATAATTACTTAATGTTTCTCTTTTTTTGAACGGAGTATGTTAATATTTCTCAAGACAATTTTACCTCCTTCTTCCTCCGCGTTTTACCGTTAAAAAAATAAAAAGAAACAATGACTTAGATACTGCAGTTCCCTTTAATCCAAGCTAATTATATAATTTTTTTTTTAAAAAAGAAAAAAAAATCCAATAATTCACGTTATTGTGCGCTTTTTCCTATATAAGTCGCAAAAATGTGGAACCAACCTCCTCCTCCTCCACACTTCTCGTCTTTAACGCTGTTTCCCCATTCCCGTTATACCAGCGCAGCGTATGCTTCTCCAACTCCAACCTCCTTCACGCCGTCAACGTTACTCTCACTCTTTCTAGGATCTCTCTGATCGATAAACACGCTCTTCCCTTCCTTATAAAATATTATTATGTCTCGCGTTGTCGCGGATAAATTCTCTACCAATAAAGATACGTCGCCGTTTTATACTCAGGCTATGGAGCTTCATCACCTTTCCTCACGTGCCGATAACGGCGCGTCTCCCTCTCTTGTCCAGATGTTTAATCGCGTTGGTGATGTTCGGAGAGAAACTACTGGTGATGGAAGTGAAACGCCGGTTCACCAAGTGCTTGAACTCGCTGATACAAATACGGAGGCGCCTAGGTCTATTCCTTTCATTCTCTCGTTCAATAATCTGACCTACAACGTCAAAGTCCGCCAGAAAATTACGTTATCGGGTATACTCAATCGGCGTCGCCACCATCACCTTGGACCTGTCACCTCTGCGGAGCCAGCTGTTGGAGAAAGTATATTCACTACAACGAAGACTCTACTCAGTGACATCTCCGGTGAGGCTCGCGACGGTGAGATTTTAGCTGTGCTTGGAGCTAGTGGATCGGGAAAATCCACGCTTATCGACGCATTAGCGAACCGGATAGCGAAGGGGAGACTGAAAGGGACAATAAAATTAAACGGCGAAGGTTTGGAGTCACGGATGTTGAAAGTGATATCAGCTTACGTGATGCAAGACGATTTGCTGTACCCGATGCTCACCGTCCAAGAAACGTTAATGTTCTCCGCCGAATTCCGGCTGCCGAGAAGTTTATCAAAATCGAAGAAGAAAATGCGAGTCCAAACTCTCATCGATCAGTTAGGACTGCGAAACGCAGCTAATACAGTCATCGGAGACGAAGGCCACCGAGGGGTCTCTGGAGGAGAAAGACGCCGTGTTTCTATTGGAATAGATATAATCCATGATCCGATTTTACTGTTTTTAGATGAACCGACGTCAGGTTTGGACTCTACCAGTGCGTTTATGGTGGTGAAGGTTTTGCAGAGGATAGCACAGACTGGGAGTATAGTGATCATGTCCGTACACCAGCCGAGTTATCGGATTCTTGGTTTGCTTGATCGGTTGATATTTCTGTCACGTGGCCAAACCGTTTACAGTGGACCTCCGATGCATCTGCCGTCGTTCTTCGCCGATTTTGGTCATCCGATACCTGAAAACGAGAACCGGACAGAGTTTGCATTGGACCTCATTAGGGAACTTGAAGGGTCTCCAGGAGGAACTAAAAGCTTGGTGGAGTTCAGCAAATCATGGCAGAACATGAAGCATACTCCAAATACTGAACCAGACCGCCATGGATTGTCGCTGAAAGAAGCAATAAGCGCAAGCATTTCAAAAGGGAAGTTGGTCTCCGGAGCTACGAACAATGACGCAGCCTCAAATTCAACAGTGCCCACATTTGCCAACCCAATTTGGATTGAAATGGCAGTTTTATCGAAAAGATCAGTGATCAATTCAAGAAGAATGCCGGAATTGTTTGGAACTCGATTTGCTTCACTTTCGATTACAGGGTTCATTTTAGCTACCGTGTTTTGGCATCTAGATGATTCACCAAGAGGGGTTAAAGAAAGACTAGGATTTTTCGCATTTGCCATGTCCACCACATTCTACACTTGTGCAGATGCTCTTCCAGTTTTCCTCCAAGAAAGTTACATTTTCATGAGAGAAACTGCTTACAATGCTTACAGAAGATCCTCATACGTGCTATCTCATGCGCTGGTTTCATTACCTTCATTGATTTTCCTCTCATTTTCCTTAGCTGCCATTACATTTTGGAGTGTGGGACTCGACGGAGGATTCTCTGGTTTCTTGTTCTATTTCTTAATCATCTTTGCCTCCTTCTGGGCTGGAAGCTCGTTCGTTACATTTCTATCCGGCGTCGTTCCTCATGTTATGCTCGGTTACATTATAGTTGTGGCAATCTTAGCCTATTTCCTTCTCTTCAGTGGCTTCTTCATCAACCGTGATAGAATCCCACCTTATTGGATTTGGTTTCATTACATGTCTCTTGTGAAATACCCCTACGAAGCAGTGTTGCAAAATGAATTTCAAGATCCCACCAAGTGTTTTGTAAGAGGCGTTCAAGTTTTCGACAATACTCCATTTGGATCATTGCCCAGTTCAGTGAAAGAGAAATTGCTTCAAACACTGAGCACTACATTGGCGATGAACATAAGCAGCTCCACCTGCGTAACTACAGGATCAGACATACTGAAGCAAGAAGGGATAACAGATCTAAGCAAATGGAATTGCTTGTGGGTGACAGTGGCTTGGGGATTCTTGTTCAGAATTCTATTTTACTTGGCTTTGTTGCTGGGAAGCAAGAACAAGAGAAGGTAAATGATAGTATAAATTGTGTTTGATTCAAAAAAAAAAAGTATAAATTGTGTAATTTGGCTTTAGAATTTGACCGTGGTGTAAAACTGTTGCATATATCAGCATAGTTTATAATAATTTTTTTTTATATATATAACATCACCTTCATATCTACGGCTCAACTTCTCTATTTCTAATTAAGATAATAAAGTGATTATATATTTCATGATAAATATTATTCCAGCAATTTATGTATTTTGCATTCCCGTTATATTGATGAACTCATTTAATAGTCATAACTTCAAAATGGCAAGTGAATTTGGATCACTTGAATTGCGGCCTCCATTTAGTTCCACCCCACAAGCTTGCTAGCTTCTTTCACATGTGTCCTCTTTCCTACGGTAAGGGTCAGAGTTAGCACTAACGGATAGTAATGAAACTTGAAATGGAAAAGGAATAAAAATATAACTAACTTGGTATAGCAGCTTTCACAATGGAGCAATTCTTGCCAAAATTAATTCTATTCATAGCTTTCACAAAGGAATAAAATATTTATTTTATTCATAAAATTAAATTCTCAATCTAGCTTGACTGAAAAATTATTATATAATTCTATTTTTCTTGCTACAAAAGTTAGTTTAGTAATTATTAATTAAATATTTATATTTATATTTATTTTTTGAGCCTATTATAATAATGGATTTTAAGGTTAAAATTAATTCAAACCTTCAAATACAAAACGCAGCCGAACCCATATCTCAAATCCAAAAACCCATTGCACTCTCAGCCCAAAACTCAGTACCCATATCTCAAATATCCTTAAAGCCATGACTATGGATTGCAAGGAAGTGAGTGGTTCCTGAGCCCTTGTCTTTGTAGTGGGAGTTAATCAGATCCACTGCTTCTTTATTGTGGCACTCAACTATCACTTTAGAGAAACTCATATCATAAATTATAAAAAAAGAATTCAATTAAATTAAATTTTTATAAAATTCTTATTTCAAAGGAGGAATTATGTACCTTTAAAAGTTGAAATATTTAAGTATGTTTAACGTTGTTATTATAATTATAAATGAAAATTTAAAATATTAGAGTATGTTTATTTCACAAAAAATATTTTTTAAAATAATATTTTTATTTTTTAATATTTAAGATATTTAAGAACATTAGTAAAAATAAAATATTTTTTTAATAAAATAAAAAAATAAATTACTTTAACAAAATGACTTTTTTCTTCTAAAGAAAAATAAATTTATATATAAATTTGTAGTGTATTTTATTTTTTAAATAATAAAAAATAAATTATTTTATTAAAAATATTTTTTAAATATAAATTATTTTATTAAATAAATATAATTTTTGAGTTATAAAATGTTTAAGATTAAATTTAACATAGTTATTTATAAATTTTTTTCAAACCAAAGGTAATTTGTTTTTAAAAAGAACATTTATTATTTAATTTATGTATCATGAAAAACTCCTGTTTAAAAAAAATTATTATTAATATTTTAAAAAATCTACTAATTAATTATTATATTAATTTTAATTATTAAATATTATAAAAATTTTAAAAAATTATTATTTAATTTTTATATTATAAAAAAATTTTAATTAATTTTTTAATTTTAATAAATTTACTAATCAATCTATTTATTAAATTCAATTAATAAGCGTTTTATTATTTAGTGTATGTAATTTTAAAAATTTATTAATTAATTTTTTTATATTAAAAGTATTTAATTTTATTTATAATATCTAATAGTTAAATTAATAAAAAATTAATTTTTAAATTTTTAAAAATATTAAAAAATAATATATTTTTTGAATTTAAAAAATAATATATTTTTTGAATTTAAAAAATAATATATTTTTTAAATTTAAAAAATTAATTAGTTCAGTTTATTAAAATTAAATAATAAATTTTTTAACAGTTTAAAATTTTTTAATATAAAAAAATTAATTAATAAATATTTTATAAAATTAAAAAACTAATTAATATATACTTTTTAAATATATAAATTAAATAATAAAATATTTAATCCTTAAAATCGACGGGAGGAATTACTTGAAAATTTAATGTATTAATATATTTTTTAAAATAAAAAAATTAACTACTCAGTTTTACCGTAATAAAGGATAGATAATATTATGAAAAAAAAAAGTAGCTTTCAGAAAGGGAGCCAACTGCAGTCCCATTTCCCAGCTTGGGCAATGGGCTGCGTACCAGTTTGCCACGCCATCAATCCGCATTGCTTACAGAATCGAAATCGTGACCGTCCAATAGAAAAATAGCGGTCCATATTTCTCCTTAAAACTTCAGGCACGGATCCGCAACAAAGTGTCCCGCCTCGAAACTTTGTATAAATGCCTCGGTGCCATTCTCTGGCTTCCTCACCGGATCGAGCAAGCTCTTAATCTCTCTTATTTGATTCTATCCTCAAGTTTCTCCATATCAGGTTCTTCACCTTTCCCTCTCCCCCTCTCTGTTTTCATTGTCCCTTTGCTTCTATGATCTATTCCTTTTTCTGTTCATGGCCTTCTATTGTTTTTAATTAATTTGTTATGTTTTTGTTTTAACAAGACTAAAATTGGGTCTTCTTTTAGTTTCTGTTATTAGTCTTAAACAAGATTTTGATTGTGGTTCAAATTTATTAGGTTTTGTAAATTTTCATCCAATTTAAAGAATTTCCGTTCGGTGATTTTGTAAATTCCGTTAGTATTTTGTGAATTTGTTTTTTGAGGTTGTATGTAGATTAGGGTTTCATTGTTATCGGAACTCTGTTGCTAATTTTGGTTAAAGTGGTTGTTATCCTCTGGCTGTTGCTTGGCTTGCTTCACTTTTAACTAATAATTTGGAGTTCTGAGTAAAATATCAGAACCAATAAGCAGCTGTTGGTTTTCCTCCTTTTATTTTGAAAGAAAAATATTACTCTTTTCCTACTGTGGTGGTTGTTTGGCAGAGGAGAAAGTATCGGAAAAAAAAAAGAGCTTAAATAATGTTTTTTTAATGCAATTGGGAAGTAAAAAACTATCAGATGGAAGAGTTCAATCATAGATTTCTTGGGTTTCATTTAGTTTTAACTAATCCATTGAATCAAATTTACAGATCCAGTTTCTAAACAAAAATGTCTGGGCGTGGCAAGGGAGGCAAGGGCTTGGGAAAAGGAGGAGCCAAGCGTCACCGCAAGGTCCTTCGAGATAACATTCAAGGAATCACAAAGCCAGCCATTCGTCGATTGGCTCGCAGAGGTGGTGTGAAACGTATCAGTGGTTTGATCTATGAAGAGACCCGTGGAGTACTGAAGATCTTCCTTGAGAATGTGATCAGAGATGCTGTGACCTACACAGAACACGCCCGGCGCAAGACTGTTACAGCCATGGATGTGGTGTATGCCTTGAAGAGACAAGGCAGGACCCTTTATGGATTTGGTGGTTAGGGCTTTTAGTTTTATTGGATTGAAAGTCTTGCTGTCAAGAAATTGTGTTTCTTTAGCTTTAGGTGTTTGTGGGTGTGTGGTTATTTGTAAGTAATTCAATGGGTTTGATCTGATTTTGAGCTTTTGTTGTAACTATGGTGGATTTGGAATGAAATGGTGGTGTTTGATTCATTGATTTCTTGTGTTTCTTTAGCTTTAGCTGGCTCAATTTGTTTGTTTGGACTGATTCTGGATCGAAAGTGTAATGGTCGAAAGTAGAATTGAACATAAAATTGATTGAAATTTCCCTCCCAATTCATAATTACCTGAACTTTTTCTTTGGTTTGTCAGAGTTAAGACGCATAAACTTTGAAAGGTTTTTGGGAGTGTATGTAGACTGTGACACCTTTGATAAGGTTTTGGCAGTGTATAAATCTATATACGCACCCATTTAGGTCAGCCCTTCTTGAAGGGCCTCACCTCAACTAAAGCTTAAGCTTATAGGGCATGCCCTTGAAGAGGCTTTGAGTCCATATTGGCTTATTCTTTGGTATTAATTTTTTTTGTTTTTTTAAGAGTTGGAATACACAAGAATCACACTTGTATCGAATCCAAGTTGAAACTACAGTAATTTTAATAATGATTTTTATTGAATTCAAGTTGAAATTATAGTAATTTTAACAAGATTTTTTAGTAGTATATAAGTTAAAACACATTAATTTAAGTCAGAACACAACTAGAATTAATTTTGTAAGTGGATTATTTTGAATAAATCTGACAAATTGAGACCTGTAACCCATGATTCTAAGAAGATGGTATTTATGGGAAACTCGTGCATAAATTTGGATAATCAAAGAATTAACATGCCTTGGATTTGCAGCTAATAAGGCCTTTTTAAATTCTGTTTACATCTCTTTATTCCTATCTTGCATTGTTGGATTAAGCAATTAGTTCACTTCTGGTCTTGCGCGCTGCTTCCCTCCCATTGCGTTGCATCCAAGGAAACAGGCGAATCTGTATTATGCAAATTAAATAGACCATCATTATTTGACCAAGGAAACGTAAATTGCTAAAATAAGTTAGGGAAAATAATTATCTTTCTTTTTTTTTTAATGAAGTACCAAATTTTTATTTCTCTTAGAGAAGTTTTTTCTCTTAAGGAATAAGAGTTTTTCTAGAAACTTACTATTCATAATTTTCCCCATCTCGTCTGGACGGGTTGAAAGAGAAATTTTTTTTTAAATATTTTTATTTACTTTTTCTCCATCTCTTGTTTTGTTGGGCTTTTTGTAAAATTAGGGTTGGAACTATTTTTATTTGCGGATTTGGGATTAGAGAGATTTTATTTGCGATTTTAGGGTTCGACTGCCACGTGGCAGTCGAAAAGGACGCTTGGCGAGTGGCATCAGGCTTTTTTTTTTTTTTTTTTTTTTTTTTTTTATAAATGTGGTATTTTTTATAATTTTAATATATTAATATTTAAAATTTTTTATTATTAATATTTAAATAAAAAATTACTAAAATTATATTTCAGAATTATATTTCAGAATTATAAAATTGATATTATGTTGCGATTAGATGGATAAATAATTATTATATTATCTTACTATTAGATGTTATACGAGAATTGAGTTATTTATAATTTATTAAAAAAATAATTAATTAATCTAATTCAAAGTAAATTAATTAAATTAATTATATTTAATAAATTATAAACAATCAGTTGATCGCATGCAACATTTAAGTGGCCTATAATAATATTCTATAATTCTAAATAGCAATTAATAAAATGTAAATTTAATTTTTATAATTTTAAATATTAATATTTATTTATTTATTTTTATAATTATAAACAATAATATAATTTAAATAATTAATAAAAAATAATAATTAAATATTATATACGATCACTTGATTATTTATAATTTATTAAATATAATACATCTAATTAATTTATTTTACAATTAAATTAATTAATTAATTAATTTTTTTTATAAATTATACTTAGTTCTCATATAATATTTAATAATAAGATAATATAATAATTTTAAATATTTTATACGAATTGTTTATAATATATTAAAAATAAAAAATAACTAAATTAAGTAATTAATTCAATAAAACTATCGTATACAAATTTAATAGCAGTATAATATTATAATTCTAAATATTTTTGTGTGGAATCACTTTACTATTAATTTTTATAGTATTCTTACATATTAAAAATATTTTTATAAAATATAATAATTATTTATAACTAATATTAGTATTTTGTAAAATTATGAAATAACATTAAACGTGTATAAAAATATTAATATTATTTAATTGCATAATTACTTATTAATATATTAAAATAATAAAAAAATTTATCCATCTAATCACAACGTAATATCAATTTTATAATCCTAAAATATAATTCCAATAATTTTTTATTTAAATATTAATAATAAAATTTTTTAAATATTAATATATTAAAATTATAAAAAAATATTTATTATTATAAAA
Organism: Manihot esculenta; assembly: GCF_001659605.2. NCBI lineage: Eukaryota > Viridiplantae > Streptophyta > Magnoliopsida > Malpighiales > Euphorbiaceae > Manihot > Manihot esculenta. Next base: position 4,012,071 of record NC_035170.2, read on the forward strand.
ATATAATATAAATAAAAAAAATTAATATAATATAAATATTTTATTATAATATATTAATAATTAAAAAAAAATGTCTGGCACCATTTTAAGTGGAGGCAGACCACATTTAAAAAAAAAAAAGTGGCGCCAGACTCTGGCGCCTGTCAAAGAGGCGCCATGCATTCTTTTCAGCTGCCACGTGGCAGCCGAACCTCAAAATCGCAAATAAAATCTTCTCAACTCCAAATCTGAAAATAAAAGTAATCCCGACCCTAATTTTGCAAAAAGCCCTCTTTTATTGTACTTTTTGTTTGCTCTATTACGCATAAGTTGAAATCTCACATACTAGTACCAAAATATTGTCGAGTTAATCCAATAAAGGAGCTTGGTGGTGAGGCATGGAGCAGGAAATCTAGTGGTTGCATGTTTCTTTTGGCTTTGACTCTCCTTTCTAAAATTTCAGTTTATTTTATTCATGGTATTTTACTCTTTGCGTTTGAATGTGTGTTTTAGTGCTGTTATGACTATTGTAACAAGAGTTTTGTTTTAATCTCGATGGCTTCTTTTCTTCCGAAAACTAGCACATCCAACAGAGAGGAGCGACCCATCTTTTTTTTTTATCAAATTCTTATTACCGGTATTTTTATATTAATTTGTAGGGCTTTTTATTTCTAAACTTATGTGTTTTATTTGTTTTTAATCTCTTAGACATAGAAGCTTGTAATATGTGTTTGTGAATTTTAGGTCTTTTATGTATTCTTATGTAACATATCAATTATATCAATGAATCAACGTTTTCAGGAAAAAAAAATTATTGAAAATATTCCCATGATATCTTAATGCATATATTTTTTATTTTCTTTTGTACTGGTTAAAAAAAAACATGCTTTTAACATCACATCTATCAGGCTAATTAAATAAAATAATTTTAATTTTTTTATAAATTTATGTTTATATTTCAATATGTTTAATCTATGGAATAAAATAATCTACATATTTTATGAATTTATATTTATATATTCCAACTTTCAATATTTGAGGTTTTATTGTCGGAGATGTTTGGCATCAGCCTGTCTTAGGAGCGGATGCACGCGGGGTAAAGGGGTCATGGCCCCTAAAATTTTCTGAATTATGTAAAGGTAATTAAGTAATTTTTTTATTAATTTTAAATAAATAAAAGTAGAATTACTATTAAATTCCTTTTTTTTAAAGAATTTATTACTTTATTTTTATTTGAAAATTATATAATTAAAATGTACTTGTATTTTATAAAATCAAAACTCTTTAATTTTTTTTTTATAAATTCATTAATATATCTTAAATATCTATATTATTTACTTAATGTATTATTTAGTATTTATAAGTTTAAATATCTATATTATTTATTTTCTCTCATCAAAACCAAAATAAGTTGGATGATCGTCTTTTTTTTATAAATGAATTAAATAATTTAATTTATAAAATATAATGAATGAGTAATTTTGATATAAAGATAAATTAATTTTTTTTTAAAAATTTGATAATAATTCCTTCATAAATGAAATTGCAATTCTAAAAAATATCTTACAGCAATCACCCTCCATCTTTATTCTTTTTTAATAAAAAAAAATTATTTCTAATTTTCAAGACTCTAACTCTAAATATCTTTTTTTTTTTCAAAATATTTAAAAAAACGTTATTCATTCATTATTTAATTTATTTTTACACAATCAATTTTTAATAATAAAAATTGATAGTTATTTTTGTTTATTTCTTTTTTTGTCTCTGGACATAGAGTTTTCAGCCCTGGTGTTCTCTAAGAATTAGTTTTTGTTCTTGTTGGCTTTAAGGGAGCCTAATTGAAACAGACAACTGTTGCATGCATGTCTATTATGCTCCAATAATTGTTGTTTTACCTATAGTAAACGAAGGTTGGTCGTCCAATCGATTTTGTTGGCTTCACTGTTGAAAGATGTGTTGAGCTTCTATCTTCACCTCTGACAGAGGTGCTGTTTAAATTGTTGGCCGTATAGGCGATTAGTCTCTAGGCTCATACTGGTGGCCACTTTGGCTGGTCGCCAGATTCTTGAAAGCGCAGCAGCTATAGGGGCTCTAGTCGCCCTATTCATTTTGTGGTCTGAAGATGGTGGTTGTCCAAGTGTGAGGCTTTCTGCTTGCGAATGGTAGTAGCGATTTCTGGTGGTGCGTAAGACCAACACTGATGCTTAAGAAAAAAAAATAAAAAAAGGTAATAATAAAAGAAAAATTAACTTTTATTACTGTATTTAGATATTTTAAGAAAAATATTGGAAGGGAAAGTTATTTTTAAATAGTAAAATTATAATTTTAACTATAAATATTTAAAAAAATTAAAAATATAGAGATATACTTGTAACTTTAAAAGAAAATTCTTCTCACTTTTCTCTCAATTTGGAGAGAATAGTATTATTTATAATATAATTTTTTATAATAATAAATATTTTTAATTATTTTTTATAATATATTTTATTATTTTTAACATATTAATTAAATAAGTATCAATTATAAGTTTATTATAAATAGTTATTATATTTTTTTATAAAATTTTATTTATATTATGTAAATAATTATTAAAAAAATATAGGAGTATTATAAATAAAAAAACATGTTTTTTGCTTTTTAAATATAAATAAAATATATTTAGTTAGTTTTGTTTTTTTTTAAAATCCTTTAATTTTTATAAAATAATATTTTGGAGTTCTTTATTACTTCGATTCATAATTCTAAATAATTGAAACTTTTTAAAGTACCTTTATATTTTTTTAATAATTATCTAAATAATATAAATAAAATTTTATAAAAATATAATAATTGTTTATCAATAAACTTATAATTAATATTATTTAATTACAATATTACAACACTAATATGTAAAAAAATATATTATAAAAAATAATTAAAAATATTTATTATTATAAAAAATTAAATTTAAAAAATATTATTAAATTAATATAATTTAAATATATTATTATAAAATATTATTAAAAATTTAAAAATAAAATAATTTTTTTAAATAAAGTCTGCGCAACAGGCTTTGTATTGCCTGTTGCACATACTTTATTTTTAATTTTAAAAAAATGATGGAGCATTGTCTGATAGGGACCAGATGAGGGGTCTGACCGCTTTGACAAATACTTTACTAAAAGATCTAAAATGCCATTTAAGTTTTTTTTTTTTTTTTTTTAATACTAGAAAAACAAAAACCTTCAGCTTTCAGCAGCAGTGTTGATATAGTGGTGTAGGGTATTACCGAGAAAATATAGTGTTGTTTGCTACTGTGGGAGAGGTTCATGTGTTTCTTGAAAGTCTTAAATTGGCATTAGGATTGATGATCTGATATCCAGAAAATAGAATTTTAAAATGGGTTCTGTAAAATTGAAAAAACTTAGATTTAGAGTAGAGTATTTCTCCTTTTATATGTTTCCTTTTGTCTGCTAGTGACGTGTTAACAAAACGTGTATCATTGGACCACCTGTCCCTGCTGCGTTGATACGGGCGTACGAGAGAATCAGATCTCTGTTCCATGCATAATGGCCCCTGATTCTCCTTGGGTGCGCATGCGAATGGTCCCACAAAGCGAATGGACTGAATTCCTTCCTAGTTCTAGGCTGGGCCGGAGGATGAAGTTAAGACTGGGCCCTGAAAGGATTTGTCCATCGGGCTAGAAGAGCTAAGCCGGCCTACCCGAAGAGATTGTGGGAGTTTGATCTTCAAGGCTGGCGGACTGGGCATTGACCATAAGGAAGACTTGAGGATCTCTAAGTACTGAGCTGATATCATGGGCTTGGCCCCAGATCGTGATGGAGAAATTCGGCGGTCATCAGGGATGATTTTATGTCTATAGCATATGAAACTGATTCTAAGTTATTGTATGATATTGTTCAATATTTTTGGTCCTTTTTAATATGGGATCCTCATCAAATAACAACATCTACTGTAAGAGCGAATACCTCTTTTCAATTTGAGAATTTAAGTTTTTCATGCTGTCGTTACTGTAATTAAATCTATTTGGAGAGCAATTTATTTTGAAATATAATGATCACTGAACTATTGACACTCGCTGAGATCGAGTCCTGATAAAAAGAGTTAGATCTAAAATTCATAAGAGTCTATTATGCAAATTGATCAATTAGCGTACAATTCAATTTACAGTTGAAGCAGGGTGGACTAATCAAGGATTCAAACTAATTAGAAAAGAGTCCAACTTATCTAATGTGATGCGGATTGAAAAATAGATCCAGCTATATTTTAATTCTATTAGTATTAAGTGTCAAAAGAAAATTAAATAGTCGACTGATGATGAATAGGTAGATATGTCTCCACGTATGTAACAGTATAATAATATAGATAGCCGTTATGCGTCATTAGATAATAAATAAATAAAAAATAAAAGAGGATCAAACTATTCACAGACACCTAAAACCCACCTCTTCCACCTCTTTTTAAATCTCATATCATCGTAATAGAATAACTTGTGATTTGTCTGCTCTTAGATTTTTTTCTAATATGTTTCTGGTTTGTTTTTTTCAGAATTGCAAGCAATTTGCAGGCTGAAAACAGGAGATGATTAATTCAGCGAATAAAAACAAGTGAACAATAATTCAAGAGGCCAAGTGTGGGAGCCACGTCTCTGTGAGATTCCACTACGATACACACGTTTAACCTAAGATGACAGAATGGTCCCCTCTCGCTGTTAGCGTGTAAAAGAAGTAGAGAAATTTAAGACGACCAAAAAAGTCAAAATAAAATAAAGAAACTACAAAAAGTAAAATTAATAATAATAATAATAAAATAGAAAATTCGTAATTATTTGAGAGAAGGAAGAAGCGATGATGCCTTTGCCAACACCCAATTTAATGAAGCCTCCATTGTTCTGATTTCCATATCTCTACTCTTCGTCTCTCTCATCTCTTTTTCTTTGCATTTTCCTTGAAGTTGCAGAGACTCTATTCTTCTCTTCTCTCTCTGAATTAGGTTCTTTCCTGATCGGGTAATTTCTTTCTGTTTTCCGATTTTGATTGATTTTTGTTCCGATTTTAGTTTCCCATTTTGGTCGACTTTTTCTAGTTGTTTCTGGAATTGTGTTTTTTTTTTCTTCTAAATTTTTAATTTTAATTTGCTTTTGGGGTTGTTTGCAATCCGATATAATCAGATGATCGGAGTTTCTTCTCTGAAGAAGGAGCTTTAAGAAATTTTGTTTTCTATTAGTTTGGTTAAATGTTTAAAATCTTTTGGTTTTTTTGAGATTATTGGGTTTTTCAGTTGTTGAGTGAAAATTCTGATTTTAGGGCTTTGGAAACTGCCGAAGCTTATTCTGGTTGTTGTATCTTTGGTTGTTTTCATTAATTATAATATGTCGTTGATCATTGCTTTGGCTTTACTTCATTCACTGCCAGCTTTGTCTTCCCGCACTTGATTTTTGGTGTTCTAGATCTATTTGGACTTGCCCCTTGTCAGGGGCAATCGTTTGTTTGTTCAGAATTAGATTGAGAAATTGTTACTGGATACCATAAATTGGGTTTGCTTTATCTGATAGTAAATCAGAACTCTCCCTGTCTTTATATGCTTTTCTCTTGCCTGTTTGACTTGCAGTTTACATCTTGAATGGACTGAGAAGAGCCTAGATCTTTTTTCTTTCCCTTTTTTTGGTTGCCTGCAGGGTGATCGATCACTGATAGACTGTCAGATATGCCTTAATTGAGCATAGTTATAAACCTCTTTGAATTAATATTATCAAGGTGGGATTGAGAAGCCACTTCAGATATAAATTGGAGGACTTTATTTTGATTCATTGACTGGTAAGGCATCAAGAAGGGGTATACAGTGGCAGAATCTGAAGGCATGCCTGTATCAGGAAACGAGGAGGTGTTTATTTTCTTTCTGATACCAACTAAGATTAGAAAATATTCTAATTTTTTGCTTTCTGCAATCTGCCTGTTGATTAATTAATCTTCTATTGGCAGACTGCTGTCAAATCCCTTGGAGGGCAGTCTGGTCTTAATATTGCAGGTGTTCCTATGAAGAAAAGGAGGTTCATTTGGCCTCCTTCACCTACCTTTGAAGAACAATCTTCACTACCTGTAGAAAATGATTCTTTAAAGAAAGAACACGTTAGCCCATCTCGGGATTCTGAACTTGTAAATGCTAGTGTCTCAGCAAGTTCTTCTGTCTTATCTGATTCAAACAAGAAATTTGCCCCTGAAGAAAATAAGAAACCTTGTGACAGTAATTTGTCAAAAAATAGTATTAACAACTCAAGAGACAGAATTGAAGAACCAAGCACGGATCAGTCTGATTCTTTGGCTAAGCTTGATGATGATGATGAGAAGCTTGGGACAGCAGAAAAATCGGCTAACATCCTGGTAAAATCAGCAAAAACTTAGTTAACTTTAACATGCAGTAACTCTGCCAACATTTTGGTAAAATGAACAACTAAGTTGTATCTTCTTCCCTCTGTGTGTATAACAATTTCTTTGTTTTACTTAATGTTCTTAAAGTGATAATTTTTCTTCGGTTACCTAATGTAATTGTGGTTTGTGGGTTTGAAAATCGAGTTGTTTCTGGTGATGGCTTTTGAAACTTATTCTGTGTTTGGATATTTGCTACTCTTCAGAACTGTTTGTTTGCTATGATTGCTTCCTTGAATATTAATTTATTAATCCTCTATTGGCAGACTGGAATTAAACCTCTTGGTGGAGTTCCTATGAAGAAAAGGAGGTTCATTTGTCCTCCTTCACCTGCACCTGAAGTTCAATCTTTAGCTGTTTTGGAATATGATTCTGTACTGAAAGAGCATGGTAGATTGCCTCAAGTGCCAGCTCTTTCAAGTGATAGTGTTGCAGGAAGTTCTTGCTTATCTGATGAAAACAAGAATTTTTTTCCTGAGGCTAATAACATGGTTCCTGTAAGTATTGTACAGGCCAATACTATAAATCTCTCAAGAGTTAAAATTGAAGAACTACATACAATTCAGTCAGAATCTCTGGCCAAGCTTGACAATGCGGGGAAGCTTGTGGCAGCAGAAAAATCTGCGACTGTCCTGGTAAAATATGAACAAACTGAGTTGAATTCATCACCAAATAAAGCCCCTGCACTTTATTTTGATAAAGAAATAGTTGAGCAGCAAATAGCAGAAGGAAAGTGCAAAGCTAAATATACTGTTTCCGGGAATCCTGAATTGGCATTAGGTTTGAAGGATCATCATGTGTGTGCTTTGGAGGACCAAATTCATGATGCTAAGAGTTGTAATCACCACAATGTAGAAACTGTTTCGTTGAATTTGTCTTTAAGCAACGGTGAAAGGACTGCCCATTGCAAAATAGATGATGTGCAGTCAAATATTGACAGTGCTAATATCTGTGCTAACAGATCTAATTGGGATTTGAACACTACAATGGATACTTGGGAAGGTTCTGTGGGTGATGTAGCTGTAGGTCAAGTGACAGCTGATGGGTCACGCATGGTTGGTGTCACACATCATATAGAGCCCTTGACAACAGGAACGGTTGGAACAGGGGTTGCTACTGAAATTCAAATTGTTGAGAGTGAGTGCATGTCTAGTTCTTCTAAAATATCTTCACAATCAGGCCAACTATATAATTCTGATGATTCTCTTCATTTGCGCCTTAGTCCATCATTTCTTTCTTTTAAGAATCAGGAACCTTCTATATCGTCTGCTAACATAGACTCCCAGGCTGGTATTAGTATTAGCTCCCCAAGAGGATTGTTGTCAGCAGGCAACACAGTTATTTCTAAAACCATAAAATCTGAACCATTGGATGATAACCTCAAAAATGACTCTGGCAGAACTAAAGTGAATCTGGCAGTACCATTAGATTTTAGAGCAGTGTTAGTGAAGAGCGAATTAGTTGAGAAGTTTGCTCAAGAAGCGCACAAGGCATTAAATTTTAGCACTGTGAAACCAGTTGATGCTAAATCTATGAAATCTGAACCATTTTATGATGTTGATTTAGAAACACGAAAGACAATGGAAGGGACATCACACCAAGAGTGTGAAAGTGCTGGACAGCTTGCTCCAGAAATAGGTTCTGAGCATGTGAGTCATAGTGGTGATGCAATTAATGGTTCCGCTACAGTGGATGTTGCAGGTCCTGAGAAGAAAAATATAAATGACTTTGACCAATGCAAATTAAAAGCCATGGATGAACTTCCCTCTGATGCACACCGGAATGGTGAGGGTACTGCAAGTGATGAGGAAAAGATTAATTTGTCAGGTGATATGCTAGAAGAAGACTCTTATGGCACTGAATACGAGTCTGATGGCAATTCTGTGCCCATGGATATAGAAGACGATGGTCAAGGACTGGATGACTATGAAGATGGTGAGTTCAGGGAAGCACAACTGCGCTGTGTAGTGGAGAGTCCTATAAGTGAGAAAAGAGATGACATCAGTCATGGTGATTCTGACAGTAAAATGTTGGATTCTACAGAGCTACATCCAGATGTTCATCCTACTCCATCCTCTGTTGAGGGAAAGGGAATTAATGCAGAACAACCTGTTGAAATCAATAAAGATAGTGTTGAAGAATGTATTGATACAATCCTTGATGGGAAACCCACCAATGATGTGGATAAAGATGCTTCTAGAGAAGAATCATCAGCAGTTGAGATCTCGGCTAGTGGAGCTGATAAAAAGAAGGTAGTCAAGACTGTGCGTAGAAAACCACTTGATTTATCAGCAAATAACGATGCCACGAAGGGTCTTGGAACTGAACAATCTCCAGATCAAGGTACTAGTGAAGGTCAAGGAACTTCGGTGGCTGTTGCTCAAGGTACAGTTGAGAAAGTGAACACAAATGATGTGGAAAAAAATGATTCAGCAATACCCAAGCTGGAAACATCTATAAATGCTGATGGTGCAACTAAGGATGTTAGCAGTGGAGCTAATCAGAGTAGGATTATAAACCTGTCTATAGCTTCTGGCATGTCTTCTGGTAAGACAAAATGTATATCCGGCAAGCCATTGCCATTGCACCTTGGAAGAGAAAGATTGCCTGATGTACCTCTAGATCCTAGAGGGAGGTGATTATTTATTGTCATCAATTGCCATTCTGTTTAACTTTTCAGAAGTCTTATGTTTAGTGTTATTTAACTTTGTTCATTGACATCTTATTCAGGGATGAAAGTTATGAGGGTTCACGCAAGTTTGCAAGAGAAAGGTATCAAGATCAGTCATCTAGAAATTCTAGATGGAATTGTGTTCATGGAAGAGGGAGGCTTGCTAGTAGGATTGATTCTATGTGCAGTGATAGAGATTCTGAGCACTATTGCATTCCCAGACATAAATATGCATCTGCTGTTGCTGGGTCCGATTCTGAATTCATGAATTATAATATAGGACCGGATGGTGCATTTGTTGGTTCTCTTCGGGGAGGGAGAAAGGTAATGGAAGATGATGCATCAATTTTCCGTCATCTATCTTCAAGGGGGCACTCTCCTGGAGGGAGAGATGGACCTGCCTCACGTGGATTTCAGATGGTCCGAAGAGTGCCAAGAAGAAGCATCGGGGAAGATGATTCTGAAGTTGTTGGACTAAGGCATGCTGAGAAGATTATTAGGGGATTCCCTGATGATGGCGAAGAACATGCATATACACGTCCTCAACCTCCCTATGAGGGATTAGATGGTCGCTTTGTACAAGGGACTAGGAACTTTTCTTCTGTTCAGAGAAGGGGTCTTCATCAAATGCATTCAAAATCTCCAGTTAGATCTCGTTCTCCTGGTCCATGGTCATCTTCTAGAAGAAGGTCTCCAGATGGGTTTGGTGGCCCCCTAGAATTGCCTCACCGAAGATCACCAATTTACAGGATGGAGAGGATAAGGTCACCTGATGGCCCAGGTTTTCCTGCAGAGAGGGTGCCTAGAAGGCGTGGTTCCCCATCATATATGTCCCGACCTAATGATATGAGGGAAGTGGATCCTTGTCGGGATCATGGTCATCCAAGATCTATAATCTCTAATAGGAGTCCAACTGGCCGGGTTTTTCTCAGGAACAGGAGATTTGGTGTTGCTGATCCTAGACAAAGGCCAGAGAATGATGAGTTTTTTGAGGGGCCCATGCATCCTGGCCGTTTTCATGAGCTTGGAGGCAGTGGAAATGATGAAGAGAGAAGGTTTGGTGAAAGGCGGGCACCTGTTCGTTCATTTAGGGCTCCATTTAATGGTGCTGATGGTGAAAATTTTCCTGTCAATACAGAGGATGGCCCGAGGTCCTTTCGGTTCTTCCCTGAAAGTGATTCAGATTTCCATGAGCGAGCTAATTTGAGGGAAAGCGAATTTGACAGACGGATCAAGCACCATCCAGGAAATGCACCTCGAAGACCAAGAAACATTGAAGAAGAAGGAAATTACCGGCATGGAGGGCAGGTGTTGTATGACGATAGTTTTGATGAGATGTCACGATTGAAGAGGAAAAGATTTTGACTAGATTAATTTACATCTGCAGCAAGCTAGATCCTGGATTACTTGGTGAATATGAGGAAGCAGAAGGAAGAATTAATTCTGATTTACAGCTGGGTGTTGAAATAGCAAGTTGCTGTTCTATTTATAGTTCTCAGCTTTTCTGTGAGTACGATGTGGATGCTAGCTTGATTTAAGACCAGTTACTTGCAACACTGGATGGTTAATCTGTCTTGTACATACCATGGATCTTCTCGTAACTTCTCCACCAGTTTCTCATTTGCTAATTCTTGATGTTAGCAGCACTTTAGCAAATGTTTCATTTGAGCAAGTTTTGTACTGTCATAATTGTGGTGGCACTTAATATATTTGAAGGGTCATTTTGGGGGAAATAATTCTTCATATTTTCTGTGGGGACCCTCAAGCTTCTCAAAGAATCTTTACCTCTATGTGCTGATTATTGTGCCTAGTTGGCCAGATCAGGTATGCAACTAGGAACAATTTGAACTTTGAACTAATTTTCAAGCCACCAATGGGGCTTTATTAAATTCAGAGATTAGCCTATTCTTTGCTTTCATTCGATTCTTCACAAACCTTTGTGATGTTGAACAAGCATGCATACTTTAAATCAACCAATTTGTGAGGTCAGCTGATACAGTTTTAGCAGTGATGCTGAAGGGGGAGAAGTTTTATTAATCGCTATTCTTTTTCCCCTCCTGTAAAGTGCATTAATTGACACAAGAAATATGCAAGTCCGTCCTGCTTGTTAGCACTAGAGCACTTAACTGTTAGGTTCTGATGATGGCTGGTGGACTGAGGACCCAATTTTGGTGTTAGCAGTTAAGATGCTGGCAATTTTGCTTGTGAAAAGGTCTATGCTTTTTTTTGAGGATGCATATGTGTCTTGTAGTATGCTTTCTTAGCTGTGACATTTGTCATTCTTTAGTAAATGAAACATGTCATTGGCTATTTTTGTGATTGCATCTCAGGTTGACTGTTTCTGCAATTTCTAGATCAGGCGCACATTTGCAAAGTATTGAGCTTTGTCTTGGCATCTTGGCGTCTTTTCTTACAGGCATTAATCTTAAGGGGAAATAGACTCTGAAAATATTAGCCTCTCTTCATAGTAGTGCTTTTGATTCTTTCCTGTAGCTGTACCCTGTTTGCCTTCTACTGCATTGGTGGAACAAAGAAAAGGTTGATTTATTAGGCATGTGTCAAGCACAAGAATTTATCAAGTACCGTGGGTTAAAAGGTAAAGCTTCCTACAGTTAGATGTAGATCAGTTAGTGTTGCTTGTAGATTAGCGACAGTTTGGATCGCCTGCTTTTTGCCTTTTAATCCCATTTATCATAAAATCATCATCATAATACTCTCTTTCCTTCTGTAGCGTGGTACTTTCTGTAACTTTTGCAGATGAAGTCGTATTAGGAAGTGGAAAATAAGAATTGGCATGGCCATATCCAATGGATTATGTCACATGATTTTGTACAGTTTTGAGATTTATAATATATGGGAGCATGTTATCTTTGGCGTCTTTCCAGTATATTTCGCTTATCTTGGTTTAATATGTCAGAAGCTACGAGGCAGTTTATGAAATTGCGTGTGGACTGGAAGCAGGACTATTTAAATTTGTTCTTTTGAGTTGTGGAATCCATGTCTATTGAAAGGAAACTTTCAAACTTTGGCCTTGTAAATGGATGAGAAAATGGGAGAGCTGACTTATGGGATCTCCTTACTCCGATCTCTCAGTTTTAAGTTTTAACTAGCGATCTTGATGGTGATTTTCTGGCCTTTGGTGATATAAACCCTTATCAGGACTATCGGATGACTGAAGTCGTATGCCCAATCTGGTGTCCTGCTGTTTTTGTTGTCACCAATAGTTCTCTTGGAAAGTCTAAATATGATCTAGTACTGGAGGAGCCAAGGATAAGGTATGCATATGTGAGCTAGTCAAAGGATGAGTGGTGCTAAGTGGAAAGGGATGAGCTTTGATAACTTAAAAAGGTTGAAAGCAATCTGTTCTAGATAAGATTTAACTTTTTCATGCTTTAAGGAAAGAAGTCATGAATGATTGGAAATATGACATGCATCAATTTAGTTGGTGTCGTTTTTTAATCTGAAAAACTTGGAAGCTTAAGCAAGTGCTGGGAAATTACAACAATGACTTGAAAAGCAATTGTTTGGAGTTTAATTTGGCAACAGCTAACAGGGTGGTGTGGAAGTGGTGACGAGAGCCTTTATCCAGCTGTGTGCATTTGCCCTTTCTTATACCATGTGCATGTGCATGTGCATGTGCATGTGCATGTGCATGTGCATGTGCATGTGCATGTGCATTCGACAGCAGGCTTTCCCCTTTTCTCCCTTGTGAAAAAAAGCAGAGAGCCTAAGGTAATGGGAAAGGGGAAAATGGGATGTTCAATCTCATGGGATTTTCTAAATTGAATTTAAAAATACTTTCTATTGGGCTTAGTCAATGCAAGGAAAAAAAACCCATTGTAATTATAGTTTTAACCATAATAGAAATACTAAATTTGTGGGATGAGCATCGCGTCATCAGTTTCGGTGGCTTATGATTCCCATTCCCATAGAATAACAAACTGACAAAATGTATATATTTTATTCGTTAAATAACTACATAAATCAGCACGAGCACACGATCATATGTGTAGGGTTGAGCAGTTTTCAATTTAAAATTTAAAATTAAATCAAATTAAACTAATCTTCGATTATTAGATTTATGTAATTTGATTCGGTTATTATTTATGAAAATAAAATTTTGATTTTTGTTAACCAAAATCAAGTAGAAAAATTGAACCAATCAGTATATATACATATATAATCCTAATATAGCAACTCTCCTTTTTATTTTTACTTTCAGCCACCCCACCTCTCTCACTCCTCCTCATTTCTCTCCTCTCTCTCACTTCCTCGCTCTTTCTTCCCTCTCGCTTATAGTAAAATCAAGCTGTAAACGGCAAGCCATGATTTGTCGACATCAAGCTGAAATTATGGCTTGACAACAATCATTATTTCAAGAGCTCTAACATTGATGAAGGGTGCTTTGTCTAGACGCAGCCGAGGGTGGGTTTCAGTAGTCAAATTAGAATAAATCAACTGATTTGATTTAGACGGTTTAAAAATATTTTTAATTTTTTTAATGGTTTCAGTTGGATTTGATGGCGATTACAATTATGATTTTTTTTTTTAATTTTAGTTTCGATTTCCATTAAATTTAAATTATAAATAATTAATTCAATTTTAATTTTAAAAAAATTTAAAAGTGAAAATTTTAAATAAAATATAAAAAATAAATAAAAATTTTAAATATTATTGAATATATATTTTATTAAATTAAATATATTGTACAAAAATATTCATTTACATAATATAAAAAATAAAATAATATTACATTTAAATATAAATAATATTTTTTACAAATTAAAAAAAAAACTAAAACTTATAAGTAACATAATTTTTATATCATTTATTTTATAAATAAGAAATTAAACTGAAATTAAATTGAATTGATGATTTGAACCTATCAGTTTTGATTTTAGTTTACATGAAAATGAATTAACTGACCCCTTCATCTATAGTTCCGATCCAATTTAGAAACGAGAATCAGCAGTCCAATCCCAAATTCGACGGGTCTGATTTATGGTCTGAATCAAACCATGGCTAAGTCTAGCTTTGTCCATGTCAAAGGCTCTCTAGCAATGTAATCCACCATTGTTATCACACCCTTGTCAATCCTTGTCAATTCCTTCATCTCTAAGATTAGGTCTTGCTCTAGGATTAGGTGCTTTATTTTTAACATAGAATTGGATTTTCTGTTAATTCTTATAAATTTTGTATTTATTGTTTGTGAATTTATTGTTTGCTCTAACAATGGGTCTTTTGTTCTTGCTCTAAGTTTGGATTTTTTGTTCTTGCTAATTTGCAAGGTTTACTACAAAATTGTAAGCTTTTGTATCTGCAATTTGTTGTTATTGGCTGTTATTGTGATTTTTTAATTTGATTGTATTTTTCTTAATTGTTTTAAAATTTTAGGGGTTATAATTTTGGTTTTGAAAAATTTGGTATGGATGTGGGAAGTCTATTTAGAATTGATTCTCTCATTTATTATCCATTTAATTGAATCTGATGACCGCTGAATTTCACTACCCCGGTCTAAAGCCAGACCCACGATGACAACCCATGACCTGAAGGCTTCTAAGTCTCCCGCATGAGCCAGGTCCAGCCCGCTCAGTCTTAAGACCGGACCCCATTTAGATTTTTCAATCAGGCCGGCCCTGCCTATTCCGACCCAATGATCAGACCTCCTCTAAACTCAGCCTTAATCTCATCTTCCAGCGCAGCCCAGAAGAAGGAAGGTGGCCAGTCCACCCATCTAGTGGGACCCTTCGCATGCGCGCCAGAGGAGAATTAAGTGGCCGTTACGCATGAAGCAGAATATCTGATATTCTCGTACGACCGTATCAGAATGGCAGGGACAGGTGGCCCAATGGCGGTAAAGCCGTTACACGTCACTGACAGACAAAAGAAAAGGATAAAAGGGGAGGAACACTCTCCTTTCGACCTAAGCTTACAGAACGCTTTGTAAACCCTATTTTCTGGATCTCAAATCATCAATTGGCGTCGTCTGTAGGAACGAAGGAGATCTTTTCATTGCCGGAGTTCCACTCTCACAATACCCACTGAGATCCACTATGGCCAATCATAATGAAAACAACCTTGTTAACACCCCCAATGACCTGAGCTCTGTCCAGGAGGGGCAACATTTCTCTTTCTCCAGCCTCACAACCCCAAACAACCAAACACCAATCCCCTTCAACCCCTCGCCGAGCTTGACAGGGAATGCATCCGGAGCTGTCTTATCCAACCAGGATCTCCAAGCTATGGCCCTCCAACTACAAAACACCGCCCACTGGCTGGGGCAGATGATGCAACAGAGGGGCCTTAGCACCCCAATGAATATGACGCCCGTAGTAGAAGAACCCTTAACCAATGAACCCCAGCCTACCTTCAACCACCCCCAAGCTATCAGCCGAGAAACCGGAGAAGGGGGGCGAAGAGCAGGAGGAGAAGAAGAACCGGAGGCTAGAGTTCATGGAAGAAGGGTGAGGGAGCTGATAGAGAACGACGAGGCAGACAATTATTCTGCCGGAACAACCAGAAGAACGGGAAGTGAAGCTGGGGAGGAAGAATACCGTCCAGAGAAGAGACCCAGACAGGAGGAAGAAAGTGTAGATCAAAAGCTGCAGAAATCGAGAGAACAACTCTTAGATGAACTGGGAGCGAAGGATCCCAACCAAGCCCTCTTGCCCACCTCTTCACCTTTCTCGAAGTGGGTGCAGCAAGAGATCGTCCCCAAAAAGTTTATGATGCCACCCATGGCGGCTTACGACGGAGCAGGAAATCCCAGGGAGCACGTCTTGAATTATAAGATTTTTATGGAGTTGCAGACTTTATCAGATGCCTTGATGTGCAAGGTATTCCCAACGACGCTTACGGGGCCGGCACGGGCATGGTTTAATAGCTTGGAGGCTGGGAGTATCAGGAGCTTCGGGGATCTAGCCAACGCCTTCATCAGCCGGTTCATAGCCGGAATACTAGCGGATAGAAAGACCAACTATCTGGAGACAGTCAGGCAGAAAAGGGACGAGTCGCTGAGGGAGTATGTTGCCCGTTTTAATACCGAGGCCCTACAGATTCCCGATCTGGATGAGGGAAGAGCGGTGGAGGCCATGCAGAAGGGGACGATCTCCGCTGAATTTTTTGGCTCGTTGAGCAGAAAGCCCCCCACCACGCTGGTAGAACTGATGAAGAGGGCAGAGAAATATATAAGGCAAGATGACGCCTTAATGACGAGTAGATTCGCCAAGGGGGCGGAAGACAGAGGAAAAGCCCCCGAAGAAAGGAGATCGGAGAGGCATGAGAAGAAGCAGGCCAAGAAACCTGAGCCCTACCGGCAGCCCTGGGACCGGAGAGACCAGAGACCTTTCCCTCCTCAGGTTCCGGAACAAAAGCCATTCCCTCCGCGAATTCCGAAGAACCTGACCCCGCTCAACGCATCCAGAGCCGAGGTGTTCATGGCAGTTCAGGATAAGGAGTTCCTACAATGGCCCAGGCCTATGAGGGCAGAAGCAGACCAGCGAAATCCTGACAAGTATTGTCAGTATCATCGCACCCATGGCCATGACACCAATAACTGCTACCAGCTGATCAGTGAAATTGAAAGGCTGATAAAGAGGAGACACCTCAGGAACTTTGTGAAGAAGCCGGAGGGGCAGAGGCCTCAACTGAACCCAGCAGCACAAGCACCCAGGAGGACGGGAACAGGACCTGTGAATGATGGCTCCAGCGGAACCATCAACATGATCGTTGGGGGAACTGGAGGTCGGATGAGCCGGAGGGGAAGGAAGAGAGGCTGAGATGGGGAAAGCAGCAGTGCCGAAGTCATGCAGGTAGTTGAGCACTCTCCAGCAACTATCACCTTCTCCCCGGAGGATGCCCAGGGTGTTCAGATGCCTCATGACGGCGCCCTCGTTATTGAAGCCGTCATCCACAACTACCGGGTTAAGAAGATTTTGGTGGATGACGGGAGTAAGGTGAACTTGCTGCCATACCGGGTCTTCCAGCAGATGGGAATCCTTGAAGAGCAATTGGTTCGGGACCAAACCCCAGTCAAAGGGATCGGGGGAGTCCCAGTACCTGTGGAGGGGAAAGTAAAGCTGGCCCTCACTCTAGGAGAAGCGCCAAGGATTCGCACTCATTATGCGGTGTTCTTAGTAGTCAAACTCCCCCTGAGCTACAACGCAATATTGGGACGACCTGCGCTGTTCGACTTTGAGGCTGTAACCAGCATTAGGCATCTGGCTATGAAATTTCCGACAGAAGCGGGAGTGGGGGTAGTCAAAGGAAGCCAGGAGGAGGCAAGGGCAGTGTACCTGGCCACGGTATCAGAGCCGAGCTCGGCGGGGGAGAAGCCCGACTCGGAAGTTCTGGAGGTCCAAAATGAGAAAAAAGAGGCCAAAACAGAGCCAGTCGGAGAGCTGGAGACCTTTCCCTTATCAGAAGCAGAGACAGACAAGGTCTTCAGTCTTAACGTCGGCCTCACTGAAGAGCAGAACATGGAAGTCATGGCCCTGATCTGAGGTCACGCGTCGAGCTTCGCCTGGAAGCCTTCTGACATGCCCAGGATTGACCCCAGAGTGATCACACATAAGCTGAATATCCTCCCAGAGGCCAGGCCGGTAAAGCAGAAGAAGAGGGTAATAGGAAGGGAGAAGCAACAAGCCACTAGGGAGGAGGTGCAGAAGTTAGAAGAGGTAGGGTTTATTAGAGAGGTCATGTACCCACAGTGGCTAGCAAATCCTGTATTAGTCAAAAAAGCTAATGGAAAATATAGGATGTGTATAGATTTTACAGACCTTAATCAAGCGTATCCCAAAGATTGTTACCCCCTCCATGATATTAATAAAATGGTCGATTCTACGGCCGAATTTGATTACATGTCGTCTTTGGATGCTATGTCTGGTTATCACCAAATTCCAATGGACAGGTCGGATGAAGAAAAAACCTCGTTCATAATGGAAGATGGGACCTACTACTATAAAGCCATGCCTTTCGGGCTGAAGAATGCCGGGGCAACATACCAAAGATTGATGAATAAAATCTTCAAGGATCAGATCGGCAGGAATGTCGAAGTGTATGTGGATGATATGGTGGTGAAGAGTCCGACTTTTCAGCAGCACTTAGTGGATCTGAGGGAGGTGTTCGAGGTGCTAGAGCAGTATAGAATCAGGCTGAACCCAGCGAAATGTGCCTTCTTTATCAGGGGTGGAAAATTCCTGGGATACATGGTGAGTGGAAAAGGCATTGAGCCCAATCCGGAGAAAGTGGAAGCTATCCTGAATATGCCCGAGCCGACCTGCGTGAGAGATATCCAAAGACTTACTAGAAGAGTGGTGGGGCTCAATCGCTTCATGTCGAGGTCGGTAGAAAGATGGTTACCGTTCTTTAAGAAGTTGAGGAAAGTGCCAAACTTCGAGTGGATCGAGGATTGCCGAGAAGCTTTTAAAGAGCTCAAAAGCTATCTGTGCTCGCCTCATGTACTTAGCAGTCCATTGGAGGAAGAAGAGCTCCTGATATTTGTCAGCCTCAAAATAAGCAGTCAGTGCTGTGTTGGTAAGGGTGGAAGGAGGAGAGCAGAAGCCTATTTTCTATGTCAGCAAAGTGCTCAAAGACGTCGAGGTGAGATACCTCAACATTGAAAAAATAGCATATACCCTGTTGCTGGCAGTCAGAAAGTTCAGGGTCTATCTCGAAAGCCACCAAGGAGTAGTGATGACAGACCAGCCGTTAAAGAAGATCCTCCACAGGCCGGAAACATCAGGTCGAATACTCGCCTGGTCCATTGAAATTAGCCCCTACTGCTTAGAGTACCGACCCCAGACCACCATAAAATCCCAAGCCCTTGCTGACTTCATAGCAGAGTGCTCGTTCAATGAAGAACAGATGAAACGGGGTGAGTCATCTTTGGAAGAGTTGGGGAATGAGAGAGAAGGGCAATCCTCTCAAGAATTCAGCTGGAAGCTGTATGTGGATGGAGCATCAGGCGCTGGGGGCAATGGTGCTGGAATAATGTTGACAGGACCTGAAGAATTTAAAGTTTGCTATGCCCTACGCCTAGAGTTCAAGGCCTCTAATAATGTGGCGGAGTATGAAGCCTTAATAAATGGAATGCTGGTAGCAATGGAGGTAGGGGCAACCGACCTCGAGGTAAATAGCGACTCCCAACTGGTGATCAATCAGATAACAGGGGCATATCAGGCCAGAGACCCTACCATGTAGAACTGCCTAGCGAAGGCGAAGGCCATAGAAGCCGAACTCAAGAGTCGGGAAATTGCAGTTAGGTATTAGAAAATACCTCGAAAAGAGAATGAAGAGGCAGACCTGCTCAGCCGATTATCTAAAGAGGAGCTAGAACAACTCCCTGACGAGGTATACATCTAATACATTAGCACACCTGCCTTTAACAAAACGGCCACTATATTGCAGGTGGAACAAAACCAGAGCTGGATGACCCCATACCTGGAATACCTGGAGAAGGGAAAGCTCCCTGATGACAAAGATGAAGCAAAGAAGATAGCAGCTCGCGCCGCTAATTACCAAGCAGTAAGGGGGAATTTATATAGAAGGGAAAAATCCAGCCCGTGGTTTCGATGTGTGGGCCCGGAGGAGGCAATAAAGGTGATGGAAGAAATACACAGGGGAATGTGTGGAGCTCACGAAGGAGCAGGAACGCTGGCTAACAAGATATTCAAGCAAGGGTACTACTGGCCCACTGTCAAAAAAGAGGCAGAGGAATTTATCCGAAGATGCGATGTATGCCAGAGGTTTGCTAATGCCGTCAATGTTCCAGCCACTCCTCAGTCCAGCATATTCAGCCCGTGGCCTTTCTCACAGTGGGGAATAGACATCCTGGGACCCTTTCCCAAGACCACGGGGCAGAAGAAATTTGTAGTGGTGGCTGTGGAGTACTTCTCGAAATGGCCAGAAGCAGAGGCGATCCCCACAATCGCAGCCCGTAAAATAATAGACTTTGTATGGGGCAACATCATCTGCAGGTTCGGAATACCGAGGGTACTCATCTCAGATAATGGCAGACAATTCGACTGCAGTGCCTTCAGAGCGTTTACAGCAAACATGGGCATATGGCACCAATTATCCTCGGTGGCCCATCCTCAGACCAACGGTCAAACAAAGGTCACTAACAGAGCCATCCTCCAGGGATTGAAGAAGCGGCTGGATGGGGCAAAGGGGAATTGGACAGAAGAGCTCAATAGCATCCTGTGGGAACTCCGAACAACCCCCAGGACGTCCACTAAAGAAACGCCTTTTGCACTCGCATTCGGCACTGAATCTGTGGTGCCAATCGAGCTGCAGGTCCCTACTCATCGAGTCCAATTCAATAGCAAAAACACCAACGATGATAAGTTAAGAAGTAACCTGGATGCTCTGGAAGAAGTTAGGGAGGAAGCTCAAGTCCGAACTGCCGCTTATCAGCAAAGGGCTGCCCGTTATTACAATAAAAGGGTCAGAGAAAGAAGCCTGAAAGTAGGAGATCTGTCCCTGAGAAACCTGGAAGCTACTGGAAAGAGAGCGGCAGTAGGAAAGTTGGCACCAACCTGGGAGGGTCCCTTCAGAATAGCAAAAGTAGTCAAGCCGGGGGTATATCGAATTGAGGACATGCAAGGAAACCCTGAACCTCATGCTTGGAATATCCAGCATTTGAAACGGTACTTCCCCTGAGATGTTATCCAATGTAAAAAGATCGATTGTACTTTTAAAGCATGGTAATAAAATGGATGATGTCCTCATCCAAATTCTTTATTTGCCATATCTGACGTTGTTTTCATGAAAGAAACAAAAGAAAAAAATAAAACAGGCACCAAGGCCCAAAGCTTCAGGGAAGTAGGTGACCAGGATCTCCAAGATCTCCCGGCGCCACAAAGCCGAACTAAGGTGACAAGACCGGGACCCTCAAGATCTCCCGGCACTACAAGACCGAGATCCCCAAGATCTCCCGGCACCACAAAACCGGGATCCCCAAGATCTCCCGGCATTACATGACCAGGATCCCCAAGATCTCCGGACATCATAAAATCGATGGAGACAACGAGTCGGCAGGCAGATAGACGACTGGGATCCCCAAGATCTCCCGGCACCAAAAAACCGAGCTGAAAAGACAAAAGTAACGTGAAGACAAAAGCGCCGACCTGAGACACGTAAACATAAGCCCAGAAAGGTAATCAAGAAAAAGGCCGAGTTCAGCAAGCTATAAGCCTCCCATGATCTAGAAAGAAGCCTAAAGCATGAGCAGACAAGGCCCCAGTCTCGATTCCTATCGGAGTAGAACTAAGAACAAAAGGGCTAGCCCTGCTCATTACCTTAAAAGGTACATGATCCATTTCACTTTGGTTATATGAATGTTGTACTATTGAACTCGCATTGTGGACGAGTCAACAGAACAGAAAATAATAAGAACGCCTGTATGAAGTTATAGAAACTCATGAATTGGAAGTATAGTCAATTGTTAAAAATCAAACTCATAGGTGACGACCTGATATGGTTGAATCCTGCGAAAGATTAGATAAACATATAGCTTAAAGGTTTTTATCTTTAAGGTAAATCCAGCTCGGAAAAGGCTTACAGATAGGAATGCCTTGGTGAGAATGGAAAATTTTATAAGTTAAAAGTTTAGTCAATTGACAGAATTTCAGCTCTGATTGGCTTGAGGGCAAAAGAGGAAAAACGATATAGTTGATTCCTTAGAAAAATTATGAAGCACATGGTTTAAGTGTTTCATTCTTAACATATATGGCTTAAGTATTTTATCCTTGACAATTTGGGCATTTTTATAGCATAAGCAGTTCGGTAAAGCCTGAACAACAAACAAAAATAGAAACAATTCAAATATAGATACAAGCAAAAGTCAAATTTCATTGAATAAAGTTACAATTACAACCTACTTTACTGAAGGGAAAACTGTCCTTAAAGGACTTACATGCCTAGGTATATCTACATTGTTATCTTCTATACTACTATTTGCAAAAGGTACCATTTTCCCCCTGTGGGGCCCTACTTCTTCACCCCTTTGAGGCCCAGCGTCTTCGTCCTCCTGCCCCAGCTCGACAGCTGCCTCAGAAGGCCCAGCTGCAGTGCGAGAAGCTCCTTTAGGCAAGTGTCTGTCATCCTCCCCGTATAGCACCTCCTTGCCGTCAGAGTCCTCCTCAGCAGCTTGGAGTTCAGCCAACGGGGTGGAGGGGGCATATCTGGCAGTTCTTAGGCCTCGATTGTATCCAAAGACGAACGTGCGGAAGCTCTTATTCCATATAGCAGTCTTCATCTCGCCAGAGCCTTTGAATTCCGCAAGTCGCTCCTCATAGGCCTCAGCTATCTTGGTCTTTAGCTCCGAAGAGTCCTTATAATTTTGGAGATAAGCTTCACAGGCCTGCTGGATCTCCCTTTTGAGCTCAGCCGACTCCTTGTACTCCCTTAAGCGCTCCTCGCACTCCAGCTAGACTCTGTCCTCAGCATGCTTGGCGTCCTCGAGCAAGCCGCACACCTTTTCTTAAGAACCTCGACCTCCTGGCAGAGATGCTGGTTTTGAAGTTTAGACGTCTCTACTGCCAGGGCTAGGTCTCTCTCATTATCAGCCCGCTTAGCCAGCTTTTGCTCAAGGACCACCACCCGAGCCAGGGCTTCTTCTCTCTGTGCCAGCACGGCATCAAAATCTACCTTCAGTAGCTCGTGCTGGTGCCGGGCCTCATCCTTCTGACTCAGGGCCTCATCCCTTTCTCGCTGGATCTCCTCCAAGGAGGACAGCTGCTTTAAAGCTTTGTCACGTGGATCCTCCGCCTCAGTTTTCCTCCCATCAGCCCTTTTGAGGGCTTCCAGCGCAGTGTGTAGCTCTATCTGGAGGGACCTGGAATGCTCTCGGGCAGCCGCGAGATTGCCCCTAGCGTCGCTGGTTGCAGATAGGTTCTCCTCCAAGCGTGCCTCCTTAATTCAGCGATCCACAGACTCCCAGAGAGAGTGGTCACGAGCGTCCACCTCCATGAAAAGGCCCATCACCTAGTACAAAGAGACAACCGTTAAGACAAAGAAACCAAGAAAGCTAAAATGAAAACAAAAGGGACAACTTACCATCAGGAGCATCTCCCTGATTCTATCTCCGAGCTCCCCTCGGGGTCGAGACTGAAACACTGCCTGCTCTCGAGTAAAACCAGCCAAATGGCCAGTTAGAGTAAGCAGACGAGGGTCCGAAGCTTCCGTGATCCCACTGAACATCCGCTCCCGCAAGATCTCCGCTACAACGCTCGCCAGAGTTTGGTGAGTAATATCCTCCGCGTTCAAGATGTCGTTGTCAGGAGCAGACAATAGGGGCACCACGGGAGCATCTTTCTTTTTTTCGAGAGGATGGAGAGCTGGAGCCGGTCTCCTAGAAGCCCGAGATTTCTTTGGGACGGGAACCGGGGCAGGCACTTCGGTGGGGACAGGACGCTTGTCCCCGACCTTCTCTGCGACACCCCCACCATCAACAGGACTGGGTCCCATTCCCTCAGGAGCAGGGGCAACCCCGAGAGGGGCCTCCTGGGCACCTTCGCCCGCCTCAGGAACCTCCTCGGAAGGAAGGACAGGATCCGTCCTCGCCAGTTCGGTGCCTTCGACTAGCTTAGAGATGACCCCTGGAGCCTCTTCCGTCCCCTCATTAGAAGCTTGTCGAGACCGGGGGGCTTGGGAATGCTGAGGAGCCGAGCTCGATCTGCTGCGGCTGGATGGCTGGGACGACTTGCTATGTCGGGAGCTCAGTCTGGGAGCCCGAGAGGAGACCGGAGGAGGAGGAGGTCGGGTAGCCGACCTGGAAGAAATGACTTCGGCCACCCTTTGAGTAGCCTCCCCCACAGATTGCCCAGCCAGAAGGGCATCCAGAGCAGCGTTCATGCTCTCCCGGGACAATATAAGATTCTTAGGAGGCTTGATTTGGTCCATTTTCACCTCAGAAGATGCAAAGATCCAAAATCATGGCAAGTTAGAGCAATCCTCAATAAAAATCACAAAAATAAAGCAAAACGGGTAAATGAAATAGAGTACCCGCATCCTGGATATCCCGGAGACTGGACACAAACATACACTTCTCGACATCATACTTCTTTTCGACAGAAGTCAGTCGAACAAACCCTACCTGCTCGGTAAGGCTCAACTGGGGCAGGTCGTTGCAACCCAACGAGACATCTTCCCAGTCGAGTTCTACCCCCCCAGGACAAACTGAGGTCTTCTTTCAACTCCACCACAACAAAGCCCTCTACCCAGCCCTTTATTGAGTCCTTATAGCCCGTGAAAATGGATAAGCCACCACGGGGGGCAAAGTAGTAGAAGCACTGACTTGCCCGGACGAGACAGAAAAAGGTCACGAACAGACACGCCGTGGGCGCAAACCCCCAGCTCAGACAAATGGACTCGAAAGAACACATAAATAAAATGGAGTTGGGAGATAATATTTGGGGGGTTATCCTGAAGTATTGGAAGACCTCGGTGAAGAAGGGAGTGAAAGGAAAAGTTAAGCCATAGTCTCGTTGTTTAATAAAAAAGACTAGGCTAAGGTCTTTCTGTGGGTCTATCAAACCGGGAGGGGGAGGATCGGAAAGAACGATCCTCTCATTCCGGTAAGGAGCTCGGATACGGTAAAGAGGGGTGTCCAAATATTTTCGGGAGAAGAAGTTTGTCAGATTGGAAGGGGTGATATTAGACTCTAGATTAAAGACTTCAGGAAGCTTTGAGCCTTCCATGGTGAAGAGAGAAGCGTACCTTGAAAATAAAGACAGGGAGACAAAGATAGCAGTGCGCACGAAGAATAGAGGAAAGCAAGAACTTGGAGAAGACAGAGAGAATTCGAAATTCGAAATGACAATAAGGTGAAAAGATGTTCTGAGGCAAGCTGTATTTAGGCGGCGCGGTCATAATAATTCTCGGTATTTACCCCCTCATCATTCGGACAATAACTGATGAGAAGGTAAAGGGGCAATTGATGACCGCTGGATTTCACTACCCCGGTCTAAAGTCAGGCCCACGATAACAGCCCATGACTTGAAGGCTTCTAAGTCTCCCGCGTGAGTCAGGTCCAGCCCGCTCAGTCTTAAGACCGGACCCATTTAGATTTTTCAATCAGGCCGGCCCTGCCTATTCCGGCCCAATGATCAGACCTCCTCTAAGCTCAACCTTAATCTCATCTTCCAGCCCAGCCCAGAAGAAGGAAGGTGGCCGGTCCACCCATCTGATGGGACCCTCCGCATGCGCGCCAGAGGAGAATTAAGTGGCCGTTACGCATGAAGCAAAATATCTGATATTCTCGTACGACCGTATCAGAATGGCAGAGACAGGTGGCCCAATGGTGGTAAGGCCGTTACACGTCACTGATAGACAAAAGAAAAGGATAAAAGGGGAGGAACACTCTCCTCTCGACCTAAGCTTACAGAATGCTTTGTAAACCCTATTTTCTGAATCTCAGATCATCAGAATTGAACTGAATTAAATGAACTAGAGCGAATCGAATTAATTTTTTTTATACTTTTAATGGTGTTTTTTTAGCATTTTAGTTTTGGAGTTTACACATGTGTGCGGAGATTTTCAAAGTAGGTGTAACGTTATATGTTACTGATTTTTGCTTGCAGAGTAAATTTTTTAATTTTTTAATTTTAATTCAATTGAGAATCAAACCGATAGAATGCATTCTACACAGAAAGTATAAAGAGTATATGTAACGACCCGTAAATCGGACCGCTACCGGCGCTAGGATTCAGATCGAATTAAGGTCGCCGGAACCCGTAGCAAGACTAACATACATCCTGTACATCTGATAAAATCCCATACACGATCATACATTTCATACAAAAAACTTTAAACTTTTCATCTACTAAGCTTGACCTGTGCATGCACTAAACTATATACATAAAACCCCTTACTGGAGTCCTCATCAAATGCTCCAGTTGGGTCAACATCTCATATATCAAGCCTGGTTCAACATATCTCATCATTAAAACATTTACATAAGGATCATGTACAAAGGGATTTCAAAACATAAACTAGGGCAAAGCACAATTCTAATCCATCACATAATTACATATCCACTACTATCTATTACATAAACTACATCATCTACCTTGGCGACTTTCCGTACTATCTCTGACCTGCAAACTTAGGGGTTAGGGGAAAGGGGTGAGCTACTAAAGCCCAGTGAGCAGAACTGTAAAAATATTATAATAAACATATGCTTTCATGAAATGCGTCACAGCGCAAACAATTCACATCACGGATGGACTGACCCAAAAATCCCTCTACTCTGTGCCCGGCCCTCGGTGGAGCTCCTCAGGACTTCTATTACATAACATAAGCTGTGTGCCAGGGGCGTAGTGCAGGCCACACCTGGTCTTTCCTGTACTCTGTGCCAGGGGCGTAGAATGGCAGCCCTGGTCTTTCATTACATAACATAATATCTAGAGCGCTAATGGGTCGTCCTGTTGTCCATCCACACCAACAATAAATAATGCAATGCGTCATATTCGTGAATTCTAATGCAAACAACCTATTACATATCATGATGCATGAACATGCTTAAAAAGTTTGATTGCTTTGAAAATAAAGAAGTTCTGTTCTACTCACCTCTGGCTGACTCTGAACTAACTCTGTAGCAGCTATCTCACTGCTGATCACTTCGGTTCCTCTGGTCCGATCCTACACAGGTGGACTCAAGTGAGAGACCAAACATACTCTAACATGACTCTAAACAACTCCCCAAAAACCCCCTAAAACATCATCAAAACATGCATAGGAAACTAACAAAGGAAGGCTGGACAGGGGACTTTCGGCTAGGGGTGAGCATTCGGTCGGTTCGGTTCAAAATCGAACCGAACCAAATAAACCAAAAACCGAAATTTTAGTATTTATGAAAATCGAACCGAATCGATTTTGGTCAGAAAATCGAATCGAATCGAACCAGACTGATTCGGTTCAATTCGGTTCGGTTTGATCGATTTCGATTTTTAATAAATTTTTTATTTTTTACACTTTATTTTTAATATTTTAAAATTTAATTAAAATATTTTAACTTAAATATGATTTAATTTTTCTATATTATTGAAAATAATATATTATTATCATGAAATCAGTTCGGTTCGGTTTTTTTGATTTTTTCTGATCAAAACCGAACCGAACTGAAATAACCTAAATTTTTAAAATTAAAAACCGAACCGAACCGAAATGAATAAAAAACCGAACTGAATTTTCAAATTAATTCGGTTCGATCGGTTTTTTCGGTTTGAACCGAATACTGCTCACCCCTACTTTCGGCGGCAGGTTCGACGGTCGAAGGTCCCTACAAATCCGAAAGTCAGGCACTTTCGGGGGCAAGGTTCGGCGGCCGAAAGCCTTCACAGATCCGAAAGTCACTATCCTTCGAGGGCAAGTTCGGCGGCCAAAACTCTTCTCCAGAGCCGAAAGTCCAACTTTCGGGGCGAGCTTAGGCTGCCAAAACTGCCTCCACAGGCAGGTTCGGCGGCCGAAACTGGTTTCGGCGGCCGAACCTGGGTCCTCCCAAAGGGCAGAACCCGATTCCCCCTCACTCATCCAGCCACCCAAAACTTTCCAACATGCATCCAACTATTTTAAAATATGCATAAACACATTTTCAAGCTCATAGGGGCATAAAACTAGGCTAAACCCCAATAAACATCAACATAGCATCACATTTAGCATTAAACTAACACAAACCGTAACATTTTAGATCTAACCAAAACATGCATTCTAACTCCCTTAACCCCTTCTTAAAACTTACTTAAAACATCATAAAAAGGCGTGGATCTACACTTATCTCTTGAAGATCGAGAGTAGGCGTGACCCAAACTTGGAGATGTAGAGGAACGAGCTCCGGGGATCTCCAATCTCCAAAACTTTGATCTTAGCTTAAAATCTTCAAAACAAAGCAAAAACTTATAAAAATCTTGAAGGAAAAGAAGGAAAATACAAAATCAACTAAAGGAGGGCGAAATCTCACCTATGCCCGAAAAAAGAGAGAGAAAACTTGCCCATTTTCAGACATGGGGCCTTTTATAGGTGGCTGGCCAGACCACCTTCGGGGGCCAAAGGTGCTTCCGCAAGAGCCCAATGTTCGGCGGCAGAACCTGGCTTTTCCCTCCTTGGTCTTTTCTTTCAAAACTCAATTTCTTTCTTCATTAAAACCATAAAAACATATAAAAACATTTTAGAAAACCATTATTTTACCCTTTTAGAAGACTCCGACATCCGAGAATTTCGGATTTCAACGGAGATTCCGCCAGAAGGTAGGAATTCCGATGCCGGAGTCTAACAGGATATTATAGTATATAGTTGTTTGTTTGTGTTTTAGTTTTTGTATTGATCCAAGTTTTGGCAATAAAAAAATTTAAAAAGAAATTCAATTAAATTTCTATATTTTTTTTCTAAGAATCAAATAAATTCAATTCAAATTGGATCAATTAAATTTCTCTACTTTTATTGAGTGGCAAATAAGTCGTAACATAATATAATTATTTTTTAATAATAAAATATTATTTTATATAATTTAAAGTATAAAAAATTTAATATTTTAATTAATATAAAAATTTTTAAAAATATATATAGAAATAATAAATAATTTTTAAAATTAAAAAATTATTATTATATACAAAAATATTTTTAATATTAAAAAATATTTTATTATTTAAAAATAATATTATATTAAATGAGAACTTATTTAATTCTTAAGTAAAAATACATAGGTTTAATTAGATTTTTATATATATAAATTTTATTTACTCAAATAACTTTTAAATAATTAAATTAATTATTTTAGTCAAGTAAAAGTGGATGCAAAAGTATTTAAAAGAGTTTAGGCAATAGAATTTCTATGAGAGTTATTTTAAATCAAAAAAATTATATAAAATTAGTGAATCTATTAGAAAAAGGCTATTCGTGAGATAAAATGATTCGTATGATGGAGATTGAGCCGTCCAAAACATTAGTAAACCATAGCCCTTGAAAATCTGACTTTAATAATTATATTCGATTTAGTCAATAATGAAAGTGATGTAAATCCAGAGTATATGGTTCTCAATGGTTGTGTAAGCTTAGATCCTGAGAAAGGTATCGTCCCTTTCTTATTATTATTTTTCTCTTCGTTTGCTAGCGGTACCTAATAGCCTCTTTGCAAGGTGACTGGACCTGCTATCATTCCTAATGTCACGTCATTTGGGCTGAACTCGTGGTTGGTATACCTGGACTTGTGAGTGACCCGGTTTACTCTATGAGGCTATGTCTGAGCCGAAAGAGTCGGACCGACCCGACAAGAAACTTTTTAAGTCTTGGGCTGGAACAACCTTTGCAGACTTGATCTCCGACTTGGATGCATAAAATCCGGCGATCATCAGAAAATAACGTATAATTAAAATTAATTTTTATTATTATCATCGTATATTAAATTATAGGTATTTTCTATTTAAATTAATAATTTATTTATTAATTGTCCGATCTATTTAGTGTATTAAACGAATAAAATATATTATTTATTATTAATTCCACTTTAAAATTGGGGTAACGTGCTTCTTACAATATATTTAGGTATTTCTTTTCCTTAATTAGCTGCTTTGGAGTGAAATAGATGTAA
The DNA here is from genome assembly GCF_001659605.2 of Manihot esculenta. Lineage (NCBI taxonomy): Eukaryota > Viridiplantae > Streptophyta > Magnoliopsida > Malpighiales > Euphorbiaceae > Manihot > Manihot esculenta. Next base: position 4,041,733 of record NC_035170.2, read on the forward strand.
TTTAAATTTAAAATTAGAACTCTTTTAAACATTTGATATTTCAGTGAATTTTTAAGTGTTAAAAATTGAATTTCACATTAATTTAAAATAAGATAATTAAATCTGTCTCTAATTTATTAGTTATATATATAGATAACTAATTTATAATAAGAAAATTTTAAAAAATATAAACTAAAATACAGAAAAATATTTCAAATATAATGTTATATTATATTATAAAAAACACTTTAATATTTACATTTTATTATAAATATCATTATATATATTTTATAATTTAATTTTATACTAAAATATTAAAATTATAATATTATAATATTACATATGAAAATTTTAAATATATAATTAATCCAATTAATCTCTAAATTATTATTTATGCATATATATAAATTAATTTGTAATAATAACATTCAGAAAAATATAAATTAAAATAAAAAAATAAAAATATAAAATTACAATTAACAGATTGATTGTTTTCTTTATTTTGTGTAGCGATAACTTATTTGTATTTTATATATAAAAATATTATAAAAATAAAAAATAATATATATAAAAATAATAATAAAATTATATAATCTTCAAATAAAATTGATATTAGAAATTATAAAGATTACTGTTGATAAATTTTATTATATTCTATAATTAATTTTAAATTAAAATTTTAAATAATAATAAATTTATTTATTATTTTTTAATCAATCAAAATAAAAAATAATTTATAATAAATCTAAATATAAATATTTTGAACAATCTTATTATTTATTACTCTTTCACTATATATATATATATATATAGTATGAATTATATGTAAATTAAAAATTAATAAAAAAATTATATAAATTTATTATAGATAATAGTTCAATTAAATTACTATTTGATTAAATAATTTTTATTTTTTTAAAGGTAATATATTAAAAAAATTATTTTTTATATTAAAATATGTTACTTTTACTAGTATTATTATAAATATTTTAATATTTTTATTTAAAAGAAAATTTTTTTTCTATAAGATAATTTTTAGAAATACAATAAAAATTTCAAATATTATTTTAAATTTATCATAAAAATAAAAAAATGTCATTAATAAAATTAAAAAAATACTTAAATAAATTTAGAATATTTCGTCCTTCACACATTGATATTTATAATAGATAGAATAATGGATAATAGATTATAGATATTTCTTTAAAAAAAATAGTAGATAAGCGTTTTGGAGATTCCAAATAAGATTCACACGTGTCTGCTAAAACGACAGCGTGGTCCTCACTAGCTATAAGCGTGAGAGGAAGAGAAGAAACTCACGACAGGACAAAAAAGTAAAATTAATTTTTTTAAAAAAGAAAAAAAGAGAAAAATATCGATTATTTGAGAACCCTAACCCGATCAATCTTCTCAGTTTAACATCAATCTCCTCTTTCTCTCTCTATTTTTCTTTGCATTTGTTCTTGAGGTTTCAGTCTCTTTTCTCTCCCTTCTCTCTTTCTCTCGGTCTCTAAAATAGGTTCCTCTCTGATCAGGTAATCTCCTTCTGTGTCCTGATTTTGGTTGTCTTTGTTCCTATTTGATTTCGCATTTTGGTCAACGCGTTTTTGTTGCTTCTGGAATTTCTTTATTTTTTCTCTAATTTTTTATTTTTAATTAGTTTTTTGGGGTTGTTTGTAATCGAATATAATCAGATGATCAGAGTTTCTTCCCTGAAAAAGGAGCTTCAAGAAAAATTTATTTTCTGTTATTTTGGTTAATTACTTCAAATCTTTTGGTTCTTTTAGATTATTGGATTCTGTTTGGTTCTGGATTTAAATTCTGATTTCTAGGTTTCGAGACCGAGGAAGATCTTTGATGGATTTTCTTTTTTAGTTGTATTGTGTCGTAGATGATTGGTTTTGTTTTGATTCACTGCCAGCTTTGTTTTTCGGCCGTTAATTTTTGGTGTTTTTAGATCCATATTGGACTTGTTCCTTGTCTCTCCAGTCCCATCGCTTGATGGTTTAGAATTAGATTGAGAAATTGTTACTGGATACTGTAAATATCTGATAGTAAACTGAAACTTTCCCTTTCTTTGTATGCTTGTATTTTGCTTGTTTAACTTGCAATTTTCATCTTGACTGGACTGAGAAGACAACAGATCTATTTCCTTTCCTTCCTTCGGTTGCCTGCAGGTCGATCGTTACTGAAAGACTGTCAGAAATTGCCTAACTGAGCTCAGTTTTAAACCTGGTTTTGAATTAGCATTATCCAGGTGGGGTTGAGAAGCCACTTCAGATATATTTTAGAGGAATATATTTTGATTCATTTGTCTGGTAAGACTTCAAGAAGTGTATACAGTGGCAGAATCTGAAGGAATGCCTGTATCAGGAAACGAGGAGGTGTTTATTTTCTTTCCGAGTTACCCATAAGATTAGAAAAATATTCAAATTGTTTGCTTTCTGCAATGTGCACATTGACTGATTGATCTTCTATTGGCAGACTGCTGTTAAATCTCTTGTTGGGCAGTCTAGTCTTAATATTGCAGGTGTTCCTGTGAAGAAAAGGAGGTTCATTTGGCCTCTTTCACCTACCCCTGAAGAGCAATCTTCACTACCTGTAGAAAATGATTCTTTAGAGAAAGTACGCATCAGCCCATCTCGGGATTCTGAACTTGTAGATGCTAGTATCCCAGGGAATTCTTCAGTCTCATCTGATTTGAACAAGAATTTTGTACCCGAGGAAAATAAGAAACCTTTGAATGATAATTTGCCAAAAAATAGTATTAACCACTCAATATATAGAATTGCAGAACCTAGCATGGCTCAGTCTGATTCTTTGGGTAAGCTTGACAATGATGACGAGAAGCTTGACAATGATGACGAGAAGCTTGTGGCAGAGAAATCAGCTAACATCCTGGTAAAATCATCAAAAAATTGGCATGATTTTGCAGCAAATTTTCTGACATTTTGGTAAAATGGGCTACTAAGTTGGTTTTTTTTTCCTGCAAAAAGTTTGTTTTGTTGCCTGCTTTCATTTTTTTTTTCCGGGTACTTCCTGTAAATGTTCCATTTTCCTTTGTGTGTATGATTATTTCTTCAAATTTTTATTATTGTTCTTAAATAATAAATTTCTTTCAGCTGTTAATGTAATTGTGGTTTTTGAGTTTGAAAATTGATTTCTTTCCATTGATGTAATTGTAGTCTCTGTTAATTCACTTTTATTGCGTCCTTGAACATCAGTTTAATAATCTTCTATTGGCAGACTAAAGTTAAACCCCTTGGTGGTGTTCCTATGAAGAAAAGGAGGTTCATTCTTCCTCCTTCACCTGCACCTGAAGTTCAGTCTTTACCAGTTCTGGAAAATGATTCTCTACAGAAAGAACATGGTAGATTGTCTCAGGAGCCAGCCATTTCAAGTGCTAGTGTTGCACAAAGTTCTTGCTTATCTGGTGAAAACAAGAATTTGTTGCCTGAGGATAACAAGATGGTTCCTGAAAGCATTGTGCAGACCAATACTATAAACCACTCTAGAGTTAAAATTGAAGAACCACTCCACACAATTCAATCAGAATCTTTGGACAAGCTTGACAATGCGGAGAAGCTTGTGGCATCAGAAAAATCTGCAAGTATCCTTGTAAAATCTGGCGAAACTGAGTTGAATTTAGCAACAAATAAAGCCCCTGCACTTTTTGTTGATAAAGTCAAATGTGACCAGCAAATAGCAGAAGGAAAGTGCAAAGATAAACCCACCTTTTCTGGGAATCCTGAATTGGCATTAGATTTGAAAGATGGTCCTCTGTGTGCTTTGGAGGATCGAAGTCATGATGGGAATAGTTGTAATCATGGCAATGTAGAACCTGTTTCATTGAATTTGTCTTTAAGCAATGATGAAAGAAGTACCCATTATAAAATGGATGATGTGCAGCCAAATACTGTGAGTGCTAATGTCTGTGCTGACAGATCAAATTGGGATTTGAATACTACAATGGATACTTGGGAAGATTCTGTGAGTGGTGAAGTAGGTGAAGTAACAGCTGATGGGTTGCAGACAGTTGGTGTCAAACATCATATAGAGCCCTTGATATTAACAGGAACAGTGGGAACAGGTGTTGCTACTGAAAAGGAAATTGTTGAGAGTGATTTAAGGTCTAATTTTTCTAGAATATCTTCACAATCTGGCCAACAGTATAATTCTGAGGATTCTCTTCATTTGCGCCTTAGTCCATCTTTTCTTTCTTTTAACAATCAGGAACCTTCTATTTCATCTACTAACGGAGACTCCCAGACTGGTATCAATATTAGCCTCCCCAGAGGATTTTTGTCAGCAGGCAACACAGTTAACTCTAGAACAATAAAATCTGAACCATTTGACGATAACCTCAAACGTGATTCTAGCAGAACTGAAGCCAATCTGACAGTACCATTAGATTCTAGAGCAGTGCCAGTGAAGAGTGAATTAGTTGAGAAGTTTGCTCAGGAAGCCCACGAAGCATTAAATTTTAGCACTGTGCTACAAGTTGATGCTAAATCTATGAAATCTGAATCATTTGATGAAGGTAATTCAGAAAAACCAAATACCATAGATGCCACATCACACCAATCATGTGAAAGTGCTGGACAGCTTACTCCAGAAATGGTTTCTCTTCCTGTGAGCCACAGTGGTGATAACATTAATGGTTCTGGTGCAGTGGATGCTGCAGTTGCTGAGAAGGAAAATATAAATGATTTTGACCAGTGCAAACTGAAAGTTGTGGATGGACTTCCCTCTGATCCACACCAAAATGGTGAGAGTACTGTAAGTGATGAGGAAAAGATTAATTTGTCAGGTGATATGCTAGAAGAAGACTCATATGGGACTGAATACGAATCTGATGGTAATTCTGTGCCCATGGATATAGAAGAAGACGGTCGAGGACAGGATGACTATGAAGATGGTGAGGTCAGGGAACCACAACTGCTTGGTGTAGTAGAGCGTCATATATGTGAGAAAAGAGAAGGCATTAATCATGATGATTCTGACAGCAAAAAGGTCCATTCTGCAAAGCTGCATCCAGATGTTCATCCTACTTCATCCTATGTTGAGGGAACAGAAACTACTGCAGAAGAGCCTGTTGAAATGAATAAAGATAATGTTGAAGAATGTATTGACACGATCCTTGATTCAAAACCCATGGATGATGCATCAGCAGTTGAAATCTCGGCCACTGGAGCTGATAAAAGGAAGGTAGTCGAGACCGTTCAAAGAAAACCACTTGACTTGTCAGCAGAAAAAGAGGTCGTGAAGAGTCTTGAAACCGAACAATCACCTGATCAAGCTATTGTTGGACGCCAAGTAACTCCATTGTCTATTGTTCAAGGTACAGATGAGAATGTGAAGACAAATGATGTTGAAAGAGATGATTCAGCATTATCCGAGGTGGAAACATCTATAAATGTTGATGCAACTAAAGATGCCAACAGTGGAGTTAATCAGAGTAGGATTATAAACCTGTCTGTAGCTTCTAACATGTCTTCTTCTGGTAAGACTAGATATGTATCAGGCAAGCCATTGTCACTGCATCCTGGAAGAGAGAGATTACCTGATGTACCCTTGGAGGGAGAGAAACTACATCCTCGAGGGAGGTGATTATTGTTATCTTTAGTTGTCATTCTGTTTTACTTTGTTTAAGGCTTATGTTTAGTGTTATCTGATCTTATTCATTGACACTTATTCAGGGATGATCCTTATGAGGGTTCACGCAGGTTCTCAAGAGAAAGGTTTCAAGATCAGTCATCCAGAAGCTCTAGATGGAATTATGTCCATGCTAGAGGGAGGCTTGCTAGTAGGATTGACGCTGTGTGCAGTGATAGAGATTCTGAACGTGATTGCATTCCAAGACATAAATATGCTTCTGCAGTTGCTGGGTCAAATTCTGAATTCTTGAATTATGATATTGGACCAGATGGTGCATTTGTTGGTTCTGTTCGAGGAGGGAGAAAGATACTGGAAGATGAGACATCGATTTTCCGAAATCTATCTTCAAGGAGGCGCTCTCCTGGGGCGAGAGATGGACCTGCCTCACATGGATTTCAGATGGTTCGAAGAGTTCCAAGAAGCATTGATGAAGACAATTCTAAAGTTGTTGGAGTAAGGCATGCTGAGAATATTATGAGGGGATTTCCTGATGACGGTGAAGGACATGCATATACGCGTCCCCAACCTCCCTACGAGGGATTAGATGGTCGCTTTGTACAAGGGCCTAGGAACTTTTCTTCTGTTCAGAGAAGGGGCCTTCCTCAAATGCGTTCAAAATCTCCAATTAGATCTCGATCTCCTGGTCCATGGTCATCATCTAGGAGAAGATCTCCAGATGGATTTGGTGGCCCCCCAGAATTGCCCCACCGAAGATCACCAATTTACCGGATGGAGAGGATAAGGTCACCTGATAACCCAGGTTTTCCTGCAGAGAGAGTGTCTAGGAGGCGTGGTTCCCCACCGTATTTGTCCCGTCCTAATGATTTGAGGGATATGGATCCCGGCAGGGGTCATGGTCATCCAAGATCTATCATATCTAATAGGAGCCCAACTGGCCGGATTTTTCTTAGAAACAGGAGATTTGGTGCCGGTGATCATAGAGAAAGGGCAGAGAATGATGAGTTTTATGAGGGACCCATGCATCCTGGCCGGTTTCATGAGCTTGGTGGCGATGGAAATGGTGAAGAGAGAAGGTTTGGTGAGAGACGAGCACCTGTTCGTTCATTTAGGCCTCCTTTTAGTGGTGCTGATGGTGAAAATTTTCCTCTCAATACAGGGGATGGGCCTAGGTCCTTTAGGTTCTTCCCTGAAAATGACCAGGACTTCCATGAGCGAGCTAATTTGAGGGAAAGGGATTTTGACAGGCGGATCAAGAACCGTCAAGGAAATGCACCTAGAAGACCAAGAAGCATTGAAGAGCAAGAGGGAAATTACCGGCATGGAGGACAGGTTATGTATGACGATAGTTTTGATGATATGTCACGAGTGAAGAGGAAAAGATTTTGACTAGATTAATCTACATTTCATTAAGCTAGATCCTGGACTACTTAGTGAACAAGGAACCAGAAGGCAGAATAATTCTGGTAATTACAGCTGGATATAGGAATAGCAAGTTGCTGTTTTCTTTGTAGTTCTCAGCAAATCTGTGATTATGGTATGGATGGTAGCTTGATTTAAGACCAGTGACTTGCAACACTGGATGATTGATGTGTCTTGTACATACCATGGGTCTTCTCACGACTTCTCTACCAGTTCCTTAATTTGCTAATTCTGGATGTTAGCAGCACTTCATCAAAAGTTTCACTTGAGCAAGTTTTGTACTGTTATACTTATGGTGGCACTTTATATATTTTAAGGGTCATTTTGGCAAAATAATTTTTTGTTATGTTCTGTGGAGTTACTCGAGCTTCTCAAAGCGGCTTTAGCCTTACATGCTGATTATTGTGCTAGTGGACCAGAGCAGGTATGCTACTAGGAAGTTATTGAACTTTGAACTAATTGTCAAGCCATCAATGGGGCTTTATTAAACACAGGAGTTAGCTAATTCTTTGCTTTGGTTAAATTCCTCACGTTCCTCTTGTGACGTTGCACAAGTGTGAATCCTTCAAATCACCAAATTTATGAATTCAACTGATACAGTTTCTGTAGTGGTGTTGAAGGGCAGAAGTTTGAATGAGCTCCATTATTTTCCCCCCTGCAGTGTGCTTTTATTGACACGAGGAATTTGCAGGACCATTACAGTCTGTTAGCACTAGAGCATATATAATTGTTAGTTCTGGTGATAGCTGGTGGGATGAGATAATTCAAGTGCGGGACTGTTAGATGGTTCCATGTTATAAAGACCTAATTTTGGTTTAGTTGTTTATATGCTGGCAATTTTGCTTGTCAAAGTTCTATGAGTTCTATGATCTTTTTTGAAGAGAGACAGTGGCAAAACATGTGCCTTGGAGTAGGGTTGCTGTGATATTTTCCATTCTTTAATAGATGAAAACATGTTTCTGCAATTTTTGGATTTGGATACATTTGCCAAACTTGAGCTTTGTCTTGGCACCTTATGCGGGTTCCTAAAAGGTTACTGTCTTGTCTTATAGGCATTACTCTTTTAAGGGAAATAGATATTGAGAAATTATCAGCCTCTTTCTTCATGTTAGTTCTGTTGATTCTCTGCTGTATTTTGTTTTGCCTTCTACTCCATCAATAGAACAAAGAAAGGGGTGATTTTTGAGGCACATCTCAAGAGCAGGGATTTTGATCAACTACCATAGATTAAAAGGTAAAACTACTACTGTAAGATGTAGTCAGTTATTTCTTGTGATCAGCAAAGGTTTGAGTCACCTACCTATTTCTTTTGTCATCCCATTTATCATACAGTCATCATCTAGTGCTCTCTCTTTCTTTCTAGAGCTTGTTACTTTCAGCAACTTTTACAGATAAAGAGTCATAGTAATAGGAAGTATAGTGGAAGGGTTTATAACTTTATATGCATATACCCAATGGATTTTGTCACCTGATCTTCTCTTCAGTTTGAGATTCATTATGCTTTGTCATCTTCCACCTGTATTTCGCTCTCATTTCGGTTAACATGTCGGTAGCTATGAGGCAGCTTCTGTGGACTGGAAGCAGAACTCTTTAAATATGTTACTTCACTTTGGAGTTCATGTGCACTGAATCATAACTGTTCAAATTCTTGGCCGTGTAAATGGATGAGAAACTGGGGAGAGCTGACTTGTGGAGTCTCCTTGTTGAGCTATCAGTAGAATAAATGAACTTTTAACTTGCAGTATTTATGGTGATTTATGTATTTTGGTAACATAAACCCTTATCAGGACTTATGCATACTTGTTGAGGACTGGAAGTAATGCCCAACTGGCTGTTCCTGCTGTATCTTCAGTCGCTGTTTATAGACCTATGTTTTTTCCAAAAGTCTAAAACATATGACTTTGGTCTGGGAGTCAAACATACGACTTTGGGGAATGGAATCCTGAATTGTTGTTGAGTGATATATGATTGGACTTTTCCCTATGCTGAACTCAGGTCTTCAAGTGCAGGGATTATGGGAAATATACGAGGACTAGCTTCCCTGGCTTGCACTCTCTTTTCAATCTGAAAATTTTGACAGGTTGTGCAAGTGCTGGGAAAAAATAGTGAGACGGTGATATAATTTTCTTTCATTGGGTTGGTGGCAACTAAGAGAATGTGGAAATTGATGCCTTTCTCCAGCTGTGTGCATTTGTCTTTGGCTTTTACCCAATCGAATATGCCTCGCTCTCCAGTCACATGCATTTTACAGTAGGTTCTCCCTTTTTGTCCCCTTATAAGAAGAGACGAGGAAGGACTTGAGCTTCGGCCATTGAGGGCAATCATCGTCATCATATTATGCATGTGAAGCCAAGTCTGAGGCTATTTTATCATTTTTATGGTAGAAAGACCGAATTTCAAAAGGGTAACTTTAATATATATATATAAAAATATAATTTAGTGGAAAATGCCAAAGCAGCAAATGTTGAACCATAATAAAAATCATCAAATCCGACCCAAATGTTGTCAGGATTGGTGGCATATTGAGGACTTTCGTTGGGTGTTTGTTTACTGGGGTCGCTTCGCATCGTTTCAATCAAGTCCGCTGTTGAATTTTCTCTTTCAGAAGCGGTCAATGAGACTAGTAATCGCCCCCTGGGCCGACCTTAGTCTGTTAGTGTCTATGATTAAACAATGCAAGACTAAGCACATCAAGTTACAATACTGTCAAATTCAAGTTCAATTTCAGGTGATCTTTGAGACAAAAAGCAAATTGATATTCTTGGGTCTTGGTCGTCGACCTAGAAAGTAGTTCTCCAAAAAGCCGCCCTGAGTCAAAGGAGAGACCCCCTATATGGAAGCTCAATCCTGCAACTGGACATTGGGAAGGATACTAATGTTAGCAGTGTTTGTAGGGAAACACTGCTCATCTGCATGCCGGATAAAAGGGAGAGCATGTGTGGCAGACGGACAATAATAGGATTGCCTTAAAAGGAAGTTTTATAATAAAATATCATTAACGGCTTTAATAAACAAATGGACAAAATAGTTACGAAAATAAAATGCTTATAGTAACAAAAAGTTTTGAACAAATCATATCGACCAATGCTTATTAGATTTGTCAAATTATGGTATAATTCAAAAAGGAGAAATTGAGATCTAATTAAACAAGACACTAAAATTTGATCAACATTGATTTTCAAATCAAAATGAATTATATTATATTAGTTTGATTTAACTTTAATGTATTTGAGTAAATCTGAACAATTTTGTGTTCTACTCTTTAATTTAATTTTTATTTAAAAAAATAATTAAATTATTTTAGTTTTAATTGATTTGGCTCAACGGAATGAATATTAAGCATACTATTTAGTGTATTTCTTAAAAAAAATTGATTACATAATTAATTTTTCATGAATTATACATTATTTTCTATATTTTTGTATTCAATAAAAATATTTCCATTTAAAAAAATAATTAAATTATTTTGATTTTAATTGATTTGGTTTGACGAGATAAACATTAAGCATACTATTTAGTGTATTTCTTAAAAAAAATTGATTACATAATAAATTTCTCATGAATTATATATTATTTTCTATATTTTTCTATTCAATAAAAATGCAAGAACAACTTTATTGGCATTGATTTGAAATTCTATTAAGTGTGCCGGTTGTATATTATACTTGCTACGAGTTAGGGAGATTTTATGTCAGTATGAATTATAACGTTAATCGTGGTTTAATTTGGGACAGGTGGACACATATATAATATGTTAAAATTATTTTTTAATCTCTCTTAACTAATTGATTGGGAAAATATATATAGATTGAAATGAGTAAAAATAGGTTTTTGAGTTGTATCGAAATAAAATATCAAAAATTAAATACTATTTGAACTTAAATTCTTGTACGTGATTTACTATGAATAGGCTATCTTCTATACATGTGTATTTGGAGTTTTTCTGTGTTCGTGAGGAATAAAAGGCGGACATTAATCGATGGATATCCAAGTTCGATTTTGATTCAAGTTCAGTATTTGTTTTTTGAAAAATCATTGTGATTTTAGTTAACTCTTAAATTATTAAATAAAATTTATGATTTATTTTTCGTTATTATACATAAATTATATAAAAAAGTAATTTTGTCTATTTTTAGATTCTAAAAAATTCATTTTTTTACAACATTTAATATAATTCCTATTATAATTTTATGTATTTAATTGCATTACTAGAAATTAATTTAATTCCTAATTTCATTATAATTTCTATTTGATTCAAATCTAATTGATCTTCTCTCCCATTTTGGATTATATTCCTAATATGCTTACTATTTTTTCGTATTGGAAAGTTCTTTGTAATCTAAACTATTGCCCCTTATTATTTTTGGTAGCAAGAGAACTTCTCGTTTTCCATTCTCTTTTTTCACTCGTGATTTGTTCACCTCTCTGCTACCATACCATGTGGCCATCCTCCACCCTTTTCACACAGGAACAACCATTTTTCTTCCTTTATCTAGAGAGTGGTTATATTCTTTATTCATCTCTAGGCGAAACTGCATGAATAAATAAGAATTTGGTTGCCTTTGTTGGAAATCCAATCTTAACAAAGAATGATATTTTTGATATGCAGATTTCTTTTCTTTTTTTCTTTTTTCTGGATGTATTATTATTGTTTGCGGGAATGCCTCACCCATTTTATGCTTTTGTTAGTTTTCAGACCCAGTCAGATCAGCAACGTTGCATGAACTCTGAAGACGCATATAGTCATTGAAGAATACACCTTCCCTATTGCTAATATCGTATCTAAACTGGAAAGCTTCTCTAAACCTCAACGAGATCTTCGTGTTGTGGCTGAGGCGAGTTTCTTCCCTATTGCCTTTTTTCTTTGTGTCAACTCCTAATTTAATGGTGCATGCAAGCCTCTTGCCTCAAGCTAGATTTCCTCTTCCGTGAAAAATATTTTATATGAAAAATATTTTTTTAATGATATAATTGTATTTTTATTTTCTAAATTTATAAAAATATATATTTCTATAAAACATTTATTTTAATAAAATTATTTAATTGACAAAAAATACTGATCACTTCAAAAGTACAAAAAATATAAACAATTTACAATAGAAAGATAATAACTTATTTTTAAATAATAGAATAAATACTTTTTATTAATTTAATCTATTTTTTGTCAAAATATGTATTTATATATTTAACAAATCATTTTTCCTTAATCCAGTAAAAATTGTTTTACGTAAATTTATAATATAAAACATAGATTTTTTGTAAAATTTAATTTATTTTCATTAGAAAAATAGAAATGAGAAAGAGAAAAAAAGCCCATGAATCCAAAGAGCATTTTGAATTCGACCTTCAATACAATATTCACATCCATACATACATGATACATCAACAAAACGACGAAGAACACACAGCAAATAATCTGTGGAGAGAAAATCATGAACCACAATCTGGGCACCGAATCAACCCATTCTCATTGCATTCCAAGCACCTCTTAGGCACCCTTCATCTTCATCGAACACCTTCCTACTACCACTACAATTTCCACACGGCATAAACCTCACATCGCCACACGCTTCGCAAACAAACCCGGGCTGTCTTCTCGGAAATCCATCCAAGACCTTCCAATTCTCGTCTCAAACATTTGCTTAATCACTTCAGCGCCACCCACACGATTTCCCCTTATAAACACCTGCGGCAAGCTCACAGTCTTCCCTCCCAATACACTTTGCAACTCTTTCCGAAGGAGATCGGGAAGTTGAAGAAGAAGAGGAAGAAGAAGGAAATCGGAAAAGAGAAGAAGAAGAGGAAGAGGAAGGAGAGAGAATTGATATTTTAGTCTTTTTAACTAAAATTAACGGTGATTTAACTGAAAATCTAACGGGAGAGACTAATGTTATAGTTTTTAAAACTAAATTGAAAATTTTTTAAAACAGAGAGACAAAAGGTTGCAATTCACTAAATTAGAGGAACTAAATTACAGTTTACCCTAAAATTTTTAAAGAATAAAAATATTTTTTTAAAAAATTATTTTTCTTAAAATTATTAAAAAATATTTTCTATTAATTAATTTTTTATATAAATAAAATTAATAAATTAATAAAAAAATATTAATTATCATTATTAGAAAAATAAAAAAGCAGTATCTCTCCACTCTCCTTCTCCAATAATTAAACTGAAAAAAAAAATAAAAAAAATATAGCTCTCTACCGGCATTTCATGACCCAAACACGACCCGACATTGACATCCACATCCTTCTCTTCCTTTGCTCGCTGCTCCTCTCTGCAATTTCTGTTCCTTTCCGATTCTTTTTGAGTTTCCTTTACTTCTTCTTTGTATTTCTTAATTCATTCACAATCCCATACTTTTATTTTATTTGATTGATTTTAATTTTGATTTTTTTGTTTTTTCTTTGGTGTTTGATCTCAATTTTTTCTTCTCTGCTAATTTCCCCTCTTCGTTTCCCGATCTTTCCATTCTTTTTCTGAATTGCAGTTTTAGAGTTGGTGTTCTTCGATTGAAGGTTGGAATTGTTCTTATTGTTGTTTGTTTGATTAGGGTTTTTGTGGTTTGTAATTGAAAGAAATAATTGGTGTTTAAACTAATTATAAGCATACTTTTTTTGTGAATTTAGGTTATTAATGTAATGATGAATCACGGAGCTAATACGCAGACTATATCTGCTGTGGACCCGAATTCGCTGGAGGTAAGGCTTATTGCTTAAGCTCTCTTTTTATCAACTTAAGCTATAGCTCTTCTGTCTGTGTTTGATTTTGTTGGGAATAAATTATTGTTCATCATTTTGTTAGAAACAGTTATTGTAACTTTGTGGTGGTTGTTCAGCTTTGTTGCTTGTTTGAAATAGATAATATTGGTTCTAATGTGTTGGCGTTGTTGTTCTGTGTCTGCGTTAATGAATTTTTGGCCTTCTCAATATTTGCTTCATGCTGTGAGCATAGATAGAGAATGTGATTCGAAGGATATCTTTTTCCTTTTTAGGACCTTTAGGTGGGTGGGGGGTTGGTTGGTTGTGGTTGACATAGTTGTTTGATGGGTGTTGTGTTCTGTTATGACTTACAATTCATTTTAGCTATAGAATACATTCTTCAGAGCGGATTCTAATAGCTTTTTTTTGAAAATTTCTTTCAGTTTTTAGACTATTGACATTGTTGGTGCTTATATTGCATTCGTAATGAAACTTTCTGCCTTGAAAATTTTTTCCAGATTTTCTAGGGTGTTGGATGTTATCACCAATGTTATGTGATTTTTGTTGTGAAAGTAGTGTGCAACCAAGGTCAGGACATATTTCGTGTAATTTTGATAATTAGATAAGGGAATCTAGTTCAGGTATTGTGACTGATGATGGGAGCATGATGGAGCGCAAGGCTTAAAAATTTGTTATTTCTGCTGCAAGGAACAAAGTTTTTAGTCATGGAGTGTAAACTAGTGTATTTCCTAAATTCCCCTGGGCAGCTCTTTAGAGAGCTTAAAGAGTCATAGCTTTTTTTTTTTCTTGAAATAGGAACTGCTATTTCTCTCTCGCTACTTTAGGAATGTCATTCTTAATCAAAATTGCATCGAAGCTTTTCACTAAAGCCTTGAAGCGATAACATGTGAATTATGATTTATGATATGCTTCTGTTGCTGAGACTACTATGCTACTAAATGTTTCATGTGACATAATTATCTTTATGGAAAAGTGAAAAGATTTAAATAGGGATTAATTTGAAACTATGAGTTCTTATTATTCTGCCTTTTGATTCTATATAACCCTTTGTTAGTCTAGTTTAGTGGTTTAAGTTTAATTATGATGCTATTAATAGAGAAATTAATAACTATCTAACAATCTACATTGGTGTCTAAAGACTTTCTCAGAGAGTGTGCTCCATACCAAACTTGCTGCTGTGAATTGGTTGTTAGTTATTAATCTCTCGCTCTCTCTCTAACTGCTTTATGGCTTTTATTCTATCTGTAGTTGAGAATGTTTCTTTGATTGCTTTGAAATTTCACCTGACCTTTCTGATACTTCAACAAGACCTAATTTTTTCATTTCTCTCTGTAGGGTCGATATGTTGTTGATACAAGCCAACCACAGTCTTCTTCGCATCTTCCACCAACAACTGGGTCTGAAGCTACTTCATGGACCATGCATAGGGTAGATAATCTCTCCACAGAATCCACCTATCACCATGATCATCCAAAAGAGTCAACATCAAAAAGTGTTCCACATGGATTGAATGCAACATCTCTTTCTAGTTCATCAACATTGGGAACTGCAACTGCCTCACAGGACTATAGTAGCTATGCATCGTACTCAAATCCTACAGATCCATATGGTTATGCAAGCACAGGATATCCAGGTTACTATAATGGCTATCAACAACAACCTAACCATTCATACTCTCAGCAGCAACCTAACCATTCATACTCTCAGCCTGTAGGAGCATATCAAAACACAGGTGCTCCTTATCAGCCTCTTTCCTCATTTCAGAATACAGGGTCTTATGCTGGGACTCCAAGTTATCCAGCCACTTATTACAATCCTGGTGATTATCAGACAGCTGGAGCTTACCCAAGTAATGGATACAGTAATCAGACTACTTTGTGGAGTGATGGCAATTATGCAAGCTATACCACTCATCAGTACTCAAATTACGTTGCTGACACATCAAGTGCTTATGCATCTGGTACTGCAGCTGCAACTTCAGTAAATTACCAACAACAATACAAACAATGGGCAGATTATTACAATCAAACAGAAGTTACTTGTGCTCCTGGGACGGAACACTTGTCTGTTCCTAGTGCATCTAACCAGGTGAATTCAGTTCCAGGTGTCACTGCTGGTTACCCTACTTCCAGCAGTCAGCCTCCGTCATCTTTTACCCCATCTTGGAGGCCAGAACCCGCTTCATCTGAGTTATCTTTGCAGGTTTGCTACTTCTCTTCATCCAAAATTTTGAAGAGTCAGATGTCCTCATCCTTTAGTTTTTCTGCATTTTGAAAAAGGATTTTTGGCATGTTCTTTTGTAGTGTAAAATTAAAGGAATTGAATTTATAGTAACACTATTGTGCTTCAAAAATTATATTCCCTATTGTTGTGTGAACTATTTTGATATCATTGGTATTTATCCTAATGCCTTTTATTGTTCTAAATTATGAATTTGTGAGATATCATAACTTAGCATTACATTACTAGTTTTGTTGGAGATCATTTAGCATGTTTTCCTTTATCTGAAGCTGCAGCTTTCTTACTATTAACTTTTTGGATTCTTATTTGTTTTTATTATGACCTGTGCTTTTTATCACCTTTGGTTTATTACATATTTTAGAATTTGGTTAGTCTACTAAATTCATCTTGCTCTGGTTTCCTTGTCAGGGTGGTGCAGCTGCTAGTGTTGCTCACACTAGCTACTGGAAACAAGGGGCGCCAAGTTCTTTTCAAAATCATCATGCTAGTCATATGCAACCACACTTTCAAAAATCTTTGGATTCAAAAACTTCTTATGCTAATTTTGAGGAACAACAAAAGACTGTTCATCAAGGTCCTAATTCACAATATGCTCCTGCTCATCAGGTGCTCCAGAATTACCAAACTCCTGTGCAAACAGTCCCATCACCAGATACACGGAGGTTTAGCAAATTGCAGATTCCAACAAATCCCAGAATTGCATCAAATTTGGCTTTGGGTTTGTCAAAAACCGACAAGGATAGCTCTGCAACCAGTGCAGGAGCAGCAAAACCTGCTTATATTGCTGTCTCAATGCCAAAGCCAAATGACAAAGTGTCATCTAATGATGCGGCTGATTCCATTCTGAAGGTATGGTTATTTTATGCAATTTTTCCTTTTTGATAGTTAGCTTTCACAAGTTCTTTTGTGAAGGAGTTGTCCTAGGATTGAGGTGCATATCCTATGTTGCTTGACACTCTTGGATGATGTACTTCCATGGGACCTACACATCTACTTCATCTGTCCTACTTTTATAGTCTAATCAAGGTTGTCAAACTTTCTTTTTTAAACTACAATCAGTGGGGTGTATAAACTTGACCTGAAAATCATAAGATTTTAAGAACCATACAAAATAACCTTAAAGATATCTATATGCATAAGAGCTTATATGTAAGCTTTTTAATTTAAATCAAACACTAAAATTATTTAACAATGCGCGCACTCGCAGACACGGACACACAGTGATGAATAATATATAGAAATTAGCTCTTATTTATGATAGTAACAATATAACATAATTTCAAGTGGCATAAATAGTATTCATTATATTTAAAAACTTAAAAATCTAGAATCTCTGTTAGAGTAAACAAATGGCAGTGACTTGATGAATTAGAAGGTAGTTTTTTAAAATTTGAATTTTCAAATATTTAAAGTTGTGTAATCGTGAACTCAAAAATTGTGTTTATTTCACTATTTGCAAAAAAATGATTTTATGTTAAAGTTTTGATCGCTTTATATGATTATAACTAGCAAAATTGGAAAAGTCAACTTGCAATGTTAACAACAATAGTCTCCATTATAAATTTTTCCTCCCTGATTATTTGATTTATGCAGCCTTCAGTAACTCTCTTGTTGCTTGCAGCCTGGCATGTTCCCCAATTCACTACGCCTTTATGTTGAAAGAGCTTTGAAACGTTGTCAAGATCACTGTAAAAGTGATCCACAAATGGCATCATGTCAGGCTGTTATGAAGGAGGTGATTTCTATAGTCGTATAAGCTTTCCTGATTATCAGTTCTTAACTTCTTAGTTTGAAATTATTTCTTTGATTTACCTTTTTCTATCTGTATCCTTTTCCTCCTTGGCATGATCTCATGGTGTTTACCCTAACCTTATGAATAAAACTAGGAACTCATCCCAACTTCGATTCAAATTCATAATGTCTTACATTCTGTAATGATCCACACCAGTTTCGCAACTAGCTAAGATTGATCTTTATTAAGAATAAAACCTATTATATTCACAATCATGTATCCCATCCACTCACTGCCCTTCAGATCTACTAAATACTTGCTTCAAGAGAGAAACTTTTGCCAGTTTTTTAATTCAAAACTTATATTTTGTTTAATCGACTTTGCATTTCTTGACTAGATTTTTCTTAGACTGAAGAGTTAATTGACCTTCCCTCATGGATGTTCTTTATCAGCCTGTCCATACAACATGTGAAACATCTTGTTTAGCTACAGACACGTGCCGTCCTTTCATAATGGATGTTATAGGATTTGCATTTGCATTATAGATGTCTTGTTTTGGTCATTTTTTATATCAGGAGAGGCCATATCCTTTTATTTATAAGGATGTGGGATTGAATCTTGTTACCTTTTTGAATCTTTTGATTAGTCAGCCAGCAGGCATTTCTTATTTTTCCCCTTAAACTGCATTTATTTCTTCCCTTCTCCTCTCCTTTTTTGTTTTATTTTTTGCACTCTTTAACTTTATTTGCTTTTCAGTAATTAGACTATTCAAGGGTCATACAAACCAAAAGTAAAACAGTAAGAAGAGTTAAATCATCATCATCTTTTTAGCATGGACCAATGAATTAATACTTGTTTTAATTAGGACTTGATGCGGACATGCACACAGACATTAAAAGATATGGAAAATTTCAACTGAAAATGTAAGACACTATATGCAAATTTGAATCTTATGCGAATGAACAATATTTTTCAGAATTTTTTACATCATATAATTGAGAATTAACATTTTGGAGGTGTTATGGACTTGTCAAGGTGTTCTTGTACTCCAGCATCCCCCTCCCACTTGTTGCTTGCATGATGTAGGACCTTGCAAGGCTGGATTCAAGCTAGATGTCTGGGTTCATAAATGGCCAGAATGAGTAAAACTAGGTGAAATAGCCTGAGTTTAACCAAGATTAGCTAGGCAGTTAAATAGCTGGATGATATTAGATCATAGGGATGTTTGTAGTGTAGTTAAGGCTCTTTGAGTAGTGCATGAGATTTTAGGCATGACAGCTAGACTCCCATGGACACTATACCTGGAAGTGGATTGCTGTACATAGTCCAAAAGCAACAGGAGGTTTTTATCAGCTGATAAACATAGTCATAGATTGTATATAGGTAGTCATAAATTCAAATTGATACTAAATGTTCAAGACATGGGAACATTTAGGGGTTGTAGTTTCACCAAATACTAAATGTTTTTGGAAACCATCTCTTTCTTTGCTTTTTACTCATGTTTATTTTATTGATGTTCACTAACAGAATTCTGATGCACACATCATGTACAATTTCTTTTTAATCTTGCTTTGTAGCGTGTTATTTTGATTTTGTTGCCACTTATTTCAAGTGTTCCTCTTATCTCTTTTTTAATTTTATTTTATTTTATTTTTTGCCTAGATTATTACTAAGGCAACTGCTGATGATACACTTCACACTCGAGACTGGGATACTGAACCTCTTTTTCCCTTACCGAACCCTGATTTTGCCAACAAGGAGTATCTATTCTCTCTCTGTCTATAGCTTATTATTATATGTCTTTCTCTCTTCATTCTTGTTGGTTTGATTCCTGTAATCTGGGCTCTGTTGACCACTTTGCGATTATTAGGATGGATGATATGATACAGAGATGTTCTGATTCCAGAAATACAAATTTGTGACATTTTTCTTGGATACAGGAGCTCACAATCTTTGACTCATGTTGCTTCATTACCGAAGTACATAAAGAGCCCTAGCAAACGATCCAAAAGTAGGTGGGAGCCTTTACCTGAGGAGAAGTTGGTTGAAAAACCTGTTTCTGTCAGTAATGATAATGTAAAATTTGGCAGTTGGGATAGAAAGGTATACATTTTTATTTCCCCATCCTCCTCCTCTTCTCATATTTAGTTCTTATAGTCTGTAGATAAATAATCGCTTCCACTTCTGGCTTTTGTCTCGCGGACAAATAATATTGTTTTTTTTAGATCTGGTTTTGGTCTTGTGACCTTGTTTTGCTTTACAGTCTTTAATTGGGAATGCTGAGAGCAAGGTTGATGCTTCCAGTGATCTCAAGTTCTCTTTAACAGAGCAGAAAACTCTGATTAAGAGTGGCCAGAGGCCACTTAAGAAGCAGCGTATTGCTGATGCCTTTAATACTGCTGAAAATGGTGATGCATCAAGTGATAGTGATAAGGAACAAAGTTTAACAGCTTACTATTCTGGTGCAATAGCACTTGCAAATTCACCTGAAGAAAAAAAGAAACGTGAAAATCGCTCTAAGCGTTTTGAGAAAGCACATCGATCGGAAATTAATTACTTCAAACCGAAAAATGCTGGAGTTGGAAACCTGTACAATAAACGGGCTAGCACCTTGATGCTTAGCAAAAACTTCGATGATGGTGGTAGCAGGGCTGTTGAAGACATTGACTGGGATGCACTAACTGTTAAAGGCACCTGCCAAGAAATTGAGAAACGATATTTACGACTCACCTCTGCACCTGATCCTTCTACTGTAATTATCCAATGTCTTCAAAATATATTCATATAGATTGCAAGTGGAAGAAACAAATGAACTGTATGAGAAATACAATTATTTTGGTTAAAATCTGCATTGTTTTACAGGTGAGGCCAGAAGAAGTGCTAGAGAAAGCTCTGCTAATGATTCAAAGTTCTCAGAAGAACTACCTTTACAAGTGTGATCAGTTGAAGTCCATTCGCCAAGATCTAACTGTACAGAGAATACGAAATCACCTAACAGTTAAGGTGTGTTGATGGCTTGATGCTTTAATTTCAAAGCTTTATGATCTTTTTGATGAAAGCTGTATTTGTGTTTAGTTATAGTGTCTGTACTCTGTATATACATGAGAATAATTACCTTTCATAGTTTGCACTAATATTTTATTCATTTCAGGTGTATGAAACTCATGCTCGGTTGGCAATGGAAGTAGGGGACTTGCCTGAGTATAATCAGGTTAGTGGTTTTATGCTATGGCTGAAAATCCTTTTGTTTTCCTCTTCCTCTTTCTAAACTTCTGTTTTGTTGCATTGCTTATGCATCCATGGGTCCATGGTGCTGTTCCTGTGAGTCAATTTCCAATTTAAGTGCTGGAAATAGTCGTCACTGTCAATGTGACACTGCTGCTAGTAGGGGAATGTATATGTGAAGAACTACGTTTGTATGCTTTATTCAAGACCCAAAAAAGCTCTGTTGAAAATATTTAATTGCTATATTTTCTGAAGCTGTGTTGAAAATATTGTTGGAAAAGTGTGTAAATAACTGATGCTTGCATGTTAATGATTTACAAGGTTGGAATTTGGATCATTATAATTACAGTTTGGAATCGTAAATAGTATGAACATGGGACACATTGAAAAGCTCGGAAAGAATCCAAAAAAAGTTTGGCAGTTTTTTCCCATTATAATCATATAATATGTTGAGTATGTAGTAAATATGATTAATATTGATGCTTATATTTGGTTTATTTTCTTTGTTTCAGTGCCAGTCACAGTTAAAAACCCTCTACGCCGAAGGAATTGAAGGATGCCATATGGAGTTTGCAGCTTACAACTTACTTTGTGTTATTTTGCACTCTAACAACAACAGAGATCTTGTCTCATCAATGTCAAGGTTAGTGAAACTTGCAGAACTATGGTTTTTGTTATAATGATGTTTGATATATATTCTTGCTTGAATTCCCCTTTACCACACAATTTCTTGATCCTGAAGTTCTAACCTGGCTGTGTGCATGTTAATTTTTCCCACATGCATCATAGATGTGTTTGATACTTAAATTAATGACCTGATATTTTTCCTATTATTAACAGCTGTGCAACATTATACAAAGAATCAACTAGTTTTGGATATAGTTTTGGCTCCAAAGCATCTTGTTATTTCGATGTTTTTTCATGTTTAGTTTTTAGCTTTCATAAAATGTCAACTGTCAAGGATCAGTGAACCGAGTTTTCAACCTATCCTACATCATTTCTGTAAACCATTTTGCACCTTTTAAGACCTTTCAGAAAATTTCCTCATATTCCACACCTTTTATTATTAATATTTGAAACACATCAAGCTGGCTCTTTTTTTTGGGGGTTAAGTTGCTGCATGAATGTACTTCAACTTATGGTTGCTATACCTTGAAATGAGGGGAATTTTTGTGAGTGATGATTTTATTCTTCAAGTAGACGTAAGCCTATTTGTTCGGCAGGTTTCAAAAAACATGGATGAAAATTAATTTGATAAATTAAGTTTTTTGTTTTCATGAGTGTCATTATAAATATACAGTCAATAATTATAAGTAAAATTCTTCTCTTTTTTTTTTTTTTTTTTTTTGTAAAATTATTAACAATAAATGAACACATGCATTTCCAAATACTATTGTTATACAAACTTGAAATTTCCAACATAACTAGGAAGTAAAGAAATCTCGATGAAACCAAACAACTTAAAGAGAGATCAAGATGTTCATTATTCAACCACTATTTTTAATAACCATTTTTAAACAAAACAACTCCAACATAAGTTCTATTTCATATTTCCATTTTCTGAAAATAAAAGGGAAATGGGAGAATGTAAGACACTTAAACTTGAAAATTTCCAGCATAATTAGGAAGTAAAGAAATCTCAATTGATCAAACAAACTTAATATGCTTTAAGAGAGATCAATATACATTATTCAACCATGATTTTTAATAGTTATCTCTGTTTCTAAACAAACAACTCCAACATAAGTTCTATTGCATATTTCCATGTTCTGAAAATAAAAGGACAACAGAAAATGCATAACACATAGATTACATTTCTAAGTATCAAAATTGTTTCTCAACTAAACAAACTTAGTATGCTTTAACAAACATTATAATATGTTCATTATTCAACCACAATTTTTTATACTTACCTCCATTTTAAGTCAAACTCCAACATATGGTTTTTTGATTAATTATCTGAGATCACAAGCGCACAAATTGTAGAATAAACACTGTACATGGTCATGCACATAGCCCAGAGAGAGTTGCAGTTCCACTCTAAGTGCTGAAAGACTTGATATGAGAACCTTTCTTGGAAAAATAAAAGTTTTGATTCTGCTTTGTCGCTGATTGTGTCCCAGTATGCCGCAAAAGGGTATGAGCTGAATGCTAAGGAACCTTGATGAAAACACAAATGCCAGCAAGGGTTCATATAGCTGATCCAAGCTAGTTTGGGATTAAGGCTTGGTTACTTGTGTTTTTGTTGTATATATGTGTTATGGACTCTTTTTTACTATGTAATTTATTTTAGGATTAGATTGCTAAGTATTTGTTTTATTTTAGGATTAGATTGCTTTATCCTTTGTTTTAGGATTAGAGTGTTTTATCTTATCTCTTGGTTTTCTTATTCTTTAAGATTCCCATCTTAGTAGAATTGTATTAAATAGTAACACTATTCCTTATATATATTGCTGGAAAATCAGAAATAAAGTAAGCCGATGCATTTCATCTAAATTGAGATCTGAACTCTCCCTCCACCCTTTATTGAGCTCACAACAACAACAACAATTGGGTGAGGAAATAATAAAGGAAAACCAAGATTGGACACTGATTTTACTGTAAGCATAGTAGGCAGACCTGTGCCGCGATCCATAACCCGAGACCGTAACAATATGCCTTCTTGGTGCTTGGAGTTGGACACATTACAAGTCTATTGCTTGGGCCAAGCTACTTGTAAGCCAAGTCCTAGTGACTAATAACGTGCATTTAGACCAATCTGAGTTAGACCCAGTCCACAAATCGAGCCAAACAAAATGTAGAAGTGAAAAGAGACAACAGTTGAATTCAGCTGAAAAGGAAAACTGATGTGATAGGTCAATACCTCTTCAATCCTTTAGCCCAACATAAGAAAAGGTGGGATGGTAACGTTGTTAAAAATTGCCAGCTGTTTCAGTATCCTGAAAAGTTTCCTGTAAGGTGTCAACTAGTTTTTAAACCTTTTAGATGTGAGGAAATAGGTGATGACAGAAAGGAAATTTGAATATTTAATGTGCCAGATATTGTGCTGATTATGTTATTACAGATGTAAGGTCTGTCATCAGAACACATCTGAATGCGAATTCAAATGAAATTTGAGCTATGCTAGCTAACTAAGCAAAGTCTACAAGTCTTCGTGTGAGATTTGGAGTAATAGTTAAAATTTTATCCAAACTGCATGTTCTCTTGGAATTTCCTTTGCCTACATAGAGTACATCTTACTTGGTGTGTATCCAATAATGCATGCAGTAGTTAATTATAATGTGTTGATTCTAGATTTATAGAATCAGATCTGTTCCTCGTACATAAGTTGCTGCTTAAAATAACATAAATTTTATGTTGAGTTGACAGATTAACAGAGGAAGCAAAGAAAGATAAAGCTGTTAAACATGCTCTTGCAGTTCGTGCAGCTGTCACCTCAGGAAACTATGTTATGTTCTTTAGACTTTACAAGATGGCTC
Organism: Manihot esculenta; assembly: GCF_001659605.2. Taxonomy (NCBI): domain Eukaryota; kingdom Viridiplantae; phylum Streptophyta; class Magnoliopsida; order Malpighiales; family Euphorbiaceae; genus Manihot; species Manihot esculenta. The sequence continues at coordinate 4,066,149 of NC_035170.2, forward strand.
CTAACATGAACACATGCCTTATGGGTGGGTATACATTTATTTTAACTACCCTTCATCTTCCCCCCACCCCTCCACCCCACGCGTGTAAGTTTGTAACTTTTGAATCTCTGCAGATCTTTATGTTGAAAAGATGCGGTATAAGGCTGTAACCTGCATGTCCCGGTCATATCGCCCTACGGTACCTGTTTCATACATTGCAGAGGTATTGGGCTTCTCCAGTATCGGTGAAGGAAATGGCGAGAAGGACCCCGTTGGATTAGAGGAATCCATAGAATGGTTGAAAGCACATGGTGCATGTCTCACTGTAGATAGTAATAGAGAGATGCAGCTTGATACAAAGGTACCTTCACTTGACCCTTTTTGTTATATAATTCACTTTGCGAGTGTGTGACAGAGGAGGGAAGGCATGTTCTGTTTATTTTGTTCCTTACAAGATCCAAGTTTCTGAAGTTAGTTGCTGTCAGGATTAAAATTTGTTTGTTGTGGAATATGTTATGTGCAGGCTTCGTCTTCTAGTCTTTATATTCCGGAACCTGACGATGCTGTGTCCCATGGAGATGCTAGTTTGGCTGTTAATGATTTCTTGACACGTGCATCCTTGTAGTCAATATTATTGTCTGTAATTGTATTTGATTGCATTAGTAAGAAAATCATGCAGTCTTCCACAATATGATGTAGATTCGGAAGAATTAGGATTCTTTGCTGAAGTGAAACTGAGAGGTCAGGCCTGTTAACTTTAGCAAGGATAGATCACTGGCAAAGAAAACAATACAAAAATAGAGCGCACCAAGTTCCCATAGGAATGCAATGCTTAGATTTTTTTTAACCTTTTTAAGGGATTGAGCAGCAAGCAACTACTACCATAACATCATGTGATTTAGATTCTTCCTTTACTTTTTTTTTTTTCCTGAACAATGATTCATTCTTTTTTGCTGGGGAATGCGGAACTTGTTAAATGTTACTCTAGAGGCAAGAAAATAAGAACAAATAGCTTTGTGTATCTTTCATTAATGACAATTAACTTTCATTTTATTTTCTTGTGGTGTAAAAACTCTGCTTTATTCATGAATAATGAATGCCTAGCTTTCATGGCATGGGTTAGTTTCTGGTTGAAATCAACGTCAGGGGGAATAAGAATCGAATTGCAGGGCTTTTTAAGTCAAAGTCTTGGTCGCTATATACTTCTGGTTTGTTTTAGTTTTGATCAAATTTGAAGGTTAAAATACCTATTAATTAAAATTCATCATAATATAAATAATTAATCACTCCGCCACTACTCATTAATCTGCGATTATTCACGCTGTCACTTATTTATTATAAATTTTTCTTTTTTTCTTTTTTTAGTCTTATTTATTATAATTTTTTTTATGAGTAGGATAATTGAGAGTACAAAAATTTTAAAAAATAAGTTTGATTAAGCTCCTATATTTTATTTAAGGTCAACTAAGTCTAATTTCATTTTTTTTTTTTATCAATTCTGTATATTTATTCAAAAATCAAATAAGTATTGATTTGAAATAATATTTTTTTAGTAATAAATATTATTTTTTAATTTAAATTAAATTTATATAAAAAAAATATTTTTAAATAAAAACTAATAAATATTATTTTTAGTTAATACAATAAAAATATGAGTATTTTAATGTAATATTAAAACTATTGAAATATTTTAATTATTTAAAATAAATTTAATGATAAAAATAAATAAAAATTGATGAATATTTTTTTTAACAAAATAAAAATATAAAAATATTTTAATGTAATTCCTATATTATAAAGACAATGGGAATATAACAGTAATTATCCGAGTTCTCATTGACTTAATTTTGTTTGACTTTGATATAAATTGAATTAGTTTCAGTTCTAATTTAATATTTTAAATCAAATAATGGCTAGTTTTACTTGTGGTCTTTTTCCTATTATAAATTTATTCTTATATGTACCAAAACGGGTATTTAACTTAATTTATAAAAATTAGATTTATAAACTATTTGAACCTTATAAAAACTTTAAAAGTTTAAGTTACTATCTGTGTTGTTAAAATATTTACAAGTGGTTAGTAACTAATCGATATATTTGTTAGTAAATATATTTATTATTAAAATTATTAAATAGTGAAATTTTAAATTTTAATAAATACAATATAATAACTTATTTAATTAAAATAGCTTTAGTAATTAAGTTTCTCTCTTTTTAGCTTATAAACTAATTTATAAATTTAAAAAATAGTAGAAACAAAGTGAAGATCTTATTTAAAACTTTTAAATTGATTTCAAAAGCCCTTAGCAAAGTGTTTCCAGAAATTTATTAAAATATTTTTAATTTTAATTCTGTTAAATACATTGATTCTTTTATAATTTTTTTAACATATTTTTAATTAAGTTTTTAACGCAATCAACATGTTAACAATAACATTATCTAAACAATTTTGGAATTCATCCTTGAAAATAAATCTAATTCATGTTTAAAAATATTTCATAAACAAGTAATAAAATATTTAATAAAGTTTTGAAATTGTAAATTGTCGCTTATTTTAAAAAAAAAATTTAATCTATAAATATACTTGGTCTTTGTTGTATTAATACCATCTCATCCCTTCCCCTTGTACTGTAATGGAGTAAGGGTTAAGGGCTTCACCTCTCATTTTTGAGAAATCTCCATTTTCTTTTAAGGAGTGAAAATGTCTTACACTTCTATTAGTAGAACCGGTGGATGGGAGTGTATGTCGATGAATGTTACCTTTAGGTCTGGAAAAAGAATTGCGGTAAGGATTAATAAGGACTGATACTTCAAGTAATGGCAGGCAATCCAACAAACATGTCTGCAAGAGCAAAATCATCATCCAGGTCACCTCTAGCATCGGATAAGGAATCAATGGGAAAAAGATGAAGGGAAATTATGACGAGGACAATTTGAAGCAAGAGACAGCAGGGTTTTATCTTTGACAAAACCGACGATTCTAGGATCAAATACACAAGTTGCAAGTAATTTGCAAAGATTTGAGTTGGCAGCGGAACGGAAATGGCAAGAAGCTCATGGGACTTGAATCCCTCGGCAGAAGAGTGGATAATTAAGGACATCAAGATGGGTTAGACAAGCAACAACAGAAAGGTATGCTCCAATGGCTAGTGGCAAATCACCGGTCTAACAATAGAAATGGAACTATCAAGCAAAGTAAGTGAATGGCTATGCTCAAACAATGCAACAAAATCACCACAATCTCATTTTAGTGATGTTAGGGTTTGTACGAAGACTAAAGACTAAATAATTATTTTCCCATGGTCATCATTGTACTCTGTCTAAAACTCATAATGGCATTCACATTCAAATGGAGAGCTATGGATGAACCAATTTACCAGTTGATGAAATTTCAACAAAATCCAAACAGGAATTTTCAGAAACAATTCCCATAAGCTAACCTTACATCACTCTTTCGACGGTGAAGATTCAGGCCAAACACTAACCTTCTCCTTTTCGTACTTAATGTACAGAGCTGAAACCGCCGCTACAAAATAAACCTGAATTAAAACAATCGCCGGCGTGTGATAATTTATCACGCCCTTACCCGTCGCCAGCTCCACCAATATCAACGCCGTTAACCCCAAAATCGCTATCCTCCCGTTTACTCGTTCGCTATACTGGCTAAACCCGAACTCCACTTTCACTCCGCCCGACGACGCCTCCTTTAATGGCACCGGTGGCAGATACATTCCAGATCCGGATCCAGATTTGGATACCCCTTTTTTGGATTTTCTGACCTCCGCTTTTTTCCCTGTTCCACTCCGATAACGGAGTCGGACCTTTGACAAACGAGACTCAAATGGTTCGTCATCGGATTCGGGTTGAGGTTGGGGTCCAGTTTCAGTTTGGTTATCATCGTCAGTGGCGGCACGGATGGTGAAGGAGAGGTGGGGTTTGAATTTGGGTTGAAAGAAGAGCCGTGGAGAAGGAAACGGCGCCGTTGAGAGTTGCAGAGATGGTGGCGATAGCGCTGCCATTGACGGGTGTTCTTCTTTGAAAATGTTTTATTTTGGATAAGGCTCTTTATTTTTCTTCTTTTCTTTTTCTAATAATGTTGTATTTTTTTCTATTGGAATATATTTTTGTGGCGGAAATTATTCCCAGGTGAATGGGAGAGAGGTGACTTACGGGTGTATATTGTGGGGTTGTTTTGCCATTTGAGGCTTTTTTTTTCTATATATATATATATTGTGCCATAAGAAAAGTTTTTTACAAATTTAACTGCAGCTTATTAAAACTTATGATAATTCTTTATCATGTTGCTTATGTGATATTTCATCCTTTTGAAACAATATTACACATTTTCATGTAATATTTATGATTTTTTATATAAAATTAATAATATATAAAGTATTTAATTAATATTAATACATGCAACGTTTCAATTATTAAAAGAATTTATACTATATATACAAGTAGGAAGGGAGAAAATAATAGAATTCTCAATTATACTTTTATATTATTTAATTATTTATAATTAAATTTAAATTTAAAAATGATAATTGTTTTATTATATAATTTATTTTTTAAATTAGATCTAGATATTTATCATTTAAAATTAATATATATTTAAATTTTTTATTTATATGTTTAATTAATTTTATTTAATAATTATGTAGGATAATTATTAAATATTAATAACTTTGATAATGTTTAAATCAATTTTTTTAGATAAAATTATTAAAATAATAAGTTTAAATATTAATTAAAAATATTAAAATAATTATCATATAACGTATTATTAGATTTACATTAAATGTTAAAGAAAAATAATATATTTACAATTGCTTTTAAATTTTAAAATGATAAATGTTTTATTATTTAAATAATTTTTTAAAATGGTTTTAGATGTTTATTTTAAATGTATGTTTAAATTTTTTATTTATGAGTTTAATTAATTTTATTTGATAATTATGTGGGATAATTATTAAAAATTAATATTTAAATTAATTTTTTTAGATAAGATTATTAAAATAATAAATTTAAATATTAATTAAAAATATTAAAATCATTATCATATAACGTAATATCAGATTTACATTTAAATATTAAATAATTATAAAAAAATGATATATTTACAATTGCTTTTAAATTTTTAAAATGATAATTATTTTATTATTTAAATAATTTCTTAAAATGATTTTAGATATTCATTATTTAAAACTAATGTATGTTTAAGTTTTTTATTTATAAATTTAGTCAATTCTATTTGATAATTTTGTAGAATAATTATTAAAAATTAATAATTTTGGTAGTATTTAAATTAATTTTTTTAGATAAGATTATTAAAATAATAAATTTAAATATTAATTAAAAATATTAAAATAATTATCATATAGTAATTATGAAAAATAATATATTTACAATTGCTTTTGAACTCTAAAATGATCCCATTTCAAAAAAAAAAAACTCTAAAATGATAATTATTTTATTATTTAAATAATTTTTTAAAATGATTTTAGATATTTATCATTTAAAATTAATGTATATTTTAAATTTTTTTATTCATGAGTTTAATTAATTTTATTTGATAATTATGTAGAATAATTATTAAAAATTAATAATTTTGATAATATTTAAATTAATTTTTTAATAAAATTATTAAAATAATAAGTTTAAATATTAATTAAAATATTAAAATAATAATTATGTAACGTATTATTAGATTTACATTTAAATATTCAATAATCATAAAAGATAATATAATATAAAAATTTTATAAATATTAAATTATTCGATAATAAACAATTCTTCTAATTATTAAAAATTATATCCAAAATTAAAATTAAATATTAATTAATTATAACAAAATTTAAAATAATAATTTTGATAATATAAAATTATTAGATAATGTGTTAATCTTTTAATTATAACAATTATATTTTATTTTTAAAGTAAAAATAATTGTTATTATCAAAATTAATTTAAAATTAGTAAATAAATATGTATTTTAAAATATACATGAATACTAAAAAAATTCAGATATTAAAATTATAAGATAATAAATGATAATATAACTAAAATATTAATAAATTAATTTTTAATTAAAAATATTAAAATAATTATAGTCATATTAAATTATTAAATAATAAGTTTAAATTTATACAATTAATATTCTAAGATAATAATTAAACTCATTATAATAATTTTAATATAAAAAAAAATTAACAATTTTAATATAATCTAAAAATTTCTTTAATTATAAAAGATAAATAATTTTAATTATATAAAATTATCATATAATAAGTTACGATATTTAGTCGGTCACCAACTACTATCAAATATTTGAGCTTTTTTTCTGTTGTCAAAGATTGTATTACTTTTGTTCGATAAGAGTTGATAAAGTGAGAAGGTTTCTCTTTGGGGATGACATATCTCCTAGAATCAATATACTTTAAGCTACATTAATAGCGACCATGCAACTAAGCCATGCTGCATTAATAGTGATTTTGAATCGTCGTTGTTATATATTAACCGCTAATTATGGTGACTTTTAGATCCACTATAATCAATAGTTATGATATGACTGTCGTATATATAACAGTTTATTATGAAATTTCTCCAAGGCTCATAGTGGCACCGCAACTCGTTTAGCTCTCAATCTTTATTTACCCTATGGTTATCCTAAGGTTGAAGATGACTTACTTGGGGACTTGTCATTTGGACAGACTTTTCAACCGTGCAACATCATCAGGTGTGGAAGAGCCCTCCGTTCTTTGTATTCCTCCGTCTGATCTCGCCTATTGGATTGCTCGAGGAGATGGTGCTGCTTCTCTGGCTTTTTAGACCTTGGAAGTTCCAGCAATCTGTCTAGTACTCTTCAATTGAAAATGAATCCACTTCGAGTTTTCTTTATTCACAATTTAAAAGAAACAAGTGAACAACAACACTTAGAACAAGTTTGAACTTTCTGCATATGTACATAATGGCAAGTTATGACACTGATGCCAACGGTTCGGCCGCAATTTCTCTATGTTATCACTAGTATTCACAGATGACTTCAGAGCCCAACTTAAAATAAAAAGTATTTGAGTAATTCAATTTGTAGACACGCAGATTATGATATATAAGCCTTTACCACCTCAGAATAATTGCAGACAAATCCAGTCCTAGGACAGGTTATTTTACCATTGTTTTTCTTGGCCATTTCTTCAAGCGCCTGTAGGGCAGAAAAAAGGATGTCAGACGAATCAAACCACACACACATCCCTCATTCACTAATAGAATAACTCAACCTTAGCGCTGTAGACATAGCCGTTGGGCAAGACTTGTGGTGGATTCTCTGTGTCCATCAGCTCTTTAGTTATGTAGCAGACAAGTTTTGAATGGTGCTGCTTTGAATATGGCAAAGGCAATGCCAATTTCCGGAAGCTCTCCTGTGAAAGCGGGTCCTCCTTTGTGCAATCATCCTCATAACAGTATCTAAAATAGTCAAGGTACAAAAGAAAAAAGAAAGGGCACTTTCTTGGATACCAAGTACATCAGTAACCTCAGTTAGACACACGGCATGGATTATGTTATAAGAACAGGTACCAGAATGAAGTTGTTACACTCAGGTTGATCATATCATACAATTACAAGCCAGAATGAAATACCAAATATTTGTTAGTAGAGTATACATGTTATATGCGAAACCTTAAGAAAACCAAAATATCCATCTTTGACTCACATATTTATCCTCCATTTATTTTTTCATTTAGATGCAAGCAGTTTACTCGACTTACCTAGAAATATATATCTGTGACTTTGAATAGTTACTACTTTCACTAAAAAGAAGATATCGAAGATGCTAGAACCAGCCTAACACGTATAGATAATATATAACGAACTCAATGATCATCAGTAGCAAAAAGCCAACTGCTAACAAGAAGCAGGCAGCAAACATGTCTCAAGGATTAGTCAGAAATTACGCAAAGCAGTAACATGAGAGAAAGCAACATAGTCATACTCTCTGAACAAGTCAAAGAATATTGGATACGGAGTTTTCAGCGCAGATAAGCCTGCCTGTAAATAAATATTCAGCAAAGGCTCAAGGGTCATGCCATATAACCTGCAGAATTCTTGTTTAAATTGGTCCACCAGGTAGTCCCACTGTTTTGGTTCAAATAAAACCTGGAAAGCAAAACATAGGACATCAACTTTCCAAAAATGAAACCAAGTCTCTGATGGAGCTGCTGTCAAAGAAGAAAAGCATAATGGTTGCTTGTAAGGACAAACTAAAGATTCCAATAAGAAACTAAGTTTCCTTTACACAATTGGGTGTAAAACAAGCATTGAAGATGTAAAATCCTTCCAGGAAATGAGAACATTTCAAACCAAAAAGAACTATTCAACTACAACCAAAAAAATAATGTACTAACATTGTAATCAAGAATGAGCAGATCTAAAGTAGTTGGAAAAATAAATTGAACAGAAATTTTTTCCTTGAGAACAAATCCAAGTTCACTTTCAATGCAGTGAACAGGAAAAAAGAAAAGAGAAGAAAAACAAAACCAATACTCTAGGTTTCAATAAAGGAAATTTGGAAAACAAAAAGAGTTAACATATGGGGAAGAACTTAACTCCTGAAAAAAAAAACCAAGAACATGGGGAAGAACTTAACTCCTGACAAAAACCTAAAATAAAGGTGCAGGAAAAAAAACATGTCTAAGTCAATCAATCAGCTATTTCTAAAGCCTTGAGGCACAACACAACCATAGCAAGCCAAAGAGGTCAGATAAAGCCACAGGTAAGAAGATGTAGAGTTCTCAATGCGCAGACACCTGAATTTCCAAAAAAGTTATGTTGATGTAGACTGCAAATTATAGGATTAAACATTCATAAAGAAATTTAGAAAACTGCTGTTTGGGTTGTTTTGGAGTTCCTTTGGAATTTGATTTTGTTACTATGGTTAAGAGTTCAGTTTATGGTGCCTTTATGAGTATCATCTACTCCCTCTGTTTCATAAATTTTGTTTATCTTTCCTTTTTTTTAATTGTCTCAAAATTATTTTCCACTTTTTTACACTATACTAACATATAAATTGACTATTATAGTCCTATTTAATTTTATCTTATTTTCAAGAAACTTCTCAAAATATCTCTTAATATTTAATAAAACTTAATGTCTTTAATGTGGGTATAATTGGAAAGTAATGGAAAAAAGAAAAACCTTCTTTGAACAAGGATTAAAAGAACATGAAAATAAATAGTCAAAACCATCTTAAGCACTAAAAGCTGGTTTCTTTAAATGAGGAGTCGTAAATAATATTCTTGTGACAGATGTTAAGTCCCCAATAAGAAGCTCTCAGAACACTTTTGATACATATTTTCCCTCATTTTAGTTTAAGGCATGAGAAACAAGCCCGTAAGCATTGAGTAATACCATTACAAAATATAGTTCAACCTCTGTGAGGGGTATAAAGAGAAAAGGCAGGCATTAAGGTTTTTCTATACTAAAAAAAGAAGCCTCAAACACAGACAAAACATGCGATCACATAACTGAACTACATCTATATGCCGTGATCACATAACTGTCATTCATATTTATAAAGTTACCTTGTATGTTGCACATTCAGTGTGACTCTTAAAAGCCAATGTTGCCATGACTCGCTGCAATTCTTTCATATGGGTAGCTCCCCATGGAGCAAGATATTTCCGCGCATATGCGATGGCACGCATGTTGTTTTCAGCTCGTACCAACTCTATGAACTCTTGAAGTCGCAACTGGAATTCAAATTTGCTCTGAGAAAGAAAAAATGAATTGAGAAAGATTAGAACCAATGGAGGTTCTCCATTTCTCTCATAAATTTCAAAGAAAGGCATTAAAGAATAGATAAATGTTTATGGTACAACTTAAAGCTCACTAGAGCTTTACTGCTTATAGATGAAGAAAGTGCAGGGAATGGTGTTGAATGATGTCAAAATGGTTATGAAAGTAACAGTATAATCAGTGTATGGCATATTGATTACATTTCATGGACAACTGCTTTCTAAAATTAGTATAAAAAGCATACCCAATTACTTAAAAGGATGCCATGCAAACATACCTCAGGCAACATTTCTGCATATGTTAAGGCAAGGAAAAAAAAAAATCCTCCATTGACATTGAAAATTCGATTCACAACACATGGTATATAAGGGAACAAGGAAAAGACACTAATCAGGAGAATGGGAAGAATATTACTCCCTCTTTCCCATAATTTTTGTCCATCTTTCCTCTTTTTAGTTGTCCCAAAATTATTGTTCACTTTTCTTTTTTAGACTATAATAACATATAAATTGACTATTATAACCCTATTTAATTTTATCTTATTTCTAAGAAATCTCTCAAAACATCTCTTAGTATTTAATAAAATTTAATATATTTAAGAGGGGTAAAATTGAAAAGTTAATAAAAAAAATTGCATTTCTCAATATATGTGAAAAAGTAAGTAGACAAAAATTATGGGACGGATGGAGTATATTTTTTCAATATTCAAATCAAACTAACATGTTAAGTTGTTTGATAAAGCAAAATTTGTCCAAAGACAAGAATTTGTTCATCACTATCACTTGCAAGTTCTTTTACATATCCTTCCACCAGACTATCACTAGAGCATGAGCAAATGCATAAACTGAACATACAATTAGCACTATTTGCATCTGTAAGACTAATATTCCACCTAGAAGTTTAAATTATTTAAATGCAACCTCTTGCCCGAACTCAAGTCTGCTAAATTATTTAAATTAAAAAATTTATTCCTATTTGAGACATTATTTTATTAGTTGCTCAAGTTAAGACATAATAAAAAGAGAAATAGCTGGAATCCCCACAATTAAGGACACTTAAGAAATGATTTGTTGGTACCTTTGATTTTTTCAACCGTGATTTGTTGTCAGCACACCAGGCTAGAGCAGGAGCCACCTCCCTATTTTGAAGAGCATCAATAACCTTTCTTGCTTCTTGGAATACATCAATATCAACAAGGTCCTGCATACAACTTGCTATCACTATACAGTGGCTCAGAGCTAAGGAGGGAAAGAAAGAATGATCTCATATACTATCAAAATAAACTCCAATCTTCAACTATTACAAAGAAAAAGCATAAATTGCAAAACAAAATGCAATTCAATGAGATCTTAATATGATTGAATGGTACTATTGTTTCAATGGAAATTGACAGAAAACAACTCTAGCAGCGAACTTAAGTAGTTTACATGAAAGGAATGTGATTACTACACACATTACTATACTGTGAGTATGCGATTAAACAATATCTTTATCAAAATCTGTCAAACTAGAGTAGAACTAGTAAAATTTTGAAAGCACGCCACAAAAACATCCACTTAAATCACTATACAGTAGCTCAGATCTAAATTTTTCAATCAAAATTACCAACATATTGCTGCTTTCAGCTAGCTTCAATCCAGTGTCATAGTATGACATTCGCAGCATGTAGTCCACAAGAATCCGCTTCAAACGTGTGTTGCTCCATTCTGAAAAATTCTCTGCATCTACTGATTCTAAATGGTCGAGACGAGCTCGGCACCTTTGCGCTTGCAAGTGCTCTGTTCGACTTCCCTCTTCCAGCTACATTGCCAAAACACACACTAATCACTACACGTAGATCCAGTAGGTTTGCTCAGTAACCAGATCATCAAAATATTCAATTCCATTCACAAACACACCAAAATTAAAAAATAAAAATCAAAATGAAAATTTCTTGAATTACACTGAGATTTTGATCTAATACCCAAAATTCTATCAAGTTTTCTACTTTCAAGGGAAAAAGTCTTAAGAATCAACTTCTGCTAGTATATCAGTTGAAGATTTGAATTGCTCTCAGATTGGCTGTAAATAACAATTCTTCAGTAAAACATGAAATCACAGGGTCATACGGCGTCGGATTTGGATTTTTCCCTATTGGTTTTCCTTTGGATACCTTTCTTTTGAGTCCCTGCAATCTAGAAACGAGAGAGGTAAGATGTTGAAAAGCGTCGTCTTTGGACATATCGGAATCGGCAGCGTCACTGACTCCGGCGATGACAGAGGAGACTTCCTTCTCGACGGTTCGGTGGTTCGCTCGGATTGTTTTCTTGTAGTGCTCGAAGGGAACTCGCAAGAACTGATGCTCCAGCTTTAACGATTCCGTCAGTTGTGTCAGTTTGGAGGACGGCGTTGTGTGGGTGGGACTAATTCTGGTTGTGCCAGCTGGGATGGATGCGGCGGCGTTGCCGTTAGGGAGGGAATCCATTTCCATCGCGAAGGAAGGGAAGGGAAGGAACTGAATAGCGTGAATCTGTTAAAATTAAAAGAGGAAACTACACAAAAGTGGTTTCAATTTCTTGATTTTAATGTAAGTTGTGTGAAAATAATATTTGGTACGGCACGGGAGTTAACAAATAATAAAAAATAAAAAAATTTACTATTTAATTCATAAATATTACTTATTAAAAAATCAATCCAGACATTTTAAAAATTATTAAACTATTTTTTATTTTTTCTTTTTGTAACGAAATAATTTTTTTTCTCATTAAAAATAAATGAGAAATAAGATAAAAATTTAAAATTTTATTTTATTTTCAAATAAAATTTTTTATTTAAATCAGAATCATTTTTTTAACTGCGTTTAAAAATTATAATTTTTTATTAATATATGAAGAAATATTTTAATATAAATTGATAATTAATCTTGAAAAAAAAAACTAATGAAACAACACTAGTTTTGTGTGTACTTTCCCAAATTAGTTTTTACAGGTTGTTTAGCACATTGGAGTCCGACTGTGGGAGAAGATCAGAAGATAAGCAGTGGTAGTGGATGCAATAATTGGCCTTAGCACGACGGCGTTTTGCTTTTTCTTTCTTTCCTTCTTCGATATGCAAACGACCGCGTTTTGTCAGTGAAACCAATGCCGTTGAGCATCAAATATTTGAAAGAAAATGTAAATGAATTTTTATATAATTAAACATAATTTCTATTTTTGGAATAAAAAATTAAATACTTATTTTTTTTTTTCAAAATCAATTAAGTTAAACTTTTATCAATTTTTTTGATCACAAGGTAAATAATAGGTTAGTTCAATTTGAGCCCAGCAAATGAAATTACATACTTATTAATTTAACGATGTTGTATGAGGATTAAAACTTTTAAAAACATTATTTTAGACGTTATTATAAGAACATATTGGAAATATGGATCCTTCAATATTATTATGATTAAAATTTATTAAATTTAATTTTAAAATATTTTTAATTAAGTGAAATCTCATTTTATTATTATTTTTAATTAATATATTTAAAAATATATTTTTTTAGCCGTCATTCTTGTGTTTTTTTTTTCGATAAATATAATTTATTTAGACAAGCAAAATATAATATAAATCTAAAATAAAAAAATATGAAAAACATTCTCTGAATCAAGAAATCCAAAAAAAAACTCCTAACTCTAAAAAAATAGTCTAGTCCATAACTAAAGAATAATAAACTAATAACATAATTCTAAGTTATTCGAAACTCATATTCAAAAGGAGGAGATTTTGAATATGAAGAAACCATCCATCACATGAGTATGCCGATTGGTCTTCTTCCCAAAACCAATAAAACTGAACCAGCAAAAAATAAAATGATAGAAAGCTACATTAATTACAAGCTGCACGAGAAGTCGATCAGGAATATAAAAAAGGCACAATGAGAGAGGAGGGAATAAAGCATCTAGATATTTTAATGGACGGTTGAATAGAGCTCAAACTCTCAAAGATTATAAAGGACTTAAAAGTCAAACTAAGAGTGATACTGTGACCAAGCTAAATAAATGAACGCGTGAGAAAGCTTTAGAACAATCGTAAAGCTTTAGACCCGCAACAAAGTCTCTATCTTCTTCAACCAATACAAAAACTTATGAAAGAGAACACTAATATACAAAGGAAAAAAAAAATAAACAGAACAAATAAAAAAGCAAATTAACGGATGCTCTCGCATATAAGCACACATCTATAGATAAAAGAACCAAAAGAGACTGGAGTTAAAAAAAAAAAAAAAAAAAAAAAGAGTCAACAGAGATGAAAAGAAAGATTCTTTAAAAAAATTCAGTAATTTAAATGTATATATAGAAACTTTCAAATTAGTAATTTTTTTATATTCTTATAAAAAATATGTACATGATATTTTTTGTTTTAAAAAAAATTTTATATTATAATAATCCTTTAATATATTGTGCATATATGCTAGAAATGATCGATTTCCCATAATAGATTATGTTTCTTTCCGTAACGAAAGATTCTTTTTATCTCCCGAAAATTTATTTTATCTATTAAATTTTTAGAAGTTTAGGTAAGAAAAAAAAAATATACATTTGACTAAAAGACACTTTTTTTTTTTTTAATTTAGAGCTCAAACATACTCATTTTTGTCAAGTAAATAAAATTTTCTCAAAAATAAAATATTTTCATTAATAAAAGTAATTAATTAAAATTTAAAAAAAATCCAACAACTTCAGTAAATCATTAACTTATTTTTTTAAAAAAATTAATTTTTTTCAAAAGAAAAGTTATTTTATAGATTTTAAAAATTTTATTAACACTACTTAAATTTGTATACATAAATTTATTAATATTTTTTATTTTTAATATTACAATCAAATAATAAAAAATAATTTCCTGAGAAACCATCACAATTTCGTCCGATTAGTTTATGTAATGTCCTTTATAAACTAATCACGAAAGTGATGGTCAATCGTCTTAAACTTGTTCTGCCAGATTTGATTGGTCCCGAGCAATTCAGTTTTGTTCCTGGAAGGCAAATTATTGACAATGTTATGGTATTTCAGGAAACTATCCATTCTATGAAGACAACTAAAGGATCTACAGGTTACATGACTTTGAAAATTGACCTTGAAAAGGCTTATGACCGTCTCAACTGGGAGTTTATTAGGTGGGTCCTTAAGGAATATGGTTTCTCATATTCTTGGATTGAAAACATTTTAAAATGTGTCACCTCTACCTCCATGTCTATTTTGTGGAATGGCTCTAGCTCAGATAAGTTTTTTCCTTCCAGGGGTATTCGGCAAGGTGATGGGTTGTCGCCGTACTTGTTTGTCATGTGTATTGAATATTTGGCTTCTCTTATCCAACAATCTGTCCGGGATGGGTCTTGGAAGCCGATTCCTCTATCTAGGCGGGGCCCCTTATCTCTCATCTGATGTTTGCTGATGACATGGTTTTATTCGCTGAAGTAAGTTTGGAGCAGCTTCAACATATTATGGCTATTTTGGAAGTTTTCTCGGCTGTTTCAGGGCAGAAGGTTAATATTACAAAGTCTAGCCTTTATGTCTCTCCCAACGTATTTGCCTCTTTGGCTACTTCTCTGGCTAGCTTTTGCGGTTTCACTTTAACAAAGGATTTGGGGAGTTATTTGGGGGTTCCCACTGTGCATGAACGTATTAATAAGGGCACTTTCCGCTATATTCTGGACGGCATGAAAAAAAGACTTGAGGGTTGGAGGGCTAAAACCTTATCCATGGCGGGTCATACTACTTTGGTGAAATCTGTGCTCTCTTCTTTGCCTATATACCCTATGCAATGTAACTTGCTGCCGGTTTCGCTTTGCAAGGAAATGGAACAAGTGTGCAGAGACTTCATTTGGCAAGGTAGTAATCAATCCCTTAAAGTTCACTTAGTTGCTTGGGATATTTTAAAACGTCCTAGAGATCATGGAGGCTTGGGGATTCGTAACTTTTCTACTATGAATAAAGCTCTTTTGGGAAAATTGGCTTGGCGGGCTATGGAGAATGATGATTGCCTTTGGACTAAGTGTTTCATTAAAAAATACTTACAGGGCAGATCCAAATGGACCCCTAATGCTGCAGCTTCCTCATCTCATATTTGGAAAGCTTTTTGTAAAGGTTATAGGAGTATTAAGGATGGTCTTATGGTGGATGTTAGAAATGGATCCTCTACGAATTTTTGGTTCGATTCCTGGCTTTCCATAGGGCCTCTTGCCCAATTTGCTTTGATTCCCATTGATGACTCGATGGCTACTGTAAGTGTACGGCATTTTTGGTCTCCATTAACGGGTTGGAATTGGGATGTTTTGAAAGATTTACTTCCGGATAATATTTTGCAATTTATTCAGCCAGTTTGCCTTTCTAATGTTACTGCAAATACTGACTCCTTGTCATGGAAGTGGAGTTCTAAGGGTAATTTTACCATTCGCTCAGCTTATAATACTCTCTATGGAATCAATAGTGGTCATTGAAGTCCTCTATGGAAGATGATTTGGACAATTAAAGTCCCTCAAAGAGTATCTATGTTTCTTTGGCAGGTTGCCCACAAGAAGATTATGACAAATATGGAAAGAATTAGAAGGGGTTTCACCCCACAAGGTATTTGTCCTATATGTAATCTTGGCCAGGAGGATATTTTCCACTTACTTAGGGACTATAGAGATGCGCATAATTTTTGGATTAGTATTGATGCCTCTAGTTTCTATCCCCATTTTTTCACCGTTGTCGACTCTACTGAATGGATTTTTGCTAATTTAAAGTCTAACTACACCCAAATTGATTTACAACAATGGACAATTATTTTTCCTTTAGGAATTTGGTACTTATGGAAAAGAAGAAATAAGGTGATCTTTGAGAGTCCTGCGCAGAACCCGCCTATGTCCAAGCATTTTATTTTACAGCAGGCTCTTGAGAATACTGAAGCTTGGAAACGTGCTTCAGGAGTGGGCCATACTATTTCTAGATCGTCCACCACCTTTATTTTTTGGTCCCCTCCTGCTATGGGATGGATTGCTATAAATACAGATGGTGCAGCTAAGGGTTGTCCAGGACTTGCGGGTTGTGCTGGGGTTTTTAGAGATAGTAATGGTGATTGGATTCTTGGCTATCAATCTGCCTTGGGTACTTGTACAACAATTGAAGCTGAGCTTTGGAGCATTCTTTTGGGCCTTCGAACAGCGTGGGATAGAGGATGAAAATTTGTGCAGGTTCAAACTGATTCACAGGTGGCCGTGCAATTAATTGAGAAAAGCTTAGATGGAGCAGGCCGGGTTAGGAATCTAGTTTCTGAGATTACGACTTTGGTGGGTTATGCATGGAAAGTTTATTTCAAAAACATCTTTCGCGAGGTTAACTCTGTGACGGATTGCTTAGCGAAATTGTCAGTTGGAGGCCCTCTTGGGATGCAAATTTTGGAAACGCCTTCTATGGAGTCTCGGTACTATTTGCAAGCTGATGCTGTTGGAGTTATATGGCCTCCTGGCTTTGCTTAAGGGCTTAATACCCTCCTTACTATGTAAAAAAAAAATAAAAAATAAGTTGTTTTTTTAAATATATTTTATCACATGTAATTTATTTTTGTAAAACAAATGAAAACTAATCGCTATTTTTTGTGCATATCTTTATAAAGAGTCAAGGGATAATCCAATAACATCCGATTTCTCAAGTTCCTATATGACGAGTGCGACTTCTCTCTTGTCTTTTGCTAAGTCTCAACTTTTCTTTTTGTTAATTTCTCAAACATAGCTGGTTCATCTCCTGAATCAACTTTTATAGATGAGTTTTACGCAAACCTTAACCTTGAAGAACAGCGTGGGAGGGTGGAATTCATGGAATATGACAGGAAGACCCCAAGGTTGGGACACCAATATATGTTGTGGGCAGGCTGGCCACAGAGAAACCAATCAATTTCTTGGTTTTTAAACAAACAATGGTAGCTGTGTGGTGCCCAGTGAAAGGAATGCTAGCCAAAGACTCAGAGAATAATACTTTTGTTCTGCAGTTTTTCCATTCTCTAGATTGTGATAGGGTCTTGAATGGAGACCTCTGGAATTTTTCACAGAACCTGATTATCCTACGAAATGTCCCTGAAGGAGTCAATCCTTGACAAGTTGAATTAACCGCCATGGATTTTTGGGTGCAGCTGCATAACTACCCATCTGGATGTCTATCAGAGAGAGCGTTTCATGATGTGGCTAATTTCATTGGGAGGTATGTTGAGGCTGAACCAAAGATTCTATCTGTTACATGACTATATGCGAATCAAGGTTACTATTGATATCACCAAACCTTTGAAGCGTCGCCTTCAGATGAAGCACCCAAAGGGAGATTGGGGGTGGGTGGATTTTAAGTATGAACGGCTCTCAAACCTTTGTTTCTTTTGTGGACTGATTGGACACTTTGATCGATTTTGCTCAAAGTTACTGGATCACCCCCAAATCCCTAGTGACCAATTTGCTTATGGCTCTTGGCTTAGGGCGGATAACTGTCGATCCTCCAATGTCGGCGAGAAATGGTTGTTATCAGAGGCGGAGGTGCTAAGTGGAGGCCGCAGTGGGGGTGCTACTCGATCAAATTCAAATTGCGCTCAATCAGCGGGATTGCAATCTGATTCAGTTTTTGAATCCCCTAATTTTGTGCAAGGGCAATGATTGCGTCAGAAGCAAGGGTAGGTCACAGATAAGGCAGTTACTATAAATGAGGCGGTAAATCTGGAATAGGATATAGGCCTTATAGTTGAGGAGAATAAGGGCGTAGGGTGTTAAACTTGGGTAAGGAAGTGCTGGTTGAGGTGGATGGGTCAGATAACCAATTAAGAGATGTGGCAAATCCAAAAAACGCCATGCAGGTGGGTCCTGGGTCCCAAGCCCGCCCAGCCCAATGAATACGTTATATTAGAATTGTCGAGGGCTTGGGAACCCACCAAAAATTCGAGAATTAAGAGACCTTATGTCTACAAAGCAGCCCAACTTGGTTTCTTAATGGAAATCGAAGTCCAGTGGAATAAGGTGGATCAGGTTCAACGGCTGATAGGCTTTGATGGTTGTTTTGTTGTCAACCCATCAGGATTGAGTGGTGGCTTAGTGTTGTTGTGGAAAACAAAGGCTATGTATTCTTTACTCAGCTATAGCAAGAATTTCATTGATGTTCAGGTTCAAGTAGAAGGTTTATCCCCTTTCAGATTTATCGGTTTCTATGGGATGCCAAACCCGCAGCATCATAGACAATCCTAGCGACTGTTACATTCTATGAAATCTCGCTCTTTCCTACCATGGTGGTGGCAGGTGATTTTAATGATCTTCTGCACTATGAGGAGAAGATGAGTAGAAGACTGAACCTGACGTGGTTGATTGATGGCTTTAGAAGAGTGGTGGAGGATTGCATATTAGTGGATGTTGGCTACGTAGGAAATCAATTTACATGGGAAAGAAGTAGGAACCACTGCTTCAAGACATTACATAAAATTTCATGTTTGAAGTAAAAGACATCATATGGTTTTCAATAAAGTCTAAGACCAATAGCTCTAGAAAAACCAAATGAAAGAGTTCAAAATAATAAAGAAGACCTATAGGTCTTACAAAAATTATGTGGAAAATCTACGGATTTAAAAAAGCCTCATAAAACTTCTTAAAATACAATAAAAGACCTAAAAATTGAAAATAATTCAAGGAAATATCTCAAAAACAAAGATTTCAAAATGGAAGTTTTAAGAAAAAAGACTTCAAAGAGGAAGGTCTCAAAAAGAAAGTACTGTAAAGTGAAAAATCTCAAGGAAGATCTCAAAGTGGAAGGTTTCAAGAAGGAAGGTCTCAAAAAGAAAGACTTTAAAGAGTAATATCTTAAAAACGAAGGCCTCAAAGTGAAAGGCCTAAAAAGGGAAGATCTCAATGAGAAAGCTCTCGAGAGAAAGACCTTAAAGAGGAAGGTCACAAAAAGGAAGGTTACAAAAAGGAAGACTTCAAAGAGAAATGTCTCAAAAAGAAAGATCTCAATAAGGAAGGTCTCAAGAGGGAAGACCTCAAAAAGGAACATCTCAATAAGAAAGATCTCAAGAGGGAAGATCTCAAAAAAGTAGATCTCAATAAATATTTGTATAAAGAGGAAAAATCTCAAAAAGGAATGTCTCAAAAGAGAACGCCTTAAAGTGGAAGGCCTTAAGAGGGAAGATAGGGTAAGACCACTAATGTTATGTCAAGAAGGGCAACACCACTAATATCAGGTGAGAAAGGATAAGACCACTAAGGTTAAGCTGAAAGGACAAGACCACTGAGGTTTGGAAAGAAAGATCATTAAGGTCAAAAAGCCAGAAGGGCAAGATCACCTGGAAGGGTAAGACTATTGAGGTCGGATCAGGAAGGACAAGACCATTAAGATTAAGCCGGAAGAGCAAGACCACTGAGTTAAGGAAGGGAAAAGGTTAGGGAGCAAGACCACTGAGTTTAGACTGCTAAGAGTATAACCTTCAAAGTAAGACTTTCAAAATAAGACTGCCAAAAGTAAGGGCAAAATAATTCCATATTATATTAATAAAATAACTCACTAAAAATTTTCTCATTTTTTGTAAGTGTGAAATATACTTCCTCACGTTAGGGAGTGAGGGCAAAACCATTAATGTCAAGAAGAAAGAAATGCTAATAAAGTCTAAAAGAGAAGACCACTAATGTCAAACTAGAAGGAAAAGGCCACTGAGATACGGAAGGGAAAGACCACTGAGGTCAGACTGTAAGAGTAAGACCTCCAAAAGTAAGATTTTCAAAAGTAAGATGCCCAAATTAAGACCTCCAAAAGGAAAAATTTCTAAGATAAGACTTTCAAAAGTAAGACTGTAAGAGTAAGACCTCCAAAAGTAAGATTTTCAAAAGTAAGATGCCCAAATTAAGACCTCCAAAAGGAAAAATTTCTAAGATAAGACTTTCAAAAGTAAGACTTACAAAATAAAACAACCAAAGGTAAAGATAAAATAATTTCATATTATATTAATAAAATAACTCATAAAAAACTTTCTCAATTTTATATAAATGCGAAATATACTCTCACGCCAGGTAGTGGAGGTATCTGATAATATATAAAATTATTTAAATTAAAGAATGGATCTTACCTAAAATTATACTAAAGGGTATATTTATACTTTTTCATAAATAGTACTCGGTAAGACAAATGAGGGGCTTTTTTTTCTCTCTTTTTTCTAGGAAACCTTGATAAAAGGGGTATATTCTTCTCTCTTTTCTTCAACTTCCTCTTCCTTCTCCCTTCTTTTCTCCACAACTTCATTCAAGATTCTATTATAGAAATTTCTTAGATCTAACTTGAGATTGGAGAGTCTTTACCAATGGCATCTTTGGTAAACTCCAATCTATTTTCTCTAGTTTGCATGTCTCTTTTTAAGATGCATATTATGGAGCTGTCTAACGAGGAAAGTGGAAAATTCTTCATTACTTAAATCCGATTAAAAATTACTCTAAACTACCTAAACTCATCTCAAACAAAATTGTCATTATTCGAATAAAATCGAAATCTATTTAATTTCATAAATTTTAATTAATAATTTATATAGGAATATTTTTCCTTAACAATTTTCATTTAAAAAAGTTAATAATTTTAAAAAATATTTAAAATTTTAATTTTTAAATAAAAACATATAAATAAATTTATAAATATTATTTTTAAATATATTTTTATATTAAATTAATTATTTATATAAACAGTCATGATACTTTATATATAAAACTTGAATCTAACCTGAATCCATCACAAGTATTAATATTCAAACTGTAATTCGTAACAAATTCAATTATAATTATCCACATTCGTCCCAAAATTCGTCTCAAATTCAATTATAACTATCCACATCTGTCTCAAAATTCGTCTCAAATTCAATTATAACTATTCACATCCGTCCCAAATTCTGGTTATAATTATTAAAATATGTCATTAAGATTAGATTAAAATACCCGACACATACACCCACTTTCTACCATTAACCCATTGCACTCAATCAACCTCTCACTAGAATGTGCTCATAGTAAATATATTAATCAATCCCTCTAAATCTTATCTAGAAATAACTCAATATAATTATATTATACATCACAATGAGTGTTTTACAGTATATGAGAAAAATCATTCTCCACCTTATGCTAAAACATTCCTCTCTCTTCACTCTCCATATGATAGAAAAATCTCACTAGAATTCTAAATATAAGATTCATTTTAAGAGATTTAGAAATATAATTTCTCTTTTTTTTTAGTCCAAACAAAAGAATTAAATAAATCAAACCTTTTTTTATTTTCTTTTATTTCCTGTCCTTCCATCCAAACAAAGCATTAGAGATTTGTTTGAAATATATGTTGTTTAAGATAGATAGATACATACATATGACAAAATGAGGTATTTCTAGTGTTGCAAACTTCGTTTGGATATATAATATACTAGCAGTGAAGATGAGGGAGGATGAGGAGACAACAATATGGTGGCTTCAAGCTTGCTTGTATGTTGATTATCGAAGACTTCACAAAAGGATCTAAACAGAAAGAGATTTTGGAAAAGAAAGGCTTAGAGAAAGTAGAGACGGGAAAACGAAATGAGAGAAATATGGAAGTGCTCTTTTGATCATTATTCTGTTGGAATTGATTCAAACAAATTTGATTTGATCTTTATAATATTCTTTAAGATTTAGATTATATTTGTTTAAGATATTTTAATTTCAATTTTTAAATGATCTTATTAAGTTGTTGGAGATTTTAGTTTATTATTCTTCAAGAGTTAGATTATATTTGTTTAAAATTTTTTTAAATTAACTTATCAAGTTGTTGGAGATTTTAGTTTGTTTTTAGTGCTATAAGTAGCACAATTATTGTACAACAATTCACTCCATTTAATAACGTCTTTCTCTATCTTGTTCAATAATATATTTATCCAACAGTGGTATCAAGTATGTTTACACAAGTTCAAAAATTTTTAATATAAAAAAAAAAAAACCAAATCCATAAGTTATTAGAGAGAATTGCTTTTAAAAATTGTTGATGAGAAGTGCACCAATAAAAAAAAAAAAGTAACTTAGAGAAAGTGCTCTAAAAACTTGTTTGATGAGAGGTGCATCAATAGTTGTTAGGAGAGGACACCAATAAAAAAAATCAATAATAAAAATTTAGTGATTTGAATAGAAATGTTTATATAGTGAGAAGTGCACCAAAATTATTACTTATAAATATTGATTTTTCTCATCACAAACTTGATGAACCATAACAAAAACAAAAGAAAATTTGCTATAAGAATGAAATATGCAAAATTTAAATTTCGATATTAAATTTTGTCATAATTAATAAATGAATTTTTTAATATATATTTTAAAGTATTTAATTTATCTCACCGAGAGCAACATCCGTGGAATAAAAGCATCGAAGCCTGTTAAACACATTTAATACAAGGCAATCAAGAAATTAAAAACCATCAAAACTCTAGAATTAATGAAAAATAGATGCTTGTTTTCCTAGAAACTTCAGAAAAGAAAAAAACTAAATCAAGTGCTCTCCTTGCAAATTTCTTTGGGTTGTTCTCATCTGCAGTCGAGTTATAGCACTAGTGATACAAGTCAACCTTTTTTATTTATTTTTTTCACCCTGTCTTTTACATTTTTTGTATGTTTTCTCATAGTTTTCAAGTATTCAAATCTTAATTATGTTCTCTCTATGATCAAAACCAAACAGCACTAAGTTTGTATGTTATTTGAAGTTGATAAACGAATTCATTAAAAGCATTGACAAGTTTATGTTGTATAACCTATTCCAAACGGTTCATAAAAAATAAAACAAGACTCAAACACACACAAAAAAAGGAAGATGAAAGCCTATTAGACATCAAGTGTAAAAATGGTGGATTATTAATGACATTGCCTCTTATGTTGTAACCAGAAGATAAACAAGGCCCTTCAGATATTCAACAATCTCAGATCCTCCAAGCTTTGAACTTCCAAAAACTCTGTCAACAAAAGTAATTGGAACCTGTAACAAAATTACACCCACAAATATCAACCAAACCAGCAAAATTAACATAAACTTTTCATATACACCCACAAATAGCATAAAAGGTAGCTGAAATGACAAAAGCACAAAGAGCACAAAGGAAAAATAAATAAATCTATACATACATATATAATTACCTCCTCAATATGGTAACCTTTTCTGGAAGCCCGAACAATCATCTCCATTTGAAAGACATACCCCTTGCTAACAACTGAACTTATGATATCTTCAAGTACTGATTTTTTATAAAGCCTTAAACAAAAAAAGTTAAAAGGAGAGAGATCTTAATAAATCCACAAGGTATAGAAAATTAAATACCATAAAATCATTCACATACCGGAAAGACCCGGTCAAATCAGATACACCAGGCCACAGAAGTGTTTGTGCAAGAACATTTGCTCCCCTACTCGTCAGCTTGCGCATAAGATTCCAACCATGTACGCCGCCACCTTGAACATATCGGGTTCCAGTGACTATACTTGCACCAGTCTCCAACTGTTTCCTATGGAGCATATAACAGAGAACATTACATGAAAACTATATGGTATTAGGCATCCCAGAACAGTAGAATAGCATGAAAATGTAGAAAGGAAACTACTTACTTGATAAAGCTTGGCAAGTACTTTGGCTGCAAAATATAAATCACACAAATCAAATATATGAAACTTGAAAATTGGATCAACCTTAGCTACTGTTTATATGGTTCCTAATTTAGCCAGTTTTTCTTTCAATGTCCTTTTCAGATGAAGAAGATCACTGAGAAACATACATAAAAGTTACAAGGCACAGGCACAAGGTCAAGAAATCAAATAGATGCACATATATAACAGATATCACGAATAAGCTTCAAAGCACTTATATAAAAGTTACAAGGCACAAGCACAAGGTCAAGAAATCAAATAGATGCACATATAAAACAGAAATCATGAATAAGCTTCAAAGCACTAGAGATGGATCTAAATCCAGTGAGAACAGATGAATAATACTTACATGGTGGGATAAATCAGCATCCATGATTACAACGAAATTTCCAGATGCATGCTTCAAACCATGGATGTAAGCAGTTCCTGATAGTATAAATGCATCAGAGACGAGTTTCCCATTATTATCATACATAAAAACACAACCACCTACCTAAACCAAGCTTCTTCGGTCTAGGTCTTAACAACTGCATCATCATGAAAAAAGTAAAATAGAGAAGTCAGGAAACAGAAGTAATTATCAAAATTAGTTGGAAGAAAAAGGTTAATTTAAAAACTGATGCCGACTGCTATAGTAATTACAATGTGATCTTCACCATAAACTTGCTGCAATTGCTTTACAACTTCTTGAGTACCATCAGGACTCCCATCATCAACAACAATAATTTCGAACTCAACATCCCTGAACAAAACAAAATATGCATTTACTTTTCTCATTTGTTGGTCAGTAGCCATTCAACAATCCCAGTGATAAATTCACAAAATGGATGAGAACTAAAACCCTAGTTTATATAGGGAGATTAACTATTTAGTCTATGCGTATTGCCATTTTAACAAATCCCTCGGTTTTGAGAAACCTATTAAAACGTTCTTATCTTTTCTCTCCGTCTATGTTACGATGCGAAGAGATGAAATCCATAAAAAAATTAAAAAAAGAAAAAGAGAAAAACAACAATTAAAAACTAAAATAGATAAAATTTAACCAACTTTTTAGAAGAAATAAGTTTGGAAATAGAGTAGTTTATGATGGATCTAAGCTTATATGAGAAATATGCAGGGAAGAAAAAACTTAAAAAATATAGCCTTTGAAGCTGCTGAAAAATGTAGAAAATAATGAAAATGAGAATAGGGAGCAAAAGAGGAAGAATATAAAAGAATTTTAGTAATCGGTAAGGGCCGTTACCATTACATAATGGTCGGTGACGGCCATTACCGTTACATAGTGACGGCAAATCAGAGGATTGATGGAAAGAAAATATAAGAACGTTTTGATAGGTTTGTAGGGATTGAATTGTTAATAATTGCAATATCCAGAAACTAAATAGTAAATCTCCCATTCATAAATGACTAATAGACAATAGTATATCAGTTTCTTCTACTTTTCTTGGCAAACTTAAACATCGAGTTATTGCCTCAAATGAAGGAGAATTTGTTTAAAATAACTACTATGGTACTCCCTCCTACATTTATTATAACTACTGAATTAGATAGATAGAGGACTGAAAAGATTGGGGCTAAAAGGCCAATAAGGTAATACTTGTTTTATGTAGCAGATTAACACTCCCAACCTAAAAAAAAATCCTGAATGAAAGCTTACATATTGTTGTGCTTTTTCGGAACATAATCTGTAGAAACCCATCGAGACATTAAACTAAAAGAAAACTCATGAAGGATTCCCTATCAAACCTAATCTAATAGTTCCACCAAAATGTGATCCTTTTCACTTCCCCAATTCAGTTACTACCTTCACCTGCTCTCTTTAATCTTATGCAGCTGAAATTCATTACTCGATCAATAGAAAAGGCAAAAATGTCTTGATCCTCCGTAAACAAGGATCCACTAAACCAAAATTCAGCAAAACAGCTAATCCCCAAAATAATAATTGGAAACAAATTACCTGAGATGCTTAAAGATGAGGTAGACGATGAGGGCAATGTTGAGGCGCTCATTGTAGGTTGGGATTATAATACTGTACTTATTCTTCTCCTCCTTCCTCTGCTCCATGTTATTTTTCTCGACACTGAAGCCAATATCGCACTTACTTGAGCTGAACTAACCCAGCCTCTCCCAAATTTATGGGGATTCGAATTGGGGAAATTATTGAACCCTCTGGAATTGTCCACTTAAATTTTTTTGGGAAAAAAATCTTGTTGTTTCTATGCTTGAAATTACTGAGCCACCTTAAGGGAACATATGCAAAAGAACAATTTATAATATGATTAAGCTTGAATAATAAGAGAAAGTAATAGTAAATAAGTCAGGAATCTCTCTCCTAGTTTTATCTCTACTAACCTAGGAGCCAAATCCAAAAAATCTCTCTCCTAGTTGTTATCTAGGAGATAATTGTGAGAAATAACTAATAACGGCCACTCAAGGATTAGCTACAAGAGGAGCTACCGCTATTGCTGGTGAGACGGGAAGCGAAGCGTCATCTGTGTCACAGGCGGGAAGGGAAGGCGCCGTTGCCGGCAGCGCCAGAGAGGCCTGGTAGTAGATCGCCTGCTTCAAACGAAAGGAGATTGCCGCTGTTGCTGGTGCCGCCGCTGAAGGGAGATCACATGCTTCGCTGTTGTTGAAGGGAGATCGCAGCTTCAAATGTCGCTGCTTTATTGTTGTCGTTGGTGTCGCCGTCTGTTGTGGGAGGAGCAGGCTGCTGGCTCTCTGATGTCTTTAGGGCATCTTGGATTTTGTATTAGTACTCGAAGAGTTATGTTGAAAAATAAAAAAGATTATTCAAAGACTTAAAGAGTATTTTTGGTATTATACTAGAATCATACTTCTTTTATATTATTATTTTTGCAAATTAAAAGTAAGATTATAATAAAAAATAAATTCTTAAATTAATAAAATATTATATTATTTAGATAGTAGGTCTATGACTCTCCCCAAGGTTTTTTTTAATTTTTTAAATTTTTAAATAAGTTAAATTAAAAAAAATATAATTTATAATATAATATTTAAAATTTAATAAAATATACAATTTTATCTTTTTAATTTTAATAATTTGTAATAATTTAATTCTTATAATTTTAATGTTTATAATAAGTTAATTACTTTAATTTGAGTTAAATTACTTTAATTTGAGTTAATTATTTATTATATATTTAAAAAGTTGCTAATAAAATAAAAATCTAAAACTTAAATTATTAATTATTAAAAAATATAGTATAAATTATATATTTTACTAAATTTTAGAAACTATACCGTAAATTATTGAAAAATATTTTTTACTTCGATAATTTGATATTTTATTATTCTGAAAAATAAAATGAAAAATACATTGATAAGAAAATGTTATATTCTATGCTACATCAATTTTTAGATAATTTGATTAATTACTTAATAATATCATCACTTATATTAATTTTTTGAATTCAACAAAATTAGACTTAATAATATCAAGTTAAAAATTCAAAAATTAAATAATAAAAATATTTTACATACCATTACTTAATCAAAAAAATAAATGTATGACTTGAATTTTAATTCCGTCTCATTTAAAAAATATATTTTTTTTATAAAAAATTACTATTAAATATTTATATTATAAAAAAATTTTTTAATTAATTTTTTAATTTTAAAAAATATATTAAAAATATATGTGTTAAAAAGTAGACTATTTAATTTTTTCATAAAATATTTATCGATTAAAACTAATGAAATGATTAATTAATAAGTTTTAATATATTTTTTAAAAAATTAAAAATATTTTCATATATTTTTTAGATTAAAAAATTAATTAATTTTTTTTTATTATATATAATAAATTTTTTATTATTTATTTATTTAATGATAAAAATCCCTAATCTAAAAGAATATTGTTAAAAAATTATTAATTATTTACTGATATTTCAACATAAATTATTTCACTCAAATCTTTCAAAAGAATTTTTTATGTTGCGTTGCAAATTAATGTTAGTTTTGTTCACCTTTCTCTATAACAATGATTATTAACATCTCAACAAGGAGAAGGATGATGATTATATTGATAATCAGAAAAAAATTGATGTGAATCATGATATTTCCATAAAATTAAAAAAATAAAAAATAAATTCACAAAATTGAAGTCAAAAACCAATTGAATATAAAAAATTAATTAAATTTTATTCTCTCAGTTCTACATTTTTTTCTAATATTTTATTTGCTGTCATTTGTTTTTAAATTAAATCATATATAATATAATTAAAAAATATATCTAAATAAATGAATGGCGGATTTAGTCTGAAATATATTTAAATAAATTTGAGAAATTTGATATTATATTTTTTTAATTTTAATTTTTATTTAAAAAAATAAATGAATAGAGCAATTGTTTATTTATTTATTTTTTTAAAAGAGTCATAGGTGTTAAGTTAATTGATTGAAATAATGAATATGCAAAAATTTAAAATTTAATAAATTAATTTAATCAGTAAAATAAAAAGCTTATTTTTAATAAATATAATTTTATTATACATGTTAAGGAGTTCTTTTTAATAATTTTGATTGTATTTAGGTGTGAGCCGTATTCGGTTCAAATTGAAAAAATTGATTGAATCGAATCGATTTGAAAATTTAATTCGGTTTTTTATACATTTCGGTTCGGTTCGGTTTTTAATTTCAGAAATTTTGGTTATTTCGGTTCGGTTCGGTTTTAATAAAAAAAAATCAAACCGAACCGATTAGTGATAATAATATATTTTTTCAATAATATAGAGAAATTAAATCATATTAAGATTAAAATATTTTAATTAAATTTTAAAATATTAAAAATAAAGTATAAAAAAATAAAAAAAATTATTAAAAATTAAAATCGATCAAACCGAACCGAATCGAATCGAATCAGACCGGTTCGGTTCGATTCGATTTCTGACCAAAATCAGTTCGGTTCGGTTTTCATAAATACTAAAATTTTGATTTTCGGTTTATTCGATTCGGTTCGGTTTTGAATCAAACCGACCGAATACTCACCCCTTTGTATTAATTGGTATTAAATACTGTATATTTAAGTTTTTTTGAGAAATTCAATTTTACATATATAAATTAAATAAAAAAATGTTTTTAAAAGCAAAAAAAGAATTCTTCAAATGGGACGGGCGTCCAACTCTTAAATAATTTATATATCGCTTGAAGATGAATTTGGCACTGCAATCAAGAAATTACTTTAATTAAAATATTAAAATTTTTAGATTTTTTTTTATTTTTTAATTTTCACTGTCAGTGGTTCCACTTTTACATCTCCGCGTCTAGTCAGAATTCCATCAAAGCCCCCTGCTCCTCTTCCTCGCTTTATAACGCGGCAATCCTAAATAGTTGTAAATTTCATTTTGCACCATAAAAAAGAATTTATTAATTAATTTTTTAATTTAAAAAAATTAAAATATCTATAAATTTATCCTTTTATTAATTTTAATTATTAAATATTATAAAATTAAAAATATTTTAATATAAAAAAATTAATTCATAAACTTTTTATAAAATTAAAATATTAACTAATAAATTTTTTCAAATTATAAAATTTAAATAATAAAATAATAAATATTTTTATAAAATTAAAAAATAACTAATAATTTTTTTTATAATATGAATTAAATAAATTAATTTTTAATTAAACGAAACTAAATAATAATTTTTTTTATTAATTTCTCCACCAATATAAGTATTTCCAAGATAACGTAGAAATATGAAAAAAAAAGTCTAATATTGGTAAAACTACTATTAAAAATAGAAAAAAATTATTTTTTAGTCTCTGAGATTTAACGTAATTAACACTTCTGTCCCTCTATTTTGGCGACTCAACACTTAAATCCCTCATTTTCTCTTCCGTCCAAATTCATAGTTCTTCCGTTCATTTAAACTATTAAAAATAGGAAAAATTATTTTTTAGTCTCTGAGGTTTAACGTAATTAACATTTCTATCCCTCTATTTTGGCGACTCAACACTTAAGTCCCTCACTTTCTCTTCCGTCCAAATTCATAGTTCTTCCGTCCATTTAAACTGTTTAGTTAAAGAGTCATAGGTGAAAGATGATAATTTTTTTTAAAAATACCATTCTCTCAATGTGAAATTCCTATTTTTTTTCTTTTTCATATTTTCTCCGGTTGCAGAAAGGGTAGGAAGAAGAAGAAGAGAAGAAGATGTAGAAAGGGTAGGAAGAAGAAGAAGAGAAGAAGAAGAAGTTGCAGAAAGGGTAAGAAGAAGAAGAAGAAAGAAAAAAAAAAGAAAAAGAAGAAGAAGTTGCAGAAAGGGTAAGAAGAAGAAGATGCATTTGGGTTTGGGTTAAGTGAGGATTAATTTTGTCAATTCACGTGTCCCAAACGGCTTTGGATGAAAGGACTACGAATTTGGACATAAAATAAAGTGAGGGACTTAAGTGTTGGGTCGCCAAAATAGAGGGACAGAAGTATTAATTATATTAAACCTCAGGGACTAAAAAATAATTTTCCCTTAAAAATAATTAATAATTTTTAATATGAAATTCTCGACAATATTAAAATTAGTGTTTTTTTAAATTTTTTTTATAACTCAACCGACCTTCAAATTTTTAATTTGAATTTTTATTACAGAAATCTCAAGATAGTTTCTTTTAACTCTTTTTCAATTCTCTTTGTACTGGTTGAAACTTTTTTTTTATGAAAACAATTATTGTAAATATAAAATTAATTTTAAATTTATAAAATATATTAAATTAATTTTAATATATTATAATCAATCTACACTATTTTTTTTTTTTTAAAAAAAATTTTTTAATGCAGCTCAAACAAGTCCACTTGTCTTCCTCTCCTCTCTTCTCACCATGCACTCAATCTATCTCTCCCCCTAAATTCATTAACAATAGCAATAGCTTCCTTGAATTTCGGTTTTTGGGTTTGAAATATTTTTCATTGATTCATTTTTTTTTTTGAAATTTTGAATCTCTCCAGTAATGGTAAGTCATTAATTTCTAGATTATATTTTCTCACTTAAAAAGAAAAAAACTCAGAAAATGGTAATTACTGTTTCTGGGGTTTGTTTTTTTATTTCTTATTTTGCCAGAGATGTTTCTGTGGGTTTTCTTTTGGGTTCTTGCAATTTTTGAGCGTTAGAAAGAGTAGAAGAGCAAAGAACTTGTAACTGAAAATTTTCTTTTGTCATCTTTCATTTTCTTCTCCTTGGTTCTGTTTGGTTGCCCAGAAAATTCGAGTAAGTTTGATTTTGCATGCTACCTTTTTTTTTTTTTCTTGTTAACTCTGTGAGTTGTTTTCTTTTGGGTTTCTGAGGGACCAAACAGACTGCTACTTTTTTTTTTATTCTTCTCTGATTCACGGAGATTGAATATCTGCTATAGAAAGAAATAATTTTAGATAAGTTTCAATTATTTTCCCCCAAAACTTCTGTTTTTGTATTTTGAAGTTATAGAAATTTGGCAAATTCAATTTAGGGATTGTTGTTATTTGTCTTCAGCCTCTACGTTGTGGAAGAGCTAAAAGATGTGTATTAAGTGATATAGCTGTTGGTGTCAGACTTTCGGTGATTAAGTCTAGTGGTTGATTCTTGAAAGATAAGATGTTTTAGGGCTTTTCTTAATTGAGCTTGTATCTTATTAAGATTCTGTTTTGTTTGCTATGATTTTTATCACTACAAGCTTAGGTTGCTGATCTCTAATCCATAGTTTCTTTTCCATATAAAATATTATGGGTTTACATTTTTTTTTTCAGTTTATATAATGTGGAGCTACCCACCAGTGTTGTGGCTTCCAATTTTCGAGCCGTTGCTCCCTGCTTAAATTAATATGTTGCATTTTTGTGTGTGCTTGCGAGCATGTGTGGATTTACTTTTACAAGCTAATCCCAGGAGAGGAACCAAATTTTTTCGAATTAATTTATTCCTATGGAGTTGATTCTGGGTTGTGACAATCACTGGTTTAGTTCAAGAGCACAAAATCTTCTGAAATTTCAATTCTGTTTATTCTCTGCCCTGCTAGATGTTTCTTTTCTATTTTTCTCTTTTAATCTAATATTATTAATGCGTCATGATTCATATCATATGGTTCTTTCTCATAGCTTCAGGTGTCTTTCATAATTATCCTCTGCATGGTTTCCATGCTTTTCTTTTTTAATCTGTCAGATTTCTTAAATCTTAAAATAGTGGCTTGGGGTGGAAAACCTTCTATAGTGGATTTTGCCAAGTTGTGTACAGTTGTTTGTGAGTTAATGTCTAATATCCACACATTTGCTTTTATCTTTCCCACTCTCCAGCAATCTTGATTATGATAATGCATTTCAGAAATTGTAATTCCCCATTCTTATTTTTGTTTATATAATTATGCTTTAGGTTTAGAGACCCCATTTCATCAGAACTGTCTATAAAGATTGGGATAGAAGCCACTGTTTTTCGTGAGCTACAGATAGCAGTTTGAATACACAGATGAAGAAGCTATTTTTTTTCAGATCTTCCTCCAACAATGGAAACAACAATGATGGTTGTCTGCCATCAACTGATAAACAAGTTTACTGGGATATCCCAGTGGAAGATAGGTTGAACAATCAACGTGATGATAAGGCTGACAACAGCTTCCGGAGCCCCAAGGGGTTATTTTCAAAGTCTCGAAAGCAAGTTTATGGTAACCCTACTAGCTCCAGCACCAGTTTCCACCTTAGAAGAAGTCGCTCAATGTCATCAGCTGCCTTTATTGTTGATGGATTGGACCAAAGAGTTTTTTCTCACCTAGATGATCAAATTGGATCCCCTTCTAGTAGCATTAACAGTACTGCTCATCAGCGATGTGATCATCCATCTCGGTGAGGCACTTGATTCACTAATATCTAATCATTTTATCCTTCTAAAGTTTCTCTAGGTAGCAATTTGGTAATGGTATCCTTCTATTTTAATTTTTTTTCTTTGAGTAATTTGGTGGTATTTGGTTTATGCTAGAAGGCAGGCTCTTACACCTGAGAGGCAAGCAAGAGCAAAGCGATTCGAAACAATAGCTATTCAAAATGCATATGGGCAAGAGAGGCCTAGATCTTCTGGTTCTTCTAAATCTCATCACAATTCATCAGGAAACTCTTCTTGTAGTAATATCTCAAGCAAAGTTTTGGACCGCTACATTGATGGAGAGGAGCAGCAAGAGAGAAGTAAGCCCAAAAACAGTATTCTCCAAAGAAATTTTTCTGGGAATGGAAATGAAGGTGGAAAGCTTCCACCACGAGTTCAATATACAGCTCCTTCATCACCACCAGATGGCATCAAAGATAAACACAGATCTCGTTCATATAGGGACGCTAAAGCTGCCCACCTTCATTTTTTTTCAAGAGATTGGGTGGAGAATGGATTTAATCATGAATCTCCACGGAGACTTGCAAAAGATGTCATTGAGAGGCTCTCTCAAACTCATTTATCTCATAAATCAAGTTCAGAGCAATTTAACCATGATATCCCAATCACAATTGAAGATATCTATGCTGAATCCATGAATAAATTTGTTGATTCAAACGTAGATGTTCTTTCCCAAAAAAGTTACTCAAAGGAGGAACCTCATGCAACCATTAATAACTACCAT
The DNA here is from genome assembly GCF_001659605.2 of Manihot esculenta. Classification (NCBI taxonomy): domain Eukaryota; kingdom Viridiplantae; phylum Streptophyta; class Magnoliopsida; order Malpighiales; family Euphorbiaceae; genus Manihot; species Manihot esculenta. The sequence goes on from NC_035170.2 coordinate 4,100,153, forward strand.
GGAGATGATTTGTTAGGCTCTCAGAAAACAACTTGTTTTCTTGAAAACAATTGTGGGGATATAAACTCTGTTCATATTGAGGATGCTATAGATGTTGAATTACAGCGAAGATCTAAAGAAGCTGAGGAAAGGGTTCTGCTTCTTTCCGAGGAACTTGACCAAGAAGGTTTTCAAGGTACTGGGTTTGATATACCATCCTTGATTCAGAATATTAGGGACTTAATGGAGGATAGGCTAAACTTGGCTATTGAGGTTTCAAGTCTTTTGAACTCTCAAATTTCTGAGAGAGACACTTACAGGGAAGAAGTTAGATTGGCAAAAGCAGAATTGGAGGCACGGACCCGAAAACTGCAGAAGGAGAAGAGTGAATTGCAATCAGCACTGGAGAGAGAGTTAGACAGAAGGTCAAGTGACTGGTCATTGAAGCTTGAAAAGTACCAGTTAGAAGAGCAGAGGCTTCGTGCTCGTGTTAGAGAACTTGCAGAGCAGAATGTCTCCCTCCAGAGGGAAGTCTCTTCTTTTAATGAGAGGGAAGAAGAAAGCAGAAGTGTGATTGCATTTTCAGAGCAACAACTTAGACACCTGACCTCGAGGTTGGAAGAGGCAAGCAAGGAGAATCATGAGCTAAGAGAAGATATTTCTGAATTACGAGATAAGCACACAGTGACAGAAGGAGATCTTAGTTGCACCAAAAGGAATTTTGAAGAGAAGGACAAGGAGTGCAAAGAGTTGCAAAAGTCTACTGCTAGATTGTTAAGAACCTGCAACAAACAAGAGAAGACAATTGAGGGTTTGCGGGAAGCATTTGGTGAGGAAATTGAGAAGCAGCAGTCATTGGACAAGTTTAACAGGCATCTTAAAAAGTTGCAAATGGAGCAATTGAGGTTGACAGGGTTAGAGTTGGCTTTGAGAAGGGAGTTGGAATCTCAGAGGATTGAAATTGATTCTCTTCGACAAGAGAATGTTGGCTTGTTGAGGCGCTTAAAGGGCAGTGGAGAAGATCTAGGTGCTTTAACTTTCAAACTAGATAAAGAAATGTGGAGCCATTTATGCTCCCTGAAAAATCAAGGGCTACCGATGCTGAAGGAGAGCACACAGCTATGCTCCGGGTTATTGGAATTCATCAAAGGCAAAGCAGGCCAAATTCCAGAAACTAAGCAGGGAGGGGAACTTACAAGAAATGGTTTAGATGGGCAGTTTGTTATTGAAGCTGATGTAAGAGTTCAAGGCTTTAAGCGCGGAATTGAGAACCTAACAAGGAGTTTGCAGACAATATCTTCTTTGCTGCAGGAGAAGTCCAGTTCAGTTACATCAAAATTTGAGTTGCCATGCCCTAATGTTGATGGTTCAGCAAAACTAAATAATCCATCATCAGAGGTAAGCTGCTATTTAAAATTGAAGTCATGGACAATTGTTCAATTTGTTGTGAGAATTGGATGGACGAGCTAAAAACTTGTTTTTAATCAACAATGCTGTTATTGCTTTCATCTGTTTAGGAAACATTAAAGTTCGAGCTCAAAGCAGAAATTTTACTAACCAGTCTGTTAAGAGAGAAGCTCTACACTAAAGATTTGGAGGTTGAACAGTTGCAGGCTGAACTGGCTGCAGCAGTGAGAGGTAATGACATCCTTAGATGTGAAGCCCAGAATGCATTGGACAACCTCTCCTGTGCCAGCCACAAGTTGAAAGACTTTGAGCTTCAGGTAATCTACCTTTACTGCAAAACTATGATGTTCAATGTCATTTTACGCGTCATTGTTGCTATCCAACATGCCTGTGTTTGAATCCCCATTTTTAAGGCACAATTACCTGATATTTGGTATTTAAATTGACGGACCAGACTGGCAGTGGCTTGTAAAATAGATATGCAAGTGGCTTAAACGAGATAAAACTACCTTCAAGAAGCTATAACTTCCTTTACATGTTTGAAATTGATATGTCTATCTAGATTTTTATTTTAATTTTCGTCTCTTTTATTTTATCTTTTTTGCCTAGTCCTTAACGATTGCTGTGGGGTTGATTTTATATGTGGTGTTTCTAATTCTTTGCAAGGCTTTCTACTTCTCAAAAATGATAAAACCTTGCTTAACAATTTTTCAGCTTTAATTAGTTCCAAATTTTCCCCCTTCTTTCCAACATTTGAAAAAAAGAGACATTTACTATTTAGTCTCTATATTGTGAGGAAACTCACTAGTTGGTTTCTGAGTTTTAAAAAATATATTAAAATAATCCTGATGTTTTAAAACCTACAGTAAGACATTCCTGACATTTTAAACAAATCTACTAGTTAGTCCTTCGTTAGTCTTTATACTTTGAAAAAATTTATTAGTTATTTTTTTTAATTTGATAAGAAGTCTACTAGTTAGTCCTTTCGTATTGAGGGTATTTTAGATTTTTTTTGCACTGCATAACAGATAAAATTAACGGGAGACTAATTAGGAGACTTTTTAAAATATCAGGATGTTTTAATATACTTTTCAAAATTTAGGGACTAATTAATGAGTTTTTTCATAATAGAGACCAAATAATAATATTCCAAAAAAAATGCAGCACTAACAGCTTGTTATTTCTTCTTTGTAACAGATGCAAAAGAAGGATGATAGTATGAGTAGGCTTCAAAATGAACTCCAAGAATCTATGAAGGAGCTAACAATAACAAGGGGCATTCTACCCAAAGTATCTGAGGAGAGAGATCTGATGTGGGAGAAGGTGAAGCAATACAATGAGAAGAATATGGTTTTGAATTCAGAGGTTAGTATCTTGAAGAAGAAGATAGAAGCCCTTGATGAAGACTTGCTTCTCAAGGAAGGTCAAATTACAATCCTAAAAGACACCATAGGTACCAAACCTTTTGATCTACTTGCTAGTCCTGATTATTCACAAGAATTCTTGCTAAAATGATTTTAGAGGTCTTTGGTAGGATTTGTATACACTGTTTATAGTCCTATACTTTGAAAGACGTGCTTTTGAGTTTGCCATTGGTAGGATGTGTGAACACTGTTTATAATGCTGTGTTTATGAGAGTTTTCTTTATTCTTTTGAGCTCCATTTTTGTTTTGCCTTTTCTCATAGTGGGTCTTGGTGAGATGGTGTAAAAGCCTTAAATCCCATGATTCTTTTGTATAATGCTGGTTTTCATAATTGTATGTTGTTGGTTTTCCTGTTATCTAATTAAAGCTGGCAATTGATCTTTTGCTATTTTGTCAGAGACGTTTTAATTTAGAAAAAAACATATCATTTGAATAATCGATTAGTCTGGCGATAAACATTTTTATATAAAATTTATTAATATCTTAATTATTCATATATCATTATTTATTTTTATTTAAATATATAATTTATATTAAATTATTTTATATTGTATAAAAAATACTATTATGTAATATAAATATAAAATATTACATAAAATAAATATATTAATATAAGTATAATTAATTTAAATTATATAATTATATGTACATATTATATTTAAATTTTATTAATAGAATTATATTGATTTATATTTAAATTATATAAAAAATTTAATTTATAAAATTAAGCAGAGGAAAATAATCATACAAATACATACATAAACTTATTGAAAATAATAATAATAATAATAATAATTTATTAAGAGACTTAATAGTTTAAAAAACTATTAAAAAGATTGAAATAAATATATAAATTAATAATATAGTTATGTAATTAAGGGATAGAGATATAAAAACTAATAATAGATATATGATAAATAGATTAAGTGGCTAATATGTAATTAATTTATCAAGGTGTAATTGAATCTCGACGAGCCTCTTAACGAGCCTGCTCAACGAGCATGCTCCATGACCCCAACTTGCGAACCTCTTAACGATTCAGCTCGTGAATCTTAACGAGACAAATACTACTGAACTCAAGTTTAACTCGTTTAATAAACGAATCTAAAATTTAAATTTGAACTCAGCTCATTTAGAAATCAAATTGAATCTGATCGAGTTTTTATCGAGTCGAGATTCAAATAGTTCACGAATAATTTAGTTCCTTTACGGTTCTAACTGAGTAATGGTTGAGAGATTTAATTGAAATTTTAAATTTTATTTATTAAATCCTTAAGAAAAAAGATTTAATTAGATTTATTTTTAATTAATAATTATTATTAAAAATAAAAATCCTAGGTAAACTTCTTTGAGTTTTTTTTTTTTTTTTGAATCAAACTTCTTTGAGTTGAAGTGAAGGATCATTGTTTTTGTTAATTCAGTAAAGTGACAATGTGGATATAAAGTTTTTTTAACGAAGAAACTACTCTCCTTCACATGAGTTTCTAGCTTCTCATTTTAATGGTGAAAATTTTAATTTTTAGGGTAATTTACAATATAAATTTTAAGGTTTAGATTTTTCCCTACTTATTTAATCGTAAATAATTTAGTTTTTAAATTTTTAATTTATTAACAAAATAATTTTTTTATTAAATTTATTATTAATAAAATGATAATTAAAAAATTAACTCAAATTAAAAAAATTAAATTATTTTAAATTATTAAAATTAAAAGAATTAAATTATTATAAAAAATGAGATTTGAAAGAATAAATTATTATAATTTAATAATAAATTTAAAAAATGACTATTTTATTAATAAAGTAAAATTTTAAAAATTTAATTATTTATATTAAAATAATGAAAATACCGATGACACCGAAGAACTCCTTAAAGGGAAACTATAACAAAAAATGATGAAATTTTGTTTTCTTTGTTACTTTTGCATGATAATACATATTTTGCTCATTTAATATGAATAATTTTATAAGAATGGAATAATTTTATAAAAAAAATTAATTAAAAAATTTTTATTTTTTTATTTTATGAAAAAATTTTATAATAAAAAAATTAATTAAATTAAATTTTTACAAAATTATTGATTAGAAGATTAAGAAATTCAAATGTGCAAGGAACTTTTAGGGAAGAAAGAAAGAACTCATTCTCTTTTAACTCATTTATGTTTTTTTTTCTTAAATTTTAATATTCAAATATTTGAATTTTATTGATCCATTCGTAATTTTTGAAATAAATTTATTTACATAGTTGTAATATTAATTTGTTTAAGTGATATATTGAGGGATTTTCATCTTTTTAGTTGGTAATATTTGTAATAGATTATTAAATTCAGAACATTTTATTATGGATTTACACTTAGTATTTTTGCATTAAATGATTTTAATAAAATTGTGTGAATGATTAAAAAATTAATTCTTATAATCCTGCCTTAAAACTCAAGGATTTTCACAAGCCAATGCATAATCTCAATCTACATCAACCTTATGGCACTAAAGGGAGTTTTTTTTTAAATTATATTTTTATATAGCCATTAAAGGAGCTAACTCTTTCTTTTTTTTATTATAAAAATAAATATTTTAAAATAAATAGACAGAAAAATTCAAATTTAAAACTTTACAAACTTTATATCTTAGAAATAAATAAAAAACTTATTTATATATATATGTATATTGTAGCATCAATATTATTGAGCTAGGCTAATATTTGAGTTTTTTTTTTTTGGGAAAATGTGATTTTGAAACTCAATATATTTCTCAATGGAATCAAATTCTGATGGACAAAAATGGGAGTTTTTATTCTTATTAAAATTCCGTTTATTTTATGAAATATTTTATTTAAAAAATATATTTTTTTAGTATTTATAACACATATACATTATTCATAAGATATATTTTAATAATAAAAAATTAAGTCTTTTTTTAAAATAATTTATTCTTTAAAATAAGTTATTTTGTTGACTTCAATTTTTTATTTTATAATGATGTGACCCAAAAAGAACCGAAAATGATTTGTCACTTTGTAAAAGAAAAAATTTGAGAGATTGTTTGACTCAAGAGAGTGTGTAACCTCTGTGTGTACTTTACTGTTATACTGTAATAAAATGGAGTTAGTTGGTGAATTTTTTGAAAATCCGACTAGTACCGGCTAATGAATAGGAAATCATGTGCTTATAGGTGTAATTAGATGTCATGAAAGGCTCGATCGGTTATAAGAGGACTAGTCTTCTATCATTTTGAGAATTGACATTATACTAACCAAGTCTTCTTTCTTATGCGTGAGGCTTGGATAACCGAGGATCACGGGTCATTAGGGTCTTGTCACATATCTCTGTCGTGTGGTGACAACACATGACATACTTTAGGAGAATATTGTGTCATATTAGAAGTCCCATCGATCTTTGATTTTTCATATTCGAAGTTTACAGCTGTTTTCTATGATTTGGACACATGGCATGCCGGAATTAGCTCTCCATATTCATACCTCTTAGCTTGCTCTGGTGATAAATGATGTTCGTTTTGATTCTTGAGCCGCATTTAAACCAACCGTCAAAACAACAATATAAAATCTCCCTTTCTCATGCAATTACCACTTTTGCTCTGCTTTCTTCTGCTCTAAAAAGACTCGACCACTCAGTCATCTCTTTCGCTTTTCCAAAGGTAATTCCTTCTTCTACCATCTTCCCTGCCTTAAAGATTAATAGGTTCTCTTCGTCTTCTTCTTCTGATGGTAACTCAACCTCTAGCTCTTCCTTCAGCGGCCCTATCCATGCTTCGGCTCTTATAGTTCTATTGAGAGCGGTCTTTGACAATGAGACCCTGCTAGTAATGTAATACCCGGCTAGACTCCGGTATCGGAATTCCTACCGTCCGGTGGAATCTCGGATGTCGGAGACCTCTAGATGGGTGAAACCATGTTTTCATGAAATGTTTTAATGTTTTTTATGATTTTAAATAAAAAGGAAATGAGTTTTTTGCATGAGAACAACTTTGGAGGAAAACTCAGGTTCGGCAGCCGAAACTCAAAGTTCGGCCGCCGAACATGCATGCATTTCGGGTGTGCCTTAGGCCCCCGAAGGCATAAGTGAGGGAAGTCCAGGTTCGGCCGCCGAACCTCAAGTTCGGCCGCCGAACATGGCATGCATGCGGAGACACATTCGGCCCCCGAATGTGGCCTGGCCAGCCACTATAAAAGGGTCCCTTAGCCGAAAACGGGCGAGCTTTTCCCCATTTTCGGCCAAGGTGAGCTCTCCGCCGTCCCTCACCGATCTTTGATGTTTTTCCTCTAGATCTTTCAAGTTTTTCATTTGTTTTAACTTTGTTTTGAAGATTTGAGCTTTTGAGCAAAGTTTTGGAGTTTGGAGGTTCAAGAACCCAATCTCTCCCACCTCCGAGTTTTAGGTCGTCTCTCTCTCGATCTTCAAGAGGTAAGAGTCGATCTCTAGCTTACATTATGTTTAAACAAGTTTTATGCAAGTTCATGGGGTAGAAAATGCATGAGTAAGCTTATGTTGAGTTTATGGGTTTTTGATGAGTTTTTGAGCAATGTGGCTTGTAATGTGTGTTTGATGTGTTGTAGTTGGGGTTTAAGGTAGTTTGAGACCCCTAGGAGCTTGTATGCATGTTTTGGTTGAGCTAAATGCATGATGGTTTGAGTTTAGAGGCATTTGTGCATGTTTGAACCAAGTTTCTGCCCTTTGGGAGAAACCAGGTTCGGCAGCCAAAGGGACTTTCGGCCGCCGAACCCTCTTGTGGAGGCAGCCTTCGGCTGCCGAAGCTTGCCCCCGAAAGGAGACTTTCGTCTCTGTCTAGGAGTTTCGGCCGCCGAAAGTGCCGCCGAACATGCATGAGTTTTGCCTCTGTCTGGGAGTTTCGGCCGCCGAAGGTGCCGCCGAACCTGCCTGACTTTCGGCTCTGGAAGGACTTTCTGCCGCCGAAAGTGCCCTGTCCAGCCTTTCTTTGCATGTTTTGCATGGATGTTTTGAGATGTTTTAGGGGGTTTTTGGGGGATGTTTTCATAGTCATGTTATAGTATGTTGGTCCCTCATTTGAGTCCACCTGTGTAGGTTCGGACCCGAGGAACCGAGGACCTCAGCAGTGAGTCAGCTGCTTCAGTCAGTGTCAGAGCTAGCCAGAGGTGAGTGGAATAACTCTTATGCTTTTAAATAAATAAATCAGTTTTGAGCATGTTCATGAATCACGGATGCCATGTGATATTTTAGGATGCTTGCATAGAAATCACGAATATGTTGCATTGCATAATATGTTGTTGATGTGGATGAATGTTGAATGATCCATTAGCCCTCATATGTTATGACATGATGTTATGTTATGGAAGTCCAGGTGTGGCCTGCACTACGCCCCTGGCACTATGTAAGAGAAAGACCGGACGTGGCCTGCACTACGCCCCCGGCACCATGGATTATGTATGTTATGTTATGTTATGTATAAGAGAAAGACCAGGTGTGGCCTGCACTACGCCCCTGGCATGATTGGAATATGTAGAGGGCTAAATGGTGACAAGTTCATCCTTGATATGATTAGTTGTGATGTGATGCATTCCATGATAGCATGTATTTTAAATGCTTTATGATTCTGCTCACTGGGCTCTAGTAGCTCACCCCTCTCCCAAATTCCCCAGGTTTGTAGGTACGGGTTAGACAGAGAAGTCAAGAAGAGTAATGAAGTCATATGTATGTAATAGTTAGAATGTGGACATGACAGATTGTATAATGATGTATAGATATGTAATGTAACGATATTGAGGTTAGAAGTGTGCTTGACCATAGTATAATGTAATCTCTTTTTGAAACATGATCTTAATGTTATTGATGTCCATGTTTAGCCAACTCAACACTTGTTATGCCACCCATTGGGGGCATTGATGAGATCCCACAGAGGGGTCAAGTTTATGATTATGTATATGTTCAGTGCATGCACAGGTTGAGTTTGGTGTATGATAGAATGTATGAAAGAAAAGTTTTAAATTTTTATGTATGATTGTTGATCATGTATGGGATTAAACAGGTTTACAGGTTACATGTCAGGCTTGCTACGGGTCCCGGCGGCCTTAAGCCGATCTGGATCCTAGCGCCGGTAGCGGTCCGATTTTCGGGTCGTTACATAAACGATATTCTATCCATGCTTACTGAAAGGGATGTAGACTATTTTCATGACTACTACTAGATCTCCCATGAGATCTTTCGGATTTATGCTCCTAACCTGAATGCTCGCATAGATGATTAGATCCTTACTGAAGATACCATCATGGTGTATGATAAACAATTGAAGGCGGGTCTTTAGTTCCCAATGGACCAGTTCTTTGTTGAAATACTCAGATTCTACAAATTATCAGTTGCCAACTGCACTCCAACAACTGGAGAATTTTAGTGGCTTTCCACTTTATCTGCTTCAATAACAATATTGAGCTCAGCGTAGCCCTCTTCTCCTAATTGTACTCGTTGGGTATCCAGAAAAACAAAGAGTTTTGGTTCCTCACAGGAAGAAGCCCCGGAACCTTTTTGATCGAATCTCCTCTTTCTTGAAGCGCTGGAAGAATAAGTTTTTTATTCTCTGCTATAGAGTGTCCGGGGGTTTTAGACAACTGCGGACTGACTAGAATATTTATGTGGAGCTTTGAAAGGATGGGGTCTAAACGCGTAGGATGAGGCATAGGCTTTGGACTTCATTCAGAAGATGGCCTTGGCCCATCGAATGGACATAAACATGGCCGTTAGAAATGCCATTCTATCATGGTAGAGTCATTATCAAGCAGACCAAGCTCGGTTGCCTCAACTATTCGATCAACAAAATCCTCGGATGACCTTACCATCTTTCATAGAGTAGGGTACTTTATTTTTTAAGGTATATTTGCCCTTAAATTGTCCTACTTACTCACTCTTTATTTTGTGTAGCTATGGTTGGCAAGGGAAGGAACAATTTTGCTAAAGCAACCTATGCTGCTCGAAAGGGGAAAGTTGTGGCTGGTACCTTAGCATCTCCTCCAAAAAGGGCACAACAAATAGAAGAGACTATCATTTTGCTCCCTCCTCCACCTCCACCTCCGCCTTCAACCACAATCGAAATCTGCCATCCAACCCGAGTCTTCCTCTAGGGATGCTCTTCTAGCACCACCCACCTAAATGGTACACAATACGAGGAGGCTGAAACTGGAGCTCCATAGCCTCATGGCATCCAACACTTAGCAATAGCTCTGACCCTAGTGAACTCGCTTCTCGAGGAACCCCAGTTGTTAGTTCTTATAGCAAAAAATGCCCAAGGCCTAGTGACTGTCATCGCTTAAACGCAGATGAGACGAATGACCTATATGACAATGTCATCCATTCTGCCATAGAGAGTGCCCTGTGCGCATACATAGCTAAGGAGCATATCAAAGCTTTGAGGAGAGAGTTCAGAGCTCAAGAGACGGATGAAAACTTCCTTCAAGAGAAATGCTCGAGGCTGAACGCTAGGGGTAACAGAGGTGAAAAACACAATGGAGGAGAGCCTGGAGTCTGTAGACAAGCTTCAGGCAGACTTGGACGAGGCCACTGTTGCGAAGGCCACTATTGAGGCACATGTTAAGACTGTCGAGGATCAAGTGATTGACCTTCAATGACAAGTCCGGAGTTGCAGTCTAAGGTTCAGGAAAACTAGGCCACCACCAACAGGGTTGCTGAAATGGAAGCTAAGCTTCAAGAGACAGTAGCTCGGGGTAGGAAGATGTTTAGTGAAGGCTAGGACTCTGTGAAGAAGGTGCTTATCAAGCGATTTCCAGCATAAAACTTCTCCTAGATTGACGACATATTCCTCGAGAAGAAGGATGAGGACGAGGATAGGCAAGAGGAGGAGAGACCAAATGAAGACAATCCCTTTGTCCTGGCTTCCCTTGAAAATGTAACAGATATAATAGAAGCTCAGAAGGAGGAGACCGAAGAAGTCCATCCTGCCCTGTAAAAACTTTTCTTTAATAAAAAAATATTTCTTTCATTGTCTTTCTTTGCTAAGTATCTAGGGCCGACACTCGACCCAAAATAAAATAATAACTAAAAGTTGACAGACCATTTGCCAACTCATAATTTATAAATAAATGTCTTAAATGCTTTAGAAAATTTTATTAGCGGGAGTAACACCTGGTCATATACCTAGCAGTTACCCACTTGTGGCTTGCATGGCGGCTACTTGCCTTGCGGCCTTTTTTAGCAAAAATTGCCTTAATCATTTATTTTTTGGAACTAACACTCAAAGATTTACCTAGCGGTTACCCACCTTGTGGCTTGCCTAGCGGTTACTTGTCCTATAGTATTTTTTAGCATAAACTGCCTTAATCATTTTCTTTTGGGACTAACACCTGAAGGTTCGTCTGGCGGTTACTCGCCTTGTGGTGTTTTTTTGGCAAAAATTGCCTTGATCAATGTCTTTTGTGGCTAACACCCGAAGGCTCACTTGGCAGTTACCTATCTCATGGTTCGCCTAGCGGTTAGCCGCCTTGTGGTATTTTTTAGCAAAAATTGCCTTGATTAGTGTCTTTTGGGACTAACACTAAAAAACTCGCTTAGCGGCTACCCGCCATCTAGCTCGTCTAGTGGTTACCTGCCTTATAGCGCTTTTTCTTGTCCCAATGTTTTCATCAATTTATTGTTTTTTATAATTCTGATTTAAACACCAAAAGGATTGAAAAATACATCATAATTTTATTAATAACATTTCCATGAATTATAAAATTCTCCAAGGATGAAAAATGACCTGGCCATCTAACTTGACCAACTTATGGGCACTAGGACGAATAACTTTGGAGACCATATATAGTCCTTTCCAGTTCTTGCCTAACTCACTAGACCCGACATCCCCTCTTGTTATGTCAGATCATTTAAAGACTGGATCTTCTCTATTAAAGACTCAGGATTTGACTCAGGAGTTGAACATCTGTGATGTTTTATCTTTATTACCACTTGGTCCCCCTGCAATAATGTGAATAACCCCTAGTCGTTCATTTTCATCATGATTGACTGGTGCTCTTACCTCAGATTCTGACCCTCTTTTTTCTCATTATTCAGATTATTGAGGTTTGCTTTATTGACCATGGGAGGAGTATCTGGTCCACTGCCAAGGGTGGAGGAGACAATGGCCCCCCTATTGGCAATAGATTTAGCGACAACTAGTGAGTTTTCCGCTATTTTAAGAGTAAAGTGTGAGAAATGAAAAGGACTCTAAGAAGAGAGATAAATAGAAATGTTAGGCCGAATTTATCCTAAATGAATCAAGAAAAACTCAATGGGATCCCGGCAATGAAACCAAATGATGTGGTCGAAAAGGAGTTGAAAATGATATGTCACTATGCAAAAGAAAGAAAGTGAGGTAGTTGGCGCTTATGAGCAGCCATTTAGACACTCAAGTCAGTAAATTATTAAAGAGGACAGGTGTAAGTAGATTGTTTGGCCTAAGAAAAGTGTATAAAAATGTGTACTTTGTGATGATCTGAGATCCAGAAAATAGGGTTTTACAATGGGTTCTGTAAAACTGGAAAAAACTTAGACCTAGAGGAGAGTATTTCTCCTTTTATATGTTTCCTTTTGTCTGCTAGTGACGTGCTAACAGAACGTATATCATTGGACCACCTGTCCCTGCTACGTTGATTCGGACATACGAGGGAATCAGATCTCTGCCCCATGCGTAACGGCCCCTGATTCACTTCGTGTGTGGACGGGTCTACAAGGCTGAAGGTGGGGCCTTCTTCCCGATTCCGGGCTGGGCCGGGAAATAGGAATAAGACTGAGCCCAAGGGGGGATCATCCTGAGGAGCCATGAGAGCTAAGCCGGTCTGAGAGGCAGTGGAGACTAGGTCGGCCTGGTTGAGAAATCCACATGGACCCTGTATAAAGATTCGAACGGGCTGGACCTATTTGTATATGGGTCGTGTGGGCCTTTGAGCGATGGGCCGTGATTGAGGGCTTGGCCCCTGACCGGGGTGGAGAAATCCAACGGTCATCACCTTGAATTATGTGTGTGCTTTGTTTCTATACTGTAATAAGATGAAGTTAGTTGGCGATCTCTTGGAAATTCGACTAATAACAGCTAATGGATAAGAAATCTCATATTTATAAGCATAATGGAGATATATTGTATAATATCTTTTAACAATTTAGATATCATAAAAGACTCGATTAATTATAAGAGGGCGAGTCTTTTGTCGTTCCGATAATTGACCATCATACTAATTAGGTTTTTTTGATTTTATGTGTGAGTTTTGGATGACTGAGGATCACAAGACATTAGGACCTCATCACGTGTGTATCTATCGTATGGTAATAATGCATTACATATTTTACGCAAATATTGTATTATATCGAACAAAAACAAGAGGAGAATATTTGACAAAAGCTACTTCAAGCATTTTTTAACACCAATTCCGTATATATAAATTTATTAATATTTTTATTTGTTATTTTAAAAACCAAACAAACGAATGATATATAATTTTCTCGTGAAATATTAAAAAATTATTTTACATATAAGTTACCTTTTACAAGCTAAATAGAGCTTAATTAGATTAATTAAGTTTAGAATTTTATTAAATAAAAACCCATCAATATTGGTAGCATCTAAATGAATTTATTTTCTAACAAATAAATAACAAAAAATGGTATTGTAAAACTACGAAAGAGAAAATACTAACAGTATCTAATAGAAAACCTTTAGAACTTAAGGTTTTGTTTGGTTAAAGTAAAATATTTTCCATAAAAATATTTTGGGATAAATTATATTTTAGTTTCTAAATTATACTATAATTAACAGATGAGTTCTTATATTTTTAAAATCAAACACTTAAACTTTTCTATTTTTATTCCGTCTAAAAACACAATAGCTTTATCTATTTTTCCGTTAGTTCAAAAGTAAATAACAAACCTAATAAAAGATATTTGAGTTTGAAAATATAAAAGTTTAATTTGAAAATTTTATATCTAAAAATATCTTTTGTATGTGTTATACAAAAGATATTTGAGTTTGAAAATATAAAAGAAAAGGAGTATTTGAGTTTTTAGATATAAAAGTTTTTTTTTATATGTGTTATATAGCACAATAAGAATGGAAAGAAAAAATAGTTTTTAGAAGTTTGATCGGTTATTTATTTTTAAACGAATGGAGAAATGGACGGAGAAAATATATATTTAGACGGAATGAAAATAGAGGGATTTAAGTGTTTAATTTTAAAAATATAAAATTAATTTATTAATTATGATATAATTTAGGGATTAAATTATAATTTATTCAATATTTTTTAATTTTTAATATTTGAAATATTTATTAAAATTATCAATAAAAATATTTTATAATTGAAAGAAAATTAAATTATTTTTAAATAAAATAGTTTCTCTAATTTGAGAATTTTATTAATATTATTATATATAAATTCATTGATATTTTTATTTTTTTAAATTACTAGTATGATAAAAAAAGTTACCCTGTTAAAATATAAAAATATTTTTTAAATACAAGTATTTGTAAATAAACGATGACTAAATCTGGGTGTATAGATATATATAAAATAAAATTAAAATGATGGAAATAAATAAGGAAAAACAAAAATATAATGCTTTACTAAAATGAGGAGAAAGGAAGACAGAGGGAAAATTGCCTAAAAAGGAGGGTTCGTTGCAGGTCAAAGTCAACAAACCTCCAAAAGGCCAAAATAAAAATTAGGAAAATTAAAAAAAAAAAAAAAAGAAAAAAGAAAAAAAGAAAAAAAAAACTTAAAAGTGAAAATCCAACAAGAATAAGCCCCCCAAGCCAAGGAAATCAGAGAGAAGAGAAAGAGAAGAGAAGAGAAGAGAATAAGAACGAGAGAAGATCGTTGATTTCCAAAACGCAAGCTTTGTTGTTCAATTTCAATCCCCTCTTTCTTTAGAATCCACAGAGGGCAAAATAATTAAGAAAATTAACTATAACCAATCATACCTCCAGAGTCTCCAAACCAATTCTCCCTCTCTCTCTCTCTCTAGATCTGCCTTTATTACAAACCCTTTTTTACCTATTCATACATTCTAAGTCCTTCCATTCTCCACTAAATCCTTCAAATTTTTGGGCTTTTTTCATTTTAAGCCCTTTGATTGAAGGATTTTGCAATTTTGTTCCCTCCCCCCCCCCCCCCCCCCTTTTTTTTTGAGAATGGCAAGGTTTGTTTAGAACCCTTTGTCAATTTTATTAGAATTATTTTTTCTTTGGTTTATTTGGTCGCAGAATTCATAGTTTGCTATTTCTGGGTTGTACCCTTAACTTCTCCTTTGTTGTTTTGTGTTTCAGATTGGGGGTCTCTGAAGTTTGATTTTCGCGATGTACCAATGAAGATTATACGTTCATAAGGTATGTTACAGAATTGTCATTGGATATTGTTGGAGCTCTATGATTGCTTTGTTTTTGCCTTTTGAGTCTCATTCAATTCATCTTATCAAATACCGTCTAAATTTTGATTATTTAAGTTTATTATTTAGGTAGTTGTTTTGCATTTGGATTGTATCATACTCTGTGTAATGTAGTTTCTGGGTTTTCCGTCGATATGTTATGATATTTTATAATGCTTGCGTTCTGATTCTCTGATTCTTGGCCCAAAATTCATTGACTTGCAAGGTGGACTGAAAATTATCCTAAAATGCTGTGAAGCCATAATAGTTTAATTTGATTTGTCTCTGTATCAAACTTGATGTTGTGCAGGTTGGATATGCCCATGCACTGGCATCTTATTTTTATTTATGCATTAAATCGATGTTGTTTATTTTCTGTAACTATGCTCAATTATTTATTTTTTTTGTAACTATGCACAATCTAGTTTATATTTATAGGGAGATTAGCATCACATTCTTTCTGTTTTCTTCCTCAACCTCTTATTCTGTGGTTTTGGCACATGTATCATTTGTTTATCACTCAAACTATCCCCTCGAGTTATGGTGTGTACCAACATTTGCCTTCAAATAATATTTCACAATTTTCTGAAGAGGCCCAGTAATTGTGTAATGATGTCTTGTTCTGCAGATTAATGGTTTCTGCATTTATCAATGTCTATTTGATTTCTCAAACTTCTGCTTTGGGGTTGGGAATTCAGGAGACACTAGAATCAAGATTAGCTTTTGATAGAGCTGTTGATACTTTTTTGAAGACTGGTTGATTTCTGGATTATTGGGTCGTGAATATGTGAGTAATGGTATCAAATACATTGATGAGGATTGTTGCAAACTGTTGGAAGCCTTCTAATGAGGGTGATAATTCCAGTAGAGGTGGAGATGATAATGGCCGGGCTGATGGATTGTTGTGGTACAAAGATTCAGGACAGCATGTAAATGGGGAGTTCTCAATGGCAGTAATTCAGGCTAACAATCTATTAGAAGATTGTAGCCAAATTGAATCAGGGCCAATGAGCTTGCTTGAATCGGGTCCTCAAGGCACATTTGTCGGGATTTATGATGGTCATGGAGGTCCAGAAGCTGCTCGTTTCGTAAATCAGCATCTTTTTGAAAATATAAAGAGTATGTTTTGTCTCTTTGGCTTGATAAATTTAATTAGTCAGCTAAGGGTCCATGTTGTTTCATACTATACTACGGTTATCTGTGTTCTCATCTCCAACTGTGGTCAATCAGAGGCTGTATTATTTGTCTATGTTTGTCTACAGTTACTTGCAATATTCACATGCATTGTCTTGATGTTTGGATTATTTGTTAAGTTTATGAGCTTGACAGTAAGTTTTCACACAATATATCGTTGGCTATGATTATATGTGTTCCTAGTATGGTTGGAGATTCTACTATTTGTCTATTTTATCATTAATTAAATATTCCCATACAAAGTGATGGCCACTGTTCCAAATTTTATTGATTTTTCACTAGTATGATATTTGGTTGGTCATGTTTATCTCTGTGGTGTTATTCTCTTAGCCTAGTCAATTAAAGGTTCTATTATTTTTCTGTGCTTGTTAACAGAAAAGCAAATTTTCCATTTACAGTGATGGTTACTATTTCACATTTGCATTGATGTTTGGAGAATTTGAAAGTTTTTGAGCTTGCAATAATTATTTTGTTGATTTGGTGTCCACATTTTTATATAATCATCATGAAAGCATTGTCTTAGAAACCCCGCCTCTTGCACCAAGAGAGTTCAATTGAAGTGGAGATTTGTTTTCCTAGATGCTTTTAAGAATTATTTAATGTTCACATTTTTAGCTTTATAGGATCGAATTTGGAATTTTGACTTATTGCTTCTGATTATAAATCAGAATGAAGAAATGTTTTCAAAATTGTTGTGAGCTGGTCAACAAGAATAAGGCGGATATGCTAGTGTTTGAAATGGAAAGAAGCATAAATATGAGGCATAATTTTTTTTTCCAGATAAAAAAATTACATCCTTGAAGAGATTGGAAGGAGTTTGTGGAGAATTTAGAACTTCTCTAAGTATGTTGGACAGCTTGATGGCTATTTATTTTGCAAAGCAAAGTTCTATAAACTGTGAAAAATCTCCTTGGAGAGAACTATCAACAAATTTTAATAGAGAATATGCCGTCACTTTGTTCAACTCATCTAATAATGTCCATGTTGCACCAGGTTAACAGAAAGTTGAATATTATTGAACTTAAAAATCTAAAAATTTTTATGACAAATATATGAAAACTTCTGTATGGGAAGAGCTTGAGAACATTTTTGTCCCACCTTTGTATGTCATCTACAAGATTTCAGAACAATATCTTTTGCGGTTTTGATGTTAAAGATATTCTGTAGTCAAATGTGCAAGCACAACCATTCTACATTCTTTTCTTCTCTCCAATTAACTTTTTAATGTATATGGCTAATGCATATTTTTACTGACTTGACAGCTATTCATGGTGCAGAATTTACATCGGAGACCCAAGGAATGTCTGCAGATGTTATCAACAAAGCTTTTTTAGCAACAGAAGAGGCATTCCTCTCTCTAGTACAGCAACAGTGGGAAATTAAGCCACAAATTGCTTCTGTTGGTTCATGTTGTTTGGTAGGTATAGTGTGTGGTGGGCATCTATACATTGCAAATGCAGGGGATTCTCGAGTGGTATTAGGGAGATCGGACAAGTCTGAGAAAGAGGTCAAAGCTGTTCAGCTTTCATATGAACACAATGCAAGTGTAGAATCTGTGAGAGAGGAACTGCACTCATTGCATCCCAATGATCCACAGATTGTGGTTTTAAAACACCAGGTTTGGCGTGTGAAGGGTCTGATTCAGGTGATTTTTCAAGGGTTTGTTCCTTTTTTCTCTTTTGCTGCATCTCATTTTAAATTGCTTATTACCAGTTTCTTCATTGTTTTTCGTCCCATTGATTTCAATAGAATGTGTTTAATTCATGGCTGACATAAATTAAATTCATGATAATCTTTTATTTTGCAACTCTTTTTCATCAACATTTTTGTGCTTAGTTTTCTTTTTCATCAACATAGAGGATGGTTTCCACGTATTAAATTATCGAGCTGATAGGTTCCTAATGATATTATTTCAATTTCAAGAATGAGTGGTATTCATTGTGAATTGATAAAGAGAAACTTTAATCATTACTTTTTCTGTGCATGAACATATTTGGTTTAAGCATGAAGTAGAGATTTCAGAGACCACTGGAATGAGTTGAATGCAGCATATGACGAATGCATAGGTTTTTTTTTTTTTTTTTTTGAACTAGGAATGCATATGTTATGATCTGCATATTTGCATATTTGGAAAGTCAACTGAGATTTGTGGTTTGAAATATAGAATTATCAGATTGTTGCAATCTGAATCTCTTTATACATCTTTAGGAGATTGTTAAATTGTTACAAAGATCAGGTTTTTTCAATGCCTTCTGAAGAAAAATATTGCACAAATATTTACTCTGTTGATGGAGGTTTGCTACTTTTGCAGATCTCAAGATCCATAGGTGACGCGTATTTAAAGAGGGCAGAATTCAACAGAGCGCCTCTCTTGGCTAAATTTAGATTGCCTGAACCCTTCGATAAACCAATTCTTAAAGCTGAGCCAACAATTTCAGTACAGAAACTCTATCCTGAGGATCAATTTCTTATATTTGCATCAGATGGCCTATGGGAGCACCTAAGCAATCAGGAAGCAGTGGACATTGTCAACAATTACCCACGTAACGTAGGATTTCCATTTTTTTTCCCTCGTATTTTTGTGATGCATTCTGATTTTGGCTATGCTTATAACCAATCCTGGAAATTTTGACTTTGACACTGTCAGGATCATTAGATTTTTTTAAGTTCAATTCTTTGGCAATAAGAATTCTGTATCCTGTTTCCTGTTTCCTCAGATAGTTATCATTCTATCATGTAAACAAATCATTCTATCAGTTAAATGTACTGGACCTGATTCTACCTCTGGAGTATTATTTCTTTCTTTCTTTATTTCTCCTTTGTTTTAGAATTTCATTCTTTTGCTAGTATAATTGCTTATATATGTTAAAGTGGTACATGCTTCTGGAGTTATTAAGTTAATTTTTTTACTTTATTTTCTAATGTTTTTGGATAGAGTTGAATGATATTCCATGTTTTTCCAGGGTATTGCAAGAAAACTTCTCAAAGCTGCACTTCGTGAAGCAGCAAAGAAAAGAGAAATGAGATACTCAGATCTGAAAAAGATTGATCGTGGTGTGAGGAGACATTTTCATGATGATATCACTATTATAATTTTGTTCCTTGATTCACAGTTGATCAGTAGCAGCATCAGCCAGGGGCCTCTGCTTTCAATTAGAGGAGGTGGTGGAACCCCGGGAAATTTCAATACATAGGTCAAGAGGTTCTTATCTGATGCTTAATCCTCATTTCTTCATTTGTATTAATTTTTTTTCCCAAAGAGGAGAGTCTCAAGGAAAGATTTTTTCTTTTTGCCCCTTTGTTTTTCTTTTCCCTATTGTATAGCCACGCATCTCAGAAACTTCAACAATTCATGAGGAGACTTCCATAGATAGTAGAGTTTGATGCCTAGACAAAAGGTGCTTCTGGAAAAAATTAAGAAAAAAAGAAAGAAAGAAAGAAAGCCTTGGCTAATAGCCTGGTTATTGGCATATGATACTTGATATGCATTCCCCAATTACAGCTATAAGAAAGAAATAGGGCCATTGAATTGGAAATTCAAACCAATGAATATATATATTCGTTCGTTCATTTGCTTAAGTTTGTTTCTTATTGTTATTTTCCACTTGACCCTTTGTGTTCATATTTTTCCTTTATCCCCCTTGTGTGATCATGCATTGTGTCAGTGTTGAATTGGTTTTAGTTTCTCTATAATGAATATGCAAAGAGTAAACTGTATTCATCAGCCTGAAGTTGGTTGTATCTGGTTTGGAAATAACTAGGGCATCAAATAAGTGTGGTTACTATAAGCTTGATCTTTTGTAAGAATGGTTTTGCAGATCTTAGATTAAATATTTATCTTGAGATTCATGCACTTGTTATTTTAATTATCTGCATGTTTCAATTGATTTTGCATTAATTTTCAATATGAATATTTAATCTAAGAGCTATTAAGCTTATTATTACATAGTCAAGTTTATATTAGATATATTTGCATTAGATATAACTCGCAAGCAATGCAATGTGTTTGTTTTGTGAATTGTATTTTTTTTTTTTTTTTTTGAACTTTAGAATTTGTTTACTTATAGCGTTATTGTCAATTTGTGAGATTGGTGGTCTGGATTCATGCTCTCATTATGGTATGTTATGTGCCTGGAAAATTATGTCAAAGCAGAAGTGCAATTGAGAAATGGACCTCTAATAAAGCAGTGATGAGCTCAATGTCTTCCTCTTCCATTTTCTGCAAGTGTTGTCAATACTCTGATTGAACGAGTGAAATCTTTTATTGGGAAAAAAAAATTGTCATGGGATTTTTTTAGAGAGAAAACAATCTAGAGAAGAGAATAAAAATAATAAATATTATCAAAAAATAAAAAATATTTTTATTTTTATTTTTATTTTTATTTTTTGCTTTTCTTTGGAAATAAAGCAAAACAATATTTTTTTTTTACAAACACAAGCAATGATAAATAAATAAAAACATTCATTATAAATAGAAAAATAATTTAAAATATATAGATTTTTGTAGTAAAAAAATAATGCATTACAAGATTATATCACTATATTTAGCAGACTTTTTCTCTTTTACGTTTTTGTTTTTGTTTTTGTTTTTCTTTGGTCCAAAGACCAAAGTGAAAATCAGTGATAAACATAGAAAGCGAATACAAAGAGAAAAGAAAACAAAGAAAGCAATTAGGCTGAAGCCCACAAGTCAAATAAACCCTAATTAGCTACAAAGAAGAACCGGTGCTCACCAGCTTCTACTACAACGAAGGCGGCCATTCACAGTGGTGCAAAGAATCGCCATCTCCAGCGAGAAGCATCTAAATTGAACGCTCTGCAACTCAACCAGAAGGAAACCTTTAGAAATCACCCAAACAGCACACTCCAAACACCTTATGTCCTGTCTTTGTGATGTTTTATCGTGTTTTTCTTTTTCCGATTCTATGAAGGCTTAATGTATCAAATAATAATTAGTGGAGTATACAGCGGGAAGCTAACCCTGTCTGTTTCTCGTCTTAAAGTGAATAGTTTTTGCTCATAACTGCTTAAATGAAATAAAACCAACAGACTATTCTTGATTAGTACTCCGTTTACGTTTGTTGAATTTAACTTTTTTTTTTTCGAGCTATAGAAATAACAAGAAAATATTACGTAGTACTTAAAAGATCAGTGATTATCTGAAAGATTATTCTACTTGGCCTAGATACATTATGAATAAAAAATTTTCAATCATCCCAAATTATATTATTTCTCTGTTAAAAAAAATTCATATTTCAATTTTTTCAACAGATAATTTTAACAGATATAAACTTAATTAAACATTTGTACTTCTACTAAATTTTTTTGCCAATTAAATCCTTATATTTTTACATAAAAATCAAATCATTTGTGACTTAATATAATATTATTTCTTATTAATAATTTTTAAAATGATTTAATATTTATGTGATTTTTAAAATTTTTATGTTACTTAAGATGTTAAAGAGTTATTTAATCTTAATAAAAGTACATAATGTAATTCACCAAAAAAAATTGAATTAAACTAATTTCATTAAACAAAATATAAGAATTTAATTAGATTTATCTCTAATTTTTAAACCAAATTTCAAATAAAATAATTATGGATCTGGTTTATAATGATAGGGATGCATTTGCAATGCTATCTCATATTACAGTAAATTAGCGTTAGGGAGAGGAAATGAATCCAAAACCTCTTTGAAGAAGGTATCTCATACACGGTAATAATTAATATACCGAGTAATAGTTCACGTCCAGACAATACAAATAGAAGTAATGTCTTGTTGGTCTTTTTAAACTATAGGCAAAAACATATACTTACCCTTATACTACATTAAATTTTTATAAATTAACAAAATACTTGACCAAAATAAAGGGAGTAATTATATTTTATAAAAATTGTAAGCAAGTACAATTGTTATTATAATTTTTGTAAATTAAAGCATTCATTAAATTATCTTTTAGTTCAAATATTTAATGAATTTTATTTGAAAACAAATATTTAATGAATTAATTTCAAATAGTATAAAAGTATATATTTATTAAAACTTATTTATACTTTGTTTGGATTAAAAGGATTGGTGAAAAGAAAAAAAAAATTGATTGCTTTAAAGTTTCTTCGGACAAAAAATAGAAAACATAAAAGAGGAGAAAGAAGAGAAATTGTATTTCTAATCCTTAAAACGAACTCTATATATATATATATATATATATTTCTCTTCAAATAGAAGAAATAGAGAGAGATATTAATATTATTAAAACTCCTAGAATGCTGCAGCCATTAAAATGAATCAATTTTGGTAATAAGGAAATCCTCTAAAAAACTATCTCGTTAATAACTGACATTATAAACTCAATGGCAATGTTGCTTCTTCTGCTCCCCCAGCAACTAAATTGCTGCACAATGTGTTTCTGTCCTGGCCTTTAACACCAGCGGTGGCTCCTAGCAAAAGCATCAAAGTTGGATACTTCTTGTTTGGACATCTACGTACTAATACTTCTCTGGTATATCAAGTCAATATGGGAATTTCAGAAATTTTCAAAAATTGGAAAGCCTTGGAGAGACCATGATATCAGCTCAACAAAAACGATTACCAATCAAAAGTAACCTAAAAATATCCCCTTAATCCACCATATACCTGAAGAAAGATGATCTCAGAGCGCAACTTTTGAAGCATCATGACCTCATCCAGAATCCTCCGTTAGGAGCAAATGCACGGCAGGCCAAGCAAGCTACTTCACCAGCACTTTCCATATCTTACTCGTGTACACAGCTAAAGACCACAAAGAAAGACCTCCTGAGATATAAAGCAAAACAACACCAGAAGTTGCCAAAATCCCTGGTCCTCCAACACTGAACAAAGAAAGGACAGATATCTCAGAGAACAATCCATTAATTCTATTTTGGAGACTACTGATTAAGTCACAGTAGCAGGAAGATCAATATGAAAAAGACAGTTGGCAAACCTGCCGTCTCTGGTAGCCAGAAGGATGGTTAGTGCAGTCATCTGTGTCGCAGTTTTCCACTTTCCCAAGTTATTAACAGCAACTGCCTGAGAACAGACAGCATCTTAAGATTTAAATTCCAATTACAAATGAAGCATTCAATTCCATTTGTAGCAAAAACATTGACCAACTTTGAATAGGTAAAACAGATATGGTTAAAAAGCACAGGCAAGGATAGAAAAACCTCTAAGAGTTTGCTATTCTGTGAAGCTGCCCATTCTCTGACTGCAGACATGGTTATCTACAAGAAAACAGTGTGCATCAAGACATAAAGCACAGAATTGAGTAGTGGTGGCATGAGAGAGAGTAACCCTAACAAAATGAAATAAAGCACATATATTTCTCCCATGCAATGAATACAAAAATTAAAAGCACAAATGCAACTCATTGAAATAAGGAAAACAAAACCAAGACAAATAAACATTTTAAAAGGCTCTTTAACCAAAACCCTAAAGAAAACAGGAAAATATAGTTGAACTCCACTAAGCATGAGCACTTAAGCGCGACCTTCTATCATATTACAGCTACAATAAAACATACTACAAATAACAATATTACCTCTCGACCAATAATGGCTATTGATGGTACAGTCAGTAGCGATGACGCTTGTCCAAACATTGCAACTTCCAGAGGTCTGGTACACAACAAGACCAAGGTGGCAGCAACCATAAGCTGCATGCAACAAGTTATTCTTAAAAGTTAAATAAATGTTAATTCAACTTGGCGTAACCAAAAATTGATAATATCGTCCAAAAATAAACACATACCTTATCAGCCACTGGATCCAAAAATGCACCAAAGGCAGAGCCTAATTTCATCTGAAATGCATTTCAATTATTAATGACAAATCTAATGGTGAATAAATGCAAAGAAATACCTTAACTGGATTTTAGTCCTTTTAGATATACCTTTCGAGCTAGATATCCATCAAGCCAATCAGTAACTGCTGCAGCTATGAAAATAGTAGTTGTTGCAGTTCTTCCCCACCAACTATCCACATAAAAAGCTAGAGAACAAAACTTGGTGTGTTAGTCCCTTGGAATCCTATCCCATCTAAGAAAAGTCAGCTTTTAGGTTTCTTAGGAATAAGCAAACTTTTCCAAGTCCAAAACTCAATAGTTCTTAGGCCTGTTTGGTTCATCCAGCAAATGAAATGAAAATGGAAGTCACTCAAGACATCGCATTCCAGGATTCCTATTCCAATTTTCTAAGTCCAGAACTCAATAGTTCTTGACCTGTTTGGTTTATCCTGGAAATGGAAGTCACTCTAGACATCTCATTCCAGGATACCCATTCCAATTTTTCAGTTTTAGGAAGACAAGCTAAAAGAGGCCTAAAATAATTTTGAAAAGATTACTCATTTATATTTTATTTCCACCCAGAATAAGATGAATCGAGTACCAAACACAAAAATAAGCTTCTATAAATTTTAGAATCTGATTTTACCTATGACAGAGGTTACAAAACTATTCCTGCACCCATTTCCATTTCATTTCTAAGATGAACCAATAATTACTTGAAGGCATGTAGCTAGCAGGATAAAGCCAGTTAGATCTTACAAATACAGAACCAGCGCAGAGAGGTCATGTAATTATTAAATAACACTAAATCATTTAGTTATGTCATAGCTTGTATAAAACCCAATTTGACATTACAAGAATGAAATCTATAAAATCAAATCAACTCACTTCATCATCGAGGATCAATTTCATAAAAGGAAAAAAAAAATCCTCAATTAATGTGCAATCTTGCCAGAGAAAACAAAAATGCGATGTGGAAGCTTTCTTATTGAAGATAACCCAGATCCATCAAAATTCACCCAATTGTCATTGAAATCTAATAACTGGAACTGATAGACAACATTCTGCAATAAGCTCTAAAAAGGTTTAACAACCGTTAGATCAAATATTTATAAATAAATTCATTCACTCGTTACATATTTAAATTAATTCTACACAAATCACAATATAAATATCTATTCTATGGCAGAACTCTTTCTCGTATGTGATTGAGTTTCTATCAAACAAAGCCACAAAATTACAATATGTAGTTAAGAACATATGAATCCACCTTGAGTCAAATAATAAAATGAATGAAAATTTATACCCAATAATTGGGAAAAAAGGGAAAAAAAAACACATTAAAATGTAACGTACTGCTAACGAGAAGCGGCACAGCAGCGACACGGCCGAGGGTTAAAATGGTAGGCAGCGTAAGCAATTTATAATATGAGTCCTGTTGTTTGTGACAATTTTGCAAGGACGGCGACCGCGAGGGCGACGCCGACAACGGATGATTCCGACCGTTTAAATGGTTATTCTGATGCCAATCAACCACATCGACCTTGTTCTCGGACCCCATATCTGCTAGACCCGATCCGGTAGACGACGAATCGGACCCAGAGAAGCCTCCCGTTTTTGGAGCAGATGAGGAGGAGGAGCTACAATGGCAATGAAAAAGAGAAAAATGCTTTTGGCCACTGAAAGCAAACCCTAATAAATTGTTATCATTGCTATTATAACAGCTACTATTAGAGGCAAAGGAGGCGCAGGGCGTTAACCTGCGCCAATCGCTTCTATGGCTATTTAGGGCTAAAGATAGTGACGGTGAATAAGTGTAAAGGGTAGCAAAGGGTGCGGCTGCAGTGGTGGTAGTGGTGATGGTGGCAGAGGTGGAGCTGGAGGTGCGAGTGGCGTTGCGGGCCCATTTGCTAGGTTTCCCGCAAAAGGAAACAGTCGTAGTCAGTTTCAGGACTGCCATGATAGAAGTTATGGAATTGTGAACTAAACTCGAAAAATGTCGGTGGCTGTTTGGACGAATTCCGGAAGTTTTACTTTTGGTAAATTATTAATAAGTCTCTGAATTTTTAGTAATTTACTACTTCGTCTCTATTTTATAATCATTTAATTAAAACTTTAATTATTATTAAAACTCAACAATTGACCTCTTTTATATTAAAAAAAATTTTGATCTCAAATTGAAATATTGACAAATTTACAAATAATCTTTGAGATTTTAATAAATTATTAAAGTAAAATAGTTATATCTAATTATAAAAATTTCATTTTTCTTTTTATTAGGGTTTAATAATATTAAATTGTTGGATAAGCTTTCTTAGATCCATCGCCCTTTTCCCTACTGTCAATTTTTCGGTTAATTGGGAGGTGTTGTTGCTTAGAAAAAATTGTCTCTTTTTGAGGCTTTCCCATTAATCTAGCTACTAGCTTTATAGATACTTTCCTTCCCCAAAAAGCCTTCAATTGCAACCTAATTTCCCCTAAATCGCATGCTAGTTTCAAGGCATAAGAAAAGCTGCTTTCATTCGGGAGAATTCGGTTTAAAATTGAATTAAATTAAAATTTAAATATTTATAAAAAATTAAATTAAATTAAATTAAAATCAATTTAAATTAAAATATCTGTTTTAATTTAATTTAATTTATTATATTATTTTAATATATTTTATTTTTAATATTTTAAAATTTAATTAAAATATTTTAATATTAATTAAAATATAATTTTTATATATTATTAAAATAATATAATATTACAAATCAATTAATTAAGTTCTATTTTACTAATTTTTTTATAATTATTAAATTAAAATAACTCAATTTTTAAAAATTAAAACCAAATGAAACTGTAAATAATATAAAATTGAATTAAACTTTTAAATTGATTCGATTATTTGAACGGAATGCTACACAACTCTAATCTATGCTTTCAATTTTATTTTATGAAAAAAAGTTATTTAATTTTTATTTTAATTAAATTAAAATAATAAATGATAATTTTAAAATTATTGTCCAACGAACCTTATTAGAAATAAATAGGAGCGTGCGGTATGCCATTTAAATTGAAAAAAAAAAATCAAAGTTGAATTAATTTAAAATTTTAGTTTAATTTTTTATTTATTTTAATTTAATTTTTAATTTTAAAATTTTCAATTCAATTCGATTTTGATTAGAAAAAAATTAAAAAAATCGAATCGAATTGATTAATGATAATAATATATTATTTTCAATAATATAGAGAGATTAAATTATATAAGATTAAAATATTTTAATTAAATTTTAAAATACTAAAAATAAAGTGTAAAAAATAAAAATTTTATTAATAATTCAAATCGATCAAATCGAACTAAATTAAATCAATTTGATTTAGTTTGATTTTTGATCAAAATCGATTCGATTCGATTCGATTTTTATAAATACTAAAATTTCAATTTTTAATTTATTCAAATCAACCAAATATTTACCTCTAAAATAAGTATAGAGTTTTACATATAGTAAATAGTTAATTACATCACCAAAAAATGAAAATTTATCCATAGAATGAACAACAATTACTTAAGATCCTTGCACTGGGATCCACTTGTCAAGGAACCTACTCTTTTTTTATTTTTTCCTTTAATGGCATATTATGCATTGCATAGCTTTTTATGCTAAAACAAAGAAATGGATCCAAACTACAGACCCCAAAGAACTAAAGAAAAAAAAAACCAATCCACCACCCATACAACAACCCGACCCAATAAAAAAAAATACCCAAGCAGTTCCTCTAACTGCGCTGCCATCAGCGTTACCCAATGAAACTCTTCAGAAACTGCCATAACCAAACAAAGGCCATCAGCTCATAAGCACTTTTGATTATTAACAAACGTTGCAGAAAGACTGAATAAAGGAGATGTTTCAACAAGGTCTAGGAGAAACTCTTTAAACTCTGAACATTCACAGCTCGAGGAGGGCGTTGGAGTTACACTCACTAGCCTTGCTGACGCTAAAAGCATAAGGGAAGCCAATTCCACCACTAGCGCAGTAACGCAAACAAGCAAGATCTCCATTGAGCCAAAAACTGTTGAACCCAAGTCCATAAATGTCGCCCACAAAGCAAAATAACACCCCTCAACATGAAAGCATCAACAGCCGTACACGAGAAATGAGATTCAAAATCAAAGAGCCAAAACTACCGATCAAGGAACCTGATCATTGTATTTTATGTTAATATTTTGAGATAAGGTTGTACTTAATACATTAAAAAAAATTTTAATTTTTCATTTTTTGAAGGAAATTTTATTTTTATTTAAATAAGGCTAAATTTTCAACTTAAGCTTAAATTATTTCAAAAATAAAAATTTGAAAGTTAATTTTTAAAAAAATTATTTAATTTAATAAAATTTAAAAATTTATTTTTATTTTTTATATTTTATATTAATTTGGTTTAAATTTAAATTTTCAATTAATTTATACAAAAACTTGATATAAATTAACATAATTCTGATATATATATATATATATATAAGTGAAATTGAGTTTGCATTAAACCGTTTGAAAAATGTCAATAAATAAGTGTTTTTTTAATTGTGCTCAAGATTTAATATATTATCAATAATAACTTTCATAATTATAAGAAAATTAATTAAATAATGATAACCAAAATTTTGTTTTTGGCTAGTGAAATCGACATGTTCCTGCTCGCCGACACTTTGACTATCGAAGCAAGCGAGGGAGGGCTTGGTACTGTTTCATATATACTTCCAAAGATATTTAGGGATTTGCATTAAATTTTTATTCCATTTTATATTAAATATAATTGGTGTATATACACACTCATTTTCAAAAAATTAAGTTTCATATTTGATTCAAATCGATTATTTTTTTAAAAAATAAATTTTTCAAAAAATAATTTAATTAGGTGGAAAATTTATTTTCTATTTATTAAGAAAAAAATATTTTTAATTTCTCAAAAAGTTAAATAAAAACAACAACCAAATAGACATAATTTTAATATTTTCTAAAAATTTAAAATTTTCTAGTTCAGTTACCTCTAATTAAATAAAACTTTAGAATTTTTTTTTACTTTTTTAATGTGTAGGCTTCATTATTGAAAATTTTATCAATAAAAATATCTTTTTAATTAAATGAAAAATTAAAAAATTTTAAGATGATTTTATTCTTTCAAATAAATGCTATTATTTAAAATAATTAAAAATTTTATTAACGCTATTAAATTTTTATATAAATTTACTAATATTATAATTAAATAATTTAAAATAATTATATATATATATATTTATTTATTTCATGCAAGTTATTTTTTCTAAAAATACAGAGTTTCAATGTATTATTTTTTTAGTGTATCAAATGTACCTTATGATTTGCTTAACTTTAAAAATCTTTTATTGAAAGTGATAGAAAGAGAAAAAGAGAGAAAGGAGAATTGTATCTTCATCTATCATTTGGCAAGGGGATAATTTTTTTATTTTTATCTTTGCTTTTTTATTTTGTATTTATTTAGTTTCTTTCTGACTTTGCATTTGATATGAAATTTATGAGTTTCGATTGCATTCTGAATTTCAATTTTCTCCTTCCTCTTTATTGACTGGTGCCTTATGATGCGTTATCATCAGCGGTAATATGGTTGGTCATTTTTATGGTTAGAAGGTTGTTTTGGAAGAGTTTTACTTTTAACTCAATGGGAGCTTTCTTGCATATATGCGACAATGGTAGCTTCGAGGTTTATATAGCTAAGTTGCACTATGTTCGGCTTCCCTTAGATTGTAGCGATTGGCCGATGAGCATATCTGTCGCTCTATTGAGTTGTGCTTGTAGTTGTTCTTCGTTAGAGTTTTTGCAACTACAGGTCGATACATTATCCTTCTCTATTCGTTTCCTTTGAATGTCTCTTAAAGGGGTTTGGTTTTTTCAATTGTGTTTGGCTCGAAGTCAAAATTATTATGTTGGTTTGTTTGGTGAGTGATGTCAAAATGTAGAGACAATAGAGTGTTGGAACACAGAGGCGGTGGTGTAGCTACAAAGTTTAGACGGTCTTTTTTTTCCTGTTATAAAACCATTACATTGATTAATTATGTGACCAATTAATATTACTTAGTTTATGTCATTTATTTTTAAGGTATAGAATCCACAACTGAATGAAAATTTTTTTTATTCACATTGATTAATTATGAGACCAATTAATATTACTTAGTTTATATCATTTATATTCGAGGTAAAGAATCCACAACTGAATGAATTTTTTTTAATAGTACATTGAAAGTGATATGGTATAATATTCGTCCAAAGTATATCATAAGATATC
Source organism: Manihot esculenta (assembly GCF_001659605.2). NCBI lineage: Eukaryota > Viridiplantae > Streptophyta > Magnoliopsida > Malpighiales > Euphorbiaceae > Manihot > Manihot esculenta. Next base: position 4,130,649 of record NC_035170.2, read on the forward strand.
ACTATATGACAGAGCTAAGTGGTAAGACTCTAGTAAACTGTGACACTCAGTCATAAAAGTCTCACCATAAGAAAGAAGACTCGGACATTATAATGGTCGATACTCGAAATGACAAAAGACACGCCCTCTCCTAAACCGGTCGAGCCTTTCATAATATAAATTACCGTTAAAGGATAGTATCCAATAGATCTCCATTACTTCTATAATTGCGGGATCTCTTATCTACTAGTTGGTACTAGTCGGATTTCCAGGAGATTCGCTAGCTAACTCCATCTTCTTACAATATAAGAGCAAAGCATACACAGAGTTTAGAGTACGCATTCTTACACACTCATTCTTAAGCTCAATCTATTTTTTTACAATCGCCCTTTGTGATACATTACTGACTTGAGCGTCGGAGTGGCTGCCCATAAGCACCAACCACCTCATTTTTTTTTTTTTTGCATATTAACCAATCACCTTCAACTTATTTTCAGGCACATTATTTGGTTCCACTATCGGGAGTTCATTGATTCCTTCTTGTTCATTTGGGATAAAATCTGGCCTAACTTTCTATCTTTTCTCTCAAAGTACTTTCCATTTTCGTTACTTTACCCTTATAATGGATGAAAACTCACAAGTTGTTGCTAAATCTACTGCCAACAGGAGAGCCATTATCTCCTCCACCCCTGGTAGTAGACAAAACACTCATTCTATGGTTAATGAGGTAGACCTCAACAATCTGAACAATAAGCAGATGATACAATATATAGAAAAGCTGCAGGCAACTCTCGAGCAATACAAAACTTAGGAGGAGGCCTTATTTATGGCTCCTAGAAAAAGGGATGAAGCTTCCTTCAAGACCCTAAAGACTCGGACGGAGGCAATTCAAACGCAGTCCAGAGAGAAGGCTAAGCTAGAGGATGAGGAATCATCAAACGAGGCTTCAAAAGACGTTGATTGGAAACTGGCTCATGTTGTACAAAGATATCAAAAGGAGCAAGAGAAAGACTATGGTTTGGATGATACTTCACCCTTGTCGGAGGAGATTCTTGCAGAAACTTTTCCTACAAAGTTCAAGCTACTTAGTTTGGACAAATACAATGGGACGGTAGACCCCAGGAGGCATCTAACTATCTTTCAAACTACAATGTAGCTCCAAGACATCGATGACTTCGTATTGTGCTAAGTCTTCCCGTCCACACTCATAGGTTTGGCTCAGAAATAGTACCAGTATCTAAGTCCAGGTTCTATCCACAATTTTACACAACTTGCTATGTTATTTAAATCTAAGTTTGGTACTTGTATACCTTCTAAAAAACTCTCCTCAAACTTGCGGAAAATTCGACAAGGAGAGGGCAAGTCTTCAAGGAGCTTTATCTCACGTTTCAATGCCGAAGCAAGACAAGTTGAAGAGTTAAATCACGAGATAGCATACGAGGAATTAAAGAAATGGACTTGCAATATTAAGTTCATGGATTCTCTTATTAAGAATCCAGCCGCCACCTATCAACAACTGATGGATAAAGCCCAGAAGTACATATGGTTGGATGATGAAGTCTAGGCGCTAAGAGAGGATAAAAGGACGAGTCAAACCAAACCCAGAAGCTAAAAAGGCGAGGCCATGAGGGAGATTGAAAGAATTATCATGTGTCCCGAGGGAGGGATGGCCGAGGTAAGTTTAGAAATTATACTCATTAAATGACTCATGATCACATATACTTATGTGGATTAAAAAACAATAAAGAAGTCAAGTAGCCCACCAAGCTTAACGCAAACAAAGCAAGCATGCAGGATAAAACAAAGTATTAACGATTTCATGAAGATTATGGGCACACTACAGAAGAGAACAGACAACTAAAGGACGAGATTGAAAGCCTCATTAGAGATGAAACTCTGAGGAGGTTTGCTATAAAAGATAGAAAAGAAAGGAGGTCAGAACCTGATATAAGAGCATCGGTCAATCCTGATGAAAATGAACCAATAGGGTTTATTCATGTAATTGCAGAAGAGCCAAGTGGCAATAAGGAAACTCAATTTCTGCAGAAATAAAATGTCACAAATATTCAACTCTTGAGTCAAAACCTGAGTCTTTAACATAGATGATCTAGTTTTTAAATGGTCAAACATAACAAGAGGGGATATCGGGTCTGGTGAGTTAGGCAAAAACTAGAAGGGACCATATAAGGTCTCCAAAGTTATTCATCCGATTGCTTATAAGTTGGTCAAGTTAGATGGTTGAATCATCCTTCATTCTTAGAGTATTATGCAATTTATGTAAATGTTATCAATAAAATTATGATGTATTTTTTCAATTCTTTTGGTATTTAAAATCAGAATTATTAGAAATGATGGATTGATAAAAACGTTGGGTCAAGAAAAAGTGCCACAACCTACTAGGCAAGCCACAAAACAGGTAACGGCTAGGTGAGGCATAAGACGGGTAACCGCCAAGTGAATGTTCGAGCATTAGTTCTTAAATACAATGATTAAGGCAATTCTTGCCAAAAAACGCCACAAGGTGGGTAACCGCCAGACGAATCCCCGGGTGTTAGTCCTAAAAAACAATGACCAATGCAAATTCTACCAAAAAATGCCATAAGGCAGGTAATCGCTAAGCGAGCCACAAGGAGAGTAACCACCAGGCTTATGACCGAATGTTAGTCCTGTTAATAAATTTTCTAGAGGAATTTTATGCCAAAGCTATAAGGTGGGTAATCATCAGACTTATGATCGGGTGTTAATCCTATTAATAATTTTTCTAAAGCATTTTATGCCAAGGCCATGAGGCGGGTAACTGCTAGGCATTCATTCAACTGGGTGTTAGTTCCGTTAATAATCTTTCTAAGGTATTTTATGCCAACGTCACAAGGTGGGTAACCGCCAGGCATTCAACCGGATATTAGTCATGTTAATAATTCTTCTAAAGCATTTTATGCCAAAGCCACGAGGTAGGTAACTGCCAAGCATTCAACTGGATTTTAGTCTGGTTAATAATTCTTCTAAGGCATTTTATGGAAAGTCCATAATCAAAAGAAAGCTTTATGGTTCATCCTTCATCAAGCATTTGGGCTGACTTGTTTATTGATATTTTCCACTCTCTTTCTCTGTTTTGTACAAATAGAATATCAGGTTGAACTTAACCAAGGCAACTTACAACTAAGTGTTAGTCCCATTAATAATTCTTCTAAGGTATTTTATGCAAAGGCTACGAGGCAGGTGACCGTTAGGCTTATGACCTCATGTTAGTCCTATTAATAAATTTTTTCAAGTTATCTAAGACTTATTTGTCAGTTTGGCGATTGATCTATGAAAATAACTGGATGAGAGTTTTGATTATATTATTTTTGAGTTGAGTACCAATCCTAAAATGGTTGGTAAAAATAAAAGACAAAAAAATAGAAGAAATATTTCCATTATATAAAGAAATTTTTACATAGGAGGGATATTTTCAGTCTCCTCCTCTTGAGCCTCTATTACATTTTCATTTACTACATCTATAGAGACCCAGTATGTAACGACCCGGAATCCGGACCGCTATCGGCGCTAGGATCCATATCGACTTAAGGTCGCCGGGACCCGTAGCAAGCCTACTATACATACTGTGTACCTGATAAAATCACATACATGATCATACATTTTCATAAAAACTTTAAACTTTTCACATATACCAATCTTGACCTGTGCATGCACCATAACTGTAAACATAAAACCCCTTACTGGAGCCCTCATCAAATGCTCCAGTTGAGTCAACATCTCATATGTCAAGCCTGGTTCAACATATCTCATCATTAAAATATTTACATAAAGATCATATACCAAAAGGGATTAACCATACATTAGGGCCAAGCACAATACTAATCCTCATTACATTACTGTACAAGACCTTACATTACATTACATATCATTTCATGTCCACTACTAATCTATTACACACACATAACCATAGCCATTACCCTTGCTGACTTCCTGAGCTATCTCTGACCTGCAAACCTGGGGGTTAGGGAAGAGGGGTGAGCTACAAAAGCCCAGTGAGCAGAATAGTAAAAAAATAGATTATTATATACATGCTTTCATGAAATGCATCACATCACAAACAAATCACATCAAGGATAGATCTATCGCCACTAACCCTCTACATATCCAATTGTGCCAGGGGCGTAGAATGGGCCTCACTGGACTTTCTCTTAAACATGACATAACATAACATATCATTATGCCAGGGGCGTAAAATGGGCCTCACTGGTCTTTCTCTCACATAGTGCCAGGGGCGTAGAATTGGCCTCACTGGACTTCCATACCGTATCATAACATATCATAACGAGGGCTAGTGGGTCATCCAAAATCCATCCACATCAACATCATATTATGCAATGTATCAAATTCGTGAATTCTAATGCAAAACAACCTAGAACATATCATGGCATTCGTGATGCATGAATATGCTAAATATTTCATTTACTTTAAAACATAGTTCAGTTCTACTCACCTCTGGCTGACGCTTTACTGACTCTGTAGCAGCTAGCTCACTGCTGACCTCCTCGGTCTCTCAGGTCCGATTCTACATAGGTGGACTCAAATGAGGGACCAAACATACACTAACATGACTCTAAACAATTCCCCAAAAACCTCCTAAAACATCATAAACATGCATGGAAAAACAGGCAAAAGAAGGCTGGGCAGGGGACTTTCGGCGGCAGGTTCGGCGGCCGAAGGTCCTTCCAGAGCCGAAAGTCACAATCTTCGGGGGCAAGTTTAGGCAGCCTAAAGCTGCCTCCAGGCAGGTTCGGCGGCCGAAACTGGCTTCGGCGGCCAAACCTGGGCTCTCCCAAAGGGCAGAACCCGATTCTGCCTCTCACATCTTGCCTCCCAAGACCCTCCAAACATGCATTCAACTATTTTAAAACATGCATAAACATATCATCAAGCATATAGGGGCATAAAACTAGCCTAAACCCCAACAAACATCACATTTAGCATACATTTATCAACATACTCACTTTAACCCTAACACTTTATATCTACTCTAAACATGCATCAAACACCCTTAAAACCCCTCAAAGCTTACTTAAAACATAAAAGAAGACGAGGATCTACACTTACCTCTTGAAGATCGAGAGGGGATGTGATCCAAACTTGGAGACGGGGAGGAAACAAACTTCGGAGGTCTCCAAGCTTCTAAAACCTTGATCTAAGCTTAAAATCTTTAAAACATGGTAAAAACTCATAAAAACTCTAGGAGATTTGAAGGAAAACATAAAATCAACCATGGAGGGTCAAGAACTCACCTTTGCCCAAAAATGGAGAGAGAAGACTCGCCCATTTTCGGACATGGGGCCTTTTATAGGTGGCTGGCTAGACCACCTTCGGAGGCCAAAGGTGCTTCCACAACTCCACCATGTTCGGCGGTCGAACTTGAGGTTCGATGGCCGAACATTAGGTTCGGCGGCCGAACCTGACATTTCCCTTCAAAACTTTCTTTTCTTTTCAAAACTCACTTTTCTTTCTTGATCAAAACCATAAAACATATGAAAACATTTTAGAAAACCTTTATTTTACCCTTCTAGAAGGCTCCGACATCCGAGAATTCCGGGTTCCAACGGAGATTCCGCTAGAAGGTAGGAATTTCGGTGCCGGGGTTTAGCCGGGTATTACACAGTAGGTGTAACTACCCGAAAATCGGACCGCTACCGGCGCTAGGATCCAGATCGACTTAAGGTCGCCGGGACCCGTAGCAAGCCTAACATACATCATGTACATCTAGTAAAATCCCATACATGATCATACATTTTCATAAAAACTTTAAACTTTCACATATACCAAGCTTGACCTGAGCATGCACCAAACTGTAAACATAAAACCCCTTACTGGAGCCCTCATCAAATGCTCCAGTTGGGTCAACATCTCATACATCAAGCTTGGTTCAACATACCATAACATTAAAACATTTACATCAAGATCATGTACAACAGGGATTAACCACAAACACTAGGGCCAAGCACAATACTAATCATCAATACATTATTTTACATTACATCATTTTACAATTCATTACATTACATGCCATTTCATCATGTCCACTACTATTCTATTATATAGACACCTCTTTTACTCTTGACGACTTTCCAGTCTATCCTGAACTTGCAAACCTGGGGGTTAGGGGAAGGGGTGAGCTTCTAAAGCCTAGTGAGCAGAACAATATAAACAATTTATAAAAATATGTCATCATGGAATGCATCACAACACAAATAAATCACCTTAAGATGGTATTGTCACCAATAGCCCTCTACATATCCAATAAGTGCCCGGCCATCGACGGAGCTCCTCAGGACTTCCTCTTAACATAACATAACATGTCCAACTGTGCCAGGGGCGATTAGGCCACACCTAGTCTTCTCTTACTCTGTGCTAGAGGCGATTAGGCCACACCTGGTCTTCTCTTACTCTGTGCCAAGGGCGATTAGGCCACACCTGGTCTTTCCATCTCATATCATAACATATCACATCGAGGACTAATGGATCATCCAATAACCATCCACATCAATAACAATTAATGTAATGCATCATATTCGTGAATTCTAATGCAAAACAACCTAATACATATCATGACATTCGTGATGCATGAGTCATGCTAATAAGATTTCATTCATTTAAGATAAATAAGTTGTGTTCTACTCACCTCTGGCTGACGCTTTACTGACTCTGTAGCAGCTAGCTCACTGCTGACCTCCTCGGTCTCTCAGGTCCAATCCTACACAGGTGGACTCAAATGAGGGACCAAACATACTCTAACATAACTCTAAACATCTCCCCAAAAACCCCCTAAAAAATCACAAAACATTCATAGAAAACATGCAAAGGAAGGCTTGGACAGGGGACTTTCGGCGGCACCTTCGGCGGCCGAACCCCCCTCCAGATCCGAAAGCCATGCACCTTCGGCGGCCGAAAGTCCTTTCCAGATCCGAAACTCATGCACCTTCGGCGGCAGGTTCGGCGGTCGAAACTCCCCTTCAGAGCCGAAAGTCCAACTTTCGGGGGCGAGTTTAGGCGGCCAAAACATACCACCATAGGCAGGTTCGGCGGCCAAACATGGCTTCGGCAGCCGAACCTGAGTTCTTCCAGAATGGGAGAACTCAAGCCTCTCATGCACATTTTGCCTCCCAAACTCTCCAAACTCAAACCAACACACACAAAAGCATGCATAAGCATATATTCAAGCATTTAGGGGCTTAAAACTAGCCTATACCCCAACAAACATCACATTTAGCATACATTTAACATAAGGGTCCATAAACCCTAACATTTTAGATCCATTCTAAATATGCATCACATACCCTTAAAACCCCTCAAAACTTACTTAAAACATAAGAGAGGGTGAGGATCTACTCTTACCTCTTGAAGATCGAGAGGAGAGGCGATCCAAACTTGGAGATGTAGAGAAACGAACTCCTGAGGTCTCCAAGCTTCTAAAACCTTGATCTCAGCTTTAAAATATTCAAAACATGGTAAAAACTCATAAAAATTCTGGGAGATTTGAAGGAAAACATAAAATTAACCATGGAGGGTCAATAACTCACCTTTGCCCAAAAATGGGAAGAGAAAACTCGCCCATTTTCGGACATGGGGCCTTTTATAGGTGGCTGGCCAGACCACCTTCGGAGGCCAAAGGTGCTTCCAAAACTCCACCACATTCGGCGGCCAAACTTGACATTCGGCGGCAGCAAAAGGGAGCCACTTTCGGCAGCCGAACCTGACATTTCACCTTCAAAACTTTCTTTTCTTTTAAAACTCAATTTTCTTTCTTACTTGATCAAACCATAAAAACATGTAAAAACATTTTAGAAAACCTTTATTACCCTTCTAGAAGATTCCGACATCCGAGAAATTCCGGATTTCAATAGAGATTCCGCCGGAAGGTAGGAATTCCGGTGCCGGGGTCTAGCCGGGTATTACAGTAGGTGGGATTGTCTTCAGTTTGCCCCTCCCCCTCATCTTTCTCTTCCTCATTCGGGAAGATGTCATTGATTCAGGAGAAGTTTGTCACAGAAAATCATTTGAGAGATCTGGTAATGGTCATGCAAGTGGTCTACGTCCCTCTCAGTCAACACGGACGCGATGTCATTCAACAGGAGACTGTCATTATTGTGGACTGCCCTCAATGGAACAATGGGAGCTGAAGCGAGGATGGAGCCATCGAAGAAAGAGCTCCAGGTGGAGCTTCCACCAGAAAAAGATGACGAAGAATAAGAAGAAGTCTAATTCATCTTTGGAAAAGAATGGAGACAGGAAGTTACCTTCAGAAAATGAGAGAGTTAAAAACTGAGTGGTCGAGTCTTTTGTAAGCAGAGGAAAGCAATTGAGAGTAAAAATGGTAATCACAGAGAAAGGAAGATTTTATACTGTTGTTTCACCTGCTGGTTTAAATGCGGCTTGAAAAGCAAGGCAATCAGCATTCGTGATCAAAACAGGCGAAGATATGTGAGTATAGAGAGTCAATTCGTGCATGCCACGTGTTCAAGACCGCTGTAATTTTCGAATCTGAAGAGTCAAAGACCGATGGGGGATCTCTGATATAATATTCGCCTAAAGTATATCATGAAATATCACCATATGACAAAACCACATGGCAAGACCTAGTAAACTGTGACACTCGATCACAGAAGTCTCACCCATAAGAAAGAAGATTCGAGCATCATAATAGTTGATACTCGGAATAACAAAAGACACGTCGTCTCCTGAGCCAATCGAGCATTTCATGACACAAGTTACCGTTAAAGGATAGTATCTAATAGATCCCATTATTCATATAATTGCGAGATCCCTTATCCACTAATCGATACCGGTCGAATTTTCAGGAGATTCGCTAACTAACTCCATCTTCTTACATTATAAGAGCAAATCATACAGAGAGTTCAGGGTACACAATCATGCACACTCATTTTTAAGTTCAAACTATTTTTTTACACTCACTCTTTGTGATACATTACTGACTAGAATGTCGGAATGGTTATCCATAAATGCCAATCACTTCACATTCTTTTTTTTTTAATAAATTGACCAAACACTCTTGGCTCATTTTTTGCGACATAAGAAAAACTATTCATATTAAAATAAAAAAAGTTATTTTTATACTCTTATGTAAATAAAAAATACATATATTTTTAAATAATAATCTTCAATTTACGTCCATTCACATTGGCTTTGCGTATTCTTCACAACTTAATAGTCATTCTGTGTTGGAATGGAAGTAATAAAATAATAGAAAATTTTTTAAAAATGATAAAAACGAAATTAATTTTTTTTCATGATCGCCAATAAAAAAAAAGTAAAATAAAGTTATTTTACTAAAATATGTAGTTCTCATCAAAACCTAAAAATATAAAAATATGTTTTTAATTTTGAATAATTTTCCTTCCACCTTCTTTCTCCATTTAGAAAGAAAATCAAAATAGAATCTGAAATTTACTTTCCTTTTGTTTTTTTTTTCAAATTTTTAACATAAAATAAATAAATAATAAAATTATCTTTCTCTCAGATTTTAAGTTCTCTCATATCCAATTTTGAAGGAAAAATTTTAAAATTTAGATTTCATTTATTTATAAAAAATAATTTATATACAGGAAATATTATGAAAAATATTTTTTTTATCATTTGATTGTAATTTAAAAAATAATAATTAATATATATAAAATAATGTCAATACAATAAATTTTAGAAAAAACTTACTATTTTAGTAAAAGAAAGTCAAATTTAAAAATAACTTTTTAATTGGAAAAAGAGTTTACATTGATAAGTTTTTGAAGTATTCTAAATAGGGGTGAGCATTTGGTCAGTTCGATTTAAAATCGAATCGAATAAACCGAAAATCAAAATTTTAGTGTTTATGAAAATCGAACTGAACTGATTTTGATCAGAAATCAAATCAAACTGAACCGGTCTGATTTAGTTCGATTCGGTTCGATTTGATCGGTTTTGATTTTTAATAATTTTTTTATTTTTTACACTTTATTTTTATTTTTAGTATTTTAAAATTTAATTAAAATATTTTAATTTTAATATAATTTAATTTCTCTATATTATTAACAAAACATATTATTATCATTAATCGGTTCGGTTTGATTTTTTCGATTTTTTTCTGATCAAAATTAAATCGAACCAAAATTTTTTAAATTAAAAATCGAACAGAACCGAAATATATAAAAAATTAAACCCAATTTTCAATTCAGTTCGGTTTAATTAATTTTTTCGATTTGAACTGAATACGACTCATCCCTAATCCTAAATACTAAAAATGAAAGAAAATGTTACTTTTAAATCAAATGTATATTCCCTCTTATTTATATTTTTTGGGTTAGCCTTATCGTTTATAATAGATTGATATAATTCCAATGAAATTTCAACTTTGACTATCACATCAAGTTTTGATTAAAAAGAAAAAGCTTAATTAAGTGATTACTAAATTATGTGGATCCCACCACTAATTCCTCTCTCAGTAACGCAGTGAATCACAGAATCCCGCGGATGAGCTGGATTGAAATAGAAAATCAATTTAATTAATTTAAAATTTTAGTTTGATTTTTTTTTATTTCATTTAATTTAATTTTTAATTTTAAAATTTTTAATTCTTTTAATTTAATTTAATTTTAATAAAAAAATTAAAAAAACAAATCAAATTGATTTGTGGTAATAATATAAAAAATTAAATTATATTAAAATTAAAATATTTTAATTAAATTTTAAAATATTAAAAATATAATTAAAAAAATAAAAAATTTTATTAAAAATTAAAACTGATCAAATCAAATTAAATCAAATCAAATCAAATTAATTTGATTTTTTTTAATTTTTAATTAAAATTAATTCTAAAATTTTAATTTTTAATTTATTTCATTTGATTTAATTTTAAATTAAATCGATGAATACTTATCTTTAGAGTTTACTTCTAATGATTAGGGGTGAGCACTATTCAGTTTAAACCGAAATAATCGACCGAACCGAACCGAATTAAAAATTTGGTTCGGTTTTATTTTTAATTCGGTTCGGTTCGGTTTTAATTTTTTAAAAAATCGGTGATTTCGGTTCGGTTCGGTTTTAGATTCAAAAATTTCGATTAGACCAAACCGAACCGAAATCACTAAACTACGTCGTTTTGAAATGTACCCTTATGAATTAGCAACGTCACTGTGCTCTCTGGTCTCTCTCTCCACACAATCGACGCCGCTGACTCCTCACCTCACTGTGCCGGCGTCGGTCGTCACTCTCCACGGAATCGTCGGCCATCGCTCTCCAGTCTATCGGCTCTCCGCACCGTCTTCCTATGTCCTTGGTCCTCGGCGTCCCTCGTCCCTCTTCCCTCGTCCCTCGTCCCTCGTCCCTCGTCCCTCGTCCCCCGGCGTCCCTCGTCCCCCGGCGTCCCTCGTCCCCCGGTGTCCCTCCTCGTCCCTCCCCCTCATCCCTCCTCGTCCCTCAGTATTTTATTGATTTTTTATTTGTAAAAATTAAAATTAAAATATTTTAATTGGATTTTAGAATGAATGTGAAAAAAAAAAGTTTAAAAATCGAATCGAACCGACCAAACCGACCGAACCGAACCAAATCGATTCGGTTCGATTCGTTTATTCCTCTTATTCGGTTCGGTTCGGTTCGGTTTATGTAAAATTCTATAATTTGATTTTCGGTTATTTCGATTCAGTTCGATTTTGAACCGAACCGACCGAATGCTCACCCCTACTAATGATTGCGTCTGAAAACTTTTAAATTAAAACAGAACTAATCACTTTTTAAAATATTAATAAGTTTTATGTATTTTTTTTAAATAAAAAAAACTAATTAATACAATTCTCAATAATATATGCATTAAATAATAATTTTCCACTATTCAATTTCTCACATTCTCCGTTACCGTTTTTGGACTCCGTGCTAAGAAATCACCCACATGTAACAATAATGAACAGCATGACGCTATTCTCGCATTCTCTCCGTCTGCATGTGCTCTCTTCCTCCTCCTCTCTACTCCACTCCCACGCACAAAGCATATTACCAGTAGTGGCACAGTAGCCACACCGCTCACCTATCCCTCTCGCTCTCTAAATTTGTCTGTAGAGATCACATCACCTCGCTGAGATCTCTCTGCAACAGACCCATCAAATCGATCCATCAATGCAGGCCCAAACCAATGTCGGCAAGCCCGGGAACTGCCTCGTTGCCTTTGAGCACAAGAGGTAGACGTTTTTTTGCTATTCTTCTTCTTCTTCTTCTTGATGTTGTTGTGGCACGCGTTCTCTTCCTGAGTGTGTATATTTGATCTGTCAAGTTCTGGCCCCCTACTGTCTGTGCAGTTCCCGGGCTTTACATTAGTTGAAGTTCGTTGAATTTGTTTTGATTGCGTTGATTGAGTTTGTTTTACTCAGGATTTGCGGTTTTTTTTTCGTTTGATTTTGTTGTTTGACGGGAAAATGAGTGATTGATCAGTGAATGTGGTGATTTTTTTGGATTTTGATCAGTGTTACTGCCATTGTGTGATATTGGAATTAGTTTAGGACGTAAGTGTGAATTGTGGAATGTGGTGTTTTTTGGTTTAAGTAAGTTTGAGTTGAGGCAATGGTGAACGAAATGGGAAGTAGAATCTAGTCTTTTAGGGGAATATATTGTTGTCTAGTTGGAGTCGCCGATCGTCGGTGTCAGATTGCAGGTAAGTAAATATTCTAATATTGTGCACATTTTGTTTTTGATTTGCATTTGGGTTGTAATTATTTGTGGATCTTCTCTACTTTTTTGTCTGCTAATGGTTTATTTGCTATGGACTATGGAGAACTTGAAGGGTATTTTATTGCGGATGAACTTGAAGGTGGTTTGTGTGTGTTTCCAGTGTTTTGCCTGTTTTTGCGAACTTCTCTGAGTCTTTGTTTTGGGTGAATTATCATATGACTAAGAAGATCATGAAGCTGAATATTTAATGGATATTGCTGTGGACAGGGATGCATATGGATTTGCAGTGAGACCGCAGCATGTAGAAAGATACAGAGAATATGCTAATATCTACAAGGTTTCTTTTTTTCCCATATAAATACTAGTTTTCATTTTAGTTGCCGAGGGACTTGTTGACCCTATTTTTTGTGCATTGAAAATTTCTTTAGAGAAAAGGGAACTTTGACTTGGATCCTTTAGATTTAGATTAGCTAATATATTCTACTGGCAACTTATCTTGAACTAAGCCTTAATCCTACCAACATGATGATGAAAAGTGAAGTGATTCTACTAGGCCACTGGCAATGGCTGCACTAGTTGGATGCATGAACATGCTTGTTTGTTGATTCTTAGTGGTTAATGATTGAGTATCATGGTCTAAAATATAATTTATGTTTATTTCCTATGTTTGGAAATCAAATGTGCTGTAGAAAAAGAATTCTATTGAAGGAGAGTAAAAATTATGTTTTGCTGAGGTGTACTCTTAACTTTAGGAGGAAGAGGAGGAAAGATCAGACAGGTGGAACAGTTTCCTGGAGCTGCAAGCGGAGTCTGGACAATTGCCTGTAAATGGTTTATCTTTGGTGGATGATAACAAGGCATTGCATTCTGAAAGAACAGAGCAGGAGACTGGTGATGGTTTAGAGAAGGGTGATGATTTAAGCAGTGAGAAGGCTGGCCCTGATGTTTCACCTAAAGATCTTACTGAAAATGAAGAGAAAAAGTTAATAGCCAATAAAAAAATTCATAGGGTCCAAATATGGTCTGAGATTAGACCATCCCTTCGTGCCATTGAAGATAGTATGAGCATCCGTGTCAAAAAGAAGGGCAATCAACCAAAAGACCAGAGAGAGACCAAAAAAGAGCTTCCTTCTGAAGATGCTACTTCAGCAAAAGCAGAGCCCGAAGAGGACTCTGAAGACGAGTTTTATGATGTGGAAAGGTCAGATCCAGTTCAAGACATCCCTTCCAGTGACAGTGTTAGTGCCGCTGCCATAGTTGCTACTGCTGCTTGTATATTCCCTCTAGAATCTTTGTTCCCCTGGAAAGAACTGGAGGTTCTTGTTCGTGGAGGTGTCCCAATGGCACTTAGGGGCGAGGTATGCATTGCACTTATATTTATTTATTTTTTCCCTTTCATTTCTTGGTACATGGACTTTACAATTGATTTAGTGCTTGCATTTCCAGCTCTGGCAAGCATTTGTGGGTGTGAGAACACGTCGAGTGGAGAATTATTACCAGGATCTACTTGCTTCAGATTCTATTTCAGGAAATCATGTAGAACAACAGTCTAACAGTGATTCTAAGAGTTCAACTACAGATCCTATTTCCATGACTGAGAAATGGAAAGGGCAGATTGAGAAGGTCATTGCATGCATGCTCTTTCAAATTTTTAGTGGGTCTTTCATCTACTTGGCATTGTCAGTACAAGTTTTGGTTCCAATGCAGGATTTGCCACGGACATTTCCAGGTCATCCCGCTTTGGATGATGATGGAAGGAATGCTTTGAGGCGGTTGCTTACAGCATATGCTCGGCATAACCCCTCTGTTGGGTACTGCCAGGTGCTTGAAATTTATGCTGCTTCCTCTGTGTGTGTGTGTGTATATATCAAATTTTGGTCACTGATTCTTTTGCATTTATTGCATTGGTTGAATATACAGGCAATGAACTTTTTTGCTGCGTTTTTACTACTTCTGATGCCTGAGGAAAATGCCTTTTGGTAGGTTCTGAAATTTGGTTAACCTAATATCCTTTTGGAATTGGGTGCTTCTCTCATATGGAGGAGCAAGCAATGCACCAGTGTATCAACTGTTGCAGCTTTCTAAGAGCAAGTTTACCGTTATATTTTTCATTCCAGATTTATTTTCTGTAAATGCTTCTTAACTTGTGATGAATTTTCAGGACACTAATGGGCATTATTGATGACTATTTTGATGGTTATTATTCGGAGGAAATGATAGAATCTCAGGTAATGCTCGCTACAATTTTGTTTTCCCAACTGTCAATTCTTTATAGTGTTCTTGTGCTTTTTTCTCTAAAGAAGATGAGAGGCATGATGAGGCTGAGATCAGTCAGTGGCTGTCAATAGAGTTTCTGATTTACTGTTCTGTTTTGTCAGGTTGACCAACTTGTTTTGGAGGAGCTAGTGCGCGAAAGATTTCCTAAATTGGGTTTGTAATTCTTTTCTTTTTTTGATAATATTCTTTTATTTTATTTGTCATTGGTTTGACATATTATAACTATTATTGAGTGAAACTATTTTGGTGATTTCTTACATTGGTTTAATTTTGGGTGCAGTAAATCATCTGGATTATCTGGGAGTGCAGGTTGTGTGGGTTACTGGACCATGGTTCCTTTCAATTTTCATGAACATGCTTCCATGGGAAAGTGGTCAGGTTTTATGCTTTTAGGATGCGAACTTACTCTTGTTTAACACTATATGATAAAGTTGGCTACTAAACAATTAGCTCTTTCCAATTTTTTCCATCTCAATTTTCATGGAATTTTAGGTCTCTAGTTGCAAGCTTGCCTGTAATATTCATCCTTCTTCTTTCACAGTTCTACGAGTTTGGGATGTGCTCCTTTTTGAAGGAAATCGCGTCATGCTATTTCAGACTACACTTGCTTTGATGGAGTTATATGGTACTGGGTAAATAAAATGTTGAAACTATTGTTTTACCATGGTCATTTGTTCTTTCTCAACGTTCACATTAGATATTTTTCTTTGTGAAATTTAATTGGGTTGAATTTTTGTAGGTCCTGCTTTAGTTACCACTAAGGATGCAGGAGATGCAATCACTTTGTTACAGTCACTGGCTGGCTCAACCTTTGACAGCAGTCAACTTGTATTGACAGCTTGCATGGGTTATCAAAATGTGAATGAAATCAGATTACAAAAGTTGAGAAATAAGCATCGACATGCTGTTATAAATGTGGTTGAGGAAAGAACAAAAGGGCTTCAAGGATGGGGAGATTCACAGGATCTGGCATCAAAGCTCTATAATTTTAAGCATGAACCAAAGTCATTGTCAATAGAGATAGATAAGCAGAATAGTGGTGATTTATCTCATTCAGGGTCTGGAAGATCCACTAATGCAGATGAAGTTCTTATAAGCTGGACAGGGGACATGGAGATAGACGGTGTTCCAGATCTTCAAGATCAGGTGGCTTCTTCTCTACATCTTCCCTCCCTTTAGCATGATCTTCTGTCTGATTTAGAGACTTGCAAATATTTTTGATGTGTTACATCCGCTAATGCGTAAATGATCTAAATTCATTTTGATTATATTGTAAAAATGGGAATTTGTAAGCATAGTTGATTACTACTACTACCTTTTTTCCTTCTTTTCCCTTTTTTCCTCATTTATTAAATTATTGTGCCACAAATATATACTTTGCTTTCCCCTTCTATGATGCATGTATCAAGGTTTTAGAACATGGTCTTAATATTCTTTTGTTCAATAATATTAATAAATGCAGGTAGTGTGGTTGAAGGTTGAATTGAGCAAGTTGCTAGAGGAGAAAAGATCTGCTATACTCAGGTTAACATTTTCACCGCGTAATCAATTTTTATGGACACGTGGTTTCTACATGCTGCATGCCACTCAATTCTTTTGCTTTGTTGGTCCTGTGGTAGATTTTGCATCCTTAATAAGTTAGGGCAGACTTGGAATGTGATGGAAGAAATAGATGCAATTAGGTGGAGCTTTGCAATAGTATTAAGACTACAGATATACTGCTGTGGGCTGCCTCCTTTGGATTCTTTAGATTAGAATGCTATAGGCTCAACATTAGATTTAGCTCCAGCTTAAGCTCAAGCTCAAGCTCCGCTCGTTTAGATTTTAATAGACTCTAGCTCGGCTCAGCATGTTGTTACATCCATTATTGCTGTCCATTTTGGCTATCAACCTGAGAAAGCATCATTTCAATGTGAAGGCAAAGTATTATCTTCGTTGAAATTATGATTTTAAATGAGTAGAATGGTGGGAAAGGGATTATTGTATTCTTCTTCTTCTTTAAGAAAGCAAAGTCAAGCTTTGAAGAGTTCAAGCCTGAGCTCGACTTTCTTCTTCTCCTTCTTTAATTGAGCCAAGTTGAGATTTAAAGAGCTCATGCTCGTGCTCAGATTTTTTTTCTCTTCTTCTTTAAACGAGCCGAGTCAAGCTTTGAAAATTTTAGGTTCAGTTCTTTAGATTTAACATTGAACTTGAGCTCTACTTTTCTTCTTTAAACAATCTGAGTTGAGTTTTGAATAGCTCAGGCTTGGCTCATTAGTTTTTCATTTAGCTTGAGGTCTAGCTTAGCTCTTCCTCTTATTTTAATTAGCTGAGTTGAGCTTTGAAGAATTCAAACTCGACCTGTTAAATTTTCATTGAGCAAGAGCTTCACTCATTTAAATTCAGTAGACTCTGGCTTGGCTCAAGCTTGACTCACATTTAGCTCGCTTGTCAAACCAGTGAGATCGGCTTGCATTTAGCTTGTTTATCAAGCTAGTGAGATCATTTCACATTTAGCTTGTGATCTGGAGCTCGACTCATTAAGCTTAATCAGCCAAATAAATATATAATTTTTAGAATAATTATCTAAAGAGGGTGGTTTTGGTGTAATGCTAAAGTTACTCCATTTATGACCTAGAGGTCACAAATTCGAGCCACAAAAACAACTCCTTTGCAGAGCAGGGATATGGCTGCATATGTCAACTCTCCTCAAAGCCCACAAGTGTGGATCTTCATGCACTGCCTTTGTCTTTTAGATAAATGTCTTTTAGATAATAAATGGCACTGCCTTTTGTCTCTAGGAAACATTCTAGCAGTCAGCACTAACTCTATTGTTGAGTACTTTTTCTTTTTGCTCATAATTATGCGCTGAAATTTTGTTTTGATTAAATTTTACCAGGGCAGAAGAGTTGGAGACTGCTTTGATGGAAATGGTCAAGCAAGATAATCGACGGCAACTAAGTGCTAGGGTACATCCAAAATAACTTTCTCTTCCTCCCTTTCTATCTTGCCCTTTCAAAGTTTATTATCCATTCCTTGCAATGATTGGGGAGAAAAATGATACTTTCTTTTTGTTTGGTGGGGGGGTGGTTTGTGAAGGCGCTTAGGTAGAACAGTACTTACTGCAAGGGGGTTATCACAAATGAATTCCCTAATAGGTTAAAGAACAGATAAATTAGGACAATTGAAGAAATGATGCTGAAGGTTAAAGAACAATTATTGGAGAAAATGGTGCTGTAGATGTCAAATGTCAATGAGCAATTGAACGCACAGTTTTCCCCCTTTTTAAATATTGAAGCCATGAGAAATGCAGCCACACTGTAATCACTTGCTTCACAAAACTTATTGATCCATTTGAAAGTTTCTTGTTTTTGAGGAGAACACATGTGCATGGATTTTTGAAAATGAAGTTAAGAGATTTTTGCAGGCATGAACTGTGTTCGCTGTGATATAGAGTATTTGGCCAAGAAGGAACTTCAGATTTTCTTGAGGACCTATTCCCATTTGTGCTTCTGTAGATATTGTGAGGCATTGTCTTCTCTTTGGGTCTCTGCATAAAGGGCTTTTTAACTGTATTTCTAGCTAACATCTAACGTTATTGGAGAATGTTCTTGATTTATTTTTCTTAGTACACTTTTTAACTGTGTTTCTAGCTATGACCTAATGTTATTGGAGAACGTTCCTCTATTTGTTTTTCTTAGTACTTCGATCAATGATAAAAGGATATTTATCCTTCCCACTGTATGTGTTTCTTTTTCTAATTAAACTTTCATATATACAATCCCTACCCCCCAAACCCAAAAATATGGTTTTCAAATTGTCATTAGAAATGTATCAATGATTGTCTGTACGCTGGTAATAAAGAACAATTATGATCATGTAGTTGGTTGCCTATGTGTTTAGAAAAAACTTCTGATGCAATATATAATTATTAAATGCATCCTAGCCGTGCAGTAACCTTCAGTCAAATGCATTGCATATTGACTTGTTGAAGATTGTATAGGTTGAACAGTTAGAGCATGAGGTTTCTGAGCTGCGGAAGGCCCATGCTGATAAACAGGAACAAGAAAATGCCATGCTTCAGGTTTCATTATTGCCCACTTGGGAATGATGGTTTCTTGTCTCTGAATGTTCTTGGAAATCCTAAGACCACTAACTACTTAATGTAGGTTTTAATGCGGGTAGAACAAGAGCAAAAGGTAACAGAAGATGCTCGTAGATATGCTGAACAAGATGCGGCTGAACAGAGATGTGCTGCTCAAGTTCTTCAGGTTTGTAACTTGTACCTTTTTTCTTGTTTTAAACTTTTTGCAAAATTTTCTTGTAGTGAAGTTTCTCAGACTCTAACAACTCCCACTATTTTAAAAAGGAACCCTTCTGTCTCTTGGTATATGAGTATGGAACTCCCTACATAGAGCCATATCTGATATTAATGAAGTTTAATTACACTATGGATCAGTTGAGCTCCTTTTAACAGAGGAGTGCATTGGTTTTGTTCTATGTCTTAATATTTCAGATGTATTCTCCATGTCCTGATTTCCATTGGTTTTGTTTTGTTTCATATCTTATTGTTTATGCAGGAAAAGTATGAAGAAGCCATGACATCAATAGCTGAAATGGAGAAAAGAGTGGTCATGGCAGAATCAATGTTGGAGGCTACATTACAGTATCAATCTGGACAACTTAAAGCCCAACCTTCACCAAGGTTTGTATTCAGATTGCTAATGCAAAAAAGCTTCTCATGCCTCATTGCAAGGACATGGATTTGTGTTTTCTATTTATTTATTTATTTTTTATTCTCTTTCTAACTTGTGCATGCTAAATTTCACTTTTTTTTATCTTTTCTTCCATTTCAACATTCAATGCCTATCTACCTAGCATTGACATCTTCATGTCCTAGGAAAAGTTACAAGTCAGACATAATATTGTACTGCTGGCTTGAATGTTATAAACAATTACATGTCAAACAAACGAGGAAAAAGTTGAAAACATATTTGTGTATTTGCAGTGTTGCATGTGTAAATATACTAGTATAACATGCTATTTTATGCTCATTTTTTTACTTATTCAGAAGAAATACATATTTTCCCATGTAGATCCTCTAACTCATATTCACCACAAAGCAATCAAGAGTCTGCACAAGACATTCCCACAAGAAAGATTGGTTTGCTAGCTAGACCATTTGTGCTTGGTTGGCGTGACCAAAATAAGGTTTGTTTTTAATATCTTATTGTTTGGTAAATTCATGTTTTCTAGCTTGTAAAAGCAGATAGTACTGTTTGAGAATTGAATATGTAGTTATATCATCAAATAGGATTTTATGAGCTTTTTGGATGGTGAAAAATAAGTACAGTACGCGAAAGTAGTTACCTTGATTTCTACCTTGTTCCAAATTTCACGAGTATGATTGTTAACCCTGAGTGCAGTGTCTTCTTTCCTCAATCTAATGGTTGTGTTAAAGAAAGGAGCTAGCCCTCCTTCCCCAGTCATTAACCTTCCAACTTTTACTGGGAGATTTCGTTCCCAGGCTCTACATTACCAACTGCATATTGATGAAAATTAATAGTTTTTTCACCTAAAACTTGTTATGCAAGACTAATGTTCACAGCAAAAGTTTACTCTTTGAAATGGCATGAGGATAGACACAATTCCATTCAACATCTTTTAAGAATCAAAATATTGATCCAGAGAAATGCATGGTGCTGCTGCTTTAATGTTGTTTCACATCAAGAATTTAGATGTTCTTTACAAGATTACATTTAAAATTTGGAATTTTGGACTTTGTTAACCTAATGCTTGTTTGAATTTCTTGTTCTTTCACTAGATGTGCATAGAATTAGTTTGAGCATGCTTTTCTCTTCAAGATTGCTATTTTTATTGCGAATACCATTATTATCGTTCAATTGTTTGGAATATTATCTGATTGAAGACAACTCGTCAGTTCATCAGTTCTTTTGGCTCCTTGACTGTGTTAGAACACGGTTATGATTTCATGCAGTGTATAATTTTGCCCCACCTTCATTGTGCTAATGAGAATGAGGATATCCTCGCGTCCAAATGTAACAGTAGTATGCAATTATCAAGGAACACGTACAGCCCTAAAAATGGGCAAGCAACTAGCTGGTACCCAAAAAAAGGGGAACCGATTACTAGATGTTGGAAATTGGAATGGGTCAACCCAATTCCATCAAAAGAAACGTCCTTAACAAATGACATATCATTGAGCTATATTAGAGGATTACATCTTTTGATTATAAATTTTGGAACTCTATATGTCAAACTTATAAAATAATTAAATTAATGCACAAAAGTTCCTTAAGAATGTGCTTAAAGAAAGTGATAAAAGGCTCTAGTGTTTGCTTTTTGAGAACTCTCATTCAATCAAGTATATAGCATTTTAGTTCTGCAATTAGGGTATACATCTAGACTGTGAATTCATTAATGTAATTCGTATTAAATGCATGTGATTACATTAGAGACTAATAATATAAATGATGGTTCCAGCGTGTTATGCTTAAAAATGGAACGATCAATATATTAAAAATGGAACAAACGATATATTCAAATCCAAGTGTTGCACAGATTATATTTTTGTTCACTAGACTACTAGTGAGTAGTTGTAATGGTCAAGGGCCTGCATGCTTGTGCTTTATATATTCGATTATGGTTAGTGATCGAACAAGCTTTACTAGGGCACCATGTTTGTGTGCTGCAAAGTTAGCATTTGCTTGATTTTTCTTCCAATTTGAAGCTTATAATTCAGATCAAATGCAGCAGGCGAAACCAAATGCTGAGGAGGCGAACAATACCAAATCATCCAATGAGGTACAGGGTCCAAGCACTGAGCAGAAGGTCGCAAATGGCATTTCAGTTTAAGGTAAGGAGTAGAGACTTGCAGGTTTTTCATAATGATATTCTACAAATGTGAAATCTCTCAAGTTGCTGTTGGTGAGGTTGATATATTGTGTGTAGTAGTGCAATTTCAGGAAGAGCATGGTATAGATTTTTTTTAAAAAAATATATATATAATTCTTTGACCTGTAATTTTTGAATCAGACAGCACTATAGAGTTACATCCATTCATTGTTTGTGCATTAAACTGTAATAATTGTCGCATGGTGATGAAGAATGTAAAACAGTCATGAGATTCAAATAGTGAAAACATTTTGTATGATCTTTTTCAATTAGTTTTTGATTTCCTCATTTGGCCTAAAAAAGAAAAATAAAGGTGTAACTTCTATTTTAGTTCTTAACAAGGATTCTATAACCAAACAACCATAGTCATGACTTTGTTAGGATGGGGAAACTTTTTTTTTTTTTAAATATATATATATATATATTTAAACTTTTAATATATGGTAGGAGATAATGATTTGTGAATTCCGTATTATCTGTAAAGATGCATTTTTTTTTTCATAAACAATTATGTATTATCATTTTTTTTAAGCCCACTCTAAAATTTAAAAAAATACTGATTAATATTATGCTTAAAAATTAAAGAAAATTTTAAAAAAACATATTCAGAAAAAATTATTATTTTTGATGTTTTTAAAATAAATCATATTAAATATTGTTTTAAATTATTTTTTAATATTTCATCATTAATATATTTAATAAAATTATTTTTTTACCGATAATTTTAAAAATAATACTAAATAGTAAATATATTATATAAGTTAAAGAAAAGTTGGTCAATAATAATTTAATTAAAATAAAATAAAATAAATTGTTATTTAAAATTATTGATAAAAATTTTAAAAACTAATGAATAATAATATAAATAATAATTTTTAAATATATTTAATAATAAAAAATATAATTTTATAATTTTATAAATTTTTAACTATAAATACAAATGCATTTGATCAAACCTAAAAAAAGGCGGCTTAATTGATAAAAATGAAAATATAGAATTTTTTTAACAATTAATTTTAAAATTTTAAATTAATTTTTATTGATATATTATGATAATATGACATTAATATCACGAGACATTAATATGATGAGTGATGTAGTAATTTCATTAGTTTATAATTACAAAAGTAGCAATTAGTTGTATTTGAAATAACTTTAAAAATTCAAGATTTTAACTGAAAAAAAAATAAAATGTAATTGAAATAAATTTAAAAGTATATGATCAATTGTCTCTTCTATTTATTTCTTTTTTCACATAAATTAAAATAAAAAATTATTTTTTAGTATATGAAATATAGTATAATTAATAAATTTATTTTTTTTATAAAATCAAATACGTCGGACTTTAACTTTTAATTTTGTCCAAACAGCTTGCCCTTCCATCCATTTTCCACATAATTAAATATGAGCGATTATATTTTATTTTCTTAAATACCCTTAGTTTATTTTCCTTCCTCTCATTTCTTTCTCCTTAGTTTATTTTCCTTCCTCTCATTTCTTTCTCCTCCTTCGGCTTCTTCTCCTTCTAACATTAGATTTACAATTCTTTTTCATTCTCCTCCCCTCTTCTTCCTCCTTTTCTTCACTCAAATTTGCAATCAATAGGCTTCAAATTCACCTGTAGTTTCACTAATTTAGCATTTATGTATTATACTCTTCTCTAAAGAGGAAAGTGTATGCCTTTCTTTTTTGAACTTTGGTTTGTTATCTTTAATACGGTAAATACAATCTAAACTACGGTAGATACAATCTAAATCAGCCGATCCCATTTTCCGACAAAGATATAAGATAGTGATTGATGAATCTATTGAGAATTGAGGTGATGGTGAAATTGATTTTTTAAATTTATTTTTGTGAAATTGGATTATTTAATTAGTGCTATTCAATCTAGGATTAAATTACTTGTGAAACTGATTTTTGTAAAATTATTTTTATGAAATTGGGTTGCTTGTGCTTGTTATAAAAATCAATTCACAAAAATAATATAATCATGTACTCCCCTCTTTATTCTTGTGTAATTGATTTTTGTAAAATTTTCTTTTCATGTGGAATTGATTGTGGATTAATTGTGATTTAGTATATCTCTTTTTGATACTTAAATTGGATTGTGAGTGGTATATTAAGGAAGTATATTGCAATACCCATAAGGTTGATAGTGACGGGTTATTAAAGAATTTCTAAAGTTAATCAAAGAATTTAGTTATTTTTTCTCTCACTCACGGCAAAAAGCATTCAATTTGGACGGAATTTCTAGTTAATTCTTTAATAGAGCAAGATACAAAAATTTAACTTAGAAATTAAAGTGTTAAATTTTAAAAATAAAAAGATAAACCCATTAATTATCTCATATCCCAATAACTAAAAAGTAATTTTTCTATATTTAATATAACCAAAAGATAGGCAACTTGTTTTTATCAAAGATAATAAACTTAATATAATCAAAATAATAAATTTTATATTATTTTCTGATACTCCTGCTATATTACTAAATTATCTTTGAAATTAATAAATTTTACTTTTTAATGCATATTAAATAAAATATATTAAGAAACTAATAAATAAATCACCATTTAAAAAAGGAAAATAACCTACAATTTAAGACGATGAAAAAGGAAGATGAGAGCATGTCTTTATGAAATGGAAGGAGTAATATCAATAACAATATAGAAAAAGCTGATGCTCTACAAGGCTGGATAAGTTATAAACAAGCCTATCTTTGAGAGATGGAAGGAGTAATATCAATAAACATATATAAATGATAGATACATGAAAAAATATTGTAGAAGGTACGCAAGATGTGAAAATAAATCAATAATAACGCTGAAAAAGGAAAAAAAAAAAAAAAAAAAAAAAAAAGAATCATCTATTGCATAAAACAGAATAGTTCCTGGGCATTGCACCTGGCTAACTGGAGTAACAAAATCTGATCTGTGCAGCAGCTGACTATGAACCTGATCATAGACAATGCACTCTGTATTGCCACAGCCTGCAGGGTGACAGCAATCTGGTCATTGGTTTCCAGGGAAATGAACCTTCTTAGATTACTGTTCCTGATAAATCCTTCTCTTGCAGGCTACAAAATTCACGGTTCCCTTCTAGTTCTAGGAGTGGATGAGCCTGGGCGATAAGGTCGGACCGGTTGGGTCTCAGGATCATACATTTGGGAAGCAAGATAAGTAAGGGCTGTGACTACATCTGCTATAAGGGGTCGCATATTTGACTGTTCTTGAACACACATTGCAGCAACAGCCAGAGCTTGGTATAAGCCCCTCACTGGATACTGGCCTTGCAGTAATGGATCAGCCATCTGTGTGAACTTCCTTCGATCTTTGAACAATGGCCGTGCCTGCTCACACAAGCAAGCTCTGACAATTTACTTTTTATTTGACATAATTCATTTCACAAAAAAAAATAAAAATAAATTTTAACAAAATTTTGCATTGATAATGAAAATTTTATAAATTAAAAAAGAAATGAATTTTTTCATTCCAAACAGAAATTTGATGGACAAGAAATGAATCGAATTAAATTCTTATGAAATCTTTGATAGGGGTTGATCAATTAAATCCTCAATGAAAATACACCCCCGTCCCATAATTTTTGTAAGAAGACAATTTTTATTACTTTTTCACTTATACCCATTTTAAAGACATTAAATTTTATTAAATATTAAAAGAGGTTTTGAGAGATTTCTTTGAAAATAAGGTAGAATTAGATAAGATTATAATAGTTAATTTATAAGTTACTGTAATACAAAAAAAGAAAATGGACAATAATTTTGAGATAATAATAAAAAAAAAGAAATACAAAAATTATGGAACAGATGAAATAAATAAATTGCTTGCTAGTTGAGTTCTTTGAAAACATTGCAAAACAAACTATGAAAAAAAACAAAACACACTACCAACTAAATTGCGAAAATAGAAGTTTTACGACCATCATGAAAGCCAACACAGTTCAATGACTACTATATAAATTGCCCAGGTTACTCGATTTATATTGGAAACTTAGAAGCAACTTTTATTTTGCTCAAATTCCACGTATACGTATTTCTCTATTCTAATTCCATCCCAGTTCAATTAGTGCCACTTTTTTAATACAATGAAAAGTACAACAAAAATTGGACTGCTATGTTTACTCCAATCAAGAATCTATTAAAAAATGAAAATATAAAAAGCACGTAGGATGGAAATAGCTCTCTTACCCATGCAACAAGGTTATGCTCCCCGGCAGCTCTTGAATTGTCAATAGCTTTCCTTCCAGTAATAATCTCAAGAAGAACAACACCAAAGCTATAAACATCTGATTTAAGTGTAAGCTGACCTGTCATTGCATATTCAGGTGCACAATATCCATATGTTCCCATCACTCTAGTGGATACATGGGTTTTGTCTCCTACAGGACCCAGTTTTGCCAAACCAAAATCAGACAGCTTGGGATGATAACCTTCACCGAGTAAAATGTTTGAGCATTTCAAATCACGATATATAACAGGGGGATTAGCTTTGTCGTGCAAGTACTCCAAGCCCTTTGCAGCACCTGCAGCTATCTTCATTCTTGTATTCCAGTCAAGTCGTTTTTTATCAGGTGGGAGGTCTGAAACGTACAGCATGTAAATGAAAAATTATGAAACAAGTCAAAGGAGGCGACATGAAGTAATAAATAACTGCTGCATCTGCAATAATTAAATAGGGGCAGTATATCGCATTAAGTCAAAGGACATAAAATGGATACTTGAGCAAAATAATTTCCATCCTTTCTCTGCAATAGTTGAAAGGATGACTGAGAAAAATAAAAAAGAATGATTAGATGATATGGAATAATAAGTTCTAAACCATCTAAGATATAGATGAACAAAAAAAATCCAGATGAAAACTTAAATAGTTCAAAGCTCTTCTAGTCTGTGATCTGTTGCTCTGAAAATTTCTGTTCTAGCTGGGATTTAAAAACAAAAATCATGTCTCATCCTTTCATTAATATGTCAAACCCACAAGGAAGATAAACTTTCCATGGTCTAACACTAACAGCTAGAAATCAAGCTTTATGTAAGTACCATGTACATGGTCTTCCAAAGATCCCAATGGCATGTATTCATAAACCAAAAGTCTTTGATCTCCATCAGCACAGTAGCCAATCAAGTTAACAAGATTAGGATGGTGAAGTAGGCTCAACATTAATACTTCAACAAGGAATTCCCTGTTGCCTTGTAGCCCATTACGATCAAGTTGCTTGATAGCTACAACCTGCAGCAAAGAACCAGTTTCAGACCTTACCACAATGCTATTATTATATAAAATGCAGCATCGAAAAGAAATCAAACGCAAAAATCAATAATAAAGTGAGATAGCACAAGGTGAAGGAGAGAAACACAGCAACTAGGAGGTAATGCATGAAAAAAGGAACAAGCAGAACAAAATTAGTATAATTGACAATTGTTCAAGTTCAAATTGGAAAAGCTAACGGTTTGAAAAACCTGAACCTTGTGTTTTTGTTCATTTGTATTCTAAATTTTCAGTTTTATCAATTTGGTTCATAAGTTACATATTGTGTCTCAATTGCATTCAACGGAAATAGAATCAGTAAACTATGAATTGAGTTGATAAAATTAAGTGTATTGAATATAATTGGAAAGATGTGCAAAGTTCAGGATTTTAAGACCATTGAGCCAAAATGGACATGCTTTCTGGATAGAGTTCTTCAAAAAACATTCATCTCGGTGTTTGGTAATTTTACTACCTACCAAAATCCACATCACGAGTAAATTGTTTCCAGTAACCTCCTTTGTTATTCTACATATTTTATAAAAGATCAGGCAATTGGGAAAGAAAATATATACTTTGAAAATATAGACAGCCAAAACATACTCTAAGAAGCACGGTGTGCAAGGGTGAGCATGGTCAGTTCAGTTTGATTTTTATCAAAGCTGATACAACCAATGTTTTTAAATAAAAAACTGGACAGAACTTAATAAAGAAACTGGCCAGAATCAATGCAATTTTTGTTTTCTTAGGTTTAGCTATCTTAAACTATCCACGTATTTTCTCTGCAAATTGTTAGAAACAAGAAGAAAATAACTTCCAGTTATCTGCACACCACAGCACAAAATGAATTCAAAAGGAAACAAATCATATTTTGTACATGAAAGAACAAATTCATATACAACTAGGAACCAACAAGATATTTTATTAAAATTTTGAAAGAACACAAGAGTAGTACCAAAGATTGAATGAAATTGATGGTTAGTAAATTTGCCAACATTCACAACCAAAGCAAACTCAAGTTCAGTTCATGTACAAGGAAATTTATCCATAAATGCACAAATATAAGCTTAACTTTTCACTCACCTGCAAATCCTCCTTAAAATCATATTAGCTTCCATAAATCTAGTATCTAATAATACTTCAAATTCCTAATAACCAATATGCAAAATCCCTAAAACTAATATTTGAGAACCATAATCATGTCAACCACCATAAACTGAGTATTAAAATCCCCCAAATCAGCTATTGAAATCCCCAATGGTAATACAAACACCCCAAATCAATATCCAAATCCCAAAAACAAATGTCGAAACCCATGAAAAAAATAAAATAAAAAAAAAAAACCAAAAATTACTCATCTTCTCTAAACATGAAATACAAGCATGTAGCTTCTTCCTCTTCCTCCTCTTCTTTACCTTTTCTGTTTGGTGATAGATGAGGAAAGGTAGAGGTGCAACTGTGCAACACTAAAGATTGCTTTGATGATGGAATGAAGGGATGCTGGCTTGGAAGAGAATAGATTAAAAGGGAGAGGGAGGAAACAGGTGGGGTCTGTTTAAGTCTAGCAGTGGAACAGAGGTAAAAAAAGGTTATACTCAGAATGTACGTTGCAAGGGACAAGCAGGGTGCAATGTGGGGCCAACTAGTGGCCACAGTTGGAACATTGCTGCAGCTGCAACAACTCAGTGGCAATCTTTTGGCAAATGGTCATAAAGGTAAAGGTGGCATAACAAGGTAGCAATAAGGCAAAGAGCTGCTATTGCTCTGAAGCAACAACTGCAATAGCAGATGAGGTAGTATTTACATATAACACCAAAAGCTGAAATGTGAGCCTTGGATGGATAGGATTTATTTTGCCTTGTAGCTAGTTGTTTATTCTTTATAAGCTTGCAAACTAGTCTTTCGGAAAAACACACAAAATGTTTTTATAGTTTAGTCAAAGGATCCCCAATCAACCAAGCCCACATTTTACTTGAAAATTTCCAGTAGCAAATAAAATTTGAAAAGTTCAATCAATGTGGTTGATGCTCTCCAAATGAGGTTTTGCTATGCCCATGCATGTTTGTTTGTCCCCTAATATTACTGTTTGAACGTGAAAATCAAGCCGAGCTGAAGATAATGTGTTATGGTCCCGGGTTGTGGATCTGGTTATGGGTCTGTGGGTTAAGGGTATGGCA
Organism: Manihot esculenta; assembly: GCF_001659605.2. NCBI lineage: Eukaryota > Viridiplantae > Streptophyta > Magnoliopsida > Malpighiales > Euphorbiaceae > Manihot > Manihot esculenta. The sequence continues at coordinate 4,159,945 of NC_035170.2, forward strand.
GGAGTTTGAGTGTTTGGGTTAAGAGTCTTTTTACGACCTCTGGTCGTTAACAATTCAGACTCTAAAAGAGGTTGAGGGAACCTGAAACCTCTGAGACTTAAAACGCTCAAGACTTAACTGATTTTGGAAGCTATCATCTTCATTGATATTATTGCTTAAATACAGAAAGGAATGAAGTATAATTGCTTCCTACATCAAAAGAGCACTTCTTCAACATGGAGGAACACCCTCCTCAACTATCCACATGAAATAAAAAGTGGTCCTAGAGAACTACTTCAACATGGAGGAACACCCTCTTCAACTAACCACATGAAATAAAAAGTGGAGCAATACCCTCCTACAAACAGGGAATCATTAAAACAATTAACTAAAAGATAACTGAAATATTTGACTAATTCAGAGGCTCAATATGTGGCTGCTTTGACTTGGATCCATGACTGAATCGGGTATAGACTTGCAATGGTTTGGTAACATAATGGTGCTCAAATTAGGGGTGAGCAGTATTCGGTTCAAACCGAAAAAACTGACCGAACCGAACCGATTTGAAATTTTGGTTCGGTTTTTTATACATTTCGGTTCGGTTTGATTTTTAATTTCAAAAATTTCGATTATTTCGGTTCGGTTCGGTCTTAATCAGAAAAAAACCGAAAAAACCGAACCAAACCGATTAGTGATAATAATATATTTTTTCAATAATATAGAGAAATTAAATCATATTAAGATTAAAATATTTTAATTAAATTTTAAAATATTAAAAATAAAGTGTAAAAAATAAAAAAATTATTAAAAATGAAACCGATCAAACCGAACCGAATCGAACCGAATCAGGCCGGTTCGATTCGATTCGGTTTCTGACCAAAATCGGTTCGGTTTGATTTTCATAAACACTAAAATTTCAGTTTTCGGTTTATTCGGTTCGGTTCGGTTTTGAACCGAACCGATCGAATGCCCACCCCTAGCTCAAATTTTATTTTTATATACTTTTTTGAGCTCGCCAAAATCTAGCTCAATTTTCTATTCAACTTTTTTTTTTTGAATGAGCTTGAGCCTGCTCAAGACTTAACAATCTAACCAAGACTTTAAAAATATTATTTTCATTTAATAAAGCTATGTTTTGCTTAAATAATGAAAATTAATAATGATTTTATATGTTCCAGCATAATATATGTTTATTTTATAATTATTTCTAGTACCAAATAAAACAATATTCTTAATAACTTATTTTCTAAAAATGTTTATGTTGAAAATTAATCTTTAGCTGCTCACGTGCTTCCAACCTGAGCTTGCCGGTCTTTGAATTTACCCGCTAAAATCAACCTATCTTGGTTCACGGAATCATGGTCGTGTTTGATTTTTCTAACAAGTTAGAATGAATATTGATGACTATTGGGCCTTGGATACCCAGGCTATGCTGTAACCCATCAAAACTCAATACACAAGTCTATCATTCAGTATGCAGTCCAGGTCTCACTCGAACAGGCCGGATAGGATAGGGATCAGGCCCAAATGAAGGAGGTCCAGCCCAATCGACTTGATGAATTCGTGGGGCAACAAACCCCTAGACATCAGTGATCGTGTCTACATGACGGCGTCGGAGGGAATTAAATGGCCGCCTGACAATGGAAAAGGACACCGTACGTCCACACATACGGCCCCGCGTGACAATGACAGGATGTACAGGCGCAGAATGGCGGTTACACGTCACTAGAGGACATAAGGGAAAAGAATAAAAGAAGGAAGGCATGAACCAACCAGACCAAACTTGCCAAAATACACCTTGAGCGTACCCTTTAATGGATCTCAGGACGTCAAATATTTTAAAGAAACGAATTAGAGTAGTTTGGATAGTTTTACGGAAAAATGGGCAGCCCAAAGGAAGAATAATTTTTTGAAAGAACCTTTTGCAGATTATACTGATAATTTTTCCCAGGAATAATTCAAGCTAAAGAAACATATAACAAAAGGAAATATATTTGTTGCTGCATGAAATTGAATATTTTCTTCCAAGAAGTAAAATCTAAACCATTTAACTAACCTGATTAGTTCTTTCCAATTTCCCTTTATATACTCTGCCAAAACCACCTTCTCCCAAAAGACAATCTGCCCTAAAATTCTTTGTTGCAGCAGCCAATTCACGAAACAAAAATGTATGTACTGCAATTTGATCAGAGCCTCCATCTTTTGAGGTCTCCTTATTCACATCCAATGCCGAATTTGGCTTTGTTTTATCTAAAATAATAACCAGAAAGGAAAGTTGCAAATAATGCTACCAATAAATGGATGTGAAAAAGCAACAAACCACAATTCAAATGCAGTTTAACAGCCAAAAAAGTTTATATTATCATTGAGAGTTTAGAAAGAAAAAAACAAGAATCATAAAAGACAAACAAACAGTCGGGAAGCAAAGTTGTAAGTTTGGATTTATAATGCTACACAACAAAAAAACAACCAAATTCATTTATTAGTGTTGCATATTGCTTTCATAAGGACCACTAATCATCCAGCAGGACTGGAAATATGAATAGCTTCCATTTATGTGAAATTCTAACATGCTACTAAAAAGTCATAAAATCAACACTTTACGACCACCATAACAATAATTAACTATTTACATTTGCATTGGCATAAATTCTTCTTAAAAAAATCAGGGTTTCAGATAGAAAGCAAGTAATTGAGCTAACAACTTAGAAAATCAATAAATTCATCAACGTTATAACAAATCAATAAATGATTATTCAATCAACATGGAGGAAAATAAATGAAAATAGCCATAGGGCTTCTGGAATTTTACAATGTGAGAAATTATATAAGGTAATTGAACTATGAAGGGACCAATGATTCTAAAACTTGAACAAAATCCAAGTAGCTCAAACAGGTTGAGCAAAAAATCAACATCCCCACATTACCCTAAAACAATAATTAAACATGCATCAACGAGGAACATCGTCCTCAAAATCTTCCTCTAGGTCTATCGCCAATTAAATAATTCCAAACCCAGAAAAGACTGATTCACACAATTATGAAAATGATTCATTCCCATTAATTTTTATCACATTTAAAGGGGGGAAAAAAGCATTGTAATTAGCCCAAGAATTAAAAAAAGGAAAAATTTCAAAAGCCCGAAAGCATAATTCTGAATTTATTTTGAATGAAATACCAGAAGATGATGAGATCTGATCAAGAGGCCTCTCCTTCAAAGTCTCCTTTGCATTTTTGCTTGATTTCCCAGTACAGGGAAACCAGCCCATCACTTATTCTCTTCAATGAGTATCACTGTACAGAGAGAGAGACAGAGAGAAAGGAACTCAGGCAGAACTGTAGAAGCTATTCTTGAATATATCATTTTCAAATCATTTCTTTTTGCAGCTGTGCCCTTATGTCTTAGTAAATTGAATATTGTGCCTAAAAACTTCCCATATTTTCCTAATTTGCCCTAAAACTGGAGTTTGTGTATTTATTTAGCAGACTACTTCTCACTAGACTAATTGTCTTTTTTTTTTTTGAAATAGGGGGTTGGGGGAGTCGAACCTTAGACCTTTCAAGGCTAAGGGATCCACTTTCCACCAGGCTAAGTCTTGGAGTGCACTAGATTAATTGTTATATTTATATAAATAATAAAAATATATATGGTGAATTATTTAGTTAAAATGTTTATATATTTTATTAATTACAATAAAATATTTCTATAATTTATTTTTATAAATATAAAAGAAGATTCATCTAATTTACAGCTTTTGTATTGCTAGTCTATATTTAAAAGTTTAAATTACTTTTAAAGTTAAAATATATAGATATGAGAGTAATTTACTTTAAAAAATATAATTAAAATAATAAATTTTATAAAAAGAATTACTATTAATTTCTAAAATATGTGGAAAACTTATTAATTATTTATATTTTCAAATCAATAAATTAAAATATCACTGTATTTATAAAATCAAACTCTCTAACACAATCATTAACGATTTTAAATATTTATATTATTTATTTTTTATAATTTTAATTATATATTATTTAATTTTTAAATATATATATATATATTATTTAGTCTTTTTAATAAAATAAATTGATGAATTTTTTTATAAAAATAAAAGTGAAAAAAAACAATTTTTTCATATTAAAATTTTAAATTATTTATATATTATTTAATTTAATTATTTAAATAGTTAATCATTTTATTATTTAAAATTTAATTTTTAAAAATATAAAAATTTATAAATAATGATATATATTAGATTATAAATTTATTATTTTGAACTAATTTAGAGTTTATTAAAAAAAATCTAAATTAATTTTTAAATTTTGTGAAAAAAATGAAGGTAATTAATGTTTAATAATACTCCTCGTTTCCAAAATAATAGGCGGCTTTATATATATATAAATTAAAAAATATTTAATTAATATAGTTAAAATTAATAAATTTTATATTGTATTTACTAATATACCCTCTATTCATAGTACTATATTAGTAAATTACTTTTACAACTAGAAAATTTTACTTTATCTTATATATTAAATAGTATATATTAAAATTTTAATTAATAATTTTTTGGTGTGGATTTGACAGATCTTTGAAATCACAAAATATTTTTATTATATTTAAAAAAAATGCTCAAAACATTAATTTATTTTCAAATCCTCGATTTTACCGCTACATGCAAGTTGGCAAAAAGGTATTTTAAAATAATTTAAAATTTATTTCACAATTAAAAATTAAATAATTTTTTTTAAAAAAAAAGGTAAGAGAATATAATAAAACCACACACCGCTCAAGAAGGTCATTGTTGCCTTTTAGCTGAAAGGCTGAATTTAGTTTAAAATATTAAATATAAAATTTAATTATTTAATTTAAATTTACTTTTAAATTATTATCAAAAAATTATATACTTTTAAATAAAATTAAATAAATTAAAAATAACACAATTTTAAATTTTAAATTGTGATAAACAATGACTTTATTAAATATCTTGAAAAAAATATAACTCATATTTTTAAATTCAGATGGATAATAGTCTTATTTAGTATTTTAATAGTAATTTAAAGATAAAAATTAAATTTGAAAAAATAAAATTTAATAATTTTTTACTCCATTAGGACAAATTTAATCTTTTTTTTTTGTTTTTACTGTAGTTCTTTACCCAACAAGTCGTGGTGCATAAAATAATAATAATAATAATAATAATAATAATAAACTTAATAATTGAGTAGCAATAATAATTAATAATAAATTAAAATAATAAATTTTTTTCTGATATCATTAATAAAATATAGTGTCATTTAAAAATTAATAAAAAATATTATTTTATTAATTAAATAAAATTTAAAGAAATAAATTTAAAAAATATAAAAATTAAAAAATATTTTTATTTAATATTAAAAAATAAATTATAATTTTCCTAGCAATATTTAACAGGTTTAAAATAAAAGTTTTGCGCTACTAACAACGTAAAATTGTTAAAAATTTTTACTATAAATTAAAGTATATGACTTTATTTTAAAATGCATTAAATTAAAACATAACTCTTTGTAATTAATTTTTTTAAACATATAAAAAATATATTGACTTATTTACATTTTAAAATTTATAATTTAATTTAAAATAATATTTTGTGGTATGCAATAACAATAATTTTTAAATCTATTAAAAAATATTAATACAACAAGTAAAATATAATTATTAATTAAAATTATAAAAAAATTATATTAAAATAATATTTTTTAATATATAATAATAATGATTTTCAGATATTATTAAAAAATATTGATATAATAAATAAAATATAATTATTAATTAAAAATATAAAAAAATATTTTATGATTTTACTGAGAAATAATTAAATTTATATTAAAATAATATATAATATTATATCATTAATAAATAGTTATAATATTATGGTGCCGTAAAAAATATTAGGTGATAAATAAATTATAATTATTAATTAAAAAATATAATATAATTTCATTCATCGTAATTTAATTTTCATTAAATTAATTATCATTATTTATTAACGATATAATATAATATTATATGTACTATTTTTACACAAATTAAATTCACATATTATAAAATAAAATTTTAATAAACTAATATAATATTTTATTTTAAAATTTATAATTTAATTTATGTTAAAATAATGTCTTATAATAAAATTTGTATGTAGATTTTTATTTATAATATTTAAATTTTATTATTATTTATTAATAATGAGATTTATTATTTAATATTTGATTATTACCATTATTAATAAATCAGTCTCTATATTTTTAGAAATCTATTAAAATATTCTTATTTTTTTTCTGTCAACCAAATAATCATTTCATTCTCTCTTCCATTAAAAATAGATTAGGGATGAAAGAAAAAATTTTTAAAATTCAATTTTGCTCTCAAATAAAACCATTTATTTAGTCTATAAGTATTATTATTATTAACAAGTTAATCTCTACATTTTTAAAAATCTATTAAAATATTATTATCATTTTTATATCTATTAAAACGTATTTATTTTTTCTCAGATATATTAAAACGTACTTATTTTTTCTCAGATTTATTAAAATGTCTTTATCAAAAAAGAAGAAAAATCGCATCTTTCTCTTCATTCTTAAAGAAAAAGAAAAAGAAAAAGAAAAATCGAAGAAGCACTAAAGAAGATGAAGAATCGAAGAAGGAAAAGGAGGAGAGGAGAAAATGCAGGATAATTTAATTTTTTATTATATTTTTAACGATAAAAATAGATGGAATGATTATTTTGTTGATAAATAGAAAATATAAAAATATTTTAATAGATTTTTGAAAATATAAAAACTGACATGTTAATAATAGTAATATTTAAGAATTAAATTATAATTTTTTTAAAAAAATATAATAATATAAAATATTACCTTAATATAAATTAAATTATAAATTCTAAAATAAAATACCGATCAAACTGTAGGATATTTTTTTTACATATAATACAGCTTTTAATAAGGAATTTGGGCAGACAAAACGGGGATTTTCTCATGCAGCATTCTGCTTAGAGATTTTTATGTTTAGACCCCAAAAGTTTTTTTTTTTTTTTTTTGCCATTTACATATTTCGTTTTTTTATTAAATATATTTATAAGTAATTAACTTATGAATGTTTAAAATAGATTTATTTTTATAAAAAAATCACACAAATTCATATTTTAAAATTCATCACACCAAAAATCGTTACATGATAAAAATTTGTCAGATGAGTAATAATTTTTTTTATGTTCATTATTTTGACTTGGAAAAATTTTTCATGCAAGTAAATTAACTAATATTCCACTCTTATAGAATAAATTTAACGCTTTATTTTCTCAGTTTCATTAAAAAATATATATATTATTAGATAAATATAAGTCTTTTTTTTATAAAAAAGGCTTATTATAACTCCGTTGTTTTATATAAAAAAAATATTTTATTTATTTTGTGATATTTAGAACATTTAAAAAATTTAATTAATAAAAAATACTTTCTAATAAAAAAGTAAATAATTTTAAAAAATAATATTTTATTGACCAAATTCTCATGTGGTTCCCTTTTTGAATGTCGTCATGTGATTATGTATTTGAATCTAATGCTTTTGATAAATTATTATATAATATCATTTATAAATATAAAAAATAAAATTTATAAAGATATTTTTTTTAATCTTTTACTCAAATATATTTATCATCACCGATGACCGCTGGGTTTCACCACTCCGATACGAGGCCGGGCCCATAATAACAGCTCTAGTCCAATATTCATAAAACCTCTTAAATGGGTCAGTCCAGACCATTCGGCCTCGAAATCAGGCCTCCCTTAGACCTCAGTCTCTTCACCCCCAACTCGGTCATGAGGCCTAGCAGGAGAAGGGATAATCGACCCATTCACCTAATAGATCTGTTTATCCACATGCCAGGAGGAAAATTAAATAGCCGTTCAGCATGGAGCAGACATCTGACGCTTTTCTACGTACGCATCCGTATGACAGAGATAGATAGCCCAATAGCAGCAAGACCGTTGGACATCACTGGCAGGTAAAGGAAAAGAATAAAAGGAGAGGAGAACCATTATAAATTATATTTTCTCTGAATCTCGGAGTATCAATCACTATCAAGATAAACCTGTTGAGTGCTTGACTGTTAAATTTTATAATAAATACAACAATTTTATATTAATCTCATAAGTCTCATCATAATCTTTCTACATAAATTAGTGACATATCAATTAGTTACATATAGGTCTTAAAAATACTAAATTTTATTTTTTAAAATTTATTTTTAAATTATTATTAAAAAATTAAATAAAAACATTATCTATAAAAATTTAAGAATATAAATTATGAATTTTTTAATCTATTTGATCTTATTTGACTTGTTTAGCCTTTTAATAAGAAGCAAATTAAAAATGAAAAATGAAATTTAATATTTTTAACCTTTAACCAAAAAAATTCCTATATGAGGATCAGTACTATTACAGATGACACCCATTCCATTCCATCAGGAAGTTTCTCTCCATTATTGCCTGCCATATAGATTATCCACAACTTTTTTCAAGACTGGCATTGGTATATTGAAAATGATTGACCCTTCATCTGATTTTAGAACTTAAATCCTTTGCATATTCTGAAGAATTGTACAAATCCAAAATATGAATCAGACAGGTTTAACAGATGGAAGAGGCTACCATGTCTGCTGCAGGTTCAACAATTTCACATGTAAACAAAAACATCTCTGACAGAAACCAACCATCCAAGACCTGGGATGAGATGAGCCAACAAATTTGTCAAACATCTTTTCCAATATGAAACACAGACTTTGAATTGTCTGATCAAATATGCAAAGATGCTAAATTGTGAATAAAAATCAAGATAATCACAGAAATTGCCCATCTCCTCATTATGAATAAAACTAGTCAAGTGGGACCAAAGGTGAACGTTCATACCCAAAGAAGAATACCAAGTCATGTAGCTCATTCATTTTCCCTCTTATTTGCTTTTCTGGTTTGCCACCTCAATGTCCAAAGAACCCTGAAACAGAATTCCATAACCAAATAATACAGAGAGTGGCAATGACAGTTGGCCACAATGTAACTGAACCAACTGTCACCAAATAATATTGTCAACGGTCGAATTGGAGGACACTGAGAATTTTTCACAGCATAATAACCTTGTGCCATGTAAGTGTTTTGCATCTTCTAAATCGTTTTAACTTTGTTTATTGTACCTGTTTTCCCCTTTCATTTTAAATAATATCACATTGCTCACAAGAAAAGAATGATAATTTATCTTGCAAATATGATACAGAAAGATTGGAATTTGGAACTCATGCAGCTGCAGATTGTTTAACTTCATGGTCTTCAATATTCAGAGCTTGAAGCAGCTTTGGCCAAGATTCCGGTATTCCTCCAGGAAGATTGAACTCCAATAACTTCCCACGTTGGCGGTAGAACTCTTCAACGGGTTGACTCTGCAGCAATGTTTTGCAATGAACAGGTCACAACAGATGAACCAAAAAGGAAAAAACCACTCTTATAGCCATGAATTCAAGATATATGACATTAAAGAGAAAAGTTATATGCATATATGCATATACACACGCACACAAAGACATTATCATTAAATGTTATATGCATATATTAATCTTGAGTAAAATTAAATAATATTTTGAGGAATCAAGAAACATTTGAATAATAAATGATACATCTTCAAACATAAAATTAAATTTCCATGCTTATGTCAAAATTGTATTGTAAAAAATTTCTCTTTTTTTCTTTTTTTTTTTAACAGTCCAGGCAGAAATCTGAGTAGGGTAGCCTAAACCCACCTCACCCACTAGATTTGGCAGGACAGGAATTCCTTGTAGGGTCCAATACAGAAGATAAAACTAGATGGGGTGAGCTACAATTGTCAGCTTTAGCAAGTAAAAGCCCAACCCACAACCATTTGCTAAGAAAATCAATAATCACGCACTGATAATTATGGGAACAATAACAATGACCAATGCAAACTAACAATTACAAGAACATATCAGCAATATAACCTGTGACAAAGTAGAACAGAACAATGACTTTGAGTGTCAACTGTAACTCGTAGTTACAAAAAATATCACCAGTGCCAACTACAGCTCCTAATTCTTGGCAAAAGGAAGCATAATAATGCCTCACAATGCTGGAAAAAATGTAGCTAATAGCACCTTCTATTATTATTTTTTCATTTAAAAAATTATATTAAGGGAAGAACAAGCAGGAGCAATCATAGTACAAAGATGTATTCATGCGTGCATGAGAGAGAGAGAGAGAGAGAGAGAGAGAGAGAGAGCATTCTATTACTTAATCAAAGACGTTGGAGAATTCAAAGTCTTCTTGCTTATGTTATGCACATAAAGGAAAAAGCAAAGGTTAGCTCCACTTGGAGGCTATGACTGAATTAGAGAATGGAGGTCATAAACAAAGAAAGTTAAGTGGAGATCAAAAAACGAAAACAAAGGTTAAGTCTATTTTGAGGCTATGACAGGATTGAGAAGAAAAATAAAAGAAGTGAAGTGGAGGGAAAAAAAATTCCAAAGATGAGCTGCCATGAGGTACCTACAAGAGTGTTTGCAAGCATCATGTCAGTACTCAGTAGAAGTATGAGCTTTCTTTAAATAAAAAAAGAGATGAAGGTTTCTACATAACTTAGAGTGCAATGATGTGCAATTGCAAGCAAGGTGGGGTGAATAAGGATCAATTAGTCATACAAGGTATGTCCTACATGTGCAAGTTGTCAAGTGCTCCATATTTTTTAGTGGAAAAATGGCCTCCTTAATTACCAGCATATGGCAGTAACAAGTGTGAGGGCATGTCTTGATCTTGTGATGGTACTACTATCAATAGTTTCCTTCATATGTTCACATAACAGTAAGCTCATCTTCAGTAATTCACCACAAGCTGCCACATTTCTCTGAATATTTTCATTAAAGCTTCCAAACTTGTTCACCAGAGGTGGAGAGCTCAAGAGAGATAATACTAACTATATATAAATTTCATTTTCATTTTCAATATTTCAAGATAAGAACAATCACCATGCATAGTGTATCATGCTTCATTTATTTCCATTTTCTTTTTCTTTTCCATAATCCAAACTAATACAAATTTGAAATTAATTTTCAGGCTTTTCTTCATCTCCTCTTGGTTAATATTTCTACAGTCCTCTCCCACTAATAATGTTGCTTAAGATTGACAACCACATATGGATTATACCTTGAGTGTCTACTGTCTAGCGCAGCAAATTATATATCATAGGTGGCTGATATTTGTCTTATCCATTATAAAGATTGACAATCACATACTTGATTTTGCAGAACTGTTAAATAAATCAAAAGTAGAAATACCATTTCATTGTAAACACGCAGTCGCTCCTTGACAACTTCTTCTGTATCATCAGATCGTTGGATAAGTTTTGTTGCACAATGAGGAGGAGGAAGGAGTGGAGCCATATACATTCCAGGTTTCCCATTTTCCCCCTTGATGTCAATGCTGGCAATATTGTAATTTCCTCCACACTCGCTACATATCCTTCTTCCAAGGCATTTTGCAAGTAATGCTTCTTCCTGAAGCTTTAGGTTAACCACCAAGTCGATATCTGTTACTCCCTCCAATATTTCCTGGAGTATATCAGAATATAGACATCATATTAAAGCAGTGAAAACAGAGAATTACCCAAAGAGGAAAAGGGGAAAAAAAACAGAAGGATCCTAACATGATAATTAAAAAAAATTTCTTCATTCTATGCCTACAGCAAACGATACCATTCAGTCATAGCTGTTTTTCTTTGGATAAGTATCAGCCGTATTTTCCTCCAACTACTCCCAAACTAGGAAAGTACCAAATCTACACAATATCTAATTTATTAGTCCTTGATAAACATCCAACTTTTAGTCGCCAACGAATAGTAAATACAAAATCACTAACACACAACCGAACCCAGGTCAACTGAATCTTGGTTCCGAAGCTCACCAATTGAATACTCCATGATTTACATTACAAAAGCTGGAAATTGAAGCTTGATTCAAAATGAGGACCTTTACCAACTTAGTACTTACAAGATAACAGTTCTTAAAGTCATGTAAAAAATTTATGTGAAAGATAATGCAAAGTAGATCAAGATGGACTCGTATAAGTGAAAATTACAACAAAACAACCAACAGAAACAAAACGTTCCCCAGAATTACGTAGTGCAATTGAAAGTTACTCGACAACTAAATTTTTGCAATCAACTATAATTAAACCAGTCCCAGGAATCCTTGGTTGTCAAATTTTAATAAATAGAACATTCCCAGATAAAAAATTACGTTTGGAAATATAAACAACAACAGATCACAAGAACTGCTCACCGCTTGTCTGATAGTTCGAGGGAAACCATCCAGAATAAAACCAGATTCACCCTTGGCTTCTCCAGCTTCAAGACGCTTGGACAACAAATTTATAATAATTTCATCAGAAACTAATTGCCCATGGTTCACAATCTCTTTAAGCTGCAAGATACAACCACAAAGAAACAAAATTAAAGATGAATCATTAGCAAAGTCAAAGTTTGAGTCTTTGATCAAAGAATATAAATTCAAAACTAATCAAAGCTAGTTCTTCCTTAATGCATCAAACCTTCACTTAGAAGAATTAAGAAACCCTGAAGAGAGAGTACCTGAGAGGCAAGAGGACCAGAGGAATTAAGCTCCTCGCGAACGAGATCGCCTGTGGCGATATGAGGGACACCGAGAAGACTAGAGAGGCGAGAAGCATAGGTGCCTTTACCAACACCAGGACAGCCAAGAAAAACCCACTGGACATTTTTATCTTTGTGGTCAGTACGGAGAGGCAGAGACTTATTGTGAGCGAAAAAGGGAGAAGATTTGAGGTCAGCTTCGGAATTTAAAGAAGGAGAAGATAAAGCACGAGAGATTAAAGAAGAAAAGGGTATGGCTCTGGTAGCTCGTAAAGAAACCGCCATGTAGGGTGGTTGGAGTCGGAAACGGAGAAATTATGCAGAGAGAGAGAGAGATTGAAATGGGGGCTTTGGAGTTGTTCTGGGATCTTACGCAGAAGCGAGGAGCGAGGCGAGGGAGAAGGAAGAGAGCACGTGACAATTCCCTTTTAAAATAGGGGAATTACTATATGATCCCTGATTTTTTAAAGAAATTATCAGTTCATCCATATTTCAAAATCATCTAATTAAAATATTAATGTATTTTATAAAATTAAAATTTTTAATCTTTTTATTAAAAATTTATTAATCATTTTATTTTAATTTTAATTAAAAAATCAAATAGTATAAATATTTAAAATTATAAAAATTAAATAATATATATAATTAAAATTATAAAAATTAAATAATATAAATAATTCTAGACAACTAATATTTTTTAATTGAAGAATTAAAAAATTAAATTTTATAAAATATAAACATATTTTAATTTGATGCTTTTTAAAATAAGGGTGAATTAGTTAATTTATAAAACATTAGGGATTTTAAAGTAGTTTACCCTTTACACCGTTGAAATTAAGCCACGAGGTGGTCGCGTGAGCTAGGGTTTATGGGAAGGAAAACAAACACGTGGGGGTTAGTTCGTTAGGGAGACGGGGAGGGGCCAACTGAAATTTTGCCATTTTGGTGTGTTTTGTGTGTTCCAAATTCAAATGCGTATGCAACAAAACTAAGTCTTCATCTCATCTCTTTCTCAACTCTCGACTGGATCATCAATGAATTGATCTATTTATTAGTTGGCCTCAATAAAAAAAAATGAATTAATTGAATTTGTTATTTTAAATAAATAGAGTCTGAAATTAACGTTTTAACTTTATAATTTAATAATAATGGATCTACGAATTTTTCATTTTTATTAAAAATGGAAAATAATTATTTTGAGTCAATTATTACTTAATCTATTTGATGACCGCTGGATTTCTTCACCCCAGAACAGGGGCTTAACCACAGCCAAGGGCCCATGACACAGAGGCCCACGTACTGGACACCCTCAACAAGCCTGGCTCATCCCAGCTTCCGGGCCAGGCTCGACCCAGCTTCCTCACTCAGTCCAACCTGATCCCTGACCAGCAGACTCCTCTCAGGCCCAGCGTCCAGCCCAACTCTCGGCCCAACCCGGGGTCCAGCACAGTACTCACCAAACAGCCTGGCAGATCCGCTCGAACGTACGCATGAGGAGAATCAGAGGCCGTTACGCATGTAGCAGGCAGCTGATACCCTAGTACACCCGAATCTGTATGGCAGAGACGCGTGGCCCAATCCTAGAGAGACCTTTACACGTCACCAACAAGTAAGACAATGTATAAAGGAGGAGTCCCTCCCTCAGAAAGTTTTAAGCCTTATTCTGTAATACAAGAACCCTTGTAAAACCCTATTCTATTGGATCTCAGATCATCAATTGGCGCCGTCTGTGGGAAACGAAGGAGATCTTTTCATCACCGGAGTTTTTACTTTCAAAACCCACTGAGATCCACGATGACAAACCACCAAGAAAGTAACCTTAACATTCCAAATGACCTGAGCTCTGCCCAAGATGGGCAGCAGTTCTCTTTTTCTAGCCCTACAACAATGAATAACCAAACCCCTATTTCTCTTAACCCCTCGCCAAGCTTGGTAGGGAATACTCCCACCATGACCCTGTCTAACCAAGACATTCAAACCATGGCTCTCCAGCTACAAACCACTGCTCACTGGTTGGGGCAGATAATGCAACAAAGGGGACTTAGCACCCCAGTAAACGCACTCCCAGTAGTGGAGGAACCCAGAACCGATGAACCCCGACCTACCTCTGCCCGCCTCCAAACCAACAGCCACGATGCCGGAGGAGAGGAAGAGCTGGAGGCCCGAATCCATGGGAGAAGGGCAAGAGAGTTGATAGAAAATGAAGAAGTGGACGACTATTCTGCTGAAACAACCAGGGAAACGGGAACTGAAACAGAGGAGGAAGAGTGTAGTTTAGGCAAAAGATCCAGCCCGGAAGATGAGAAAATGAACCAAAAGTTGAAAAGGTTGAAGGAGCAACTCCTAGCCGAGCTGGGTAAGAAAGATCAGAGTCAAACCTCCTTGCCTACTTCTTCTCCCTTCTCAAAGTTAATACAGCAGGAGACCGTTCCCAAAAAGTTTATGATGCCGCCGATGACGGCCTATAATGGGGCTGGTAACCCGAGGGAGCATGTCATGAACTACAAGACCTTCATGGAGTTGCAAACCATGTCGGATGCTCTGATGTGCAAGGTGTTCCCAACAACCCTCTCGGGACCAGCGAGGGCATGGTTCAACAGCCTGGAGGCCGGAAGCATTAAGAGTTTTGGAGATCTTGCCATCCGCTTCATCAGCCGTTTTGTAGCCGGGGTACCAGCAGAAAGAAAGACGAGCTATCTGGAAACAGTGAGACAAAAAGCTGGTGAATCCCTCAGAGAGTATGTCGCCCGTTTCAACACGGAGGCCTTGCAGATCCCCGAGCTTGACGAAGGAAGGGCGGTAGAGGCCATGCAAAAGGGAACAACCTCTGCCGAGTTTTTCGGTTCTCTGAGCAGGAAACCTCCGACCTCACTTGCCGAGTTGATGAAGAGGGCAGAAAAGTATATAAGGCAGGATGACGCCTTAGTAACGAGTAGATTTGCCAAAGGGGTGGCAGAAAAGGAGAAAGCCCCAGAGGAGGGGAGGCCGGAGAAACACGAGAAGAAGCGTGGAAAGAGGCCTGAGCCGTACAAACAGGCCTGGGAAAGAAGAGATCAAAGGCCTCCCCCTCCTCCCAAGGCTCATGAACCACGAGTACTCCCTCCTTGGGTGCCCGAGAAGCCTACTCCCCTCAACGCTTCTAGAGCCGAAGTGCTCATGGCAGTCCAGGATAAGGAGTTCCTCCAGTGGCCTAGACCCATGAGGTCGGAAGCAGATCAGAGGAATCCCGACAAGTATTGTCAGTACCACCGGACACATGGCCACGACACAAATAACTGTTTTCAATTAATCACGGAGATTGAAAGACTGATAAAACGGGGGCATCTCAAAAATTTTGTGAAGAAACCGGAGGGGCAGAGGCCTCAGCCCGGTCCGGCAGCCCAGACGCCCAGGAGAACTGGAGCCGGACCAGTGAATGATAGGTCTAGTGGGACTATTAATATGATTGTTGGAGGAACCGGAGGACGGATGAGCCGTCGAGGAAAGAAGAGAAACCGGGAAGGGGAGACCAGCAACGGCGAGGTTATGCAGATCGTTGAACATTCTCCCATGACCATCGCTTTCTCTTCAGAAGATGCACAGGGCGTCCAGATGCCCCATGATGACGCACTTGTCATTGAAGCAGTCATTCATAATTTTCGGGTGAAAAAGGTTCTGGTGGATGATGGGAGTAAGGTCAATTTATTGCCATATCGGGTTTTCCAGCAGATGGGAATCCCAGAGGAACAGCTTGTTCGAGACCAGTCACCCATCAAAGGGATCGGAGGAGCACCAGTACTAGTAGAAGGGAAGGTGAAGTTGGCCCTTACTTTGGGAGAAGCACCCAGAGCTCGCACCCATCATGAGGTGTTTGTGGTGGTCAAACTCCCGCTGAGCTACAATGTGATTTTGGGGAGGCCGGCGTTGTTCAACTTTGAAGCTGTCACCAGCATCAGGTATTTGGCACTCAAGTTCCCAACGGAAGAAGGAGTGGGAATGGTCAGGGGCAACCAGGAAGAAGCAAGGGCGGTATACTTGGCCACGGTAACAGAGCCAAGCTCAACTGGAGAAGCACTTGACTCGGAAGTTCTGGAGGTCAGAGATGAAACAAAAGAAGCCCGGACAGAGCCAGTCGGAGAATTGGAGACCTTCCCTTTATCAGAAGCAGATGCAAGCAAGGTCTTCAGTTTTAATGCCAGCCTTACCAAAGAACAAAAAGGTGAAGTCATGACCCTGATTCGAAGTCACGCGTTGACCTTCGCATGGAAGCCCTCAGACATGCCTGGAATTGACCCCAAAGTGATGACACACCGATTGAACGTCCTCCCCGAGGCCAGACCAGTAAAGCAAAAGAAGAGAGTAGTGGGAAGAGAGAAGCAGCAGGCTACCCAGGAAGAAGTGCAGAAGCTAGAAGAGGCAGGCTTTATTAGGGAGGTTATGTACCCACAGTGGTTGGCAAATCCTGTGTTAGTCAAAAAAGCCAATGGCAAATACAGGATGTGTATAGATTTTACCGACCTGAATAAGGCCTGTCCTAAAGATTGTTACCCCCTCCCCGATATTAATAAGATGGTCGACTCAACGGCCGGTTTTGATTACATGTCTTCCTTGGATGCTATGTCTGGTTACCACCAAATCCCAATGGAAAAGACGGATGAGGAGAAGACCTCATTTATAACTGAAGATGGGACTTACTGCTACAAAGCTATGCCCTTCGGATTAAGAAACGCCGGGGCAACTTACCAACGATTAATGAATAAAATCTTTAAGAATCAGATCGGCAGAAATGTAGAAGTGTATGTGGATGATATGGTGGTTAAAAGTTCAACTTTTCAGCAGCATGTAGCAGATCTAAAGGAGATATTTGGGGTGTTAGATCAATACAGAATGAAGTTAAATCCAGTAAAATGTGCTTTCTTCATCAGAGGGGGAAAGTTCTTGGGATACATGGTGAGTGGAAAAGGCATTGAGCCCAATCCGGAGAAAGTAGAAGCCATATTGAATATGCCAGAGCCGACCTGCGTAAGGGACGTCCAGAGATTAACTGGGAGAGTAGTGGCGCTTAACCGATTTATGTCGAGGTCGGCAGAAAAGTGTTTGCCATTCTTCAAAAAATTGAGGAAGGTTCCGAATTTTGAATGGACAAAGGATTGCCAAGAAGCTTTCGCGGAACTTAAAAAGTATCTTAGCTCGCCTCATGTGCTCAGCAGTCCCATAAAAGGGGAAGAGCTTCTGATATACTTGGCAGCCTCAGAACAGGCAATCAGCGCGGTACTAGTAAGGGTGGAAGAAGGCGAGCAGAAACCTGTTTTCTACATCAGCAAGGTACTCAGAGACACTGAGGTCAGGTACTCGAGCATTGAAAAATTGGCTTATGCCTTGCTGTTGGCAGTTCGGAAATTCAAAGTTTATCTGGAAGGCCACCAGGGAGTTGTAATGACGGACCAACCCTTAAAGAAGATCTTACGCAGGCCGGAAACTTCAGGACGGATGTTAGCATGGTCCGTGGAAATCAGCCCTTACTGTCTGGAGTACCGACCTCGGACAGCTATAAAATCTCAAGCGCTGGCTGACTTCATAGCAGAATGCTCATTCAATGAGGAAAAGGAAGGATCATCCTCGGAGATACCTAGAAAGGAAGGAGAGGGAGAGCTTTCCCGAGAATTCAGCTGGAAGCTATATGTAGACGGAGCATCAGGCTCTGAGGGCAGCGGCGCGGGGATAATGCTTAAGGGGCCGGAGGGCTTCAGAGTGTGTTATGCTTTGCGATTAGAATTCAAGGCTTCTAACAATATGGCCGAGTACGAGGCCTTGGTGAATGGGATGTTGGTAGCCTCGGAAATAGGGGTAACCGACCTCGAGGTGAATAGTGACTCTCAGCTGGTGATCAACCAGGTAACGGGGGTATATCAGGCCAGAGATCCCGTCATGCAGAACTATCTTGATAAAGTAAAAACCATAGAAGCCGAGCTCACAGAACGGGGAGTTATCGTCAGATTTCAAAGAATACCTCGGGACGAAAATGAGGAGGCAGACTTGCTTAGTCGATTGACCAAAGAAGAGTTAGAGCAGCTCCCTGACGAAGTATACATACAGCATGTCCTCACACCTGCTTACAAGAAAACAAACACTGTATTGCAGGTGGAACAGAGCTTAACTTGGATGAGCCCCTATCTGAAATATTTAGAGAAGGGCGAACTTCCTGAAGATAAAGACGAAGCCAAAAAGATAGCAGCTCGAGCTGCCAACTACCAAGTAATAAGGGGAACATTGTACAGAAAGGGGAAGTCCAGCCCATGGCTCCGATGTGTGAGTCCAGAAGAAGCTGCAAAGATAATGGAGGAAATACATAGAGGCCTATGTGGGGCTCACGAGGGAGCAGGGACATTAGCTAACAAAATATTCAGACAAGGATACTACTGGCCCACTGTGAAGAAAGAAGCAGAAGAGTTCGTCCGAAGATGCGACGTATGTCAGAGATTTGCTAATGCCATCAGGACTCCTGCCACTCCTCAAGCAAACATATCCAGTCCATGGCCTTTCTCACAATGGGGAATTGACATCCTGGGACCTTTCCCCAAGACTACGGGGCAAAGGAAATTTGTAGTAGTGGCTGTGGAATATTTCTCGAAGTGGCCAGAGGCAGAAGCAATAGCCACAATCACAGCTCGCAAGATGATAGATTTCGTATGGGGACATATCATCTGCAGATTTGGCATACCAAGAGTACTTATTTCAGACAATGGTAGACAATTTGACTGCAGCACTTTCAGAGCCTTCACAACAAACATTGGCATATGGCATAAGTTCTCCTCTGTAGCCCATCCTCAGACCAATGGCCAAACGGAAGTCACTAACAGAGCAATCCTCCAAGGATTAAAGAAGCGGCTGGACGGTGCAAAGGAAAACTGGGCAGAAGAACTCAATAGCATCCTATGGGCACTCCGAACTACTCCCAGAACACCCACTAAGGAAACACCGTTTGCACTCGCTTACGGTACAGAGGCCGTAGTTCCAATTGAGTTACAGATCCCCACTCATAGAATTCAATTTGTCAGTGAGGACACCAATGGGGACAAATTAAGAAGTAACCTCGATGCTCTTGAAGAAGTTAGGGAAGAAGCCCAAGTCCGAACTGCTGCTTATCAACAACGAGCGGCAAGGTATTACAATCAAAAGGTCAGAGAAAGAAGCTTAAAGGTGGGAGACCTGACTTTAAGAAACCTGGAAGCCACAGGAAAAAGAGCAGCCGCAGGCAAGCTAGCACCGACCTGGGAAGGTCCGTTCAAGGTAACAAAGGTGGTTAAGCCCGGGGTATACCGAATTGAAGACATGCAAGGAAACCCCGAGCCCCACGCTTGGAACATCCAGCACTTAAAAAGGTACTTCCCTTGAAATATGTGTAAAGAAAAATATTGTACCCTGAAAAGCACAAATAAATAAAATAACGCCATGATGTTATCCCCATTATGAATGTTACTTCTCTTTGCAAAAGAAAGAACAAGAATTAGAAAACCTCCTTGAGACATAGAGACCTCCTGGAGGTAGAAGACCGGGATCCCCAAGATCTCCCGGAATTACAAGACCAGGATCCCCAAGATCTCCTGGCAAAAGAAAACCTCCTTGAGACATAGAGACCTCCTGGAGGTAGAAGACCGGGATCCCCAAGATCTCCCGGATACAAGACCAGGATCCCCAAGATCTCCTGGCAAAAGAAAACCTCCTTGAGACATAGAGACCTCCTGGAGGTAGAAGACCGGGATCCCCAAGATCTCCCGGAATTACAAGACCAGGATCCCCAAGATCTCCTGGCAAAAGAAAACCTCCTTGAGACATAGAGACCTCCTGGAGGTAGAAGACCGGGATCCCCAAGATCTCCCGGAATTACAAGACCAGGATCCCCAAGATCTCCTGGCAAAAGAAAACCTCCTTGAGACATAGAGACCTCCTGGAGGTAGAAGACCGGGATCCCCAAGATCTTCCGGATACAAGACCAGGATCCCCAAGATCTCCTGGCACTAGAAGACCTCCTTGAGACATAGAGACCTCCTGGAGGTAGAAGACCGGGATCCCCAAGATCTCCTGGCAAAAGAAAACCTCCTTGAGACATAGAGACCTCCTGGAGGTAGAAGACCGGGATCCCCAAGATCTCCCGGAATTACAAGACCAGGATCCCCAAGATCTCCTGGCAAAAGAAAACCTCCTTGAGACATAGAGACCTCCTGGAGGTAGAAGACCGGGATCCCCAAGATCTCCCGGAATTACAAGACCAGGATCCCCAAGATCTCCTGGCAAAAGAAAACCTCCTTGAGACATAGAGACCTCCTGGAGGTAGAAGACCGGGATCCCCAAGATCTTCCGGATACAAGACCAGGATCCCCAAGATCTCCTGGCACTAGAAGACCTCCTTGAGACATAGAGACCTCCTGGAGGTAGAAGACCGGGATCCCCAAGATCTCCTGGCAAAAGAAAACCTTACTGAGACATAGAGACCTCGGTGAGGCAGAAGACCAGGATCCCCAAGATTTCCTGGAAACAAAACTAGTTGGCGAAGGACTTAAGAGCCTCCCAAAAATAAAAATTTCCCATACAGGGACAATTTACAACAATATATTTCCGACCTCACAAAAACAGAGAGGCCCGGAGCCGCTAAGAAAATTCAAGGTTCCGACCTACTAAAGGGAAGTAACAGCTAAAGAAGTGCCAAGGTCGAGCTCCCAAACTCGGATCGATATGCTTAAAAGCCCAAAACCGAGCTCCCAGCTCGGATAGATTCATATCCTCAAAAGATCAAGACATAAAGGCCAAGAAGAAAGACCGAGCTCCCTCAATAGAAGGACTCATAAATAAAATCCTTAGGAGGATACTACGGCTGTAACCAAAGCCTAAATCAGTTTATCTGGAACAAGTATACAAAGTCACAGCCAAGAAGGCAGGGCTAAAAAGCAAACATGCAAAGTCGCCAATAAAAAGGTATGAGATTTGCTCTCTCTGACTATCAGACTAAAGAGCTGAGTTCGCAACTTAAGATGAATTCAAAGATACATAAAGAAGACACATAAAGAGCAAGAATAGTAGAGGAAACTGATATTTCATTAAGATGATAATTACAAATTATCCCTCCGGCAAGGTGGGAGGATAAATAGCCCTTAAAGGACTTACACCAGTGAGAACACCCTCACCTACATTATCTCTAATTACAGCCCCCTCAGAAGGAAGCTCGGTGTCCCTTGGGCCAGAGCTCGCAACATTAATGACAGGAGCAACATCTGACCCAGGGTGAAGGCTCTCTTTCACAGAATCAGAGTCGTCTTCCTCCGACCCTAGCTCGGATTCCTCTGAACAAGACTCAGCTGGCCGATCTCGGTTCCTCCGGGAATCTCCTCGAGGCATAGGGAAATCATCCTCCCCATACAGCACTGACTCACCATCTGAG
Organism: Manihot esculenta; assembly: GCF_001659605.2. Lineage (NCBI taxonomy): Eukaryota > Viridiplantae > Streptophyta > Magnoliopsida > Malpighiales > Euphorbiaceae > Manihot > Manihot esculenta. Next base: position 4,182,051 of record NC_035170.2, read on the forward strand.
TCCACTTCTCGCTTGCGAAGCTTGGCCAAAGGGATATCAGGAGCCTGTCTAGCTTCTCTTAAACCGCGATTGTAGCCAGTCGCATACATGCGGAAGGCCTTATCAAGGATAGCCTTTTTCATCTCACCAGAAGCTCTAAACTCATCGAGATGCTCTTCACAGGCCTCAGCTACAAATTCCTTAAACTCAGAAGAGTCTTTGTAGTCCTGAAGATGAGCTTCACAGGCCTGTTCGATTTTAACCTTCAGCTCATCAGACTCCTGATACTCCGCTATATACTGTTCACGATTTAGCTGAGCCTTCCCCTCGGCATGCTTTACCACCTCGAGCAGGGCTAAACATTTACGCTCCACAGCCCTGACTTCATTTTTAAGCTGTTGTTGGCGAAGGTTGAACTCCACAGAACTTGCACCCAATTCCTGCTCAAGGACCTCCACCCGGGCTAGGGCACCTCCCTTCTGAGCTTTCACCTCATCCAGGTAAGCTTGAAGTCTTTCGAAATCAGCCTTTAAGGCCTCATATTGGCGCTGGACTTCAGCTTTCTGGCCAATAGCATCATCCCTCTCCTGAAGGGCCGCTGTCATAGAGGACAGCTGTTTCACAACCTCTACACAACGAGCTTCCACTTCAGCTGCCCTCTTGTCAGTCTCCTGGAGAATCCCGCAAGTACGGGACAGCTCTGATTCCAGGGATTTGCTGTGCTCTGCTGCCTCAGCCGCTTTGTCTTCAGCCTTTTTAATGGCTTCCCGTGCAGAATGTAACTCCACCTGGAGAGTCTGGATCTGCTCCCGGGCGGCTGCCAGGTGACCTCTTGCGTCGCTGGTGGCAGTCAGGTTCTCATCGCGTCGCGCCTCTTCGATCTGGCGATCCACGGACTCCCGGAGAGAGTGGTCGCGAGCATCAACTTCCATAAAAAGACCTGTCACCTGGTAAGAGAAGCCAACATTTAGGAAAAAGAAATAAACCAAACACAGAGAGAAATGAAAAAATAACTTACCATCAGGAGCATTTCTCTAATGGTGGATCCGAGCTCCTCACGAGAGCGAGACCGGAAGGACACCTGCTCTTTAGTCGAACTGGCCAGATGGCCAGTCAGAGCCAGAAGGCGAGGATCCGAAGCCTCTGTTGCTCCGCTGAACATTCGCTTCCTGAGAAGAGCGGCAACGGCACTGGCCGGAGATTCAGAGGTGATAGCTGACGGATCTAGAACGTCGACGGTAGGGGATGACGAAGGGACAGCAGAAACGCCCTTCCCTTTCCCAATAGGAGGAAGAGGTGGAGAAGGCCTGGCAGCAGTTCTGGGTCTCTTCCGGGCAGGAGAAGGGGCAGACGCTCCAGAAGGGGTTGAACGTTTCTCCCCAGTTTTTGGAATGCCCTCAGGCTCAGTTCTCACAGGGGCAGGGGCACCTTCAACAGAAACCTCTGGGCTTTGATCCTCTAGGAGGATGATCTCCATCCCAGTCCCAGAGGTCTCTTTGTCTTCAACAGGGGATTGAGACTTTCCCCCTAACACCTCTTCAGCAGAATGGGCAACATCTTGCCCCACTTGTCCAGTAGCTTGGGCCTGCTCCACAATAGCTAAGGAAGTCTCCCTGGATCCTTCCGCAGGCGTCGAAGTTGAGCTCGACCCATCACGGTTAGATGGCCGAACTGACTTGGAGCTGCGGGAGCTCGGCTTGGAAGATCGAGAAGAAGCTTTGACAGGAGGTCGGCTGACCTTCTTGGAGGAAGCGGCCTGAGCCAGCTCCGCAGCAATCTCAGTTACCGAACGCCCATCCCCAAAGGCGTCAAAAATTGCATGCATATTCTCCCGAGACAGGGCAAAGTTCTTGGGGAATTTGATGCCATCCATTTTTACCTCAGAAGCTGCAAAAAATAAGAAGTTATAAAGAGTCAGCATATCTTCTGATATTATGAGAAAAGAAGAAACAGAATAACTGGACAAAACACTATACCCATATCACGGATATCCCTAAGATTGGCAGCGAACATACACTTTTCGACGTCATACTTCCTCTCAACGGAAGTCAGTCGAAACAACCCGACCTGCTCAATAAGACTCAATTCGGGCAGATCGTTACAGCCCGGAAAGATCTCCCCCCAACTTAGGTCCACATCCCATGATCGGCAGGACCCCAGTTTCAGCTCCGCCACAAGGAAATTCTCTACCCATCCCTTTATTGAATCCTTGTAGCCCGTAAGAAGAGATAGCCCATTACGGGGGGAAAAGTAATAGAAGTTTTGCTTCGCCCTAACCAGGCGGAAAAAAGTGGCAAACAAACAGGCCGTAGGTGCGAAACCCCAACCCAGACAGATAGACTCGAAACAAGACATGAATAAAATAGAGTTTGGGGATAACATCCGAGGAGTTACCCCGAAGTATTCGAAGACCTCAATAAAGAAAGGGGAAAAAGGAAATGGCAGACCAAATTCCCTTTGCTTTAGAAAAAATACTATACGGCGATTCTCTTGGGGATCGATCAAACCAGGAGGGGGAGGGTAAGGAAGAACTATCCTCTCATTTGGACGAGGTGCTCGAATAAAATACAACGGAGTATCTAAAAGCCTCCGGGAGATGTGATCAGTTATATTGGAAGACGTAATACGTGACTCAAGGTTAACAACATCAGGAAGCTTTGAACTTGCCATTGAAGAACAAGGGAGCGTACCTGAGAACACAATAAGGTGAAAAACCCAAAAGGAGTCGCAGGAAGACAGAGAGCAGAAGAGAGCTAATTCCTTCGGAAGACAGAAGGAATTCGAAATGAAAGGCAATGATGAGACGGAACGTTGATCTGAACAGTTTTGTCTTGGAGCGGCGCGATCATTAATTGCTCTCGAAGTTTACCCTCTCAACGGTTAAGTCATAACCGGAGAGAAGGTAAAGGGGCAAAAGGATGATCGCTGGGCTTGTCTACATCTATCAAGGGCCAGGTCCACAATGATAGCCCATCACTTAAAGGCCCAGGCAAGCCCAACTTGTTCAGACCTGATCTCCAGCCAAGACAACTTAACCCACAAAATTCATCACTTCACCACATCCATGGCAAGTATCAAGGAAATGGAAAGAAAAACTCAAAGATGCAAGCAGATGAAAGCATGATAAAGGTTAGACCTACTCATCACATAGAATATATAAGATTTGACTTGTTAAAACAAGGGTACCTCGGATCTATACTGAGCTGAGAGCTTAGAGTTCAACTCATCAGAAGCCGAGCTCATAGGTCGGAATAGTCCAGCTCGGACAACATGACCTGAGAGCCCGGCCAGCTAAAGGAAACCCAGAGCTCATTTCACTAAGCGAAAGACAGAGCTCTCAGGTCGGCTAGTCTAGCTCGGACAACGCACCTGAGAGCCCGGATGAAGGAGACTCAAAGCTCAATTCATCTAAGTAGAGACCGAGCTCATAGATCGGTCAGACAACCCAGTTCGGAAACTTGAAAGCCCAGTTGACTAAGTGGATCCGAAGTCCGGCTCACGAGTACAGTTAGTTCAGCTCGGAAAAAACAAATTTCAGTTAAAGCTACGAAGAAAAGCAGTTTCAGTACTCCATCCATGGTAGAGAAAGAACAACTCAAGTATGAACGAAAACGAGAACTTCATTAAAAGAAAAGCACATTACAGCACGTTACAAAGGCCTACACCACGGGACGAAAGACTATCCTTAAAGGATTTACATAACCACATACATCATCATCAACAAATACATCGTTATCACCTATCCTACTACTTCGGTCTTCGGTTCGGAGAAACTCTCGCAGCTCGATATGTGAGTTTGGCAGAAAGAGCTGCAGAAAGCCAAGAAGTTAATCCTCATAAGCGTTTCCCATGGATCCTCTGTAGGTCGGCATTCGGTTGCCCAAGTGTGATACGCGTGACAAACTCACATGTCATATGTTGTGTGTATATCACGCATGAAAAAACACGGGCTTCAGATTACGACCTCAGGAGGATCGCCGGGCTAACGTGTGAAGGTACCAGCAGAAGCTTGACTGAGTGTAGCAGATCTCAGTCTCGCATAATACTGGTACTTCACATCAAAGAGACTAATAATACTGGTGCTTCACATCAAAGAAAACAACAAGCCGAGCACTTGAGCCCCTTCCATTTATATCCAAAGAAGGCAGCAACGGGGGAGGTCGGCCAGAAGATCTGGGCAAAATAATTTCAGCAACTTGCCGAATGGTCCCACCCATCGACCGCCCTACCAGACGGATCTCCAAAGCAACATTCAAACTCCTTAGAGGTAACATCCACTCCTCTGAAATTTTGAATTGACTCATCTTCGTCTCAGGTACTACGAAAGAGTCCCAAAACAGAGATAAGTTAGCACAATTTTCCGTCGAGATGATAAAAGTAAGATTAAAACAAATTCCTGGGGCAACACAGCAATGTAATATCAAGCTCGCCTTCGCCCGCTTGAAGAAGGCACCAAATGGATCCTTCACAGATAAAACAAGAAAATCTCTCTGTTCCAACAAAGTGCCTGGGAATGGTAAAGAGGTGAGGTTAATATATATATCCAAAAGTTTATGTTTTGCAGGACAAGGTAGAGCCGAATTCTCAATTAATGCTGTCAGAATCCTTAAAAGATGTTCATGAGAAAGGAAAGAAAAGACATGTCCAGACAACAATGACAGGAAAGCAAAATAACCGAGAACGCGGAGAATAAAGAAAAGTCCGAAAGAGGAAAGAGCAGATAGGATTCAGAAACTGCGCAAAGATAAAAAAATGAAAGAGTATTATAAAGACACCTGGACACGAACAGGCGCGGCCATGATGGTTCTTGATATTCACCCCCTCGGCAGTTGAAGCAATAACTCCCGAGAAGGTGAAGGGGCAATTGATGACCGCTGGATTTCTTCACCCCAGAACAGGGGCTTAACCACAGCCAAGGGCCCATGACACAGAGGCCCACGTACTGGACACCCTCAACAAGCCTGGCTCATCCCAGCTTCCGGGCCAGGCTCGACCCAGCTTCCTCACTCAGTCCAACCTGATCCCTGACCAGCAGACTCCTCTCAGGCCCAGCGTCCAGCCCAACTCTCGGCCCAACCCGGGGTCCAGCACAGTACTCACCAAACAGCCTGGCAGATCCGCTCGAACGTACGCATGAGGAGAATCAGAGGCCGTTACGCATGTAGCAGGCAGCTGATACCCTAGTACACCCGAATCTGTATGGCAGAGACGCGTGGCCCAATCCTAGAGAGACCTTTACACGTCACCAACAAGTAAGACAATGTATAAAGGAGGAGTCCCTCCCTCAGAAAGTTTTAAGCCTTATTCTGTAATACAAGAACCCTTGTAAAACCCTATTCTATTGGATCTCAGATCATCACTATTAAATAAAAAATATATTTATTTAAATATTATAATCTGCTAATATCTCATATGATTTCATTTCATTTTATACGGATAATTTTTTTTTTAAGATCATTAACTCAATTTAATTTATGATCATTTAAATAAATTTATTTAATTTTAAATATTATCTTAAATTTAATACAACTACGTAATTTTGTATTTATAATTCTAAATTATAAGTAAACCAATTATGTCTCGTTTAAAAAATAATATTAATATTTGATTTATTTTTTAAATAAATTAAAATTTAGCCCAATTACTGAAAATCTTAAATTTTAAATTTAGTTGGACTTAATTTATGTAAGCTTCTGATTGCGAAGATTATTTCTTCCATACATTTTTTTAAATTTGAAATTTCTTTCGTTTGTGACTGAATGAGTAATATTATTTCTTATTAAAAGACTATTTAATTTAATACATAGGCTCCATCAAAATTAGATCGATTATTTAAATTGAATGGATTTGAAAATTAAAATTTAAATATTTATAAAAATTAAAAAAAATCAATCTGAATTAAAATAGTCTGATTCGATTTATTCGATTGGTTAGACTTTTTATTTTTTTATCTATTATTTTAAGTATTCTATGATTCAATTAAAATATTTCAATTTTATTTAAAATTTAATCTCTCCGTATTATTAAAAAAACATAGTATTAGTAAGTAATCGGTTCAATATTTTTAATTTTTATCAGACTAAAATCGAATCAAATCGAAATAACTGATTTTTTAAAAATTAAATTGAACCGATCAAAATAAATAAAATCAAATTGTATTTTTAAATTAATTCGATTCAATCGATTATTTTGATTTGAACAGAATAATACTCACCATATTTTAATTAATTATCTAATTTATTTATATGATTAATAAAAAAATTTATAAAAAAAACATTATTTATACGACCTATTATATTTTAAATATAGCCTATTATAATTTTAGATTAGGATAAATGGTAATTTTTTTTATTTATATTTATAAACAGTTACAAATTAATCTTTTTACCTTTAATTTAAAACAATTGCCTTCATCATATTTCATTTCATTAACATATTAATTCCTTTTTTTTTTAGTTGAACATATTTCCATTACTAAGATACTAAATCACTAAAATACCATATTTTATACTTTAAATGAAAATTTATTTATTGACGATAAAATTTCATGAATGTAATTTTTTTTTTATAAAGAATAAGTAATTGAGATATTAAATCTAAAACTTTCAAAATTCTACTAAATGCATTAATATAATTATTTTAAATTAAAAATAAAAAAAAACTTGTATTTTCAACAAATACCAAGAGATAAACTTTAATCTATCTTAGTTGTTTTAGGATTTTTTTATTATTTATAAATAACTATCGTTTTATAATTTCAATATTTTATTAAATATTTTCTTTCTTTATTTACTCTTAAATAAAATGAAATATTTCTAGAACATTAATTAGATTCATTGTAGGTGATATAGTCTTTTTTTTATATTTATTTTTATTAAAATTAATAATATTTATTATTTTTTTGAAAAACTTTAAACAATAAAAAAAAATAAAAGACTTTTTAAACCCCCTAACAATTATCTAAATGTTCGGTTAAATCTTTTTATTTATTAAAACTCCAGATCATTAACTCACAATATCCCTTCTGTTAGGTGAGCATTCAAATAAATATTTTCATCATTTTTTATTTGCTTATTTTGGAGAACTGACGAAAACCGTTTTTTTGGGATTTTTTTTTCTTTCTTCTTAATTTTTTTCTCATTTTCTGCAATTAGGATGGAAAGATATGAGTTCTACAAAGGGAGAGCCCCTCAAGCAATAAAAACTAATTGGATCATACATGTATATAAATTAGAGGGAAAATACTCTATTGATGATCTCTCAAAAATATCAAAAATATTGTTCTTCTATTTCATTAGTTCTATATATTATTTTTTTTAGGACTTATAGATATTAGTATTAAATATTTATTATTTATTTTATTTGCAAAATCAATCAGGTTATTTGCAGAGTTTTCATAAGAGTTATGGTGGAAAGAGAACTTAAATCACATGGTCGGTAAGGATAAGTTTATATGAGAGTGAACTAAAGTCATCACTTTTACTGCCTCCATTGATGGATTGAGTCTGAAATTCAAATACGAATAGATCACTCGGATAAGAAAATGAAGCCATTACTCACAACTTTGCTTTACTTGAGTATTAAAAATGGAGTTCATAATAGACCATCTTATTTACAAGCTAATTTGAGTGAGAGAGAGAGAGAGAGATAAAGAGAGGTCAAGTTAACAAAAATGAATGTTCTTTTAACGTCGTTGATCATGTGCAAGTCACATGACTTTTTTCTCTTTAATTTAATCTGTTTAATTTAATCTCACTTCAATAGATTTGGTATAATTATCTAAATCTATTTACTTGGGGTTTGTTAGATAAAAAAATTTTGATTAGGGTTTAATTAATATTTTTAAATATTTTTCAAGAGTTTAAAAACACTTTTTGCCAAAAAAATATGGAGAAAGTAACAAATATAAGAGGGATCGATCAAATTGTAATGTGTGATTTTAGATACCGGAGTCAATTACATATTATAGGCAAGAACCAAACAAATCAATTATTGATTACGAAAGGACATAAGAGTTCAGCATTTACTATAATAACGAAAAACCCAACCACAATAATGAATTCTATAATGTTGATAAAGGACTCAAAAGCAGGGCCTACTTTTGTGACACTTTCATTTGCCTAAATTCCCTCTAATCGGCCTAACCAGGCAAGAATGTGTAGTGAAACTCAACTTAACCCATTATGGATGGTAGTTGATAAGGAAGAATACATCTCTTACACGCACCTTACACACACCACTAATTCCAGATTCCTCTACTAACACAGGTGCCTAGTGCCATTGCTCCTTCTACCACATGCCTCCAGAATTTCATCTTGCCTAGCTGGAAAGCTCAGAGTTGTTGATGTTGCACACCACTCGCACCTTGAGCTGACCATCAAGCTCTCCCTTAAGAGCCCAATTTTAATTGATGAGTTATAAAATAAAAATAAATTACTATTTGATTTCGGCAAATCACTTCATCAATTCTAAAAAATAAATTACAACATCTATAAAATTTTAAAAATTAACTAATTAATTCCTATTCTAATTTTTATCATTTTAAATTGTAAAAAAAAGAAATTCTAAAATGCACTCAATCTGAAAATACTAATTATCAATACAATAAGTAAATATTTTCACAAGATTGAGAAATCAGCTAAAATTTTATCATATCACATACATACATTAAATAGTAAAATATCAAATAAATAAAACTAATGAAAGGACTAATTAATAAATCAAGAAACCAACATATTAGCAAAATAGTAAATTCCAAAAAAACAAAACCCTTATCAAACAAATTCCCAAAAAACAAAAACCCTTATCAAACAAATTCTCTCTCTCTCTCTCTAAGAAAGTAGCAAAATGCATAGCAAAGCAACTAGATGAATGAGACACAGACTATCAAATATGTATACGGAAATATCTAGCGTTCCATGTTCAAAGCCTAGAGAATGTCGCTTGGCCAAGCATATATAGGTTTGCAAATTAGATTAAACACCTGACAACAAATTGCACATTCTCTCTTGATCTTTTTTCTACCCAAGGAACAAGGAAAGCTAATGTACAAGTGTCTTTAAATAAAGCATATTCCCAGGTTTTTTTTATCAACGTTAATGATTCTATCCATATCCACCTAGCCTATCAAATGATCATCTAGATGTTCTAACGGTACAGATGCAGTTTGGCTTCTTGATCTTTTGGACTAGTACACAATATCTCAAACAATGCATTGAGTCCATGAAAGTAACTCGCGCACAGAAGATTTGATTACAACACTAGATAAGGGCCTACATTTATGAAGTATTCAAAGTGCATTCCATAATATAAGCGAAATCAAAGATCATACAAAACACTACATCAGCTTAACATATTTTGGGTAAAAAAATAAATAAATAAAAAGAAGGAAAGAGAAGACTTACATAAAATCACTACCCTCATTTCCTCATAACAGAACATTTGACAGATTAAGAGTGAAAAGTACATACTAAACTACAAGTGCAGTTTCACAATGTATTCCATTCAACTAAATATGGTCAACCCTGCCATCATCATCACTCATTCCATCTCCCGCATGTCTGCAACATAGTCCAACAGATAGGCTTAGGAGGATAACCACACAACAAACGTTAGTCTACAAGGTTATTTGAGTAAACCATTTGCCAAACAGATGATCAAAATTCACAAGTAGTTAGTTTTGAACCAAAAAATAAACACAAAAATAAATGTCCAGAATGCTACAAAGCCTAGAAATAGTAAGGATTTTCTACACAATTGCTAGCTCAAAACCAAAATGACTATTCAAAACCATCTGTGACACACCAGAAAGGGAAAAATAATAATAATAAAAGGGGGAACTCCTACATAAGCTAATTTCAATTAAAAAAAAAAGAAAAAGAAAAAGCAGGCTTCACATAGTCCAAATACATTCCATCTTTCACTATGCCATAAAGTACCTGGGTTGTGGATATGCATTATCCTTCTATTTGATAGATTCTTATCTAAGTGGTAGCAACAAATAAGAAACCAATATCTTATCTCTAAGCTTAGCTTGTTACTTTTAGTTGAATTTTTAAATTTTAAATTTTAATAAAAGATGGGAAGTATTTTTGAATTCAAATTTTCGATGTAATCTGAATGTAACTTCTGCTATAGGAAGGCACTGAAATTATTGAATAAGACATTCAAAATAATATTCATTGGTTTATGAGATCAGAGAATTCTTGTAGATGAGTTCTCATTTTATTTTCACAATAGGTTTCTCAAAAAAAAGCAAAAATACTAACAAGGGAAAATCAATTTGGCAAGACAAGGATTTTCCTATTCAAGGGCACTTAACAACTTAGTAAGCCAGCCGTCATGGGTAATCCAACAAATCCAAAAGAGTTGAACTCTTTCATGCAACAAAAAATGCTCAATTTAATGACTTGGATCGTCAAATTTCTGAGCTCGTTTGCACCTTCAATAGAGAAGCAAATCAAAACCAAGATGGAACGAGTAGCATCAAACCAAAGTTTATCCAACCAAATAATGATCGTTTTGAGGAGTGCAAAGAACCTAGATATACAAAACTTGACTTCCCTCATTGGCTCCAGCAATCCGCTTGGATGACTTAATCATTGTAAATTTTTTCACAATCAATGAACAATGGAAGCAGATAAAGTCAGTCAGCTGCCTTCCATCTTAGTGGTGAGGCTCAATTATGGTTACAAGCTTGAACAAGAGAACCTAGAATGACATGGCAAATGTTCAAAGAGAGCTGCAACTTGCAGTTTGCTTCTTCTTTGCATAGAATTTCTTGGGGGAGTTGAACCTATAGTAAGTTGAACTAGTAGAAGATTATCAATGCTGATTTCAATCCTTATTAGCAAGTGCAACAATTATTCGAACCGATCAACAAGTGGACATTTTTACTGCAAGATTATATGGGACTATTTGGCTTGAGGTGGAACTAGAACCCTCCCAATTTAGTTACTGCAATGAATTTTGCTTGAACATTCAAGAAGAAACAATAATTGGATCGCTCAGAAAATAAGATAGAGACAACTTATGGGTCTTCAAGGGTCTGCACCATCTAGTGACGATTTAACTCACGAGTCTAAAGAATAACAATGCAACATCTTCAAGTGTGGAAAACACCTCAACTCCATGTATCAAATGGCTTAGCATGACTAAAATGGTTGAACACCGAGCTAAAAGGCCTTTGCTACAATTGTGGTGAACCATATTCCGTCAACCATCAGTGCAAAAAATTATTCTGGAAGGAATTGGAGGATGCATCCAACCTCCTACTATCAAAGGAGATGATTGGGGACAAGCTTTTTCTCTAGGAATGGGGTAATGCTGTGGATATACATTATCCTTCTATTTAATAGATTTTGATCAAAGTGGTTGCAACAAATAAGGGATCAATATCTTATCTTTATGCTTAGCTTGTTATCTTTAGTTTGGTTTTTAATTGTTATCTTTAGTTGAATTGTTAAATTTTAAATTCTAATAGAAGAGAGAGTTTTTTTAATTTAAATTCTGATGTAACCTAAATGTAGCCTTCACTATATAAAGGCATTGAGATCATTGAATGAGACATTTAGAAAATTATTCATCGGTTTATGTGATTAGAGAATTCCTTCAAACGAATTCTTAATTTATTTTCACAGTAGATTTCTCAAAGAAAAGCAGAAACATTAACAGGGAAAAATCAGTCCAATAAGAAGGATTTTCCGGTTAAACAACATGTGACGAGATCCTATTCAAGGGCACTTAACAACATGCAGCACAGCAATACCTAATGTAACAATAAATTCTAGATTGACGCTAGAAATGTGAAATACAGCAGGAAAGTATTCCTAAACAAAGATCAGGACAAAAAAACTGGAGAAAAAAAATCATGGTTGATGAATTCTAGGTCTTAAAACACACTGTTTTGCTGGCACAATAAAGATATTTTTTCCATATTACCAAGTCTAACAGTACCAAGACAATCACTTCTCAGAAGTTTGTCAATATCACGAATGGAATGCATGCATGAACAAGACAAACTGCCAGGAAATAAAGCCTAAGACTTCCACTATATAGTGAATTATTTCCCCTTCTACTATTACAGCTCCTCTACTGCAGCCCATTTTCCATGCTCCAGATCATACTTATAACACTTCTAAAATTTGCATTCCTATAATGGAAGAATTTTGTTTCAGAGTGGACGAGAAAATTTACCGCCAAGATGTGGTTAGATTCCGGGCTTTCCTGTCCAACTGAAGGTTTTCCAGTGCAGCTGAAGCTCGTATCACATCTTCTGGAAGTTCATCACTATCATATCTCCAATTATATTCATCTTTCCGGTAACCAGACATAGAGGATCCTGCTCTCCTATCTAGATCATATATGGCATCAGATAAAGGGACCAAGAATCAAGGATGTAGTAAAAATGATACATACTAATAACTCACCAGATGACTGAGAAGAAGCTGGCCTGGTAAAAAGACGCCGAAAAACAAAAACAATCATTACTGACCCAAGAAAAGAGAAATGGAAAGGACTAAATACAAGGAAAGCAACAGACAGGAAAACAGGGAGGGAAGGAATAGAAAGTAGGATAGGAGCAGCACCTTCCTAGTGGAGGTAAACCACCAGCAACAGATGATGAAGAGGGTCTTCGAACATTTCTTGAATCTAAGGTAGATAAGGACTCAGCTTCTGATATCCTCCTTCCAGTACCTCTTCCTTGGGATAAGTTCTGTCACAACAAATTCTACAGAATGATTAATAGTTGTTTTTTTATAGAATAACTAAAAAAACAACAAAATATAAACAAACATCATGAACAAAGAAAATCAGCTGATAAATTTTTGGATAAAACTTCAGAGATCATTGTGATAAGGAAAAGCACCGATTAGAAGGAAATAAATATTCTATTTAAAAATTCAAGGACGACAAAAGTAAAGGAATAATGAACATGCAATCCCAACCTACTTTGGTAAAAGAATATTAATAATAAGAAATACAAGAATAAGCAGGAGGAAAATTTTCTTATTAGAGAAATATACAATAAGACAAAATAGAGCAAGGATAACTCAGCCGAAAGCTCCAGATGTAAAGCATCAACAAATAAATTAACTTCAAAAAACAAATAATGATGCATGAAATTCTTGATTTTGCTCCAACCGAGTACATGTAAAACTAAGCCTTGCTTGGTTGGGAGTAATTCAGAATTGAAGTTCCTAGAAAGTGTGAAAATTGTTTTTGTTTGATTGACATTTCTTCTTGACTTTCCAGAAAATTAAACGTCTTTTTTTTCTCTTGGTGGAAGGGAAGTATTATTTACTCCAACCTAGTTAAGTTCCTTCTTAGGAAGCTCACTTCCCATGAAGTACACATTTGAACCAAACAAGGCCTAAGATAAAGCAAATCAACCACAATGACAACTAATCCTAAAAGAATTCCTGAATTTTACTCCAACAATGCATACCCCACTACCACAAATATGCCACATCTTAAGAGAATCTGCCCACTCTCGTTATCAAAACCCCAGGGATGAAACAACAAATAACCCTCCAAACTTTCAAGGCCAAGCCGTGGTTCAGAAAATGAACCTAAAAGAAAATAAACAAAAAAAAAGCCATATTGCACTCTCAAAATAAAAGTTCACTGTATGGACACACTTGCTCATGACCTATAAAACAGCATGTATAATCTCACAGCCAACTTACTAGACAAATCTTAAGTTATCACATACTGTAAGCAAGCCCATGGCCACACATTTTATAGGTGTGAAAATTGCAATTTATAAGCTCCCAAACAAAATATCTATGGTAAAAAACAAGTCTCATCTTGAAGGTATAACTGTATAAGCTTAAGAGGAAATATCTAACTCAAGTCACTCCCCATATTTCTGTCCTAAACCTCTGGCTCCAATTTTAACCTCTTATTTTCTTCTTGTCTTCAGTTTATATTATCTTCAGTCACCATCCCCTAGTTAAAGCATCAAAACTATACCAAGAGGTCACTTTTACACTAGATGTCATGGATTCCTCAAGTAAAATTAAAAAAGCAACTAATCCTCAGTAGTCAGCCCTGTAGTTAGTTTGCTTTTAAACCAGTAAAGATTTTAACTCATAACTGGAATTTTATTCCATAGTACATATTCCAGCTTCTAGATTTATCTGCATTGAAATTCACATCCAAGCTGCACTTCACCTATGTAGCAGTCACATATTTCTTTCTGCTGGAAACCAGCTCCTGCCTTCAACCAGTGTAGTAGCATTATTAAGCATGTTGCATATTACCCATAATTAAACAAATTTCAATAATTTGACCAACCCACAAATATGCATGCACTCAACATGAATACAGGCTTCCATCAATAATTAGCTTTGAATTTAACAAATCCTGATTTGTGAGAGAGAAAAAGGAATGTATTTTTTTCATCTAATAAAATCAACTTTTGGAATCCTATTTCAAGAATCCTTATAATTTTAATGTGGTTTAAGCTGGTAGTTTGTCCTTATTTACTGTTGCTCGAGAGGACTAGAACATGCTCCAATGTAAGACTAGAAAGTTCAACTCGGCATTAAGTCATTTCGGCCAAAAATGCTGAAGCTACATGCAACTGGCAGCACATTCAGTCCTATTGTTACAGTTCCGGGTCATGGATCGCATCACGGGATGATTGATAGGAAAAGTGCACATAAGAGGGAGCTTTTAACACCTCATACTTGTTAAGAGAGAGTCTTAAATCTCAAATAATTTTTTAATTAATTTGCTTGTTTTATTGAATAATTAGAAACCTATCATATAGTGGAGATTCTCACAATTTTTACACTTCTAAGTAGAAGTCTAATACAAATTACCATTGGATAGCAAACTACTAAAATAAGATACTAGAAAGATACTAGAGATGAAATAACAAATTACTAAGATAAGATAACTAGACAAATGCAATCTAAATATAATCTTAGTCGGTAGACTTTTAAAATTTGAACTATTAAAAAATGAATTTAGTCTATCCGTTATCCATAACATCACCATCCTCCAGTAAAAGGAGCTTGTCCTCACGCTCAAAAATAAGATATGCAACCTGAAAATAATTGATAGACTCCCATGTAATTTTAGATTTGTGACAGTCTTGCCAACTAACTAATACTTTTCAAACCCTGATATCTAGAACAAAGGCAACAACTTTGTACCCTTTGCATAATACTTTTGCATGCATGCCTGTGGTTTCTGTAAGTGTATCCGGATTTCACTGAAAATTAAATCACGTTCTTTTAAAACATGATCTACTACCTTCACGCTTGTAGATCATGGAATGAAAGATAATAATCGACCATTTGTGCCATCACAAGAAGAAAAGTCTAGTTAGGCATTTTGGAGCTTCACAAGTACCTCTATCCTTTCATTCGCTTTTGACCAAAATTTTATTGGTTGCTACTTGATCTATCTTGTTTTGGTTCGCCCCTATTATAGGTTTGAACTAGTTCAAAAATTTGCTAAACTAAGTCACTCAACATGCATCGAATCATTGCATGAAAGAATTCAACTTTTTTTCTACATTTGTTGAATGACTCATGACAATCGACTCTGATACCAAGTTTTTATGGTCCCGAGTCACATATCGCATCACGAGATGATTGATAAGGAAAGAGCTCATCAAATGGAGTTGTTAACACCTCATGCTCATTAATGAGAGAGAGCCTTAAATCTCAAATAAGTTTTTAATTAATCCACTTGTCTTATTAAATAGTTAGAAACCCCATATATAATGGAGGTTCTCATAATCTTAGTACTTCTAAAAAGAGTAGAAGTCTAATATAAGCTACCATTGGACAACAAACTACTGACTACTGAGATAAGATGCAAGAAATCTAATAACTACTAAGGTAAGATAACTAACAAATGCAATCTAAACATAATCTTAGTTGATAGACTTTTAAAATTTGAATTTTAATGAAGAATGGATTTGGTCTATCCATTATCCATAACACCTATGCTGGCAGACAGCAAAACTTATCCTCCATCCATGTAAGACAAGACAACCAGCAAAAGGGCACAAATCTACGTTATTTCAATATACATTCACAAATATGGTCTTGATTTCTCGAAGGTCCTACTAGGAAATCTTTCAACAACTGAACAGAAGGCTACAAAAGCCACCACTTCTCATCATTTTTAAATTGATAGATATTAATCAAACATCACACTACATCATAATACATTATGACTGATCTGGATAACATAATGACAAACTTCTCTTCCCTTAGAAAATTCATCCTTAAAAGTTTGAAATCCAAAAACAGGACTTCACAGACAAACCTCAAACTTCAAGAATCCTTCAAGAACATCCAAAAGCAAAGGACCGCTGTCACCATTTCTGTTTATATCATACCCATTCTTGCTACTAAATTCCTTCAACTCAGCTTTCCAGGAATCCTTTTGCTGCAAGGTAAAATAAGAGCAACTTAAAATACAATAAATAAATAAACAAATAAAATTAATATTTAAATTTTAAGAAAGTCTTGCAAAATTATAATGAAAAATTACTTGATTACCAAATTGCACTCTGGTAGATAAACTTTAAGCGTATGATTTAGTTGTGCCCAGTCCAAATATTCACATATCAGTGCAGTTAGCAACCTCCCTGAATTTGTAAAGAAATATCAAAACACAATGCATGGAAATATGACTACCAATTTCTTGTTAAAACAAACAAATGTTTACATTAAACTGTGAATTAGTGACCTTTAAATGATATGGTAATAGTTATTCTCTATTAATAAATGCAAAGCAAGAAAGTTCATAACTCCTAATGGACAATTAAATGGTGAATATATCAACATAAAAGGCCACCACTTTACCCCTCATGGAGCTTAACGAACAATTAAATGGTGGATATATCAGCATAATGAAAAATGACTTAGTGGCGCTAAAACTTTTCTTAACATATAAATTTACACCAGATGAAACGGAGAAAATAGATCCACACAGCTGCTCCCAAATAGTTTGAGATTAACACGTGGTTAGTTAAAAACATCCCGATAGTACAAAATTAAATGTTTCAGCACTCTCAAAAGTTTTGAATCAGAAATGTTAGAGGCTAAAATTCAAGGAGCAACCTGAAGGAGAAGCATGAAGTTGTTTTGCACGGTCATTACAGCTCCCCAATAATGCAGGAGGTAAGCCCTCTTCCTTTTCAATTACCCTATCCTCCTCTTCAATTGCCTCAAAGACACTTGCCCTGAGTTCAGCCTGGAATCCGAACAACCAAGTAAATGGGAAGAGAAAGATGCACAAGAAAGAGAAATACATACTACACTAATAATTAGGAAACAAAGCACAATTTAAGTCATCAACCAAATAGCAGTTTACATTGCCACGTTACATTTTCTCTATTTCAAATGACCACATCTAAAAGCAATGGAAATTTCTTTCTAAAATGCTTTCTGCACAATAACCTCAGCACCAAATCAACATCAACTATAATTTTTGTTAAAGGGCCTTTTTTTTTTTTAATTTGCGCATTTTGTTTGGCACAATCTCACTCAATTTAAAACATGGAGCTGGAGCTTCACACGACTCTAGACAAAGTCTAGACTAAGCTAGGATCATGAACAAAAAGAAAAGAAAAGAAAAAAAAACCTAGCCACAGCCTGCAAAACCATTTTTCCTCGTTCTAACCAAAAGAAACAAAAGCGGTTACATCACTACCAAACTTATTAAACACACACAAAAAGGAGGACAAAAGAACAAGGCTCTTGAATGTTAATTCATTACACGAGATCCGAGTAAAAGAATGACCTAAATTCTAATCTCACTTCATACAAATGATAAAAGAATAACTTCAAGTGGTTCTCTTCCCTGAACCAATTGGTTTACGAGAGGTAAATTCGCCATCTCTCGATATTCACTTTCTAATTAGATCATACCAAGTTTCTTGGAAACCAAACAGAGGTTGTGTAGAAGAAAATCGAGGAACTATTAGCATAATAATTATACCCGGATCTTAGCTAAGACGCCCTTCTTCTCCAGGGTTCGAGTGACAAGAGTCTTGAGGTCCATCATTTCTCTGGTATATTCATCCATTTTGGAACTCTTTCCACCTCTGCTCACTCTCTATCTCTCTCTTTGCGAATTTTTCTTTCTTCTTTCCTGGAAAATTTTGATTTCGGGGAGAGGAGAGAGAGAAAGTGCTTGAGGCAGGGTAAAGAGAGGGGTGTAATAATGATTAGGAGCGACGTTATTTTGGTAAATGTGGGTCCCGGCGGACATTATCACCAGACCTGGGCCGTCCATTTTCAAGAAATGAGCTTGGAAGCTGGGTCCCACTTGCTAGTAAAATTGTAAATTTTTTAAACTAATAAATAAACAAAAAACTAGCTTTATATGAAAATAGGATGGCGAGATCCAATCCTCTCCTGCGGGCATTGAGACTCCCGCGGGACCCGTCCAGCTTAGATGCTCACCTCACTTTTGGCATTACGTAAATACCATCAGATTATTGCCGTTGCGTGTTTTTTTTTTTTCTTGTTTTTTTGGAAGATATATTAAATTGCATGAGAAGATTACATGGCTAAGTCTAAACATATATTTAAAAAAATACAAAATAGAAACTCATAACATGAAGCTCAGAAGTCCTAAAATATTGAAAATCCTAAGACCCGTGGGACAAATTTGACTCATAATCGAAAAACTAACTAGAAAGGAAAAATCGTGCCGTCAGTTTGAATTTGTTAACTACTGTAAGGAACAATTCAGCGTCTAGGAGGAGAGATAATCACCAAATTGAAACATCTAAGGGAATTAAGTTTTATTGTAATCTACTTTCGGATACTGTCAATCAAGCCACAAACCACATGCAAAAGAGATGGAAACCATGAAAACCAAGAAGATCTAACAATGAAGGGGAGGCTTGGCCATGCAAGACTAAGTTGAAGAATATAAGCATACCAAATCAAAGAAAAAGTAACAATAGATCAAGAAAATAAAAGAATTATCGTGAACCATTTGAAAAAGAGTGTATTTAGAGTTTTATAACTTCAAAGAGTTTTCAAAATTACCATTAATGATTTTCAAGTTTAGTATATAATTTCTGATGGCGTATCACCTATAAAAATATTCTCCCTTCAAAATTTAGCTAGAATTTATTGGAAAAATACTTTTAAAATCAATATTAAAACCATGCAGGATCTAAAAAATGTTTTGAAAGCTGCATGCAAAAAACTAGAAAAATATAAAAGAAGAAAATAAAAATTTATCTACAAACCTCAATTTGAAGGTGGAAAAGAAAATCCACTATCCAGACTAAGGGAAGAGAAAATTTTTTCAGCCCAAAGGAGGCAAAGAAAGCTAATGAAAGAGGCTCCCCTCAAAGGAAAAAACCAAAGAAAAGAGAGAGTTCTCTATTGTCTTTCCAAGTTAATAGCAAGAATTATAAAATTTTATTTGGATAGTGAAAGTCGACAAATTTAATAAAAAGAAAAATTAAATCTCAAAGAAAAAAACCTAAGAAAAGAAAATCTCAGTTTTAATTTTCTAAGTTAATAACAATTAGCGATGCAATATAATTACTAGATTTCTTATGATAGTCTTATACAATTGTAGATTTTTTTTTATTTCATATATAAATTATATCATCTTTTTAATGAATTATAAAATTTTATTTGGCTAAGAAAGCCGAAAAAACTTATAAAAGAAAGCATTGCCTTAAAAGAAAAAAAAAAATACAAAGAAACTTGCCTTTCTAAGTTAATAGCAGCAGTGCAATTATGATTATTAGATTTCTTATAATATTATTACACAATTGTAGATTTTTTTTATTTATTTCATATATAAATTATATCCTTTTTTAACAAACTATAAAATTTATTTAACATTTATATTTTGAAACGCATGCGTTCCATACAATATATAAATTCGTCTGTTACAATTTTAAAGATATTATTTAGTATTGTTTATTGAGTATTTAACAATTAGCAAATTATATTAAAAAATTACTTATTAATAAAATTCGCTATCTACTATTAAGGATTTGTATAGCATTGCTACTAAAGCAGTTATTGAAAAAAAAAACATTTTTTAAAAAATATTATCCAAAAAATATTAAAATTCTTTTTAATTTAATTTAATTATAAAAATACTAAAATAAATAATACGACTTTTTCCAAACTATTTTTTGCTATTTTTTTCTCCAAACTTAATATCAAATATACTCTAAAATAACCATTAACTATTATATTATATTTTTACATGAATTATAAAAACATTTATGATTTGGTTTAAATTAAATTTGATTGGATATATTAACTTTCTTATTTTTAACATAAATTTATTGATATTTAGATATTGTTATTTAAATTAAAAACTCAGTATTATATTATTAAATAAATTTTCTAAAATCATAAAGGGATTCCCCTAGTTTCGAATTTTTAGAATTTGAATATCTGAATAGACAAAACGCTATAAAGATAGATTTGATAAATATACAATTACATTAGGGACATATCAAATTTAAAAATCATTACCGTTATTCATAGAGATTTTATGAATTGGGTTGCCATTATCCATTATCCAAACATATTTATATAAATAATGCAGTAATTTTAGAACAAATATTTAAGTTTTTGTTCTCAGAATTTTATTGGTGAAATAAGAAGAATTGCCTTATGATGATCGTCGAACTTATGATATCTGGTCTGATAAATATAAACTAAAAAATATATAACTGTGTGACAGAAACAAATAATACTGTAATAAAGTGGCGATTACAGAGGTCACTAGAGGACAAATAAAAAGGAATAACGTACACATTACTGTAAACCCTATTTTCTCTATATCTCAAAATATCAATTCTCTCTATACCTCAGAACATCACCTTGCATATGCATATGTGGTCAATCCTTTTACAATTACAAAAGAGAAGAAACTAGTATTGTCCCTCTAACAATGCATTTTCTAATGATTAAACCTTATTGATAAATATGTTCATTTAGTCCCTTATGATGTCTCCTTTAAAAGAGGTTTCAACTATAAAAACAGCTCCTGCATTGTCTTCGAATAAGAGAAGGATAAAACTGTTTCCTTCAGTTTCCCTTAGTAAACAGAAAATATATTCACAAAATCACCATACTCAAACCCAAACTCGATTAATTTTATCAATTTTTGAACTTGTTTTAAAACCAATTAACATTTATCTTAAATTATCTGAATTTATCCGAAACCTAATTATTATTATCTAAATAATGTTTGAATTCGTTTAATTTCATGTATTTTAATTACCAAACCCATATTAATCTTCAAACCCTAATCCATTCTAAATCCATTCTAAATCCGATTATATATTATCCAAAAATACATTGAATATCCAAAAATAACCGACATATCTCAATTTCCATGAAAGGTAAGTTGCAGTGAAACATAGATCACAAATCACAAAAACCAACAATTAGTACACAATTCATTCCTATCAATTAGAACAATGGAAAGGGTAACAAGGTTCCGTCAATAAGTGGTTATTAGGGGGCAAAAAGAATCGAAATTCGATTTACACGATAATTAGGTTCAATCATTAGCTAGAGACATGGTTTGGGGCCTGCCAATTCCATAATCTTAGAACAGGAAGGAATAAGAAAGATTCAAAGCCAAGAACGTTTTGTGGTCTAAAAGCTACTTCAGAAGCTTAAATGCAGAAACATGGTAGCGACCGATTCTAGCAACAAAATACGCCATTGAAACCATGCTTCAGGAGGAATGCTGGTTTATTTCAAGCCTACATGACATAGATTAAAATGAATGGTATTGAAAGAAGTTACTTGAGCAAGTTAGATGATACTGCACTCCCTTCGCAGAATGTAGTCCACTGCCTCTTCGACAGTATCTACCACCTGCAAAGTTGAAAGCAATATACGTTATAATAATAATAATAATACTAACAGAAGATTTTTCAGATTAGATTTTCCCACCCCTCAGTTGATAGTTTAGAGAAAAAATGCATATGAATGTGTGCACATGCTTGTCTTCTTGTGTAGTTTCAAATGATACATTTCTCATGCATGTTAAAAAAAAATCATCATTTCATCAATTGACTTGCCAGGTCTGCAGGAAACTCAGCATGGTTACTTTCCCCTCGGAAAACTCCTGTTCTTGTCAAAATAGAAAACCAAGGATTTCCAGCCTGAAAACAGAATAGGATAATGCTTCCATTTATTTGCTTGAAAAATCACCTCAATCAGCCAAAAGCTAAAGTTACAAGTTTACAACAAATTGGCACAGCTCACCTGATGTGCACCTTTGACGTCAACTGAAGGATTATCACCAATCATATAAAGAGTTTTCAGAGGAGGTAATTCAGGGCCTCCACATTCCTTGAAATTAAATTCATGACAACATAGCTGAAGCTGGCTCAATATAGCTTCAGCATTCTTGAATACAAATGGATTTGGTTTCCCAAAAGATACATATTCTAGAGCATTATGGTGGATTCTGCAAGCAATAAATTGACAAACAAGATCTTAGAGAAGAAACCATTGACAATGCAGCAACAAGATAGTTTGCAACAGTTGCACAGGCTCTAATTTACTGAACTAAAAGCAAACAATTAATGTCTAGGTTATGTAAACTTTTCAGGTTAACTATTCTCACAGCACTTTCAAGTTCAACTACACTGTTGCAGCTGAAAAATTAGAAGGATAAAAAAGATATCAACTTAGAGAGGAGAAAGAACAAAATATTGCCTACGTAAACAATCGAGATCTCAAGAAGCAGAAGAGAGGATAACAAAAATAAAGGGGAAAAGATTAAGTGAAGCAGTCACTTCTAGAGAGATATAAATGTAAGGGATTCTGCTTTTAATCTGGATGGAAAGTACAAGGTATAATAAACAAAATGAACAGAAGTCGATGGGCCAATTTTACATAGAAAATATCAATTCCGATGAAAGGAAAGCATAAAAAAGTTAGTGTTGTGTGTAAGATTTGCATTTGGAATTAAGTCCCAAACAAAAGTAGTTACTCCAGTTGCTAATAAAGCTAAACATATGCTACCAATTTTCTGAACTTTTCAAGTTTGTATGGTTTTGCTTTGCACATTTTAAAAAAATTACCTATTTCTCTTTCCAAAATGATCTCCAAAGTACTAAAGAAAGGACATAATACTGAGGAAGCCATTTGAAAGCACAACCCTCAACGACACTGCTTTTAGCACTTTTTTGAGGTCAAGTATTGGAGTATCTATGAACCACTCAAGCTGATAAAATTCCTAATTTAGGAAAAGAAGACTTCAAATAATTTAAATTACATGAGCACTGACCTTACCTGTTGAAGACGCTCTCTAGAGCAATTCTGAAAGCCCCCATTCCAAGACGCTGAGAAGGAAATGCAGCCTGTACTGAACAATAAGACAGCTTAAGTAATAAAGGAAAGAAATAATATAAAATTCTAACTTTCTGTAAATCAGGATGACTGCTTGAGTTTACGAGGTCCAGAAGAAATTGTAATGAAATGCTAAACAGAAAATTTGGAATTGTGCAAAATCAATGATGGAAAGTATCTATGAATATGGCTCACAATCTTATGTACATGCAGATTTCAAGCCTACTGGTCAGCTCATGATATTTGGGCATAAAGTTAAGGGAATTTCTTGCTAATAAGCACTCATTAACCACAAGCTAATTAATACCAAAGATTCCACTTCCGTCCAGCCAGTTCTAGTAAAAAGATATATCAATTGGTACTTTTCATTTTTTAAAGTCCACTTGGAATTTCAGAAAAGAACCAAGGCC
Organism: Manihot esculenta; assembly: GCF_001659605.2. NCBI lineage: Eukaryota > Viridiplantae > Streptophyta > Magnoliopsida > Malpighiales > Euphorbiaceae > Manihot > Manihot esculenta. The sequence continues at coordinate 4,205,779 of NC_035170.2, forward strand.
TACCTGAAAAGGAACATAAAGTCGAACCAAGTTGAAATAAATAAACATACTAGCAACCTGATATTCAAGATCGTCAGCAGCAAAATACAAAGGAGGTTGATGCCCATTATCCTGTCCAGGAAGGCCTCCAGATCTTAAAACATCACAGAGAACCTAACATAATTCATAAATCAGTTCATAACTTTTAAAGGCTACATAATTTATGTCCAGTAACATATAATGCACATTAAACAGTCAACCTCAATCAGAGCAATAGTTGCTTTCCTTCAAACTGTTACTCCCTATGATGACAGAACTGCAGACCTTCTACTATAATATATAAATTTAATACATGTAAAAGTACTAATACGGTCCTAATGAGATGTGATCCAATACTTAAATATTAAACATTAGCTGTTCCTGAAGATTCCTAAATCTATTCCAATCCTGGCCATTATTAATAATCATGAGCATATGCATACTTGTCCCACAAAATATAAAGATCAAATGATGAGCACGTAAGACTTCTAGAATCTAGTCACATTTCGAGAAAACAATGAGGAGCATGCATCCTTTGACACAGAAAAGGAGCAGCCCTTTCACTTTAACAAGTGCATGGAAGCAGCCTTTTAAGTTTTAATGGTAAAATAACTATTAACTAGGCCTGCCAACTACATCTTTTGGGGAACATTGATGATAATGAAAGGTAGTAAGGCTTTAAACATTTCTGAGGTTGAATTGAACTCAAATTGAGCTCTTAATGAGCCCAAGCTTAGCTTTTAGCACCAAGCCAATGTTTGAAATTAAAATCCACTAAATTTGAGACGGGCTCTGGATTGACCAAGCCAAGCATGAATAGCCAGATACTTGAGTTGGCCCAATACTTTTTCACAGTTTTGAACAGTGTCGGGAAGTTATATGCACGCATTTTATGTCTCAAGAATGGCAAAAATTACTATCAAATGCATGAGCCTTACAGTTTGCAAAAGAAAATAATTTTAACACTATAATTTGATACTCTATCCATGAACAACTCAATAAGCAATGCAAACGTAGCAAGAAAATTACACCAAACAAAACAATTTACAGAATTTTGAAACCAGCACATTTCAGAGGATCTAAAAAAAGAAACCAAAAGATGGACTGGCAGGTTCATGTTAGAGGACCACATAAAAACAAGAAATACCTGAATATCCCTGCCCCAATCTACAGGATCACTGACAACAAATACTGCTTTAACTGATTCAGAAAGAACATTGCATCTTGGTGTCATATTCAGAGAGACAATACGCCTAGTCATATTTGATACCTGGTCAGTTGTCCATCTCTTGTATTGAGACACGGGATCAATATTCTCAAAGAAAGAGGCATACTCTTCCAAAGAGAGAACCTTTCTGCCAACAAAAACAAATGAAACCAATGAAATGTTGCAAATCTGGAAAAAAAAAAGGCCTAGAAAACAGGGACTTTTTGCTTTTCCAAGTTTTAAAAAAAAAAATTTCTAAAACCCTAGTCTGATTTTTTTCCCAAATCCGGATGTTGCAAAGTGACTCTACCGTATTTTAAAAGTGTGATAGAGACTATCGCACTTTTAAAATGCAGGAAAATGAAGTAATTAAAAAGAAAATTTAAATACGTTACCGCACTTTTAAAGCGTACTCATTAATTTAAAGTATAAATTTAATTAATTATTATATTTTATTAATTTTATTTATTTAATTATATATTAAATTTATAAAATATAATTATAAAAATTATATTAATATTAATTAATTTTTATTTAATTAATTATTATATTATATTTTATTAATTTAATTAATTATATATTAAATTTATAAAATATAATTATAAAAATTATATTAATATTAATTAATTTAAATTATTTATAATATAATATTATATTTATCATATTTACTATTTTATTTTATTAATTTATATAATTTAATTAATGCTAAGAATATATATAAATGTATTAATATAATTTATTTTACAAATGTATTAATTAATGCTAAGGATATATATAATTTATTTTATTAATCATATTTATCAATGTAAAAAGTATAAAAAATTAAATATAAAAATAAATATAAATATTTAAGACAGTAGAATGTAATAAAAATAAGTTAATATATATATAAATTATAAAAGTTAAAAAATAATATTAAAGAGGATCAAATGTTTTCATATACTATATGGACGTCCCTCCTTATATGACCAACGTACTCTCATTTTCAGTTATTAATATTTATGGAGATTACAGGAATAATAAAAATTAATATTTATAGAGTATTTTGAGAGAAATATAAAAAAATAGAGAAAAATTATGAAAAAAAATGAAATAAAATAAATTTTAATTTTTTATAGTTTTTATAAAATATTTATAAATTAATTGTAATAAAAATAATAAAATAGAATGATAAATATGAAAATATAATGTTTTATCATAAATAAATTAAAACAATTAATATTTATAATAATATTAATATAATTTTTATAACTATATTTATATAAATTTAATATATAATTAATTAAATTATATAAATTAATAAATATAATATTAAATCACAAATAATTTAAATTAATTAATATTAATATTTATAATTATATTTTATAAATTTAATATATAATTAAAATAAATTAAATTAATAAAATATAATAATTAATTAAATTTATAATGTAAATTAATGCTATAAATTTAATATATAATTAATTAAATTATATAAATTAATAAATATAATATTAAATTACAAATAATTTAAATTAATTAATATTAATATTAATATAATTTTTATAATTATATTTTATAAATTTAATATATAATTAAATAAATTAAATTAATAAAATATAATAATTAATTAAATTTATATACTGCACTTTTAACGCGCCATAGAGTTATTTTTCATCCTGATTTGAAAAAAAAAATTTTTCGGACCGGATTTGAGAAATTTTTTTTTTTTTAACTTAGAAAAGCAAAAAGTCCAGAAAACAGCTAGTCATGATCAGGAATAATGAGTGAGATCTTACTTGAAACCATACTCAGACATCACTAGAGCAGGTTCCCCTTTTCCAGTGGCAATAATGAGTTGATTCTCATATCTGGGAAAATATTTAAAGTCAATTGTGTTAGTAAACAATTGTGACAAAAATAGTCGCTATGCTACAGACAGTAAATCATGATACAAGATAAATTTCCTCACAAATATATTTAACACAAATCACATGACCATAAAAATTAATCATTCCCACAACAAAACCTTCACAGACATATTCTATGAAATATTTCCAAGTATGCCATAAGTGCATCATTAAAGGAATCAAGTAATGAAAACAACTAAAAAATTTTGGAAGTCACTAACTCAATATCACCTCATTTCCCCTAGGCTGATTAACTATAATTTTGATTTGGCTACCATTTTTTCTGTCACAATGTTCACATTTTGTTGTAATCATAAATAGAAAGGACATGGAGACAGCAATTTTTTAGAAGCAGCAAGTTTAGCATGAGAGTCTCCAGCAAACTCAATCTGGTCAATGTCTAAATCCAAAATGACCCTAAACAGTCCCACTCTTGAAGGCCATACTCCATTGAAGAGGAGTTGTTAGTATATTACTATATTAAAACTAACATAAAATTTAATAAATATTGTGATCAACAGGATGAAATTTAAGAATAGAATGAAAATGTGATCCACAAGAAAAGAAATTATCAGAACTATGTTAAAGAAGAATATATTATTTTCAAACTAAAGATGTAAAATCTGGGGAAAATGCAGTGTAGAAAAATCAATATATATACCTTTTCAACAGATTTTTAAAAGGTGAGTGACCCTGTAAAACCTGTGTCAAGAAAAAAATAACAGCTATGCCAAAGTTTCCATCAGTCAAATCTCACATGATATCAAAAGCAAAGTTCATTGGGTACAGTATACAACATCTTTAAGCAGTACCTGAGAAGGTAAAATCTTTACACCCAGAATTTCACTCAACTCAATGGCTCGTCTACATTCTGGAATGCCACCTCCTAATCAAATAGAATTATGTGGAAGTAGTCATTTAATTGCTTAATTGTGCATCCTTGCTTTCAAAAGTTAAAGAGTATCATGAAATTATATGCAATGTTCCTGGAACAGATACCATCCGGAAAGGGCTGGTGTAGTTAAATAGGCTTGATCCATACACAATACCGTTCTCCATAACTCATTCCACTTGTCATGATTATACACATGTATTTTTATAATAAAATTGATATTTTTCCTTTGGTCATATATCTACACTGTTCTCTTGAGAAACTGCAAATTAATGCATTAAAGTTCAATGTTTTAAGTTACTCACCATTTGTCAAGAACAAAAAGGGAACCTTCAAAGACCCTGTAAAGATGAAGTAATCATTAAATTAAGATGGAACAAACCGGAACAAGGCACATAGTTAGAGGTTATCTCTAATTACCCACAATGAACTGGAAGGGAAAAAAAGAAGCCATACACCAGGATGAAGTTCCTTTTCTACCGATATACAAATTTCATCTTAATTATCCGAATTCAATATTAATCCTTCTATCTGCCACAACATTTTCACAGAAATTTAATAAAAAAAAATAGACATTCGGAAGATCAAATTATCGCATCCTTTTGTTTAGGACCTCAAACAACAAAGACTGCTAAACTTTAGCTCAGAGTATAGATTAGAATAGTCAAGGTAAGTTCTCAATTGGTGACAAACTACCATATTTATTAAAATTAGACTTGAAATAACAACTTAATTCATCCCCTTCCGTTCCTCAAAATTCTCTAAATGAGTGTATCTCTCGATTTACATAAAGAACCTGTAAATACCAGAATCTCCATACAATCTCCTTAAAGCCTGAGGAGAACCACCAATGGGAACACGACCACGAAGAATAACCCCATCAATGTCGAACGCGATTCCAAAAGAAGAATACCTGCAATCACCAAAACTTCCAATTCTCACCTCCGCTTAAGTGCGATATAAAATCATAATCGGTGAGAATAAGAAAAACAAATTGCAGAGAATCAAACCGTTTTTCTTGCTGCTGCTTTGATTGAAGCTGGCAGAAGGAGCGTGAAGCTTGCGATTGAAAGAGAAATGGCTTTCTGTTCTTGATTTGCGGAACCCTAAACACCCATTGTCTCTGTAATCTCATCTCTAAGTTTCTTGTGGTGCAGTTTTGAAGAATTGAGAGAGCACGGTGTTGTCTTTAAGCACAAAAGCCCGCAAGTCCATAGCCTCAAAAATACGCGGGAAAATGATAAGATGCAACTGCCAAATTCTGGACTTGATCAAACCATTAAAATCAATCAGCTACATCAGCTTCAGCGGGCCCCATTCGCCTGATCAGCTACATCTGGTCCAAAACCGCTTGGATTGGAAGAATACAGGTGATTAGAGGGTGAATGGCAACAGAAAAGTTAAAATAAGGAGAAATAACTAAATTTTTTTCCCTCGTTTTATTTTTTTTAATTTAATTTAATTTTAATATTAATATTATTTATAGTTAAAAATTTAATTTAAAATATAAATTTTACGGTTGCTTGCAATTCAATTCGTGTAAAATAATTTTACATATTAAAATTTAATAGGAAATTTATAATTTAATTTTAAATATTATTATAATTAATAAGTTAATATTTATATTTTTAAAAATCTATTAAAACGTCGTTATCTTTCTTTTCTATTAACAAACTAGTATTTCTATTATTTTTTCGTTAACAATGAAAAAAAATTTTAAATTTAATTTTACTCTCAAATAAATTTTTTTATTTAATTCTTAGATATTACTGTTATTAATAAATTAATTTCTATATTTTAAAAAATTTATTAAAATATTTTTATCTTTTTCATATTTTTTTAAAATATTTTTATTTTTATTATATTTATTAAAATATTTTTATCGTATTAATCAAATAATTCTTTCTCTTTCTCCTCGTAACAGCAAAAAGGAATTAACAGCAAAAGGAGCATGAGCCAATTGCAGAATAGTGAGAGAGAGAGAGAGTGAAACTAAGAATTCCCATTGGATTTAGCGAGGCCACATAAGAGAGAGTCGAGTCAAAGAGACAAGAACAGTTGATGTTGTGGGACATAAAGAGAAGAAGGCCATTTGGACCCTGCTTCTTCTCTATTCTATTCTAGTCAGTTAAGTCAATGGAATTTTGCATTGATAATCTTTTAACACGTGAATAATTCAATCAACAATTCTCCATGCATTACAAAGTATATATTTAAATTTAAATTAGTAAAATTTTATTGAATTTATATTGTAAAAATTTTATCCATAATTAAAATTTTTAATTGAATTAAAATTCTATCCTCTAATATGCATGATATTAAAATATAAAAAAAATTAATTTTTAATCCTTAAAATTTAACGTAATTAACATTTTTATCCTTTTATTTTAACGATCTAATACTTAAGTCTTTCACTTTCTTTTCCGTTCAAATTCGTAGTCCTTCTATCCAAATTCATAGTTATTCTATCTAAAATAACCGTTTGGTCAAATAGTTAAAGGTGAGAGATGATAATTTTTTTTAAAAATACCCTTAATAAACTTGTTAAAACCCTTTTAACGTGAAATTTTTCATCTTTCTTCTCCATCGTATTTTCCCTATTTTCTCTTGATATTTTTTATTTTTTTTCATATTTCTTCTCCCTTGCATTTTTTCTATTTCCTTTTAATATTATTAATTTTCTTTTTTCATTTTTTTTCTTTTTTTTTTCTCTTTTCTATCTTTCTACTCTGAAATATTATTTGAGAGTTGCAAAATCTTTTCTTAGAAGGTCAATAGAGAGATGAGAAAGTAAACTCTTACAGAAACAAAGAAATTTATTACAGAAAGAGTATGAGTTATGATGAGGAGGCTGACATGGAACTGAGGGATCAGTGATTTGGAGATGGAGAGTTAGAGAAATAGTATGAAGAAAAATAATAAAAAGAATCTATAGTGAAGAGGTATTGAATTTGAGTTTTGTGATTTTGAAATAGCGGGACTTTTAGTGAAGGTCAATTTTGTCAATTCACGTATTCCAAACGACTATTTTGAACGGAAGAACTACAAATTTGGATAGAAGAGAAAATGAATGATTTAAGTGTTGGGTCGCTAAAATAAAGGGACAGAAGTTTTAATTATATTAAATCTTAGGGACTGAAAAGTAATTTTCTCTAAAATATATTACTTGAAGTTAAAATATCCATTACGTTTTACATGCACATTATTTATATCTATTATAAATATTAGGGTTATCTCCTCTTTATCAGTAAATTTTATATAAAAATAAGAATAATTAAGAGACAAAAATATATAAATTCAATACTCAATTGAATTAAATTAAATATTAAAAATAAATAAAATAAATATTTAATATTAACTAAATTTAATGATCCATAATTTTTTAAATTATTATAAAAATATTAGTTTTAATTAAATTTATAAATTATTTAAAATATTTAATATTTTTATTTTACTCATATAATGGTTATACTTGTAATGTATATTAATTTATTGGTTGATTAGATAAAAAAATTATATTTAATAATATTAAATAAAATGAAATATTTTATATTTTATATTATAATTTTTTTTATATTTTAAATTTTTATTGAACTATAATATATATAAAAATGAAAATAAAAATTAAATAATGGGATCAACAAAAAAAGATACTGTTGAAATAAATAAAAAAATATGTATTTTCAAAACTATTTTATTAATCGGATAAAATTTTAGAGATTATATTTAATTTTTCAATAACTTTTTATATTCAATTTATTTTTTTAGATTATAATTGAAATAAAATAAAAAATAATTTTATCTAAAATTTAAAAATTTAGATATAAATATAAATTAATGTGAACGTTTTGATTTTTTTATCTATTAACTTTTTAATAAATAATAATACGAATTAAAAATTTTTAATCAAAATTAATTAAGATCACCAATAGAATAAATAGTTTATTTATGGGATAATAATTTTAAAAGTAGTGTTTAATATTTTAATTCAATTGAAATATAAAAAAATATTCAGAAATTGAGAGAATGAATTACAAAAATTTACTTGTTATATAAAACAATAAAGTTGAATTAATAGCAAAAGGAATAGGAGCCAATTGGAGAATAGTGAGAGAGAGAGTGAAGACTAAGAATTCCCATTGGATTTAGGTAGGCCACATAAGAGAGAGTTGAGTCAAAGAGACAAGAACAGCTGATGTTGTGGGACATAAAGAGAAGAAGGCCATTTGGACCCTGCTTCTTCTCTATTCTGTTCTTATCTCCTTTATAAAGTCTCTATCAGTAAAGTTTATTTAAAAATAAAAATAATTAAAAGACAAAAATCAGTTTATTCAAATTCAATATTCAATTGAATTGAATTAATTTCATTTCACGTAAATTACATTTTTTTTATTTGTGAGACTTAATTCTTTTAAAATTCATTACTAAAATATTAAATAAATTTTATATTCATGATTCCTATTATATTTATATTTATAACAATCTAAAAATTATTATAAAATATTTTACATTATAACACTCAATTTTATATAGAAAAACTTCACACGCTTAAAATATTTTTCTTTAACTGTGATTTAAGTATATCTGAGATTTAGAGAATAATATTACAGTAGTGGTATAAGTTTATTCAAAAAGGAGAGTATTTCTTATTCATTCTCTTTTATCTACTAGTGACGTCTAACAGTTTTTCTGCTACAGTGTCACCAGCCTCTGTCGTGTAGGTCCGTCCGTCCGTCTGTACGGAGTGTCAAATGTCATCTCCACGTCAGGCGACCATTTAATTTCATTCGGCGCGTGTGCAAGCAAGGTTACAAGGTGATTGAGCTTGATATTCTTCCTCATGTCACGTCTTCTTTCCGAGGGATCTGAACTCTTAAGTGATCCGGTCCGCTTCATGGGTCTAAACCAGGACTGAAAATATTGAACCACTAGGAAAGTTATATGGGTTTTAGGTCAGTGTCCCGTTCTCACTTTGGGACATGTAAAATTCATAGTCATTAAAGTAGAACATAAAGATTGAATATTTAATCTCTCATCTATTTTCACTATTAATTTAAAAAAAAAAACAGGGAAAAGGGAAAAACTTGAAGGCAAGATTCAAAAGCATGAAAAAAAAAAGGGAATTTGGTGGTTGTGTGGAATATGAACCCATTCCAACATCAATAGCTTGGCTTTCCAGTCAAAAATTGATTTTACAATTGATTCCTTTGGATTCCTAGAGAGTAATATCATTTATTTCAATAATTAATTAATAGGATATTTAGTCATTTTACAATAATAAAAAAAATACCAATCAATAGATAGCTGTATTTGAATTTAAATCTTTTAAGATATAAAAAATAAATGAAATGTCGAGTTTGAATTTTTTTATTTAATGTTTATTTTTATGATAAAAAAAAGATTTCTTGTGATTATATAATTTATCAGTTGTACTTATTTTTATATTTATTTAAATAAAAATTAAAAAAATAATGGATAATTGATAAGTTTTAGAAACTTGACATGATTAATTTGGTATAAGTGAGATAATTTTGATGGCTAATATTCTCTCCCAGTTGCTCAATTTTAAAAATATTTTTAATTTAGTAGCTTAATTTTAATTTTTTTTACAAATTTTTTTAATTTTATTTTGATTATTATTAAATTCTGTCTCATCTACTATATGGAGTTTTTATATTAATATAAATAAAAAATTATTTTCTCTATTTACATCTTTTATAATTTCATCTTTTATAGCTAAAATTTAATAAATTTTAGTTTTTTACACTAACAATAAAGTGTTTATATTAACTACATCACATATAATTTTATTTTTAATTATTAAATTTAAACTTTTATCTCCTTTAAATAGTATTAAATTTTTACTCTTATCATACATTTTTTTATAAATTAAATGTTAAAAATAAATGAAATAAATATTTAATATTAACTAAATTTAATGGTCTATAATTTTTTAAATTACCATAAAAAGTATTAGTTTTAATTTTAATTTTAATTGTATTGTGTTAATCATTATTATTATTATTTAAATTGCATATAAAGGAGAGTTTTATAATATTTAAATTAAAATTGAAAGAATTTTAAAAAAAATAATAATGGAAGATTTATAATTTAATTTTTGAGTATTTTCATTATTAACAATTCAATCCCTGTATTTTTTTAAAAATCTATTAAAACATTTTTATATTTTATCTTCGTGAATGAAATAGTATTTTCGTCATCTTTTTTTTTAGTTAAAAATAGATAAAATGTGGGAGATAAAATTTTTAAAATCTAATTTTACTCTTAAATAAAATTTCTTATCTAATTCTTCAATATTGCTATTATCAACAAGTCAGTCCCAACAGATTTTAAAATTTATTAAAATATTTTTATTATTTCTCATATTTATTAAAATATTTTTATCATTTTTTCATTAATGAACCCTTTTCTTTTTCTAAAAGAATAAAAATAAAATAAAAAACAGAAAAAATAAAAATATTTTAATAAATTTTTAAAAATATAAAAATTAATTTAATAATAATAATAATATTTAAAAATTTAATTGTAAATTTCCCTCCATATTGAAGGGATGCATGTAAAAATTATCCTAATTATCATAAATTTATTAGAAAAAAATAGGAGGAAGAGTCATGATAAAAAGAGAATACATGCATGTGAAATCCAAAGTCAAAGCAGTCTGATAAGAAAGTCAATTCTCAATTTTATTAGTGATTATTTAAAAGATCTTATCCATTCTCATTCAAAAGTAAGAGAAGTGAATATTGATAGATAAATTAATATTATATTACAAAAATTCATGGCCTTGATGATTACAAGTCTATTTTTTTTCTTTTTTCCTTTTTTTTTTTTTTTATAACAGAAAATGTGAGGCACATATTGTATGCCAGCTAGATTTACTTACAAGCAGTGACATGGGAAAATGATGTAAGATTGGAATATGTTTGGAACTCATTCAAACTCTGACCAAATGCATATTTAAATTTTAAGAAAATTTATTATTTAATTTTTATAGTGTGTAAAAATTTATTAATTAATTTTTTTATTTGTTTTTATTGTTTAGTGTTTTATTATTTATTTACTATAATTTAAAAAATTTATAATTTAATTTTAAATTTTATAAAAAATTTATTAATTAATTTTTTATATTAAATTATTTAATTTTTTTAATAATATTTAATAATTAAAATTAACGATCGATTAATTAGTATATTTTTAAAATATTAAAAATATTTTAATATATTTTTTATAATAAAAAATTAATTAATTTTTTATACTATTTAAAATTAATTCATTAAATATTTAAACTAAAATTATAATTTATTAAACATCTCAATTTATGAAAATTATACTCTCATGATTTTTATCATGTGATTTTAAGAGTTTTTATGTCTCTAAATAATTATTTTTTTATAATTATAATATTTTTTAACAATTAAATACAAATTAACTATTTCATTCACAATTTTTTAAAAATAATAAAAAATAAATTTTTATTTATTATAAATTATATTTTAAATTTTATTAATTATACTATAAATTTTTATAAATTGTTTAATTTTATTAATTTATAAAAATTTAAAGATATTTAGTAAAAAATAGAATATCATATAAGTAACATGTGTAATTAATTTTTTTATGATAATTTATTAATAATATAATTATTTTATATTTAATTATTATAATTTTATAAAATTAAATATTTAATAAGTTAATATTTAAATTAAACGTTTAACAAATATAAGTAACATGTCCCATTTACCTCTGTCACGTAGGTCCGTACCCACGAAAGCGTCGACACTCTTTTCACGCCAGATGATCATTTAATTCTCTTCGACGTGTATGCGGACAAGACTGCGAAGTGAATATGCATGCTGTCCTTTTTCATATTACGTTGTTAGACAGAGCTTTTTTCTACTGGATTTGGACTCGTGAGTGATTCGACCTGCTCTACACGACTGAATCAGAACTGAAAGTATTGGACTGATCTACCGAGATAATTTTATAAATTTTGGACCAATTCTGCCTTCGTGAGGACACTTCATTCAATTTCCAATTGAAATACATCTGGCCAAAAGATTTTGACAGGGCTGTCTTCTAATGTGACATGAAACAACTTAATCTAATTTCAATTTCCAAATGAAAAATCCATTCAAATGGATCCCACACGTGGAAAAATAATAATAATAATAATAAGCTATGGATTAGAATAAATCAATAAGGACTCCAAAATTACCAATGGACCCACAAACTTAAGGACCGTGTCATATGAATATGAGCTTTAGATTTGTCTTGTCTAAGTTGGTGGTTGATGAAGTTCTACATCAAGTTTTTTTAAAATTATAAAAATTAATATTTAATATTTACATTATAAAAGAATTTTAATTTTAAAGAATATTATTGAAATTTAAAAAATTTATTAAAGAGTCTATCTATTTATTTTAATTATTAAATATCATAAAAATTAAAATTAGACTAATTAATAGATTTTTTATAAAATTAAAAAATTAATTAATGAATTTTTTAAAATTATAAAGATTAAATAATAAAATATTTAATAGTTCAAATTAATAAAAAATTATTTAATAAATTTTTTAAAATGTATATTTTAATGTATTTTTTAAAATAAATAGATTAATTAATAAATTTTTTTATTAATAAAAAGATTAAATAATATTTTTTTTAAAAAATAATATCACATGTGCGTCCCCACAAAATCATGTGCGTGGATATTGTGTTAGCCAGTGAACATTAGAATATGAGAAGAATGGTAAAGCTCAACTTCCTTATTTGAATTTGATTCTTTCTTGATTGGATCATTAATATGTTATCCTAAGAAAATCTTTGTGGAATACTAATTTTAGATCAAAGCTATAAGAAATTATTAGGTAAATTCAGAAACTTAATGCATTACATTCAAATTCCAAAAGGGAAGGAACATAAAAGGTCAAAAGAGTACAGTTTAACTTTTAGTAGTGATTACCCTTTGATTTTATTCCAGAATTTAGTTATTACAGTAACTATTAATTATTTTAACAGTGAATAATTATTTATATAATAATTAATTAAATGATACAAAAAATAATTTTTCATAATTTATTTTTTAAATAATTAAATATTATTTTTTCATTTTATAATTTTTATATATTTTATTTTGTACATATATCAAGAAATATAATTTTTCTTATTAATTTTTAATTATACTCATTTTAAATATATCAAATTTTATTAAATATTAAAAAAAATTTAATTTTTTTAAAAATAAAATAAAATTAGGAGAGATTTATTATTTAAGTTCTGAGTATTAATATTATTAACAAGTCAGTCCCTTTATTTTTAAAAATCTATTAAAATATTATTATCTTTTATCTCCGTTAATAAAATAGTCATTTCATCTATTTCTGTAGTTAAAGATATAGTATAAGATCAAATTATCTTTTTTTTTCCTTTTTTTTTTTTTTTAACGCTTTTTTCTCTTCATCTTTCTTCTTCTTCTATATGCCTTCTCTTTTTTTTTTCTTTTTCTTTTTTTTTTATTTTTTATTTATTAAGAGAATGATGAGAGACCATTCCATTGATAAAGAGAAAAAATTAAAAAATTTTAATAAATTTAAGAAAAGATAAAAAAATTTTAATAAATTTCTAAAAATACAAGGATTGATTTGTTAATAATGGTAATACCTGGACTAAATAAAAGATCTTATTTAGAGTTAAAATTGAATTTAAAAAATTCTTTAATTCTTCATTTATTTAAAAAAAAAATGATTGAATAACTATTTTATTGACGAAAAGAAAAAATAAATAGATTTTAATAGATTTTTAAAAATATAAAAATTAACTTATTAATAATGAAAATATTTAAAAATTAAATAGTAAATCTTTTAAAAATTAAATAAAATTATAATATTCAATTTATATGTTATTATAATTTAAAAAAATAAATAATGATTTTGAAATAATTAAAAAATAATAAAAAATATAAAATAAAATAAGTAGTACTTTGACTAAATTAAAATATTAAACACCGCATTCTAAATCGTTGAGGAACAAAAATTTTCTAACAGAATATCACTGTGAAAAATATTTTTTTCATATTTTCTATATTAGATGCTTAAAAATATTGGTTAATAAAAGATATTTTACACAAAGGGAATATTAAGTTATTTTTACAAAAAAACATTTACTTTTTTATCATTCTTTTTTAGAAGAAGAAAATATTTTTTTAGACTGAAATTTTTATTAATATTTGTTATATATAAATTTATTAATATTCTTTATTCTTTTAATTAGTATAACCAAATAACAGAAAATATTTTCTAAATATAGATTATTTTTCACAACCAAAGGGGGGGTCCACTTACTGTTGAGCCACACTGTGAACTAGAAAGCTTTGGTACAATTGAGGCCAGAAGATACCTACTATCAATTGATCAAGATTCATTGAACTTCAATTTTAATTGCATTTAAATAACTTTATAATTTATTTTTTATTATTTTTTTCAACATTATCCATAAGGGTATCTTTCTAAAAACTCTTAATTTGGAAATTTATTCTCTTCAATGTAAAAAAAATAAAATCATAATTAATGCATGCAATTCAAAGCTTTTTCATAAACAAAACACCCAAGATTGAAGAAGAAGATGATAAAAATTACAAGAAAATTAAAAAAAAAAACATAATTACATCTAGTGGATAGTATCAAAGGAGAAGTAGGCTAATATCCTCCTTCTCAGCTTGATTTTTCTGGAAAAATCTCTGATCTCTAGCCTCAACGCCAAACAGACTCTCAAGAATTGCCTACTTAGATGAGTGGGTATTGGCTGGCTTGCCACCATTGCCTCCATTTTCCTCGTTCTTTTTTCCTGGAAATAAAAATTTTTTCAAATCATCACATATTTTGTCTTTTATCTGAGTTCTACTTCCTGGAAGATTTGCAAATCCTTTCTTCTCTGTCTTGCTGGTTCTGCTGCTGTCCATTTCGATATGGAGAAAGATGATAAGGAGGCTACAGTCACTGAGGAAGAAGAAAGAAGAAAGCCAGAGACTTGTCATGGTGAGAGATTGTTTTAAGCAGTGGGGTCTATATATATCTCCCGGTAGTTGTGTGAGCACATAAAAGCTAATGCTTTTGCTAAGCTAAGCTGTAAGCACAGTGTGAACAGTTATATTAATTTTTTAATTTAAATATTAAAAAAAAAAAATTTCTCTTATCTGGGGAATATTCAAAGAGTCACTATAAGAAGTCCATAATTCAATTTCAGTGCCTACTTGGCACAACTGATGTTGAAAAATTACACGTGCCAATTTCTTTTTTTCTTTTTAATATTAATAATAATAAATAATAAAAATAATGGTAAACAGTTGTTGATTCAACTCTTTTGGGCCCACATCTAAAGTGAAATTATAAAATCCCATCAGATCCATTGTCTACAAAAAAGAGAATTCCAAGTGCACTGTATCAATTGTAATAATTTATTTTTAAATATAAATTCAAATAAATTTGTATTCAATTTCTTTTAAAATAAAAAATTAATTTTTTCATTCAAATAAAAAAATTAATTAAATTAAATATTTGCAAAATTTTTTATTCCACACCAATATCTCCATCTCCATCCCACCACTCTCTTTCTTTATGTTTTTCATTTATCACAGGCTTTTTATGCAGATCACCTCCACGTGACCCAATAAATTTAATATTTTAATCATATTCACATCTAATATAATATTTGTAAAAGAAAATACTCTTGGATTTTCCGAGAAAATTCCATCAATAATCCTTTATCTACCAGTTTCTTCATTTTCCTTTTGTTTGTTTTTTTTCTGCCAGTAATTAATATCAGCATCCAAAGCAGAACAACAAAAGAAACTAGCAACAGAAATTTCTTGAAATAATAATAATTATTATTCAAAAATAAGCTCCAAAAGCTTGACAAAATTAAGAAAAACTATATGTAGAAAATAACTACAAAGTATCTATTCTTACAACAGTGTCCCTAATCACTCAAGTGATCTCTTCGATATCCCATTTTCTTCATTGTTGAATCCAATGAACAAAGAACAAGAATCAAAGAAGAAGATAAGTGTCAAGAATCTTAATAACTCTCTGAATCTTGAGCAGTTGCAGCACTTCAGCTTCTATTTCTCACCAACTTTCTTCTTCTTTCTCATCATTGACACTAAGTTCTTTACTTTCTTGCATATCTCCTTAAAAATCTTAGCCTTAATTTGTCCCCTTGGTGGAGGAATTCTAACATGGGATCTTGTCTTGTCTTCTGGGCTGTTCTTGAATTGATCTTCCATTGTTTTTCTGAACTATTTAGAAGTAGGAGAGATGTGCAAGAGAATTAGTTGAGGAACAGAGGAAGGAAGTGGAGAGCTGGGAGATGTTATATATGTGCTAAATGGAGGAATGATCCTGATTGGTCAAAGCCGAAGTCCACATAATGCGATGACATGGCAAGATATAAGTATATTTCGAGTTTTAAATGCTTAAAAAAAAATCCTGATTGGTCAAAAGGAATGACAAAGTGTGAACAAGACTTTAAATTTCAATTATAAATAATGCGACAGTTGTTTTCTTCAATATTCAAATGGCTAGGCTTTAGTACATCAGACAAATTGTGGGTTCTAACTTTCAAGGATAAGCATGCATGCGGGTTTCAATATATTTTTTTTTATCTTTCTAAGTCTCAACAGTGGCAACAAGAATTTGGTCAAAAATAACTTAGATTTAACTTTGTCTGGTTGTAGTTACGGACTTATTTCAGTGGTAGCTGTATCAAATTGAATTAAAGAAATTTTAGATTTAACTCTTCTGATCTTCTTATTCCTTAATTCTGAAGATATAATTACACATTTTTATTAATAAATTATCAATAATTTTATTATTGATATTTTAAATAGTTGATAAATGATTTAATTTATTTTAATAATATTTTTTTTATATAATTTGATTAGTTTTTTTTTGTTAGTTGTTTAGCCTATCCTAGCTTAAACTTCCTATAATCTAATTACTAGAATAAATATATTTTGTGAGATTCAACATTTATGTGAAATGAGAACAATGATTATTTCCATATTTATAAAATAATTTATATCTTATTATATTTTACGAATTAAATTTAAAAATAATATTCATAATAAATAGAAGAGGACAGTATTTGATTTAAATTAATTTATATATTGTGATCAATTTTTATTTTTTTTAATTTAATTTTGATAAAATATTAATAAAATCAAATCAAATTGATGAATAATATATTATCATTACTAAAATATTTCAATTAAATTTAAAAAAAAATAAAGTGAAAAAAAATTTTAATTCAACTAAACAGAATTTAAATTGATTTTTATTTAAAATTAATTTAATTTAATTTTTATAAATATTAAAATTTTAAATTTTAATTTAATTTAATTTTAAAGATACCCGACTGAATACTTACCTAATAATAAATACCTATCGTCCCACTTGGATACCTGCAAGGATGTTATGTTTTTAGCCACATGGATCACAAGCTATCTCCTTGGTGGTGAGTGACTGAGTGGACACTACATTTTTAATTTTTTTTTCATTTAACATTGCCAAATAGGCCACACAAAATAAATAAGGCTAATCCAATTCAATAGTCTGGAATAACTATTCAAAGATGCATTAATGTTTTACATTTAAATGAAAAGGATTGCATATATTTTTAAGAAAATAAGTCAAATATATGATATGGTCCCTAAACTTTACATAAAAAGTTAGTTAATATTTTAATATTTATAAAAGCATAATTAAATAATACTTAACTTTATAGAATATGCATTTTAAAATAAAAAAATCAAGCGAATTGAATTAATTTAAAAATTTAATTTGGTTATTTATTTTCTTCAATTTAAAATTTATTTTTAAAAATTTTATTATTTTAATCAGAAAAATTGATAAAATTGAATTGAATTAATTATTAAAAATAAAATATTATTTTTTATAATATAAAAATATTAGATTATAATTAAAATTAAAATATTTTATCTAACATTTAAAATATTAAAAATAAAATATAAAAAATAAAATTGATCAAATTAAATTAAAAATTTAATATTTAATATTTAAAAATTTAGAGATGTTACGTGGCACATAAAGGGACATTTTTACGAAGTGTAAAATATTAACAATGAAAAGGTCACTCTGCCAACTAATTTGAAATAATAAGCAGCATCAAAAAGCATGATGACTTTGAATTTATGGTGTGAACATGGAAAATAAGAGAGGTAGGACTTTCTTGACAAGATCTTTATGGCTTGGCTTGAGTCAAATTTTACTATAGTAAGGGGGCCCACCCTACACAAAGACTCAAATGTTTGAATTATCCAACTTGAAGAGCCTCTTGATACTGTAATCACTTTCTCTATTCTATTAATTGAAAGTTAATTATTATTTTTTCTCTTTTTAATATATCACTACCTACTTGTTAAAATTTTTAATTAATAAAATAAAAATATTAAAAAAATAAATCAGTTCAGTTAAAAATAAAATAATTTTAAATATTTACTCTATTTATAAAAATCAACCACTTAACCTCACTGAAAAAAAAATCGAATTATTCATTTCAAGAATGAAATTTAAACTTTATTTATTTTTAAAATATAATTTTTATTTAAAAAATATTTTATAGAACTTTTTTATAAAAAATATTTTTTAAACAAATAACTTATTTTTTACTGTTTAATCATAATGATTTATATCTCTAAAATTTGTCATTTCATCTATTTAATAATTTATATCTCTATTGACAGTCTAGGGGTGTGCATCGGTTCGGTTCGGTTTGATATCGAATCGAACCGGTTAAAATCAATTTAATTAAATTTTTTTAAATTATAAATCGAATCGAATCAAATAAAATAAAAAATCAAATCGAACCAAACCAAATTAATTAATTTAGTTCGATTCGATTCAAAATCGATTTTTGATATTTTCTCTAATTTCATTGAATTATACTATAATTTGGACCTAATAAGAATCAATTTCAACCTAATATATTTAATTAATCATAAAATCCAATCAATTAATCATAAAATCCAAATTAATCAACTTCTAACCTAATATACTTAATCAAATATAATAGCTAAATTATCCCAAAAACCAGTTAGCTTAATTTCGAAGTAAATTCTTTTGTTCACAAATTTGAAACTAACATATCATTTGTTCCATATACAGGCTTCAAATTTTAGAGCAAAAGCGGAGATGAGATTCAATCAGCTTTAACTGAACATCAAAAGCCAACAATTTTACTCAGAAAATCAGGAAATATAAAGTTCAAAATTTCCCCAAAATGTAGAGGGAATTGTAGGAGGCGCAGAAATTGATCCAAACATACATCAAAAAGAGAATGGTGAACAATGAGAATCCACACCCAAATACAATTCGGGGCAAAAATTTTCTATAAAACTATTAGAAAAACAAAAGAATGGAATCAATTGAATTTACCTTGTAAGGATCAATAGTTTTCGCCTCTCCAAATAACAGAACAAAAGATAAAACGACAGTCAATGACAATGTAAAGCGCTTGTTCATCTTCTGAAAATCTGTAGTGCGAAAGGGAATGTCCCACTGGGTGGGTGGATGGCCGTGGCTGCGGGACTGAAGACGCGAAGGATGGAGAGAAGAGACTCTGGCTGGCTTTCGCGAGTGGGTGGGTGGCTGTGGCTGCGGGACCGAACTGAAGGACGAGAACGGAGAAGGGACGAGAACGGTGAGGAGACTCTCGCGGCCGTCAGCGTGCTTCAACTGAGACTGAGGTTTGAGAGAGAGGGAGGTAGGTAGCGGCTGGCTGTATGCGGGAGCGGGATGGGAACCTGGGAAAGTGACGAAGTGAAGAGATATAACCCTATCATAAAACGTAGCGTTTAAGGCTATTTCGGTTGGTTACGTTCGACCGAACTATTTTATCTCTAAAACCGAACTAAATCGACCAATCTAAAATTTTTAAAAATTAAAACCGAACCAAACTGATTTTATTTTAAAATCAAACTAAATTATTAAATTAAATCGATTCGGTCGATTATTTCAATTCTAACCGAACAGTGCTCACCCGACACTATTGGATTTCTAACAACTATTATATGTTTTTTAAAATAAAAAATATTTATTTTTCCATTAAGTTAATACAATTTTTTCGAATTGCCTAATTTAATTACTAAACAATATATCATATTATAAAAAGTTTAAAAATAAATTACAAATTAAATTAAATTAAATTATCATTTTTTCTGGATAAAACAATTTCAATATAGAAACTGTTAGTTATGGCATTGGAAAGGTAATATCATGACAGGTCCAAAAAAAAAAAAGGAAAGGTAAAATAATGTGAAATTTATTATTTAATTTCATTTTATTAATTAATTCTTTTATATGTAATAAAATATTTTTAAAATTCTATTTTTTTCAGTAGTTTTAACTTTTAGGTGTTTACTATTTAATAAAAATTTAATCAGTTAATTCTCTAATTTTATAAAATATTTATTAAATAATTTATCTATACCGAAGATATTTAATATTTTATAATAATATATTTTTTTCATAAAATGTTTTATAATAATATTTAAAATTAAAATTAATAAAAATCTAATTAATACATTTTTCAATAAGACGTAAAACAATTTGGAATGTTTCCTTTTATAATTCACTTTTTCTTTTTACTTTTCTTTTTTTCCCCAAACCAAACAGAACTTGGGCTTCAGCCTTCAGGACCCACAGAAATCAACTTCTCTCGAGTTTTAAGATCGTATGGTCAAACTATTTATTGTTTAAATAAAAAATTCATTCAAGATAACTCTTTTCGTCGTAATCTTTTTAATCAGATGAATTTTATTATTTCTCATAGAAAACGTCTTGTATTATCTAATAAAAAAATATGAATTTTTATATCATATAAACGATACCCAACATAAAACATTGATTTTTATGTATAATAAACTTTTATTTAATTAATTTTAAATTCTCGTAATGATTTAGGATAAGGCTAATATATTCTTATTAAATCTTAGAGTTAAATTCACCATATTTAAAATTCGAATTCAAAGAGAGAAAGGATATGTTTTTTGAAAGGTAAAACTTCATTTAAGAGTAAAAAAAGAAAGAAGAATATGCCATAGAAAAGCAGCTGCTAGACAGTGGGCTACAGAGTTTGCTGATCTGCGAGCAAAAGATATTGAACTATTAGGTATCTGATTCAATTACAACATTGATCATTAAAAAGAAGAGTTTGAGCCGGGAGCCGTTTCAAAAATGATGTTTTGAAAATTCCTGTCTTTAACCCAGCTGAGAGCTTCTCGGAAGGAGACTGCTTCGACAAGTTTCGGGTCCAAAGCCTACGGCATAGAACTGCAGCAAGCACGAAGAAGGGATCTATTCTCATCTCGAAGTACCCAGCATGCTCCAATTCTATGACCATGGGTAGGGATAAGCAGAAGATTCATCAAAAGAAAAGAGTTGCAGGTTAGACAAATGGGGTCTATATTTAGGTGTAATGCACGAGATTTTCTCTCGTGGGGATGCATTTGCAGAAAATGCGTCATATCAAGTTTTTAACCTTAGGAGGGAGATTTAGGCGCCAAAAGAGCTTCTAGAAGGGGTCACTGGCAGTTTCCTCATCTTGAGATTGAACAAGAATTTTACAACACTCGACAGAATAAATTCCTTTTTGCTCCAGAGACCAATACCAAAGATCTTTATTGTTTCCTCTCCTAGTGGGATAGAGACAATAATATCAGTTTCTGTGTTTAGACGATGGATCTTATGAGGGCTTCATTCCACTCGGAGGATTCTTAATAAAGGAGGTCTTTGACTTTTAGATTTTCCAGATCCTGAGGAGCCAGAGAAGAGAGCCAGTTGTCCGGGGAGCCACAAGTCACTCCATAGGGAAATGGAATTGCCATTTCCCACTCTTAATCTGCAATTGGAAGCTATAAGAGGAATGGAGGAATGCATGCTTCGCCAGTGGAATTCTTTCCCAAATTAGCTTGCAGCAGGTCCTCCTTGGGAAAATATTTTGCTTTAAAAAGCCGGGAAACAAGAGAGCTAGAATTGGTGAGCATTCTCCAAATTTGTTTTCCAAGAAGAGCAAGCTTGAAATAGTGTATTCTATGAAAATTGAGACCCCCTTTTTCTTTGCTTGTGTAAAGAAGTTCCCATCTTTTCCAACAAATGCCTATTCTATTATCTTTATTGGAGTTCCACCAAAAGCTATTCATAGTCTTTTCAATGTCAGAATAAAGCTCCTTTGGCAATAAGAAGAGACTCATTGTGCAGGCAAGGAGGGCTTGGACAACAAACTTCAAGAGGACTTCTTTGCCTCTTTTGGAAAGGAAACGTCTTTTCCAGCAGCGCCAAATTCTGTCCTTGATATAGCTAAACACCTTTTTTCTATTTTATCCACAGAAGATGGAGGCCAAGATAGACACCCAGGTCATCCGATTCTGAAACTCCCACAAAGTTAGCAAGCTTGAGTTGTGAGGTCTCTCAGTAATTGAAGATCATTTTGAATTTATTCAAATTTATTTCATGTTCTGAAGATAGTTCGTATATGAGTAGACATTCCTTTAGATGCTCACATTCATCCGAATTGGCTTTGAAAAAGATGAGGCTATCCTTAGTGAAGAAAAGGTGAGACACAGGAGGCATCCATGGAGAGCTGCATTCTTTTCTTGTGTTGCAAAACACGTATAGTAAGCCTAATTGTTTCAAAATCAACCTAAATATGAAAATTTATAAAATATCATCATTTTTTTATGGTAAAGTAGCACCTCGTACATAGCAATTATATTATAAGGGGATATTTTAATATAAATTAAATAATAAATTTTAGCGTAAAATAATAAAATTATATAGTACATTTTTTTATTAAAAATATTAAAAAATTTTAATTAATAATTAATATTAATTTTTTCTTATTATATTAATATTTTTATATAAAATATAATTATAACAAAATTACAAGATTTTTTTTGCCATTAACTTTAAAAAATTATCTTTATGATTATAAATTTTTATATTGAATTTCTAACAACTATTATATGATTTTTAAAATAAAAAAATATTTATTTTTCCGTTAAGTTAATTTTTTTTTTTGGAAATAAGGGTCGGGGGAGTCGAACCTTAGACCTCTCAAAACTACAAGGATGCACTTTTCCGTTAAATTAATTAACTTTCCTAATTTCCTAAAAAAAATCATATTATACATTTTTAAGAATAAATTACAAATTAAATTAAATTATCATTTTTCCGACGATTAAAGAAACTGTTAATTATGGCATTGGTCTCAGAAAAAAAAAATGTAAGTTAATTTTTATAATTCACCTAATTTTTTCCCTTTTTTCCTCAGACCCAAACGGAACCTGGGCATCAGCCTTCAGGCCCCACGCTCCCTTCCTTTCCGGTGAATTCCTTGCTTCTCCTGGACTCTCTGGTTCAATCTCCGATCAGGTAATCAATAACCCTACCTTGTCTTTCAATTTTTTTTTATGAATATGCATGCTCATTTTCATCTTTTGTCTGTATATTTATACATGTATGCGTGTGATGGGATGATCGAGGAAGGTGATGTAGGTATTTTCTTCAAATTCTGTGTGTTTCGATTATTCTGCAATTTAGTGCTCATGCTTTGCTGCTTATTTTCAGGATTTTCCGTCAATTGAAATGGTATAATACTTTAATTAGTGGAAATGGATAAACATGAAGATGAGTGCCTGGTTTGCAGGCGAATTACAGACCAACAGAGGATAAGGTAGGATTGGTTTTTTTTTTTTTTTTTTTTAGTGAATGTAATGTCGATTTTAGGAGTTTAGTACTTGTGATATTGATTGGACTGAATTTGCAAAACTGATGCTAATGATGCATCAGAGATAGGTTATGATTTTAATTTTTCTAAAGGACTGTGAATAAGCTTTTTGTGAGAAGATTTGATATTTGCTTATATATATATATATATATATCTTGTTTTTCTTTTCCTGGAAGCTGCGGCCCGACTCGTGGAAATGAAGAAATAGTTTGAAGCAAAAGCTTTCTTCCTCAAAGCAATTTGAATCCTGAAAGGCCTGGTTACTGATATTGCAAGAATTAAATGGAATACAACAGTTATTAAAAAAAATAAAGCAGATAAATGATGAACAGAAGAAGGGCTAGTGGATGAGTTGCGAAATGCAAATCTTAGCAAATTTTTTAGTGAAGTTGTTACAGATGCATTTGTGGGGAAGAATTACCAGCGACGTAGTAACAAAGGAGATTAGCTGGCAGCATTATCAGATCGCATTGATTAGCTGGTAGTATTATCAGTAATCCATAGACGAGGAATTTCTCATTCATTGCCCTGTAACACGATGCTTAACTCGAGAGTTTAAGGATTTATTCTCAGAGCCTACATCCATAAGGGATTCAACTAATGCCAACTAAGATATACGGGCACTTCTGAAAGAAATTCAAACACAAAATGAGGCACGGATTGTGCAATCTGAATCACGAATGGAGAATCAATTGCAAACTTTATCAAAACAGTTGCAAGAATTCTTTAAGCAAGCCAGCACGTCACCAGAGGTAAACTCTAATCGAAATGGCTGCAATAGCAGTCAGAACTAGGGAATCCGATTTGAAGAAAGACAGGACAATGGCCAGACAACCAATGGGGTAGTTCCACAATACTTCAAATTGGATTCCCTACATATGATGGCTCTGAAGATCCCCTAAGCTGACTACACCGCTGTGAGCAATTCTTTTCTAACTAGAGAACGCTACCGAGGGTCAAGCCAGGTTGGCTTGCCTTTTATTTAATAAGAGAAGCTCAGCTTTGGTTCTATCAGCTAGAGCGGGAGGAATACATGACTTGGAAAATATTTAAAGATTTTTGTAATCTTCGATTTGGCCCCCCTCCACGTGCTAGCCCTTTGGGAGAATTGGTGAACTTGAAACAAACTGGAACGGTGGAAGAATATCAAAGGCAATTTCAAAAGCTTTTAGCACGAGCTTCATCAGTTGGAGTTGATCAACAAGTAGATCTTTTCACAACAGACTTGTCCGATCCCATCAGATGGGATGTAGAAATACATAATCCGCCTAATTTGGCTATTGCCATGAGTCTGGCGAGAGGATATGAAAGGAAGCAACAATTGACTAGACAAAGATCTTTCAAGAAAGGATCAGCCTTCAATAGTAGAACACCCACTTCCCACGCCTCCGTGACTGCACGCTCAAGTGCAACTAAAGGCCCACTTCCCAGCAACGGCAGCGTCACTACTCCTTTTAGCAAAAGGCTGTCTTGAACGGAAATGGCCAACCCAAGAGCAAGAAGGTTATGTTACAATTGTAAGGAACAACATTCAGCAGGCCATCAGTGCAAGAAGTTGTTTTTGCGATGGAGGACACTAAATCACTTAAGGAAGACCAAGCCATTTCGGCAGCAAATGAACCAACAATTTCTTTGCATGCCATTATTGAATTGTAGAATCCTCAGACTATGCAGCTTGTGTCGAAATATATGGATGTCCAATCACTGCTTTAGTGGATTCGGGCACCACACACAACTTTCATTGCTCAATGTGGGACCATGGACTGTAACGCATTGCTCAATGTTTTTCCAATTGTGCTCCTCATCATACATGCCTCCTATATGTCACCATTTGCTGAGTTATTCTTAACGTCATTATTATTTACTTCCTATTCCTTATTATTCATATTCTTCTCTTTTAGAATAATGAAATGCCTTCGAAGCGCCGCCTAATGAAAATGAGGCATCATCTTGGAGTTCCTAAATAGTACCTATACCCAGTGAGTAATGATGGGCAAATTCGATTTCGGCTTATGGGTATTGAGAACCAACTCAGTGTGCAAGAGGTTCATGCTATATTTGGATTTAGCGATGAGGGTGCCACCTGCATTTAGGGATGATGGTCTAAGTCAACTTAATTTCGAGATCTTGCCCTATGATACTTACATCGGTTCATGACTCATTCTATATTTGGACGGAAAGAGAGCATAGGGGTGGTTTCTAGACACGAGTTATTCTTCTTATGGGCTATAACGCAAAGAACGTAGATTAACACCGAATTTTGGTTATGTAACCACCTAACACATTTTTCGAGATATGAGGTGGGAAGGATAGTTGTGGGTAGCCTCATTACCACTATTGCAGAATATTTTGGCTTTGACCCAGATGCATTGGGTTTCCAAACAGTTTGAGCTAACACCCGCATAGACCTAGCCATCTGCCAATCTATGCGTCTATGTAGTAGAGGCCCTAATATAGTATTCACTTACTTGATCCAGAGGGTTAGCCTCTTCTTCGAAGACCACATGTTGTTGCAGATCCCGTAGGCGACCCCATTGCTCAACTGCCAGCACCACCCGCCGCTTCTATCTCACCATCTACTTCCAACGCTGTTACTCCTGATCCGCAGCCATCCGAGTCTACTCCACCAGTCACTAAGCCCTCTTCTACATCGCTCACCTTGAAGATGCTGATGCATCATTTTGATAGACATTTCGATCAGCTTGAGTTGTAGATCGCTGCTGATCAGAGGCAAACCTATTCCAGCATCGAGCGACTTGAGCAGCAAGTACAAACATTGGAGGAGAATTGTGCTACTCGCTTTTCCACCATTGAGGACCGACTGGAAGACGTCAGGCTCGGCCGCTGACATGAGATTTCTTGTCCCTTTCTCTTACTTTGTTTCTTTTACTATTTTCTTTATATTCTTCTTTATTTTCTTTGTGCCTTCTATGTGCATAAATTTATGTACAAAGAAAATAAAGAAGAATATACAAAAAAATAGTAAAATTAGCAAAAATAAGAGAAAGGGATAAGAAACCTCCTGTCGACGGCCGAGCCTGATGTCTTCAGGTCGATTCTCAATGGTGTAAAAGCGAGCAGCACAGTCCTCTAATGTTTGTACTCGCTACTTAAGTCGCTCGCTGTTGGAACGGGTCTGCCTTGAATTAGTAGTAATTAGCAGTTTTAGCTTATTGAAGCGTCTGTCAAAATGCTGCATCTCCAAGGTGAGCAGTGTAGAAGAAGGCTCGGTGACGGAGTAGACTTTGATGGTTGTGGATCAGGAGCACCAATGGTGGAAGTAGCTGGTGGGGTAGAAGCGGGGGGTGGTGCTGGCAGTAAAGCAATGGGATCGCCTAAGGGATCTGCAGCAGTGTGTGGTCTTCGAGGAAAAGGCTGACCCTCTAGATCATGTAGGTGAAATGCTCTGCCAGGGCCTCTAGCGCATAGACTGGCAGATGGCTAGGTCTATGCGGGTGTTTTGAAAGCCCAATGCAACTGCATTAAAGCCAAAATATTCTGCAATAGTGGTGATGAGACTACCCACAACTATCCTTCCTACCTCACACGTTGAAACGTGTCAACTGGTTACATAACTAACATTCGGTGCTAATCGACGTCCTCTGCGTCATACCCCATAAGAAGAATAACTCGTGTCTGGTAACCACCTTAGTATTCTCACTTGTTCATATATAGAATTGGCTATGAAACGATGTAAGTATTATAGGTAGGGGCGTAAATGAACCAAATCGTTCGTGAATTATTCGAGATTCGATTCGATAAAAACTCGACCGAGTTCGACTTGATTTCTAAACGAGTCAAACTCGAGTTTAATTTTTAAGTTCGTTTGATAAACGAGCCAAACTTGAGCTCCATAGTATTCGGCTCGTTAAGACTCGTGAACTCGGCTCATTTCTAAGCTCGGTTCATTTCTGAATTCGGCTCATTTCTGAGTTCATGAGCAGTCTCGCGAATAGACTCGTGAACAGTTTCGTTAAGTAAACTGAAATTACTATCATAAGAGAAATAAGCTCAAACCCTGCATATACTTTCATGAGCCAAATCTGAATTTTTTAAAATTCAGCTCTATATAGTTTAGTTACACTCTTAAACTTGCATATATTTAAATTATTAAGATTTAAAAACTCATCTTTATAAGTTTACATGCTAATTTGTAGATATACTTATTTAACTAAAATTATTTTAGTTTTAAACTTATTAATTTTAAACTTATTAGTTTTAAACTATAATTCATTATACATGTAAATAAATTAAATTACTCGTGAACTATTTGAGACTCAGCTCAATAAAAGCTCGACTCAGCTCTATAAAAACTCGACTCGTCTAACCTCGTTTCTAAACGAGCCAAGTTTGAGCTTATTAATACTCGGCTCGAGTTCGATATGAGTAAAGCTCGAATTTGGCTCGAGCTCGAAAAAATTTTAACGAGCCAAGCTTGAGATTTTCAAAACTCGACTCGGTTCGGTTCGTTTACACCCCTAATTATAGGGTAGGATCTTGCAATTCAGTTGATTTAGACGAGTTAACACTATACCCATTATGCCCAGTTAAACAGAATCAAAGTCTCTCTGTGACCTAGAAAGAAAGAATGTAGGTGGCACCCTCATCGCTAAACCCAAATATATAATTTACCTCTTGCACACTGAGTTGGCGCTCGATACTTAATAAGCCAAAATCGAATTTAGTCCTTCATTACTCATTAGGTATAGGGTGCTAGAGAGGCTACTTAGAAACTCCAAGGTGATCTCTCCATAAGTAGGGAGTCTAAGAATGCAAAACATGTCCAACACACACATTGCAAATAGTCAGATCATATAGACTTAGGATTCTCAAGGTGTACTTATCAACAAATTTGGTGTTCACAATAGATCTAGGAGAGAGACTGGTATTTTGTTTGATGTTGTAAGTCACAAAAATTCCAACAAGTAAGACCAATGTAGGTGAGGGTATATGGCGTGTCCGCTGAGATGGCTGGGTTGCTATCTTAGATTACCTTCGAGGGCGAGAAGATGATGCCTCATGGTCATTAGGGTGGCGCATCGGAGGCATTTCATTATCCAGAAAGAGAAGAATAGGAGTAATAAGGAATAGAAATATATATATATATATATAGTGGTATCATAAAATGTGACATACAGCATGCTTCACTTTGTCATGTGTAGAAATGTCAATTAGAGTAATCGAGGAGAAAGTGCTGGAATTGAAATCTAAAAAGAAAATCAACTTTTCTACTCCATGTTTGTTCGAGTTTGATTTCTTCCAATGTCGAAGCAATTGTTGGCCTTATTTGCAGAATTACGCCCTAGCGTAACGCTATATTTTTTCACTGAAGCTAATGCTTCTATTATTGAACTTGAGGAGAATGAATGAATTGGTTCAACTGTGCTTCTGAAAAGCTTAGTGATGATCGCTGGATTTCTTCACCCCGGTTTAAAAGGCCAGGTCCATGAAAACAATCCATGATCCGAAGGCTTCAAAATTTCCTTTGAGAGCCAGGTCCAGCCCGCTCAGTCATAGGGCCGGACTCCGCCTAGACTCCTCAATCAAACCGGCCCAAACCTCTCGGCCCAGTAATCAGGCCCTCACCAGGCCCAACTTCAGCCCTACCATTCAACCTAGCCCGGAAAGGGGAAAATGACCAAGATGCCCCGCTGGTAGGTCCTTCCGCATGCGTATCAGAGGAGAATCATACGCATCAGAGGAGAATTAATGGCCGTTACCCATGGAGCAGGCGCCTGACACATCCGTACATACGGAGCTAGGCGACAGAAGACAGCTAGCATTGTGGCAGAGAGACAGATATATATATCACGGTAGAAGCCACGCAGAAGGGAGATCTCTTCTTCTTCCTTTTCCTTCCTGGACACCATTTTTATTCTTACTGTAACCCTTGCCTAAATATACTACTCTGAGCCATAAAATCTGACTTGAGCGTCGGAGGGCCTCTGCCGGGGCACACCCGGTAGGCCCTTGACCATTCTTTCTTATTTACAGGTCCTTTCACCAGGAAGAACATGGAGAGATCCATCAGGGAGCCCAGCAAGAAGGGACCCAGAAGAAAACCAGATCTATCATGGACCAGGAAGAGGAAAATATTTATCAAATGGCGCCGTCTGTGGGAAACGAAGGAGATCTTTTCATCACCGGAGTTTTCACTTTCAAAACCCACTGAGATCCACAATGACAAACCACCAAGAAAATAACCTTAACGTCATTCCAAATAATCTGAGCTCTGCCCAAGAGGGGCAGCGGTTCTTATTTTCCAGTCCTACAACTCCAAACAACAAACCACCCATTCCTTTTAACCCCTCGCCGAGCTTGGCCGGGAATGTGCCCTCCACGAAAGAGATTTTACTATCTCAAAAGTTTTCAGATCCACCCATTGAGATCCACATAAGGTACGAAAGTTTGAGCAGATAACCCCGCTGAAAAGAAAGGTTCATTGTGCTAAAGAATATTTTGATGGTCTTCCAGATAATTTATTTTAATATTTATTAGATTTTACTAAGGCTGATTTTTTCTTTGAAGTCTGGTGAATATTTTCTGTAAAAGGAAAAAGGAATATATGTATTTGTTGGAATTCTGAGGTCTGCTGTAAAAAAAAAAAAAAGAAAAGAAAAGAAAAGAAAAGAGAAAGAGAAGAAGGAGGCGAGAGAAAGAGAAGAGGAGTCCGTAAAAAAAAAATAAAAAAAAAATAAAAAAAATAAAAAAATAAAAAGGTTGGTTGGTCGGAATAGCAAGACAGAAAGGAGTT
Source organism: Manihot esculenta (assembly GCF_001659605.2). NCBI lineage: Eukaryota > Viridiplantae > Streptophyta > Magnoliopsida > Malpighiales > Euphorbiaceae > Manihot > Manihot esculenta. The sequence continues at coordinate 4,236,360 of NC_035170.2, forward strand.
CGGCAAATCCGACGACCACAGCGTTAGATTACTCCTTAAGGTCGGATCCGTGCTCGAGCTTAGATCTGTGATCGAGGTCGGATCCGTGTTTGAAGCGTTACCTTTCTTCCTGGGTTTTGGCTTCTGGAATCAGTGTTCTGCAGAGAAATATTTCTGGGTTTGGTTCTTTTCCATTCAATGCGCTTTTGCTTGTTTAGGGAGATCCTGTACATGCTGAGAAGATAAGCCGCGCTTGTTTCACTGGGCTAATATTCGAGCAGGGATTGCTAGAGGAACTCAAACTTAAAGAAGATGAGTTGCAAGCCAGATGGCAAAAGCAGCTGCAGGAGATGGAGAAAACCAGTGAATCTCCTTCTCAACAAGAAAGCACTAGGAAATCCACTCCCTAAAACTTCATAGAAGTGACCCCTTGCCTGGAACCCGCAATGTGTTGTGGAAGTAACCTCGAATCCGTAATCTAGTTGCACGACCTGGATGCCAGCGGTGATTTGAAAGACTTTAATATGTCACTGTGAGTTTCTCTGCCACAGAGCTTGGAAATAGGGAATCTCAAGTAAAATTTCAATTTTCAATTAATGTGTGGACCTTTCATGTCTTTTCCTAGAGAAATTTGAGACCTGTAGTCTTTTCATGATTTTATTCATTAAAGTATGGGAATATATTCAAAAAAAAAAAAAAAAAAAAAAAAAGAAAAAAAAAAAAAAGAGAGAAAGGAGATTCACGAGGAAAAATCAAGCAGGTGGGATAAATTAGACAGCTCTGAACAGCAAATAGACGAGGTCGGACCGCACCACAAATGATGAAAAATAAGTCGATGGAAGAACTTGAAATAAAGGTCGATGGAAAACTGCAGAAGAACACGAGTGAGGAGTTCGGACTACACCAGCTCGGCCAAACACCAAAATTATCAATTTTTCAAGATTGAATTTGGTGGGATCAGAGTAAAGTAACACGCCCATACAATCCATGCAAAAGTGGTCGGCGTGGCTCTTGATCACTGGGAGGTAAGTACCTAAATACTTTATAAATATTACAGCAATGCCATTATAAATGATTTATTAAAATTAGCTTATGCACGATCCACAACTACTGCAAGCAATTAATTATTTATCATCATCACCACCAGACAAACCTCAAGATCAAGAGTCTTTTATACAGCTCTCATTTATCATTTTGCAGTTATTATTGATCACAGAATTATAAAGTGTAAATAATACTTACACTGTTCACAATATTTTACATGTTCGAGCATAGTATTTTATAAATTAAAAACGGAAATATAAAGCTAAAGTGTCTGGGGCAACATATTATTTATTGATTGATATCATTGAATTAACAACGAGCACCCTCGTTATATGTGCTCTGTGCAAGTTCTTATTTTGCAGAAAAATCCTGAATCTTTCAGAAGATTCTGAGACATAGAGACCTCAGAGGTACAAGGCTGGCACAAAAGCAACCGGCGGGGCCCCGAGGTCACCCCGGAACAAAAAGACCAGGATCCCGTAAGAACCTCCTGGCACAAAAAGCAACCGGCGGGGCCCCGAGGTCACCCCGGAACAAAAAGACCAGGATCCCGTAAGAACCTCCTGGTACAAAAGCAACCGGCGGGGCCCCGAGGTCACCCCGGAACAAAAAGACCAGGATCCCGTAAGAACCTCCTGGCACAAAAGCAACCGGCGGGGCCCCGAGGTCACCCCGGAACAAAAAGACCAGGATCCCGTAAGAACCTCCTGGCACAAAGGCAACCGGCGGGGCCCCGAGATCACCCCGGAACGGCCGGTGAGGATCTTAAAAGACCTTCCGGAGCGTGAAGACCGGGATCCCCTAGAACTCCCGGGAAAACAAAATAAAAACGGCCGGTGAGGATCTTAAAAGACCTCCCGGAACATGAAGACCGGGATCCCCTAGAACTCCCGGAAAAATAAAGAAGATCGGGATCCCCTAGAACTCCTGGGAAAACAAAATAAAAACAGCCGGTAAGGATCTTAAAAGACCTCCCGGAACATGAAGACCGGGATCCCCTAGAACTCCCGGAAAAATAAAGAAGACCGGGATCCCCTAGAACTCCCGGGAAAACAAAATAAAAACGGCCGGTGAGGATCTTAAAAGACCTCCCGGAACATGAAGACCGGGATCCCCTAGAACTCCCGGAAAAATAAAGAAGACCGGGATCCCCTAGAACTCCCGGGAAAACAAAATAAAAACAGCCGGTGAGGATCTTAAAAGACCTCCCGGAGCATGAAGACCAGGGTTCCCAAGATCTCCTGGCAAGAGAAGACCTCACTGAGGTCCTAGCAAAGGAAGACCTCAATAAGGTCTTAACAAAGGAAGACCTCAATAAGGTCTTGACAAAAGAAGACCTCACTGAGGTCCTAGCAAAGGAAGACTTCAATAAGGTCTTAACAAAAGAAGACCTCAATGAGGTCTTGACAAAGGAAGACCTCAATAAGGTCTTGACAAAAGAAGACCTCACCGAGGTCCTAGCAAAAGAAGACCTCACTGAGGTCCTAGCAAAAGAAGACCTCAATAAGGTCTTAACAAAAGAAGACCTCAATAAGGTCTTAACAAAAGAAGACCTCAATGAGGTCTTGACAAAGGAAGACCTCAATAAGGTCTTGACAAAAGAAGACCTCACCGAGGTCCTACCAAAAGAAGACCTCACCGAGGTCCTAGCAAAGGAAGACCTCAATAAGGTCTTAACAAAAGAAGACCTCAATAAGGTCTTAACAAAAGAAGACCTCAATGAGGTCTTGACAAAGGAAGACCTCAATAAGGTCTTAACAAAAGAAGACCTCAATAAGGTCTTAACAAAAGAAGACCTCAATGAGGTCTTGACAAAGGAAGACCTCAATAAGGTCTTGACAAAAGAAGACCTCACTGAGGTCCTAGCAAAGGAAGACCTCAATAAGGTCTTAACAAAAGAAGACCTCAATGAGGTCTTGACAAAGGAAGACCTCAATAAGGTCTTGACAAAAGAAGACCTCACCGAGGTCCTACCAAAAGAAGACCTCACCGAGGTCCTAGCAAAAGAAGACCTCAATAAGGTCTCGACAAAGGAAGACCTCAATAAGGTCTTGACAAGAGAAGACCTCAAATAAGTTCTTGACAAGAGAAGACCTCACTGAGGCAGAAGACCTCAATGAGGCAGAAGACCTCAAAGAGGCAGAAGACCTCAAATGAGGCAGAAGACCTCAATGAGGCAGAAGACCTCAAATAGGCAGAAGACCTCAAATGAGGCAGAAGACCTCAATGAGGCAGAAGACCTCAATGAGGCAGAAGACCTCAAAGAGGCAGAAGACCTCAAATGAGGCAGAAGTCCCCAATGGGGCAGAAGAGCTCAAAGAGGCAGAAGACCTCAAATGAGGCAGAAGACTTCAATGAGGCAGAAGACCTCAAAGAGGCAGAAGACCTCAAATGAGGCAGAAGACCTCAATGAGGCAGAAGACCTCAAAGAGGCAGAAGACCTCAAATGAGGCAGAAGACCTCAATGAGGCAGAAGACCTCAATGAGGCAGAAGACCTCAAATGAGGCAGAAGACTTCAATGAGGCAGAAGACCTCAATGAGGCAGAAGACCTCAAAGAGGCAGAAGACCTCAAATGAGGCAGAAGTCCCCAATGGGGCAGAAGACCTCAATGAGGCAGAAGACCTCAAAGAGGTAGAAGACCTCAAATGAGGCAGAAGACCTCAATGAGGCAGAAGACCTCACTGAGGCAGAAGACCTCACTGAGGCAGAAGACCTCACTGAGGCAGAAGACCTCAGAAAAGTAGAAGACCTCTCGGAGAGGTAGAAGACCTCATTAAGGTAGAAGACCTCACTAAGGTAGAAGGCCGGCGAAGATCTCAAAGATCTCCCGGAGCAAAAAATGGCCGGAATCCTCAAGATTATCCGGTGCTACAAGCAAAAACAACTCATAAGAACACAGTTCTGATCTCACATAAAAGATTGGGGCACGGAACCATAAAAAGCTAAACTCCGACCTCCCAAAGGACCTCGAGTCATCAGGTAGAGAGACTTTGATCTCACACAACAGCCAAAAGTACCAAAGCACCATGCCAATCTCAAGAAAACGAGCGCAGTACTGGTAAAACCAATAGGCAGACCGAATTAAGGCAAGGCGATTCTTAAGCAAACTGCATACCAAAATACAAAGCCAAAACAGAGAATCAGGGGCAATCATAAGAGGCACCGACCTCGGGAATTGACCGCTCACACTAAACCAACTCAGCTGGCCTAGAGAAAGGTCCAGGCAACAAAAAGCCCGCAAAACGCTCGAGAGAAGACAACCCATAAATACTCAAGGGCAAAAAACATACACGAGAGTCCGACGCTCAGACAAAAATAATAAAAAGGCAAGAAAGGGATACCTTCGACAAGAACAGTTCTCGGACCACACGGTCATAAATAGAGTTTAAAGATTTATCCCCTCACCAGTCATGGAATAACTGCTGAGGAGATAAAGGGGCAATTGATGATCGCTGGATTTCTTCACCCCGGTTTAAAAGGCCAGGCCCATGAAAACAATCCATGATCCGAAGGCTTCAAAATTTCCTTCGAGAGCCAGGTCCAGCCCGCTCAGTCATAGGGCCGGACTCCGCCTAGACTCCTCAATCAAACCGGCCCAAACCTCTCGGCCCAGTAATCAGGCCCTCACCAGGCCCAACTTCAGCCCTACCATTCAACCTAGCCCGGAAAGGGGAAAATGACCAAGATGCCCCGCTGGTAGGTCCTTCTGCATGCGTATCAGAGGAGAATCATACGTATCAGAGGAGAATTAATGGCCGTTACCCATGGAGCAGGCGCCTGACACATCCGTACATACGGAGCTAGGCGACAGAAGACAGCTAGCATTGTGGCAGAGAGACAGATATATATATCACGGTAGAAGCCACGCAGAAGGGAGATCTCTTCTTCTTCCTTTTCCTTCCTGGACACCATTTTTATTCTTACTGTAACCCTTGCCTAAATATACTACTCTGAGCCATAAAATCTGACTTGAGCGTCGGAGGGCCTCTGCCGGGGCACACCCGGTAGGCCCCTGACCATTCTTTCTTATTTACAGGTCCTTTCACCAGGAAGAACATGGAGAGATCCATCAGGGAGCCCAGCAAGAAGGGACCCAGAAGAAAACCAGATCTATCATGGACCAGGAAGAGGAAAATATTTATCACTTAGTAGTAGGAATATTTCAATGCCATTTCTGCCAATGGGCAAAATCTTGTCAATTGTAACAGGGAAAAAATGGTAGAATCCATGAGGATATTAGACACTGATTCAGGCAGTAGCGCCCTTGACCACGGAGGCCATGATGAAAAGGAGTTGAACAAAGAGAATCATGATGATGATGGTGGTGGACCTGTTTCTGATGAAGATGATGAAGTCCATGTCAGACAAAAAGTGGCCGAGGTGGATCCAGTGAAAGCTGCAAGTTTGAGCAGGAGCTAAGGGATGCGTCGCTGGTAAGGTTCAGCTATGAGCTGTTTATTTCTTAATTTCATGTTACCTTGCCAATGTGATAATGTAATTTATTTTTCATGCTATGATGCTAACATGGTTTTGCAAGATATATATAGGCATTGTTAATCATAGTCATTTGTTAAATTACCATTCTGTAAAGGAAACAAGAAAAGAAAAGAAAAGAA